>NC_137743.1:62119280-63408030 GCF_963264785.1 Psittacula echo
GTCACACCAATCCTAATTTGAGTCCTGCTTGCAGCAGCACATAAAACCTGTGACAAACACAGTCATGCTGACATTGAGGTGGGTGCCAAAAAAAGATAATCACAAGTACTCGAGACTGCAAAGAAAAAAAAAGATAAAACACAAAAAACCCCCACAGACCCAGCAGGTCTGAAATTAAATAAAATAAAATTAAAAAATAGGATGTTTCTTTTTCTCCCCAATCCTCATTCAGTATAAAAAGCAATCCTCAAAAATTGCAAACACACGCCTGGATCAGATCCTTTTCCAGAACTTCAAGTCTGTGTCTGTGCACTGTTTAGCCCAAGGCTAGGGCGTGTGCAAAACAGAGAAATACTTTATATCTCCAGACTTACAGTATTTTTATTCATGACTGTCTATGAACTCTCCTATTTGTTCTGGTTGCTGTTTGGGTCTTTTATTGTGCCTGACAGAGCAATTCGGCTTGGTCTAGAAGTGATTCATCTAATTACTTTGAAGAGCGACAAAATCCTCAGCAGAAATTAACAAATGCTTCTTGTAGTCCACATCGAAGAGCAGGATTGTGTAGGTCAGTTGCTGGCCTTGCCTGGGGCACTGATGAAGCAGCATAAGCATAACACTGAGTGTGCAGCAGAACCAGAGGTGAACACAACTGGCTAAAATGCGTAGGCAAGCCCATTCTCCTTGGCCAAAAAGGATGCTACAAAAAGCCTCTGAGACTTGAAGCACTGACATACTCTGTGGGTTACAGTTATTCATTATATTATTCATTATACAGTTATTCATTAGATTCAAGCTGTGCTACAGATAGAGACAAGGCAGCAAAAATAACTATTTCTGTTGTCCTCTCCTGCCCCATCTGTATTAGTAACCTGGATAAATACATAAGAAGTCATCTGTAAGGACCACTGAAAGCTCTTCTTGAATTAACTCTGCAAAAATATGCAGCCTTTTCTGTACCACCCCAAATATTTCGCATAGGTCTGTTTTGTAGCACAGATTTTTCATTTAGCTCCCAAGATACCAGTTTATTTTCAGAACTTTATTTACTTCCTGAAAAGGTATTTGTTTCTTTTACACTGTTTTGAATAAATGTATTTTCAACTGTCTTGGTGCTTATGAGGATATAATACTAAAAAGAATGCTGCCAAGAGTATATGCAAATAGACTGGCTTTGAGTTAATGAGAAAAAGGTTTCTTGGTCTGGCCTGGGTTGAATCCTTGCAGTCAGCTTGACTTCTCCAGAATTCTCTTGCTGTTTGGCTCCTCTTGTGTTCGTCTGTCACATACATGCTACTTGTCAATTCTCCCTGACCCTGCCTGGAGCACTTGTGGTTTTGGTGATGTTGTGGTTTTGATTAGATTAATTTTTTACTTCCCTCCCCCCCTTGCCTGCTGTGCAGTGAAGGCACCCTCACACATTGCATTAACCAAAAGAAAATGATGGCTTTTTCTTTTCCCCCTCTGAAAAAGACAACTCTATTGCTCTCTTAATGACGAGTAAAGCCACATAATTAGAAATGTGAGCGCTTGCGCTGCATTGTGCAAAGGCAGGATGAGGTTTTGCTTTTAATAATAGGTAATTATAAATGCACCATAATTAGATATTAAGGAAGGGAGTTCACCTTTCTTATTCCAGCTTATAACGAAGATGCCCTCTGGTGGCTCCAAGGTAAAATGTTATTTAAGCTCTTGGGTAAGGACAGCAGCAGCGGGACAGCTGTGGGCTGAGATCTCCCCAGTCTGTCCCCCCACCTGCACCAGCAAGCAAAGGCAGCTGGAGCAGAGAGAGCTCCTCTGAGCCCAGGGCTCTGCTCTGCTCACTCACCTGTGTGAGACCGATTAAAAAAGGATGGGTCCCAAAGGTTGGGTTTGCTGATGAGGACAATGCTGTTTAGGAAATTAATTGCAGCCTTGACACAGGGCAGCACGGCACACTGCAGGGCTGATCAGATGATCACCATCTGGAATAGATGAGCTGTGCATACACTTACTGTAATACATGAAATGGTATGGTTTGTCCCGAATTGTTTTCCCAGAGATGACTGGATAGTTTCATCTGCAAAATATTTTCAGGAGCGGAATTCCTGGAACTGCCTAATTCTGTCTTTTTAAAAATTTTTTAATAGCTGAAATCCAGATTTTTAACACTCTAGTACAAAATTCACTCTAGAATGCTAGAATGGAATGTAAGGCTTTGCTGTTCCTAGGGTCACTACAGCGAAGATGGAGCTAGATCACTCTGTTAAATACTTTACTAAGAAACAACTTAAAACCCAAGGGTTTCCACTCTTCTACTTCCACTACTTCTCTACTGCTGTCTTTGTTCAGTAAATTCTGTGATTCAAGAGCTCATGGCACAGTGGCAATGGGCTTTTTACTATGTGAAGCCTGTGCCTTGCTTGATGAGCTGCCTCCGTCCCACTCACGTATGAACCCTCTGCCTATGGACAGCTGGAACTTGTTGAACTATAGAAAGTGAGACGAGCAGAGCTGAAGGAGGTCATGAACTCAGAATACAAGCAGCTGGTAACTTCTGGAGCACTGTATTCTACCTAGCTGCACTTGGCCTCTCTTAAAGCTGTTTGAAACCTAGTTTTCATTCTGGCACAGTCAGCAGCACTTGGAGGTCCTGAATACCCACCCCTCCAACTGCACTTCACCAATGACTTCTTGGCACAAGGAAGACCTGGAGTACATCACCCCCTTGCTCAGTCTGTGCCATATACCCCCTCCCCTCTCCTGCAGCTGCAGCTGCCTCTGCAAAAAGGCCCAGCTCTGATCCAGCCCAGCTGCAGAATCCTGCCTCAGACTGCCAAAACAAAGCTGTGAGAAAGTCTGTGGAGAGATAAGAAAGGTAAAATTACAGGCGGAGGTAGAGCTGTTGAGACAGGGGTGCCAGCAGCTCAAGGATTTAGGAGGGAAAGCAGGTACAAAATCTAAAGGAAGAAAAGAGTGAGGCTAGTCAAGAAGCACCAGGTATGTTTGCTGGGGCAAGCAAGTAGTGACCACGGCACTGCTGGAGCTTGGCAGAAAGTGGAAATGTGGGTCTCCCGTGTGGAGCTGGGGAGAGACCCTTTCCCTCCTGCCTGGTGGCTGCCTGGCCTGCAAAGGCACTGCAGGACCTTTGCTGGGTAAGCGTACTCATGCTTAGCCTAATGGCTTGTGAAATCCTACTTTTCTTTGCTGTGAGCTAGTCTATAAGTAACTGGTTTATGCACCTAGTTATGTATATTCTGCTTAAAGATTATCTTTGAGACTGGCTAATGATACAAACTGATACAAAAGCAAGGCTATGACAAATACCTGTAAATACATTTGCGTAATTTTTACATTCCTTGGAATGTTAGGCTCTAAAACAATAAGGCTGCTTAGAAAGCTGCTTGAGCAGGTTGATGTGAACACCTGTAGTGTGCATGTGGGATGTTTTTAGGCTGCCACATACCTTCATTCTTCACGTTCTCCAAAGATCTTTCCATCCCAGTGAAGCTGTCGAAAGAGATCAGTTTATTCAGCTGCAGGGAGACCAACAAAACACAGCAGAATTCAGAACATCACTGATGTTAACTACTGAGCAAGGGGATATTGTTGAAAAAGGCAAGATAACTTCAACAGTTAAAGCTTGGCTGCTGACAAGCTGTCTTTTCTTCTTGGACATGGAAAAATACTCCAGTAGTATATTTTCCTGTGATATGACTTCTTCTTTACTACAGAAATGGGCCCCACAGGTTTCTGAGATGGTTGATGCAGTTAGAGCTGTCCTGAAAAGGAAAGACTGACTCATTCCACATGCAGGCTTTTCCACACTCCCTCTGGTCACCACACTGTAAATCTTTGCTGTTCTGAATTCAGCTTGGCTTTTCTCAGCTGGAGGAGAAATTGCCAAACAGAATAGGTTTTGTATATCCTAACCCCTATTCTGGATAGAATTAATGGACCAAGTCTGAAAGCCAAAAGCCTCAGATTTGTTTGGGTTAATCAATGCCAGAATTTGTTGGCTAAGGAATGACACAGATGATCTTTCACAGTTGAAAGAGTATGTCAATGTTGCAAGTGTTTTGGAAGGTAATAGCATACATGTCTTAAATGCCACCAAATAACACACTGGCTTTCACAAGATGACACTGCTGGACAGGATAGGATTGAGTATCTTATTCCAATGCATGTGAAAGTTGGCAAATGCTTTTGGAGCAGTTGATCAAAGCAAAAGGAACAAGTGCAGTGAAGTGTGCACAGAAGTAGGAGTACAAACTCATATAAATATTCTGGCACACAAAACGCATTTCTCATATGATGCTTCTGCAGAAAGTGAGGTGGCAGAGCTTTAGTCAATCATCAGGTTTGTCTGGATTGGTGGATGTACCACAGTGTAAATTAAAGCTGGGAGGAGAGAGAAAACCACTTTTTTTTTTTTTTTTCCCCCCCGAGAAAAACTGACAAAGAGTACCAGGAAAGAGCTCCACAAATATTCTAGCCTAATACATGTAAACAGTCATTAACAGGGCTCAGCTATCAACAGTACTTTGCCACTTTGCCACACTGCTGTTAATGCATCACTTGCACTCGTCTTGCACCTGTCTAGTGCAGAAAACAGAGAAGATTTTGTTCAGTGCCTAAAGAAAGGCTACTTTCTAATCACTAACAGCCAACAAGCAATAGGGTCTGTGCATGATCTTGCAAAGAACACTTGTACTGGTACAAAATCATCCTACAAGAAAATGATGCTTGGAAGTATTTGTTAATAGGTAAAAAAATTATTCACAGCATGTTTGCAGGTAGGGTTCAAAACAGGCTGTGTGCAACAGGATGGAGCCAATGTTTGAACAAGCCAGTTGGTAATAAATAGGAGCTTTATTATATATAACAAAAGTATATTACATGAAGACATTGCCTCACTTGGAGTATTGTGTGCAGTTCCGGTGTCCTCAGCATAAGAAGGGCATGGAACTGTTGGAACAAGTCCAGAGGAGGGCCACAAGGATGATCAGGGGAGTGGAGCACCTCCCATATGGAGACAGGCTGAGAAAGCTGGGGCTGTTCAGCCTGGAGAAGAGAAGGCTGCATGGAGACCTCATAGCAGCCTTCCAGTATCTGAAGAGGGGCTACAAGGATGCTGGGGATGGACTCTTCATCAGGGACTGTAGTGACAGGACAAGGGGTAATGGGTTCAAACTTAAACAGGGGAAGTTTAGATTGGATATAAGGAAGAAATTCTTTACTGAGAGGGTGGTGAGGCACTGGAATGGGTTGCCCAGGGAAGCTGTGAATGCTCCATCCCTGGTAGTGTTCAAGGCCAAGCTGGACAGAGAGCCTTAGGTGACATGGTTTAGTGTGAGGTGTCCCTGCCCATGGCAGGGGGGTTGGAACTAGATGATCTTAAGGTCCTTTCCAACCCTGACTATTCCATGATTCTATGATTATTGCAGATTGCCTGATAAAAATGATACAACCTTGTATCAGGTAAAGGGTATGAATCTGAAAGTATCCATTCTTACCAAATATACTTGGGGCTACAGTAAGAGACCTAAGTTTACAATATGGCCAATTAGAAAAGCAAATAGATGGCAAAAAGCCTTTCCAACCTGCATTATTCTGAATGTACTACATACAGCTTTTGTGAGGTAGTATTCATATTTAATTCCAAAAGACTGCTTATTGATCTGAGATTAATTCAGTTTTGTGGTGAACAAGAATAATGTAACAAAACCCTTTAAAAGTCTTCTTCTCATCCATTACATTTTATACAGGCAACACAGTGGGCCACTATTTAAATTATCATTAAATGCTTAAATTTTTTTCAGTTACAAGTCTAAATGTGTTTAATACCACACAGTGTGAGGGGTTGGGTTGCTTGTTTTGCTGGGGCTTTTTTTGCTTCATTAATGGTGAGAGCCATCATTATTCAGGATGTCCTTATTGCATAAGCTAATGTAACCTCTAAGTGAGTCCCTTTCACTAGCCCCACCGGAAAAACACGTATTTTCAGAGGGCTGGAGCACCTTTCCTACAAAGACAGGCTGAGAGAGTTGGGTGTGTTCAGCCTGGAGAATATTCCAGACCTCAGAGCAGTCTTAAAGTACCTAAAGGGGGCCTTACAAGAAATCTGGAGAGGGACTTTTTACAAGGGCATGTAGGGACAGGACAAGGGGGAGTGGCTTTAAATTGGGTTAGATTTAGGTTAGATATTAGGAAGAAGTTCTTTACTGTGAGGGTGGGGAGGCACTGGAACAGGCTGCTCAGAGAAGTTGTGGCTGCCCACCCAGCAGGCTGCCTGGCCTGTTGCAAGGTCAGTGGAGCCCTTGGTATACGTCAAAACCATGTGTATAGTGTAAAGGACTGTCTCTCAAAGGGGAAGAAGGTTCTCCAGGACAGCACAGCCTGCGGCAAACAAGCCTCCCCTTTGCCTATCCAGCACTGGTGGCAAGTCACAGGAACCCACTGGATCACCTAGCCATTGCTCTCTGCCACTGGGTGCACCCCTGACTGCCCAAGACTAGGTCAAAGCCCCTCTCCTGGCACACTCACCGATACACAGCTATGTTGAGGACCACACAGTTGATAAAGCATTTGGCTGAAGCAATGCAATAGTTCACATTTTCCTGTCTTTTTTTCCCCAAGCCTTACTTTAGGCAGAGCAATTCTCTATCTGACATACATCATCATCAGCAGCGATCTTGCCAAAAGGGTAATAAAAATCAGAGACCATTTTTAAAGAAATGAAGTGCTTACAGATTGCAGCTGGAAGGCAAACATTTGGGATCATTCTGAATTCCAGTAAAGCATCACCTCTGCTCTCCAGAACTGGGCATGCCACCCAATGCCACTGCACATTGGAAGGTGAAAGCACTTTCAGGCAGCAGTTCAGTGCCATGAACTACCGAAGTGACCTACATCTCCACCCTTCGAGAAAACTGGCCTGCATTTACAACTACAGTGTGCAGGCCTGGCTACATGTAACACTCTGTGCAGGCTGACACAGAGGGCAACACACAGAGGGCAACAGAGTTCCTGCGTTTAAATCAGGTATCTCATCATATGTTTTTCCTAAATCTTTTCATATCTTGTCTGAAAGAATAAGTGACTTGAATGTGGTTTGAGAGAGTTAAAATTTGCTTTTACCAAAAGGCAGGAGGGAAAAACCCAGACTGTAAAGCAGAAAGCTACTCCAAGCACTTCAAAATGAACACCAAGGTTTTACCACAACCTGCTGGGTTTTCCCCCAATAAAGGAAAGGCTGAAGGAAAAAGACGATGGATTTTCATTTTTTTGGATCTTTTTTATTCAAAAGTTTTCAAAGAAATAAAACAGAAAAAAGCTAACAATCTAATCAAATTTACAGTTCAAAAATGTCTTTTGGCGTTTAACAACAAGTCCTAGGAAACAAAACTACAGAGTTATCTTGAACCGGACAAATAAGTTACCACTGGCAAGTTTGTGGCACTAGTAAAACAAAAATAAAAAATTAACTCTCTTGATCATATAGATATCTCTATGAAAATCTTTTTTTTTTTTTCAATCTGTACAAAAGGTCTTTCTTCATAAATTAATTTTTTATAATTTAATGGCTGTCTACTATGTGATGTTTACGTAACTGATTATTTCTTTATGTACAGAGGTTAAATTTCCCAAATCTTACCCAGACAATGAGTATGGCACTTAGTTCAGACATTTCTGGCAGCAGCTCTTCCCTCCCTCTAACACAGCTATCATACTGCAGTTTTAATTAACGCAAAAATATCAAGTAGTGAGAGATCCAGGTTTGGAAAGTTACCAGATACAGGCAAGGTGCTGCAGGAAGTCTGGACTTTTACAAAGCAGTAATATTCCAGGGAGCATAGAACCAATAATACCACAACTTCTTAAAAAAAGAAAAAACAAAAACACATCTCTTATGACTATGTATTTCACTAGAATCTACACTTCTCAGAGCAGCAATTTACTTTTGAAACTATGAAATGTCACCGACATCTATACTCCAATACTCACACAAAATTTAAAAACTAAAAAATACTTGAAAGAAACAACTGCTTAGCCCTAGCTCCCGAGCTAGGATGATTTGGTCTGTGGAAACAGGGAGGGCCAGCAACCTGTCCCAATACAAAAGGAAATAAACTTTGAGGTAGATAACTGATCATATACAGCTGACCAGAGAAGTACACAGTTTTGGAAGACAACTTAATTTATCATTTGATTTAAAACATATGCAATTGTAATAAAGAGCTTTAGTAGCAGTGAATTATCTAATATGTGAAGTACAAATAACTGTGTATTTATGAATCAGGAATTTCATAGTTTCAAAATTGGTTTTCTTTACACTTAACACTTGTAGTGATGATGTAAAGTGTGGCACTGCTTGGATCCAAGTCTTCCTTCATGCTTTTGTGTCCATACGTCAATTAAAATTATAAAACCTAAATGCAAATGTACAAAAAAGGCACATTCTCCTAACCGCAAACTGGTCCGGCAAAAATAAAGAGTACAGAAGACGTAATGCTGAGACAAATCAGAATTATTGGTTACTGGCTCTTTGTTCTTTGGTAAAGTTACCTTTTAAAAGTGCCAAGTCTTTTTATTTTTATTTACCTACTATAGAGAGCTAGTACCCAATCAATTATGCTTCTCCTTACATCTCAGCGTTTTGTTTGAAAACAAGTCCTTTAGCTTTTGCCATTTTGCTGTAATAGCAACTTTTCTGTTTGCTAAGTCTCAGCACAATCCTCATCCTAAAGCACTACCATTAGTATAAAGGAAGGACAAAAACATTCGGTGATATCTCCACCCCAAACTCCCTACTCTACCTATGCTAAAACTAGAACATCAAGTTAGTTTCTGAAAAAAGGCAAAAAAAGATTTTACATTGCATCATACAGCAGAGTTCCTAAATCATTCAAACTACCAGAGGGAACTATTGGCATATGGCCTTACAAACAATTTATCCTATTAAAATTTCCCCAGTCAGAAAATGTGTTTCACACAAAACATTTTTTTCCCTCTTGCATTTCACTACCTTACATATTATGTGAAAAATCATTAAAAACACTTACTACACATTAAAAAAGCCAAATTTTCAGCAATTTTTATTGACTACCTTTAAAAGCCCTATGCTGCTGTTTTACAAGGCATAATAGACCAGCTCATTTGGTCGAAGCATTCTACACCATTAGTTTGGACTACTTACTGAAACAGCTACAGCATTGAAAGATTTAAGGCAAATTGGAATTTATAGAAAAGGATAAGACACTTCACGCTACATTAAAAGAAAAACAGAAAGCTAAAAGACCAGACACTATAATTGCAACACTGCACTAAAGCAACACTCACACACTGCAAGCACAGAACATCATCTTAGATGTTTTACTATTTTAAACTTCAGAAAACCCATTTCATACGATTACCAAAAAAAAAAAAAAAAAGGAAAAAAAAGAAAAAAAAAAAGGAAAAAAAACCCAAACAAAACAAAAAAACCCAACAAAATAAAAAGGAACCAAAACACAAATTCTGTCATGCACATGAATAAGTCTTCGTGGTCATCTGTGCATACCCAGAAATTCAACTTTTTTTTTTTTGCGTCATAACACTTGATAAAAATTTTTTTTTTTACTAAAATAAACCTGTTCATGGGAACAGCTACTAGATGAATTTAAGGTTTTTCTTATGCACCTTATAGAACTTATAGCAAAAATAGTTTTAGTTGATTTCATTATAAATAACATTTTCAAGAACCTGTGCAAAACTGTCAATAATTCCTAAAGCACAATTGATCAGTAAAATCCATGATTGTTTCAGCCTTTGCACCCTTCTCCAGGCCAGGTCAACACTGGACATCTGTAACACAGAAAGGTCAGAGCTAGAGCAGAGTTACAATTGCACCCTTTTTTTCTAATGTAGCTGTTGACAAAACTAAATAATTTCCTATTTTAGACAGCTGTGAGAAGACTAAGTGAATCCAAGTATAAATTTGAGAAGTAACACAGGTGGCAATAGAGCTGCTTGGCCCTTCCCAGAATAAGGGATATCTCTGCCAGGATACAGCCTGTATTGTACTTTCCCCCCTCTTATCTTCTATACCTGTTCAGCATGCGGAGTTCCCACTGGGGAACCCTGAGACTGCATTCAAAGCTATTCCCTTCTTTGTTGTTTTGTTATTGTTTCCTTTTAATTGACCAAAAGGGCCTGAGTGCGTGAGCTTACTCCCGTGGCATCTCCAAGGCTTTTGATGTCTGGAAAAAGAACACAGCTTTCTTTTGGCGCAGCCTCAGGGAGGCTATGTACAACAGCTAATGCAGAGACCGCTACTGTGCCTCCATCACTGCTAATACTTAACAGCAACTCAGGGCTTATTAAACTTGAAGGAAGACTTCTCAATTTACTGCATTGGCTTATATTGCCATACGGATTATAAAAAAATACACAGCTAATGAAAAAAGTTTAGTCAATTGTTGAATTTCTCAACACAAAACGAAGTCTGCTATTTTAAGGCTTGCACATTTATAGATGTATATATAATTATAACATGTTTTTCTTCTCAAGTCCCTTTGACTATTTTCACATGGCAACTTTCTGAAAAGAAGCTATAAAGTGATTAAATGTAGTTGACTAAGGAAAGACACTAAGTATCTCTGATTGACTCTATCCACTTGTGCCAATATGCTAGTTGTCATTTACTCCTTATTTATCGCAATATGCATATTGACTTTTAATAGGACATTCCCAAAAGTGCTGCATGTACATTTAGACTGAAGTTTCAGTTTGACAACAGTAACAAAGCCACAACAATTAAGAGACTGCAGTGTATTTAGGGCAAGAAATAACTCTCAATTCCCTCCCCTTCACCTGTCCAAAACCCGACAAGTACCAACATGTTCCAAGGACAGAAATACCAAATGCCATATTCTGAGGCTGAAATTAGCTGAGTAATATTAACCTTCCCCACATGCCCACTGCCATAGCCACTGCTGACATAGATTCCTCCGGCTTTCACTGCATATAAATACAGATAAAAGTACTTCGCTTAAGAATAAAATATATGGAGGATTGGCTTACAGCAAATGAACAGGGTTGCTCACAGAGCTCGGTATTCTACACAGTCGTACTTATAAAATGTATCTCAGATGGGAACACATCTCATCCTTTCAGGAGACTCTTGCCTGGTCCCAGTCTATGGGAAAGACACTGACAGACTGGGAGAGAGAGGCGGGACGGCGAGATGACATGCAGGATTACACTTCATCATCTACCACAGATCTCTACTGGTAAGGAGGTTTTACATGCCCACAGGGAAGACTTAAGGCAAAACAAATAATTCATTGAAAAGCAGCTAACACCAGCCAACAGCCTTGGCATGGGAAACATGCAGCAGCCATGATTTTAACACTAGGCGATGGATAACGGGAAGAGTCTGTGGCTTTGCTTTCTCCCTGCCCTGGAAGCAAATCAAGGATACGGGCTTTCTCTAGATACCAGCATTTGGCTAGACTACAATAATAAACACAGGTCATGTGTTGCACTGTGCAGACTGTTGCCTTCTGTTGAATGTGTGAAGTTTTCCCATTGGTTTGTTTTTATCTTTACATTCTTGAACATGTAAGAAGTTGCTCTGCCAAAAATGGGAATGAGAACATGGTTGTCAAACAGCACATCTGACCTGCAAAATCCAAGGTAATGCCAAAATGTGTGTATTGTTAGATCTATATATTTTAGGGAGAATATCACACAATTGGAAATTCTTCACACATAACTGGTTATCATTTTTTAGTATCTAATAAATGCTGTGAAAGCTGTAGAAACCCCTTCTTAACAGCCTCTGGCATACTATTGTAACTGAACAGAATTTTTCACTATGAGGTCTTGGAAATTTGATTAAAATGATTCTGTATTCAAGCTGCCTGGTTTACGAAGCACTCGGAAAAAGATGAGTTAAGAAAGAATTAAATTCCAGAATTTCAAAACATGGAGGATGTGGAAGGGAACAGTTAGTGCAAACAATACTTTCACACGCTGGCAACCTACAGAAAGCAAAAATTTTGCATGGAAGGAGTTCACATGAAGTTAATTATTGGTTAGTAAAGGCCACGCAAAACCGGAGCAGGAAAGTGAAACTCTGGAGTTGGAGCCAAACAAGGATGTGGATTAAAAAGAAACTGTCAAAATTTTGGATCAAACTGCTTTTTGCTAGAATAAAGGATGATCAGGGAAATCTGCAGGAGAAAAGGTCAAGCAAGGATTTCTCCCAGACCAGCTCCTTGCCTGTGGTCTGTAAGTCAGTTGCAATGCTGCTTCCAAATCTTACATGTACCACAGAACTAGAGGATATTATACAGTTCCCTTTATCATTGTGATTCTCATAGTTTTGCACTAATTCATTGTTATTCTTGTATATAGCACACTGCCAGGATGAACAAATTAAAATCCAACATAATCCAGTTATGCTATAGAAAATTATTAAAACTCTATGACTCATAATTCATTAACTCACTTCTAGAACCTGTGCTTTCCTTCCTGGCTTGTAACTCTGGCCAAGTTCAAATTAACCTCATGCCTGTCCTCAGATTATCAATGTTATTTATATGACATTAAAGAAAGAATTAAAATTCAATACAGAGCACTGTAAGTTATGAATTAAAGTATCTTTGAATTCTCATCTTTCATGTGACAGTATGAACCCCTACCTCACAGTTACTTATTTTGCTGATACGTATATGGAGAATGGTCACTGGACGTCTCTACTGTAACTTGTTGCTGACCACTGGCTTCCTGCAAATAAAAAGGAAGACAAGACATGAGACAAAATCAGGCAGCATAAGCTGCAGTCTGTATTTTGATGTGACTCATGCAATTAACAGTCTTCAAATCTAAAGTCTTTCTAACTTTTCTCAAGTGGGGTATTCCAAACTGGAGATGTTAATTTTGCACTGATTTACATTTCAGCAAACAAAGAAATAAAATGATCAAGCAAACCTTGTGTTACCTCAGCTGCCTTGATAACTAAAATAAACCACAAACCTTTAACATTATAAAAATAAATACACAGAGCAAGCAAATAACTACTAGTACATTTTCTACCTGAAAATGCTAAAGATCATTCTGCCCCTCTCCTTTTGAGGGTCAGTGAGAAAAATGAGATCTACTTACCACATGTACAAACACTGTTGCTTTAAGTACTGTGGTGTGACTGGCACTAGGCAACACAAAGAACTGTAGTTGGGACTTTGCACACAGACCCCCAAGAAACCAGGGAATTAATTCAGCTGATAATGCTCTGGCTTATCATGGAAATGTTTTTCCTTACAGGCTCTGGAAGAGACTATCTAGGACTCATTCTGAATACAAGAGCTGCAGTATACCTTGCCTAGCTCCTCTGTTAAAGAAGTACTGACCTATGAAAGGGTGTAAGATATAGCAGACAAACTATTGTGTACCATTTAGTTATGTTTTTCAACTGGACTTGCAGAGGAGCTTTTTAGGCAAATAGCCTAATAAACAAGTATCCTGAGATGCCAGGGTAAAAATCAGGATTCTTTGCTAAAAGTTACAATCATGGTCTGTTAGCAGAGACGTTTGCTCACAGGAAAACTAAATGAAAGAAACAGAACTACAGCATACCCTGAAGTTTTCCTATTGGAAGTTAGGCTTCAAAACCCAAAGTTCATTGGAGTTATGCTCATACGGAATACTGCTCCAAGTACTGTACTGCTACAAGTACAGGTCATTCTTTGTTATACTACTATTTATATTAGTAAAGAATAATGATATTTTATAACTTTAATATACCGTCTATTCACAGTGCACTCACAGTTACAATGTTAGGCTCTAAAAAGCAGTTTTTCTAGGAATAAAACAAAACCAAACCCCCAAAACCTAGTATCATATTCACGTCTCTCATCTTTGGTCTTTTATAAAATATACTGACCTCAACAGGAACCGCTGCTGTCTGGACATGTGTATATTGGGGTATGTAGGCTCCTTGCATAGCTGTTGTGGCTGGCATGTACTAAAAAGACAGGGAGTCCGTTAAGTTGAGTTCAAGCCCAATGTAAATTTAAGAGTACTCAAAATATCTATCATGATACTGTTTAACAGATATTAACTGTTTCCCTAAAGCACTATACATGAGAAAAAGACTTTTGTGTCTGACATTAACAGGCTTTTCAGAAAAGTGAGACACCTATTTCGAGAAAACTCAAATTTAGACTTCAAATACTGCGTGAAGGACTTTTCTTCCTCTGTTAATCCAAATCATCATAATTCCTCCTGAAGAGTAAAACAACCATTTTTTCCTTTCCAATACAAGTTTGGAGCTGTCTCCTAAGTTCCTTTCATTTGGTTTGATCTATTTTTATTTATTAATTTCCAATTTCTGATCAAATAATAGACTGACAAAAAAGAGCTGAATAAGATTTAAAAATGGAAGCAGTTATTAATATTTTGCTGGATGAAAGACTGAAGGACTACTTTTCCCTATATGCAGGCTGAACATGCATACTGTGATCTACATGCAGCATCTTCTACTTGTGTAAGTTCTAGTTTGCATTCAACTGCTACATACTGTTCCAGTACTGCCTAATGAAAGATGACTCATCTGCTGTGTCAGAGGGCTTATCATCGATGCAGGCTGTAGTGACATGGTGTGGTCCATGGAGGGAGTCAGTACAGCACCCTATTAAAAAACAGAGAAAGAAGGAAATGGTTGTGGCAACACTCGGATTTTAATTACATTTTGCATTTGAAAGTCTAAGTCCTTCCGATGTTATATACCACAAGAACTCTCCTTAGACCAAGACACTGACTCAGGGAGCAGGTCTGCGGCATTCTGAATATTCTACTTCAGCAGATGTGTTTTGTGCAGTTTGGGAATAGGTTAACAACTACACTGACTTCCTATTGAACACACAACTGAAGTACAATGTGCTGAGACACCTGCTAAAAACATTTTGTAAAACACGAGTTTAACCAGATGCTAACTTTACAGCAAAAATCTACACATGTTGCCATAGATTCACTCAGGTGAAGCTTTGCAATTTCAGGCTTTAGGAAGAGATTTTTATCTCATCTTTAGGAATGAAGGCTTTGGAGGAACACTTGTATTAGGAAAATTCTACCTGTCAAATGCGAAGTTCACATACAAGACAGCTGCTAACTTAATGGCTGGATTCAGTAGAACACATTCTGGAAGAGCAGGTTAGCAACACTGACTGTCTAAATACTAGCTACTGTGATGATTTTTATCACTCCTATACCATTTTGTTAACTTCATCAAAAGTGTATGTCGAATTTTTAAACACTTGAGATTGCTAAATATGGAGGGCACATTTGTAAGGTTTTCAGAGTTATCTGAAATGGAGGATTATCAACAAATTTCATTTTACGAACCATGCTCTGCAAAAAGATATTTCCAAATACTTTGTATGACTTACGCTTGCAGAAGTGTTGATTAAGACTGATGGAGGCTCAAAACTAACAGAAATAATTGCAGTGTACTGAAAGCCAGCACTCTGATTCAATAACTAAGCCTTGAAAACAACAAAAAGAAAAAAAAAGAAAAGAAAAAACCCCGTACGGAGTATAGCTGGAAAAACAACCATGTGATCAGTGTAGATTAAATGAGTCACAGGCACATCAAACACTAAAAGAATTTCCTGTCTGTAGACTGCAGGCTTCTCTGCAAAGCAAATGAGCAAGACAGCACCAGTCTTTGTACAGGCCAAAACTGAACTTAAGTCAGGAATCTAGATCTTCATTTTCAACTATGAAATCTCATTTTGTATACCTGTGAAACTAATGCACCTTATAGCATTATAATTTATCAACTTGTGTATTTCACAGCATGGTGTGCAAGATTTTGTTTTTAAGAAAATGTGTTGGCAGAAAAGTTAAAACCTGTTGTGTGCATGTGTGTTTAGCATCAAAAACCACAAATACAACAATTAAGCTTGCGAGAGGGTGTTCTGGTTAAGTATCACCTTCTCTGCATGCATAAGAAGAAAATGTTCTGCCAAAAAGATTTACATTCTATAATCTGCATGGAGAGGTTAATTAAAGTCAAGACAATATCCTTTCTATATCTGGAAACAGACTTGTTTGCTAACTACAGGAGAGCATATATTAAAGCTCCTGTTATTATTTGTAATACTCATCTCAAGAAACCCACTAAGTCTCAGATATTACGGTACTTAATTGGCAAATGACATAGATAAGAAGCAAAATATCATGGGAGAGTATAGATTAGAATGCCTGACAGTATGGTACAGATGTCACAGCCAAAAGTGTAGGGAGACTAGCATTACTCATGAGTGGTGAAGCCAGAACCAGCTATGCAGGTTTTCTCAAGTGGGTGCCCATAATGTCATCTATATCACTACATCCATCTGTCTTTCACAAATTATCCAGTCTGAACTACTCCAGACCCATTTTAAAACCTTGGGTCTTGAATTCCAGCTCCTGACAGGTAAACAGTATGTAAAACAAAGGTATTTGCAAAGTGCTTTTCATTTAATAAGTTTCCTCAGGATGCTGACTTGGTAACTCTGATTGTTCTCATCACTTTGATACCCTGAAGGAAGCTTTCTTTTTTTCCTAACGAAGCCCCAGTTCAGGTTACTGTCATTGTTTCTTTTTTATTTGAATCCATTATTTAGTCATGATGTAATTGTCTGGAAGTAATTGAGTGGGAATTGATCTATTTCCTGTTGCTTAAAGTATGCAAAGTGTTTATACAAACAGTAAACAGCAATGAAGAAGCATAGAAACTTACTGGGTGCTGCATTATGTATGGTTGAGGCTGCATCCAAGAAGGACTCTGAACCTAGAAAAAAAAGTAGTATTTTTCATTTTAGTCATTCTTTTCCTGAATACTCCAACTGAGATACAGTAGCAATTTAACAAATAATGTTAACAAGCCCCCTCCCTTATTTATTCACTTCTTAATGCAGTCATTCTGTGGAGCAACAATGATATCTATGAAAACTGTATTTATTGTACCTGTACATCAGAAACAAGATTTGGAGACAACATACCATATGCACCTTTCAGAACATTACACTATGTTTTAAGTGCAGGTCTCAAAAACTTTATCAAGTACACTGAAAGGGTTCAGACAGATCCATGAGAAAATTGTGATGTGTTAAAAAAGGACCATCTTCGAAATTCCTCTCGGAAAAGTAGCTAGGACCTCAGAGGTTACAGAATCATTTGCCTTCTAATAAACTATTGGATTTTCAAAGGAGAAAAAGAAAACAGAAATTCTGCTGGACTCTTATTCCAGGAACAAGGAGAAGATTTAGGAGATTCATTCTCCAAAACCACTGCAGTATGAACAGGAAGACGAGAAGGTTCTGATGAGCCTCCCTGCTCTTGAAGCTAGCATGTTTTCTCTCCACAACCACTGACTACCCAAATCCTTAAATTGGGGTAGCATGCCTCACTTTGCATGAAAAGGTAAAGTAAAAAGATTAAAAGGTAAACTACTAGGTTTCACGGTTACCTTAGTTTAAAAAAACCAACAAAACCCAGCTGATTGCAACAGCTCTTTGAAAAAGTGTGCTCCAAGAAATATTTAAAGCTAGGTATTAGAATGTTTCCTCCCCAGCTCCTGCAGGTGTGTAGGATAAGGCAGGATTCTGACCTGCACTACACATGCAGAACTAACTCACCACTGCTGCCAGACATTTAAAGCCCCTTAAAAGCCTCTACCATCATTCTCAGAGTTCTGGGACAGGACAGGCAGAGAGTCTTGAAAAAAATGCAGGTGAGGTATTTTCTGCAAAAAGAAAACATTTCTTCCCGCCTTTTGCTACTGACTTTCAAATCTGAGTAATATTTTTACTTCTTCAAACAGAAGAGCAAATAGGAGTTCGAAAATGGAAAACACCTGAGCCCTCCCTTTCCTCAGGCAAGAGCTTAATGGCAAAAATACTGGTACAGCCTGACTAAAGCTTTGGCTGATCTACTCATACTATGATAGTACCTGGCTTACTACTGTCATTTGGGTATACAGGAGTTGCAGAAACAAACAATGGCCAAAGCTTTATTAAATTTGTTTACCTTTAATAAGAATAAATCTAAGAACAGGTTATACCATGCCTCAAAATAAAAAAATAATAAACCATGCTCTTATGATACGTCCTGTTCTGCAGATGACAGAATGTTGCAGGTTTCAGTGAGAAGGGTTCAGTAACGAAGACGTGACTAATGCTCAAATTGTGAAACTCTTCGGGCCAAGAACCTCCTCCCTCCCCAGTACAGAATACTTCAGTTAATTCTCAATTCCTTTTACTGCGGCACTTCAAGCATAATGTTATTAATAAGTCCATCTACAATAATTCAAGCCCCATGCCATGTCTATTTAAATAATGCTAACAACATTCCTGCAAACATACAGTATTGTGCTCTATCTCATAAGCCCAGGAAAGTGAGACTATATTCCTAAGTACGTTTCCAAGTCAACTTCCAACTTTTACTTGGATTATGAATATCTGAGAATCTTATATTGATAATTTATATTTTAATAAAAAATAGCAGATAATTCTACTGGAATATTTTTCTGGGTAAGAACTCGCTGTAATTTTTGAGGCATTGCTGTACAAAGCAGAATGATTCAATATACTGAAAAATACAGTACTGGCACTGTCTGCCAAGAGCGAACATTGTGTTGCATAAGTCACCTCAGAAATTAATATAAAGTTAATTCAGCTGCCCTTTACCCCAGAGTACAGTTTTCATTCCTACCTAACACTTTGCTCACACAAGAAGGCGCTAGACCTCCAGACTAATTAATATTACACAATTCTTCCTCTTCTCACCTGGGATGGAATGGAAATACCTGCAAGGGAACGCTGACCAAATGGCCCATAGTGCCATTAGCCTTCTACATTAATTTTCACCCAAACCTACAAAACTTAGCACATCTCTCTCACTAAAAAACAAACAGTCTCTTCTCCTTCCCCTGACATAGAGAGGTAAGAATTTTCTAAATTTAATCAGTTTTGGTGATTTATCACCTGAATCACTGATTTTTGTCTATGTGTTAAATCATAAAATGCCAAAAAAGCTAATTATTTAGATTATACTGTGATAACCAGCATGTCTCAAGTAGCAATTACAGAGCATATGTCTGGGATTGCCATACTAGTTGCATTAAACACAAGTTATTTGTAAACTGAAATGTATGATGTCCTAAAATGAGCATTCTTAGGACTTGTATCCAACCGTTCCATACAATTTCCCAACATGTTGAACTGTTTGTCAATATCCCCTAGCAGGGACTCAAGATGCCATCTATCAAAATACCTTTCCAGGAAGCTTTGGACCAGTCCCCAGGAACAAAAAATGTGCATGGCTCATGTTTTAAATTATTGTTCAAAATAAAGTAACTTTTGGGTTAGAAATACTGTTCTAGGCTATTAAATGCCTTAGTCCTAGCATAAAATCACTGAATTTGAATGCTAATGTAATTTGTGCTCCGCACTCTTTTTCAGATTTCCTTCTCTACTGTCTAGCAAGTTTCCGCACCCTTCTTAGTACAATCATGTAATACATTATTGTTGGGCCTTCTTTTGCACTGAAAAAAACCTGGAGGAAAGTTCAAAAAGCATGGAGAAATATCTCTGAAAGAGAATTTAACTGAATCAAGAAGGTTTTAAGTAAAGAATAATTACTTTAAAGATTGATTACTGACATTAAAAGAACTTGACCAAGAAAAAATGAAAAATCATACATGAAAAGCAGAAGTGGCTACAAATATCTTGGCTATCAGCACAAGTCAGTGACTTTGTTTTGCAAAACACCATGTATCTCATCATATTGCTGTGCTTCCTGAAACAAACACACAGTTTTTAAGGCCATTTTTTTCATGCTGTTCAGCATAAAGAACCGCCTTCATCAAAATGAAGCATTATTGGAGAACTCATGAAACCAGATGTAGCAATTGATACATAAACAGAAGCTCCAATGAACCATTTTAGCTACTAAGTTCCAAATACAAACCTGGTATGTGGAAACCGGAGAAGCGATGTATGGTGTAATAGACGTCTGAGTGATCATTCTGTTTGCTGTAATACTGTAGGGTGACGGATAAAATCTAGAAAATTAAGAAATATTAATTAAATGCCAGTTCTGTGCATCTTTCATAATACAGACTTTTTTTCTTCTTAAGTGTACCAGTATTTAACATACCCATTTTGTAAAGCAGCTGTGGTTGGATCATATGTGAGTGTCATTCCAGCCTTTAATAAAGAAAAAGAAAAGTGGAAAAAAAGAGTTGACAAAATTAATTTTCATTGTAAATTATTTCTCTTACTCTTTCTTTAGTTGTATTTTTTAATTGAAAATTTGTATTGAAATAGTTTATTACTATAAGTTAGGGAAAGGTCAACAGACAAAAGTAATTATATAGTGAAGATAGTCAGCAATGTTGGCTATGAATACAAGTTTCCAAGTTCCCAGCATGAGGACAAAATGCAGTCTATGAAATACCTGGCTAAGAGAAAATGTGTGTGTTTGAGAGGCAGGGCATGAAGACGATTATGTGAGGGTGTTGCCTACAATATATTAACTAGAAGAACAAATGGGGAGTGCTGTTTTTCAAAAGACACATTTGAATTTTTCTGTTTCATATAAATGAGGTGTCTAGGATTGCTAACCACAGTAAGCCTATGAAACTATTATCTTGAACATTAAAGATGAAAAGAGTTGTGATTAAAAAAAAAATTACTGCTGGACTGCACTGGTATCCTATTTTAATCTTATGAAAGTGATGGACATTTCAATGCTGCATAAATCAAAGGACTGTTTACTACATGTAAATAAAGTTACGTCTCAGGTAGTTTTATTTGAGAAATATCTCAGGCATATTCCTGACCAAGTTGAAGGAGATTTTATTGTTCACTTTAATGAGGCAGGATTTAGTGTTTCACATTTTGCCTTTTTTCCTCTTAAGAAAGATACAGTATTTTATAAAGCTGCAAGCTGTCAGGTAAGAATTGCTTGCACATTTTTAATACACCACAGAGCCAAGCCAAGAAGTCTCAATGCCTATCATTTTCATAAGTATTCGTTATTGTACACCCACACTAAAGCTTGAAGGGAGGACTTACAAGTCTCACCTCGCCTTCTCTGTGCCATGCTCTTCCATTCTGTATATATTTATTCTGATTCTGTCTCTTTTTCTGTCCTCCATCGGCAAACTTGCACAATAAAGGTTCTGCAGGAACTGAGAAGAAGGAGAATTAGTTGAAGCAGTGTCCACACATAGACATTCAGTGCTTCAAATGAGGCATGGTTTTTAAGTTATATTCCCAATCTGAAAGTTAAATAACATGGACTCATACCACAGCATCAACTGTTCTGCATAGCACAAAGACAGCTGCCACACACGAAGAGAGCATCTGAAATGCTGTATTATCTTTGATTTAAAACTCCTGCTTTAAAACCTGTTGGAAAGAAACATGATCTATATATACATCCTGAGCATCCAGCTGTTGGTCTGGGGATGAATGAGAACTACCATCTGAACTCAGAGCTTTGCTTCTTAGGAGGTACATCTAAGGAGGGTGGAGAATAAATCTGGCCAAAGGTCTTTAATACATTCCCCACCCCATCCCTTGGAGGTTTCAGTAAGGTCCCAAAACTTAAATTGCTCTGCTCATCTAGAATAGTCAAATGCGGTGACACAGTACCTCCACTTACTCTAACCAGCAGGGTGGAGCGGGCACCTTTATCTTCTGCCACCTTGAACTGAAGAAATGCCACAACTGTCCATTCCCTTTTTACCTCTGCTCTATAAACAGCATGCAATGAACCCGAAATTCTTCAAGACTTTTCTTTTGTTTTTTCCATACTGTCTCGAAATGCTATCACCCTTTTTTTTCCGTAAGACTGACCATGACTTCAATTTATAACGTCAAAATTAAAGAAAAAGAAAACTTTTCACAGTATTCTTTCCCTGTTACTAGCTTAAACTGCAATAGCTTCTGACTACCTGTAGCTGAAAGCACAGCTCTGCTACATCACACCACACCCTCCCTAATAACAGGGTGGAAGCACTATTATGACTTGGATGTGAGTGCTACTCTGCCAGTAATTCCTGACGCATGAGCTGTCTAAGCTTTACCGTGACACTCCCCCAGTCATTCCCTGTTTGGAAACACCTTCATAAGACACAGCTGGATCTGAAAACATTCAAGATTCCAAATGCAGAGTAAACACATGCGGTGGGAGGGCCACCCACAAAAGAAAACCCCCAAGAAAAATTTTAATATATCTGTATCGTGCAGCAAAAACAGCTGATGTGCTCTTCACTCTGTATGCACTTACAAGAGATGACTGAAAACCTCAGAGACTTGTAACCTGGCAAAGAGATTGACTTTTACGATTTTGGCACAAAACCAGCACTAATGGCCAAGTCATCCCTGGCTTTGGATGGCATACCTAAAGCACTAGCTCTGGCTCTACTGGGGAAAAGGTACTGAATCAATATGCTGACGGATAATTTGACATTACTTTATAAATGCTAGATCCTAGCATTGGTCGTATCACACAGCATTTTAAACCACATACAATTCTGTTGAAGTAAGAGGAGAGATAATCTCAGATGTTAGTCAATATGGGCAGAACTGTCAGGGTCTGGTCTGAAATTGTTTTGACTCTCGATTTTACACAGTGGAAAAAAAGCCCATTTGTCAGAAAGGGAGAGCTGAGATCCAATACTGAAGTTAACTGCCTTAAAGGAAAAAAGTCTTCCCCAAGCTGAGTATCTCTGGCTACTTATAAATTATTTTAAACCTACCAGTACTGTGGGAAGCACGTGTGACTTCCAAAATACACACTATAAATTTCTGGATGAAGTTAAAAGAAACTGGCATGAGAATGGCTTATAAAGACGTCAGAAAACACCTAAAGGTTTTTAGCCCTATGATTCTGTATATAGCACTCACAGGTAGTAAATACTTCATTCAAAGTTGCATTATGCTTTCATGAAAAATCAGCACAGTGAATTGGATAAAACTTTTCCTGAAAGCATTATTTGTGCTTACATTTCCCACCACTGTCTCAAGACAAATATATTTGTTTTTAGAAGTTGGAGTAAACCTGTCCAAACAGTTAGAATAAAATGCTCACAGAAAAATATTTTAAGAATGTTTTTTTTCGGTGAGCCAATAACCGAAACCAGCTAAATTTTAAACGCTGAAACATCTTCTGTTGTCCTCTGTAAACACTCTCCTGATAAATTTAAAAAGGAAGAAAAAAAAGGAGTAAGAATTATTCACATGCATTGGATTTTGCATATGCAAAAACCTGCAGCAATGACAAAAATATTCAAAAGGCATTCATCTGTGATTTGCCTGGAGTTAGTGCTCCATCTTACCGAGCACAGATCTGATCATGGGAACCCTTGTTTTTCTTGTCTTCCAGCTTCTCTTGGTCTTCAGTGTCCATAAATGAAGCCAAATGCAAGAGCTCCAACTCACCTTAAAAACCACAACCAATCAAACAACTTCCCTCCAAAAAAACCCCATGAAGATCATCTATTTAATACAGCCAACTGCTGTGAAAAGGCTCTATAGAATTTGCCTTCCTTGATTCCAGTTCAAGATCTGAATGCTGATAGTAGGAACTGCTGCAACTAACTCCAATTTTTGGCTGCTCTTCGATACATGTGACCTGAGTACTACTGCGTTCATTGCTTTCAGAACACAATGACTGATGGTCATCAGAGGGAGGGTCATGAGAAGGAGATAAACCTTCATGGGAGCCAAGTATGACCTGTTGATCTCCCTCTCACCGAAGAATGAGTGTAGCCCTTACTCTCTTCAAAATCAAATCTGAAATTTATTTCTTCAGCTTACCTTCCCTCCTATTTTTCAAATACGTGACATACTTTCTCTTGCACATGCAAACATGTATATAATAGATACATAAACAAAAAACTCCAACAAGTCCTACAGACCAGTCAAGCAATCTTTTTTGTGGTGGAGGAAGGAAGGGAGAGTCATTTTTATTGTTTAATTGTTGGGAAGTGTGCAGGCCTCAGTGATGAAGGGGATCATTAATCATTCAGTGACTTGTCTGTATGTGCAAGACAGAGAGGCATTGTATAAATATTCAGAGTTGCATTAACCACTAAAAAACTGCTGATGTAAAAGGCTACAACTTAGAGCGGACTTACTTCTAGCTAAGCTAAGCAGCTAAGACATCACATTTAGAATGACAACTCTACTGACAATAAAAAGCAACAGACACTCTTAATGATTTGTAGATGTCTGTTGAGGTGCTGCTATGGAGGCATTCTGTAACCATAAGTTTGCCTGCACTTTAACAGCAGGTCAGTCCTTTAAAACCTGTCTTTGGAAAGTCCTGACCATCTCCTCCTGCCCCAAATCACCCTCTTCTAGGGTTTTTTTACGGAAGAAAGATGTGAATGAAGTATTTGTCCACAGAGTAAATACTTCTTGTCATACACACATGCACATGTGTAGAGCAGAATTCAGTCTTTGTTCAGTGTCTACCCAAATATATACCAGGCGATCACAGAATCATAGGATGGTTAAGGTTGGAAAGGACCTTAAGATCATGTAGTTCCAACCCCTGCCACAGGCAGAGACAATGATACATATATACAAGAAAAAAACCTGATGTTTTTATGTTGGACTTTACGTTTACACCCTTAACTTCACATGGCAAGTTTCATAAAATTCTCAATAAACCCTGCTTTCAGATATTAAACAAATACAACGAAAGAGTTTAAAAATAATATTGTTTTAATAAGTTCTCAACTAAATAGCATCTTTTAGTGACTTTCATTTCTTATTTTCTAGTGACAAAGCATATAAGTCTAATGAATTCTGATATTAAAATATTGCTTGAATGATAGAGCAAGCCTGTCCAGCTAGTAAACCTTTTGCCAGAAGCTGTGCAAAATGAAAAAGTTGTGCAACTCAAGATCTCAGTAGCTTTGTACGTTTAAAGAGAAACTAAATATATACTCTTTACCATTCTCATCATCACTTAAATGCAGTGCTCAGGGCCACATTTCTTTAATAATTCACACAAAGTTAAATGATTTGTCACAGGAGCATATTTTTAGTGGGTTGATGTAGTATTTTTCTATTCCAACGCTGCTTCTTAAAACTAAGCTGCAATTATGAACTATGAAAATTAGAGCAGTAAAAGCTTCTCATCTTTGATCTAATGTGCAAAATTTTGGTTTCTCTGCCTTCAGTGTGACAATCAAGAGTAACACCAGCACTGTGACCTCTTGATACATTTTAGCAGTGGTTTTCAGACTGCGGTTCCTGGTTTATTTCTAAACGATCTGTGAAATATAACTGAGAGATAGAGTTTATGGTCAAGTAATTTAAATTCACTATATAGAGATTTGCAGTGTTCTTTCCTTTTTAAAGGTAAGCAAATAGAAAACACTCAAAAATGACTGCCACAAAGTAACTACTTCAAAGCTCCATTTTACTCCTCTCCTGCAGTAGGATCAGAATAATTTCAAGCAGCAGTAGCCACCATACCTGGTGGCCCTCTTCCTAGCCTATACTCAAGAGAACAGGCAGAAGCAGGGCTCTCACCTGTCTTCAAATACCCTCCTAAAAAAAAATAATCTGAGTGACCGGTATCTTTACCATAAGTGGGAAGAGTGGGTCATAGATAACCTGTGCTTTTTGGATCATCACCATAACCCACCATTCCTGAAGCAAAAATGGTACGAGCTGCTCATCAAAAATGCTCTCCACCTTACACACATTAAAACAAAAATTATTCAGGTTATTTCTCAGTAAAAGAAGTACTAAATAACCCATAAAGGCTGTACAACAGGCATAAAACTTTTGTAGCTTTCAACCTTCTGTATTTTTCATTTTAAATGCAACAAAACCAAATACACTCAGACTTACAAATACCTTAGGTATTCTACAGCACAACTGCTTCATGTAATCATTTATATAATTATTCTCAGATATCATCATGCTGCTGTGATATGGAGGAGATGCCTTTCATGATTTCGCCCAGCGAAATCATCATTACAGGACCAACACAAGACAAAAAGACAGTATCATCTTTAATATCATCTTTAAGTATCATCTTTAGGGAAAGGAGGCTATGAATGCTGCTCTGCCCTCACTACTCATCTTCTGCCTCCCGCTCCCTTATACTAGCCTGGTCTGTTTCCTCCAATTCATGAGCTTCACATTTCACAGAATAGTAAAGCTTTAAATATCCCATTATTCACTGAAAACAATTCTTTAAAAAGTAGAACTAAACGAACTAAATGCAAGTTATTTCAAGATTATAGCAATCACGTAATAAATATACAGTTGAGAAAAGAATGAAACACAAAAAATCAAAGTCCTAAGAGAAATGGACAGAAAATCACAGTCCACAAAACAGAACAAACTATTACAATAACTTAGATAATGGAAGTACAAACCCCAACTAGAACAAATGGTGAAACTAATGCACCACTCCTAGGAGTTTTAGGATTACACCAACTTGCAGTGCATTTGGAATTGCTCTCTGAGCTGATCTTCCTTCTTCCTCACTGAAGACAAAGGATGACATATTAAGTATCGACTATATTTCATTAATCTACTATAGCACAGGGAAATAAAGCCTGAATAGTTTGTTCATCTGGGTTCAGCTTGCTCAGTATCATCTATGCCCAGTCACTCTCTCAATTCTACAGTCAACACTTCTGTGACCACCCCGTGCTACCTCTGTTCCTTTCAGATTCTCAGAGAGCTTTTCTGTTCTGTCTTCTCATGCTCCAGGAGGTTTCAACCTATGCTTCCTGTAACTGTGTTTAACCCATTCTTCCATTTAAACCCAAACTTGATTAAAATAACAAAGCTATATTATGAAAGCACGTTTTTGTTGAACAGATGTTCTTCCTCCCACACCTATTGCATTACAGGCCAGTCTCTCCTACCCTCCACATCCTGATAACAGTGTTTTTATAGCCAGCTCTCTTTGCTGATCTTAGCCAAGTTTCTATGACACAATGTTTGAAGTTAAACGTAGTTCCAGTTCTACGATTTTATTCTGCATTTATTTGAACTTGCTCCTCTACAACCCTGAAAGATGCTAATCTATTTCAAAACATTTTCCTCACCTTTGTCCAAGAGCTTTCCCACTATATCCACTTTTCTCTCTGCAGGTAGCCCAAGACCACAGATGCCCCATGACTGCCCCGCTTTCTGGCAAACTGCAGCATATTATTATGCATAAGCTGCATCCTCTAAAAAGACTGCATTATTTGACATATGCTTGTGATGTGGTGAGGAACTACAGAAAGAATCTGAACTCCGTAAAAGCCTTTCAAAGAAGCAATTCAGCTTCACAGCACCAGCATGGAAAAGCAGAGTTGAGGCTGTACCCTAATACAACAGAATTGATGGTCTTTAATAACCAAGGTTCTCAAAACACCCTTATGCACCTAATTATTTATTGCATTTTTCAGCACCATGGAGGTATGACCTATCTCAACTGACTTTCAGACATCGAGAGTCACCTATTTCTGAGCAACTCATCTAGAAACTCTTTGCAACCACAAGGACAGCTGACAGCAAAGACACATCAGTCTCTGGAGGTGTGTGCTGCTTTACCTATTCTAGAAAGAGAGCCTAGATGAGTACTTTGCCAAGTAAGCATTCGAAGTTAAAGTTCATGAGGTGGATTACATCTTGAGACCCTTCTTTAGTTTCCATTTTCTGACAATCACCAGTTCTGTGCAAATTTATTGTCCCTAATTAATCAGACTTTTCTGGTAAACTTTCCTCCACAATGCAGAAAGTGCTCTTAGAATTGCATGCATCGACTTTTTATCTCTGCCTGGTTGAACTTGATCATATAAGGGTGCAACTCCAACTTCAGCAACAGCCCACCAGAGACAGCATGATTAGCAATGACATGCTTGATAACTTGTTCATTGAGAACACGGTAATACAACTGAAAATAAAAATGTGCAAGCTAAAAAGCACTAATAGGAAGTTCTGATAGTTCTTTTTACTGGTTCTAATTGAAAAGAAACCCCTATATGTTAATTTGAATTCTTAGTTTCTCTATACTTTTTACTCGCATTTTATGTCCAAAGCCATAGCAGCACTATAAAACTAATCACAGAGGGTGGATCAGAGCGCAGGCAGAATTCAGAGAAAATTGTTCTATGATCTCTTTGCCCCTAAAGGGATTTTCCATCTCATAAAACAGATTGCTAAATATATGAAATAGCAAAATAAATGTTACAGCCCCTATGTATAAAAGAGTTTCACCTAAAGAATCTCAGCAATCAATACCAATGCAAAGGGTTTGCCAAAGCCAAGAGAGGGAAGTCAAAACCCTGCATTAGATTAGTGTTGGCGAAGGGAGTGGTTTCCTGTGCTCTGCAGCAGCTTTCCATCTCCACTGCAGAACAGACTGCCTCGAACTCGACTACTCTTTCAGGGATGAGGCATGTATGTAGTTTTACTAAACAAGCCACATTCTTGTCTGCCTGCCGAGGACCGCTCTCCTCCTCGGTGTCAGGGTCTGGCTGCAGAGAACATTTCACCAGCGGGATAAAGGCAGCTTCAGCAACCACATCAACAATGTAATTTGTAAAATTCCCACTTGGGATTCTCAGTAAAATGGTTACCGAAAGCTGCCTGGAATGTCAGGCATGTATTCTTTCCTCCTTTATGGTCCTCTTTTCTTTCTGTTTTACTCTGCTGCTCTGAATTTCCTTTCCTCATTTTTAAGTGTTTATAGAATATACATTTTGTCTCTTAGAAACAATGCTGACAAAGCAAACAAACTGATGAGGAACTTAGTGTGACAAAAAAAATTGCACTGTGTAGCTGCTCTGCATTTTGCCTTGCACAATGTTTCCAGAAGTAGCATTCACTGACCTGCCCTTCAATCTTCCTGAAGAATCTCAAAGACTACGTAGACTTGAGAGTCACAGTTTCCCAATGAATGAAAGTGCCTGGCCTTAAGGCACTGCTGCAGAATCTATGTTTTTTTAATCAAATCTTTTATTGAAAATTACTTCAAAAAATCAACAGATGGCAAAAGTAGTTCATTTTCTGCCTCTCAAAAAAACCCCAAACCAAGAAAATCCAAACAAAAAAACACCACCAACCCAAAACAGACAAGCAAAACAAAACAAAACAAAACCCCAAAACTACCAACCAAACAAAACCCCACCATACCTGTTCATGGACCATCAGCCAAATTCTGTTCTGATACACATACAACACACACTTGTTTCCTGACTTCAACTAGGATTACGTAGGATGTAAAGCTCTGCATAACTGGCTTAAGGCTTTCCAACCCTAACTATTCTATGATTCTATAAGGCATCTTAGCTGATTGTTTTTCTGCTACGAGAGAACACTACCGGATTCCTATAAAAGGTTTATAGAAGTGATATATTGTGTTACAAGTGAGCAAGCATTACAGTCATCCAACAAGACACAGCTTAATTTTAATAAGTCTGTTTCTGAATGAGAAGCCAGATAAACAATCAGGCTTCCACTCCACAAGCTGCAACCCATTCATACATCTTGTTAGAAATATATGCAACATACCAGAAACTCCTGCTGGTGTCTTTATGAATTTTCCATTAAAATGAGCAATCACTGCTTCACATTTTTCTGTTGACTCCATCCTAAGAAAATAAAGAATAATTTGCATAAATTAAACACTCATCCAGATTTCCATGTTTGTGATTTTTTAAAGCACATTTCTTGCCTTTTCTCGCTTCATTTTGTGGCTTGCTTTCCCATGTATGAGCAACACAGAGAAGATGCCTTCTAAGAATACACAACTTCAGAGAGGTAGAACTAAACTCCATTAACATTTTATGCACTCTGAGGCCCAAGTCAGTGCCAAACTGCAAATACAATACCCTTATTTACTTAGAAATTAAGCAAATCATAATTTGGACAGCTACAGTACGAAGTACCTATCCAATCTTGAAGGAAGCAAAGACTGATTCACAATCACCCACAGCTTGATCCTTAAGAGTCTACGATATATACAACAAACATTAATGCCACTTTTGCTAAGGATTCTGATGCGTGTACATGGTTTAAAAGTAATACACGCAAATATAAGCATGCCTGACTGCATGACCCAAACTGCCTTTGCAGTTTTTACCCTATAGGTATCATCCCAACTACCTGCCCCTTATTTAGTTGTCTCTAAGTTACCTTCAAAACAGGAACCAGTAACAGAGTATCTGTGACTGCTACTAAGAATTAATCCAGCTTGAACAGGTTTGTGCACTTACGTTGTGAAAACTAGACTTAACAGGCTGGGTGGACTACTGGTGAGCTACAGCTAATCTGGGAGTGGCTCCACAGGGTGCAGCTACATCCTCGCACTGCAGTGTAGATGTGTCAGTTCTAACTGCCAGCTTGGACTAAATTGCAATGGATGACTGAGATATGCAAGTGTAACAAAGTATATTTCAAAAGAATATATTTTGCAGCTGTCTGCAAGACAATGTTTGGATAATACTGACTGGGTATTCCTTTTTATTTGTTCATTAAGTTCTGTAATTCAATTCCACAAATTAGGCCAATGACCTCAGCAGTAAAGCAGCAGTACTAAAAATTATGCAGTTCTGGCACCATTTTAATTCTGATAGCCCTTCTGCACAGGTTGTCAAAAATACAGTCATAGACAGCAACCAAAATCATCAAAATGGCAGACTGAGCACGAAGTTTTCCTCATGGTTTCAAAAATACCTTCTAGGGAATTTTCAGAAGTTTTGGATTGTTGGATCTGCATCAAACATTTTTTTTTTTTGTCTTCCATGGAACAAACAATATAATTTAGCTTCAGACTCAAGCTTGGACTTGATAAAATACATTACCATTTATTAACCTAATAAAATGCTCCCAAAGGCGAGAAATTAAAATCTTTATTTAATGGCTACATGTTTCATGGGACAATTTTAACTTGAACTAATATTTACCCAAAAATATTCCAATACCTAGTTTGCAGAAGGGGAGAAATTCTTATTAGCTATGACAGCAAACCCTCACTCTATTACTTGTGTATGTGTGTGCATAAATATGTGTACAAAAATAACCAAGTTTATACATATATATAAAACAATGCATAATACAGAACCTATTGAGAAAATACTTACTTTAACCACTTTTAAAGTCTTTAATACAAGTGAGGTTTTGGATATACACAAGTCTTTCGGACTTCTACACACAATTTTAAAACTCTTCTGGTTACATTAGAATAAAACCATTCCTAAAATACCACTGATTCAAGACAGAGTTAGTAAGCAAGTTTAGGGAGAAAAGACTCAATGCCCCTATATTTGATGATAGAAATATCCAATCTAAAGCCTCCAAATTTTGATTGCCATGCTATATTTAAAGCAGGACTTAAAGAGAGAAAAATACTAGAAAGGCACAGAAAAGGCTCTGATCAAGAGATCCCAGAACAAATAACTGAGTTAACTAGAGAAAAAGTAAGCTCACACAGACAGAACATGTGGGAGGTATCTACTAATTTATAGAAAATACTTGTTCTTGTTGATTTAGGAGAGATATTTGACACAGCTTGCAAATATTTTAAGGTGAGATTTACTGTAAGTGAATGAAAATATTTTCTTTCCCAGATGACAACATGTTAATGAGCCAGAAAATTCGAAGGGCTGACATTCAAAGGGCAATGGTGAGTTCATTTTCTCAGAGGAACTAATGAAGGGGAAAAAAAAAGGATGGGGGTGGGAGGAAAGGGGTTCCTCCTTACAGTCTCCTGTCTCAAATTCAAGCCTCAAAAGACAGAACAGTCACAGGAGAAGTCTCTGCAAATCACTGCAATCTTGCTTATTGGTTCAGGGATAGACCAGAAAAGAGAAGTACAGAGAAGAGAAGGAAGTAGTAGAGAATGAACTCTTATTCTAGATTGTTGTCCATTAAGAGCAACAGATTCAGATTTAGCCATCTAAGCAAGATGAGACACAGCCATATTTGCCTTACCAAAGGAATAATTAACAAAACCCTGCTGGTACCTCCATCTAGATCTCACTTCTCTTTAAAAGGTTGATAATTTTCAGTAATTTCTGCCTTTTCCTCCTATTCCTGTCTTTTCAATTAAAGAAAAAAGGAAGAAAGCTGCCAGCATGCTAATGCCACTGCAATACCTTGCAAAGCCAACACCACGGCTTGTCCCACTCGAGTCCCGCAGTATCCTTGTAGAGATAACCTGGCCAAACGGTTTCAGCATGTTCTCAAGCTCCTGCTCATCCATTGAAAGTGGCAAATTGGAAATGTATAAATTAGTTGGGTCTTGTTCTTGTTGCTGAAAGAAAATGAAAGCAAACTGTTATTAATGCTGCCACTGGAAAGACATTTTGAATACAAGATATAACAACAATTACATATAACTACTACTGGCACAAATTTTTACTTCTCAGGCCCCTTTTTAAAAGGCTACTCTTTCCTAGAATTAGTGACCTCCATCTTCAATCACTCTCTACAGCATTCCTGAGAAAGCTATCCTCCTCCTATTACTGCTGACAACAACATTTTTAAGGGGAGATAAAGGTGAATAATTGACTAGTTTATAGTTCGTATTACACCTTCATCTTTCAGATTTTCCTGAAAGGAAAAAAAAAAGACAAAACCAGGAATTAGTAGACAAAGCAATACAAGAATTGTGGGAAGAGCTGAAAAATGCCAGAGCTAAATGAAAAAGAGAAAATATTGGAAACAATGCATCTAAGAGTATGTACATTGCCAAAATATTACCACAAGAATAGGCTGATACAGAAGTGAGTGGGACACTGTCATCGTCTCCCACACATAATGTTTTTGAGTTTTTACCTAACTTTTACATTATGCATACAGACAAAAGTTTTCCAAAACCCTTCTATAGAAAGACAAAATGACAGAGCAGGGCAGCCTGAAGATGAGCAATTAAGGAAGAGATAAAAGTAGTCACGTCTTTGTCACTCCCCTGATCTTAGGGTATCTACATTGAGTGATCTATGTATGCGCCATGAAATTCCATCTCAAAGAAACATTTTTTGCCAAAAATTATCATTTCCAGTGTTGGTCTACAGATTTTCCAGCTGTGGTGATTAAGCATTTCTCTCATACTGCTAAATGTTGACCATGCTATGTGATGAAATAGATTCTTAAGCTACACGGAACTGTATGACTTGGCCCTGACAGTTGTGCAAAACCTTGATGTCATCATTGTGGCTCCCGTACAGTTCAAGATGCATTATATTCAGAACTTTTTGGCATTAGGAGTGATGCAATCTGAAACAAACACTGTTTTGTCGGAACAGTCCTCAGCATATTTCCATTCTGTACAAGAGGGCTAACTCATTCACAAAGAAGTTCAAATCAAACAAGAAAACAAAAAACGAAACCACAACACTTGCCTACTGGAATTAAAGCATTTATTAAAGTGATTATAGCTGCACGGGTAATGATACCTTTTTATACAGATTAGGTATCAATCTGTCCTTAAGCTGTCCTTATATTAGTAATACCTGGACCTGTGCAAAGCGTTTGACACTGTCCCACATGACATCCTTGTCTCTAAATTGGAGAGACATCAATTTGATGGGTGGACCACTCAGTGGATAAAGAACTGGCTGGATGGCCGCACGCAAAGAGTTGTGGTCAATGGCTCGAAGTCCAGCTGGAGACCAGTAACGAGTGGTGTCCCTCAGGGATCGGTGTTAGGACCAGTCTTGTTCAACATCTTTGTCGGTGACATGGACAGTGGGATTGAGTGCGCCCTCAGCAAGTTTGCCGATGACACCAAGCTGTGTGGTTCGGTTGATACGCTGGAGGGAAGCGATGCCATCCAGAGGGACCTCGACACGCTTGTGGGGTGGGCTGATGCCAACCTGATGAATTTTAACCATGCCAAGTGCAAGGTCCTACACCTGGGGGGTCGGAGCAATCCCAGGCACGGCTACAGGTTGGGCGGAGAAGAGATTCAGAGCAGCCCTGCGGAGAAGGACTTGGGGATGTTGGTCAATGAGAAAATGAACATGAGCCAGCTTCAGTGTGCGCTCACAGCCCAGAAAGCCAACTGTATCCTGGGCTGCATCAAAAGAAGTGTCACCAGCAGGTCGAAGGAGGTGATCCTGCCCCTCTACTCTGCTCTCGTGAGACCTCACTTGGAGTATTGTGTGCAGTTCTGGTGTCCTCAACATAAAAAGGACATGGAACTGTTGGAACAAGTCCAGAGGAGGGCCACGAGGATGATCAGGGGACTGGAGCACTTCCCGTATGAAGACAGGCTGAGAAAGTTGGGGCTGTTCAGCCTGGAGAAGAGAAGGCTGCATGGAGACCTCAGAGCAGCCTTCCAGTATCTGAAGGGGGCCTACAAGGATGCTGGAGATGGACTCTTCATCAGGGACTGTAGTGACAGGACAAGGGGTAACGGGTTCAAACTTAAACAGGGGAAGTTTAGATTGGATCTAAGGAAGAAATTCTTTACTGAGAGGGTGGTGAGGCACTGGAATGGGTTGCCCAGGGAGGTTGTGAGTGCTCCATCCTTGGCGGTGTTCAAGGCCAGGTTGGATGAGGCCTTGGGTGGCATGGTTTAGTGTGAGGTGTCCCTGTCCATGGCAGGGGGGTTGGAACTAGATGATCTTAAGGTCCTTTCCAACCCTAACTATTCTATGATTCTATCTCAGTGCCATTGGTGGCATATTGTATAATTTAGTAACTTGCTATCCTGGATACCACCTCTGAGTTGGGGTTGGTTTTCCCTAGTTAAAAAAAAAAAAAGGAAAGGAGTTGGGGGCTAGGGGAGGGTGAGACTGCACCTTTTAGGCATAAAAATGAACTATCCTGTTCTAAAAACTAATGAAACTTAAAAATGCGGAAGCAAATTCTATGTTTATGGACCTTCACTATTTGCACTTTTACCCCAAGACTGAACTAGAAAAGGCTAATGTTCTGAAGTTTTCTGTAAAGGTTTTTTAAGGAATTTCAGGATCAAAGGACCTATACAAGGGAAACAAGCTTCCATTACATCCTTCTGATCTGCTTTGCCTAGCCACACTGAAATCCCACATACCTTAGAAAACACAAACTTTTCCAAGTGCCAAGTGTCCTCATCAGTCCCTCTACAGTCCATCGCAAATGGCACTTGACTACCATGAATGTTTTTCCTTTTGGTATCTACTGGAAATATTCCTCCTCCCATAATAATACTGAACCTATACAGTACGCACAGAGGTTTGTGATTTAAATTATCTTACAGTATCTGACTTCTTTTTCAAGTTAGAAAAATCAGCAGAAAGACAAGAAAATGGATTCATTGAGAGGCCCCAGCTGACATTAACACTTACTGCTGGGGAGTGTTCAACCATGAGGGAAAATCGATGTTACACACAATTCAAATTTCCTCAGGAAGGAATCTGAAATGAAGACAGCTTTCACATTTTTGGAATTAGTTTGTTGCTCAGGCTGTAGTAGCCAGTTTTGTTTTGCACCTTGAGATATGCAGGCTTACTTCCTTCTTTAATGAGCACTATTAGCAAAAGCTTTATAAGAAGCTTTCAGCCACGGGCATTATAAAATTGCATTTGTAGCTATAACATAATTTTATGAAACTCTAAATAGTATTTGAAAGGAAAAAATATTCTTTATTTTTTATTATAAGCTGTAAAATGCATTGCACACAAATATCTTAAAACTTCTCTAAATAACCTAAACCTACAAGCTGGGAAATCAGACCCCTTGCATATTTTAATATAATTTGCTCATATTTTTATTCTATAATAACAAAAGGTCTAAATTACATTATAAAAATGTTCTCATTAAAAAGCCTAACAACATTGGGAGAGATAAAAAAACCTGCCCCATTTTATTCACACTAATAAAAATGTAATTTACATGCAAGAAATAAATGCTTACATTCAGAAACACCTAACAGAGAAAGAAACTGTCAACTGCAGAATGTCAGAGCAATCTGTTTTATTTAGGTAACTGGGCAGATCACATTGCGCTTCTCTTGGGCTCCTATTCTATCCTAGGGGGTTACCACACTTTTGCATTATGCAGGCATTGTATTCAGGATGAAAGATCATGAGCTTTCCTTTCCAAAAGGGACAGAAAGACCTACTACAATTCATGGTTAAAACATTAAGATCTTCCTCCATACATGCTGGGAAGCTTAATTCTTGTACCTATGCACCTAGCAAAGAAAGCTTCATGCCATAAAAATCAAACAGCATTGTGTGAGAAGGGAATGCTCTACTTTGAAAGATCATTTTCAACGTTACCACTAACCTACATTGCAAATCCCTTAGGAATGGGGTGGGGGAGAGTGAGAAGGAAGTGCATCAGAGGAAATTGTTGTAAAGAAATTGCTTTCTCTGAACAGAAAGTATATTGTGATGGAAAAATTTGACTTGTGGCCCATTTGACAATCCATATTTTGCATTAGCAACTACTGGGTTTTGGTCAGGTGCATGGATGAGTAGCTGACTGGAAAGGACTTACTTTGCTTTCTTGACCCTTCCTCTATGTTACAGTCTATTACAGCCTGAATTCTACCAGGGATTCAGTTATTTCTGCTTTTGATCCTTTGACAGGGCATACTGACCATAGTGGAAAAAGTGAAGCTTGAAAATACTTTTACGTATATCCATAGCTAGAACCTGTAAGAGGGCAGACATGGGAGAAGAGGAGCAAAAAGCAGCCAGTGGATGAGGATTTCAAACTGAAATACTGGAATATGAGCTGAAATTTCATTCATCTGCAATTCTCCCAGGACAAAGTAGTTGAAATGTCAACAAACACATTCCACAGTGCAACAGGGTTGTATCTGCACTGCAGGAGCAAACCCACAGCCATCCTGGGGAGCAGCAGCAGTTCAGCTACAGGGACAAATGAGAGCCACAGAATATCTCAAGTTGGAAGGGACTCATATGGATCATCAACTCCAACTAGGTCAGGATAGATTAAATTAATCCACAATCCACTTCTTCGCTTTGCAGGGAAAAAGCTGTGCAAACGAAACAAAACAAAAAAACCCTGCCATCTCTAAAAAGCTCATTTACAACACTGGGATAGCACTGTTGGGGTACATCTAAAGCAAGGCTGAACTCTTTCGAGAGTGCATTTGAAATTTTATATAGTTTGGTAGCAGAATAATTATTAATGTGCAAAACACCTCCTCTTGTTAATTACTTACGTCACTGTGCAGCTTCTGTCATCACAAGACTACTAAACCTTAAAACAGCAATCTGGGTACATTTTGGGAGATCATAAGCAGCAAGCAACTTCCTTCCCCTTAGAACATGCTAGATTTCCAAGCTGAATTCCAAATGGCAACCACAACTAAGACTCCCCATGCATCTTTATCCTGTCATACACAAAAGGCACCGTACAAACAGATGTTTGCGTTTATACAAGGTTTTGGCATCGAAAATGGTTAAAAAGTTAAAAATTCAGGAAGTTAGGAGAGAGACAAACTCTCTAAACTTGTACCCCCATCTCCCTGGCAAACAGCAGTTTAATACATTAAGTACTGTGACTTCCTTCCTTACCGAAACTTGCCTCACCACAGTTTAATTCACATGGTTATTACAGTTCTGTTTCAGAAGAGAAAATAATTCCTTTGATATCCAAGTTTCTAATTCTTATTCTGGAATTCAACAAAAAAATGAAACTGGCAAAAATATCTGCAAACATAACTCAACTCAAACCTTACCTATACACTGTAATTAAGTGCTTTCAAAGGTAGGGTTTTTCTCCTGGGCTTAAAATTCATGAAATCATAGAAACTTCTTTCATCTTATAAATCTTGTATCCCTTGAAAATATCTGTACCATTTTAAGGGAATTATCAAAAAGAATTACTGAAGTCAGTTGAAAGCTTCCTACCGCAGGGTAGCAAGCTAACATGAAAATAGACCACTGAACCATTGAGGGTTTGGTGGTTCTTTATTTTTAATTCTACATTATTTAGGAAAATTGCTTATTTTGAGAGTATTCATAAGTCACGCAGGGTTTCCCCAGTTAACAGAACTTACAGCAGTTCCTGAAAGTTGCTGAAAGTGCTCAATATTTGCAGAATATGGGCAATGTCAGGGAATTTGTGGGCTACTGTAAGCATCCATATTAGTGAGAAAGCTAGGAAGTCTTGGTTTTAGCTATTCACATCAAGTTTCCATCACCTTCAGCTGTGCCTCCAGAATTCCAGCAGAACATAATAATATGAAGATGCAGAACAGTGCTCTTGCAGATTAATGCGCTTCTTTCTAAAAAGTACTTACAACACTAACTTAATAAGCTGACAAGACACAGTACTTCTCATAAAAGGGATAGGAATAATCAAGTGCTAATATTCATTTCTGTAGAAAGAGGTTATCAGGAGTCTTAAATAATGCAAAATGCTCTACCATCATCTGAAAGAAATTAACGAAAACCTCCCTGTGCGTGTGGAACCATTCCTAAACTGCAAGCAAGAAACTTGGCAAAACGATACAACATCTGTTTTCTCTTGCTCTGTGTAAGGTCAGAGTGAACACATAGCCATTCAGAAACATGTGATGAGGCACCGCTCACAGCATGGAGGATCCTGGTTGATAGGCATTAAATGCTTGTCTGCCTTCCTATAGAAACTACTTTAAAATTTACAATTGGCCTGTGTCTCACTGAAATATGTCTGGTTTAGCCACAGTTTTAATACTGCCTGACCACAGGCTGTTAACAAGACAATTCAAGGGAAAAATCCCTACCATAATCTTCACTTGTTCTCCAGGACTGCATAAACACTCCATATGATGAATAAACTAAACATTTTAATTCATTTTCATAGGCACATCTGTATTCCAAAGAGGGATAAGAACTGTATGAAAAGGAATTTTTAACTACAATAAAGCACCATGTTCAAATCTGCAATCAGACTACCACTGCAGTCATACATTCCCTTTTTAATCCTTGGTATTCTTGTTTTCCCTTTGTCAGAAGGGCACGAAGGTGCTCCCTGGCAGTTCTACATGTTGATCACTGACGCCTGTGTTTTTCACAGAAAGCTGAATGACGCCGCCACACTTCATAATAGGGCACTGGACCCTCATCTGAACAAGCCACAGCACTGCTTAGCAACTGAGATAAGACTGTGGGTTGAAGCTGTGTACTCAAGGGAAGTGGTTGTTACCTGTCTTTTTTAATACACATGCAACTCCTGAAATAGTCATTTATCCTCCAGGTAAGCAAATTTTTGATTACTTTTCATTTATTTTATAATGACTTTTAAGAACTTTTACAAATAAAAGGAGGAAAATCGATTGTTCTGTTAAAATTCTGTTACAGTAGGTTTTAATTCTACTACCTACAGAAAGCATTATAACCTAGGTGGAAAGAAAACTTTCCTTACAAGACAACTGCTAAAAAGTGCTTAAGAAATCTGCTTGCATTAGCTCCTGTTTGCCTATCGTGTTCTTTGGCATTCAGAAGCCCAACTGCAGAATAAAACAACTGCAATATGCCTACCTTCACTAGTTAGTTTAAGTGCACTAGCTACCATGGTAACCTAAACTTATTTTCTTATTTTACTCTGTAGAAATGAAAACCAGTACCCAGAAGGTTGCCACAGTGAAGACAAGTACAAAACACAACACAATATTAGAAGTCATAAAAGTTAGCTATTTCTCATTTTTGCTAACTCAAAACCATGTTGTTCATCAGTGGCATAAAGGAAGATTGCCTTTAAAACATTATGTTTCATAGCTGTGGAAAAGCCTTCATTTCGGTTACAGAGATGAGGACAAGTGGCTAAGCAGCCTTTCCCTCCCAAAAAGCTCCCAAACCTGCTGTGCAGCTCACACTTTATATTGTGGCATTCATCTTTTCCAAATACGCTTGGCAAAAGCATATGCTTATCTAAAGTAATTACAGAATATAAAAAGAATGCTCCTGCATTGAACTTAATTGGAAAGAAAGATCAAGCTACCAGCCCATGGAAAGTGCTTCACAGTTCTGCATTTGTAACCAATAGTAAAAAATACAAAGATTACAAATTCATGTCATCTCTGGGTTCTGGAGGATGAACAGAAACTTACGCAATGGGCTAATATTTATCACAAACTGAAAACCACCCTCACGTAATGAGTTTCAGAGTTTGATCTGTTGCTTTCAGGGCCAAGAGACTGCTCTCCACAACAGAAATTGTACCTTAAGAATGGCAGAAGGGTCAGTAACCACGGTACAACATACTTTGCATTGTTATTGCAGCCATTCTTCTGACACAATTTGAATATGAAACAGTTCTGAAGATGGCCCTAATTTTTTGCACAAACCTAAAATATCTGAAAATAGTGTTTTGTTACTGTGAAAATTTGTGATTTGCTAAATTAGAAAATTAGTGATTTGTTACTGTGGGAACTAATACAATATAAGCAGGAGTATATCTAATTGTGTCAGTGGAAATAAAGCCTTTAAGTAGGAGGAAATTGTAACACTATAAATCTGAAGCCCTGTCCTAAAAATGGGTGACTGTGGGGAAATCTTTGAACGCATAAACAATGAGTCTTTCCCCAAAACACACATTAGTACATGGAATAGCATTCCTTGGCTCAAATTAATGAGTTTCATTGACCACAGAAATCTTCCATGTCCACAGCCTACTATCATGGGTTCTATTATAAGTAGCATATATTTACTAAAGGTAAGTTTGTGCTTCTGTAGAGAAAAAAAAATTAGAAAAACACAAATTGGAAAAGAATGAATATCACTTAAGTTACAAATGATTCTGACAATCTTAAAACAAAGTTTTACATAGAGATGAACTAAAAATCTCATTGAGAGAGAACAGAGGAGACATGAAGGAGGGTAATGGCTTCAACAACTTAGTCTGGAGGATCAGGCTCATTGAGTCTTTATCAGTTGTGCTGACTTAGGTGGTTAAAGCATTTTAAAGGGAGGACACTATACCAATTTTAAGGACACGGCTGAGATACAGTTGTGAGAACACAGGAATGTACGTTAATCTTTCTTGTGATGCCCAAAGTACATTACAAGCTCTTTGAAAATATGGTAACTCCATATGTAGAACAGTTTTAGTGCAAGCCTTTCGCTATTTATCTCAGAAATCTGTTAGCCTATCACGAACTAGACAATATGGCTATACAAATGTCACTGCCACACCAGGAAGGAAGTTTAGCACTTGAACTCTGAGCTGCCACAGCCAGGCTGGTATTCTAGCTGGCTTGCATATCTCTACATTGCTGTCAGTACAACATATATATTCTCCGTTTGACTTTATTTGTGCTGCAAACACAATCATTCTCCTCTTGGCTTCAAGTCTGCTAGATAGAAATATTAGAAGAACTATATTTTTTATTAACTATTCTTTTTCAGTAGTTCATTTTACTTTTTATATTTACACATTACTTTACATTCAGAAGAACAAGAATGATATTCAACCTTCCATCTTAAAGGGCCACTTTTCCAATCATCTGAAACACAGTTACTTAAGAAACTACAGTGGAGCTCAGCTGCATACCATTTGATGAGGCAGAACAATGTCTGAAAACTAAATGCCTCATGTTAAGCTCAAGGTCAAAAATCCGTAAGAAATTAAATGACTCAGATGTCTACACCACTTAGACCTCACTATCTCCAAAACATCCCTTACAGATCCTCAGTTTTTTAAAATCTTCATTCAAAATGCCAATATACAATAGAATTTTTTCTGTGCATCTATCTTTCAACTGTAACAACTTTTCTACTAAAGAAAATGGGCAGAGCTTTTCAATACTACTAATTAAGCTTACCTAAGAATGCACATTCTGCAAAATAAGAGCTTTTTAACCCATTACTATTGGTTTATAATCAAAGAACTTAATTACATTAAAGAAATTTCAAGAAACTAAAATGAATGAAAATAAATATTAGACACTCACTAGTTACTAACTAGTTTAGAAATTACAATAGTCTTGCAAGACATGTATCTGCTCTTTCCGTACCTCATGTCTGTAGTAATATACAGGCTATTGGTTTTCTACTAGGTATTGAAGCAAGCTGGCTTCCAATACAGCTCACATCACCTCCTGATCCCTTTCTACTGCTCCTTATACACTCTGACAAGACTGAACACCGGTAATAGTCAACTGGAAGGGATAAGAAAGGCAACAGCCCAGTATTTCTATTTTAAATTTCCATCCAAAAGCTACTCCCATGCCCTGGCAATGCAGTATCATCTTATGTAAGCTCTCCGCAGCATTATCTGACCAACAGGCATTATTGCAGGCATTTCCCTTTCAGTGGGTACAGGAAGATACTGTTATACAGCACCGATCAAAACACTTCAAGTTGTTTCATCTTAGTCAAGCACTCTCAATCCAGATCCAGAAAAAGCAGAATAACTGATGAAATAATGTCTCCTGAGCAGGGGCAGTCGTCTGACACTGTGTGCTTTCACTGACACCATCATCATGACATCTCCTGAGGTGTCAACAACAGTGACCCCCCTGGAACAGATTTAGCAGGATTTGGCCTAAAGGCACATCTTGGGCCCCAGACCCTCCTGGTCTGCTCAGCAATAGCAGAAACATAGCGGCTGAGACTAGATTTTTCTGGAGTCAGATCAACTTGGAACCAGACTGCCAAGTACAGCATGATCTTACACCATGGATAGGGAAAGCTCACAAAGTAAAATATTTAAAGTTATCTCTACAAATGAAATAACAAAGATTTTAATATGTATAATCTGAAACACTTCTATTAAACTAGGATTTATAGATGAACTTGCTGATGTAATTTTTAACTGATTAACATATAGACATTTAAATGACTAACTAACAGAAAGACACTGCAAAAAGGGCTTTACAGCAGCCAGGGTCAGAACAAGGCTTCAGCAATAACATTTTCCTTCCCCCTCAGTTGTTGCAGGTCAGGGACTACCACCACATCTGGGAGGAGGGCAAGAATACTGAGGAGCCATGCTGTTGGCTGACACCCTGGGCACAGCATAACAACGACGCCTTCCCACAGACAAATCCTGCCAACAGGCATTTACTTCTCTTTGAAACTGAAACAGTCATAGTGGTCAGTAAGGAAATCCATCAGCCAGACAGCTGAGATACTGTCCTCCCAATCCTTTTCTGTGATACTCAGGCTTAAGCCTGAGCAGTTTCATTGCAAGAAGACCACTCATGGCACAGGTGACAACATGTAAAAAGACAGATTATTAAATATAGAAGTTAACTTGTGTTTGCGTAGTGTCTTGCATGTGAAAAGTCTAATTTGCTAATCTTGCCAAAACAACTGTAAGTGACTGACACTTCCCAGCCTGGAGCATCCAATTGAAGATGGGATTTTTCAAACAAAAGCAGAGCAGCACTGCCCAGCAGAAAAAAAAAAAAAAAAAAAATCCAATGGCTCAAAATAGACCAAAAAAAAAAAAAAAAAAAGCTCTTAGTCACTTGTGTTGTGACCGTTTGTTGTGATTCTGTTTATTGGGTTCTTTTTATTAACTCAAACACACTTTCAATGTTTAGAAGCAGAACAACAAGTTTCACTGAAATGCAAACTTTATAGTTACAGATTTCCCAAAGGTCATCAGGCTTGATACACTGTAAAAAAAAATCAACCAAAACTGTCAGGTATTATGGTGCACATTTTTTCACTAATGCTGACAGAAAGAAATATTAACAATATTGCAACACCACACATGCACAGCTGTCCTGGGTTCAGCAGTAGCAGTCATTTTTCTCCTTCTTAGTAGCTGGTGCAGCACTGTGTTTTTTACTTTCGGCCTGGGAACAGCACTGATAACACCCATGTTTTTAGTTGCTGCTCAGTAATGTTTAGTCTGACCAAGGACTTTCTGAGTCTCATGCTCTGCCAGGGAGGAGGGGAAGCTGGGAGGAAGCAGAGACAGGACACCTGACCCTAACTAGCCAAAGAGGTATTCCATACCACAGCATGTCATGCCTAATATATAAACTGAGGGCAGTTACCCAGAAGAGCTAGATCATTGCTCAGGTCGGGCTGGGTATCAGTCGGCAGGTGGTGAGCAGTTGTATTCTCTTCTCTTGTTATTTCCTTTATCATTATTATTACTGGTGGTAGCAGTAGTGGTTTGTGTTATACCTTAGTTACTGGACTGTTCTTACTCAGCCTATGGGAGTTACATTCTTTCGATTCTCCTCATCCCTCCGGGAGCAGGGGGAAGAAGGGGAAGGAGTGAGCGAGTAGCTGCGTGGTTCTGGGGTTGCCAGCTGGGCTTAAACCATGACAACAGCATTCAACACTGTCCCACATGACATCCTTGTCTCTAAATTGGAGACATCAATTTGATAAATGGACCACTCAGTGGATAAAGAACTGGCTGGATGGTCGAACGCAAAGAGTTGTGGTCAACGGCTCCATGTCCACCTGAAGAATGGAAACAAGTGGTGTTCCTCAGGGGTCAGTGTTGGGACTGAGCCCGTTCAGCATCTTTGTCGGCGACATGGACAGTGGGATTGAGTGCACCCTGAGCAAGTTTGCCGATGACACCAAGCTGTGTGGTTCGGTTGATACGCCGGAGGGAAGGGATGCCATCCAGAGGGACCTTGGGACACGCTTGAGAGGTGGCCAATGCCAACCTGATGAAGTTCACTTTGCAACGTCCTACACCTGGGTCGGGGCAATATCAGGCACAGCTACAGGTTGGGCGGAGAAGAGATTCAGAGCAGCCCTGCAGAGAAGGACTTGGGGGTGTTGATCAATGAGAAACTTAACATGAGCCGGCTTCAGTATGCACTTACAGCCAGAAACCAACCATATCCTGGGCTGCATTAAAAGAAGTGTCACCAGCAGGTCGAAGGAGGTGATCCTGCCCCTCTACTCTGCTCTCATGAGACCTCACTTGGAGTATTGTGTACAGTTCTGGTGTCCTCAGCATAAAAAGGACATGGAACTGTTGGAACAAGTCCAGAGTAAGGTCACGAGGATGATCAGGGGACTGGAGCACGTCCTGTATGGAGACAGGCTGAGAAAGTTGGGGCTGTTCAGCCTGGAGAAGAGAAGGCTGCGTGGAGACCTCCACAGCATAGACCTCCATAGCAGCCTTCCAGTATCTGAAGGGGGCCTACAGAGATGCTGGAGGGGGACTCTTCATCAGGGACTGTAGTGATAGGACAAGGGGTAACAGGCTCAAACTTAAACAAGGGAAGTTCAGGTTAGATATAAGGAAGAAGCTCTTCACTAAGAGGGTGAGGAGGCACTGGAATGGGTTGCCCAAAAAAGTGGTAAATGCTCCATCCCTGGCATTGTTCAACCCTAGACTGGACAAAGCCTTGGGCAACATGGTCCGGTGTGAGGCATCCCTGCCTCATGGCAGAGGTGTTGGAACTTGATGATCTTAAGGTCCTTTCCAACCCAAGCCATTCTATGATTCTATGAATATTGCAACTGTCAGAGGAAATGAGTCAGAAAAATATACTATGGGAAAAAATAAGAAACTATTAATCAGATTACTATGGTGAATTATTAGAGCTTCTCCATCTACTGAAGACAATTAAATCAGACCTCAAAGTTCATAAGTAAAATGAATTTACATGACTTCACATTCTCTTTTCTACCCTTCTACCTAGATATCTTATCCATAAGCTGGCAGACAGAGGCTTTGAAAAATCCAGCGTGTATTTTAATGTGATCACTTAAAAACTAAAGTTTAAAAGGTCTTTATTAACAATACATAAAACCTTATAAAAAGAAGGAAAAAAGAGAAAAAGAAAAAAACATCACACCAAATGTTTTCCAGTAAGCATATATGCTTGTGTCATGGCTGTAATGAAACATGCATTAAGTATGAAACATATGGTTTCCATTTTCTTGCCCTGGAATTCATCCAAAGACATTTATGTTGTTAGCTTAACTGTTCTCCTCAGCTGAGAAGCTGTGGAAAAATCTCTCATCTGAAAAAAATCTGTACCTAATAGCTGACTATAAAAGATTTGCTAGATCTGCAGCAGACTACTTTATTAAAAAAAAGCCTCTGAGATTACTAGTTAATTACTGGACTATTATTTTTTCAGATTAGAATATATTTTTCAAAGTAAAAGAAAAATTGCTTTAAGAGGTACCATGAATTACATGAACAGATTATGTTGGTAATATTTTCTTTATTTAATAAATTTGTAGCAGTGTTTATGGCACTGTATTGGAACCGGGCCATGTGACCTAACAAGAACACATAACAAAATCATTACTAATGTATCATCTCCCTGATTTTATAGATTTGAGAAACTTAGGCAGAAAAAGCATTGCTCTGAAGATCACTTTTTGGTTAATAAGCTGATTCAGAGGCAAGGGTCAGTAAAAAGGAGAGAAAAAGAAGAAAGATCATATTTCTTTATTTTTAATAATGCTTTCTGATACAGAAAATGGTTGTCAAAGAGTCAGATAAGAATTTCAAGACACCTATCATGAACAGCCAGATTTAGATTTTACTCACGAGGGGAAAATATACTAGAAAGGCTGCATACAAAGTCACAAGGTTAAATTTTGCCATGCGGTGCTTAAAAATTCATCCCCAAATCCAGAGGCTGATAACCTCAGTAACAACAAGCAGGCAGCGTATAAAACCTTTCATACCCTTGTGTTGTAAACTATTTGAGGTATTGACTTGCTTCAGGAATTAACATGCATCTAAACCATTAAACCTGCATTAAGAACTGTAGTTCTTAAAATTTATTGCTAATCTTTCTTTTGATGAAGCCAATGGAAAAATAGTATTTTAACCCACCTTCGCCATCTGTGCTTGGACTCCACTAGCCTTTAAAGCAGAAACTGCCTTCTGAGCAGCTGCTGGGCTGTCAAAGTCAACAAAACCATAACCTGAAATATAAAGCATACTCATTAACAAGACAGCAACCAACTCATAATGAGTTCATATGCTACTAGCATAGTTATTTAATACAATTTTCCTGTTGGGGAAGAGGGTCAACTTGAACTTCAAAGCTCTTCATGTAGTCCCCAAGAAAAAAAAACAATCTACTGAAGTCCTTCAACCTTGAACTGGTGGGGAGCTACCCACTAGAACAAACCAATTTCCATGCCCAATCATTATCAGGATTTTGGCCAAATTGCTAACAAGTAGCATGGTGCTTTGCTTCATGTTACCTGGTATGTATCATCCAAGAGCAAATGTGACATCAGTTTATTTCATAGAGATCAGAGTGAAGCATAATCTGTTAATCTTTCTAAACTAAATTCTTAGTCCAGTTTGAAAATAAGTGACAACCCTCCAAGTTACGTGTAATTTACTCAAGGCTGAGAGAAGAATTTAGTTTAAAAGATGCTTATCTACTGTATCATAACTCAATTTTTGGTGAATTACTTCATTGTATGTACATAAAGTTAAATTTAAGAAGAGAAAACCCAGCTTCAGTGAAAGCAGATGAGTTTTTCCATTGTTGTTACTGAAACCAGAATGCAAAAAGTTATCCTAAAAGCATTTTCTATGCCCTATAATGCAGTCTTTAAATGTTAAAGTAAATCCAAAGTTAATTGTTTATTTCCGTATAGTTGCAATAACTTCTTTTCTCATTCTGACCAACAACGTACAGCTAATGGAATCCAGGACATCTGAATAGCCATACACTTTGGCATTTACAGACACTGACCTTAGAGGCTGCAATTTTTAATGCTACTTGGGAATTGGATGCTCAAGTCTGACGAAAAGGCAGGAAGAGTTTGGAAGCTACTTCCCCTAAATGTTATTGCAAACATCATTCTGTATTTTTCAAGCCACTTCTTTCCCACCAGTGAACTCCCTCAAATATTAAACAAATCCCTCTCCAACATCTAAGTTGGGTTAAAAGAAAACAAAAAAAAAAACCAACTATAAAAAAACTCCACAACTCTGGGGGAGTAGAAAATTGACTTCTTTCTTCAGAAGGTAATAGCATTCTCTTATATATACTGAGGACAAAAAGGTTGTATAGAGATATAACTGAACCAGCTTTGAAGTCCTTAATTTGGGAAAAACAATTCGAGCAGCCTTGTACATCAGTGCTAGCTTATTTAACCTGCCAAGAAGCTGAAGAAAGCAGCATATTGTTCTGTGTAACACGTGGTGTTGTGGACTGTTAAATCTTGACATGAAACAGAGTGAATTAGCTCCTATCAAGTTTTGTGCTGCCAAGGCAAACTAACTTTCCATACCCAAAACTAGCTTTCCATACCAATGACAGCCCAGGTTACCAACACCACCACATTGCAGAGTGAAATACAGATGAAGTTACATACTGATACCAAGCATGCCATCGAAGCTGGCTTTGCCATCTTCTAGATGTTATATAAACTCAATTGCTTGTGTTCCAGTTAGTTCAAATTCCATGGTATGTTTTCTTGGCAAGAGACAGAGATGCTGTCAAATCTTTTGGGTAAATTCCAGTTAGATATTTGCATTCTGCCTACTTATGTAATTTTAATGACATGCAGTGAGCTTCCTTAAAGCCTTACCTTGCTGAATATTGTTTCAGCAGAATGTTAGTTACTGCTTTTCACCAGTGAGGCTTAAAATCTGTATTGGAAAAGTCAGCTTAAATCTCTTAATGTGAGAATTTCTGTATCACTGACAGAGCTATTAAAGCCTTCAGGAAAGGTGGGAGTGGACAGATTAAATCAGTTAAGTGCTGTCATAGATATTAATGAATTAAAATCATTGAAAAGGGCATCTCCTCTTTCCTAGTCACAATATATGCAGATGACATTCACATACAAACTAGGAAAAAAAGCTATAGAAATTTCAGTTTCTGAACTGTCAGAATCCCTTTAATTGCTTAAGATGAGGAGCAGAGCTGAGAAGCTATGCTGCTGCTTTCATGTTCTGCACAAAACCTCTGTATTAATGATGAACAATCCTCTCCTGCCTCTGCCTATCAGCTTTATTCTCATTCAGGAGCTTCATGCTTATTAACATTGCTAAATCAGCTGACTTAATTCTTCACTTTGCTCAGAAATTATCCTCTTAATTGTAGAAAGTCTGAAATCGATATTACCACACCTTCTCCCACCATGCACATTGCTGGGATACGATCTCACTACAATTGCAATGAGTGATGAAAATAACTGAACTGATGCATCCAGCGTATCTAAAAGAGTTCTAATTTTTTTTCCAGCTGCAATTACTGTGGTGAAAATGAACCCTCGCTTTGCTCCCAATACATTCAAAAGCATATAACAAAACACAATTAAGAGTATTAGAACATATAATTAAGTGCTGCTTTAAACTACTCTAGTCAATGGAGCTGATTTCCACAATGTGTAATTTTTTCAGATGCTTAGTACAGTTGAATGGTCTTCTGTAAGATTCCCTGGTTTCTCCAGGCAAAAGGGGGAAAAGCTGCTTTTAACTCCATTTTTGTTTTTAAAATAGAGGCGAACTGCCAGCCAGCCCTTTGCATGTCAGCTCCACTCTGGCTTGGCTGCACCACTGACACAGGCTGTCTGCCAGCTCCACTGGAAACAAATGTATTGAATAAGACTAGTTCAGGAATAAAAATGGGAAGAAGAAGAAAAGAAAAAAGAAAAAGAGGGGGAAAAAAAAAGGACCCACACAGCAGCACCACTTCCCCTCCCCTCCCCCCAAAAAAAGAAAAAAAAGGTTAAAAGCACTTAAAATATTTTACAGAATCAATTAGGACTTTCGGGCGAATGTAATATAAAGGCAAATATACATACCTTTGCATTTGTTTGTTGTCTTATCCAAAATAGCCTTTGTAGATACAATTTTCCCATACCTAAAATGTATTACACATATGTAAGGAAAATGAGGAAAAAAATGTCCTACTACAACAGATACCCAATTCCATTATTTTATATCCTATTATGCTTTACTTTTAACAAAATGGAACAATATATAGACCATATACTTCTATCATGAAAAATCATACAGAGATGGAAGTGACAAGAGAAACAATTTCAAACACGATCTTGTTCTAGTCTCCCTACCATCTCAGTGGCACAGCAGAACCACAGAACAAACTAGAGGAAAAGCTTTATACAAAAAAGAAACATCAATACAGTTAAAATCCTGGTACGTACAAGAAACCACATTTTAGACATAAGCTTGGACTTAGTATATATACAAATAAACCAACGTAAAAAACATAGCCATCTCTTCTGCCCCCCACTGACAAACACAAAAAGATTAAATACTCCTATCTTGAAGATGACAAGGGTGGACAGGTTTATGAAACCTGGTCAGCAAAGGTGGTAAATGATTTTTGGTATTTTTAAATGGAAAACTGAGATGTTTTACATCTCAACCAAAATCAAACATCCCTCAGGAAAGCTGCAATTTCCTTTTTCTCATTGCCTGTTCCTCAGCTTCTCCATAACTGGCAAGCCCAGGTGCCAACCTGCTACACAGTCCAAAGGTGTTCAACCAGATAGCAATAAAGCTTAGGAAACAGGTGGAGAGCAATAGGAATACAACTGCTGTTTCCAAAGTGCTCTGCAAACTTTATCAGCATTAGGGGTTTTGAGCAATTTTAGAGCAGAATTTGTCACTGCTTGTGAAAACTTGCAATTTTCCTTCAAAGTCAAATCCTAGTTTCATTCTTAAAAAAGCAACTCCCTTGGCCAGAATCAGCAGCAGAATTGGAAATGGAGCAATGGTTTCCCAAGTTCCTTACTACAGCCTCCTATTTTTCCTGTGAACTACATTTGATACAATGCTGGGAGTATACAAGGGAGAAATGATGCAACATGAATTTGTTTTCATAGAATCACAGAAGGGTTTGGGTCAGAAGGGACCTTAAAGATCACTTAGTTCCAACTTCCCTGCCACGGGCAGGGACACTTCCCACTAGAACAGGTTGCTCAAAGCCCCATCCAACCTGGCCTTAAACACTGCCAGTGATGGGGCAGCCACAGCTTCTCTGGGCAACCTGTTCCAGTATCTCACCACCCATCCTCACAGTGAAGAACTTCTTCCTAATATCTAATCTGAATCTACCCTTTTTCAGTTCAAAGCCATTCACCCATTAAACTATTCCTGCATGCCCAGCTAAAACATCCCTCTTCAGCTTCCGTGTAGGCTTCCTTTAGGTACTGGAAGCTGCTATGAGGTCTTCCCTGAGTCTCCTCTTCTCCAGGCTGAACAAGCCCAACTCTCAGCCTGTCTTCACAGGAGAGGTGCTCCAGCCCTTGAAGCATCTTTGTGGCCTCCTTTGGACTCACTCCAACAGGTCCACATCCTTCTTATGTTGGGGGCTCCAGAGCTGCACACAATACTTCAGGTGAGGCCTCATCAGCACAGAGTAGAGGGGGAAAAAATCACCTCCCTTGACCTGCTGGTCACACTCCTTTTGATGTGTCCTAGGATACAGTTGGCTTTCTGGGCTGCAAATGTGCACTGCAGTCATGTGGAGCTTCTCATCAACCAACACTACCAAGTCTATTTCCTCAGGGATGCTCTCAATTAGAATATAAAGTAGCTTAATATTACATTAACAGGTATACCTAGGCACTGTGTACTAAGGTATGATTATATGATTATTATATGATAAGGTTCTTTATCATCATGCAAGAACCCAGAATGAACTGAAAATTCTAAGAAATGTTATCAGCATAAGAAAGTGGAATTTGGGGAAGAATTAATTTTTCCCAGTTCACCTGCTAAATATAACTTCAACAGAGTGAATATAATTTCAAGAAGCTACTATTTGAAAAGACAACTAACTCGATTTGTGCAATAGTTGTATTAGTCTTAAAAGTTCTTCAAAATATATAAGAAGCTTAATAAGTAAAGTTAAGCTTAGATTATTCAAATGTTCACCTGCAAAGTGATAGGTAGTCAAGGATGAAGCCTATTTACAAAGTACTTTCCCCCTAAAGAACATTTAAATACATGTTTCAATATAATCATCACTCTCTGTGACCAGTTTCAAGCACCTTCTGTTTGTTCAATGAGTTACTGTATGGCTTCAAATAGTTGCAAAGGGGTAACCCTGGGACAGTAGATGTTTGCTTCCTTACTGCATCTGAAAGTATGAGCATCTACACTAATATAAAATAGAGCTATCCAGCTGTAGCCTAAAAAAAAAAAAACAAACCCAAACCAAAACCAAACACAAACATCAATGAAAACCACTGCACACCTAAATCTGCTATGCTGGAAGCTGTAATAAGGCAACAGAACTTGTGCCTAGTTATTGGAACAGGTGCTTCCTTATTAGTGCCACTTATTTTTGAAATATGTTAGTCCATTTAGAAATCTCTATTACCTGTAAGTCAAAACTTCCCAAACCTTCTCCAGAACTTTCCTGAGCGCAAACTTACATGAAAAAAGGCAAACTGTTCAGAACAGTGCTCTTTAAGATCCATTGAACTCTTGTGTCCCAAGTCACTTGGCACCCAGCATTACATTTAACAGCAGCCATTCTCTATATTCTAACAGCTTCAGCAAGTTGTTAAACTGAAGAGCTACATAACCCTTTGTGGCAAGAATCCCTGAATGATGATCTTGTCCTGCTACTGTTTCAGCTCTTGAAAGTGTAGAAAGCCATGGTGGTGGTGAAAAGCTACAGCACTTGGTATCCATGTGAACAAAGTAACTGCAGCCCTCCCACAGTTTGGTCACAGAGAGGAGTGAAAGGCTGGCTCTGGACTGGAGTGGCCCGTGACAGTGAAATACACCAGCCCATAAGCAAGTGTCTGCATGTCTGTTCTTTGCAGCCATTTTATGGACCATCTTCCTGTGTGCAAAATCACTAATGATTTAATTCACTGTCCTAGATTGCATGTCTTCTGCAAAGAGCTAGCTGCCATGGAAGACTGCCAAGAAGTTTCAGCAGTGTGGGTCTAGGAACAATTCAGAGAACCAGTATAACAATAGCAGCTATCACCAGGATTTCTCTTACGATTTTCCCTGTGAATACTCCTCCCACAGCATGAATCCTCACACCATGAAGCACAGAAATGCAGTTTCGCACCTGAGCCTGGGCAGAGGGATACATCCCATCCTTGCTTCCACCCTGTGGTCTGATACCAGGGGAAATTACTCCCTGCAGTTCCTCCTAAGTGCTTCCCTTCAAATGATGACCGTCATGAAAATCTACTTCCTTCCTCTTGAATTCTGCAGTCCCAATACTGCTGTTAAAACAGGCTTTTGTCTTCGACTGCTCGTTTGTTGGGTGCAACTGCAGCTAAGACCCACTGGCAATCAGTGACCAAAAAATCACATCAGTCATGGTGCAAACTAATGTGTATTGCCTGCTTACAGAAAGGAATACAACAAGCAAGAAAAAACTTATATTCGAAAGATGTCTATGACGTTAGGTCTCACCTGAAGGTCATCATTCCTCTCAAAGCTCATGCACATCTAGTTGTCTCAGGCATCCTGCTAATGCTAATCTGCTCCAAAACCTTACCATGTGCCTAGTGAGACCTGCAACCCCAGGCAGAGCACATCTCATGGTTGGCAGAATCATTTCAACAATGATGGACAATTGATCATTCCCTGTCCTTTGAAGCGATTATTTAAAAAATATGCTTTCTTTTAGATTAAGTGCTAATCTTCAGAGATAACTGCTAATCTGGCTGGTGACAAGCAACTAGGCATTCCTTATTAAGTAGGTTATTTTTCTCCCCAAAATACCATCAAATAACTCCCAGCAGCAACAGAGTTACTTCTTTGGGGTGGAGGGTATAGGGGGTGTATGTGATTTTGGTTGGTTGCAGGTTTTTCTTGTTTCTGTTTGGTTTTCTTTGAGTGCTATTAACATATTTTCTCTTCAGTCTGAATTATCTTTGGAGATGGAAAGACATTTTCAGCTTTGCATCTCTTTTCCACAGACACTTGTACCAACGTCAACTAAGGTATTAAGGAAGAGATGATATGAGGCAGGTGAGAAATTGCCAGAGTGTACTGGTTATGTGATTAAAAGGGCTATGTTCAGCAAGTCTGTGTACAAGCTATCATTATAGTACAGAACATCAATACAAACGTATATTTGTATAGCAGATGAAGAAACTTATTCAAAAGTCAAGTTAAGAAGATACACAGTACTGCCACTTAACAGGATTATGCTTACCGCTGCCCATTACATATGCTGTGTGAAGAAATGAAAGGGTAAGCCCCACATACTCAGCTGCTCTAAGAAGACCTACTGCCAGGCAGTGTGAATGTCAAAATACAGCACTATAGATTTGTCTTAGATACTTTTGAAGTGGAAGACTTGAAGCAAAGCATCACCTTATACTTTTAAAATACCATATTGTTCAGCAATGCAAACAAAGCCAGTGCAAATAATCACAGAGAGATTTATTACAAATAGCTGTTTTATTTATTAATAAAACAAAATATTTAAAACATCTCTGAAGCCTAATTTTAACAACCTCCGTGATGTTGAAAGAAAAGGCTCCTTAGAAAACTAAGTACATGGATCAAAATGAACCATTGTTTATTTTACTCCCTTTGTACATCTGCTAGTGTAACGAACATACTTGCAAATGTGAGGGTGATAAAATGCCATCATGAGCATGACAAAGAATGGGGAATGAAGTAGCTTGAAGTCTCTGCCACAAGTGCTATTTTGAGTGTTGAAAGAACTTACTATGTGTGCCTTAGGGGAGGTACAGTAAGAACAGGCAGTGAGAGGCTTGTCTGGAATGAATTGTTGAAATCTTCATCCACAAAAGCTTAACACAATATACCTCATACTACCAAGTTCACTCACAGTGCTTCCCTTTGCAGTACTTTCACACCGTCCTCCAGCTTCTGCTGCAAAGGGTTTCTGTTCCTGATGTTGACTTGGATATTAACACACCAGAAGGATGTGTCTGTATCTCTGCTACCATGAGAAGTCCTTGACTTTTAGAGCTGCTTAGGTCCTCCATCCTGAACTACTCAGAACCTGGTGTTGAAGAACAGTGCTCCTTCTTTGCCCAAGTCTAGTCCAGCTGTAAAAAGAGCATTCCTAGAGATCCTGCTGTTGTAAGCCTTGCATTACTGTGGTGCTGTCAGAACTCCTCTGCTATGCAGAAACAACACTGCATATCTTCTGTGTTTGTTCTAGATTAATTTTCACATCTTAGCATCTTATCACTGCCCTTCATGGAATGCTCTTCATTCCTAAGAGCCAGAATCATGTGGCAAAACCAGGCACGGATTTCATAACATATAAGTGGCTCTGAGTACATGAAATCACTTGTAAGGTGAAATTGTGAAAGGAAAAGAGAACCTGGCTGAACACAAAACTTTCAGTAGAGAGCAGATTTCTCACCAGATCACCCAAAGACAAGAGTGAACACAACAAACAGGCAGATCCAGCAAGAAGTGTCACACGGGATAGCAGATCAGCTAATACTAAAATACACTGCAGTTGCTGAATGGATCCACATCAGAATAAACCTCACTTTAGCCTAGGGTAAATAAATAGAACAAAATGGATAAAGCAAATACTTCCAAAACAATACCTGTACATTAACTATAACACTGAAAGGAACACATAGGTGGGGATGCTTTGTCTATAGATCAGCTTTAAAAAATAAATAAATAAAAAGGAAAACAACAACAACAAAACCCCTTCTTAGTCAAACATGGCTTTATTCAGTGTACAACACTCTCTGTGGCACCCTGAATGTGCTCTGAATGCAGCAAATCCCTGCTTGAAAGGGAATATTACGCTTCAGTATAACCCGAAATAAATGCTGTGTGCAACTTTAAGACAGCATCCTTACCTCCCCAAACACAGAGTATTCTATTTTGAACAGTACAACTCAAAACATTTATGTGAAATTAATGGTCTTAATAGCCAAACCCACACCACAGTCTATCTCACTTGTACAGCATGCAGAAGCCCAACCCATTCATCTCAACAGAGACCTGAAGAGAAGAAACCTGAAGAGGAGAAACCTGAACAGTCCATGGGAAGGCCTCATCTATGCTGCAGTTCTCAGCTCCTCTATACCACCTGATGTAAAAGGAGCAAAGAAAATCCCCTGTAACTGAGGAAAAGAGTCAAGGGAGTTGTCAGCAAGAGCTGACTTGGTACAGCTGGCTCCCATTCCTCACTGTTCTTCCAGTGTTCAGGCCACTTCTAAGCCAACACAACAGCCAAAGGAACATAATCAGCCCCAGCAATCTTTCCTGCTGGATCCAAAAAACAAGTTCAGAGCATTCTTTAAGCAGTACAAAAGGTTTTATCTGGCTTTCATACCTCCCTTTCTCTGCTTTATCTTGGGAAAGTGCTGTACTGAACCTTAAACTCCTCTTCCCTTTAAAGCTTAGATAAACACAAGGAGTTTTTGTTTCTCCATGTAACAAATTTTTCATTTTCCAATAAGGGGAATTTCAGAAAATATTTGTCAATAAAATACCGCTAGTCCTTGTGATAGCCTACTCTAATCCTGCTATTTAATTATGGGTAAACGTTCTTCTACAGAAACTTGATAAAGAAATGTATTCAAATCCAGCAGACTACCGAGTTTGGAGAACAGAATCAAACCATATGGTTTCCATTTTTAAATTCTTCACCACATCTATGCCCTAGTGTGGAAGGAGACATTGCTGAGAACATTTAGTCCATACTTTGTTTTCTGTTGTTGGAAGACACACACTGTTCTTTGAGAAAGTTTTTGGAATCACTCAGTTGCTTTATGGCCATCATGGGCCTAAATATTTGCTACCAGAACGTGATGAGTACTTACCACCAAAAGCTGGACCAACCATTTTTAGTGCATAATTATACATTACACAAAAAGTTGCAGTTGTATTTTTCTTATTTGCAGAGTTGATGGGTACGCATAATCTAACTTAGTACGAGTTGTGTTTTCAAACTGTTACAGATCTGGCTAATTTGTTCAGTTCAGCAAAATCTCCTTTACTAGCTTCAGAAATTGAAGAACTGGGTTAACTAACTCAGCCAGATGTGTCCCATTTCAGGCATCGGATCACTATGTGCAAAATAGAGCTTCCTTGTAAAGTTAAGTTAGAGTGCTGCTTTGATTACACACTGTTAAATGGTCATGTGTTTTGACATAAAGCTAGTTCCTTTCTTATTAATTGTTCCTTTGTCTCTCTGGTACTTCAAAGAGAAAGATGGTATTTTCAAAATATCCAAGTCGTTCTCATTGTCTTTTTGTATTATTTTAATTGGGAGATAAGTAATACCTCCAAATAAATTACAGTTTATTTTTATGGAAGCCAATACCGCTTTGACTGTTTTAAAATGAATAGTTACGTTTTTTCCATTAATGTAAAACTATTTTTGAGGAGTCAGGTCTGTGTACTTTAAAAACAAAAAACCCCACAAAACAAACGAACAAACCCCCCCAAAAAAACAAAACACCAAAACCCAAAACAAAACACACTTCACAAGAAAAAAATAAACCAAAACCCCTTAGATCCTTACTTTACCAATAATTCAATAGTCTCAACAGTCTTACATGTGGCTGTAAATTCTTCACAAGATCAACAAAGCTTTCTTCACAACCTCTCTATCTTTAAATCTTCATTTAAGTTTCGCATAGTTGTGCTTTCAATAAGAATCAGTGGATAAAAGCACGTACCATCATCATTACTGATAGTTACCAACATCAGCACAGTTCATAGAGTGGTTTGGGTCAGCTTCTCTGTAACTTGCAAGCCCAGGTGCCAACCTGCTACATAGTCCAAAGGTGTGCAACCAGATAGCAATAAAGCTTGGGAAACAGGTGGACAGCAATAGGAATACAACTGCTGTTTCCAAAGTGCTCTGCAAAGTTCATCAGCATTAGGGTTTCTGAGCAAATTTAGAGTAGAATTTGTCACTGCTTGTGAAAACTTGCAATTTTCCTTCAAAGCCAAATCCTAGTTTCATTCTTAAAAAAGCAACTCCCTTGGCCAGAATCAGCAGCAGAATTGGAAATGGAGCAATGGTTTCCCAAGTTCCTTACTACAGCCTCCTATTTTTCCTGTGAACTACATTTGATACAATGCTGGGAGTATACAAGGGAGAAATGATGCAACATGAATTTGTTTTCATAGAATCACAGAAGGGTTTGGGTCAGAAGGGACCTTAAAGATCACTTAGTTCCAACTTCCCTGCCACGGGCAGGGACACTTCCCACTAGAACAGGTTGCTCAAAGCCCTATCCAACCTGGCTTTAAACACTTCAGGGATCCACAGCTCCTCTGGGCAACCTGTCCCAGTGCCTCAATACCCTCTGATGTAAATCTACCTTCTTTCAGTTCAAAGCTATTCCCCCCTTTACCTATCCCTGCATGCCCCTCTAAAAAGTTGCTCGCCAGCTTCCTTGTAGGCCCCTTTTTGGTATTGGAAGGCTGCTGTAAGATCTCCCAGGAGCTTTCTCTTCTCCAGGACAAACCACTCCAGCTCTCTCAGCCTGTCTTCATAAGAGAGGTTCAAACCGGTATTACTTTGCTACAAACGATCTTTTAGTTATGCTCAGTGGGTTACAATTCCAGATTTCACTGAGAAGTAATCAGAAGCACAAAAACTACATGAAAATCTGATATATTATCAGCTTTTACAGTTATCTGTCCTTCGAAGAGCAGATGCTTAGCATAATGAACATATATAATTTGATGAAGTGTGAACAAATGCCTTCTTAGCTTCTTGGACAGTATTAACAGATAAGCAGCATTATTTTAGGAATATATATTTGGTTTACAGTGTACAGGATCTATACAAACGTAACTACTCCTTCTAGCTAAAAAGAACCAGAAACTCAAAGCCCTACCAAACAGCAAACTGATATACAGGAAGTTCTTGGAGATAATTTTTCAGCTACTTATTTTGGTTTTCTTAAGAGTAGTTATTTCCTGGTTTAACCAAGGATGAGGTGTGGGGACAGGGAAGAAATGCTTTTAGAATCAGGAAATGTTTGCTTCCTCTTGCTTTGCAGAGGTGTGAATAATATCTATCCATTCCTTAGAAGCTGACTGGAAGTCAAGGGGACGAAGCCCTGTTAGTATCCTACAGCTATTTTTATGACATTTTGAAAAGGTTTCTCGATTGGAATGCTCCTTCCTGCACAACAAATTGAGTATCTGAAAAGCATGATCCGCTGTACAATCCCTTTCATTCAGCACAACTGTCTTTTTTAGTATCTCTGAGTATTTCAAACAGTTAAGACACGTTACAGCTGACACTAAACCAGCACTCCTAATGTGGCTTTTTAGTGTGTAGCAAATGAGCAGATTCCTAACAACTGCCTGCAGAGGTGTTTTCTCTCTCAATCTTTAATCAACAACAACAAAAAAATAAAGTAATGGCATGTTTACTTAGTCCTACTTTATAAGGTTAAGAATGTTGCAACATGTGAGAAAAGCAGTTATTCTTTAGTACTATGATGACACAGTTGGGGGGGGCGGCAGAAATAAATAATCCATAAAGTTTTTCCCCCAGAGAGCTTTTGGAGATGGAGGAGAAGGCTCTTATATGCTTCCCTGGCAGGCACTGAGAATTCAGCTGCTGCTACTTTGAGAACAACACAACATCAGTAGGAACTGAAATAATGGGAGATTAAAACACATAACACTGAAAAAAGAGAGAGGAAGAGCAGCAAAAGTGGTAGAGCCAATTTCTTGCACTGCACAGACCATCATCTTTCATATTTCATAGACACTTAAAGATTCTCATCATCCTAATGATTCTTATGAAAGCCAGGATGCTAACAGAGTTTCAAGCAAACTGAGACAAACGATCCCATTCAGTGTTTCTTGCAGCCACTGCCCCTGCACTAACCCAACCTAACTTCTGACAAGCTGAGGTGATTTAGCATAATCTCTGAACCATCTGCTAGGCTATCTATCAGTTCAGTAGCCTTGTTACTTTACAGTTTATAGGTTAAGCAGGATAAATAACCTATTAGAAAACACAAACGGATTTGCCTCTGACACACTTTGAAGTGCAAGTATTGCCTAAGTAACCATAGCTTGCTTTCTTCTCTGCTGGAGAGGATAAAAATCACAGCACTGCATTAACCAAAGTGTCTGTTCTTTCAGAAAAGGAAATTGTTTATCATCTTCTTTACAGTTTATGAAATCAACAGTTTTGCAGAGCTATCTACACACTTCGTAACTTATCTTGCCTACACTTTTAGGAGATTTTTGTATTTACCGGTTTCAAAACTCACATGTGAAGTATTTTAAAAGGCATGAACTACACAGAATTACATTTCATTTTCAAACATCTGTATGCAGGAACACAAATGCTGGTTGACATTAAAAGTGTTGTTTCCTGCCAACTTTCTACTGAGTTTGATGACCAACATTAGTGAAAGACCATTCCATGGTTTTTTTTTATAAATTATGTAGCATTGTTCTTTGAGAAAAGTGTTTCATATTTGCATGGAACATGAAGTGGTGTGCATAAATTAGACTGAATGGTTTAGAAACTGATTTGCTACTATTCTACTTCTAATATAGTATATTGTAACTTACACTGAAAGCATTATAGAAAGTTTTACCATAAGACACCGAACCAAGGATCATTGATATGAAAACAGTTTATGCAGTTATTCAGATAGTCAAAACAATAAATCTCATAATTATCATAAATCAACTACCATAGTATATATTAAGACCTTCACATAAGAAGTTACTAGTAAATGCTACAGCATTAGGAAAAAAATAAATAAACAAAAATCAAAGACATCTGCCTCTCACTTCCTGCCTCACAAAGCACGCTGCACTTCATTCAGCATCCAGTTTAGCAGGGCAAAATCTGGAGAATCCTTATTTTACAAAAAGAGATAATTAAAAAGATATTTGGAATTCTTGGCTAACCCACTTCTTAGTACTACAATCATTCTTACTCAAGAAAACCAAGGAGGACTTAAGATTTTCTGCAGGAATCTGCCTGCACATCTACTGACAAGTCTATTCAGGTATATGGGAAGGGGCTACAGTTCCCTTACAGCTACAAGATGGAAGAACAAAGCCACGTTATTTTAAGAAAGCAAATGGTAAATGGTCTCACCCTGTTGTTTTCTTACCCTAATGCTACAGAATGGACACAAATTATGCCTGGGTTAAGAGTAAAGCACTGGGCAGGAGGCAGGCAATATGCATTTTACCTACAACTGAAAGCACAAACTGAAGCAATAGTCTTTGAAAACAAATTATCACAGTTCCTGTGGCTCCCAGAAAGATTATAAAAGAGACCACAGTTTCACATAGCCATGAAAGATAAAGGGTTTTTTAAAAAAGCATAATTCATTTGCAAGCAAGATTATAAAGTCCCAACCAGGTTCAAATTACAAGTCTAGAATATTAATTCTACAGTCTAGCAATTACTTTTATCCTTTTTCCTCATACTGAGAAAAGATCATTAATCAACACAATGATTTGGGAAGATGAGAAATTAAACCAGATGGATGCTAATATGTATTTATAAGCCAAGCTCATGGCAGGTCTGCAGACATGCATGTATTGATTTACCAAGTGCTGGCTGTTTTAATCTGAAAGTAAGGCAATATTTTTGCACCCAACCATAAATCTTTGAAAATCTCTCAGCCTCACCAATTTTGCAGAGCCTATACTAACAGCTTGAAAGAATAAAACTATGAAGACTTATGAGAGCAGTTCTTGTTATTCATAACTCCTTTCTCTTCCCTGTGCTAAACAGTACAGATCAGCTTGGAAGCATAAATTACTCTTTCTACCTGAAGACCTTTTAGTTTTCTATTCCTCCTCCTCCAGCCAAGGAAGCCAAGTTCAGCTGTTGTCAGCATATGATGCATTGTCTTTTATTTTGGCTTTTCCAAGCATATTTCTTTGTCTTGTAGGAGGGAATTAAGGACAAGGCAAGGGGAAAACAAGGTTATTTACCAGCACCTCCCAATACTTTTTTCCCTTGTTTTATTCAGAACTGTATAAATCAGAAGGTGTTATTCTGACTACAATTCTAACTAGTATGAGATTACCTCCTATTTGGATAGACAGTCACCTATTAATGCCACTAGCCTGTACACTTGAAGATTACTTTTTAATTTATTCTTGCCTATTAATTTCATTCCTAGTGAAGGTTGCTAACCAAGTCTTTTACCCTCAGTTTAAACAAATAACACCCTGACAAATATGCTGGCAAAGTCCTGAAAACCATGAACTGGAGATTGCCAAAGGACATGGGCACTTTCAGCCACATCCCATTTCCTAAGCCCTGACCCATCTGTCAACTCTGAACTACAAAAAAAATCTCACATATTGTGCAAGTTATGTATACACATGTATTAAAAAAATATATACCTATATGTACACAAACACACAATGCTTTTTTCTTGCATTTGTCTTGTATGGAAGATGCTTGGTCACTGGAATAGTGCCTGTCATTGATAATTTCTTAAAAATGCATGTTGAATATTTGCCTTCTGTTTTTGTAATACTAAAACAACATAAAGGCAACAGGATGAATCCAAGACCTGGCCTGCTGGGTTAAAATACCTTCTACACCAAGATACCCATTTGTTCTTACCTGCATCTTGCACTGACTTAACTCTCCATTTTGGAAAGTTCTGACTGCCTCCCTTCTGTCTGGAAGATGAAAAAACCCAATACATTCAAATAACGTCCAGTCTCTCTAAACTGCATTTTAACAGCAGTTCTTTCATGAAATACTCATAGTAGCATCCTGCAATTAACACCTTATAATGAAGAAACTGTACAATTAGTATTTGAGTCTGATCTGCCTTAATTTCTGGTAACTTAATGTCAGACATACTAGAACAGTATTAAATGAACAAATTATTCTAAATAATTGCTAAGCCTTCCAGAGGCCTTGCCCCCTTAATAGCACGGCATGTAGGCTTTATCCCTATTTGAATCTGCTTCTCTAAGTCTCAAGTCCCAGCTGTGCTGAATAGCAAATACCTCCATTTCAATAGGGAAAATGGTTGCACTAAAGTAGTTCTCTCCAGGGGTCAAAATACTTCAGAAGGGCATTTAAGTGTCTGTATGTTACTGAGCAGAAACATCACCTCACATATTATTGATTAGAACCACGTGGCTCTGTTGAATAGATGTCTGCAGCACTATTAAGTGCTGAGATAGGGACAGAGGAGTGTCATGCATTTAAAAAAATACTATCCATCTGTTGCCAAATTTTAGATACATGAGCAATCACAAGCTAACACAAAATCTGAAGTGCAACCTTTGTGGCTGATGCGTAAGGGTGATACATATTCAGTGACACTTCCTCAGTTTCACACTGCTTAAGACAGTCTTTTGAATATTGACTGAAGTAAGCAGGAGGCAGCATTTGATTTCTGCAGTCTTACAAACAGAATGTTATAGACATGTATATGAAAATTTGCTTTTGGTAGCTTACATATACCATTTTTTTTAAAGACACCGTTAACCTGTTCTGATCCCATCACTACAGGCAGCTAGCCAAGTACAACTGGAGCCTTCTAGATCCACCGCCTACTCTGGGCCCCAAGCTGCAGACGGACCTGTAGTGCATTACCAGATTGTCCTATAGAATTTACCCAAGCTGGCTGAAACTAATGCAATTCCCCAGAACCTCCTTTCCAGTGACTTTTGTGCAATTACTATGTCAAGTGACATCACGGAAGGATAAATCCAGTGCCACAGACTGAGCTTTGGCTGGTATGCTTGAGGAAGTACTTGGATTGATGGGCTTCACAGTAAAGAACACAGACAATGGAGCTTAATCCTGACCTAGCAGGGAAAACCCAACCTGTGTGCAAAGGGGTGACTCAAAACTGAGTTGACTGGGCTCAAAAAAAATTAGGATCTTCCATTTGGCTGTATCAACTGCATGCTTAAATGAAATCTACATTGAACAGAGCAAGACATAGATTCAAAGTTTCTTAAAAGGAACAGCTGTGGTGTTCACAAACTCAAGAGCATCAATACCCACAGACGGGACTACTCAAAAAACACAATCTCATGCAGAGCCAAGTGAAATTAACCAATCACTGCATGACAGCAAATCTGACAGGCAAGTCCAAAGTCAGTAAAGTTAGTTCTGTATCACAATCTTTCTTGAACAGATTCAACAACACATGCCAACAAGAGAGCTTGTATGACACAGTCACAGGGTTCCTGGGCTTTACAGCCCTGTTTTATTATCAAGAGCCTGATACAACTATTTCTTTGTCTGCAAGAGGGCAGCAGAACTAACTCTTCTCTTAGAAGTGATGAAGTATTACAACAAAAGAAGCTATAACTCAGGTATGAATCTCAATGCCTACACTTCAGATTTTAAAATAGTTCACTTACTAATTTCTGATCAATTAATCTAAACAAGATGCTTAAAACAGTCTAAATAGAAATCTTAAAATTTTTTTTTTTTATGAAAACCAGTCAGAAGCAGGAAAATAGAACGGATACAGCTATGACACAGAAAAAACCTGAGAATCAAAAGACGGAATAGCCATATCCAATGTGAGAAAGCCACTCACTAGTAAAGAGTTAAACAGTATCTAGGTCACTCTACAGTCTCCTGCACACCCTCAGCTCACTGCGTATCGGAAATGCTGTGTGGGAAGGCCAGGGAACTAAACTCACAGACCAAGTATGACTCAGACTGCAGTAATTTAATGATATTTTTTCTCTTAAATCATCCTTGGGATTAAAAGAATCCACACCCTCAACATGAAACCAAATCATCGTGAAAGGAAGAAACCTTCACAGATCTTTGAGTCAACAAAAGGCATCTAGAAGCAAATTGATTATTAACTTCAAAGGACCGAGACATTTCCTATAGCATACTATATGATCAGAACAGCAGAAGGTGAAGAATCTGAGCCCCAGTCAGATGTTCTTCTGAAAGCCCAAGTGGGGATGATCTCAGCAATAAGAATGTCAGAGAACTGCCTGCCAAAAAAATAAAGAAGTGCTGTCACAGCCAAACACTGACCTCTACCACCAGAGGAAAGCAACTTGAGAGAAATAGCCTCATTTCCCCCACCACTGCAGAAGCTGAACTCAAGATCTGTCAAATATCTTTGGCACAAGCATGAGTAGAAGACAACTGTAAGATCCTGGAGAAGGCAGAACACCAGTGACCTAGATCCAAACACAAACCCAGTTAAATCCCTGAGGAACAATTTAAATTTCTGCAAATTCTGTCCCACTGAACAAAGCAGAAGTTGGGAAAGGACACTGATGACCAGAAGATAACTCTGCCCTCAGGAATACTCCTTCCTGACTACATAAAATTACGAACATTTACTCTTTCCTCTGCACTTCCAAGCTGCCTCCCTCCTCTTCCCTTAAGGTAAGGCACTCCAACCACCACAAAAAGAAGAGTAAAGCTACAATGTCTTCTGTCACAGGAACTTGTAACTTTTAATCTACAGAAACAGAAACTAATTTCACATTTTTCATTACAAAGATTTAACTAGTTGTGCTGGGATGATACAAACAGCAATGAATTCCTTTTTTGGAAGGGTTTTTCTTAATACATCATAAAGAGCATAGCAATCTAATTATAAAGAATTGAGCATCTGGCTTTACAGCTATATATTTATATGTATTCTGCTTTGTTTCTAATTAAATTATTTAACTTTTTATCCCATAAGATAAAGAAACTAACAGTGTTCCCCAAACCTATATCCACTATGTAAACATCACTAGGACGCTCGGTCTGTAACCAGTTACCTTCGAAAGTAAAGTCTTGGTGCATCGCACCCTTCAGCTACAACCATGAAGTAGTTCAAATCCCTAATATCCTCCAATTAAGCAAGGGGTTCAAACCCAAATGAGTTCAGGTGAGGGCTTTATCTTGAGAATACAGCATCACTTTATCACTGAATTTTGAGTAACAATAAAAAGGGCAATATCCTTGACAGAAAAGACGAAAAGAGTCATCATAAATGAAGCAGAATTCCTATGTTCCGTCCTGACTTAATACTGGGTCTGCTTCCGGTCATTGCTTCAAGTGCAATTTACTGGTTAAATGGAAACCAATTAAGAAAAAGATTCAGTTCTTCTTGGTTTTCAAAAAGTAACCAGACTCTATCTACCAAAGAACATCTTAACTCAGGGCCTTTCTGTGTCTACTGAAACCTCTCTACTTTTGGCACCTTATCAATTCTACTGAATTCAGATGGCCAAAACAATGAGCCTGTGCTCCTTAGACTACCACTTCAATCTCGGTTCAAGCGTTAGATGGGAAACAGTTGATCAGTGACAGTCAGGTCTGTTCCCTCTCCCTGGGAAGGCCACTCTTCTCAAAATATTTAATGACATTTACAAAGCATAATTCAGAGTGAGAGTCCTAGAATTCAAACAGAATTAACAAATATTTAACTAAATAGGCAATTAATAAAATGGATGGAAAAAACTTCAGAATTTCTCATGGAACAAAGTAATACACAATTCACTAGGGAAGAACAGAAGACTGGGACAGATTACTGTATATTTTTATAATGTCATAGCTCTGAATATTTGGAAGATGTTCAAAAAGAATTGATCCTAATTTACATAATAAAAAGTACATTCATGCTGAGTCCTTGGTGTGAGGATGGACTTTTTTCAGCAGCCATCGTGCCTAAGGGTCTTTCATGCCTAGTACTGTATGTACCTCTGTACTGCCACATAGAAGCCCTGTAAGCTGCCACTGAGAAAAAGGAATGTGGAACAAGACTTTCCCTCCAGTACTTGAGATCTTCAAAATATCGCAGATAGACTTTTGCCAACAAATAAAAAAGCTTTGACAATAAAGTTAAGACAAAGCCTACCACACAATAAAAACAGCTTCAAGTGTGGGAACTGTAGGGGGTTTAATACAGACTCTCTGGAGGAAAAAAAAAAGCCAGATATTTACAAACACTCCATTTCAGATCACAGTACTACGAACAGCAGTGCAGGGAAGAAAATGCACTCTGCTACCAGCTCCACTGAATATGCCCACCATACTGATAACCTCACACCTTGCAATGAAAAGAGTCTCTCCTCCCTGCTAAATGGCTTCTCCAGGACTCAGCCAGGGCATTCAGACTTAACTAGGGGAAATTTCTGCCTTGGGGTACTACTGCACAGCTTCAGACTGAAAAGGATTAAAAACAAACAAACACAAACCAGCCAAAAACCCAATACCAAAGGAAAGAACCACGGAATTGATCTGGCACTGTGTAATTACATAGCTGAAAAGCTCAGCCTTCACTGTCAAACAAATCTTGAGTCCACGCTATGGAGTTCTAAGTGGTTTTAAGCCCTAATACTAGCTATACGAGTGGTGCGGTCCTGCAGGTACTCCATGCTTCCTAGGATCAGGCCTTTGCAAGCACACTGCAAACAAACAGCAGTCAAGCTTGCATTGTTTTAGGGGCATAGGTACACATTTCTGTGTTAAACCAGTTGGTTTCTTTAGCACACCATTTCCTTAGTGACTTGACATACACACTAAATAAAGTACAGTCCTGAACTGCAAAACTCTGCTAGTCTGCAGGCTCCAAAAGCTCTTCAGTTACCCTTTCAGCAGAGTCCTTGAAGCCCGAAACAAGTAGCTTGTCTCCATTTTGGGTGTTTAGATAATTTTATTTCTGACATTTAGGGTTTGCATGTACAAGATTTGAGATTTTTCCAGTAATTTGTATTACTCTGCATGAAGCAGGTTCCTTTTTTCCTTCTGGGTTTAGATCTTCTATTAACATAACAGTTATTTCACTACTGCATTCACTCAGACATTAAAGTCCTTATTAATACCAGAATAATTGCTAATGTTTTGATAACTTGTGAAAGCTTATTAGTGACTATATGTAGGCCAAAAAGCTTCACTAAGATTTGAAATATTGATAACGTGAAAGGCCTAAGTCCACAATGTTCTCCTAGGCAAAAATAATGATCCATATTCTTGTCTTTTAAAGATAGTATGTAAAATTACCCAACTGCACAAGTAAAGCTAACAAACATTTAAAAAGAAAACATGTTTTGGGCTAATATATTTCAATTAAGATAGCCAAAATGACAAATTCATTAAACGTAATTATTAATACCCAAAACTGAAGTTTCACACAATGTTTATCTTGGTGGATTTCTCTTGAGGCAGAAAAGCAACAGATTACAAGTTTCTCCTCTTTGGGGAAAATAAATTAAAGTAAGTATGAGAATAATCGAAATGGAAGGGGAAATAGGAGTACAAATCAGAACATGTGTCTTCCACCCAAATTGATTGTTACTGATTAACTCAAGTCACACAGGTTATTTCAAGTGGAATATTTGTACTAGTAAGTGCTAAAACAGACCCCAAATCAAAGTCTTGTTTGTGTGTGTGTTTAATGGTGATTCTCGCTCTGTGTCCATGTATCAACATTATCAACATTGAAATTATTTTACTTTTTGCCTCAGGTACTGCACATCTACCTGCAAAAATCAGGATACTTACATGACAAAATGTTAATTCTTCTCTCAGCAGCCCTTTACTAATTTAATTTACTACAGGGTTGTTCTGAGTCCTGAGTAAGGCACTACTCAAACTAAACTGAGGCAGTGGATATTTTTTGAGTGTCAAAAGAGAGTAGAATGTTAGCCAGTTGTGGGAAAACAGTTAAGAACCAAGGCTTAACATTTTATGGAGATTTTTTAAGGATAAATACTGTTTTTTTCTCCCTATTACCTCAATTACAGGTTTCATTGGAGATAGCAGGATCTGAATTGTCTACCTATATTTGCTACTGCTTTCACTCTGCAGGTAAAATACGCATATTTATTATCTGGGTTGCATACTATTTGGGGGTGTCAGTTTCTCAATCCTAAATGCAGCTTGGCAACAACATCAGGAAAAAAGGTTGAAAGGTTACAAAAAAGACCGGTCTTGTAATGTGTCAACATCAGATGGCTCTTTTTTGTGTTGTTTCAAGGAGTTAATATTACAGATATCAGAGGTAAGCGGAACTAACCTTTAGCAAATAAAGTTAAGACTTCACAAGATTTCTGAGTTACGTGAAGCCACATGAGATACTAGACATTAGATATAAGACTCTGCTTGCAATAACTGATCCTGCTTTCTACACTGAATGGTAACCTGAGAAAAAGTGCAAGCTTAATGTAAGCGTGCTAGGACAGAAATCAGCTTGGGCTGTAAACTGATTTAATCTGAACTGGTTTCCCAGACACCTGCCTATGCAGTCCCTTCTAACAGAAGGGACAGGTTTTGGCACCATGGAACCCACTAAAAAGCCACTTGATCAGTACTTGTTAACATTTTCAGTAGTCCACTAAAATTCAACAACCCCCTTCAAAATGTTCTTGAATTACTGGTTATTTCAACGAATAACTGCGCTGCTATCACCTTCCATCTGAGTCTGGCCCCTGCCATCAAGGAAGCTGGGGACCAGGAGCCTGATCAAAGGCATTCCATCAGCTGCCACAGGACATTTCTTTCCTGCAGCTCTGTGATATGGAACAAGGATTGCTTCTCTGTACAACAAATATCTGCAGATTTGCAAACACTCACAGATTTTACAGGCCCCACACTATCAAATCAACTTTTTGTTTTACAACAAAAGAGCTTCCATGGCGGTAACTTTTACCAATTTGTTTTCCTAGTGCTTCTTTTACTAGCAGCTGCAGCTGAAACATTCCTTCCACTCTCTTCTCCTCCCTCGCCCCCACTTCCTAAAGGAAATTCCATGGGATCACCTCTCCTCCGGCCCCACACTGCAACAAAACTCTCATCTGGAGATGGAGGAGATGGAGGTTGTGCAATAGCTGGGTCCCTGCAGCATCTGTCACCACAGCGCAGACACAGAGTTCCTCAGTGCATTTATATTCAGATTGCTAGTTTTTAACAGGGTATGCTGAGAGGGAACTGCTCATTACTGTTAGGCTAAATGAAATACTAAGTTTGAGAAACGTCAATCTCTGCTTAATCACAAAACAGAAAGAGAAAATTCAAACTATATTTGTTTTAAATTCAAGGCATCTCAAGAGACTGTCTATAGCCAGAGGACAGGACTTTAGAAGACAACTTTTTTTTTTTTTTTTTTTTTTTTTTTTACTTTTTTTCTCAATTAAATTTTTCCCCAAAATACCTATGGGTCCCTAATGACATTCTACAAGAAGTCATTATTGCTAAAAAAGAAACCAAACCCAAAAATCCCCCAAAAAACCCTGGAACTCCTCCAAGAGGATTTCATTTGATCTTCAATGAAAAGCTGTCTGAATTTTATTTAATTAAAGTGCAAATATTAAGGGGCAGATAGAGAGTCTTCTTTAACCCCATACCAGGCTTGTCACTTCATAACATAACTGCTGAAAGCAGTTACTAAAAAAATAAAGGAAATGACTATTCAAACCAAACATCATGTCTCCAGGCCAATCGCAATTCCCATGGCATACCACGCAAATGCCTCAAAACTGACTGTGGAAATCAAGTCCTAACAAAAAGGACCATTCCAGTCTCCATGTCAGGCCTACATCTCTCCAGTGTATCTGCCAAAAGAGACATACAAAACTGAATATTGTTTCTTCTCTGTAGAGAAGAAATGAGATAGTTAATTTTGACAGTAACCTCTTCAAAGATCATCAGCTAACACAGAAGTTAGCAGACCTGATTTACATACCATGCTGGAATTTAAGAAAGACCAAACCATGCCACAGTCCTTAAAGAATAAAGAGAAAGATGACACTGGTCCCATACAATATAGAGATGAACATTACAAATGACATATTGCTCGACTGCTAAAGAATCTACCTCCTCCTACAACCAAATGCTGTTCTGTAAACCTGGTATTATTTATTCAGAGATGCATGCAATAATACTATTTTTTTTAAATGCACGCCTAAACCTCTAAAAGAATTAATCTGTAGGGGCCAAAGAAAGAAGGACAATAGATACAGGCTTTTGCTCAATACATAATAACTATTAATACTGATCTCAAAAGGAACAGTTTCAGAGACACTGACATATCACACTTAATTATATGACATCAAATCATATTCTACATAATTATGAATGCAATATTTCACTGCAGCTGACAAACCATGAAAGAAAAATGCAAGGAAAATGGAGAATATAGGAGAAAGGAATTAATAAAAAATACTTCAAAAAAATTGGAGAAGCTGGGTTTGAAATCTTCCATTCCACTTTCCCTTACCTACATCATCTGTCTAAAGGCATTGCATTCATGTAGTACAGATATTTCCTTAGTGACCTGCTCAGACCACTCTCCCAAAGAGTTAAATCCAAAAGACAATTAGACTACTTCCTACAGTCCAGACATGTCTTTTTTTCTAATGAGATGCTGACTAAAATTAGCACATTTCTTGCTCTTAACTGACTGCAGACAATGACAGCTTCCCATTACAGCAAATATCTGAGCTCCAGTCACCACTTCTCAGTCCTGAGTGTGTTTGAAGGAGATGGGAAACAGCATCACAAGGAGAGGTCACAATTACACAGCAAGCAAAGAACATGGAAACATTAATATGCTGATAGATGTCACATGACATAATGAAAATGTGTTTTATGAAGAGTAGGTAATTGAAACAAATTCCGGGTGCTCTTGCCACAAAACAGGGAAACATTAGAGTATGGAACTATAAAAAAATAAAAGTTCCCATGCTGTGGAAACAAAGCTGTATTGCACATCTGGCTCAAATGTTTCAAAATGACCATTAGCCCACCATTCATTCTGTAATGCTGAATATTTAGGAAGGAATCCTTAAAATACTCTTTCAACATGATACATGATTTCCTAACGCATATAAGCAAAGGCAGTCACCACAAGGTCCTGTTGTGTTCTGACCATCCTAGTACAGAACAATGGTCTGTCATTCTAATTATATAATTTGATATCCTTAAGGCAGCTGCTTTCTTACTTGTAATCCCACAGAAAAACAGCATTATAACCATAAAGCGATAACTTAAGGGGGAAGGCCAAAGTGAAACTGTCCAGAGCAAGAACAGATTTCAAAAATATCACACAGACTACAAACAGCTTGATAGAAGCAGCAAAGGAAGTACGAGCAAACAGCCTGGAAAAGAGCACACCAAAGGGCAGGCTGGCAATATGATTTATGCCCAGCTGAGTGGGGGAGACCTGGGTTAAGCCTCAAAGCTTGAAATCTCACCATGGGACTAAGGATTGTCAGGAGGATGAAGGGTGTGCTGCACCATCCTCATTTAATGATGTAAATGGCACAAAAGGAGGTCTCTGAATAAATTCAGTACTACAGAGATGCCATGCTGCAGGCTAGGAAGTAAATCATAGTGGGACAGTAGAAAGCACAGTGCTTTGGAACTGTATGGCTCGGACATAAAGATCATCCACAGCAAAGCACAGAGCTTAGTGAGAGTCTGGAAAGAACCTAGAAAACATGTCAAAGCAAGTTACAAACTCCTGGCTGAATCTCCTAAGACCCAATCATATAAGTCTCTAATTGCATAAGCAGTCTCAACAATTTCAGTGAATAGCTGGCATGGATTTAATCTTGCCTCTTCAAATCCAGATATTAAATAAGCTACAAAAAATGACTGTCTAACAGCCACCAAATAAGAAAGTACCATTAAAGCCTAAATAACATATTCATAAATCCAACCCAACAGCTGAAGGGGCACATCAAGGAAGTACTGATAGCCACATCAGGGGAAGGGAGTACAACCAGGCTCTAGCTACCACTGTTCCAGCAATCCTGTAAAACCAGCTCTTCATGGCAGAGCTTTTGCTCAGTACAGATCCCATGCAACAGCACTATGTGGTTTGGGAAACGAAACTGCACAGCAGAGTCAGGCAGCTTCCTACAGGCTTCCCCAAACCACGCTCATCAGCTCCTAACTCTAATTTCTTCTTTCCTCTGCTTTTGTTCTTCTATTTAGCTGATCGCTCCTGTTCAGCCTCCCACAGAAAAGATAGTATCAACAGGACATTGCATCAACTGCTTTGCCTACCCTTACATACCTGATGAAAAGCTCTTATGGTCAGGACTGACTCACAGTGGTGTCCCCTTAACACTCATTTTGGGTTAGCTGTTACAACATCCTTATTATGTGACAAACATAATACCTATACCTTATTCTTCCCTACACTTCTGCCTCTGCACAACCGATACAAAGAAATTTGCTTTTGCAACACAGAACTGGAGTAGCAGGCTCCTGTTTGAATGAACTATTCAAAAACATGGCAGCTTCATTTCCCACACAAAAGCAAATAATACTGTCAGAAAATAGCTGTACTCTCAGGTATGCCTTCACAACAAAATTATAATACACTCTTTTCATCTTGGAAAAAGAGGAGAAAGCTTCACCTAATAGAAAAACTAGAAAGAACCAAGCAGATGAAGGTGGAGAGCAGATCTGTAGAGATGCATATTGGCAAGTTGCGCTCTTGCCGAGAAATTACTTTTCCACTAAACTGGTGAACATTTGCTAACTGTGTTTGTAAATACTGCACAGCTGTGCTAAAACAGGAAAGCAAACCCAACATGCCTATCATTTGATAAGAGGTTTCTCTAGTGATTCACCAAAAATAATTAATCAAGATAAAAACATGGCCAAAATTAGCACTGCTAGCTGTCATGAGCAAAAGCTAAAGGAAATACACTGACTAAAGCAATTCAAAGTCACTGTACAACCAGACCTCCACAGAAGAACTCTGTAGATTCTTCTACCTTGTATTCTGAGGGTTATATTGAAAGCAGTATTTCTCTACAATAACCACCACTGAAAATAACTTTTCAGTACAGTGTATATGATACAAGTCCACAAGGATCAGAAGGAAAATCTGAACAGATGGGATGTTTCTGGCATTTGTAGTGACAATGGTGTTTTAAAATTATTTCCTGAACCCACAGGTGTTTTTCTGCCTTGCCTGACAACAGCCAAAAGATATAAAACAAAAGCCAGTAATCTTTTCCTGTACATCCACTCAAAACAGGTTATTGCCAGCCAGCAAGATCATTTCTACAATATGTAGAACAGTCTTTCTATCCGTTCTTAGCATCAAGCACTCCAGTGGATGCCTTCTTAGGATAGCAAGATCCACTCCAGATCAGTAAAACAAGCTAAAATTACTCTAAGGCCTCCCAGTAAAGTCTTAGGCATTTGGACAAAGCTAATGAAAACATTCCAGATCTGGAGTAAACAGTAGTTTCTACACTGAGTTCTGTGTCCAAGATTTTATTCTCTACTTATCTGGTGGTGTTTCAGCTTCAACAACGAACGTGGCAGATTCACTTTCACAAATATCCTATCCTCTATGTCCTAGAAGTTTAGGCAGATTTTGCATCTGAAACTTTCCATGGTTTATAAAAGTGGATTACTGACCTTTGAACAAGGAGAGAATGTTATCATTTCTACCTTACCGCAGCATCAAGTTAGTTGCTAAAGCGCTATGCTGGCAAAGAAGCCTTAAGGCTCTTAATAGATTGCCCAGATTTTTGAAAGATGTTCCAAGGCTAAAATTTCTGGACATCTCACTTAGTTCCTCAGCACAAATGGAAAATTTTGAGACACAGCCTCCTTTCCTCCCAAGTAAGACATTTAGGAGAGAAATATCTCGCAGGAAGAAACGTCACAGCCTTCCAAGTCTGTAAATTCACATTTGATTTAGTAACTCCATGGCTGCAGTTCTTGCCTTTAGTTGCAAAATTCATGCTGTCCAACTACAATTATATATTGAACATCGACAAAAAAATCAGGATCTGTGGCTATCCAAGTGGGAAAGGACCAGTTACAGCAAGGTATCGAATATATTTTTTTCTCGAACATTCATGCATCGATGACATCTAAGACTGTGCAAACCAAAATGTCTTCAGAAAGAGATTAAGAAGCTATAGTAACCACTGCACAAATAGCAGTTACTAGGCGGCTCCAGTGCAAAATAACCTCACAATTGTGTCCTAGCATAACATGAGTACACAGGCCAAAGTTTCTTCATCAGTCTGAAAAACAAAAATGGGATGGAAAAATCCACTTCTGTAAAACATGCATTTGCCACTAAAATGCAAGTGAAGACGTCACTGTCACATGGGAAGCTGTAAAAGTGTTTAATTTATTAATGAATCTTTTCAGATTGATAATCTGTTCTCTTCTCTGTAAAACACATGGATTTCATTTGCTCTTGGGAAAATGACCAAATGGAAAATTTTTTTCTTTAAAGATCTGAGAGCAAGTTGTTTTTATTACAATACTTAGATGACTGATACGTGGCTAAAATGCTGAAAATCCAAGTTTTGTTTAAAAAATAGGAAAAATAAAAGAAGAAATCTCCTCTATAAATTATGTACCAAGTGGTAATTTTAAACAGTGCATAAACAACATAACTGCAAGTCTCTGGATTTCTGACCCACATTTGAAAGTAACTAAAAGGCGTGTGCTGCTGTAAAAAAACCTCACAGACAAACAAACAAAAATCTCATGTTAACAACATTGCCTGAAAACCCTCTGCTAAGCCAAGTTTACCCACAACTCCAGCCACCAGAGAGGATTATAACCCGGATCAACCATTTCTAATGATAACCATAATTATGCAGTAATGTACAGCCAACAAATTGGTCTGAATCTATGGTAAGCATTCAGATGCACACTGTAACATACAGTGATGCAGAACAATTACTTGAGGAGTTTGTATCAGCGGATTATCTTAGTAGTGAACAGAGGAGACCCTCTGTTGTGGGTTCTTGATAGCACGTTTCACATTCAGGCGTTAATTTTCATTAATCTGCGATTTCAACACCATCAGGCAGCAGTATGGGTGATTATAGTTTTTATTAAACCAATAGGTTGCTTCTGTTCAACACTTACATTTAATTTTCTTAGCTTCTCCGAAGTGACAAACGCGTTCTTTTTCTTCTGATTGACAGGGAAGTTCAAACTTGCCATCACACTATAGCATGGGGATTTTTATTTACAAATCTGTTTTTCTTCCCTCATAATCCAAACACTCATTCCAATTTTACTTTATAAGCTTTTAAGGTATGACTTTATAATTTATATTTAAGTATAGTACTTACGGTTGGCATAATTTTACCAGGTCCTGATCAGTGGTGTTCGGAGGCAGTGCTCTGATGTAAAGGTTTGTTTTACTTAATTGATCCCATCCTGAGTTGCTGTTGCTACTACTGTTGTTATTACTGCTGGTGGTGCTGGGACTAGGAGGAGCCATTGGGTGGGCTGGTACAATGGACTGCTGCAAAGAAAAAAGCATGTTAAAGTAAACTACAGATAGCACTTGCAGTATGCACATTAGCTCAGTATACAGTAGCCTGTTCACTATTTGCAGCTCTGTGTTAAATCAGTACATAATTACTTGTGTATTTTAAATATACCTGCTTTCACACCATGTTTGAGACAGGACTTACAAGCACATTAAAGTATACCCAACCACCATGTGAAGAACACTCGATGCATGACACAGGCTCAAATTACATATAGCTTCTGCTGAATATTACTCATAGAATTTTGCGCTCTTCATTGTGGCATCTGATGTGAATATGAAATAGGAGATATTGTTCCTCTAGGTTCCAGCAAGTGTAAACCAAGTTTACATCACTATGACTATTTCACATGTCCATAAATGAATTCTTGCAGCAGACATGAATAATACGCTATTTTCTTAAACTATGCAGAAATACAGAAATAAGCCTTTTTTACATCTCTTCATGCTCTTAGTACTTCATACAATACTGCAACTGTTTTTTTTAAAGATAGAGTGACCACAGACATTTGAATTAACTGTGTGCTTTGGCAGAACTATCATCTTGCCACTGATCTCAGTATGCGTGGATTATTTCAGTGTCAAGAAAAAAAACTATGTATAATGGCAATTAAAAAAAATAAAATAATAAAGTTTCAGAAGTAGATAAGCACATAAGCACTTCTACCTAGTCTTCAAGGCATTAACGCGATTGTTCTTGAAATCAGACCGTAATGGAACATAAAAACATCCTAGAGAAAATCTGCAACAGAGCAGTCTTAATCACTTGCATTAATAACAGTACAACAGGACACTGTACAAAGTGTTATGAATAGGTCTGCTGTGTTGTCAGAGGAATACTTCAACAAATTACTAGAGAACTAAAGCTGCCAGTAAAAGTCATGTGACTACAAAGTTTTCACTGACAAAAAGAATTGGCCGCATGCAGCCCCCGTCCTGCAAAAGCCTGAATGAGCTTTTACGGCTCAAGAAGCTCACAGCAAAGAACCACCCTGTGAACTGCAGAGGGAAGGCGGGGGGTGGGGGGGGTGGTGTGTGTGGAAATCAAGTGGAATATGAAGTGAGATGTCACTGTAGACTCACTTGTTCCCGCCCTGGTGCCACCCTCTTCTTTGGACTAGTACAAACAGTTGTGTAGCCACAGCCTGAACCAAAAAAATTATCTTCCCTGATCTGGTTCACCACATGTGGCTTTGTGCTACGCAAAAGCTTTGGCTGTCACAAGGCAGGGAACAGGAATATGTAGGCACAGAGGATTGCAGTTTAGCTTGGTTTAAAGCACCCATGAAACTACAACTTTAATACACAAGAGAAGTGAAACTATTTTAGAGAGAACCTCAGGAAACTGGAATGAAATTGTGAGTGGGAGAGAAGTACAAAGGCATGCCTTCTATCAGAAACCTCATGATAACTATGCCCTTCTTCTTTGTGTTTCCCTAAGAAGGTTTTGAAATCTTCCAGTTCAGCATACTGCAAAGTTAATTATGCAGCAGTAATAGCCTGGAAAAAGAAAACTCACTGTAAAATCAACACTGATATGTAGAAACATTGTTGTTGCCTAATTTTATAGAACTGAAGATTACAAAAAAGAATGAAATATATTCCTGATCATTTAACATTTCACAAATGAATACTGGTATTTCATTGCCACAAAGTTAGAGGGGCTTGGTGTTTGGTTTTTTTGGTCGGTTTTTAATTAAGATTTTTAGAAACATCAAAAGCTTTTCCAGAAGATTTATACTTCAAATTGAAGTGCTGATCTAGAATTTTTTCCAGGCGTGATTTAAAATGGGAAAAAGATTAAATCCTCCCTCCATATTTGTAATGGAAACATTGACGGATTTTAACTATAGCAGTGCAAGTCGGGCTGTCAGACGGTTCTGCTTCCAGTAACGCCAGGCAATTATTTTTAGGGTTACAAGCAATGCAGAATGACAGAGCAACGACTTTCAAAACATCTTCATAACAAACTGAACAAACTTAATCTGGCATGGTGCTGCTATTCTCTTCAAGAAGCCTTCAATGGAGTTCTCAAAATGCACACAGTGATCAAATACACAACTGCTCTGCTCAAACTTTTGAGACACAAACTTCCCTTTGTGCATGCACAGCTGCCATAAAAGTCAATGTACATGTACCAGTTTTCATCTTAAACAGTAATTACTACAAGAGACTAAGAGCCTGTATTCTGTATTTCAGTGTCTTTGCTTTTTTTTTACTTCTTACAGCATTTTTCCCCTTAAAAATCTTTGGTTTTCCACATTATGAAGAACCAGGGCTTTGTAAAATCTTGTCCCCAGCTGGCTAAAGGCAGCAGAGGAGAAAAAAAACAAACCAAAAACGTGAGTGTGTCTCGAGAAAGCAGGAATCTTAACTCTGCCTTCCTGTAACACATAAACACTCCATTCTGAGAAATTTAAACTTTTACTTAAACATGAAGATGCTCTCATGCTAGTGGTCACATTCAAATATGATGGGAATGGAGACGTGATTACAGTTGTCTTCCTAAGTTTACAGATCGGAAGTTTTTCACTGCTTCCACAGAAACTCATACCTCTACCAGCCTTAAAGGCTTTACAAAACACAGATGCTGGGGACTGCAGCTCTCAAACCCTGCAACCCAGTGACACAGACAATCATTAAAGGGACAGTAACATCTTACAGCTGTAAGACTTAAACACATTTTTTACACTAGAACTTAATTTGAGAATCTGAATCACTCTTTCCACTCTGTTCCTCATGGACAGCTACTTGTAAAAACTAAATTAGAGGGGTCCCTCTTTTCTTTAAAGGGGCTTTTCTTTCCCAGTTGCTGCAAAAGGCTCATCGGCAGCACAGAGCCTCGCCTCTGGAGCTGTGCTGGCACAGCCTCCTACACTGACAGCCCATGCCAAGAGAAGAGTTTTTCTGCTGGCGTAGTTGCATAACATCCCCAAACGACATAAACTAAGCTCATAAAAAAAGTTCTCTTCTGCCGCCACAGCTGCATCCACACCTGGGGTTTTGCCAATGTATCAATGTCAGCAAGGATGTATGACTTTTTTCCACACCCCTGGCTGATAACAGTGCTCCCTGGCAAGACATTCTGCAGTGGAGACCTGGCCAAAGTTTGGGGGTTTTTGTTTAGAAACAGCATTCACAAACATGAACTGAAAGCTTTTTATAAAATCTGAAATCAATTGTGAAGAGTTTTGCTTTGCAAACTTTAGTCTTCACTGCAAATCCGTATCAAAATCTGTTCTTAAAGTCAAATCATATGGACTTCACAACAGTTTGCAATAATGTAATGTACACAAAACCACATTCAGTAATTTTCCTTTTTAGTAATTGCATCTTAAATTAAAACACAGAACAAAAGTGGAGGATGAATAAATCTAAGTAACAGACCATTATTTCTTGTGACAATATTGCTGTACACAAGAAACACCACTGTCACACTGGTTTGCCATTTCCTCCTTAGTCTTCATTCCCAAAAGTAATCAGCAATCATTCCTTCTCCTCAGCAGTTTCCTTCCTGTCATCTTCAACAGCTAAGCAAAAGAGACCAGTGACAGAATAATTATCCCATACACTGTATGACCACCCCATCCCACTCAGAAGCCAGCTGTGAGGAGCTCCCAACACCCTTGGCCTGGTCTTCAAGGGACCTTCCCTCCAGCCCTCCACAGCCCAACCACAGCAGTGGCAAAACCACAGGCACTCACTAGAAAAAAGAAAAGCTCAGTGACAGAAAAGTCCCCGTGGAATGCCTTAAACCAAGGAACACTGTCAGCCCGTGTTTTCTTCTCAATATAAAATCCAAACAGGAATCGATCACAAGTACTGAAAAACAACTGGAGAAGATACCCATCTTTGCATGAACCATTCCTGTCTTTCTTATAAACCACTCTATACTTAAGGACTAGAAAGGAGTCAAACCAGGATTTTGCCTGCCAAGGAGAAGTACCTCTTTGCTGTCAACAGGAAAGAGCCACATGAAAAAAACACAAACAAAAACAAACAAAAAAAAAAAAAAACCACAAAAAACAAAACAAAAAAAAGAAAACACAAAAAAAACAAAACAAAACAAAAAAACCAAAAACAACCAGCCAAAACAAAACGGAATAACACTGAGAAATTCCTCTGGCCTGGGAGCTGAGAGATACTAATCCTTGCTGCCTTCAGACTACAAAAGTCCAAGGAAACTCCAACAAGCAGAAGGCAACTTGGGTAACAACTGTCTGGAAAACAAAGTTTGATTATTATGGTAGCATTCCATTTAAGTCTCTAACTTTGTGTTATTAAAAGCATGTCTATGAAGTTATACATCACACTAGCATTTAATTATGAGTTCTTTCACTCAGCTAAGATTCCTGATGGGAAAAGTACCATGACTTAACAACAAAGTTCTCACACATCTACTCAAAATTCAAACCATAAATTACAGCACACATTAACTATCTGATTTATCCTGAACTGCTGCTTGGATCATCTCACAGTTTCAAAATCTTGACATCAGTGTTTGCCTAGCTTTGGTTCAGGTGATTAAGCTTCAAGCACCTGCTTACACTGCCTTGTTTTGCCTAACCTTCCTGATTTCATTAAGTAGCATTTTGAAACAGCACCTTCAGTAACTGGGAGATATAAAAACTACCACACATTTTTGCAGATGTGTGTAACTGTTAAAAAGTATTAAATTACATTAATTTGGAAAAAAAAAACAACTAAAACAAAACCCTTTATTAAATTAGGGGGTGATTTTTTATTTATTTATTAATTTACTTAACACAGAACTTTACATGTACAATGAAAGCGAGAGCTCAGGAAAATAGAAGATGCCACACATAGTGAAGCAAGACACTGCCATATTCAGAGCACAACTTCAGAAACAGGAGGTTGTTTGGAATAAAATCACGTCCTGAACAGAAAGAACTCCAAATGTCTAACAGAAATGAGTATTCACTGATGAAAACAGTTGCATTATCACTTTCCTATAGATAAGGAAACATTAAACACTTAGTCTAAGCCCGCATCTCTCTAGCTAGCGGAGGTGCCATTTTCAGTGTCCTGCACTATTCTATTTCACGGTTTCCATCATCATGTCTGAAATGTTACGGCAAGCAAAATAATTTCTGAAGGCCTCTCCAAGACCAATTCTCAGTGGACATGAGTCAACCAGTAGAAACAGAAAGATGTGCCACTGCTGTATTCACATCTCTTGCCTTAGGGTAGCCTCTCCGACTGCTGTTCTTCAGTCAATCAGCCCTTGTCACAGCAAGATAAAGCAAGTCAGCTCCTTTCTAAACATTTTCAAGATGAAGTGTAGGGGGCATCTCAAAAGCTGGGTCCCTCAGACTCCTGCTGAAAATCTCCTTAGGCAAGAAAACCTGAGACTTGCTCCCTTTTCATCCTTTAAACCACCAACCCTAACTTCTCTTTGCATGGGTAAAGAACATGGTCTTATCACAGTGATGCTGCAAGAGTCAACAAGACTATTCCAGCAAGGGCTGGTTTACTGCACCAGGCTGAGACCACAGATATTATGTCTTGCAATCATACAGAGCTATTTGCACACCCAGGATCCAAGCCTATTCCATCTTCCTGGCTCAAGCCACGTGGAGCAGAAACAACCAGTTGTTGAGAAGAGGCAGGACCAGTGGGTAGAAGTTGGCATCAAGCACAGACTCTCCCAGTTACAAAATATCACAGACAGCCCAGGAGCATCTGGAGATCCACAGCACTGGGTTTCTCCCCAAAAGCTCTCTAAACCTTCTACATCTTGGCATGAAACAACTACACTCAAAATACTACAGCTGCCATTATGATAATGATGGACTGCAATAACCAGGTTGAAAATCAAGTACTAACAAAGAAATATATATATATAAAAAATAACAAATTACATTGAACTAGGGGATAAAGAAAAAAAAGTAGCCCCTTAGCTTTAATTTTATTTGTTAACATATAAGTTAAGTTCTATCATGCAAAACTCCTCTTAAAAATAGAGGGCTATGGTAATTTCTCTTGCCTGGATGTTATAGCCAAGTCCATGAAAACTTTGACTTTATTTTTTTATTATACTGTCTTTCTTTTCAAGCCCATTGTGTTTTAACTACTTTAAACCATCCTGCCAGTAAGAACATTTTTCAGCAAAATCCAGGAAAGGAGTCAATACACTTTTTTTTCTGAGCCATTTAAGAAGTCCTTCCTTGAAATACAGAAATCTAAAAGTGAGTAGGTGCTTTTATCAGCTTCCTTTTTAAAAGATCTTCATGAAGAGTGGCTCTATCAGCAATGATATAAGACAAAGTCTAGCATAAACCCTTAGCCACAGCACAGAGGCTCCTAAGAATTTCACCCCTAGGTGATTTTGGTTATTCTCTCCTCACTGGCAGCTATTTTGCTTCCTTTCCCTCAGGATGGTGAGAGAACAAGCCATCCTCCACAGTGACATAGCAGGACTAAACTTGTTCTCACTAGAAAGCTACGATTAAGAACAAAAAGTACAGAAGTAAAACATTCCAGCTTGTTGACAAAATGTCACATTCCCGTATTTTTTATAGGAAACTGAACCAATATTGTTTAAATTACACATATTAAAGTTTAATATAACAGCAATCTTCCGCTAGCAATGAAACAAAGCTCTAAATCTATGTATTTCCTTTTTACTAAAACACTTGAAAAAGTGAGAGCATAATCCTGGCTGCATTGCAAGTACGTGACAAAAATCGACGCTGATGCTACCGAAGAGTTTTGTTTTTTTTTTCTTCAAGGATAAGCTGGGGTTCTTTTCATTATTATCACACACAAAAACCTCTGACTTGGAGACAGCAGGAGGGGCTGCTCTCAGGTAGCTCTCAGTGATAATGAAAAAGCTTCAAAGTTCCCAGGAGCTCAGCTACTCCCTTGAAACTAGCCACAAACGGGAGAGACAGGAGTGCTAAACAGGGCTATGTCCTGTTCCTTTGCAGATGCTATCAACTCTTCTCCCTTCTACCTGCTCATCATGAATTGCAGCATCCCTCTTCCCTTTCACTTTTACACCTGGATTCCCTGGACAATCCTCTGACAAAAAAACACATGGGTCCCATGCCCTAGCCATGACACAATTACAGACAGCTAAAGCAAAATATTTGAGGTTTAGGTTCTGAAATTCAAACAGGCTGCAGCAACCCAACATCTAGTCTATATTAAAAGAACGTAAAAAGAAAGTCAAGATGCAAAGTACCTGAAGAAAGAGAGCCTGGTACTAAGAATGGAACAAAAATAAAAAAGAAAAAGAAGCATGTACGTGTTTTTGTGGTTAGCTTCATTGAGCAATAGACACAAAAGAATTCACTGCCAACTTCCTTCTTGACTCTAGTAAATACGCAGACCTATTTCCTTCAGTGAAACCAGCCAAAGCTTTTGATCAGGATCCAGAGAGAAAAGGGTACTTGAATCCCTACACTATGTTAAATTTTTTGTTCCAGCCTGAGGATTCAAATTACAGTTAGAAGAAAACACATTCATTTTCAGAGAGGCTTAACGCACATACTAATGGGTTTATGCAAGCCTCTGAAAGGTAGCAAGTCCAACACATGACACTGAACACAAGTCATTTCTCTCTTGCATTACACATCTTCTGGTACACATTAATAGCAGGGTATAAAATCTTACAATGTCCTCTATAACAGGAAACATCCAAGATACCACTGGTAGGAGAAATGCTTCCACTGAAAGAACAATTAACTTAGAAACTCCTGTGCCATGTAGTAGGTAAGACTACACCAAGAATGATCACATTAGAGCTGGCAAATCACACAACAGCCTATAGACTCCAAGCAAAAACGACTCGATCGGCTTCTTATGTCTCAGGTTGTGTGATGGGAAAGGGTGAACATTGGGTCATATGCCAGCAGGAAGGCCTCCTATGGCCATGTTTCCAGTGGAGTTCATTAAATGCTAGCAATAAGCACATAAAAGACGTCTTAGAGCACAGAAGGCAGCAGTTTCGAAGTTTCAGGGGAAACCTACAGAAATGAAGCATTTGCATATGCCTCTTGGACAGGTGACTATTACAGTGCTCACAGCGCCAAGAGGTTCAGAGATCCCTAAACTGAAGGTCATAGCGGTCCCTTCAGGATTCTGCTTAAACATTCATTAAACAAGAATATTTCTACTCATTACCCCATTTAAAAACTCTTCAGGTGTTCTCCCAAAACAGATCACAAATCAAAAAAAAACCAAGTACTCAGGCAATTGTTGTACTTCATGAAAGCCGTAAAATTCCCAGAACATGAAAAAAGACATCCAGCCAAACTGCAGCTGGCACATACAGAATTACCATAAATAGTTTCACTTCTCCATCAGCAAATGTCCTGCAACTTTTTTAAGGGGAAGAGGAAGACCCAGGGAATTTCACAGCAGTCAGCCCAACTCCAATTCCCAGAAACACTCTGGAACAAATTATTGAACAATCATCTTACAAGAGTCCAAGAAGAAAAAAAAAAAAAAAAGAAATAAAAGCAGACAGAACAAATACGCCAAAAGCAGATAACATCAAAACAAATGTAATTTTCTTCACTGCCAGTGCAACCAGCTTAGAGGGTAAGGCAGAAGCAGTAAACACCTAAAGATCTTGACCGAGTCTTCTGACACTGTCCCACGTGACATTTTCATCAGCAAAATAAGGAAATACTGCCTAGATCAGCAGTTCCCTTTGTACAGCACTCTCTAGCAAAAAGTGAGGTGTGAACTGCAGTGGAGCTTAAGCTAATAAAATCATTAGCTTCTCAGCGTGCACTGTCGTGGGAGGGGAGGAAGCAGAGCAAAAGGCACATTGAAAGGCATCACTGATCCTATCACTTCCCCCTCCTCTCCAGTCATTAAATTCATGGTGCTTCTGATACACTTTGGTTTTAAACACTGCTTAGTAAGTAAAGTTATCCAAAATAAATCTGAAGATGAGAAGGTGCACTAAGTAATATCTCAAAGTAAGAAAGTTCCTGGTTTTTTTTCTTAAGAAAAAATAAAAACAGACATTTCTCATAATAAAAAAAATACAAAGGAAAAATGGAAATTATTTTTTTCTCATTCATGGAAACTGGAAACAAGTGTACTGCAATCTCAAAAATAAATAATATGTATTATCTTCTTACCACACTGAAGAGTGTAATGGGAAGAACTAACTAAGCTGTACCATGAGGTGGGACTTAAATATATGGAAAGTAAGAGACCTGGATTTATCTGGGTATTTTTTGGCTCCCTTGTAGGAAAATAAGAGCAAGTAACCATTTCTCTGAGTGAATCCTGCAAAACTAAGCTCAGGCAGTGAGACTTTCCTGTATCACACAAGGCAGTTACTTCTGCACAGAGGACAGACTCTTCTATTAGAAGAACACCAGTCTCCAGCTCAACTGTTATTCTGCTCACCTCTTTTGTCATGAGGTGTCCTGAACTTCTGCCTCCAGTGCCAACAAATGGGGCCACAGACAATATCCAATGTGATCAAAAACTTACTGTTTTCAAGTACTTCTACTTGCAATGTTAGAATGCATATTTATGGTACAGGTAATTAAGGTTTTAATTTCATAAAGTTGTAAAAGTGCAATGTTCATGAGGCCATCCTCTTTTCTTACCAGTTAAGGATGCCACCCATCGTTGTAGTTTGGTGGTTAGTCCATCTAGGTCCATACAGCTCATGAAGCTGCTACTGATGAGTGTAAGTATCATGTTAAAAACAGCACAGTGCAGACACATAGATACTCACCTCAGCATATTCAGAGTAGTGCTTGAACAGCTGTGCTACAAAGATTAGCAGCCCCAGTGAAAGAAAAAAAAAAAAAAAGAAAGTACATTTGGTCAATCTCTTTAAAATAATAGAGAAGTGTTTTCCTTTGAAAAGTTAAAAACACCACAGAAAGGTTTCTGAAGTTCTATTTATTGTTCTTCCATCCTGTATTAGACTTGAGATTTCTGATAAGCTCTTGCGAGCATTGTTTCACTTAAAAAGTGTCACAGGTTTCATGAAACACATACAGTAGTTCTGCAGTTTTTTATTTCAGCTTTTTCAAACAATTCTTTAAGTGTTTCATTTTTAATTTTTATTTCTATTTCTAAACTCCTGCTTTTCCAAAAAAACTACAATTTCATCCTTCTGCTCATCTGGCTACCCTACCCACCCTCCCTCCACAGACAGCAATTATAGGATAGAAACAGCACTGCATTGAAGATGCATGTCAGAAGAAGCATCTGCTTTTCTGGCAAACTCCACACTGTGAGTGGCATTGGAATTACTGCTATACTGTTTGTGACAGGGTTAGACCACAGATGGCTCTTTTGGCTGACATGGGATCCACTATGTCATTTTCTGTTTATGCAAGTTAAAAAAATAAATTTAAGAACTTGTGCCTGACCATGTAGGAAGGAGTCAATTCCTATCAAAATCCCTTTGTCTACGTTGCTGGTTCCTTATGGGCAGCATATTACACCCATCACAGTAGCAGCATTGTTACTGTGCATCCCTCCACTTTAAAGCACAGAATGTACGTTCTTTTTGGCAATACAACCTTTCTATTACACCAGTATTTAATAAATAAGTAGCCTAGTGCAGTACATCCCAGCCTATTCTTGCTTCTGCTGCACTCTTTGACAACGCAGATGGGACAGTGCAGACAGCTGGTTCTTTCTTCTACATTGCTAAATGTTAACATTTTTCTGACAGACTACACCCACTTCACTGCAGCCAGCATCTCCAGCTGGAGGAAAGGTGGCATGTCAGGAGAAAACAAGAAAAGAATGTAGAAAAAGAAGCTAGGTTTTTAAGACTTCATCATAAAGCCCGAATCTGGATAACCCCATGAACAGGCTCTTTTGAGCTGCATGATTTATGCTTTAAAGTAGAGATCAGTTCAGATATTTTATCCTTCCTACTCAGTTTGCAAATGTTTTTTCTTTTCTAATTATCTAACACATTACTGTGTTTCCAGGCCTAACTACCACGGAAGTACCACTGAAAAACAAAACAGTGTAGATATGCTTGCACAAGTACAACATAAAGGTTCTTGTGAAACTGACACCAAAAAGGTTCAACTCGGTTGCTCAGCAGTTTGCTATGTGCCTAGTCCAGGTTACAGTTAAACCGACTTCAGTGAGAATGGCAGCATCTTCCATCGTTTTCCATGGGAATGAATGACTCCTCCAGGAGCCGGACAACAGGGAAAATATACTCAAAGCATCACTGCTCTTCCTAGTTACTCCATTGCAAATACTCCATTGCAAGTATTTCCGCAGTCCCTTACAGTATTTGCCATAGAAGTAAGGCCAGCAAGATCTGTGCTAGGCTGAAAGTTCCTTTGTTTTTTTGTTACTTCTGCAATTTCAGCAAGCGCCCTTATGGTTCTTATATTCTGCAATATGATAAAATGCAGCAGATACAATTAATTATGATTAACACAGAGGAAGAGGACATAAACAACATTGCTGATAAAGTATTAAGACAAGTCTCAGGTATAACTAGGAAACCACATACCTAATTCAAGAAACACTAACAGTGCAGATTAAATACAACTTCAAGACTTTATACCCCACTGCCTTCTGTACACTGGAGTCGCATAAAAGGGAAGTGTAAGATACTTTTTACAATTATTTCAGCACAAGCCAAAGTAAGAGCTTGTGCTAAATTTGCCATGGTATTTTGACATTCAAGGAGCCCATGGCTGAGACCATATTGCTAAAAGTGGTGTATGTACATACACATACACACACATACATTAATACAGGGTCTGACACTGAACTTGCAATTCTTTAGGGCAGGGTGACCACATCTCTATAAATGTGATTCTCCCTCATGGCAAAACCACTGAACTGAACAGAGCAGCCAAGTATTATTAAATTAGCAATCCAGCCATTTTTGGAACAAGACTGAGATTGGTAGCAGCTCTTTAAGTCAGATTCATTATGTGAGGAGTTGTCAGTTTTCTGCACTTGCACACATCGGCCTGGTTCCACTCTCACCCGATGGTTCTGCATTCATTCACGCAAGCTGAAAATCTGTCCAGGAGTTTTATACATTTCAACATTGTATAACGCTGACAGACCAGAAGACACAAGTGTATAATGTTGGCAAAACTTTTAAACATAGGGCTTTTCCACAGAGACCAGGGAACAAACTCTGCTCGGTTTGCACGCATACCGATTTTTCTTCAGATTTTAATGAGAATGTGTCACGCATATGAGACTGCAAATTAAATTCCTGAAGTCTTCTAAATGACTCTCCAGACTCTCCATGGTTTCCTAAAGTAAAACATAGAAGCTCAAATCTCATTAAGGAAGAACTGGAGTTGAACTTCATTGCTTTTAAAAAACATTTGCCTCTTGCATCGTTTCCCACACAGGAGGGGAGTGTCGCAAACACCATGCAAGCTGCCCACAGCACGGGTGAGACATGGCAGTAGTACTTAAAGGTTTTCATTAATGCAACTACATTAGTGCAGTTACATGTGTGCTAACAACTCCAGAATGGACAAGCTGTTAGCTGTATTCTCATGGAAGGCAATGAATACCATAATGATTGAAGCATGCCTTATACCCAGCAAAAGCGACTTAAAGCCAGAGCTGAGAAAAAGCTGTGTGCAGGAAGACCTGAAGTTAGCATCACGGACAACTGTTTCTAAGTTTTTGGGGCCAATGGATAACAGTCAACTTTTGACGTTTCTCAGACATATCTTGCACTATTACACAGCTACACTAAAGACCACCACATCTAGCCTTTTTGGCCAAGTGTTCACTGGAGCATATTCATTGTAAGTGGCATAAAAGGTCCATTTTCTACATGTGTATGACATAATACACAGTCACACACAGGATACCCTCTGCTCTTCAGGAAAAAAAGACTGGTCTGTCATGCCCAGGATGATTTGCACAACTTCCCCTCACGTAACACATGGAGACTTATCCATGCGCAGGCACCACAGAACAAATTACAATCCGTTTGTGACATGACAAAAGCAGCTATGTTTAACTCCTGGGAAAGACAGAAACACGAACAGCTCATCCGGTTGATGAGCAGTTCAGATACCAAACAATACTTATCTGTGGCTGCTATTACTACAGAAAATGATGCTAAGATGGTACGGACAACTTAGGATGGCCTCGGCTGATCAGGAAATAGTAGCAAAAAATATAGCTTGACATAGCAAGAAACTATGAAAGTTTCTCTGAGTTATCACCACCCTGCCCTTTTGCCCTTAAAAAGTCTCTGTGTGAGTACACACACATACAGCTTCTACTTTCTTTTAGATCTGAGTGTCCCATCTACTCAAATCTTGAACCAAACTACAGGTTGTCTGAACACTGAGGACTAAGTCAGTATCATGCACTTTTCTACCTTCCCCTTCCACAAGCTTTTATGACCTGCTTTCTTAAAACTATGTACTCTGAAGAGTACAAGGAAAATGTTGACATTTGGACAACTTTCTCCTGGAAAAGATGACAAGAAGTCATAATTCTCATCTCCAGATGTCTCCAAATTCCTAACCTGCAACTGTAGCTTGGTTTAGTTTCCTAGAACTTGAAGGGAAGCATTTTCTTCTCCTGTTTCCTATCAGCATGCCAATTACATCTCATAGTACTCTGTGATTATGCTCTTCAACATCTTTTTCCTCTCCCCAGCTAAACAATTTTATGCACACAACTGGAAAAAGAGCACTTCCTTTGTTTCTCTAAGGATAGTTTCAGATGTTACAGTAATACACATATAACTTGTTTCATTACCGGCATGCTTAATGGAGAGATCACTTTTCCAGCACAATTTGAGGAAACGGGGACTAGGATACCCCAGAACACAATGCTTACTACAGTACAAATACTATTTAATTCCATTCAACTTGGATCCAGCAGGGCTTGTTGGCCTTTGCTCAGCATCAGTCTCAACAGATCCAGGCTGTTTCTAGCAAAACTGTTCTGTTGTTGTTTGACGAAAGCCAGTTCGGGCAGCACGTCTACCCCCACCACCCAGAGACATTGACTTTAGAAGTCTGTTTAAAGCACAAAGTTGCTGAGTACCGATTTAAGACAATCAGTGGGTGAACTTTTGAATTTTAAGCCATAAATAGGAACATAACTCATTTTAAATTAAAATTAGTAGTTAGAGAACTTAATGAATTAGTAAATCAATTCCTCTTTATGTGAAGTTAATTGAAATGTAAATATCTTCCTAAATGCAAGAGATCGAGGGTGTACACATGAGGAGCAGTCTTTTTATATGGCAAACTGCCTTAAATTCACCACAACGCTGTGAACACAACTGTTCCATCAAATCCACGGACTTGATAAAACATAGCAAGGAGTTTGCAAAGATCAGCATAGCAAAATCCAGCATATGAGCCTGCTTTTATAAATAGTAGTTTGCTTCTCCTTATAAATTAGGAAACCAGTATTCCTTCAGTAGGATGAAATTCTTGAAGTTGCAAAGGTAGGCAAGATTAAAACTGAAGATTCATACCGAAGAACTAGGGCAAGATTTCCAAGGGTAGGTAATTTTTGCTGGAGCTTCCCAGTAGGTGATTAGTTGCATGTAAGCGATGATTTGCCTGTGCTGACCTTTGATGATCTGAACATGGCATTGGGTCAACTAAGAACAGCACCAAAAGCTGGAATCTTTTAACTGTTATTGATAGGGTGTTTTAACATGGAAAGCCAATTCCTGATAAAGTTGTGAAGTAGAAACTGCACTTTGAGAGATTTGGGATGTGCAGATAGGGAAAAGGAAAAGGGTGCTATAAGAAAGTCAAAAAGCTGTAACACTGGTGGTTAGATCTGCTGGTCTGGTAAGCTGGCTTTGGTAAAGAACAAAGATGACTTTGCTGGCCCTGTTGGCAGCTCAGCTTTCAAGCCAACCTCTTCCACAGTTTGGAGAGGAAGACCAAAGTGCAATGGAGGCAACTGCTCCCCTATGTGTCTCAGTTCAATCAGCTCTGTGATCTGGATTGCCCCAGAGCTGCAAGTGTGAGAGAAGGCCGAAGGGACAGGAACAAGGTAGAGACATGACTGATGATTCAGAGTGCTACTTTTTACCATTGGTGCTGACTCATTAAAGTGGTAACAAAACAGCACTAGGCTGTCAAGCAATCAGGAATTAAAACAACTTTGCTTTTTCATAAACAATACTACTGCAACAAATACATGTAGTACCTGTATCTGTAACTAAGCCTTACAAGTAAGGCAACAAGCAGCAAGCACAAACCTGTCTGCTAAACTTTGGTGAAAACCATACCACATGCAGCAATGCTGCTCTGACCTTAGGGTCAGATTTTCCTTATCTGAAACATACCCAGTCAGTCTTTTCTCATTCTTTAAAAGATTGTGTTTTGGTCGATGCTTATCACTTATTAGATCCAATACTTTCTGACAGCTGAAAACATTCTATTTTCTCTTTACAAATTACAACCTTCCCAAAATCCTTGTGCATGCACATCCAAGAAAACATGTGTGCTTATGTATTATTTGTCATTCCTTGTTCTCCTTGAAATCTATAATTTATATTTGAATAATGCAATCAGAAGAGCTATTCTAACTCACTCCCACAATACTCATCAATTTTCCTCACATTTTGCATTCTAATTTGAAACTTCACTATTTGGTTTGAACCAAGAGAGAAACTTTTCCTTTGCAAACTACAGTTTTATCTCATGCACATAGCTTTTAACTCTTAAGAGATTTTTAATTCTGAAGTAAAAGTGGGCTTAAGTGGTGAAGAATAACATTCAGGTGTCAAACTCACGCAGCACAATAAAAGCAACAACTTACTCTAAAATTAAAATCATAGTCCACAATACTTAATGATTCCTTTTCCATCCAGAAACATGGTTCTAAAGGTAAGTTACAAATGTTTAGGAACAGTACGCTTAGCAAATGCAGAATGCCGTTCCTTGGTGCATATTAAAGAAAGCAACACTCCAAATAGCTGCTGGGTTGAGTGTCTGACTGCAAAAGGAATCATTTTCATAGATGCTACAGATCACTTAATTCTGAAATGAAAAAATACAAGAATTAGGTAACACCTCAGAAAGCTTCCAAATATACTACTAATACAACATTTTAAATATATAAGGAATTCAAGTGCCAAGATGAACTGGTCCTGGCAGCACAAATAATAGTCTCAGACATATAAACAGTTATAGCTAAATTCACAGAAGTGACGCCAGCACTGCTTACAGCAGTCATCAATGACTTCAGAAGCCCATGCAGTCAGCAGGGCATATGCATGAGCACAGCTGGCACATACAACTGCAGCACCTGCATTAGAGAGCCTCCATCTCTGGAAGGGGAAGGGACATTTCACTTGAACCATGTCTAGTGCTATTTATGCCTAGAGATGAAGAACACTATGTAAAACACTAGTCAGGAATAAACCAGTTCAGTTGGGCACAGAGCCCAACTCATCCACAGCTTTATTAGTCATGTTCTTGTCCCTGGTACAAGAATTCAACTGAGGAATCACACCTCTGAACACATTAGAAAGTTACAGATAAAGGAAAATACTTACGATAAGTACACTTGGAATTGATAATTGCCTTTAAAACACTGCAGTGAAAGAGAATCTGCCTAGCTAACAGCTAGCATTTTGACATAAATTAATCACTTGCCTCTACTCACTGCACAACTACAGTCCCTAGCAACTGCCTTCAGGTTTGTCCTACACTGCGGCCATTTTATATTTTTTAATAAGAGCATTCAGCTACACTTTTCTTAGTTACAATCCTACCCTTGGAGCTTACCAACCTGCAACCACTGGATGTTTAACACTAATACTGCAAGTCACCATTAGCTTGCTACAACAATCATAGTAAATGGAACTTGAAAGACTACACTGCATTTCCTAAAAGGATAAACTAAATATTTGAATTTATACAATTTAATTGGATTTCAAAATTTAAATAGGACAACAAAATCTTGGAATAAGGACTTCCCAGAGGGGGGGGGGGGGGGAAAGAGTTAATTTAGTAGGAAAGATAAGGCCACAAAATCACTAAAGCCATCAAGATAAAAATTCTGCAAAATCTAGGCCACGGAACTTCAGAGTTATTCCCATTTCGAGTAATATTTTCATGGTTGAAGTCTGCCTTTCTGCACACTAAACTTCCACTTAGAAATAAAGACAACCATTGCTAACAGAAAACCAAAATCTACTCGTTTACAAAACTAGAGTTCTAAACAGTTTTACCAGTCCAGTTTCCTGCCAAAACAAACTCTACCACTGTTATTAATCTGGAAATATCAGTAATAGTATTCACATGAACATTCTCACAGACAGTAAAGAAACTACTCGCCCAGTAAATGACAGTCAGACTCTGAACATTAAGTTCTAGCATTCTGAATAGTCTGCTCTATCCTGAGCTTTAGAGGACAGACTTAAACATATATCATCTCTATACGTGTGCATGTGTATATATATATATATATATATATATTTAAGATATTTAGTCCTAACTGCTGTAATATCTGACCCACTTCCAAATGTTAGTACATTCCTGTGCAAAAATCTATGGGATATAGGAAACTATTAAATACCTTTCGAGGAGCTAAACCTAAACAATTTACCTAAAATTATCCAAAATATTGTTGACAGCACAATCTGAACTTCATGTCATCCTCTTAATTCCTACACTGTCCTTGAATGAACTTTATAGGTGTGGCTGACCAGGGACCTTTATTATCACCCAAGACAATGACTCAACACAGCACTTATTTCAGGGGAGGAAGAAGGTGGAGATGGAAACCAGCTCTGAGGATTCAGTAATTTTGAAAGAGGGTCACTAGAGAAGTGTCACAGCAAAAAAAAATGGCCTTTTCATAGAAGAATAAAAGACACAGCTAGGCTAGACATTTCATTCTATATTATATACTGTAATGCAAACCCATATATCAACAATACTAAAACAACAATGAAGTTGCAAGCGAAACGTTAAAACAGAAAGCACAAAATGGTCAGGAGCTTCAGAGAAGGGAATTCCTAGCAAGCCACTGGAATATGTAAATAGTGGTTACATCAAAAGCCACAGCACCTTCCCTAATGACTAAGCCAGTCTTTAGCCCTTAGTGACTTCCCCGAGACCACGACACTCTACACCTGACACATCTAAGAACAGTATGTTTGTTGGCAATCTGACAAAATCTAGTTCAAAAGTTAACCTGGTTTTGTCACTATAGCAATTATAATATCAACATAATGCTGGAACAATTAATGACTTCCTCAATCATTTCCATCTTGCATTAACATCCATAGGATCATGGAATATTGTAACTGCAAATGGAGGCAGCTCCTAGGGCATTTCAGAAAACCAAAAAGCCACCGCACTCTTCTGCTGGTGCCATGGTGCACCCTAAATTTCACTAGCACCTTTAACCAACTGTAATTCTACATGGTGAATTACATCTTGGTGTTAATTGTCATAAAAATCACTCAAGCTTTCAAACATATCCTATAGCTCCTCAGTACTGCAGGATACTTCTGGTTTTCTCCTTTCAAAAGTTGTCCTTAATTCTGGAATATTTACATGCAGACGTGTGCAATAGAAGCACTGTTGCCGAGACAATAAAAGAACAATTATTTATCTTTTTGTTTAAGCTAAACACTGCAGAGATGCTTTTTTAGAAATCTAGTTTTGGTAAGCATTAGCATCCAGAGCCACATCTCCTGGAATGCTGAAGAAAATCCAAAAACTGTCCATGTTACAAAGGTTACGTATCGAATACAACTGCTCAGCTACTAACTAATGTTTTTTCCCAAATTATGCAAAGTATTTTTAAATAAGCACAAGTACTGTCATAATGATGATCTGAAGCCAAGTAGATTAGATGAAATATTAAAGCAATTTAAATACCATTTGATTCTGCTGAAGGTCAGTCTAATTCCAGCCCTAGGATACACCTACTAATCATCTCAGGTTTCTCATCAGGGAAATTCAAGTCTTCTTGTTCTCTTGTCTAAATAAGTACTTATTCATGTCAGTAGTCTCACCACAGGCAGTGGCACCACTGGGTATGTAAATATGCACTGGCATAAGCAAGAGTCTTAAAAGTCAGACCCACATTTTCATAACTCTTCTTGAACTCATCTGGAAAACAGACCACTGAACACTTCAAAGGATCTCCTCCTGCTGGTGCTTTTTTTCATACTGGACAGGAATCCGTGGAATTGTGTGCCCAGCTCTCACGAAGACCAGGTTTATCTGGCACAGGTGCTGCCTCCCTGGGCTTGCAGGAGGCATGATCCTGGCCATGCGATGCATTCAAACATGCATGGCATACCCGCTCCACCCGTCCCCTCCCACACTACAGCTGCAGCGGGTCAACTTAACACAAGCTTGTACTGTACATTACTTCTACACTACACACTTTAAAGTTTTATGTCATATTCAGTTATTTAAAACCTTAGCCAAGTGAATAGCTATGCTAAGCCAGAAAAACGAACACATGTAAGCAGCAATACAAATGGCTCACAATGGGTCACCATTGCCATCCAGAAAGATGGGCACACAGGCTATACCTACAGCAGTCAGAGTAACAGGGTCTCCCCCACTCCAGTAATAGCCCAGAGAAAAATCTGTTGCACAACTCTTCAAAGCATTGTTAACAAATTACACATATAGGTAGAAGAGAAAGATAAACCATCACAAGACTTGAAGTTCATCCATCGTAGCATGCAAAACCCTTTGCAACTCACCAACCATCTCTTTAGTGCTTAACTGAAGAGCACTCCAATGCCTGGGCAGGCAGGGTCACACCTGGTGATGCCCAAGAGACACTACTACATCCAAAGCAGGAAAAAACAAACTATGACCTGATGAAAGAAGGTGGAGTGAAAAAGGCATCACTGACTTCAAAAATACAAAAGGAAACCTCTAGCCCTTACCCTCCAAATGCGTTAAGTATAAAAGTAAATACAGAGCCTTCAATCAGAGTCTCTTTGAAGAAAACCTGAGGCAATAGGGTTGCACAACAACCAGTCTCCCTGGGAAGACCGGAGATCATCTGCCACAGGGTTACACTCAAGTTAAAGGAAACTTTCAGCTCCTGTAGCACTGTTTTGGGCTTTTTCTGTTTGGGTGGTTTTTGGTTCTCCCCTCCCTCCATCCCTCAGTTTTAAAAAATGTCTACTTCTGTTTGTGGATTTGTAAACAAGGATCTGGATTTGATTCTGCCCTTGCCTGCCTAATGTTATGAGTGGTTTCCAATTGTTGCAGACTGCCAGGTATGAGCACAACCTGATAATGTTCCTGTGAGTCAGACATACCCTAAACCAGGATTCTAAATCGCCTCAGGAGAATTCAAACATCTACAAACATTGCTTCAGATTGTCAAAAGTAACGATACTCCTCTACTAAGCTGCAGCAGCCTTCCCGGGAGCTGCTAACATCTCAGGCATGAAAGAGGTGCCCTGCAGTGACTAAAACTTCTGAGAAAAGCTCCCTGTAACACTCACCCATACTCACACCTGAATCCTAGATTTCACTCCCTGAGCACACTAAAAATGGGAGTGCCACACACACATACCTCAGATATCCTAAAGTACTGAATTCTAACATTGTTATGCCATAGTACCCAGATGACAGAATATATGAGCTGTAGTTAACTTAAGGAGTCATGTTTCCACTCTCCTGAAGCAAAGAACCATATGGCGTAGAAGATTTGGATATGAAAGAACAGAAAACAACGGAAGGTAAGATAAGAAATAAATCCCCTTCTTGTCTAAGTGGAGAAACAGAAAAAAAGGTTAGAATAAGGTGTGAAAGTGCCATTGCCAGTAAGAAACAATGCATTATAAAATTAAAAATTACATATATTTAGTTGCTCTAAAGAAGCATTTAATTTCATTCCGCAAACAGGTGAATGTCAGGCTAGACTAAGCCTGATGCTCACCTTGCCCTGCTGTTTCTGCTGTTCTTCAACCAAGAAACTAAGGAAAATTAAGCCCAAATGAGGCTCCCCAGAACAATGTCTTATTTGTTTCCACTGCAATCTCAAAGTTCTACAGTTCTACCAACCAAGTACGTAAAATCAAAACACCTACTTTATTTGACATACCATTTTTCTAAAGCAGAATATTTTAAACAAATAAGACACACACCAGTGATTTCCTAAACTGTTATGGCTAAGTGAACAACACTGCTTTTATGAAGAGAAACGAACAGATAAGATATTATGTTTTATACTCATATTTATACATATCTGTAATTATCAGCTTTTATTTTGCAACATACCATGGAGCTGATATATCTTCACACTACATCATAAATTCAGAAAAAGACTCTTTTGAAGTGTTATAACTATATTTCTGTTTTAAAGAGCTTACAACACTTCAAAACATTTGCTAGATATTTTTAAGGCAGCGCATCTTAACTGCATAGGGTTAGGCCTTAAAACTGGTATAAAGTTATTGTTAAAAATCAATCTACATAAACTGCAATAAATTTTACTACATTTAAACTACTACAAATAAACTAACTCAAACTGTCATGAACCTAGCTCATCCTGAATCTGTTTAAAGTGATCCCTCCCCAGCATTCTATTCCTTCAACTGCCACTTAAGACTACTTTGTGTGTAAACACACAGCTGCAGCTACACTGCTTTAACTGCAGTCTTTTGAGTAAAACAGAGCTAAACCTATGCTAATCACAGTAACCAGCCCCTAAAGCATACGATTTTTCTGTTGTACGTATGTTTCCTAAGTTAGAAGGCTCGTGCTTATCTAACCCATGGTTCCTCCCTTCACATTTCTCCTCTATTTGTAACTTATCCCTTCCCCTTCCTGTTGGTTCAGGAAGCTGCAAATACAGTGGCTTCTGCAGGGCTGTTATAATTACCACAGTACACTGCAATTCTGAAATGTATGCAAAATAACCAACAATTACTTCAACAAGCTTTCTGAGAGCAGAGGTTCTCTTGGCTTTCTGGAAAACTTCTGACCAACACACTTCATCCAAGATCAAAACACCTCCATGCAACTTCTCCTTAGGACTACAGCTTCACAAGCCTTCACACTGTCCCCTAAGTAAGCTATTTTAAAAATAATCTGAGGTAGAAACAGAGAAAAACATTCATAAGATGCCGGAAACAGAAAAACATTCATAAGGAGCTGGAAACGGAGCCATGAGGGAAAGCCAGTAAAAAAAGTTCCTATTCTCCACTGACTTCCTTTGTTATACACAATCTCACGCAATAAGCAAAGACCAATTTTAATGAAGACTTTAGAAATGGGGGAGAAAAAAAATAGGCCAAAACAGCTATCATGTCAAACAACTATAATTTTTATTTACTTGGTTGCAGCACTGTGCAGATGTGTTAGGAGCCATCTCAAGCTCTCAGGAAAGGATTTTCCCCTCCCTTCCTTCCTTCCTCTCCCCTCCCTGCCAATAATCCTAGTTTAAAGGATCTAACCCTTCTGAAATGTGTTAACTTAAGCAAATTTTTTTTTTTAACAGTTGGAAGTTTCAGGAAAAAACGATGAACCCAAAACAAAACAGCAGATGTTCAAGACACAGACTTTTATTCTCTCTTCCATGTGAAGCTTCATGGCAAAGACACATACTTTAAACAATAACAATTCCAAAGATATAAATATATATCGTTCACCCTGTTAGAAATACTAAACAAAGTTCGCATTGCTAAACACAGATAAGACAATCATATCACTTTTCATAATCTGTAACATCATGTCTGACAAGATAAGATGCTTCCTTTTATTTCTTTCATGCACCTTTGTGTTACAAGTATAGAAACCCACTGACTGAGCAGTTTTACTCCCTTGAGAATAAAGGAGAAAATCACAATCTGATAGATGCACTTAAAAATATTAAAATAGCCAGTACTTAATGTAAGAGATTTGTTAAACACAGGTAGACCTTTCAACATAGTATGCAGAGTAAAGGCAAACCTACTCTGTCAGCACAAGATAACGATACAAAATGATATAGTTCTTGTAGTTCTGAAAGAAAGGAACAAAGATAAACTAGGCCCATTTATTTAGGTAACCAAAGATACCTATCCAATCTTAAGCTCCTCAGCCTCCTGCCACAGCACCATCTACACATAGAAGTGGTACAATGTCATATCAGTCTGGTCACAGACTGCGCTGTGGAGCTGCATGGTTTGAGTTATGACCATGCTCAGGTCTTGCAAGTTTAATGAGGTTCCTCCTCACACACATACAGACATCATACACAGCACCAACCGGGAAATAATAAAGTAGAATTACAGGTGTAGCTTCTTGATACGTTAAGCCTGTAGACAGAGTGAAAAGCTAATCTACATTTTTTAGTTTAAGACTGGCAAAAAAGCTTTCTTAACAATCATTAGAAACCTACCCTGATGTTCAACTTTTAACAAAACCCAACCTGTGACACTGCACTTGATGATAACAGAGCTGCATGAACAGATTAATTAAAAGCTTTGTACAGCCTTTTTACACAGGCCAAACACCAAATCAGTGTTAAATTCCTCACGTGCAGCTACGCCCAGTTAATCTGCTCGAAAGCAGCAAACTATGTAAATCCCCTTACACTGGCGAGATAAACATTACACTCATCAAAACTTAACAAGAATCACTGTTACTGGCTAGAGCTGTTAAAAGGCAAAGACACGCTGGGCTTCCTGAGCACCCAGGCTGGGGGAGGTGGGATCCCAGGCTCTCCTCCATCCCCGGCCTCCAGAGCTGCTTCTGGCTTCGTCTCAAGAAACCCGAGAGCAGAGAAACATCCCTGCAACAAAGCCATTTAAAATCCCTAATCAAATAGCTGCACTAGCTCTGTAGATTCGAGGAGCAGATGGCAGGAGAAAGCTTAATTTTCCATTTACGATAATTTTACAGAGTGTAGAAATATTTACTTCGGAGGAGTGCCTCCCGATTTGCATGAGAATACCAAAAGTGGGAGGAGGGACTGAGAATCATGATGTTCTCAGCACACACAAACTGAGAGCTAAGAAAGCCTGTATTAAGCACGATATTGTATGTAATTTTGTTTCCTTTGCATTACAGATGCACACATCTGCATTCTTTGCATAGCTCGAGTAACCTTGTTAGTAAAAATATTAGCTTACACCTGCCTTTTTCAGATAGAATGCATGGCCACAAGCATTGCAATAGGTTATTACTGCAGCTACGGTACAGCTTTCAGTCTTTAACTAGACCTGAATACGCATTTCAAGCCAATTCTGTGATGAGCGCCACTCACTTAAGGAACATCTAACTTTTAAGCCTGGTAGGAGTATTTTTAATATGCCACTCTGCCCATAACACAGTAAATTGTTTGAAAATACAACTTCCGAAACCATATTTCAGTATTCTTACAAGTACCAAAAGAAAAGATTAGGCAGCACCCAACTGAATCTGACCTGAAACTGACGACGTCGACTGGCTCCTATATGCTTGAGTTATACACTGAAACAAGACAGAGCAGGTAATAAGCCTAACACTATAAGCACAGATTTGTTTTTAGAACAAAACATAACTCTTTGGGAAAGCAAAAAGAAAGCACAGGCAAAGCTCTAGACCTACTTTAGCTAACTGGTATTTTGACAATGTTCTAAATGCAAGTATAATTTCACTTTACATTACAGTGCCTTAAAAATAAGTCAAGAGAATATCACCTTGCCTTTTACAAATAAATCACTCATCTTTTCACCTGAATCTGTCCTAGACTCTTAAAAATTAAACAGGACAATACTAAAACTGAAATGCACTTATACTATTCTGATTCCATATATATTATAATACTAATAGAGACACACAGCTACTCAAAAGATTTTAATTTTTAAGTGGGTGGGGTTTGGTGATTTTTTTTTTTCAGCTTCATATACTACATGCTGTTAGCACTCGAAATATAGTTTCTCTTTTAAGAGATGATGGTAGACAACTTTTCCTACACTAATAGCACTTAGTGTCTCTGACTAAAGCACTATTATAATTCAATTGTCTGAATATGGGTTACACAGAGCATGGAGAGACTTAATCTGGACTACTCTTAATTATCAGGAGCTGAAAAATCAGGCTCCTAACACTCTTCAGCACTGCTTGACATCAGCACACCCCTGCAGATGAAGCCCGAGTGAAAGGGAGATCAGAAAGTCAATCTTTAAACGACCTCAGTCTACATGAATGAAGTTAATAGCAGTTTTCCATGGACTTAAACGGAGAAAGGGCAGGCCCTGGCTCCTTATGTAGGAAGTGTTTGAGTGAAGAATAGCTACACACTAACAAAAGGAACCTTTGGTACTCAGGGTCTTAAGCCCACATAATACCCCCGTATTCATTTCTTTCACTGCCTATTGGGGAAAAAAGGGTCTGTTTGTTTTTCTGATTCAGTCGGCCTTTTAGCTCTTTGAATCTAAGAAGTGCACTGTGAAAAGGAGAGCATCTTATCAACCTGCTCCAGACCAGCCGGCGAAGAAGTTCCCTCCCTGCCTCTCGCAGGCACAGCAGCTGCCCCCCGTCCCTCCCTAGCCCACCCGCGGGCACAGCAGCCCCACGGAGCCTTCCTTAATTCATGGTCCCTTCAGGTAAGGTGAGAAAATAGCATCTCCTACACTAGCTTCATTTGCAAAGTATGCAGGAGCCTCAGACAAGATCATCACCGTGGGCGGACCGGGGGCAGTTACTAAACCCGAGCCCGCGCACACAATGAGCGTGTTTTATTACGCACGGACTTGAACACGGCGAGGACAAGATGCACAGATAACTCAGCGCGCTGCCGGGCAGCATCTGGAGGGCGGTGCGGAGATAACACACCAGCGATTCCTATCGGGAAGATACGGCTGTAAAATGCGGGAGGACGAGAAAGGAAATGGCTATTTTGTGTTTAAGCTTCAAGAAAGCGAGTCTCACTCGCAGTGTGGCGCAGGTCGGCCCCGCAGATCACACACCAGCCCAGCAACGCACCGAGAGGGTTTTAACATTTCAAATATTCCCATTATTTCTACGCAACCCTTCACCGCTTGGTAGCCCATCTGCCACTTCCGCCCTTCATGAATTCTGACCCATAGCAAAACTGGACAGAGCTCCCCCAGCACTGTGAATCGAACCCGTCCAATTCCGTCTTCCAGCTGGAAAGAGCAGCAGACGCGGGAGGATTTTTCCTCACCTGGGAAGAAGCCTACCACAGGATTTTTGGCCCGCTTTGTCGAGCCGGGAGCTTGTTGGTGACCTCTACTCCATTTACCCTCTGGCACACAAACACACAGCCCGCTTTCCGAGGAGCTTAAAAAGTCACAGTATATTTTTTTTTTTAGTCAAAGACTCAATAATAACACGCTTTGCAGTAAATAATGTAACCTTAATGCCAACGTTTTGAGGGGCGGAAAAAGCGAAGAGAGCAGCCAAGGAGACAACGGCCCGGCAAGGCTGTGCCCCGGCTATTTCAACTAGTTTATTTCCAGCGACTAAACAAACAAACAAAGAAATACCTCTTTCAGCACAGCTCCACAGATGCGAGTGCTCCGAGTTTATCAGAGCGATCTGTCTACCCATAAAATGTCACACAGGATTTCCCTTGTGCACCTCGGAGGGGAGAAGGGGGGGAGTTAGGGAGGGAAAGGGGTAAGTCCGAGCCGCAGCGGAGGGTATGTGGAGAGCTGCTCGAAAGAAAGAGCGCGCCGCTGCCCTGCCGCTCATCTCACGCCGGGAAAAAACATCCAGCCCCAAGTTTCGCTTCGCAGCCCGTGTGGCAACATCGGATCCTTTTTAACTTGTTGCCGAGCTCGGCAGGGCCGGCAGCCGCCCGGGCCTCGGCGGCCGCACGTACCACGCCGAACCGAGCCGCGCCGTCCAGTAAGGTCACCCGGCGCCGGCCGCCCGGGCAATCGGCAAGGTCACGGCGCAGCTTTTCGGGGCGGGGGGCGGGTAGGGGGGGGGAGACGCGACGGGAAAGTAGTTTCTTTTTGCACATCCCAGCTCTCGAACAGCACACAGGCTGCAACTCAGGCGAGTCGCCACCCCTTTCCCCACTCCTCCCCCAGCACCTCGGGAGAGGGGTGTGGGGTGTAAGCTGGGGTGGGGAAGCCACAACCCCCCCTCCTCCCCGGCTCTTACCTGCTTCCGATAGGGGGTCCGGCTGCTGCCCGCCGCGCTGCTGTTGCTGCTGGGGAAGATCATCGCCCCGCCTGATTGCCGGCTCCCCCTCGAGATGGGGAGCAACTTTGGCGGCCGCCGGATTGCGGCGCGGCGGGGCTGCAGGGCACTCCCCGCCTCCGTGCCTTCTCCGCCGGTTGCGCTTCTTCGCCCCCCTCCGGCCCCCCGCCCCGCCCCACTCCGCGCCGACCCTACCCCGCCGCGGCAGTCCCGGCTGCCATCAACGGGCTCTCATTGACCGCCGCCGGCTTCCCCGGCCCAGCCCAGCCCAGCCGATCCCACCTCCTGCCGGCCTCAACCACCACCCAGAAACAGGGAGGGAAAGAAAGAGCGAGGGAGGGACAAAACGAACACCCGCCGAGCCGCAGCGGGGAGTGGGCACAGCGATTCGCGCCCCGCCCCCATGATGCGCGGGGCGGTGCGGAGCTAGGCGCGGGACCAGGGGAGGAGCGGAGCCACGGGAGGCGCGGGGCGGCGGACACCCCCGCGGCGCTCAATGGTTGCGCCTAATCGGGGGAGGAGGGGGATGGCGACGGCTCCGCGGCGGAATGCGCGTGCCGCGCATACCCCCGCGGGGTGCGCCCTGGGCTGTGCCGGCCCCGAGAAAGGTCTGGGCATCCCGCAAGTGCCCGGCTGCTGTGTAACACCCCTTCAGACCCCCACAAAGCGCAGGCGGGCTGCTCTGAGCGCAGCACACAGTGTGGGGCTCAACTCTGCAACTGAGAGATGGGGAGAGGAGGAGGAACGCCCGGACAAAGCCCTCTTCAGCGCCTAAAGGTGCTCTCTGGGAAGCAGGGGGAAAATCTGTCTTTCCTCCCAAAATCTGGGCCTAGGAAATGTTGCTGTTCTGAGGCAACAAGAGTGGCGCACAGGGAGAAAAGGAGGTTCAGTTACTACTGCTCTGCATTGTTTACATTATTACATTTACATTACCTAGTGATGCTGGTAATCTAGTTTTTACAAAGTCCAGAGTTATAGCTCTGTCAAGCTTCTGAGTTTCTGATTGGTGACACTGCAGAAGACCTTCTAGTATGGACATGCATCAACAGGCACCTTTTGGTCTCTCTTCCTCTTTCTGCTAATATTGCAGCCCAAATTTCATGTATACAAACATGACAATGGGAAACAGCTGGAGAGAAACAAAAAGTTGCCAGGTAGTTCATTATTGAAAGTCCAAGTAACACAGTGCCATCTCACGATGCTGACATCTTTAAACCATAATCCTCAGTTACTCAGTTCCCTAGAAATAACCACTGAGTATTTTGGTATCTTAACATATTGCCACCACAGGTCAGAGCCCATCTGAGTAGAACTGACACTAAGACAGCACCATCAACGGGTAGAACTACACTCTGCATAACTTTTCTTTTTTTTCCCTCTTTGAAGTCCTAAAATGGATCTTATTCAGTTTGGCCTTCACTTGATAACACAACTTTAAGTGCTGCTAGTACTGGATGAAAAGCACTGCAGCCACATGGTGATCACTGCCACTGAAAAATGTCTGATGGAGTAAGTTTGTACCAGCAGACTTTATGCCAGATCAGTTACCATCCATCTGTACTACACTGGATTTGTGTTAAATCATGGGTCATTTTTATTCCCACTGCTGGCATAAAGGTAGCACAGAGGCTTAAAGCTAGGATAAATTCACATTACCTAGCCTGGTTAAGGCCTTACACTTGCTTTACAACATCAGTTGGTATCACTGCAGAAAAAAAGCAACTGTTCAGTAGCTGATTGTGGGTGAATCATTTTTTACTATTTTCTCTCTCTGATCAGGTTAGTTTTCTTCCAGATCATTTCCTTTGTGTGCCTGTGCTACTGCTTGTGCAAGCGTAATGAAGGAGGTAGCATGAGAGCAAAAATAGGCAGGGGCAAGAGGGTGGATATGACTGCTCATTTTGGCAGCAGTATCAGATTATATTGGCTTAATGCGTTCACGTACCTGTGGCTTAATTTGACAGAAATGTAGCTGTGTGCTCATGCCTTCCTGAGATGTACTACATACAGTAGGCGATCTGTGCTCTGGTCTTACTTATTATGGCCCCATGGTCACAGATGAAACAATCAGATTCAGTGCTGAAACGCTGTCTTAAAGCAGTAATAAACTGTAATGGTGACAGGCTACTTCTCCTGCTCAAATCTGTATTTCCAAGCGGAAATTAGCAACAATCTTTTTCTGCACAGCGTTCCGGTCACCAAAGGCGTGACAAAGCTTAGGTCTGCTACACCTACAGGAGGGCTTTGTTAGCTGGAGATGCATAGAGTGACCACACCTTCCCCTCGCAGGGAAAAGCTTTTCAAAACCCATCAATCATCCCTCCCTTCCTTCCCTCTCCTTTTCCTGCCCCATCCCCCAGGGAAGAGGCTGGAGGGATGTAAACACTATATGCTTGACTGGACCTATTCTCAGTCACTGTCATACCAGGGAAGGCACTCGAGTATTCCAAAGCAGTATCTGAAACGCTGCCATTTTGCCCTCTCTGCTGCCACATGTCCCAGGAGCTTCCCATGACACATTTCCCTCCATTACCATTACTTTCTCTCCTAACATATTAGGAAAACAGACAGCAACAAATATAAACCTGTAAACATCTACTAGACCACAATCAAATGGTATCTGCATGTTTATTGTTATTAAGGAAAAACACATTACAGAATTTTCTGGTAAGAAAACCTTGATGTCTTATTTTAAGTGTTAACCTACTTACCAAAATTTTCTGTTCTTTTAAAAAGGCTTGAGTAATCTGTCTTCATTTTTGTCTCAAACGGGGAAATAACTGCCTTCCAACAGCTGTGACAAGGTTATCAAGAATACAGAGCCAGACTCCTTACAGCAGTGCGGCTGGAGGGATGGGAACAGCAGACTTAAAATGAAGTGAGAGTTTCTGACTGGACATAAGGACAGCCAGGCATTGCCCAGAGAGGCTGTGCAGTCTCCATCCTCAAACATTTTCAAGACTGCATACTGCCCTAGGCAGCCTGACCTGATCTCTTTGCTGATGCTGCTCTGGGCTGGAAGTTGGACTAGAGATTCCTGAGGTTCCTTCCAACATGAACGTATGCTCATATGAAAAAGCTGCTTTGTTCTTACTCCGGAACAGAGACAAAATGATTTCTGTGTAAAACCCTGTATTTGAGATTAAGTTGATAAGGCTTGAGATAATTCCCTGGACTTTTTAGTACACGTACAGTGATATATCGGGTCAAGATACCGATAACAGTTCCCATATAGATTTTCTGGGATGCAAGAGGCATGCCTTGTTTGCAAAGATCAATTTCAGTCTTACTCAGGTAGTAATTCCAAACCTGAGACACCTAATCTATAAAACATATTCAGATGTGATAATTTCAATCATCTTTTCAGTAACTTTATTATTAACTGCATACAATAGGTGTGAACAGACTTGCAGATATCCAGGTATCTCGCTGCTTACAGTTATAAATGAGCAATTCCTTTTGATCCTGAGTGAAAATGTGACCATAGGGTCTAAGAAAATCTAAGTGTCTGCATAAATTATGTTCAGAGGTTCTTTAAATTACCCAGAGTTGCTTATTCAGAAAAACGAAAACTTTCTGGGCAGATCTGGTGCATTTTGGAGCTACAATGCTGTATTTACATGTTCTGTTTTGTTTGGAGGGTTTTTTGAGTACAGCTCAGAAATCTAGGTTTGCAGAGAGACTGCGTAAATACAGAAAAAAGATTTCTCTTGAAAACCTGGAGACAACCAGAAGCCCTCCAGAATCTTTCCAGTAATGTTTTATCAATCTTAACAAGTAGTAGATTGGCAAAACTAAGCCATTATTTTAAAAATAGTTCTACTCACTTAAGCTGCTACTTCACCATTTCTGTTTTAAATCAAATCCATGGCTTCCCTTATTTATTTCAAAATTCAACCAAAGTAGCTATTTCCCCTTAGGGCATTCAGCGCCTCTGTAGGACAGATGGTCCCAGGATCTGCTTTGAAAGGGACGATTTCAGTCCACTGTAAAACCCTGTGAGTCCAGACTGGACCTTCTGAATTTCATCATCAGTCGTGCTCTCCTGGCCACTTCAGGGCCTCCTGAAGACCCACGAGGAGGGGAGTGATTGTGGGCATCTCATTTCCGTACCTCGATGGGACCTAAAAGACCTATGCACTTTCCACCACAATGCTCAGTTCCCTGAGGATCCATCCTCCCATCCCACCCAGTCATATGTGGAAAGATACTAACCAGAGTAGAATGAACTACAACAATGCAAAAATAGTTTGAAATACCCTATGCAAGCCAAAGAAACAGTATGCAGGGCTTAACTTTGAGAGATATTAAGCATTTCCTTGAGAAGTGATAATAATGGGGTGTGGGAAGCTAACTATTGTACAGAAGTAGATTTTTAATTTTAGGCTTAAGTACATCTATTCAGAACTGAAAGCAAGAGAAGCATTTATTACAACCAAAGGAATCAAGTAAACTTCATTACATGGGAAGCTTCTTTAGAGATAAATAATCTCATAATTAGCTGGTTTTATTATTATTTAAATATTCCCAGTACACAGGTAATGAAATAAAATCAAATCTCTATCTTGCTAAGTGAGGATGAGAAGGAAAGATAGAAATGGGACACAGTAATGCCATGAACATGCAAAACACTTTCTGTATAAAAACTTCTGTAATTTCTTTTCTTTTAGAAAAAGAATATCATTAAGAAACAATTACTTCTGCAGAAGTATATGATCTACTAAGAGTGAGATATTGCACACACAATGAGAAGCTGTTGTTTAAGAATGCCATTTTCAAAATAATTACAAGAACATATTCAACAATAAGAAAGAATCTCCATGACGATCACAATCAAAAGGGGAAGACAAATAATCTGTTCCAGTGGCATCTTTTCAAATATTGGTATCGAGATACCAAATAACTTATATTCTAGATTAGAATACAAAAAAAAAAAAAAAAAATGCCATTTTATCGTTCATTATAAAATACCTGTGCACAGTCACTATAACAGATTTCTTTCGATTCAAACTCATCAATTCATTCTCTCTGGGAATCCTCCAACCTGTCTCTGATTTTCCCATCACCTCTGCTGTGGATCTTTTTCCCTTAAATCCAACAGCTCCCTGTGAAAAAAGAGCAGTGCTCTGCTCCCTTCAGTGCACATGCAATGCCTCTGCTGTGGCCCCTGGGTTTGTGCCTCCCATGACATGTTTAGACTCCTCCTATTCATTTTAAGCTTGCAGTTCATTTCTTCCATACTTCCTTAAATGTTCTTGGAAAGATGCTTTATAAATTGCACAATTATAAGTCATTGTTGCCATTCCTTCACTGATGACTGGTGTTAAGAATATGTACATAGAGAGCAACACAACCTCTTGTTAATGCCATGCCAGAATTCTGTATTATGGAATGCATTATTTATTCTTTGAGAAACCCAACAAGATACTCTCTTATAGAAGTATTTCCACTGTGAAACACACACTCCCTTCCTAAATATACTCTGTATATTCTAGGAAGCCCAAATATGAAATAGAATTACTGTAAAGGATTACTATTTTAACGAGGGTGTTCATAATCAGTAATTAAAACACAGGGCAAAATCCAATCTTGATTTGTGGAATTAACTAAAATGACTCTAAAAGATCTGAATTCTGCCATTAGCTTGATAATGTCGCCAAACTCTTGTTTGAAACTATAAAGCAGTCAAAGCCTATAAACAGTTGCCAGATTTACTGTAGAACAAAATAATAAAGTCTGTCTGAAATGACAAAGTATTGTTTTTTTCTGCTTTGTTATTAACTATGTAGGAAGTTGTTCATCATTATATTAAAACATATTTATGTTTTAAGTAAGAATGCTAAGAAGAACTCACTGTTTCAACACGCTTTCTTGACTGTATTTTCTACACTTTGTGCAGAATAGATTTATGAAACAGTAAAAGAAGAAAGTGAAAATATTTGCTAAATATTTCCTAGGAAACAATGATTCAATGCAGCTATTTGATTTTTTATATATTCCATATATTTACATTTTAAGGCAGTTCAATTTTGGTGTGCTGGATTTTCTTGGATGAAATTTTTCATTATGTGGGGCAGGCTTGAACGGTTGCTACTTTACTAGAATCACAGAAATAGGAAAGAAAAGACATTAAAAGACTCCTACAATTAAAATACATTTAAAGATTGAGAACAGTTAATGACACTGAAAAGATAAATGATTGTGCAGTGGTTAGAGTGGAAGGTCTGACAGAAAATCAGCCAGATAAAATTTTATTCCTTATGTTATTCCTTTGTATGCTGTTTTCTTGTAGTCCAAATCCACGGAATAGCTTCAGATTTGTCAGTGCTCTGTGGTTATGGAAAATAAATTAAGAAAATCAAACCTTTACCTGGTCCTTCCACATCTATAAAACAGGACATATACTTTGAAGCCTTGAATGAAACATGCAGTATTTGCATTATAAACAAATTTTGTACTAGAGCTATAAGGAGCAGGCTGGAATCGCAACACATGCTATATCCAAACTGGGTCATTAAGAGAAAAGAGGAAAAAGGCAGAAAAAGGCACTTAAAATATAATATGCCAAAAAAATATGGGAGTTATTGTCACTAGGGCAAAACAAGGCTTACCCACTCAAGCTACGGGCTTGAAGTACATCTGAGGAAAAAAACAGACCAGATGCCGCTCTGCTAACCCCTGCTGCAGATAGCAGTCACACTGGCAGGAGCAACAAGTCAGACTGGAGATTGTGTACAGCAGGCGTACACAGGTGGTATCTTGGATCAAAACCACAAAACAACACTTTTTCTAAACAATGTTGTTGTCCTAAAGTGACTTTTTGCCCTTTGTATTTCCTTATCCTTCCCTGGAACCAAGTCCAGTTGAGTTTGTTCGACAAATACTAGTGGTGAAGTGAAGAACAGACAGCTCTACCTGCTGACAAGCACTGTGTAAATTTTTCCTGTCCTCACACACATTGCTGTCAATTAACCTCATTTCTGACCTGCAAATGTCTTTACAGTGCTCAAACTCCCCTGAGTACACTGACAACACTGTACTCGCTCTCTGGTATCCATTTACATCATCTCAGCTGGAGTGTGAGAAACTAATTTCCATACTGATTTCACAGGGGCACATAAATCTTATCTGTTTCAAAATTATAGCCTTTACGCTCCAAGTTTGTTTTATAATCACATATAAACAGAGAGACATTTGTTTATAATACACAATGACCTAATTTAGAGTACAAAGAGAAGAAACAGGATCATGTGGCAGAAGGTAAGCAAATATTCAATAATGAGTCTGAATCTTATCTCATGTTCAATACCTTTAAAATAAAACTATCCCATAAACCTTGATAGAATTGTTCCTGAAGTACCTGGTGTAGCATACTTCTCTGACAGGCATTATGGGTTTCAGTCTACCAAAGAAGCTATAAACTGGGGTTTTTTTCCCTAAAAATGCATGCTTTACCCCTCTGAGTTTTGAAATTGCATACTTGTTACATTTGTAGCACCTACACAACACCAATGTAACACAGAATAAAATCATCAATGGATCAAATTTCAGAATAAGAATTCTTCTTCCTGTTTAAATTCAGTACTCGTAAATGTCATCTGGTCAGTGGCTATGGCAATGGCAAACCTTTACCAGCACGGTTCTCGGCATCATGGAAGGCTCCCCGTGCCTTGTGATTGTCTACAATTTGCAGAGCCCCACTCTCAGAGATGAAATGAGGACATTGCTCCTGCTGATGCAGCCCTTCCCTGAAGAGCAATAGGATCCTATACCTGAAGGTATAAGTTAGGGCTGACTCACTATAGACAGGTGAAGAGCAGGAGCAGAACACCAAAGTCATCTTCTGACACACTGTACAGCCATCGGCTGCAAACAAGGGTTTTGCCACGTTCACCCCAAGCTAAACCAGCCACAAATTCATTGCTATCCCAAGTCTGTGTCTTCATGTTCATCATTTCAGTTCCTGTAATTTTAAATTCAGAGATGATCTGAATATTTATGCTCAGTAATCAGTAAATTAATCAAGATGGTTAGGACAATTTATTTCAGGGAGTAATTCATGGAGTTATTTACTAATTGTTCTATACTAAGTGTCATGGGCTGGCAGCAGCACAAATCATTGTGGGAAAATATTTCATTGCATCATAATTAAGTTTTATATTTATTTAGGTAAATAGATTCTTAAAGTTGTTTTCAACACATTCTCTGGAGTTGGATTCAAAGTATCTATCAGATACTGCACCATCATATTTCACAGGTCTGTTCTTCAGTATCAATGCACACAAAGATAAAACCTGGAATGAAATCCTGGCCTGGTCAATAGGAGCCTTACCAGCAAGTCCCTGATTTCAGTCATAATGGAAGCACTTACACTGTGCTATTGTGATCTACTGAGTGCATTTAACCACTCAGGGATGCTGAAAAGGAGGAAATCTCTGCTCTTTTTCCCCTTCCTGCTTTGAGCCCTCTGCTTGATCCTCTGTTTCTTCTGCTTGCTGATTCAACTCAGTAATCCAGCAGAAATCTTTCTGCTGTCCTTTCTGCTGTGACAGGGAGTTGACTTGGGTCACTGAAGTGTCTAACAAGTCCATCACAAGTTAAGTGGCAGGAGCACAAAGCTAGGAAAAGGCAAGGTGGGGAAGGCGTGGCTTCCGTGGGAGGTGCTGCTGGCTGTGTGACTGAGTGGCATTTTGGCTGTGTGGCTTCTCTCTGTCTAGGGCTCCCCCATAGAACTTTACATTGAACATTTTTAACTGGCAAGCATTTTTTTAACCATACATTAAAAGTGAGGTTATTGCAACAACCAGACCCCAGCCATTTTGTGCAGATGTGCTGCAACAGAGCTGGGTGAGTGAGTTCGGATAACGCAAGAATTAGGTTGAACTTTCGCCCCCAGTTCCAGCATTCTTTGAAGTTCTTCACTGCCTTGGCAACTCCTTCCCCTGTCTTCCACTGTTGCAGACTCTGTCAGAGGTTCCGCATAGCCAGCATTTTCTCCCTTCTGGGATCTTCAAAAAGAATTTTGCACTAAGCTCCCCAGGGACCAGATCTTCACAGTGTTTCAGTGCTTGCAGTACAACTCGCTGCCCTTATTTCTGAGCAGAGCAAAACTCTCAAGCAGTGTTTGCTGAACGGGGCTCTAAGACCAAAAGGACTTCAGCAAACAGCTACGAGAACCTTCTAGAACTACTATACTGGGAGGAAATAGATGAACATCTTTAGCGGGAAGCACATTTCAATAATTCTCTCTACAATATTTTAACATAAATCTATGTAAACATAGATACATGCACATCAGATTTTTGTTACCAGTCCATCAAAACTACCAAATAACTGCCCACTTCTGATCCAGTTGTTCCCTAATGTAATCCAGAAGTACATAATAAAGACAACTGGATAGGACCATAATATTGCTTCTGACTCTAAGACACAATTTACCCCCCACTATTCTACAGATCATTGAAAAGTTTTCACATGAACATTCACTTACATAATTATACATTTGTTGCATTTTCCACAGTTATCTGTTGGATACATTATTTAACCTGACTGGCTGACCTGCAATCCAAAATATCATCCAAGTATATTTGGTGAAGCACACACAAAATTATGTTTGGAAAACCAGACGGATTTTGGAGACCCACAGATAACAGTGCTGCAGAAGACAGGCTTAGGTACTCCAGAAGTTAGGAGAGGGTAGTGGCTTGGAAAGGCAAACATGCTTGCTTCTTATACGTTCACTATAATCAGTTACTTTACAGCAGACAGTCTCATTACTATAAATTGCAACTAGAGGCATTTTTGCCTTGCAAAGGAATTCATAAAAACATGTCAGATCATGTCAGCTGAGATGTTATATAAATCATATCCTGCACAAAATGAAAACATATATTTTGCATCCAAGAAATTTGTTTTCTGAGCAGAGCCCACTGCTTCACAACTCCAGAATTTTTATCAGAATTACAGACATCATTTAAAGACATCATTTAAAAGACATAAAAAGAAAGTTGAAAATCTAAATATGCTTAAATGCTTTCATTTGAATCGCCTTGTTCATTATATTTCCACTAAAGTTGCTACTTCATTCCACAGAAGGGTTGTTCCCAACACTGCCTCAGACCATTTCAGAATATGCATTAGCTCCTGCACTCGCATGTGTGCAATCTAGTGTCATTACCTAGAGGAAAAGAGTGTTCTTAAATCAACTACTAACATACTGACAAGAGGCATGAGTAAAGAAAAATCCTCATGTTGTAATGCTAATTTCAACTCCTGACACCAGTCACTAAAACCTGTGGAAACTAGTAACTTCTTTGACATTACTAGGTCTTTAGTAACTTGAGAATGAATAAACTTGAGAAAGAATAAACCCTTCTTCCTAGCGACGACATACAATATGACAGTTCACATGAGTAAAACATGCAGGCACATGATTTTACAGGAACTAGGCCAGAGTGAAAAAAAGTCAGAGAGCTGTATTAATCCCTTGGTGACTACATTCAGTGGGCTCTGCATTGGCTACATTGGATTTGATCAAACCGTTCTCACAGAATGAGAAAGAAAAAAAGGAGAAGCTAAAACTTTGAGATATGACTTCAACCACAAAATAAAGTCCAATCTGAATCTTCATTAAAAAAGTGTAAACAATAAATTACATATTTTGTATCAAAACACATAAAATCTGACCACAAATACATGCAAGCAGAATCACACAAAACAAGTAATTCATGTTGAGTGAGTTTCCTTATTGTAGTTTTTACTAGTGTCATTGTGAAATAGAGAAAAAAGTCGTCTTATTTTCCATTAAAAAATTCAGGGTAAGTCTTTGAAATGTCACCAATGTAGACAACCTTTAATTTTTTTAACAAAACAAAAGGCAGTTTTGAATTAACTAAAAGGTTAATTCTAGAATGTATTACCATAACATTTCCATGCAAAATAATACATCCTTTTCTAATCTGCATTTTAGAGTCCTCAGCTACAGTTGGTTTAAATGCTTAAAATTGTCTAATTACTGATTTTCTATTATGCTTGGCTGATAAAATTCAAGAATTGAATCAAAACTGTGCTAGAACTCCTTTGTTAAAATGTTAAAACAACCAGGCAATTTGCCTCTCATTAACTACTAGCTACTTCTTGATTGTCACTGCTAGGCAGCTTACCCTGCAATGGAAATTATTTTCTGATACCTAACTATGGATCTTTGTTTGTGGTGGACTACAAACTGCTCTTTGCTCCTTTCAAGAACTGTAAACTATAAAGTAAAGATACTGAAAAGACAGAGAGAGAAAAAAAAAAAGCCATGCTTTTCCATGCTGAGAAACTCCAGGCCTCAGGTGACATATTGTACTTAGTGCTATTTACCGTACCACTGCAATTATTTGGTAGCTGATCAAACTGAAAAACATACTATTTAGCAGAGTGGGTACTTGTAGTGAGTAGCTGTGAGCTCCTTCATTTTTTTTTTTTTCACTGAGACTTTGCTAGTTCTTTTGTATCAGATCTGATTTAAGAGATGTCTCTCACTGCCACAGCATTCCCTCTCCACATCCATGCCAGCCATTTATTGCACCCTTCAGAGCAGACATTACCACAATCCTTAGCTGGACTGAACCAGCTGTTCATGTGGGTACGCTATGAAGTAAAAAAACAAACTGATACAGTTTAAATCTACAGGAACACATATATATACTTTTCCTAACTGGTTAATTTCCCAATTCTGATGCTGAGAGCAGCTTCACATGTAACAGTCTTGGCCAGATCCAGCCACAGAGGCAGGAACTTCTAAATCCCACCCAACTGCTGAGGGAACACCAATGTGGAGATGCAGTCTGCCTGCAGAGCCCTGACCAGACTCCAAACTGAAAGCAAGCGGCTACTCAGAGTTTTACGTAGCAGCACATAAAATATTTTCATTTCAAGAGCCATCTGCAAACATGGAATTGGTTTTGTCTTCAGATCTCAAATTTGCAAATGAAATCATCTTTGTTTAAAAACATACTTTAGCGAAAACTGCAAGATACTATATGCTTGGAAACAAATTAATAAAGCTGCAAAAAGAGAAGGAAAATGGAGGGATTTATCCATGTGAATATCAGTAGTTTAAAAAACAAAGTGGAGATGTTGCACATTTAAAAAAACCTTAAGTTCACAAATTTCCTCACGTGTACAGCAATTCTTTCTTTAAAAGCTGAAATCATGGTTACAGTAACTTCCTATTCAGTCATTTCCTTAATTAAAGCATTGAACTTTAATGCGAAATACAGCCATTACAAAACCAGAAAGGAATCTGAACAATAACAATCCAGTCAAATGGGCAGTGCAATAACCAACAGCAATGTCAAGAACACTGGCTGATACTTTTTCATCTGAATCAATTATGCTGTGATTCTCTGAGATACAAAATGAAGTTCTAGGGAATTCTGTACTGGATCAATGCTGCACTAGCCACGTGATGTGATGCAGTGAATACTCAGCACAAATGGGCTCCCCTGGGTTAAAGTTATTTTAAAACCAAGTCGTATGTCATTTTTTTCCCAGATTTTTGAAAGGTGGTAATTTTAGTCCAGCAATATGTATGCCTCAACACAGTCTCGGATAACTTTACTGCTCTGTAACTGAGTATTACCCAAACAGAAGCATTTTTTAGTCCCTTTTTTCCTTCATTCTACTGCAACATCACAATCCCATTGATGCCCCAAATGTCAATGTTCTCATTTTAAGCAGCCTCCTTCCCTTGGATAGTCACTGCATTCATGCCTGTCTTTGCCTTCCACAAATGACCCAAACTCCCAAAAAGCCAACACACCTTAGCGGATGCTGGTCACCCCTGCTTAACCCAGGGCAGTGTCTGCTGCATTAGAGACAGCAAGGCTATTCCTGTAGCAGTGCTGGAAACCCTGCCTGGCTCAGGAGCTGCATTTAGCGGAGAAGGAGGGCACCAGTACAGGAACACTGCCAGGAGCTCCAGGCAGGCTGCAGGTATTGCTCACCCTTACAATCATTAAGCATTGCACTGCGTACACTGCCTCAGCAGCAGCAATGCAGCCCATGTGTTCTTGTACCTGATCTGAACGGCATTTGCACAGCCATACAGTCCCACAGGGCACAGATCTGCCATTAATGATCATGGGACCACAGTATTAGGTTTTGACACTATTAGGTCTTTCCTGTTGCCCAGACGGCAATAACTTTGCCGGTCTCTGGTTACACAGCCAGCTCATGCTCTGGGTAGGTGCAAAGGGTCACAGAGTCACTGCAATGAAGGGCATCATCTGTTTTTCAGGCTGGTTTATGGTGCTGGGGCATAGTGTCTTCCTGAACATGCAAGGTCACTTAGCTGATCAAAACTGACAGTTTTTGAGGGACTGGTAGAGTCAATAAGAGTTAAAAAAAAAAAGTTTACAGAACAAATGCTATCAAAGTTCTAGTGCCTGCTATCTAGAATCTAGCTACTCTTACATAAATCCTTATATTTAATCAGGATGGGTTTGGTTGGTATAATCAAAGGGTTTTGCAAAATAATTGAAAATATACACTGACTCTTTTTGTTTGTTTGTTATATATTTTACACCTCGTAACACTGAAGGGCATGTTAGGTATCTGTAACTGTCGGATCCCCTGGATCCACGTCTACCATATTCTGGTTACACTATGACTTTAAATTGGGCTTAAGAGACAATGTTTTATTTTTAAGTGCAAACCTGCTTGCACAGATTGACTGTGCAACAATCACTCACACAGTAAATTGGGCACAATGAAACTTACAACTTTTCCAGTTAGCACCACACCTCCAGGGATTTTTATGGTTTTTTAAAGAAAAACAAAACCAGACAAAACCTCAGAGTTAAGAGATTACTTCAAGAAGACAAAAATTTGTCCAGACTATGGAGTAAGACATAACGATGTTCTCTCCTCTGCCTTAAACAGGGCTTTTCTAAGTATTTCTCCTAGCTGATTTTATTCTTGTTAAAAAAACTCCATAAAGGTAAAAATCAAAAAAGTACCTCAATTATGCATTTTAAAGCATGTTGTCTACAGTTTGATCCAGCTCCCAGACAGTGGGATTTTTTTTTTTCCAATTGAAGGACACTGGTCAGGAATGGTAGGTATCACATTGCTAACTTCAACACTGCAATCTGATTTCTGCAGGCCAGCCCAAGCGGATAGCTACTGGTATCAGCTGGATTCTTTGATGGGTACAAGATAAAACTGTACAGATAACACTGAAGATTGAGTGCTACGGGTAGAGCCTGCTGATTTATCTCATTGGCTGCACTCTCGTATCAACAGAGCCTCCTCGGCTTTGCCAGCAGAATGCTGCACAGGAGCAGGCAGTGGGTGCCCCAGCACACACTGCAGGACCCTGCCTTTATCTGGTGCTGGAAATGCCACGCAGCAAGGTTTCTGGGTAGACAGAACTCTTTATTTTCACAGGTGTGACTTTTTGGTCCAGTTTACACAACCTAATTTGGAAAGAATCCTGGATCTCTCTTGTCGCTAGATGCCTGTAAAACACCACAAGCACCGATGAGTTAGTAATTAAGTAATAATAGCCATCATGAAATTGCGAAATTCATATTTACTAGATAAGACCGTAATCCTGCTGGCTGATATCATGATAACAAACTTATTTTCCCTTGAAACTAAAGGCAAATGTAGATGATACTTGGTAACATGCTAGTATTAATACTGCTTTTATTACAAACGATGAAGAGAAATATTTTTCAGTAACTGTTCAAGAAAAAAACTTGTATAATGACCCTGTTAAACAAACAGACTGACACAAGGAGATACTGAGGCTTTGTTTGTAATGAAGATACTTTATTAAAGGGAAAATAAATCTGCTTCTGGGCTGGATTCTCCAAATTGAAAGGGATTTTCAGGTGATGGAAGTGAGCATTGTGCTGGGTCTCCAGCCTGATTACTTCCTGCAGGGATGGTTTTGTCATTGTGCCACCACCCCTCCCCTGCTACTCTTAAACAACCCAGGGTCACCATGTCCTCACTTTAATTAGTATCTCACTGCTGGAGGGAGGGTAGAATGTCAAGGAAAAAAAAGAATGAGAAGACACTGTAAACAAAGGTCCTCAGGGGCATCTTAACAATCTGGACAAGGAATGGAAAAAATGCTCAGTTCTTTTGTCGGTGATAAAAAGGAAGAAACTGGTTGGGGTGGGCAGAATTTAAATGTAGCTATATGAATTTGGATAAAATAAACAGAAATCATGCTAGGAAGGAATCTAATTTTGTTCCCAAGAGGGCTTTATCGTAAAACAGATGAGCATCTAATCTGCATTTTACAAAAAAGCCAACTAAAATAGGGTGTTCCAACCATAAAGCAGCCAAAGCCCTAAGGTATACTCTGCTTCCATAGGAGCCATAACCTAACTCAAGTGAGGTGAAAGCAATTATTCTTATTTGCATTAGAACTGTCAATGTGTACCTTTTTTTGTGCAAAAGTATTTGTACTGCAATAAGTAGCCTGTTGCATTACTGCAACTTACATTTTCCACAGAAAAATACAGATAATCCAAAAATAAAGCAAAATGGCATATAAAACAGTAAGAGAACCCCACCACTTCACACTAGATAATTAACTTGTCCTCAAAGTTCTCTAGGCTGATGAATCATAAAAATAACAAACATTACTAATTTTAAAGACTGTCCTTCTCAAATGGGCAATGTTGGGCATATGAGCACACGAACATTTACCTTTTTTACTTTCCAGAATCCATAATATGACACATAGGAGAAATTTGTTAGCTAAATACAGCCAAAGATCAGCATTTACACAAAACTCAACTTTTCTTAGAATTTAGAGTATTTTACAGATTTCAGATTACTTTTTTTGTTGTTGTTGTTCTCTCCTGGTAAATCAGGAAGGAAAACTTGATTTTAAAGCAAAAGTCCTGCTGAAAGTAAGGTTTCTCTGTAAAGCTGACGGCACAGGAAGTTAAATGACAGTGTGTCAGTCACTTGGCTAGCTATCGTAGCACATAGTAGGTGGCCTTCCCCCTCCTGGAATTTCCTGCTCCAAGGTAGGCCCTTAGGTTACTCATGCCATGAGAAAAGGGAAAAGGAAGAGAAACCACACATGCTTCAGAAGAAAACCATACATGCAAGGAGTTGCAGAAAAAGCATACATTTGGAACATCCCAGTGGAAACAAGAGCCCTAATTCAACCTGGAGCCAGTACTCGCACCCTATCTTAGCGCCTGCTGCCTTGAGCATTCAGGAGTGGATCTCTCTCAACTTCTGCTACGTATGTGGTCACCATATATGTAAATTAATGAAATGCTAATAAGGAAGAAGGGGAATACACTCTAGCCTGTGGCTATGGCATAATCCCAAATACAAGAAAACCACATACGAATCTTTACCTTATTTTCTGCTTCCAAGCTACTGAATGAAGAAGTACATACAAAATACATTTAGATACTTAGGTACAAACAGAATTACGTGCCAGCTAAGGCAGGACTCCAATGACTGAGTCAACTCCTCAGTCCCTGCAAGGATTTAAACATTCTATTCCTCTATTTAAAATCTGAATGCAACTGAGCAATTTCAGTTTGGTGTGTTGGTCTTTCTGGTTGTGTTCTGAAGACCTGAATCATTAAGTCAGAAGAACGTCAGACCTATGTCAGCAATTCTAACATGCAGCTTCAGTGCGTGGATGCTTTTGGTTATGCTTTGCATTTTGAAGCCCATGCACCCTGAGCAGTATAGCCTCCGCAAGGTGGGTTTTAGCTTCACTGGCATAAGTCTGGCTGTGAGCTGAGCATTATTCTGTGGTTTTAGTCTAGACCACAAGAGTGATGCTTACCAGTATGCAGGCTAGTTCAGTTTCTACCTCTGGATTGCAGTATAAATACATCTGGAATCTCACATTTCATCTTTAATATATATATATGTAAAAAATACAGAATATCTCCCACCCCTTCCGTGTAACAAGCAATGTTAAACTGAAGAACTGCTTGATTTTTAAATTACTATTTTTTACAAAATCAGATGCAGCTTTTACATACCTGTCTTTTATTAATCAGTTTCATGATTTTCATGACTGGATTTATGATGCCAAACACTTAGAGCAGGTAAGAGTGCCATTCTTTGCGCCGTAACTCCTCTCCTCTCCCACCTTGCACAACCACAGCTGAAAATTCTTTGGGGAAAAAAAAAAAACCACCCAAAACCAAAACCCAAAAACAACCCCAGCAAACTAATGCACTCTATGGGCGAGGGGAAATAAAAAGCACATTTGAAAAGGGTGAATTTTAGCTTTAAAAACACTGACATTGATTAAAGATTTCCATAGTGTACAATTTACAAGAAATTACCTCAGCAGGGTAAATGGATTCGGTTTCCTAATCACAAAGTTCCCTAATTCCATGGTATTATATTCCAAGCAAGCTTGTATATTAAGTTTAATTTCATTTTTTTCAGGAAGTGATTTTACTCAAGATTGAATACAGCTGTTAGGGCAGTTCACTGTTCCAAAAATGCTTCTATGCAAACTGAAATAAAAAGACATTTCTGGAGGTGAGGATTCACATCCTGATTCTGAAACACAGAATACTTTGGAGAAGCCAAGCTCCACTACCAAAAAATGTTACTGAAGAAATAACAGACTTTAAATATTTAAAGAATGGGAGAGAGGTCTGTGTAACAGATTTGATGACTTAAATGAATGGTTCAATCTTCATTGACAATGTATAGATCTCGCTGGTTTAACAAAAAGAAACACGATGATAGATACACTGCTGTGAACTGTTTTGTTCCAAGCATTAATATTAAAAACCTACTTATTGAGGGTGGGGGGTGGGGGTGTAGTTTCATTTACTATTTCATCTTGATTCTGTTCTTTTAATATACACAGAAATGTATGCCGGCATACAGAACAGGGCCTCTGCAGAGGAAACGCTGCCAGCTAAAAACACAGGATGTAATCGAGACCACAAGAGACACACACTCAGTTAAAAATGTAACTACGCTGGAGGTATGGGAAAGAAATAAAAAAAACCAACCCAAAACAACTCTTATTTTTCACTACCAGTTTTAATTGTTTCAGTGACATTCTCCCACTCTTACTTTGTGTCATTATAACGAGAGAAAAAAATAATCTAATTTAATTACTTTTGCAGCTACGATAACTGCAGGATTCAGCATTCAAGAGTCCAGCCATTCACTTCTTGAAGTAACCCACAGTTTGTTTTAAGCATATCTCAGATGACATGCACATATTCTTCTTGCAATGCAAACTTAGTGGGACACTATCTGGTCAAATTAGCACCAAATGCATAAATAAAACCCCTAATTAAAAACCCTATCAAAACCCCGTAAAAAAAACCTAAACAAAACCAAACACATATACCACCCCCCAAAAAAACCCCAACGATCTCCAAACCTCTGAATACTACCAAGGAAAAATACTACCAAGCACACTAAAACGCAAGACAAGAAGAAATACACGGCAACAACCAAACTCCCCACCAGGGTTTGCACTCCAGACACTCCAGCTTTCTGTTACAAGAACCAGGAAGTAGAACAGACTGAAAAAAAAGCTAAACCAATTACTTTCTACAACGAAATGTTTTCTCTAAAAGCAACCGAGAGTAAGCGAACTCCCTAAAAAGCTCTCAGTTTTAATAATAAAAGGTTTTCATCATATAATGCGGCTTAAGACTGTTAAGATTTGGTTTCAGCGAACGGCCTAACCCACGCGCTGAAGGGGAGGCGACCGCGGGGCGAGGAGCCCGGCCCCAGCCCTCGACACACAGCCGGCTACTCTAGGGCCAAGCCAATTCGCTTGTCGTCGTGCCCCGCGCTTCCTACCGCAGCGTGGGGATACCCCGAGGCCGGGGCAGCGGCGGAGGCTCGGGACGGAGAGACCTCCCCGGCGGCCAGGCCGTGAGCGAGCGGGGCGGCTCCTCGAGCGCCTCGGCGGGAAACTGCCGGCAGCGCCGCGACACGCCCTGCTCGGCCAGGACCGCCAGCAGGGCGCTACCGGTCTCCCTGAGACACGGCCGCCGAGGGAGAGGCAGCGCGGGATCCTGAGCAATGAGCCCTGTCGGGGCCCCCACTCTCGCACAAACCGGGTGGTACCGGGCGTATCGCACGCTCTGTGTAACTTTCCCCGTAACTTCGCTGAGAGCGGCGGCAGGCGCAGGCTGACAAGAAGCACGGAAGGATTTTAAATGTCGAGGCTCTTGTAGCCTGTCAGCCATCTTGTCTGTCGGCTGTAAACTCTCCGAGAACAAACCCGTCAGGAAAGCTCATACGCTGCAATTACCCACTAGAGGGAGCCCATAAATCCCCGCGGTAGGAAGAATAGAAGTATATTCAATTAGGGAAATCGCATTTTTACTTATTCGGAAAGTTTGTGTATGATGTATTTAGAACACTTCACCACCCACCCGCAGCCTCCAGCTCTTCAGAGAACTGCCTCTTCTACATTGCCAGCAGCCTCACTGACTCATGGCAACATATTAACCAACCTTGAAGTTTTGAGGCTATCACTGTTACGTAGTATTTATATAAACTCACCAGTTCATAATGCACTTTAAAAATAGCATGGAAGTCAAAACTCTCTCTAAAATATTTCGTATGTGTGTATGCTTAGTCTGAAAGGCAGATACATGTGCATGCACACATGCGGAATGCAGATCACAAACACCCGTTTCTTCAACCCTAGCAAGGCTGCACTGGCAGATGTGGTGGAACAGGGGGTACATTCTGGTTTTGTTAAAATCATCAGACATTTTACTTCTGAATCCTGTGGCAGCAGATTTAGCTCTAGATGCAGTGAACTGGAGGGGTCCCTATGCACTGCTCCAAACCACAGGCTCTAGGATTTCCCATAATTTACAGGAACCAGGCAGCTCTTGGGCCAGGCCATCAGATATAAAAGCTGTTAAGAGATGGGTACCGTCCTGGGCTGTATTTATCATCTGATTGCCAGCTGTTCAGCACCTTCGCAAAGTGGAGTTTGTGCAGAAGAGATGAGTTTTGCCTTTAGCAAATGAACTAAGAGCGTAGCTAGAAGTTTCTGCCTTTACGATTCAACATTGCTCCTTGGGAAATACAGTTGCTGTAAGAAGGGAAAAGAAGAGAAAACCACTTTGCACAAAAGCTTGAAACATACATTTGAGCATTAAAAAGGCACTCTTTGTGACAACAGATGGGAGTCTATTCACATCAAGTTTGACAATACATGCTTTTATTTCAGCATCCACTGAGATCTGTATTGTTACAGATTTGCTTAAAACTTTAGTAACAGCTTGCTGATATGCTTGGAATATCATTTATAATTTTAATTGAGTATCTGTTACTCTCCTGTTACAGTTTACTACTCCTCAGATTCTAACTTGTACACTAATTTTGAACTTACCTTCAGTAAAAGGACTACAGTACAATTATCCAAGTACCCAAAGCCAATACAAAAGTGAGGTGACAACATACATAGTTTAAAGGTTGTCCTTTTGAGCCTCTCAGCAAAAGGGGTAAAGAGTTCTAGTAATCAATACACCACGCTAGGATACAAGAGAGCTATGTAGGTTATATTCTACTTCTGTCACTGCATGATTCCTCCACTGTGAACTCATTCCTCTGTAGTAAGACACTCATAATCCTGGGATTGTAATTTAAAACTATTTTGAACCTATCAATGAAAAAGGAGGCATTTTTTTTTTGCTATTATATTGCAGCTATGTTTGCTCTTTATCTGCTGCTACTTTTCTATTCATACTTGAAGATTTTTAAAAAAGCCTGTTACTGCGTACACTTATAGCAAAATTTTTTTTACCTTCAGAATTCAAATAGGATTTGATGTACTTTGACCTTTTATTCAATCCAATATTGGTTATTAATATTGACTTTAAAGCAGTTCTGCTTGAACAGTTGCAGCATGACCCAAACAGTATAATAGCTGATAGTTTTATCCATGTTTCATGTTACCTGTTTGTAATCTTGATGTTTTCCTTAAAGTAGTTGACTCACACCGTATTTAGATCAAATTCAATCCTTTTCTCAAGCCAGTACTGCTTTTGATCTCTTCATAACATAGAAGAGCGAGCAGAATACTTACAGTATTTCAAAAACATCACTGACTATTAAAGAAAATGACATCTAAATAAAATGTTATTGAAATGTGCAATCAATAGTTGTTCGACAAGCACTGTTTTAAGCATGATCAAGAAAGCCACTAAGTCGAATGATGTTCCAATTCTTTTTCCAGTATCGGGTTTTGAATATCTTAACCATTTAAGAACATCAAAACTGCATAAACCAGGTATAAACACAATATAAAGTAGGTTAATAATAGTCTTTTGGTGATCATGATAGAATGCCCAGCACCCGTAGTGATTACCATCATCTGATCCTTACTGTAGTGTCTTAAAACCTCTGTAGTCAACATAGGAGACTTAGGTAAGGTACATTCAAGTGGGATAGTGAAAAGTTCCTTGCACTGCACAGCTGAGTGGAGAAATGGAGACAGTATTGTTTCCTTCACACAGATTACTGTTCAAACTTTTATATGCTGATGAATTGGGATAATTTATTTTATGACCCAAGAGTCAACAGAAGAATCTAAAAGATTATAGAGGTAACACATGAGCAAATGAAAATGGTGGTGATCTGTCATTTCATTCATGTTATGTTGCTGGTTTTAACTGGGAGAAACAAAGGGAGAAAACAGAAATCATGAGAGTCATGTAAGGAAAAGTACATTTTTCTATCTACCTTGCTGAAGTGATCTGGCAGGTTACTACAAATATTATGAAATAGATAATGGCTATATGAAATACAGAAAATGGAAATATGGAGGCAGTCATCAGACAGGAAGCTGTGCATTTGCAGCCTGCAAACATTCATAATGGGTATTAGATCTGATGTAAGCATCTGATTCAACAAAAGATATATATATATATATATATATATTGGTGGACCAATACAGATTTTTAGTTTAGACAAGAGAACTAGACATTGTGTTGACAGGCCAGTCTTGAAATAGGAAATCTGGCCCCTGTTTGAAAGCAAATGCAGAAGTCAGGATTTATTTCTTTGAAGGTACAAAAGGGTTTTAACTAAAGGCATGATGTAGGAATTGCGGTGTTCTGGGAGGTGTCCCTGCTGCTAGACTTCCTACTGTCTTGCATTCTTGGATCAACCTTTTGTGCTATTTACAAACTACCTAAGCTGTCCATTACTGGCAAGCTGACGACAAACAGGTAGCCTGGGAAGGAGGTGATCTGGGATCTGACTCATGAATTCCTCATGCTCTGGGTAGTCATTCATTATAGTGTTAGAAGACTAATGAAGATTTGATTTAGATTTAGATTTAGATTAATTTGAAGGCTGTGAATAACAGACATGCTCACTTTGTTTTGCTATAAATACTTTCATAAGAGGCAAGGCAATGAAGAATCACAGCCTCTGTCCATCCTGGTTAGGAACACAAAGGAAAAACATTATGATCATCCTATAATAATAAGGACATTCCTTGTTTTCTTTTATACTTGGGTCTCAGGGAGGGGGAGGGGGTGTTCATCAACACAAAATATTGCTTTTTTAACTAATTTGTATCTTCTTTTTCTTTCAGAGGTATTTGAATGGATATAACTAATTCTAGAGATAAAATGAACAACTCCACAGTACCACTTTCTTCCAAATTTGAAGACAAGTTCACAGCATAAAATGAAGCTGACTCTCTTGATCTATGTATAGATTCCCTGCTCCCTTAGTCATAAAGAGCAGAAGTCAGGTCAGAGAGAAGGAGAATTATGGAAATAATTCACTACTGAATTGGAAATGGTGGCTGAATAGCAGAGACGGATTGGATTTAAAATGTTATCCCACAGTGGCTGCTATCCTAGACAGTTTAGGATGCATTTGCCTGTTCTTTGAGAAAAAAATGGTGCATTCAGTTGCAGAATGCAGACCTTTCCTAAGAGAAATAGAACTTTGCCTCATGTAAACAAAAACAGTGACATGGATCCATACGGAAAGAGGACATTTGAATTTGATATAGATCCTTTTTCCACTTCCCCCCATCCCCAGCCTGTGTGTTTGCCATCACTGTGGAGCACAGAGCAGGAATCACTCTTAGGGAGGAAGAGATTGTTGCTGGAGTCAGGCACAAGGTATTTCCTGAATTCGTTATTTTCGAGTAGAAAGTTCTGCAAGCCTGTTGACAGCAATTTGTTTCCTCAGTATTTGAAATGTCAGATCTCACTGTGCAACTAGAAGTTGTGCTTTGCAGAAGTTGTGCCTGTGTGCAGCACTCAGTACACAAATGTTTTAGAAAAATTAAAATATATTACAGTCACATATGGAAATATTTTAGTTCCATAACTCCATGCTAATGAATGTGTTGTCATTTAATTATAAGACACCCATTAATTTTTACTCAGTTTTCACAGTGTATAAAAATAACAATCCTGGTTTCATCTTTCCACAAAAGATGGACCAAAGAAGGAATGGCAATTTAAATTTTGGCTAATGATTTTCCAATCTAATTCATTGAGCATATTTTTCTATTACTCACACAAACTTTAATTACTAATTGGATTTATTTAACACTTTTCATTCTTGAAGCACTGAACAAATAATGCATCTGCTCAACATTATTACTACTATTAATATTTGTTGTTGTTGTTTACTATTACTAAATTCTTCATTTACAGATGGTGGAACATCTGTAACCATCCTAGGGAGCTATCCTCAAAAGTAAGCAGAAGACAGCAAGCTTTTTTTTGACAAGCTAGAAAGTTGGGGCTGTTCAGCCTGGAGAAGAGACGGCTCTATGAAGACTTCACAGCAGCCTTCTAGCATCTGAAGGAGGCCTACAGGGATGCCAGAGAGAGACTCTTCATCAGGGACTGTAGTGATAGGACAAGGAGCAATGGGTTTGAACTGAAACGGGAGATTTAGGTTGGATATAAGGAAGAAATTCTTTACTGTGAGGGTAGTGAGGCATTGGAACGGGCTGCCTAAGGAAGTCGTGAACACTCCTGGCAGTGTTCAACGCCAGGCTGGACAGGGCCTTGAGCAACCTGGTCTAGTGTGAGGTGTCCCTGCCTGTGGCAGGGGGGTTGGAACGAGATGATCTTAAGGTCCTTTCCAATCCAAACCATTCTATGATTCTAAAGACTTTTCCCCATTTGTGCATCAGTTTTTAACAGCCTGTTCAGTAACTCAGCATCAAGTTGAATATTTAGCATCTTAACACCTTCACAATCAAATCTTTTGCTCATCTATGGCATGTTCAACCTCACTGATGAGGGCCAGCAGATAAATGGCCCCAGTATTAAACTTTCCTGACTAAACAGGGAGTAACTAACAGCTCCCAGGTTAGCTGTAGTGGATCATCCCAGGGTACCAGTGGTATTCTATGATTCTATGAAGCAGTTTTTTATTGTCAGCCTCTTTACAGCCTTAAAACTTACCTGATGACCTGTATTTTTATTCTCTTTTCACTGAGCATGATCCTACTTATTGCCTTTGAAATCTTAGGGACTGGTGACAAGACGTTCACAGAAAAGGTGTTCTGCATTTGGCCTGGGCCCTCGCTTATTGCCCCACAGCCAGCACTGCATGATTTTCACATTAAATCTCAAAAAGCTTAGTTTTGGAGTTTGGGGTTTTTTTTTTTAGTTAAGGACTTGCTTAAATTTGAATTAAGACATTAATCTCAAAGTTAAAACTTAAATTCATCTTGAAGATAAACATGAAAGCCCTTCCTTGTCTCACTCAAAGCTAGTTTAGTAGCTCTGGAAATTACAAGATCCCAATTTCCAGAAAAGCATGTACAATGTGGGCAGTGGGAGAGCAAGCTTCCCCAACCTGCCCCATGGATTTGCTTCAATCTTGCTTTTGAGGTTTTCTTTTGAAAAGAAATGAGGATGCAATGATGCTTTAATTCTCTACTGAGCATATGAAGAAGGAGGACAACTGAGACAGTGGCCTCTACAACAAACACAGCTTGAGACCAGCATCTCATTTCACATTACCAACAAACAGCCATTGAATGCTGACAACTTTGCTCACTTCTTATTAGCTACTGTGTCTTTAGACAGTTACATCAGGTTGGAAATCTTTCATGTTTTAGGGAATTAAGGATTTTTTTTAATCACCTGTGGTTGGAATGAAACCATGTCAACATCATTCGCACCTTTATAAACTATATTCTCATTGTCAAATCTTAAACATCATAAAATAAGAGACAATTTACCAGATGTAAAATAAGTGAAAAATGAACTCTCATAAACTATGTAATTTTTTCTGAAGTACTTGCAAAATCTGTGAAAAGCAAAAGCAGCAAAAGGCAAAGCAAAAGGAAAGAACAGCAGAGGCAGAAGTTGATTAAAAATTATTTATCTTACAGCAATGTAGTTCAATCAACCCTTTTATTAGCCAGGAAGAAGATAAAGGATATACCCCTATCTTCCAGAAATCAGGACATAGAAATAAGGACAAGAGCTCTTAAATATACAGGGAAGCGTTTGATCTGGAAGATGGATGAGCAAGGAGGGTACAGAGACAATACACCAACAAATCTGAGCTAATTTTGACATTGGCATCAGGGATGACAGCAACAATAATAAACCTCACTAAAGTTATTTACAATACACCTATTTACATAATTTTAACCTTTTTCTTATTAAATCATTAAATATAAAATTTCAAAATTATCTCAATTTTAAATTAACTTTAAATGTATTAAAAATTAATTGGGGCAAAGAATTGTTATTGTTTCACTGAAATCTCTACAAATGTTACAGTTCAGGTGGATGATAAATGTATTGTCTTTAACACAAAAAAAAAAATCTTCAGATAGTTCTTATCACGTAAGCGTTAGTCCCCCTAAACTATCCAGTCTTTTAATCCACTTTATAAGGCATAAAACCCAGACAGATAAGGCTATGTTTGAAACTATTTAAGAGAATCCTGCTTTAAGACAAAATAGGCTCCTTCAAGGTGTTGGGATGTTAGAAGAGGTTGGCAAAGTTCCTTGGGTGTGGAAAGACCTTTGCCTTTGGCACCCTGCTTCACTGCATACGCAGAAACACCATCATCTCAACACCCAGTCAGTCGTTCTCTGCTGTGTTTCTCTTGTTTGTTTTTAACTAACTGCAGATATGAAATATAATGTGGCATGCCCTATTTACATGAATCAAAAGACCTATTTACAAATACATCAGATAGGGTGCCCTAGCCTTTGTAAATCTGATTTCTCCCCAAATATAGCATGCTTTTCTCATTCCATTTTCACTTCATGAGCTTATTTCATGACCTGTGGTATGATTTCACCAGTAAGAACAGACTGACTGACTGGATTATTTTTTATGCTGTACAGCAGCAGTCATTAATCTCTACTTGGAAAAGGTAGCTCATTTTTCCCCTATTTCCATACTTCGAGATTAAATTAAGTTCCTAATTTCATTTGTAGTAATGAAAATAAATATCTATTCTTTATATATACCAATTAGCCTTTTATCATGACTATTAGTCTACTTTATACCAAAGACTACAAAATCTAGCATTAAAATATTCTGATACTATAGCACAGGACTTTATCTAGAAGCTCCCTAATTCTAGTCTGACTTTCACAACTACTTTTAACTCCACTGTAACACAAAAACAATTTTTAATATTTAATATCTGTAACCCCTTTTTTACTTATAGATTTTACAGGGGGGGCCTTAGTAGGCCACATTTGCCATGGCAGTAACATTTATGTAATAAATGAATACTAGTTTACATTTTTATAAGATATGACAGTAAATAGTAATCACAGTTGCTCTTCTCATACTGTTAGGACAGAGATCTGATGTTTTGTTTTGCACATCATCAACTGTCATTTTCTCCAACAGTAAATGAGAATTCACTAGTGCAAAGTTTCTTACATTTCTTTCAGCAACAGTGCTAGCATAAACATTTCCCCCTTATCCTCCTTGTTCCTGGTATTCATTTTTGCTGTTTATTTTTAACCTGGACCGGTTCCCAGATCTATTTCATTGTATGGCCCCACTAACAGCTCTACCGGCATTGTTGATGGGGTAATGTGGGGAGAAAGAATAGCTGGAGACAAAAAGGAATGCTTAAAGTTGGTACTGCTACAAAAGAATACATCTGAAAACACAGCTTTAGTTTTACAATGCATCTTCTGTATTATAGGATACTGATCTGAATTGAGCTGCGGACCTTAGAGCACAAATTATGAGCACTTAATGTTCGTCTCCCATTCATCTCCTTCAGACCCGTCACTTGCACCAGCTGCTTCTATTGATACCATACAGCAATGACTTTGTTGACTACTGGAGAGCAGTGAATGTTCTCACCACAAGTTAGGCTTTGGCAGATCAGCATTTACAAGCCTTCCTCTAGTAGTCTGAGGTATTGCTGCCTCCAGGTGTCCTTTTTGCTCTTCTGCCAAAAATGCCTGACTAGCAGTAAGCAGAAGGGAATGCTTGAGCCTCAGCTGCTCCAAGTACGACACGTGGTACCTTAGCTCAGCAACCTTTTCTCCCCACATCTCCCCATCCTCCCTTACCATTAGGGTTACTTTCCAGGCACTCCACCTCCTGACTGTGAGAAGCATTTTATTCCCATAGGAGAGACTGAGGAGGAGGCTGGAAGATGAGCTTTCATGAGCTTGCAAAGTACTCTTTCTGCTTCTGCTTTTCTTTATTCCCTTGGCTGCTGTGTCCCCATCCCCTTTCCCAACTAGATTTTTTTCAATGCAGCTCTATTTCAGTCCCAGATGTATTCCTTTTTCACCTACTGCCTACAGCAAACTTTCTTCTCTGCTCCCAGGCAGCCTTCTGTAGTTACCGAAGTAGGGAACACCTTGCTTCAAGAAGCAGTGTTTATGATGCATCAAGGAAAGTAAACTTGACTGGTAGTGTCAAACTCTGCAAGGCAAGACCAGAGGCATCGGCAGATGTCCCCTTGCTGCCTCCACTGGGAAGGTATATGAGTAGGGAGAGCCTAAGCAGGGGAGGGAGTGCAGTTAGCTGGTGAAAGTAACATCTGAAATATGTGCAGCAAGATTCACCAGAGTTAATTTCTAACCCCCCTTAAATTATTGCTTGCATAGGAAGAGTTTAAAAATGCATTTTTCTCATGTTTCTCCATTTTGTTTCTGATCCAGAGTCAAGAGGTTTGTGGTCAGGATTAGAAATAAGGAGGCACAGCCCACTGCTGTTTCAATGTTAATGGCATTTGTGACACATCCTGAGTTATGACTCTAACAGAAGAAAATGTCTTATGACCAGAGTTACTTGGGTGGAGCCTCTAGCTAAGCAAAAGCTGAAAAACAGTTGATCAATGCATTCTCTTGATGATTTAAAGTTGTAATCTTATTATGAAAATTGACCTTAGGAAGGCATCAAGGAATTTCCAGCTCGGGACTGTTGGTAGAGCCTGCCATGGTTCGGCAGTTAGATACTGCAGTTTGTAATAATCCATTTGCAACTGTTGATTATATCATATTTAATAGATAGGACTCTATACTCCTATGTTATTCCTAACACAGTTGCCATCTCTTGAGTTTTACTGTCGTGCTCTCCAGTTCTTTCCTCAGCATACCTTAGACATAAGGTATGTCTACACATAGAGTATGTCTACACAGCCTTCTTCCAATAGGCCTGGGATTACACAGCCTGAGCCCTTGGACCAGCAGCCACCTTGCTGACACCTCAGCAGGACGTTTTAGCTCAGGTTAGGCACTGCCCCACAAGGTTTCCTTTTAGCTCAGGGCTAAGACAAAGTGAGCTTATGTCAGCATGATAAAAAAACCTATGAAAATACCTGCAGATATCCCTTAGAGGGTATTCACAGCAGCTGCCCTGCTAATCAAGGAACACCAGGGGACCTTAGGAAATTCTGACTGTCCACCCAGAAGAAGGGTTGCAACACGTTTCCCACTTACTACTCTCTCTCTGCCCTTTTCATGTCAGGTAGGCAGCAACCACTTCCCTTGTTGGTTTTACTGTGAAATTGGAACTTGTCAGCTAAATTGATGGAGAAGACCCCTGCTAAACTAGAGGGCTGTTAAAGAAGGATTAATTGCATTTTCTCTTAAGAGGAATATACCCCAAGGAAATATAAAACAAAAATGTAAGAACCCTTTTTCTCTCTACTGAGAGTTGCACAATTAACTTTCCTGGACCAAGCTTCTCACTGCCTGGGTAGGGCTACTGTAATAGATTATAATAATAAAGTTTAAGCCTTTGCTGCCTCGCATCATCTGCCATTAAAGTCCACTAAAAGGCGACAGGCATTTCATTTTCTGCTCAATCCATTTGCAACATGTACTGGCGCCGTGCTCAGGGCAGCAGGAGCTGAGGGTGCTGGGAACACTCAGCAATACCCAGGACCTGGAGCTTGTGTTTAAGCCACAGCTCCCTGCCAGCTGGAGACACATTTAACATTCCCTGCATGACTTCAGCAGTTCAGCCGCTTTCCCACATTCCACAGCTGGCCTCCCACCACCGCTCAGACTGCAAGCACACACCACACCAGGGTCATATTCTTGCCATCAATTCTCAAGTAGAACTTGCTAGTGAAAGCACCAGAGAGTTCTGCTTAAAATGTGATGGCACTATAAGGCCCAAACATCCTAGCATCTCCAAAGTGGCAAGGCTACATATAAAAAAGTACTTGCCATTCGCTCTTCAGCTCTTGTGTTTTATGAAAGGTCTGCATATCTTGGGAGCCACAAAATGGTTGGGTGGCAACCCTGTAAAGTCCCAGAACAGATCCTTACTACTATGAGTAATTCCAGTGCTTTACAACAGGACACATTTTGAAAGAAAGTCCTTCAGGACTGCATTTGTGGAGGTTTATTGTTAATAGTCCTTGTTTCTGACTGCAAATTCATGTTGCTTCACAGGCATGCCAAACCCATTTTTGTCCTGATGCAGATGTTAAAAAAAAAAAAAAGGAAGCATAGAGTCTGGAGATGTTAATTTTTAATATCATAATTAGTTTAATGGGTTACAGTGGTTTGCATTTTTTGTGTCTTCTACAAGCTGAACTGGCTTGTGCCTTTTTTGTTAAGCTTTTTGTGACATGAAAAAATAAACAACAAATTTCTGGAAGAATTGATGAAGACATATAAATTCACTAAATAGTGAGACTTTATGACAGCAACATTCTAGCAATTCATACTTAGAATTTATCTATTGAAAAAAACCCACAAAACTATTCGAACAATTTATAGGCTAAGCACCAAGATTTTATGGGGAAACTGACTAGGAGGGAAACCTACTGTATGATTTGTATCTGGATTCTTCATTTATCTAATCCCAATCACATCAGTGGTCATGGACTGTGCAAATAAAGAATACTTGCACAAAATGATACCTGCGCATCGGGGTGTGTTGGACAGAAAGGTCTACAAATGCATTTTAGTTTTCACTGGAACAGGGAATGAGACTGAGTAAATGTATCATTGACTTTCTGAGGTAAAACATGCAACTATTAATTCCACTGAAATCATGATTTGCGTAGCTGAAGTGATCTTGACATGGATGTATATCAACTGGTGTTTCAAGTCTACTGAGATAATCACAATAGCTGTGAAACTCATTCATGGATCTGGACAGGGGACCAAAGCAATGTTTGGGCATTACTCATGTATCACTTTAGGCCTATTTTGGGACATAAATAGGACCTCATCTTTGTGTAGCACCTTACACCTTACATGATTGGGATTCAAACATGCACCAGAAAATACCTACCAGAAGATACATCTTACTTTATCTTTTGATAATTTTTTTAACACTTATGTTACTGTTTGAATGACAGTCTTAAAAAATTCAACCAGCCATATTATCAATATAACATAAAGACATTTGGACGTCATGAAATATCACGTAACAGTCTCTCACTTTAAATGGCAATTTATATCAACGTTGAAAGCAAATATCACTCAAACAAGATGCTATCTTCCTTTTACAATTAAAAAAACCCCCAGAAACGTATTTTGTATAAATTATTTTCTATAAACTCATTTTATTAGAAGTCCCAGTTTATAAGTGAACATAACAATATACAGGCTAGCTCTAAACCTATCTAATACAACTTTATCATAGAAGCAGTGACAACCCTTTATCTGCACATGGGATGGCTGGCACCAGTACACAGAGGGACTAGCTACAAATGCATGCCATTAGATATTATTAGAAGAAAACTGTGCTGCCAGTGAGGAGAAGGTAGAATTATATTAGCAGACATTAAAATTATCTTAATACAGAATTATTTACAGGCACAAGAGGTGCAGTGTAGCACAATAGTCTTACAGTAAATGTGGTAATTGCAATTGAAAGTGAACTAACTGTAATGGCTTTCAGAGTTTCTCTACTCATTAGGTGTAAGCCCATTCAAATTGGTGGAAATACAGGTGAAGTTACTCATAAGTATCAACAAAAAATGCTCCCCACCTAAACTAGCAGGCGAGCCTCTACAGAGGACACAGCTGTGACTTTACTGATTCTTACCAGCCATGTGCCTTTAGGTTTAGCATCTTCTTTTACTGCCCTCAGCCTACACCACTAAAACCAGTCACCATCTAAACCCAGAGTGTACCCACAGGGTGCTGGTTTCCAGCCTACAAGCACAAAGCTGTGTACCAAGCGTGTGTAGCAAATGACAAATTCCTCTCACAGTCTACACAGTTACTTTCCATTGATTTATGTACTTAAAGCACCAACATATTAATTGGACTTTGTAATCCAGTGACTTTCTTTGGATTCCCAGGACATACAAAACCCCATCTAATTTAAAAAGCAAGAATTCATCAAATATTGAAGAACTTTTTTTGTATTAAAAATATGAGGGAAAGGTACTGGCAATAGCTGGCAATGTTACGTCAATTGCATCGGCACAAAGGCCTAATTCAAAGGAGAAAATTCATTTCAAAGTTAATACAGTTGCTGTATATTCACAGACAAAAAAAACTTGTGATAGGGATTGCTTGGAAAAGCACTTTCTAACACTGTTAGCTGGCAGGCTGCAGGACTGCTAATAAAATTGTTTATTTACTACTCATACAAGAACCTGTGCACTGTTCCCACGTTCTGGATTTTTACAGCAATAATACTGGCATACATAATACACTCTCCAGCTGAATATCTGTCCAGACAAAGTAGAATATAATTATTTTATCATAACTGCAATAAACTGCAATTTCAGACAATAGTGTGAATAAATTTTGGTCAATGAGCAGTAAAAACTTCTCAGTGAAAGTGAAGAGAATGTCTAACTTAAACATTTTAACTTCACGTCTACAAATACTACAAAAACCTAGTTTAATCTCTGATAAGTGAGTGTTGTGACTATCTGTAATTGCACAGGATTAGTGTTATTCCCACAAAAGCAAAGGTGAAGAGGTCTCGACTGAAAAGAAAAGAATATTTGAAAGAAAACACTGTCTATTTGAAGCATTTATGCTTATAATCTGTTCGTAAGCTTTGAACTGCTCTTCTGGATGCTGGTAAAAGTTCAAAGCATCTTTCATATTCAGTATAATTAGTGTTCATCTTTCTGCAGTGTCACCAACTGCACCCAACCTAGTTAATTGTAGATTTAAACACCTCATATATAGCACATTTAAATTCATATCCTACATTAACTTTCATTTTTACATACAGCCATTAACAGTTTTTCATTAAAAATGTTCATTTATATATAGTCTGCACATAAAAATAAACAGTTTAATAGAAACTGAGTGCAGCAAATTAATGAGATAACATTTGTTACAAGGGCTACAAGAACTATTATAATGCATGTGCATGCAAAAGTGGTATCCAAAATAATTTCTTTTAAAATAAAATTTAGAAATAACTAGAACAAGTGTGAAATCATGTAGGTGATTCTGGAAATCCCTACTGTTACAATGTCAAACACAAGTATTTCTGAGACTAATGACAGTTCCAATTCAGATGATCCGCTTTCAAAGTGTACCAGTTGGTTTGTTGTTTCAGCTTTCCTTTAGTCCTTCAGTAATTTGTGTTTACTTTTCTTGGGTTACTATACCAAAGCAAAGATGAGTACACAGATGCTTATTAGTCACAGAAATAGAAGTGCACAGACCCAATCAAAATTAGTTTTGCAGTGTTAAATAACTATTAGTCCATACTTGCAACTCCCAAATTCAGGTATAAACACTCACATATCAGAATTGAGTTCATGTTTTACTATGGCCTTACCACTGTTTTGTATCTCTCATTTACTTCTGAAGCTGTATAGAGTAAAATGCAGTTCTGGCCCTTCATGCCCTCAGCTACCATGGGATAGAATTACAAGTAAACGTTCCCTACTCCTGTTTATGTTGTAAGTTCCAAGAATTACTATCGTATGAGTACAATGGAGGTCGTTTTAGCAGTACACTGACATAAAAGAAAAGTTCAGCTATGCTGTTTAATTGTGTATACTCCAGTGCTAGGCAACTATCCAAACCTTACTGTAAACATTGTTTAAGGTTCATCCAGATCAGAGTGATAATGAAGCTTATGCTCTTTACACTTGGCTTTAAATGACAATTGCTTTTCTTTATGGTTTTATATTTACCTGTACTGAAGCACAGTTAGAGGCATCACACTGGGCTGACCTTTTTCTTCTTCAGAATGATGGGTTGTCCTCTAAAGCCCTGGTCTAATATTCTGTTTACATCTTGTTATTTTCCTGGACAGAGAACTGATCTGTTATCTTTTGTTAGCTTGTCTGGAGAACCTACTCATCACAGCCTAACAAACAGCAATATTAGATGAATAAGAAAAAAAAAGTGCATATTCAACAAACATGTTGTTGAATACTTGAATGGAGCCAAAACCACTTAATAGTTCCACAAACTGTATGGTTACTCTGAAAATATCATTCATGTCCTAACAAGTATGCATGCACATAATAATGCAAAACTGGCACCATTAACTCTAATGTATAATCATTACGAAGTTATTTTTGTTAATGTAAAGACATCTTCCACTACAAAAATATACAGTTGTCACCAAAAATATAGGACATGTGTGCTCCTTCAATGGCAAGTTGTTCTTAGAAGTGCAGACTTGGTGTGTGTAGGCAGAAAATTATGACACAAAGATGATTACATTCCTAAACTTCAGTTCAGTATAAGGAGAGAGTTTGTTTATTGTTCAAAGTACGTAACTTACAGCATTGCAAGTTTCTATTTTATAAGTGCTTCTGTATTTTGTGCTCAGCAGGGCAGTGAAATTTCACTGAACAAATGGCCATTAGATTTCATACAAATGCACAGTCTTCATGTGAAATCCCTTTTCAGGGAAAGATGTGCTTTTTGTAACTGGCTTTTATTTTGCAAAATAACAGTATAACCAGTGTAGTGTTTCTCCAACCCCAACTACATGTGTCTAAAAACTTACACAAAGTTCAACACACCTACATTTTTATCAATGTGTTTGCTTGAATCTGGACAATTCTGAGCTATGATAAACATGGGCAAAATACTTCCGACCTGATCTGCAAAGGTCAGCGAGCATATCAAATTTTTAATCATGTGAGTATTCTTAACTACATGAATAGTTCCAAATGCTGTTGCCAAGATTAAGCATTTTAAGTATTGTGACACAGAGCTGAAGGTTGTACAAGTTACTGTAAAGGAAATATTAGCAAAAAGTGTCTCACTTTGTTGCAGCTGAGGTGTATATACAATTCTTTTGACAATGAGATTAATGTGTTGCTTTGTTCTTTATCAGGAGTTCAAGGAGTCTGATATTATCTCCCTAGATTTCCCTAATAAACTATTGAGATTTCTCTATTAGTACCCATTAGTTACAGGGTATTGAATGCACATTAGGCAACAGAGTTTCCAAAAATGTCTATCTTAAACCCAAAGATAACCAAACAAAACACTGCTACTACCCAGTTTGTTTATAAGCTCCTAAATCCATTTTGTCTCCTGCGTTTCATTGAGACGTGAAAGGCCTCTGTGGCAGTCACACACCTCATGTGAAGGATTCCTGACTTGTGTGTAGGGCTTCTAGGGTGTTTTAACAATATAAAGAGTAACAGCTGATAAACTAAATAAGTTACATCTAGTCTATCATGTGCAGTGACAAACCCAGCTTCCAGAGACAATCCTCCTGACCACCTGGGCTCCCATGAACAGAACCTCAGGTAAAATAACAAATATAAGAAAATTTGCATTTCCTTTATTATGTGTTTTATGTCAAATAAACATTGTTTTCTATTTCCTACAAGAGTTTGCTCTCTGCAGGTTTGGTTGGATCCTCAGCAATTCCTTACATTGATCACAGGCAAGAGAGAAGGGTCTCCCCAACTATGAGAGCTGTTTAGCCAAAACTGTGATCATCACCTTCCCTACCTGGCACAACAACACTCCAGGCAGGCAGGAGTATCATGGGAAGAAGATGAGATGGATGGTGTTCAATGCCCCCCATTAAACCTCACCAGTATATGGTTTTACTGCAAACGGATTCAAGAAATGCGAGTGGAGTTGACACCACAGTATGTATGTTCGCATGAGGACAAAACAGCTTGTCTATAATGGCAAGGGTAATGAATAGTCACATAATTCTTGTTGCTCTTAAATGCAGTAATATGGACAAGAAAGTTCGCCAATTTTTTGTTTTCAGTAATTTTAATTCTTTATTTAATAAAAGATGCCTTAGTGGATGCTTCTGTGCAGATGCCAATGAGAATTTAGGGATATTATGTTTGTTCCTTCCTTGCTGAAACAAGTCTGTATGTTTGGAAATTAGTTGCTTAAGATCAGAAATTCCAAACTTAATTGGAGTGCAGAAAAGAATGTAAAAAGAAATTAAAAATCCCTAAAAGAGTCAAGCATAAAGCTCTAATAAATGAACTCAAGGAAAAAAATATCTTATTCCTTAAAGAAGTATTACTAAAATTAAAAAAAAAAAACAACAAACACAAACAAAAAAAACACCACCAGGAAATAAAACCATACACATTTAAATACTTCATGTATTTATATTCCAATGCATACAAAAAGAAAACATACATTGTTTACCCAACATAATGCTCTCTTTTACTAGGAAAATATTTAATTTCAAGTATTTCTAATGTGTAATTTGATTCTCTGTTCTTAGCTACATATCAGTCATGGGATACATTCCACAGTTATGAAGTATTACCTTGAGAGATTTCATGCTTCCAAGCACACGGCCAATTTCTGCCCTGGGATGCAAATGTACGGTTCTCTTTGAAGTCTGTAAGGCTCATATTGTACAAAAGCAGAATATGCTACAGACTGAAACTGAGTTTTTTCTGTATCTAGAGTTAAATTTTACTCAGTGTTACTTATTTAATTCCATTCCCCTTCAATTTTAGTTGGAGGGCTAGAACTGAGTGGAGTTGGTCTCTTGTGCCAACACTTAGTGCAATTAAATTAAATATAGGCATATCTATACATCATTGTAAACATGGTTTTTATAAAGCTAAGCAACTTCAAATCCATTCTTCTGTGCAACATAACTTATTATTTATAAAACTACTACTAGTAGTATACTATTTAATATAAAAGTGTTAATATAGTTGATCCATATATTCATGTTATTACTTGTGTTTTGCAATACTGCGTATCCTAGAAGCCTTTCCATTTACACTTAAATTCAAGATACCCGTGTAACTTCAGTACTTAGAATTTTCAAGAACAAAGACATCTAAAAGAACACAGATCCCACTGCCGAGTGCACTGGAGCCCAGTTGTGAATACCGTATGCAGGCAAAATGTTCACTTAGCGAAGTGAATAAATATTCATCATGCATTTATTTATTTCTGGTATTACTGGATTTAGTCATATAATTAAAACTATTAAAATTATTAATTAGCAGGCAATACAGTTAACAGAGTTTTAGTTAACATGAATTTAGCACATCAAGTCAGCTTCATTAAGTCTTGTCTACATTTGGAAGTTTGCCAGAACTACTCTCAAACAACCCCTGATATGGACGTGCAGGTATGTGAACATATATATGGGAATTTATAATGTTCAGTAATTCCAGAACAGTATTTCCTTATAAATCCCATTATATTTTTTAAGTGCAGACAAGCTCTAAATCTTATTGGCATCAATATTCTCCACCTTTGATAGCTTTTACTCTCTAACATTCCAGTGTGTTTACTTCAGTATCATCAAACCTTTAAGGCTTTGTCCTGGAAAAAAGTAGGAACAGAAGCCTCATGTATGCATTAAAATTGTATCAGATTAACAGTTTAAAATATAACAATATTTATAAATAATGCTATAAATGAAGGCAATCACATTGCAGAATAAGAATAATTTTCCTTGTTTAGCTGGCTTTGAAAGTGGATTAAGCTGTTTTGGACAATGGTACTCTTATTCAAGGAGAAAGCTCTCCTCACTTAAAATTATGTGGGGATAATTATTCCAGAATACCAAATAAATCCTTATACCTGGCCTTCCATCGGCACTCGCTGTGCTAGTACTGTGCACAGTGCTTGCACAGCAATTACCTGTCAAAGATCCCTGCTGTCAGAATAAAGGAACTAGATGCCAAATACCATTCTTAGAGGATCTCTGCACATGAAAGAGATGCAGGATGAAACTATATGCCATAAAACTGAGGGATTTTATCACTTTTTGAGGGATAATGTCACCTATAGAACCAATGGTTTAAAAACAACAAAAAAGAAACAAAACCAGAATCTACAAAAAAAGAGACATTAAAGCTAAGCAAAATAAAAAGGATCTTCTCTTGGTCAGATGTGGCTTCAGAATAGCATACTCAAAGTGCAAATCACTGTTTATTATTTGTGACCCCTTCTTCACAAAACTAAAGCTCTTTTGGGGGCTATGTTGCTCCACAGGGGTAGACTCTTGACAGAAAAATACAAGCTCTGTGGTACCCCTTTGTAATACCATGACCGCCACCATCTCCAAACGCTATAGCGCAGCTGAGAGTGATTCTAATGACTTCACAAAAAAAAAAAAAAAAAAAAAAAAAAAAAAAAAAAAAGAAGAAGAATTAAAATACACAAATCATTCCATCTCAGTTATAGGAACTGAAAATGCTATTCTCTGGTGGTGACTTCAGGACTTCAAACCTTCTCTTAGTACCGCTTTTCCTTCCAAGTGACATTAATCTAAATAGAAAGCCCACCTCCCTGCTCACCAAAGCAGGCTGGAATGTTATTTCTAGCCAAAACACCGGATCTGCTCAGGCTGCTAGGACTGACCCTAGTCTCTGAGTTGACTGACACTTGACCAGAGTAGCGTGCTTGGGTACATAAGTGTTCTGGCATTGTACAAACAGCACAAATGAATGATGAAAAGTTTCATGTAAGAAAGCATGCCTCTGTATGTGTCAAACTTAGAAGACATGAAAACATGTTGCTATGAATTCACTCCGAGTTTCGCTCTGGCTGATACACTGTATAACATCAACTGAAGTCTATTTTCCATGCATACTCTTCTAATTTTTATACTGAGATGGATGCCTTCTCATTATTTTTTTTTTTTTTTTTTCACTGTTTAGCCACTTTTGTCAATAATGATATTCTGGCTGCCAAGTAGATGCTAACTCCATTTAGTCTTTGCTATACTGTATATTTTCTTGGATCAGATTCATACCAGATCTATTGGGATAAATGATTTTCTGAACATTCAAGATATCAAAAAGAACAGCAACATCACCACATTACTTAAGACGGCGTTCAGGAAGCCCTTGCACTTACTCTAGTTTCCGTGTAACAAGAAAACAGATATATAATCTACAAGAAATGAAAAGAAAAGGCAAAGCCTTAAATTCTGAGGAGTTTACCTCTGAAACTTTATCTACAGTATCACAATATGGCTGCACCAGTTACAAGGCAAAGACAACTGCCAAATTTGCCCCACGAGTACCTTTTGTCCTCTCACAATCTATATAAAACAAGGCTTTTCCCAGAGGACTTGCCTGTCTGTTCCCCAGAACTCTCCTTTGTTTTTGCAAAAATAACCTTTAATTCTTCGTGAACTTTAGCAATCCCCTAACTGAGTTCTTGCAGAATACTGCCTTCAGTCTCCTTTTGTTGGAGATACAACTCCCTGTGGATGGCCTGGCAGCTGGAGGGGTGTTCTTGTGCCATACTCTGGCACACATGCCACAGCCTCTCCACTCAACTGTGCTTTTTCTCCCCCCTGCTCTTTTCTCTCTTATTCTCCTCCCTTATCTGTTTTCTACAGCAATTTTCAATTTTCAAAATTAGTTTTCCTTATATTTTCCCTGTGTCCAGCTTTGTATTTTTCACTTATCTTTTCCTCTTTTCCTACCTCGAATGACAAAACAAGGCTCAAGAGACAGGCCTACAGCCAGCTTTTAGGAACCTATTTAACCCACTTCCAAAGATAAGCTTAATGCCAGGAAGGGCAAAGAAAGCAAAGAGGATCCCCCCTGTGGAACCACCTGCCTTCTCTGCAAACCCACTGCTCCCAAGGCCAGCTGCTATGGGTCTAAGTGTAGAAGTAAGGACTAACAGCAGGTAGTTCTTCCAGAGGTGTCTATCACTTCAGTGAAGCCAAGATCATATGAAAATACAGAGATCAGACTACTTCTGTGTTGTTTTCACATTGGTATCCTGAACCATGCTTTCCTTTCCTCTTTTCCAGATGCTATTCCTATAAGTATCAATTATCAAAAGATTCTCACTAAAACTGTGAAGTATTTGTCATACCCAGACATGGCTCTCAGCTTTCTGCTCCCAGAAGTCCCAGCTCTGTCTTCTGACATCCTCCAGTTATTAGGCAAGCGAGAGTTGCTCAGACTTGTACAGAACCCTTGATGCCAGTGAGCGTTCTTTCTGCTGTCCCCAGGGGATCCAGAGCAAATGGCTCCTGAATCCTGCTTTAAAGCTATAAGTTGGCATGAACAATAGCATGGTATGGCCTGGACATTTTGCAGCTCATTGAAACTGAAAAAAGGAGAGCTGTAATGAAACAAATATGAAAATTAATGTTATAATGTTTATTATTTCTTGGGATAAAATAGAAGTAAGTAAGTAAGTAAGATTCTGGTGCATGATTTCTCTGCAAAGCCTAGATTCTCTGGCCATATAAATTAGAGAACACATGGAGCTCAGTATCAGTGTCAGGAGAAGGACTAAGTTCTTAATTTATGAAAAAGATCACAGCTAGTGCCCGCTTTACACATGAATGCCTTCACTGTACGGACAGCAACCCAGGATACTTTATAAATAATGCACATGCATACATCTTTCACCCGACTGCCCAATATCTAGGTTACCTGAAGCACAGGCTAACCTGCAGAGTAGACACCACACTGTTAAGAACGAATAACAATAACAAGGAACTGGAAACTGAACCAACAGTGAATATTTTGTAACAATTGGCAGGTCAATCTAAACTAAACTGTATGTCCAATGCATCTTACAAATGTGTGTATATACAAGTATTAGCAATCACCACCAGAGCACAGGGATCTGCAGCATCCTCTCTGGATGACAAAAGCAATTGGGTGAGATGCAGCATGCTTTCCATCAGTGAGAAAGATAGAATGCAGTTTGGAAGACAACACTCAGATAAGTCCCTGTTCCTAAAAAGGTGTGCTATGGAAATGCCAGGAATTCTGTTGTCCAACATACATGCATTTCTAAACTTCATATAAACATCAGTAGAAGAGGAGCCAGCTATACTAACCTTGACAGAGCTGAATAGAGTGCAAGTGAGCACTGAAAATGACCCATTATACGAATTTAAAAAAAAAAAAAAAAAAAAGGATTTATTATTCATTTGTTCATTATTCAATTATTCATCTGACATAAAATTCCACTTGGAGTTTTAAAAGACGGAAAGCGGTAGCAGATATAAAATATGCATAGTTGTTTTTCTGCCTCTTTTGGGGGCAAGATGGCAAAGGAAACTTCTGTCATTCTTCTGTCATTCTTCTGTCATTTTTAACCATCGGGTGGGTTTTTTTCCTGTTTCTCACAGGAAGATGCATGGCTACTTAGTTTCTTAGATGCTGGAGAACACTCCTCCCTAGTCCCAGGCCCTCAACTAAGTAAAAGTCCAAGAACAGCATTTAAAGCCATTAAGAGCAGAAACATCCTCAGTGCACAAATACCTCTTCATTTCTTCTAAAGCCTATATTTTTGTAGAACTCTTCACTTTTATTTATGTTCAAACAGCTGTCACCATCAAGGTAAACACTCTAGGATAAAGAAGGAAATAAAGAAGACTTCAATTAGGTAATTTCTGCTCCGTGACAATGATTAGGAATAATAACGCTGCTGTCTCTGCAACTTTCTGACCACGAGGAAGTCATCTTAAGGCCAACTTAATCCTGTCTTAGATCACTAAATATATATTCTGGCACCTAACAAGAAACCCAATTTTCAGAATTGATGAAGAGCCATGATCACATGATTCAGTTAACAGTGCGAAAATGAACTGACCGTTTGGTGGGGTTTACATTTTTCCTCATCATCAATCTGGCTGACAACTACAGCCCTGACTTTTTTATTGTTTGGGGTTTTTTAAGATCTAATAGAAACAGCATCTTTAAGATTAACTTAGGGGTTTGAGAACATGAGAGCTTCCTATTATTATACCTGCCATTGAAAATCCTTAGAAAAGATGTGGGAGTGAGTATATAAAAGACACTGGAAAGAAGTGCTAATAAAAGCAGAGCAGGCTAAAGAAGCTGGGTGGGTGGGTTTGGAAGCCCTTCATATATCCATAGCTTCTGCAGCTGATGAACTTACAGTAATTTGGAATAAAAGTCACTTGAAGCAGAACTGTCAGCGAAGAGAAACAGTAACATACATGCTAATTCTTCCCATTTTTACTACTAGAAAGTCAGAACACTGTCTTCCTCAGCACTCTGCTGTTCCTCTGGATAATGCCTACTTGGAAAGAAACAAGATTAAATTTGGGGTTGATTATTGTTTTATTTAATTTTTAATCCATGTCAAGACAAACACTTATCAACAAATTCAGATTTGATGCAGGAGCAAGAAATGTCAGCCTGAAGAGTGGTTTGGTATGAGAACGTATACATGTTTGTCATGATTTACAGCATAGTCTTGTAGCACTATGATGTTCTGCCAGGAGAAATAAACAGACAAACCTAAAACTTCACATTTTAAGCAGCTTAAACAAGGTATTTACTAAAATGGGATAAGGGAATTTCCATGATGGAGAGACTACTGAAATATCATTTGCATGTTAGTAGAATGCATGTTCTATTAAATAGAAAAAGGGAATTTCATCTATACCCTTCCTTTCCAAATCACAGTATCACAGTATGTTAGAGATTGGAAGGGACCTCAAAAGATCATCTAGTCCAATCCCCCTGCCAGAGCAGGAACACCTAGATAAGGTCACACAGGAATGTGTCCAGGCGGGTTTTGAATGTCTCCAGAGAAGGAGACTCCTCAACCTCCCTGGGCAGCCTGTTCCAGTGTTCCGTCACCCTCACTGAGAAGAAGTTTCTTCTCAAGTTTAAGTGGAACCTCTTGTGTTCCAGTTTGTACCCATTACCCCTTGTCTTATCATTGTTTGCCATTGAGAAGAGCCTGGCTCCATCCTCGTGACACTCACCCTTTATATATTTATATACACTAATAAGGTCACCCCTCAGTCTCCTCTTCTCCAAACTATAGAGACCCAGCTCCCTCAGCCTTTCCTCATAAGGGAGATGCTCCACTCCCTTAATCATCTTAGTTGCCCTGCCTTATCCCAGCTTACAATGATGAAACACAGAAGGAATAGTAGCAGTTACTTCAGGGCCTCCCTCATAGAATCACACAGCAGTTTGGAAAGGATGTCTGGAGGTCATCTAGTCCAACTTCCCTCTTAGAGCAGGTTCAACTAGATCAGGTTGCTCAGGACCTTGTCCAGGTGTGTTTTTACTGCCTTCAAGAGATTCCAGACCCTCTCTTGGCACCTGTTCACACGCTTGGCCACCCTTATGGGAAAAAAAGTAATAAATCTGCACATCTAATTACAACTTTCTCAGGTCACAACTTGTGTCCATTGTGTTGCATTCTACTGCCTATTCCCTTCTGTGATGAAACTAGTACATCTGTAGACAAGGGGAGAGCAGTGAATGTCATTCACATTGATTTTAGCAAGGACTTTGACATTGTGTCCCACTACATTATTGGATCCAAGGTAAAGACATTATAGTCTGGACAAGTGGACAACTAGATTGGAATGAAACTAACAGGATGGCCACACAATAATGGGTTATAATCTACCTGGAGACCAGCACCAAGGGGAGCACTAAAAGAGTCTATCCTGGGAGTGCACGTTTAACATATCCGTATCAGAGAAGTGCGAAGTTCCACACCTGGAAAGGAAGAGTCCCTTGCAATGACATAGACTGGGGACTGACCAGCTGGGAACAGCTCTGCTGGAACAGCCCTGGGGAGTTGTGGCAGATAGCGAGCAGAGTATAAGCCATCAGCATACTCTGGCAGTACGGTTGCCTCCTGGGCTGCATTTGGGTGAGGGTAGTGAGTATCCCCTATTTGATAGACCCCATGTAGAATACTACACACAGTTTTGGGCCTCCAGTAAAAGAGAGTCATTGATAAGCTGAAGTAAGTTCAGTGGAGGAACGTCAAGATGGCTGGGGGCTGTATCACGCACTCTGTGAAAAGCTGAAGGAACTGGGCTTCTTCAATTTGGAGAAGAGAAGGCTTTGGTGGGACTTACTAGCAGCTTTCCATTTGTACAATGGAAACCTTTAAGGAGGTTATCAGGGAGAAGGAGCCAGTTTCTTACAGTGGTGCATGGTGTGACAATGAATCAATGAGCATAAACTGAAACATGAGAGCTTCAAACTGGAAATAAAGAGATAAAAAAAAAAGAACCACCATGAGCACAGCCATCACTGGAACAGGTTGTGCAGACAGACTGTGCATCTCCACCCTTGGAGGCTTTCAAGAACCAGACTGGATAAGGCCCTGAGCAACCTGATCTGATCTTCTAGATGACCTTGCTTTGAGCACAAAGTTGGATTAGAATGCTCCTGAAGTACCTTCCAACTGGAATTATCTTGTGATCCTATTCTGGTGCACCTCCAAGAAGTGTCTGGCTCCACCTTGTCTATACATTCTCATTCAATAGATTTACACATCAATCAGATCTCCCCTTAGCCTCTATTCTTAAAGTTAGATAAAGCCATTTGTAGGACCTGGGGATAAAACAGGTAAATACACATATTCATCAGAGGAGGGGAAAAAACTCACCCAAAATACAGATATGGAAAGAGCAGAGAACAAACTAAGCATACTCACTGAGGATACAGCCCCATAAAAGGCCTAAGCAGAGAGAATAGTGAATTGAGGAAAGGAATTTGGGACAAAAAACAAAGAAACTGCTTCTATTATTCAAGATTCCTGTGTGTTCAGGGAAACTTAAGTTTGACTGCTCTTCGTCAATAATTCAGCTATATCAGAGAAACAACTAAGTATCACCATTTTTGCCTTCTACCTGGAACAATAAGAATCTGAAATTTTGGCTAACTGGCTGGGTCAAAAGAAGTAAGAAGCATTCTGGAGTCTTTGACCCTGTTAAAAGAGATGCTTCCCCCTCTAAAATGTCCCCATGTATTCTTCTCCCCTTAATGGGCAATTGTCACAAGCAAATGGTCACTAATCAGAAAAGCTATCCAGAGGAAACCAGGTCACAGGCACTTTACATGAAATTCAAAGTTTGTATCATAACCCCTTCTTAAATGTTTTTTCTAGGAGACAGAATGTTTTAGCTAGTACTTTTCCAAATGAGTCACTAACACCCTTGTGTTAATTCTGCAGCTGCTGCTAATTTGAAGTGCCAGCCTTCTCCCCTCTCTCCCCAGAATGAAATAAAATATCAATGTTGCACTGTGCTGAAAATGGAAAGTTAGATGTAACACTATGCTACAAGGCCGCTAGAAGTCACATTTACATTTGATTCTTTCTTTCCTCCCAGGCCTATACCTAACTTAAGTCCTCTCGGCAACTTACTTCACGCTCTCTTCCACACTTATTGGTTGTAAGAACGAAAGACAGACTCAAGTGGGTTTTTAACACTTGATGCACCAATATCTAAAACAAAACAGGGAAAGAGAAAATAAAGTCACAGAAAAATTATGCTAGCAGTTATCTGCACATATATGCAACCAACAGATTTTGGTAGCCTAAGAGCTCTGTTGTATCTTCCTTTAGGTTAGATCTTTGGCCCATTTGGCCAAGGGCTTGGAAAGCCTTTTATTTAGACAAGTTAAGCACTACCGTATTGTTGTACAAAAGTGAGACCCAAGAGAGTATACTTTTCTCAGGGACAACTTTACCCATAGCTATGCACGTCAAACTCCTTATGCAGCTCAGTTGTTCCACTATGAAAATGTATTGCAGTTGGGGTTTTGGGGTTCATTTTCAGCCAAGACTGGTTTCTTGATTCAGCTCACTGACTGATCATACGAATGCTAGTGCCAGCACAGGGCAAGGGACAGGAATGAGTTGCTGGGGGGCAATGGGGAAAGACAAGACAGCCCTTTTTGGCTGCTGTGCATAGTTATGTAAAATTAAAGTGATTATGTAGCTATGGCCTGAGGGATAGAAGAGGTCACAGATACTACTACAGCCTATAAACTGCTATAGGAATTATGTCAGTCTGTGTTGCCAAAACACAAGCAAGGGAATTCAGTTCTTAACCTGTAGTAAAATCCACAAAGTGAAGCCTGTTCACTCTACCTCTCTACAGCAGATCAATACTTTCCTCTCAGTGCAGAAGAGTCACACAGGACACTTCAGGATGCATTTTGCATCAATAAGCTCTGTTCATCTACCTGGAATGATTCTGAAACTTTTTACCAGCCTTAGGTGTATGCTGAGATTTTGGAAATTTTGCTCTAATGTGTTTTGAAATGTTTGCTTTATGTCAGAGCAGTTAAGACTATGTATTCTTACAGTCTCACACCATGAACAGAGCACTGTGACTTCGAAAGCTACCATGAAACAAATGAACCATGGTACCTGATTACATTCATGTCCAAGCTCTTCATCTTCCTTGATTCTGAGATCATGTAATTCAGCTAGAACTTAATGAAATTACATTTAAATGCAGGACTCAGTATTTTCAGCTGAGGAAGACTAAGAGAATCATGAAGTCAGATAATAATTATCACCTATTAGCTACAATAAATATGACCTGAACCTGTTGTGTGCTTGTGTTTGGACTGAAATTAATTAAACTCAGACAAACAGATTTTTATCAGCATATTTGTGCAACACTTCTCACTTCTTCAACAAAGCAGATGATTTTCCAGTTGAAATAGATGTGGTCATGGTTTAAGCTCAGGCTGTAAATTAGAACCACGCAGTCTACTTCCTCCCCCACCCCCCCAGAGGGATGGGGAGGAGAATCGAAAGAATGTAACTCCCACGGGTTGAGATAAGAACAGTCCAGTAACTAAGGTATAACACAAACCACTGCTGCTGCCACCAATAATAATAATGATAAGGGAAATAACAAGGGAAGAGAATATGATACCGCCCGCCGGAAAAGAGCCCGACAGAAAAAAGAGGACGTGCCCTTCCGGGTAGCTCCCAGTTACATCCCCGGGCATGACGTGCTGTGGTATGGAATACCTCTTTGGCTAGTTTGGGTCAGGTGTCCTGTCCCTGCTTCCTCCCGGCTTCCCCTCCTCCCTGGCAGAGCATGAGACTCACAAAGTCCTTGGTCAGGGTAAACATTCTGACCAGCAACTGAAAACATCATCTTTATCAGTATTATTCCCAGGCTGAAAGTCAAAACCACAGCGCTGCACCAGCTACTAAGAAGGAGAAAAACTGACTGCTGCTGCTGAACCCAGGACAATCCTTCAACACTAAGTGGAAGCTCAGAAATTTACTCTTAGGAAACTTCGTCCTTGAGACCTGAAGTTTCATGTGCTAACTAGAAGCAAAGTATTTTGAAGTATAGGGTTCATGTTACAAAGAAGGTTCGATTCTAAACAGCATGCTCAGCTCTGGTTTAAAAGTAATGAGAAGAAACTACACTCATTACCAAGGGTAACAGTTGAGCCGAGAAAGAAAACATACTTTAAAGAACTATTTTATTCAAAGAAAGTCGACTTCTCCCCCCACAAACTTATTGCACACCTTTCATGACTGCCTTGGGAGCTTGTGTTGAAGGCAAAGCTAGAAAATACACCAGTACATATCAGACATTCTGGTCTCTTACAGCTGTTGCCTACCTACTGGATATAAAGTTCATAGACATGGTTTTGGAACATGCTGGGTACCCAGAGGGGGGTTAACCATCAAACACAAAGGGAAAACAGCACTAAATAAGTTTTTCAAGCTTTTTTCAAGTCATATATTGGTTTATAACTTTTCGGAAAGTCAGTCCCATAAGACTATCAGACTCAGGATCTGACTCATACATCAGCAGTAAAGTTACTACTGAATCAAGGAGAGGGACCAAGATTTTGTTGACATTTGTTAAATGAGGCCAATCACGCAGTATCAAATTAAGCCCCAAGCACAGTGCACTCTAGGGATGAGCTTAGTTTCAAACTTCTAGAAATCACAAAGCTAATAAGAACCTGCCATTTCTACCATTAATGTGGTGGGAGAAATATTTTTCACTTTGCCATTTGCAAACCCAGTCTCCAGTGCATATATATCATCCTGCTCTCTAAGGAAGTGCATTAAGGGAGGAAAGTTGTAGCTTCTTAAAAACTCCTTTTAAAACATTCCCTAGAAAAAAAAAATAAAAAATCAGCAAACCTTACAGATGCCACTGCTACTTCTCCTTGATTCCAGCCCCCATCACACAACCTGTATGTTGCGCTGCCTAACCTTTGCTCTTCCGAAGTGAAGCTTATGAATATCATGTCATTGCATATCACCTCCAAATTAAGAATGGTCATCATAACCCAAGCATGAATCAAGTTTCTAGTAAATAAAATGCTGCTCATCTGAAATCAAAGGCAAAACTCATGTTGTCTTGAATGAAGCCAGTCTTGAAGATGATGTTGTGAAGTGTTTCTGCATTTCCTGTATCTTTATTGGAGTTATTCAGGTAGTTACAATGATGTACATTAACATATGTGACACATTAACATACATCCCTCTTGACCCTACCTAACAATGCAGTGGTCCCAGTGTGGAATATCTAGGATTAAACCTTCCTGAAGTCACTACTATTAACAACATATCTGGTTACATTCTGCTTCTAATGCGTATTTCCCTGTGGGGCTAATCTGACATTACTTCTGAAGAGAAACCCTGATACAGAATAATTCAAAACTGGAGTAATTCAAGGCAAGGATGATGAACATTTGCAGAGCTTTGTATGAGCCTCGCTTGACCCATTTCTAGAAAGGCTTCAACTTTTGCATATACAAGAATGATTCTAGCAACAGTTTTTAGAAATACTTTCTGAAGGACATATTGCTAGTTCACAGAAAGCCACCTCAACTAAGCTTCAAAAGTTAAAAGGAGCTATAACTGGGACAAGGATAGAGATGCCCACACAAAATAAGCTAGCTGGAACCTCTACATAAAACAATCATTGAGACCAGTGACAAAATGTCACTGGCCTCTCTGAAGGATGACACAGGCATTCCCAGTTTTGGACTGGGATGGTTGGAAGAAGACAAAATGTTCTTCCTAGGGAACACTTTTCACTTCTCCATATTTTACATCCCTGAGGTTGTTTTCTAGAGCCAGAGGGATCACCTCACCACCAGCACGCTCAATCTTTTCTTGAAATTGGTAACTTTTACACTTCTTTCTTTTATACTTCCACAATCTGGTACACTTTTTGAAGGAATTCTTTGGAAGTCGTATAATAAAATCCCAGCTTGGCCAGAATGGAAGAGAATACATTCAAGAGGCTGAGGGGGCTAACAGGATCTTAAGAACAGGTAACTGATGGATTTCTAAGCCTAGTCAAGAACCAGCAGGATCACAGTTATGGACAATACCATTTCCCATGATAAGATATTTCTATCTGACCTCATAAACACACACACTTTGTGTTACTGTAAACTTGTCTTTTACTATGTACAGATTTTGCAGTCACAGTGCATGCAGAATAAATCTAACTAAACTGATTAGAATTAGTAATTGTTTATGCTGATTAAAATCAGGTTGTAAGCTAGGATCACTTTTTAAAGGGTAGCAGACCTGTGTTTGGCAGAGAATTCAGTGAGTAAAGGTTTTCATTAGCAGGAAACCGTTAGAGAGTCATACGACTTCTGCATTAGAAGCATCTACACCAGAAGGTTTTTCATTCAGTCTGTGAACTTCAAACACAGACGCTAATCTGTGTCTCTTAATATGAAAAGGTCCATATCTGCTTTGTTTCACCCTACAGTAAGTTCCATGTTAATTGATTTCCTACTTTGGCTGCCATCAATAGGCATGGATAAAAATTAAATGTTCACATTTTAAAGTTTGCTGTCAATAGCCTGAAAGAAGTTTGTGACGCGCAGAACCTGCCTGCTCACTGCAGGTTTACGTCAGTCTACAGTCCTGCCTACAAACCTACACAAACTTCTAGAAATATTAGTGCTTCTCACAGCTGCCAGGGCATTAATTCTGCAGCTACCAAATTATACAGCTGGAAGCCCACTCTAAGACAATTTAACAAGATTCACACGATTTCATTTCTTCTGAGTTGTTGTGAGCCAATACTGAACAAAAGAAACAGAACAGAATTCAAATACCACATAAATATGAGCTATGACTATTAAATGCTTGCACTTTAAATAAACTATGTTATCTGCAGGGAATGTTGTCATTTTCTACTATATCTCTCTTATATAAAGAACTTTCCTTTACAAAGCAAAAGCCTATCAATAAAATTAATCATATTGTTGCATATCTCCTTGTTGTCCAAGGGAGAAACCAGTAATACAGCTAGTATCACAATTTATTTGTAAATCATTGTGTGCATCATGTCACTCAATTCCATTTGATATTTTAGTAAAGGAGACCAAAACATAAATGCAATTCTATTTCTTCCTTGACCAAAGCAAACAGACTGTGGACTAGAGATGCATATATACATTTATATTTGCTTATGAGTACCCTGCCTTGTTAAATGTTACAATACTTCGCCTAGCACAGTCAGATTTTACTCCTGGTCAGAGGGGCCTTAAAGCATTACTAAACCATACAATCTTAACTAACATTGTCTTCTAAAATGTTGAAATACAGAATCACTTCATTACAAATAAACTATTAAGGAAGGAAATTATATACAACTGAGTTGAAATGTTATGGAAATATTATTAAAGAAAATATCTAAACTTTCAGAAACATCCATTGAACTTGAAAAATATTTTGATGCTCTCTGACATGCCATACAATGCTGCAATATAGGAACTGTCCCAAAACATATATTCATTAGAAAACACAAAAAATTTAACAGATATGTCAAACATATCATTTGCTGGAGTAAAAAGCGTGGCAGTCCCAAAAATGCAGGTTTTACAAGCTTCAATTTGAAACTATTTTCATTGCTATAATGATCTTTCATATTAAAAGCCGTACACCTTCTTCCAATGTTTATTTTGTTCGTTTCATTTCAGCCCATGTTTTCACTAATCTCTTTTGATGCTGAGCTCCCTAAGATTAGGGGGACAGAGGTGCTGAATCACACAGCAAATGTTTATATTTCCTCCCAGAACAGATGACTGAACCAGCTTGAATACTTCATGAATAAGATCGTGAAGATCGTAACAGGCAAATGCAAAATCTGTTTTTAAAATCTATACCATATTTTGCAGCAATTAAAACAGCTGACCACATCAACATTTTAACCCAAAAAGCCATTAGGAATGCATGCAGTTTCTAATGAGGATTTTTGAGCTCTCTACAGAAAAATCCATCTTCAGGCAATTCCTGTCATCTCCTAATTATCAATTTGCTGTTTATTAGTCAGCAGATTTTCCATCATTATTTAAATAAGGATAAGATGGGATGCAAAACTTCCAGTTTCAAAATCTAGTTTCAAAAACGTCTCCCAGTGTAACCATTACCCACCATACACTGAGCTACTCAATTCTAATATCATTTGTCTTTAACAAAACCCAAAGATTTCTCCAGAATTACTGAAATAGCTTGTGTGCTGCAGAACGAGTTCTTTTAGAGCCCAAAGGACAAAACAGCTGAAAACTATAAATCAAATTATTTTTTCTATATGTTCCAAGAGGATCAACAGTGAGAAGATTGCTTGTATCACTGAATTCTGCATACCTGAATATTGAAACTCACTGTTCCTTTTATCTACACCAAGGAGCCACCTTTTTTTCTTTTATTTCTCTTATAAAATGAAGCTCTCTGAAAACAGGGAACTTTCACTGGATCCCAGATATTTGATTTCATGAGTGTAGGTCAAATGGCTGTGTGTGCTCTGCTGAAACACAGTAATGTAATTTCTGGCTGCATAATTTTATAGCAAATACTGCAAGATGTTTTGAAGATGTCACTGACTGTAATACAAATCAATATTAAATTACCTGTACAGGAAACATTTTCAAAGGATGGTCCATCAAGCTTTCTCATAGGATCATGGATTTCTAGGATCATACTTTAATAACTACAGTAAGCTATTACAGTTCATCTCCCTCTTCAATTATTTACAGGTCAGAAAAGCCAAGTGACATTACTTCATATATATATTCAACGTTATGCAGTTGGTTCGTAACTTACTAATGCCACACAAAATAATGAAGGTACAAGCTTTTAAACAAAGACATTTTTTCACTTGAGAATATTTATATAGTCATAGAGCTACGTGATGCAAAAGGCTGTCCTTCAGGCACTCTACCTTTCTTAAAAATAATGCATTAAAAATATGCATCTGAACAGTACTGAAGTGATTACTCTGCCGCATAATCTTTATATGGCTACAGACTGTGCTATTTAGCCTGATGTTAATTACACATTTAAGAGATTTGTCATTTCAAATCACCTAAAGACCTTCATCATATTTCTATCCATTTCTGTCTATAGGAAAGCACATTTCAAAGCCTCCTCATTGTTGACTTCTAAAACGTCAAACTGAATTTAGTTTTCAGCCAAGCAGTATAAATGACATTTCACAGTATAGCAACATAGAACACAATAAGATGAAGAGCCTAATGAGGGTGCAGATAAAGAGAAGGGAATTCTTGTCCTGTCATTGTCACACAGGCAGGACACTTCAATAGCAAAAAAAAAAAAAAAAAAAGGAAAATGAAAAGAAGACAAGCTACCAAGCCCCCCACATACACCATGGTTATAACCTCTAAAAAAAGTTCACACATTGAAGCCTCAAATGGGTCTGTTTTGATTTGTGAGGAGTGACACTGGTGGTTGGAGAGGCTTATGCTAAATGTTCCAGACAGCTGATGCAACCACCTCTGCATCTGCCAGTTTGCAGCATGATGCTGCTTGAGCGGTGGGGCTGGCTGCCCTCATAGAAGAAGAAAGGAGAGAAGAAAAGGTGGGGACCCCCCACCACAAGCACTATGAACATCAGTTCGCCTGCAAACGCTAGCTACCCTTGTACAACATTAGCCATCAGGCGCTGGACCCTCAATCCAGTTTGCAGACTGCGAGGTGGCAGCTCACAAATCTCCAACTCCACAGACAATGCGTGTCCATCCGAATCCGGGAGCCTCCTCATCGACCGTATTTAAACGGAATCACGGCCACCAGCCCCCAGCAATCAGCCCGCCCTGCCACCCCGGGTTGTCAGCGCTACCCCGCCACGGCTCTCGGCCTGGACCCGCCACCCCAGTTCGGGCCGATGCGCTGCTCCAGGGGAGGGCGGCAGGAGCGGGGCCGCGGGCTCGCCGCGCTGCGCTTTGCAGTGGGGTGGCGGGGGACGTGGTGGAGAAGGAGGAGACATGCCGCGAGCCCTCGGGAGGAGGAGGAGGAGGAGGAGGGCCCGCCGGCGGGAGGGGGAGGCGAGAGGGAAGGAGACGGATCGGAGACGGCACAGTCGGGAGCAAGGGAACGGGTGGGAGCCCGGCGGGGAGCAAGGCGGCCCGGGGGCGCCCGGCGGCGCTCCCAGGGAAGCGGCGAGCAGCAGGAAGGGGCTGCCAGCTCTTTCCTGTCTCCGTCCCCCGGCGCAACCTGACGGCCTCCCCGTGGCCGTGCCCCGCTCCGAGGAGCCCCCGGTCCGGGCTCGGCCCCGGCCAGCCGCCCTGGAGCGGGGCCAGCCTCGCACCCGCCGCGCCGCGCCGCCCGGCGTGCCGTACCCTACCTTCGCCTGCAGATACTGGGGGTAGTAGTAGGTGGTGTACTGGGGGTACATCTGCTGTTTCCACACTTTGCCCATGAAGCTGGAAATGTAGCCTGCAGCGCAGGGATGGGGGGGCACTTCGGGGGGCTCCGGCCGCCTCTCCGTTTCTCTCTCCCTCCTGTCTCTTCCTCTCCGGCGGCGGCGGCTGCTGCTCCTCGGCCGAGCGCAGACTTTCCTCCTCCACCCAAAAGCCGCGGCGGCAGCGGGGGCAGGCACTCTCGCTCTCTCCCCGGGAGTTCCTGCCAAGTCCCCGCCCGGCCGGGGCCGAGCAGCAGCAGCAGCGGCGGGCCGGCTGGCGGAGCGGCGGCGCGCGTAGCGCTCGGGGCCGGCGCGGCGGCGGTGCCAGGCGGCGGGGCAGGGCTGGCGTAAGGGAGGAGGGAGGCAGAGAAGGAGGGAGAGAGGGGCGAGGGGCGGTGCTTGGCCCCGCTCAGCGCCCGCGTTGCAAGCCCCGGCCCGGGCCAGGCGGCAGGGCGACCTCTGCGAGCAGGGGGAGCCTCGCTGCAGCGGGCAGCGAGCGGCGCCCCGCGGCCCAGGGGACGCTTCAGCACCGGGAAGCCCGCCGTGCCCTGCCGAGAGCGGAGCGGGGCTCCACGTTCCGCAGGAGGAGAAGGGCTGCAGTGGTCTCATCCGCATAGGACTCGGCTCTGACCTAATTAACCGGGTTGCGCTTTGTTACCGCCTCTGCTCTTTGTGTATCTCGTTTCCGAGCAGTGATGTGGGGCGCAGGCTTTTGGGGAGAACTGAACACACTTTGCGAGCAACTACATTTGGCTTCGGTTCTGCGTGGCGGTAGAAGGTCCATTTATGTGCAGGGAGCAGAAGGGACTGCAGCGCTAAAATGAGTTTACAGAACAGGAACCGCAAAACCAGACCAAATTCTCTGTCTGGCCCGTCGTGCATCCTTCAATTTGTACTTTCGCCAGCGGTGTCGAGTACACTTAATTCTCAAACAGGAAACGTTTCTGTTCTAGTCGACAGTAGTTACTTTTAGTTTTTTCTCTTGAGTATTTTCCCTCTGAAAGATAATTTCCCAAACATTAAAAGTAGGGACCAGCAGCATGCTATAATCCACTGTTATTTGTTAACCCCCCCCACTTTGCCCAGTGGGTTTACTTCTGGCAAATGTGTCTCTTTGACCCAAAGAAAACTATTCTCAAGACTATTAAGCAGATGCTCCTTCTTTGTCACACGAATCACAATCATTTTTTTCTCGCAGCACTGTTTTATTAATAAAACATCTATGTGAGGTCCATCCAAACTCCTGAGTGTATTGGCATCAGCCAGGTTAAATGTGATAATGGTGGGAAGAAAGATTAAAAAAACCTGACGGATTTACAAGCATCCCAGTGCAATAGCAAAGACAGCCTTTGTGCAGTCGTGAACCCCTGGTGCAGGCAGAGCAATGAGAGGTAACTGCAGATATTCCGCCAAATTCCAGTTGAGCAGAGAACAATTATGCAAATGCCAGTGCAGCTCTCCTGCTAGCCATTCAGATCACTTCACATGCTTTTTGCAGGGAAGCCATTTGTACACACTTTATTGTCCACACAGATAAATAAAAGACTAGTTGCATCTTTAAGAGACCTCTTTTTCTCCAAGAAAGACGCATGGGAGCTTTTGAGTTTTAGCTAGGCTTGAGAGGTTTTGTTTGGATTGGTTTGGTTTGGGGTTTGGGGTTTTTTTGTTAACATACAGCTACACTCACTATGAAAAGAAGGACAAACACAGAAAGCATATGAGTTGGAAATACTTTTGTGTCCATGATGGGAACTTTCTGTGGGAGGGACAAAGATTAAAGTTAGAGAAAAGTTGAGCAGAACAGAAATATCAGGTATTTGAGGGGGTTAAGAATGCGTGCCTGGAAAAGCTGCAATGGCCATGGCTAAAATCAGCTGTCTTCTGTTGACTGCACTGGCACTTACGCAGCGGAAAAAGCATCCAGGCTGCAGTTATATCTGAAGAATGCAAGGTAACATGGCTCCAGGGTAGCACATGGTCAAAAGATAGTAGAAATGGAGTTTCAGAGCTTCACAGGGAAATGTGTTGCTGCAGACCAGATACATGATGATAGTGTTGTAGGTTGCTTTAAGAACTGCCAAACTGTGGTCTGAAGTTCTTGGTTGAACTACAAAGAATGTGGTGCTGGCCTCTCCTAAGCTGACAGGTTACGGGTGTTAGTACACTTAGTTTCCTTCTGAGAAAAAACAGAACAAGCAAGAAGACTGGTGGCTGATGGATAGATTTTGTGGGGATTTTTCTGAGGAGAAGGAAAGAATGAGATCTGAAAGGAAACACATATTCTGCTGAAGACAGCTAGAAACAGAAGAGTATTTTCTTAGAATCCGTCTTCATATAAACAGCTACTGTGATTGTCACAAGTATGTTGTGCAATTATGAATGGGGAGAGAAGCATTTTCCAAAAGAAAATTCTCTAGGAAATGAGGAGAGGGGCAATGCAGGCTATATCATTCTAGCACTTGCAACTGCAACAGTCTCCAGCTCAGCTGTGTCAAGTTACTGAGAATGGCTGCCAGCAAGAGGAGCAGCAATGCACTCCGCCGCAAGGGCTCCTGAGAGTGATGAAAGAAGAAATCTGGCTAAGAGAGTATTTGATTACAACTGTAACAGCCAGAGCTGATCTCCAAGTACCTTCCCAGTCTCTCCTTGCAGAGACTTATAACTTTTGTAAATGAGGTCTTTCGCTCTAGAAGCTTAAGCTCATCCCCGGAAGTGTATCACTGCTAATGTAAGGTTGAAACCAATCTGGTTCCATTTCCAACTAGAATATTTTCTAATTAAATATCTACTTCTACTGGAATATCTGCTGTAATTTATTTAGCAAAGCTGATACTGCAGAAGTTCAAGATGAATAGTTTAATATTTATCATTGAATTTTAAAAAATAAGCCTGCAGCTTAATACTACCAACTTTTACAGTACATTGATCACACTGACAAGTAATGAGAATTTTCAAATGGTGCTCAGTTTTTATTAAAATCAGGTTATAAAATATAAATTTTTTTATTGGAATAATTTATATGAGCCTGGTTAAAATAGATTTTTTTTAAAATGCTAGTGAAGGTGTTTACTGTATAAAGAATGGATCAGTGAAGAATTCTTAGGCAAAAAAAAAAAAATCTTAATTTAGCATCACTCAGGGCAGTCTCTGGTTGTATCTTTTTAATATGTTGATGATTCAGCCAGCTTAGTAATATGAAGGCAAGTTGTGCAATACAGACAGGATGGCATTGCAGAAGAAACTTTAAGCCAAATGACTAATTTCTTAACTTTTCAAACTGATGGAAATATTTGGGTTTAATTGCTTATTCTGTGTTCATAACAAGGAAAAACAAACACTTTTAAATGGAAACTGCTTTTGTTGTCTGGCAGTACTAGCTCCTGCCATCATAACTAAGTACCCACAAGGTTAAAAATGCTTCCCTCGTTTACACACTACACAAAGTATAGGATTAAGAAGGAAAGTAAACACTGAATTGTGTTCTGAAGGCAAGTAGATACCCAACAGAATAACAAAAAGATTTATTCTTTTCTTTTTTAAGAGCTGCCTCCTACCCCCTGCACCACTACAAATGTAGGTACTGCAGCTTTGTGAATATTAAGGAAAAAGGTAATCCATAATTTTGTCCATGGCCAGATTTCGCTGACTATGGATGGAACAATACTGAATTTCTATTTTCTTTATATGTATTACTTTATCACAGTTATACTTTTAACTGGTCAGGACTGATTAAACCATGATGAAAGCACAGCTGGGCTGTTGCTGCAAAAGCCTGAGAAGCATTATATGTCCCGCTGTGTCAGAGGGGTTTTAGAGCAACTCAGGTAAATGCAATCAATGGTCATCCACTGACTCTTAAGAGTGTTGGAAGAGAAATCCCGTTTAAGATTTACAGACTAGCTTACACATTACAAGTTCTACCCTGAAGCAGAAGAAGTCAAATGCGACATAGGAGAGAAATACACTTAATCCACCTCACTTCAAGAACCAAGGGGGCTGCCTTACTCTGCACCACTTGGGGTCTTTGCACTGGTTTAAGCTGAAAGAGATACGTTTCTGCTGGAATCATTATCACTTTGACACAGTCAGTAATATTTGAACAAGGAGATATATGTATTTATTTATTTATTTATTTTTCCTGGTTAAGATACTAGCTTGAGTCCTGGGAGATCTTTGTCCAATACCAGATCTACCACAGAATGTAGGCAAGAGGGTGAGCAAGTCACTGAATTACCCTGTGCCTTACTTCCCCGGTTTGCAAACTGTGTCAAACATTCATCCTCTTCTGTTCTTTGTCTGCCTTGTGTGGTCAGTCTGTAAGCAATGCAGGGCACCACAATCATTTGCTAGGAATCTGCCTAGTGTGATTCACATAAAAGGACTAAGATAAATAGAAGCAGTGGCAGTGCATCACTTGTGGATGCAGAGAAGTCAGGTGCAGCATCCTAATTCACATACAAGTGGTAACAAACCAAAGATCTGCTTTACACCCACAAACAGTGTGTTAAGGCTACAGAAATGCAGCTAGGTTTAAGCTCTCAACCAATAACTTCTTTGCTCTTTCCCTCACACACACTGTTCCAATTAATTGCAAAACCTCCTTGTTGTAATGCCACCCTTAGCCCCATCATATGGCCTTGACTGCTTCGCAACACAAATGAAAGACTCTTCAGTTCAGGTCGCAGTAGGCCACACTCTTAAGCACAAAGGCTAAATAAACAGCCATTGTTAATGGGCCACCAAGATGAAAAGCACTTGATCGTTTTCATCAATAAAATCAACTCTCTAGATTTAGTGGCTATTAACCCTTTCAGCAAATTCTTAAATATTTATTTGAACAGAGCAACTACAATTCTGTATTTTTACAGTAGCTCTCCTGGTATAGCAATGCTTCCATGAAACATTGCTGAATGTGGCATTCCCTTGTTTATCCTTACAGCTGAGCCGTATACTGCTCTGGCTCAGCTGCTCCTGACAGCTGCAGTCAGTGCAATTCACTCTTGTATAATCTTCAGGGCTGTACGCTATTCTAAGATTGTCCAACTGAAGTATTTAACTTGTACTAAGATACAGGACTTTAACATACTTCTGCATTCGGGCTTCCCCTCTCATGAAGTTTCATGAGCACCAGGCGATGCTTCCACCATGGGTGGTGGACATCCACAAACAATGCAGCCAGACTGCTCAGGAAAACAGTTTCTGTATTTGGAGCTAAGCATATCACCATGAATTTGGGTACACTGCCAGCAATAACCTTTTCTTTGTTTAGATAGGTCTGAGGGAATCCTTTCCCATATAAGCACTGTATTTTCTGAGTTTTCTGTATTCTGGTTTACTTTATTTACCCTAAGATGCCCAGCTGATAAAAATTATTTAATGCTAAAAGTAATTGGTTGTTGTTTTCTTTTCCAGTATTCTTCATAAAGCCTGTGAGGCACTTTTTGTGGGTCCAGCTCTATAGATCTGTTTAATAATGTACATTTTATTTAAACGGTCTTCTCACTGATGGCAAAATTTAGCTGTATTATAGAAGTATGTTCATCCTAGGGTGGAGGTAGTTAAGAATCCAACTTCTATTCATACATTATTTATCAGAAACTTCCATCCCATGCAGCTCCTAACTGCCCTGGAGTCTCTTTAGCAATACAGTCTTCACTGTGCCAGCAGATGAACAAGGAAGAGAATAATTGTATCTCTGTAAAATATTGACCAGCTACAATTCTTTCATTAGGACATTCCCTTTCAATTTCTTCATCTCAGTTTCAGGGCACTATTTGCCATTCCTTCCCATCCTTTTCAAACAGATGAGGAAAGCACAAAGGCCAGGCTACTCTGGCAGCAGCATAATAATTTTTGTGGATGTCTTTTTACCAGCTTGACCAACCAGTAGTGGTTGGTCCTGATCAAATTCAAACCATTGATTTTAAATATTTGTGGATAATTCAGACCAAACACTTTTTTCCTGCCATGCAAACAAAATTTAAAAGTTTAATTAACATAGACATCAGACATCTTATTTCTACAGACTCTAGGGACACATTGCACTAGGTTCAGGCATATCTTAAGCAAGTTCTGAATAAAAGGTGAAGGATACATCCTTCAGGCTTCTATCCTAAAGTACCCCTAAAGTTTCCTATTTTTTGAATAAAACTATTCCCAATCATGAAAGGTCAACCTTCCAATACAAATGCAGTTGTATTTTAGAGAAGTTCTGTAGCTTACGAAACATCTAACAAGTCTTTCCAATGCCTCAAACTCCTCCTACTCCTTCCATCACCCACAGCAATACCTTCAGCTGTCCCACACCCTCTGCACAGTCTGAGTTAGCTGATGTAACTCAGGTGCTGACTGGACAGCAGGCTGCTGTCTGGCCACACGGCCCAGGCTGAACCCCACCTCTTGAAGCAGAACACCAGCTTTCACACCTTTTCTCAGCTACTCATTTTCATGCAATTTTTAGGGCCATTCTATTTGTGACACCTCTGCTCCACCATCACCTTTGACTGAAATTATCCATGGGCTTCAAAAGTTATAATGGCATAAGGGATGAAGAATGAGAAGGTGAGTAGGCAAAATAATTGCATGAGCCTTATTTCCTTAAGAAAGTGCATTAGGAAGTCAAAGACCATCTTTTTACGAATACACACCTGAAAAAGCAAAGGCTCTTTTAATTGTTACCAGATATACAATATTAAGTTCTACATTTTTGGTGTATTAAAATTGTATATTTTTAGAACCAGAGAATGAGGAATTATAATAAATTTAAACAATCCTTTTACATATGAACCAAACCCTTAAACTGTATCTCAACAGTTTCCTTTCAGTGCTTTTGTATTTGATTTTCTTTACACAGAGAAAATGCCTTTCTCACAAAAGGACCACAACACATTGCCCTTTTGAATTAGTTTACATATTTGAGCTTCATTCACCATTTATCATATTTAGCTTTATCACAAATTATTTGTAAATGCTGGACACTCAGCCCCATGTACATGCAAATTAACAGAGTGCAATACATTGTCAGAGCTAATAGGTGCTGTGTCTCTACTGCATATTTCAGAAAGCATTAAAGTGTCATCACCCTTGATCTGCTGTAAAAATGGAAGCTTCCTCCTTGGCTTTGAATCTGTTTCTGTCTTCTAGATGGAGCACCAGAGCCTCAGTCAAGCTGGGGTGATTCACTCTATGTGCTGCTCTTTCTGTGGAAGACCTAGCATTCCCTGCTAAAACAGTTCTCAAGTCATGCAACACTGACAAAGCAGAGTTGAGCAACTTCATTTATTTTCCTCTGCTCAGCACAGACAGTAATGCTAATGCTGATGTGAATTTCTGGAACTAAGAGCAAGACCCAGCTACATGTCCCAGTTACTGTGTATTTCTCAGGGGATTAAAGTTTTTCTTATTTCTGAAAATTGATAGTGGAAAAGTGTCAAACTGATAAATTGAGATTTTTCTAGGTCCATTCTGTGCTATGTCAAGACATGCCAATTTCCATGCTATTGGGACTAAGAAGACAAACACTTTTTTATTTAACTAGAAACATTTAGGATGTTTCTATCCTGTCCTTTATACTGTGAAATATCACAGTATTTTTTTGATTAATTTTCACAACACTTTTCTGAACCCATTTTGTGAGCCCATTTACACATACAACACTGAGACGTGGAGGGACTATGTTGCTTTTACAAGATTATGTATGACAAATTTTGTTGCAAATAACATAAAAGAAAAATACAAGAAAATAAAAATAACATAAATAATCTTGGATTTTTTGCTTCCAAGGCTAGCTCTCCAGTTTTGGTCCAGCTTAATGGTTTTAGTTGTTACTAATATAAATGAGAGAATAAAAGCTTTTAATTCTCATACCTATATTTAACCATTTTGTACTTTTCTTGTTTCTAAAACTATCAGAGTCTCATTTTACTATAGTTGTTCCCTTCCTTAGGATCTCATGCACGTCAGAAACTGTGGGATCAAAAAAGTGTTTCAGATGTACACCAAAATGTCCTTAGCATTCAAAATTATTTCCAGATCTTGTGTTTCACAACAACTCTTTATAAACCAGTATGTATTTACTTTGCTGGAAAGTTACTCAAATAAAAATATTGCATTTCCAGTTCTGGTCTCTGGGGCTTTAATCCACTGAGAAACTTAAGCAAGTATTCACTGATTGTGGAATAATATTTCTATCAGATACTAGCAGTATTTATTGCATAATTTTATTAATTTTGATTCATTTTTGTATAATTTGATGTTTATAAAGCATTTTTGCCTCCATTTTCACTAGGGGAGGCAAAAAGATATCAAACCTCCAAATATATGTTCCTATGGGACCTAAAATCTGTAAATAAACAAGCCAAAGTCTGAGCTGTAATCAACACATCTCTAGCAATGAAGAATGCTAATAATTTTTTTCTCAGAGGACTTAGAGACTAGCGAGTGTTTTCTAAACTTTGCAATCATCCTTAAGATTGATAGGCTTGGAGTTTCATATTTTTATACTGGTTAAATACATGAGGAACTCACAATGATTTTATAGGTTTAGTTTATTATGATTTTTAGTTTATTTGCAACCTTAGACTCCCTACTTACAGAATCATAGAATCCCAGCCTGGGTTGTGTTGGAAGGGACCTTAAAATCATCCGGTTCCAGCACCCTGCCATGGGCAGGGACACCTTCCACTAGACCAGGTTGCTCAAAGCCCCATCCAATCTGGCCTTGAACAAGGCCAGGGATGGGGCATAACATAAAGAACGTGAACACGTGTGACAGCACCTGTAATACAGCATTTTTGAAATATCAGCATGGAATTCTGTGCATGGGCAGACATGGCCACAGTGTCTTTAACACAGCCAATCTGGGTTGGTTTTTTTTTTCAGGAATCTCAGACCAGTACCAGTTCCTGATCCCTCAAGAAAAGGCTCCTTCGGGAAGTGCCTCTTGCCGGGTATGAAAGTGGAGACCAAGCGCTGTAGCTGTCCGGCCAGTCCCATGCTCTCTGTGCAGAAATCCGGTGTTTGACTCCCCGCTCTCAAAGCTTGCCGGTAACGCCTGGAGAAAGAATGCGGCAAGGTTAAAGCCATGTCGATACGGGTGGCGCTGGAGGGACTCCCCTTCCTTCCCCACAGGCCAGGGGCCCACTCAGCCCCACTGAGAAGGCCGGTAGCCACGTCCCCACGGTGCTGCAGGGGCGGGCGGGCCGGGTGCCGGTGGGTGCCCGATGTCGGTATTGGTGCCGGTGGCGGCGGGTAACAGTGCCACCTGGTGATGCTCGCCTCCTCCTCCGGCTCTTCACAACGGGTCTAGCCGCGGAAACAACTCGCTCCCATTCCAGGGGGACGTAACTGCGCAACACGTGCCCGTGCCAAAAGGTACGTCGTTCTGATTTAAGAAACACAGGAAACTTATTAACGGCAAAAGCTCTATCCCGAGTGATGCCATCATGGATATACCCAGAGAAACACAATTGCTGCAGTTCTGATTACAGGTTTGGTGTCTAAAATGTTTGATGCTCCAAAGCGCTGCATGCTTCTTATTCGCACTGGATTCATATGAAGGGAGATTGTCTCCCACCGGAGGGATGCAGCACCTTGTAGGAAGTTCACGGCCCTGCACATGGCCTATCTCTTTATCACCTCCAGTATTTAATATTCCAAATTTTCCCACATACCACCATGATGATGGTTCTATCAAGAATATGTTGAAGCTTATTACAACATTACCTCTGCATATTAAACAAAATAAAATGTATTCCTTTTTTTCTTGTATTTAAAAAGAAAAAGGCAGCATCCCGTGTTGAAAAGTAACAGACATAGTTGATTCCTGTTCAGCCCTTCTACCTTTCATATTCTTCTTTCATATCTTTTTAATCACTGTTATCAAATATCACACATTTTAGAAGTTTCTTTGGCTATTGATTGTGTATTTTTCTGACAAGCTCTGAACATATTCCCCATCTCAGAATCCAATTAGGTATTCAGAACACCCACAAATGAAGTAAATTAATCTGAGGGAACTGAAAAAGTGAATAATTAAAATAACTGAAATTAATCATTGTTAATAATATATTTACATGAGTATTTAACAGGACTAATGCAAATTAATCATGTATGTTATATTTATACAAGCTTTCAAATAAGGATGTAAGTTTTTAGTATGATGCTGAGATTCTTCTTACCGGTCAAAGTTCCTGCCAAAAATAATAATAAAAAAACCCCAAACACAAACCCCTTAGGAAAAAGTCTTTTCTAAATATAGATTCCAGAACCAGTGGACAGACTGCTTTATTCTTTGGTTTCTTCTATTTAGATTTTTAAATATCAGTTTTTTCTTTCTTCCCGGGATATGGTAAGATAGAGATGTAAACTAACTTCTTAGTAGGATACTGGAGGTAAAGATATTCCTAAAAGAGCACATGCTCAATATAGAGTCCTTTTGCAAAATGTGTCTATGCACCAATTCAGCTGGGAGCATATGAGCCCATTTGTGGGTGTGTGCATGGTTATTCTTGTAGGCATAAATAGACATGGACATCTTCAACTCAGAGAAGCAGGTCTGGTCTAAAACCATGGGTTTGAAACACCTTCAAACAGAAAGGAGCCTTTTTTTGAAAACAGAGTGGAGTTAAAATTACAAGGGACTACATGTTTACAGGAAGAATGCTGTTATTTGACTTCATGTTGGAGCTCAGCTTTTTCACTTAATCAAAGGAAAAGATATCTTCAGTCTCAGTTACTTATATAGCTGTTCACAGACAAAACCTTGATAATGACCTTTCTTCAGTCTACCATTCGATCATGGCATGACTTAAACCCAAAAGTCAATTTTTCTGTTCCAATTTTTCCTTCTGTTTGTACATTCAGGACACTGAAAACATTGCTTAGGAAGGATCATATCTTCTCATGAGGAATATTTATTTTATTGCTAAAAAGTAAGCATTACACATCTCTTGACACTGGTAGGTTGTTTGGCCTTGGCTTGTGTCTGATGGTACAATTCTTTTGAATAGTCCTTTTCATTTGGGTGTTATAGTCACCCAATTATTTTTACTTCTGCAACTGTTTATATGCTGCTGTCTCTGCCCCTGTTTATCTTCTCATCTCTGATCTTTTCCCTCAACTCCTTTCCTATCAGGTTAGTTTAAGTCGGTGAAGGATCGGAGATAGAGGGTAACTTATAATAAGGTTCTTTAGGTCTTAAAAATATAGATTCTTGCAATTTATAAAAAAAAAATAAGTGAATAAGGTACCTCTTTCAGATAGAAAAACTCCTTAAGCAGACAACTTGTAAATAGTTTACTCATAAAGAGGAAGCTGATGTCATAGACTTGGGACTTCGTCCCTCTGGGACTAGACTGCCGTGAAGAAAGAGCGGAACATCCCAGCAAGATGCAGGTTTCTGATTTATGCAGCTAGCCCACAAGGAATGGAAAAAGTGATTTTCTTTCCTCTGTGTCAGTTTGCTATTATGTTGTCCTGTGTTCCTGTAGTGACTCGCTCCTCCAGGGAGTATTCTTCCAAGGAAGAATACCATTGGGCTCTTTTGCTTTCAGTTCTGGAGTTTGGTTTCTGATAGTTATAGATGAAAAAGTAGGGATGGGAGCAGATACTTATTGGGAAAAAGCTGCATTCCCTTGCAGATTTGTCATTTATAATTATTTCCCTTTTCACTTAAACATGCTCACAAACACACAAACACCTAAACTGAACCTGATTCTTAGGTGGAAAGATGAAACATTAATTCCTTGGGTTATAAAAAGAAGTTGCCGTGTGTGCTCTCAGGTGGGTTACGAATGATCTCACTATCAAGTCTTTTCTTACATGCAAAGGTAAAAACCCATTGCTCTGAATAGTGGATAGTCCTGCGTTTTGCGTATCACATAATTCCATGAGACCTCTGTCAGAATAAGAGTTTTGAAAGTTTTATGATAAATGCTGATTCTCAGCTGTACTGTTCACAGTAATAATTTACCATGGACTTCCAAATTCTCCCAAACTATTTGTTCCTTAAAGAAAGTTTACTTGAGATGTCTGTTCCTTTCCCAGTACACTCACAGCAACTGAAGATACTTGGTTGTACATTATTTCTACAAACTAGAGCAAAAAGAGATGCACAGAAGTATTTTTCTTTCCAAACCATCATGCTAGACACTTTTCTTTTATGCTTGTGGAATATTTTCAACGACGCCTTATCCTAACTGGCTTGCCATCAGTCACACCATAAAGAATTAACAAGCTCAGCCTAAACTGTGTCTTCCTGAGATGGTTATTCCACAAAATTAATTGGGATACACTGGACGAATGCTGCAAAGAAGCTAGAGATCTGTGGTTGTCCCATAGATCTTACTGAAAAGATAGGTAAGCATAGGGGTTTAGTCTTCAAGGACAGCTAACAATTCAAGAGGACAAACTGGCATCGTTTTAAGCACAGTGCTAATGGTAGGCAACCATCAAAAAAAGAAGGTCAGTTAGTATTAGGATCCAGAAAGCTCAGCAGCTTTGTTGAACAACTTTGGATTACAAAGCTTGTGTAATTTTTCTATGGGTGTTAGCACTTCCTGGCTTTGGTAAGGCAGGAAGTATTGCATAAACAACCCTTATCATTATATTTTGATGCTGCCAGTTCCAGTGCCAGCAAAAACCAAGAAGTCCCATTGAATTATAAATATAAATATACACAAGAGAGAACGTGTCTCTGAATATAAAGCAAAAAATTATGATGCTTTAAATTTTAAAAAGTTTACTTGCCTTATAAATATTTTTACGGAAAACGTGCAATAAATGTATGGCCCTAATGAAAAAACCAAACTTGAATCACATATATCACAAGACATACATTAAGAAAAGTATGTAGGGAATTATAATAGTAGGGTACTAATTGATCTCCCACCTGCGTCATCATTATTATTGGCTATCTACTGACAATGCTTTGTATAAGATGTTTTATATATCTAAACTGACACAGACATGGAACAGGTAGGATAAACAAGGAAGGTAAAAGTAAGGAAAAATAGAAAAAAACAGGCTACCTATATTCCATCTAACATCCTTTTAAAAATAATGTGAATGCTTTCATTACCTTTTTTTGTAGATAAAAATTAATATCTCCATGTGATCATGACGGAAGTCCATGAGTGGAGGGAGAAAATGCTGACTCTGCAGTGTGCTTTCTTTCAGCAAAAAAATATTCCCTGCATCTTCACAGGAGCAGATGCAGAGGGAATAGAATGAAATGGTGGTCATTGTCCATAGTGTTATCCTGATCACCCACTAGAAATTTTGAGCGTAATTCAATGTTAATGTGTAAGAAGTAATTACAGTGATTCATCCATCACAACGGGAATCTTTCTGAACAGAGCAATGCATCTACGCTTTCAAGGATAGAGAGAAATTTCCGTTCAAACCTAAGGTACTTTACTGTCTTTATAGTTTGCAACGGCACTTCAGTGATGAAAAAACTTACAGTTTTGTGGTGTGGACCTCTTTTCATAGCCACAGAAGGCCCTTTCAACAGCATGTGAGCATTCAGTTCTGAAGAGTACTTGGCTTTGACTTTGATTGAAGGCAAAATCCAGAGTAACTCAAAGCTAGTGTGTCTGCATCAGAACATGTAAGATAAATGACAATGAACGACAAATAAATCTATAACAGATCCTCTGCCTCTTTGTTCAACCTGCAAAATACATGTTCTCGTGTTTTAGCTGGCCTTGGTTCACTTCCTTCTGCTAACAGCTTACATCACTCAGAAACTGTGCACTGACAATTTCACTTGTAAAGCACTTCCTGAAGGCCCCAGAGCAGAGTAAGCTATACATCATACTATGAAGGTAGGTACACATAATGCTTTCTTAACAGGAAAGATCCAAATACAAGTTAATTAATGTAGGAAGAATCACAGCCATGAAATCCACATCAACTTTTACACAGAGATAAAAGACAAATAACAACATCTATACCTTTCTGCAAAGTGGAAGAATTTGGGAGTGATGAGAGAGGAAGAGAGTGCAAAACAGAGAAATTTTTCAGAGCAAATATATTATTGCATATATTGGAGCAAAATCCTTCAAAGTATTCCATAAACAGCAGAACTACCTAAGCTTGATTTCCTGTGCATCTGTGCCCTGGAAACCTCCCTTCACCAGCTACTCAACTCCATATCCAATCTGACTGCACAAGTCCTGTGATAAAGCCAGTTCCAACTGTGTCTCAGCCACTCACATTCCCTGACATTATCTCCACAGCACTCCTCTGCCTGCAACAACTGCTTCGGCCAGAGGCAGCATAACCAGTCACTGGTTTCTAGTCAGGAAAGTGCCTACTGGCCAGCCAGCATTTGCATGCTGACTGACTACTGACAGGCTAAACAGGACTGATCACTGCTGAGCTCATCGTGCAGCCTCTCCTTTCCTGGGGGCACTGCTTGGTGTCTCTTTCCTTTTCTTTCTATTCATGTTATTTTTTCAAAACCTGTTGGAAGTTGACCAGTGAGATTTCTGCCTTTCTTCCTAATTTCAAGTAATCTTCAACAGTTTCAGTACCAGCTTCAAGAATTATGAAGGGATGCACACATAGTGCAACTGCAGAACTTTGTTTCCTGATGACACTCAAACCATTAGGCATGTAAAGACTCTTCAGAGATTAAGTTGCTCACCAGCATTGGTACCAAACACCAAGAATGATGGGATCAGTGCTGATCCTCTCAATTGTCCTTTGTGTTTGTGGTAGGTCCATGATAACACAGGCATAATATAAAACAATGGTAGTGTAACTTTACTGAACCTACCTATTAGAAGAACCATGACGATTTCTCATATGTGAATAGTGTTACTATGAATTATTTTTAATGTAGTCAAGGAAAGCTTTTTTATAGAGCAATCTTATAACAATGAACCTGTGTTGCTAGTTACCACCCATACTTTCAGTGGAATAGCTTAGCCTCAGCATAACACAGCAACAAGTTGAACGGATGAAGTCAAGCTTCAGGAAAATTTATACTTTCTGAGCAAGTTAGTTTTAGCATCTCTCTGGATAGGACTTAGGATTTAGATCAGTGAATCTTTGCTAAATATGTCATTTGTTCTCATGTTTGCTGTGGTTTCTTCAAGCATTTGTGCCTCTGAGAAAACCTCCCCATGTCTCCATTGGTTGCTCTACAGTAACTCTCTTTGACAGAGCAAATTGATGAAAATTAGAAAAAGATCTATTTTTAAAGAGAAGCAGATTTATCTTTTTTCTTCTACTCTTTGCTAAGATTCCTAGCTGCAGTATCTTAGTTATGGTGTCTATAAACGATGAGTGGTTTCTCAGTATCTTAGTAAGAACTACAATGACCAAAGAAGAATAAACTATAATCAAAGGCAGGATGGAGTTATGATTATTTTCTAACACTAACATTTCACAAGAGGAAGATCATTCTAATTTACAGGTAGGATAGATTTGTTTTTTTGAAACAAAGAGCTGAAAAAAGTAGATGACAATATGGGAATAATTAAGCAGTTCTTAAGAAACCTCCTGAGATAATAGAATACTAGGCTACAAATTCTGCGTGCTTGGAAAAGGCGGAAAAGCAAGTATTACAGCTTTTCAGAGGATATTCAAGAAAAGCCTGCAGGGTGTCAATTTGTAAGGAAAGATGATAGTAAGCAACTTTTTATAGCAAGAACAGAGATGTGGCTGGACAAAAAATGTTCCCACACATCTTCACTTGCAAGAAGCTTTTGAGTGCTGAAGACTAATGACTAGGTTTTGACTTCACGGGAAACTTTGAAGACCTTTTTTGTTCACATTTCCATCAGAGAATCAGATTGAAGAAGAGAACCTGACAAAAATTTTACATTGATTGAGATTTGTTTTGCACGCTTTTGTACAATGTATGATATATAGACTATGGGGATATTATTTAATATTTTTTTTTTGCCTTTAAGCAACAATACACAAAAATAGGGATTTCCTTCTAAAAGATACTGTGTCAGAAATGTCAGTGTAAGCAAAGCAGATTTACTGAATTTGTGTCCCATTTACTTTAGTGAAATTGTGCTTAAGCTGCTAAAGATGCAGACATCAATAACCTCACAAACCAGAGAAACTATCAAGCAAAACAACATATATTGTTATATGTTGTATATAGAACATATGTAATAGTTTAAATATTGTAGAGAAAACAATAAAAATTGAAGCATTTCCAGTAGTTCACTTCGGTACTCAAGAGAAGTCACTCCAGACAACAGCGGCTATTCAAACTCAGTAGGAAGAAAGAAAACTGTCTTTACCGAAAAAAATTTGTGACTAACTTAGGTTGTTTTGTGGGGTTTTTTTCTTTTTTTGTCTCTTTTTTATTATGACGGGGTTTTGTCCTGTTCCATCATTTATCAACTCAACAGTACTCAGATTTGAAAGGAAATTTCAATCCATTCACTTTTTATCTTGGCTGTTTACTTTTCTTATACTAAGCTACTTCACCTAATTCATATTTGTGTCTCCTCTCTCTTGGTTCACTGAGACTGTCAAAATCTTGCCATATTAAAAAATGGGCAAATAAAAACAGGAAGAAGAAAAAAAAAAAACCAGCCAAACAAATGAGAAGCTTTTTCCATTCCTGTTCAAACCAGATAACCGAAGTGTATAGCTGTTGTGAATTATGGCTTTAAATTACACAACAATACGAGAGTTGACCAATATTCCCAAGTATCTGAAGAAAGCCTTTACTGAAGTAATTCTTAATTTTCTTCTTTGGTTGCTGTTTGGCTTTTCTAATGCATCAGAATTCCCATTCCTCTACAAATATTTATGCATTTTTGCACCTTAGGCATGGAGACCCCTTCAAACCAGTAGGTAAACATCATAAATTCACCTTTTGATTTGGTGTAAAAAAATCAACTAAGCATTGAAAAGTGACAGATTTTTTTTTTTATGTGTCAGAACCCCTAGATTCAGAAAACTAAATACCATCTTGAAGACTTCAAAATTTAAATCAAGTTGAACCAAATATAAACCATGAAAAATCAAATATGTTCTGAACAGATATTTACTGGGTAATAATAAAATAGAAAGAAGTGAAGCTTATGCTGATCTATCAAACCTATCTCCAAGTATAATAAACAAAATAATTCTAAGAAATTAATATAGTAATTAAATCAATTAGAAAAGGTCTAGAATGGAAGACTGAAGGAATTATCTGAACACTGTAGAAGCCTAGTGAAGTCATAAAGTTTACAGGAATTCTCAGATTTATGTTCAGAAATGGACAAGATAGAGCACAGCAATCATAAAAATTCCCAAAAGTCTACCCTAGGAATTTATTAGGGCATCAATTTTTAGATACCAACATAAATTCGGAGTTTGGTTAGAAAGTGGATGGTAGCATATGATTTCTAATTATTTATGAGAATGCATTAGTATTCAAAAGGGAATAACTGATTTTCTACTGAAGGCATTGGAATCCTTTGGTGATCAAACTTCTAAAAATCAAGGTGTTTATTTTGATTTTAAAGAGTATGAGCTCAAAATAATATCTTGTTTGGAGTTTGATCAGAGATGTAATTGATGGTAGAATTATAATGAAATTTCAGAGCATATCCTTTCCACTGGACTATGCCATAGGGAATAAATCACTAAATGCAATCTCCTTTTTTTCTTTTACACAATGCTACATAGGAATTTGAAAATCCATAGACATGAAGAATCTCTTTCTTTGTACATGGTCTTTCTGACATTCTAGCAAAAATATGATTATTTACAATGTTGATACTGAGATTATGAAATAACAGCAAAATCTATTTACTACATAATTTATTTTAGTTGGTGCCAGCAGCTGCTTTGTGTAGTCAGTGATGAAGTCATGCAGAATAGAAAAGAAAGAAGAGATCATCTCATATGTCTGCTTCCCTCCTCCAAAGCTGAATAGCTCCTCCCTGCTTGGAATTTTCCAAATGACCCCTGTGTTTATGAACCTAATTTCCCCGTTTTGCAAGACTATCTGTAAACTCTTCTGTAGCTTTCTATCACAAAATCTTCAATAACAAAAGCAATAGAGTTTCTACCTTGCAAAGCCCTTAACAGATGTAATCATTAAAACTTCCCACCCTCTTTTTCAGTGTTTCACCAATGGTTATAATCAGCAACAGCATAAAGAGATAATTGCTGAATGACAATGGTGTAAATTCCACTAAATTGCCGGATACTAATGTTACGCAATGTTCCACTGTACATGTATTTATTAGCATGGGAGACCTTTCCTTATTTACCTCAGGCCACTTCCATCAGTTTCTTGGTGAATGCTGTCATTTCTGTAAGGAATTGTCTGCATGGATATTGCATGATTCTGTGTGTCTCTAAATGCTGATTTTTTCCCCTCTTTACCTATTATGCTTGTCACAGGAGTCTCTAGCCTGAAATCAACATAAATGAGTGTGCCTGGCAATATGCATGCACAGTCACACAGCCTCATCTGTGAATCCGCAGCAATTAATTATATTTATAGTGAAATATCTGCAGAACATTTGCATGTATGAATTATGTATTGGGTAAAAAGCAGTACACTATGGTTTATGCATTTTTGTTCTCATGAGAGTACCTTTTTAACTGTAATATATGCTGTAAAGTAAAACAGATTTTTATTAATTTGTCTATCATTTTAATGATGAAATAGCTTTTTAATTAAAGATATTCTTTTTAGAAGTGTTTTTCAAATAGCTAGTTATCCTGGTTTTACCACTAAGTTTTCCAATACATTTTCCATTACTGTTTAATGTATTATCATTTAATATTAAATTCTTCTAGAAAGCACCAACAAAACCCCAATATCATCAATGAGTACAAGCCAGAGTTTAAGGCAATGAAGTGTGCGTGAAATATAAGCATGATATGATTATCCCTTTTATTATGGTTATTACAATACATAATGAGCAGTGTCAGTCTGTTATCTTATCATTTTATTATTTTGTGAATTCACCCAAGAGTAAAATGTAAATGTAGTAGCTGAGAAGTAATGAGTCAATGGGCTGAGAAGTATGATAAAGAAATAATAAGAAGGTAGTATGCTGCAAAGACTATTCATAGCTAGACTAATTGTATGCTCTGGAATTAATTATCTGCTACAAATATGACAGGTGGCTAAGTTAGCTGTGAAAGAAAACAGAACAGAATCTTCAGAAAACCTTTTTTTCTTTGCTAAACAACTTTTGGTGACAATACTGAATTAAAGCTTCATATACTAAAATTAAACTGCATGAGGCACCTGTTCAGAACTTATTCTTAGTTTTTCACACGCTGTCCTAAACAGGGATACACCAAAATATAGCTTTAAATTTTTCTTGAATTAGTGCCTGCAGATGGAATGACTAACATTCAGCTTCAGCGTACGTCTCTATTTTTCCAAAGAGCAACCTAAGTTACCTAAGAAATAATGAGGAATCAGATAATCTGTTTAAAAAGTGATAAAATAAAATTGTTTCACAAAAAAAAATCATAGAATTTATTTTAAAAACCCTGAATTCTTTCATGATTAAGCCAGAATTCCTTGCACCTCTCTCACGTTGTGTAACTAATATATATACCCCCTGTGCCTGTTTGCTTGTGTAGAGCTTTGCAGCCTGGAGGAAGATTCCAAACATTAAAACTGAAATAATATAAATTAAATCTGTGTGACTATTGCTCCCTAAATATTCTAGTTGCTTACAGGTGTCACAGAATTTTGACAGATTAATACAAACCATTAAAAAATAATTATTATTATAGCATTTTAGAAGAATTCTAAGATGAGGTTGTTTTTGTACAAAATCATGGTCAGCATCACCACACACTCCTGTATTACTTAATTTATTTTTGCTGTAGGACAATACTCAGCCTGGAATTATCTTTGTTCGAGAGGAGGAGGGGGTTATATTGTTCTTCAAGGTTCTGTTGCAGGAAACATTAACATTCATTGACCTTGCAGTGGTAATTTGTACTGATGAGCATCATTATATGACTGGTATATTAAAGGAGCTTATTAGAGATAGGAAGCATCCTATGCTATTCAGAGACACTATTACCATTTGAGATGTGGCTGTCATGAAGTGTTCACATACAGAAGACATTTGGAAGAGTCGAAAAATACTAGAATAGTTTGGCTAAGCCATCAGGTTATTATGGCTCACTGGTCAATGTTTTAAAATCTCATCATATGAAAAATTCACATTGATACCTTCCTGGTAAAGAAATATCACATCTTTCCAATTTTAACCACAGAACTATTTTCTTTTAGTGGATGAGTAAAAATTTCAGAGTGTAGTGAATGAGAAATACACGTTTGGGAGTAGAGAGTCACTCTCCATTCTGACCATAGAGATGCTGGCCAAAAATAGAACTGTGATTGCAGTATTCTAAATAGAGAGTCACCCTGCAAGCTCTTCTTAGGAAGTGCAACACATCTCATTACCACATTTTGGAAGAAATATGTTGTTAACGGAGGATTTTCTTCTTGTATTGAGGCCATGAATATAATTATCACTCGATAATTTACAGCATGCCAACTGTTTTACTGCATCTAGTAAGCAGTAAAGCACTATAGGGAACATGAAGTTTGTGGCACCTGCAACTCATTAAGAGGGCACTATCAGAAACAAAATGTTTAGTTATCATGTAGTGCTTGGCTATACGCGAGCAGCATTTAGGATTAATCTGGGGATGCTTGCAACATAAGATGATTGGGGCGTATATGTTCAGAACAAGGAACATAGAAAGCCTTACCAATTTATGAAGGGAAATTAATTTTCTTCAAAAGTAGAGCATACCTTCTCTGACTTGTCATAACAAGTTATTTTTCCTAATGGTCTTCTCTGTATTCTCTCTTTCTTCTCATGTTCTGCACACACTTGTACTAATAAAAGTGTTTACTATGTAACCACAGATGAGGGTGTTTAAAATGAATCACTTCACTAATTTAAGTAAACAGAGACATAAAACATAAAAGGAAACTTCAGGTTTTTTTTCTTAACAGATTTAAAGTTTCTCTAAGATCAAGAAGTTACCCAGCTGAAATCATATAAATTATTTCAGAAGTGCTACAACAACCTTTTTTGTTGCTAGCTCCTTTCAGTATCAGGGACACTGCACAACTCAGCCACTCCCATGCAAGCAATTGAGCATGTTGGAGACACTTACTGTATTCAGAGTACAAGTACTAATTTTATCACATATGCATTGCAAACACATCCACCAAAGTTGAATCTCATATTTGCCAGGATTATCTGAGAGGTCACTCAGGAAGCTCATGGAGCCCTCTTCATTTGAGGTAACTCACGTGCATTCAGGGAATGGGCTGAGAATTGTATGGATTGAACTGGGTGCACAGCAGGAGAGGGATCCTTGTGGAAAAGTAACTGTCAGATAAGCTACCTTCTCCAAGACTGTCCTGTTAGCACTCAAAATGTCACAAGAAGCTGCAGGATTTAAATGCAGGTAAAATACCAGGCAGTGTACGGAGGTAAAGAGGAAAGACAATCTGGAGCAAGGAATGTGGTAATATGGAGACTAGGTTCATAAATGGAAACAGGGATTAATAAAAAGGAAGATTGGTTGAACTAGGGACAGGAAGTTAGTAAGAAAAATGGAGGCCTGGGAATCAGTTCACTGGGGGAGAATAACCTTGAGGTAGAAACAACCAAAAACGGATTCCTTCAGTAAATGAACTGAAAATAGGAAGTAAAGAGAATAGGAAAGTAATAGGACAGCTCAGGCAGGTTTGATAACAGCCAAGAATATAGGCCACTCAGCCTATATATAGAGACAGAATATACAGCTTATTGAGATAAGACCGACTGGGCATGTAGACTGGGACAGTGACCTAGACTGATTGCCAGGTGAAGATTGAAAATGAGACCTGGAGGAGGGAGATGGAGAGCCAGAGTAAAGAAGAATGTGAATGAAGAGGCAGAAGAACAAAGTAGAGTGAAAATCTGAATGAAGAAACTAAAAAGGGAGTAGAGGGTGAGGAAAAAGAGCCTGGAACAAGACAGGTAGTACCAGAAGTGCTAGGAAACTATGGGATTAGTGCCAGAAAGCAACATCAGGGAAAAAGAAGGTCTGCCTGACCAAAACCGTGAAGGCTAGGCTGAGAAATTAAATGGATTGCTTGGATATCAAAGTACATTGTACTGCGACAAAGAGAGATTGGAACAGCAATAGAAATCAAATATATATTTGTACTTTCCTATTACCATTACTGGACGCTCCATGCTGCAGCCATTATAAACCTGAAGGTTTTAAAATCTCATAATTTCTCTCTTATCAGCAACACTTGTAAATCCTACTGAGCTGCTCTCCCACTCTGCCACTGTCCCTTCACCATCTAGTAGCATTTAGTAGAACACCCTGCTACTGGCTACAGCAGCTGACATAGCTGAAACAGTGCATCACAAAGTTCAAACATGTAATGGCCACATGCACAAGGAGTAACAATATGTTGCCCACGGATAAACTTTAACATTTTTCTTTGTTATTTTAAAGAATTCTGAAGTTACATACAGAAGACTCTGAAAACATTGGCTAAACCCACGTGCAATGGTAACTGGTAACTAGCATCCCAAACATTTCTGTGAAACTTTTAAATCAGTGATTCTTCAATACCATGTTGTGAACCTTTCTTCTCTTAAGAAAAAAGCAGCACTAATGCTGAACATTAGAAGCATCTAGTAACATGAAGATATTAAGTCTTATGTGTGCTGCCTGTAGATAGTTTGTTCATGATTCACAGTTGCTCATATTGAATGAGTCATCCTAAAGCAGATCATCAGCGATCTTCCAGCTATTTCCCCTTCCCACCATCAAGGACTTTGTGCTTGATTTAACAAGAGACTTTAAAAAAGTAGCTGGAAAATAGAGAAGAATTTTGTTCTACAAGGATAAGTGCAAGTAGAAATTAATCTTTCTATAGACTAAATAACCCACTGTTCAATGGTTTTCCATGCTTTATACTGAGAAACAAGCGTAGGCCTCCATTTTCAGAATGAGATGCTCAGTTCACAGCAACATAATTGTACTTCAGCATTCAAGTTGATGCAGATATGTAGTATACAGCAAGCAGCAATTAGAGTTAAGTGAAAAAAGAAGAGACCCATATTTGTAACTCATGACTGAAAACTGATCCAATTAAAGTCTGTTAAATTGACCCATTTTATACTACGCTAACCATGAATAGGGCTCTGGATAGAGTTTTTGGGAGCCTTCCAAAGGAGGGACCATTGAGTACACACTTTTACATATTAAGTAGCAAATATCCTATCGTGAGACTGAAGGATATTAGGACCAGTTTTCCAAGAAAGAAATTGAAGCCTAGCTCCCTACCTTTATGTTAGTCAGAGAATACACTTCTTTCCTCCTTATGCATTCATTGCACAGTGCCAAATAATTCTGGACTTGTGAAAACATATGCAAATTCTTACCTGAGACTATTTCCTACTAATAAATTCTTCTGATTGTGCTTCTTTCCACACTTTTGTTCCTTTGTCCTTCTTACCATGAGGCATTGTAAGAAAAAAATACAAAAAAGAATAGATTGTTAGTTATTACAGACTGATTACTATGGAGATGTGTTAGCATCTACACAAAGCTGATCACGATCAGAAAGTCATTTCTGTAGATGTTTTGGTTTTTTTTTTTTTGTGAAAATACTGACAAAATCACAATCAAAAGAGTACAATTTATTATTTTTTACATTATCCTCAATATACTGGATAAAGAATGAACATGCTGGACCAATATTCTGCAAAACTTGCCTTAAAAGAAAACAGCCATTTCACACAATTCTTTTTAAACCCCCCCTCATTGCAGTGGGAAGAAAGATAACCATATAAAAATATGCTTTCCCCCCACCCTCCTTTATACAGTTCTGTTTCAATTCTTTTAACTGTTGAAAGAAAAGTCATTATTATAGTAACACTAGGCATCTTGTGAGTTCTATAATTGCCCCTGGTGCAATAGGTACAGTTGTCTCCCATAGTAGTGATGCAGCATTTAACTCAGTGAGCCAAATTTATTCTGTGTGACTCGTGTCTTGAGCAGTGTTATAATAATAGTCCGTTCTAATAGGCTTAGCTGTTTCATAGGAATGCTACGTACTTTTATAATTTTAATTAATATTCCAGGACTAAACTCCAACTCTCAGCCCTCAAGCACTTTCTATTTAATTCACCATTTTTGCTGTTACCTTTTTTGATGCAGTCCATCATTCAGGTTACTGTTCTCAACAATGAGCTATAAATTGCTCAGTTTCCCAAATAACAATGATAATTTTTCTTAGTTACATCTTAGAGGAAGAGCTCTAAAAGCATTTCTCACTTTTTTCTTAGCACAAAGACATAAGAATTTCTCTCTTTTCTGAACAAAAATCAGCTTTGAAATTTCTTCCTGACAGTGCTTCAGAAGTCACACTGCAGCATCTTAACTAGGAATAGAAGTTTTCTGTTATCACAGCAATGAATCAAGACTGCCTGTAACACTTATTTCATAGCAGCAAAGAACTCTGGGGTTGGATTATATGAAACTTATCACTGAAGAAAGCAAAGCAGTAATAAAGCTCAGAGCAGCAGAAAGAGATTACTATTTCAGTGACAGTGTTTTGAATAATTATTTCCTAATTCCCGTGTTAATTTCTCTATCTTTACCATCTTGGGGTAATAGATTCAGTTTTCACTTCCAGAGGTGTAATGTCTTGCCAAACCTGTTAGCTTTATTGTGCTTTACAATAGAGAAACCTGAACCTTTTTGACATTAATACAAACAAACAAACAAAAAAAAAACCAACCAAAAAACCAAACCCCAACCTCTGGATTGATTCGTGAATATCTGCTTCATGTCACAGCTTGGCTTTGCCAATACCCAGGTACAGGGAGCCATAGCAAAAGTGCTATAAAAGCAGGTAAGCCTTTGTTAATATTTGGATACAAGAGAACAATGAGACAAAACAGAAAATCAGTATCTGCAAGACCCGATCTATTAAGGTTCTTGTGTGTCTCCTTATGAGAATAAATGATCCTCCTTCAAGTAGGTAACATCACCTTTTCTTATCCTCCCTCTCCTCTGCCTCCAGAACAGAGAACTGTGATAGATTCCTCTTCTATCCGTTTTCTCAATTCTAGGATTGAATGTGTTTAGAACCTGAGATTAACCAAGATCAAAAATCCAGAACAACATTAACCTAGAAGAATGGTTAGAAGCTACCATGAAGAAAGAGATTTACTGTCCCCCTTTCAGGGACATCCGAACACAAACCCTCAGAACATTACACAAAAAAGAAGAGAAAACATCGGCTAAGCTAATGCTCTGCAGCACAACCTTGAGTCTTGTGCTCTGAGCACAACCTGCATCCCCCAGGCTGCAACCTGAGTGGGCTTGTACTCAGAGGAGCACAGACTGCAGAGCACTGCAAAGGCTTTTCCATCTACTTACTCTCATTCTCCTTTAACCACTAATGTAAATCTTTCCAAAACAATGTCTGAATCATGCAATCATAAATGCATAGGCTGGCAAATCTTCTCAGTTGCATTTTTCACTTCAATTGCACATCTGAAAATAGGGTTTGGATGAAAACATTTATATGTCTAAGTCTAAACTGTGTGCCTCATCATGCAGCCGTTGAAAATTCCATCCCCAAATGTCCTTATCAGATACACCCTACTGCATACTTTATTCCAACTGCATACCAATAAAATCCTAAGAAGGAAAACTGCAAGAATGAGAACAGCCCACTATATGTTCGAAAACCAGAAGATTCAGAGATAACTGTAACTTCTTCAGTGTCAGGCTGTAAGGGTACATCATGACACTGGCTCCGCTAATAGCTATTAGGATGGATTATTGTTACAGCTGCTAATTGGCAGCTGGGTTTGAGCACATGAGTAGCTTTACGATTGGCTGCCATCAAGTTATTACAGCAATTGATAAAATACACCCCTGCGGTGTAGCTGCAGTAATATGAAACTCATTTTTTAGCAATACAGCAGACTACCTCCTACATTCATCTTGCTGCTTTTTGAGGGAGCAAAACAGGACAGAGAACAGGAGGGAAATGCCCAGAGTGTCTGGAAAGCCTCTCATTTTAATCTTTGTGTGTACTCAAGAGGTGAACATTAAAAAGGGTTGGGGAATGTGTTCTCCTTGGAGTAAATGCTAATTTAAACTTTCACTGTGATCTGATATGCTTTAAAATGCAGCAAATCCCTTATTTATGAGTATAAAGGCCATGAAAGGGCTTTAGAATCTAACCCTAGGGGGCTCTTCAAGTGCATGAACCCAGCAATGTTTAACACTTACACTTACTCTTGAACAGTTGCTTGAAAAGAATAGAGAAAAATACCTGGTAGACTGTCTCTTCTGAACAGCTGAGAAAGCTTCTTGCATGAAATGAACAAAACATTTTCTTAAGAAAATGCTTTCTGGTACTGTAGCTACTGCTAATGCACTTTGTTATTTAGAATTCACATTTCTAGAACAGAGATGTTGCATACATTTTTTATGACATAATCTCTCACATAAATGCAGTTTTTGGAATGCTGACAGGACAATAAAGAAACTGCTGTATTTGGGGAATAAATAACATTTCTTGTCATGTCTCATATCAAAAAAGTTATTAAATGTATCCTTTGATTTTTGTGATTTGGTTTTTCACAAGGAATTCCATAACACTGGAAATAAGACATTATATAAATACATAAAATAAGATGTATTTTAAAAGCTACAAGCAGTTAAAAGGCTGTGTGTTCTACAAATATGATTTGAAATATATTCCATGAGAAACAAATATTATAAATTAAATCTGTTAAGCTGATGCAGAGTTAGATAAGGTACCCTGGAATTAATAGTTATACTTACATAAAACTTGTTGAGAAATTGCTCCGTTGACTTATATCTTGCTTCTGAAAGTGTTTATATTGCTGCTAATAGGACTACAAAAGAATCCCTTCATAAAACTCTGGTGATCCTTTGGGATGATATAAGATACCAGTATGGTGTGTTCCCAGCAGTCTGCCTGCCTTCCTTCTTTCCTCCCCTCCTCCACTGCCCAAGGTTAGCATCCAGCCTAGCCTCAGTAAAATATATATGCTGAATCTTCATTGCCAACATTCACAGCCAGAAAAATTAGCATCAGCTGCCGTTGGTCTTGGGTTAAAATAACATGCCAAATAGTGAATGCAGAGAAGACTTGCAGGCTGATACACAACAGGTATTTGTTTTCACCTTCTTTGTTCCAATGGACAGTATTCCCTCCAGCACGGGGACAGACTGTTGCTGGGATTGGAAAATGCTCAAAACATCCCTTCGTGCAGGAAACTCCTTCAGGGCTTGTCTTTAGGCATCCCAAGACTTGTGGTTCCTGACAAGCTTCAGTATTAATTAGTGCAGCATTGCTCTGACTCTTCCTGAAATTATGAAGCATGCAAGTACTACCATAGCTGCTTATTTTCAGTAGTGCTGCCTTCTTGAAAAATAAGATAAAGCATTCTAATAACACACAAATATGCAGCACATTCAGACACATCTAATTAGAAGCTGCCTCACACTTATTTCTAAAATACCTTGTCATAAAAAAAAGCTTAATTTCTGCTATAAGCCCAGACTACATGTTACAGGCTGTTTGAAAAAGGAATACTCTTTTGTCTTTCTGCAAGCTATCCAGCTGCTACTATTTCCACCTGAAAGCTTTAGCAAGAGTAGGAGCTGCTGGTACCTATTCTTTAGCTTTTTCAACATCTCCAGTAAAGTAAATATTCAGTTCCATTTAAGACCAGCCTCTGTGGGCTCAATCCCTCCTGAGCAAATTTACCATACCAGCAAGCTATACCTTTCTCAAACAGAGTGCTTTCACCTGGAGTTCTTGTTCTCTTTTTTCCCCTGACAACTTACAAGTGAAGTCACTGATAAGTCGCTGAAAACAGCAAGCAGCTCCAAGTCTGTTTGAGAGCTTGATAACTCTGTCCTATTTCATAAAACTAGAAACATACACTCCAGTCCAATCCAAGAACTGGAGCTAATATCCAAAATGTGACACAGCAGTTTCATTTGCTGAACTAATTAGCAAACCCATCTTTTGTATCATACCCACTAGTTAGTGGAAATCAGCTTTTTGGCCAAGAAGTATATGCATAATTATACAGAAGGAACATTGTACCAAACAATTTCTATGCTGAAAAATATACAGATGTGGAACACAAGGATTACAACACCAGGTAAGATTGGTGGTGCAGTGCTTCAGCTATCCCAGCTTAGAAGTTCATCAGTACTCAGATAATACTTTATCATTTAGGTAATGATAAAGAGCCCCTGAGATGAACAACCATGGACCTGACCATGAGAAAAAAATTGTGGTAACTTTCCCTTAGTCGGTAGAATGGTTCTGTGTAAGAGAGAAAGTTTAAAAGTTCAAGGTTTAAAACATCCTATAAATTTGTACAGAGACTGAAGATGAAAAGGATAAGGAGATTAGAAAAAAATCCTGATGTTTATACTGCGTGGAAAAACCACAAAAATTCATCCTCATTATGCAGCGAAGTGGCAAGCAGAGACTGGCGCTCATTCTGAATATAAGCTGGTTTATCTACATGGCACAGTAAAATAACCATGAAGTGCTATTAGCTAGGTACAATTATAAAGAAGGAAAGCTTACCAGCAGGGGCAGAGCACCACCTGTCATCCTGCTTCCTGGATGTGAGTTAGCTCAGTTATCTCAAGTTTTGTAAAGAAGAAATACGCAGCAAAAGAAGTGAAAAAGATCCAATTCACCTCATCTCAGCCACAGAAATTCCAAATTAAAATTTAAATTCAAGGCCTGGATGAGCCATAAATCCTGGGAGCACTTGAAACTCTTGTGTAAGAGATTGTGAATAACGAGTTTTAGTTTTACATTACTAATAATTGAAACTACATTAACACTAAAGTCTTACAATGTTTTACACCAGTGATTATCTGTACTACTTTATTTTTTTCTTTTTGTTGTAGTATCCTCTTTTGAAATCCCCTTGCAAACCAACATAAAAGTTATTATATGAAAGTAATATGTATTGTAAATGGTTACAGCTTCTCTAAGAGTTACATGCATTTTTACTACGCCAAAGTTTGGCCAAGGACTTAAGCATTCCATATGTCTTGAGATAATTTTATTTATAAGAGGACTGGGTATGTGGGGAAACAAGCTATTTAAGGGAAAGGACATGAGCAGAAAAGAAGTGACCAGTGCCATAAATAATATTAGTCTTGATAGTAGAAGAATATCTTCAGCTTTCAATAGAGTGACATTCTGGAGCAGCACTCTACTAGTTATTAATACTCTGCTGTTCTGCAGGTAGGGATAAATGCATTTCTGAAGGGCACTATGGGATGTGACTGATCATAATACAAGGCTGGGCTCAGTATCTTAAGAATCTCTTTTCCATCTCATGTTTCTACATTTCCTCCTCTCATAGGGAAAAGGAGCAATGCATTTATCTGCGTCCAGATGTGAAGCATAGTTTGAATCAGTTTTCCCAGTTCTTTGGCATCTTGCAGTGTCTAGAGAAAAAGATACTGTAGATAGTCCCAAAAGCACTTTAGCATCAGTGGGAAGACTTCTGTGACATTCAATAGATTGCACATGAAGCCCTTAGTACAAAAAAGGGGGGATGCAAAGTATGCTATGCAGATTATTTCCAGGTGGTATGTGAATTAAGGTATCCACAGTTTATCCTGTTTATGACTTCTCAGAAAAGAAGCTTCTTCTAAAGTATCCTGAGAGAATTCAGATTTATGGACAATGGGACAAAGCATCTCTTGATGGAGATGCTTAAACTTAAGGGCATATTTCATAGGAACTGTGAGCTCTTCCCAGAAATTTCACCCTTCATGTGGGAAGTTTCCCAAATGTAGGAGGTATCTGAGACTGACATCCGCTCATAGCTAGCTCTATACTACAGTGAACTTTTCTTTCTCTCATCTATTTTAATAGAGACTGTTCAGAAATCCCAGGGCAGGACAGACTCCCTGCTGCATTCAGCAGAGCTGCAGCAGAGAGGAGTTGTATATACTCCGCAGTACTAGGAATTTCAGACCTGCATTCAAACCTTTTTTCTGACAAATTGAATAGAGCCACAGCCAGAAGCTGCAAAGTCTTTCCAGAAGTACCCAAATGGTAAATGCTGTGGTAAATGCAGCTCACCACAGCTAATGAAACAGGAAGCACCCCTGCCATGTGATTCGTACATGTGTACAGTGGCAAATAAAGCCTTATCATCATTAAAATGACATTTTCTATCTTGGGACAGGCATGGATCTCGTAATGGAAGTGAGTCAGAGTACTCTCACACACGTAGGTAGTAAGACATACACATAAAGATTTCCTAATTTCTTTCATAAAGTCAGAAAATAATTTAGATTGTGTTGATCAAAGTTCTGACATGCCAGCATTTATATCTCTATGCCAGATTTATTTATTACTTTTGAATGATTTTTTTTCCTTTCTCTCACAGTTTTGTAATAGTTAATTGATATTTGTATAATTTTGTGGAAACCAAGTGTACTGTACATAAATGAGGAATTCTATTCTACTGAAATGCCATTCTTTTAAAACAATTCAACAGCTCATTACTTCACTGAGTGCAGCATCTGTATTCATAACTTAGGAAACTCATTCACAGCACACTTTTGCCTTAGACACTGTATGAAAGACTAACTTCTAATTTCACAAACAGCCTGCTATATGACAGAGAAAACAAAATGTTTCCTAGTTCAGTTAGTGTAGACCAGGCTTTGCTCAGTGTTGGCAATGTTTACCCCTGCCTGTTCTCAAGGGCTAGAAAGAAAACATTTCATTCTTATGTAAGTTCATTTTGCTAAAAACCTTTCCAACAATATCTTTTCTTCCCTCCTTTTCAAAACGACCAAATTAAAACATGACCGTGTAAAAAAAATAAATGAATATTCTGTTCTCATTTTCACTGGAACCGTTTACTTAGTACTGCAGACAACAGGCTAAATCCAGACTGGGTTAAGAGGTGATGCAATTTATCTGGTAGCTTATCCTGAGTGGAAATTAAAACCACACACTTTATACTGGCTTCACATTCAAATGCCAGCTGATATCTGGTCTTACATTACATTACATTACTACATATAACAAAGACAGAAATGTAACTTTCACTGAAAGATAAAAGAAAGATATGCAGATTGCTCATTTGACCATCAAACTGCAGATTTTCTCAGAAAAGAGAAATATTGTATATGCCAACTAAGCAATTACAGACACTAAAGTAAATTCTTATGGCAGCATAAAAGGGTGGCCCTTATTAACTTAACACATCCTTGATTTCCTTCAAGTTATCATTCATTTTTGTAACAGACTAATCTTAAAAACATATTTTGCAAAGATATAATAGCCTGTAAGACAATTTAGGGTCATTGCTTAGCTCTATGCAGGAGTGACATGTGAATATACAGGAAACATTCCATTTTATTCACAGAGGACTGATTACATGGAACATACTGTGTTTCTTCGTATCATTTTTTGTCAACTTATTTAGCCAAGGCTCCTTCTGGAAGCTGCATTTACCTATTTCTACATCTGTCCTAGAAAAATATGATCTGGAAAATAGAAAACCCTTTCAAGCTGTGAGAAAGTGAAAGTCTCTTAAGTGTTTTTTTTGATTTTTCTAGAGACTACTTTGCTTAGCGTTTTGGACTTTCCTGCTATTTGCTAGTGAAAACTCCTAATTTAGTTGATGCAAACAATAATTTCTACTTGAAGAGCTTCCTTAGGTTTTCAGTAACAGTAAGCTGTACTACTAACTGGAATGGTACTTGGTATAGGGACAGGCAGTGGGCTAAAGTTTTATTACTTTCTTAGTTATTTTTCTAATGGCTAGGATACCAACAGATACTATTTGGAATGACCTTCCTATTTAAGGACTGCAGTTACAAAAATAAAAAAATACACAAAAATATTGGAGAAAAAAATCCTTACATCTTCATCATCCTCAAAATAAGTATCTGTTGAAAGATAAAACCTGCACTGAGCCAAGCAAAAATTTCTTATGGATTCCTCTTGTTAGTGCTCATGAGTCATCATTTATGTAAGCACATAAAGGACACTGAATATGGTAGGTGGGACAGCTGTGACTTGGGGTAATAAATCTTCACTGGACATTTCAATGGTGAGTTTGTAAGATCTCTTTTTTAGGGCTTTCATTTAGGAATATTGGCTTCCAAACAGTATTTGACTCTAAACATAAGTACCAGTAACAGTACTTATTCTACTTTATTTTTGTTAAGTGTTTCCAAATTTGGCAAACCCATCTGGCAAAATACCCTGCACTGAATCCATGCTGAGTTTAAGATTCTGATCATGGTCTTTAAAGACTTTTGGACATGTTATTTTGAAGGAATCAAAGGAACTGTTTGACCATGTTGTAAGAACGGATTCCATATTTCTGTGGTTTTGCATAGAGGTAGTTTTCCCAGAAACAGTAAAAGATTCATTACAATAGTGAAACAGCTGTGGCTAGAAGACACAGAAGAAAAATGTAGGGCATACATCATTAGCAGAATAACAACACTCATTAGGATTAGTAAACATACAATGACATTTACTATGCACTTTCCATGCTCCTCCACCTGTCTGAACAGAAGAGAAGGGGAGAACCAACGAGTAAAAACCCTGGTTAAAATTTATGGCAGAGACGACTTCTTTTTAGGGTCCTCAAACTCTCTGTAATTCCTGCAGCTGTCAAAATGCTTAGGAATATTGACTGGATAGATCAGTTAAGTCAGAGACATTGAATGAAAAACACCGTGAAATGAATAGTTTCATGTTTTATGAAGACTATAAGTGAATGTTGCTCTTAAACACCTACATTCATCTGTGATAACCTGTGTTAGAGAAGGCATTTGTCCAGCACTTGTACAAAAGGTGTTTTTTTCCTCTGTTTGATTCTTTACCTATTTTATATGCTAAAGACTTTTTGCTGAGGAAAAAATTATTTGTCTTCTGTGTAAGGGATACAAGAAGCTTGATATATTCAAAATATTTTGTTGTTTTCTCTGAGCTTTTTGTAACCCATCCCTAATCCCTTAATCACTCTGCAATAATACATTTCAAAGTAAACAAGACTTTATGCTGCAGTCATCAATTCACTTCAGTTACATTTTTGCTTATCTGAATATAATTTTCTGTGCTTTTGGGGATTTATAGGATTTTTAACATGCCCAGAGAGTTCTAACTTGCTACATGTGTCTAAACTGTTAATACAAAGGCATGGTTCCAATAAGGACTTTTTTTTTTCCCATGTCAATCCCAGTAGATGACCTTTAAGCTTCAGTTAGCTTCTCCATTGCTTCCCACTGTAATTGTTTAAAAATACTTGCTTATGTTTTAGTCAGGCTGTCAAAAGCATGCCTCAGTATTTAATTAATGAACATTGTGTTTGAGATTCTCAAGTGAGTCTGAATATGCATGCAAACACTGATTTTGGGATATGACAGATTAAGGAGTTCTTCAGTGTTCCCAGTGTTTACTTCTAAGCGTAAAGCACTTCTTTTTGAATAATCTTTACCAAAGGGAATAAGAATTTGCTTTGTTGGTATTCATGATGCAATAAATGCATGGTTATCTGTTATATCTATGCACATATGCAAATGTTAAATTTAAAACTGCTCATCACACACAAGTGAACAGGGGTACAATGTTTATGCATATAGATTTATGCCATCACAAAAGGCCATAATATATACTTTAATTCTCAACTGAATATATTTGGCCCTCATTCTCTGCTACTTCCATTTAAGGCTGTAATAGTGAAGGGAGCTACATGGAGTTTCTGCCCAAATTACATACAAGAGAAAGTAGTCTATGTTGTACCAGCCAGCTATGTTCCTTCAGAGACTCCACTGTAGCTGAGAATTGCTCAAACAGTCTGTGTTACTTATTTTGCTTGGCACAATCTCCATAGCTTGGAGCTGTAAGAAGAGAAAATAGAAAGTGGTTTAGGAATGAGCTGTGCTGATCTTAAGTCTCGTGAGGATGTCTCATCAACAAGGATGACACTCTGCAAGAATTCTCTGCAAGAATGCTTGGAGCTGCCTTAACGCTAAGAACATGAAGAAGAATCTTACTAGTTCTGAGTTGCTGGTCCAAAGAAAGAAAATATTTCTTCACTGTTTGTATGGACCTGATCCAACATCTTTAACATTAACATCATCTGTTCATTGATGACAACTAGGTTTTATGTCCTTAAGTTAACTATGAGACTCACAGTTGCAAAGAGGGAACTTGCAAATTAGTTTCACAAAGAACACAAGACACAGATTTAAGTATGCATACAGGTATAAACATAACACATGAGAAAATGAATCTTTTTCTCACAACTATGTAAATAGTTTACAGAAGTGTCCTACAACAGGATCAAAGCTTCCTTCACACAACATGCAATAATGCCCTATTTACCATCAATTTTTCTTGATTCTGTGTAATTACTATGCTACCCTTCTACTCTACTTTAATTAACAAGGTATCTTAGCCCAAAGACTGCAATCCTAGGGTTCTTTCAAACTATATTAGGCAGTTAAAATATGAAATTAAAAGAAAACAGAGTTCCGGCCAACAGAAACAAGTGACTCATTTCCTTGTGAAAACACACAAGGTTTATGTTACTCTGGCAACAATGTTCACCATTCCAGAATAAAGTCTCTTTGCTCCCTTCAGAGATTTTATATATTCTTGTTGCAGTCTATGTTCCACTGTGACCCAACATTGAACCAAGTTATTCAGTTATTCACAAGAGACTGTAAGTTACGCTTTAGCTTAGATTCTAAATGGGTTCCTTTGACAATGAATTAAGGAACACATACATTCTTTTTCACAGCAAGGATTTCAGATGAGAAAAGTTGTTTGTGAAGCATATTGGTAATATGTGCCATACCAGAACTGTGTTCTGTCATCATAAAGTTGAACAGCTGTGACTGCATTCACACAACCCTGCAAGCAACAAACACATCAGCATTACAATGGCTGGTTTTCAGAGGGAAGTTGATCCAATTGTTTCACATATGCCAAAATATAGGTTAGAAAAAAAGACACAATTTATGATCTTATTGTGAAATTAACCACTTTTCAGAACACCAGCATAATGGGGATACAGAATTTTTGCCCTTTGGACTCCATGCCAAAAAAGAAGTTCTGTAATACAGCATCTCTCTCATATATAAAGGCATAAAGTCATCTTGCAGAATGAAAGAAGTATGAAGTTCTAGTTCAAAACTGAAACTATAATTTGGTATTGGTTATTGATTTCCTTCAAGATGTGTCCTTAAAAGATAAAGACAGCAGATTTCTACTTAACTGGTAAGACAAATTTTCTGCTTAAATTTTGAAGCTGTTGCCCATGTATTTGGAGATTTCTCTGGAGTTAAAAAGGAATTCAGAAGATTTTTTTTTTGTTTTTGTGCTAGAATTCTTGCTTTTCTTGCTAAGGAAGTAAACTCCAGTCTTAAAAGAAGCATTTTCTTGAGAGACTGTGAACATTAAAAGTTCTAGAATACTGCGTAGGAAAACTCCCACAGAACACATGATGAGCAAAAATATATTGCCATAAACTTCTGCAGAGTAACTGAATTTGAAAGCCATATGTCAAAAACTGGATTTTTATGGCATTTATGTGCACACATAGGTGTTCAGCTGAATGGCTTCATTTACCCATCTCTAACATTTTCCTCACTCATGTACAGCTCTGCCACATAAATTAAGTATTGGGAAACTTCCATTAAAGTCCCTGAAAGCTTTGCCATCATCCTCCGAGGGATCAGGGTTTTGTCCCTGCCCCCGAAAGTAGCAGGGAAGAACAGGCAAAACACCACTTTGTGCCTAGGTAATGATAAAAACATCTTCATTTGTATTCAGAATTTAGCCATTTCAAAAGCATATTAAGCTGGAGTTTCATAAGAAGAAAGTAAAATGCTAAACTGAATTTGGACAAAGATAAATGAAAGCTCAGAAAAGCTTTCCTTGAAAAACTATTGCTTCTTAAATAAAACCTTCCCCAAAATCACTGACACTTTTAAAATGCTTCCTGGGCTTGGCTAGAATCTCGTTAAATTACTGATCTTCTTGATGACTTTGACAATGAATTCTATGATTAAGCTGTAAAACCCAAAGCCAAAAGCATAGTAGAATTCAAAACACGATTACACATCTTGATCCAAGTTCTTGGCTCCAGTTCTTTCTGTTGAGCGTTGCTGAGACAGCACAAAGAAGATGGAAAGAAGTCTTAAAGGGGCAGATGTGGATTTCCTGACACTGAAAAATGCTTGAAGGAGGCAAAGTTGAGGAACATTAGAATAATGACTCCCAGCCCTAAATCTGGTGGTTGGAGAGATGGGTCAGGATTGAAAGATGGAGAGGAATCTGGTACCAGGTGATCCACAGCTACCTCAGATGCTGTGTATTATATGGCACATGTTGTGGACGTATTTCTCATCTTACAGTTTCTTGGGGACATTCTGAGCACTGGTGAAGAAAACATTTTTTTATATGCATAACAGAAAGAAAGATTAGATGGGATGAATTAGAACGGACCTGTTCTGAGACATACAAGCATTCATGTTTCAAAGCAAAAGCTGTCTGCTAGTTAGCTGCTGAAGACCAAGATGAAAAATTCCTTTTTCTGTGGTTTCTTTCTCAGTTCACTCAAATATCTGGAACTGGTCATTAACAGATGCAGGCTACATGTTTGAATAGGGGACGGATTGCAGGTCTGTTCCCATGTGGCAGTTTCTCTGCTGCAGTTCTGTTTTTACATAATAACGTAGTGCCAACATACAGATAAGAAATATAAACAGGAATATTTTGCCTTTCTTTCCATCTCTAATAATGGAAATAAACAAGATATAGCAGGGTCACCAAGCAAAAAATGTTGGTTTATGTAAGCAATTAAAGGGAAAAAGGTCCTTTCATGCTGTAAGATCCCACAATACTGTAAACTGCCATAAGCATTCTTGGATATTACAAGGCATCGAGCAAGTACTACATAATCAGCATGTGCTCCAAATGCTTGTTATAAAATATGCATAAGCTGTAATTGCCTGTGAAAGCTGAATGTTGATAAGAAGAAATAATAATTGTGGTTTTGGCCTTGATCCTTAAAAAGACATGTCTCGCACTAATAAAATACAGTAGGTAATACAGAATGCATTATTATGAGAAATGAAATAATTCTGCCTAGACTAAATTGACAAACTGTACCACCAGTATATAAGTATATTAAAATTGATAAAATGGCATTAGTTTACATAAGCTTCGTGCATAACTGTTGATTGCTATAAACTCACAAAACTATAAGAATAAATTTCATCTTAAATTGTCGCATGCTGAATATCAATTCTTTCACTCTGATTTTGTTGGAACAACCGTCTTATACAATAGAATTACATAGAAAACATTGTTTGACTGAAGTCACTGGCAGATGACAATCACAATAAGCTCACACTGACATCTCTGATAACAGCAAAACACTCAATGAGCAATAGCTTGCTCATTACTGTGATTTCTACATTTCTTCATATAGTAAAACACAAAAATAAGAAAAACAAAAATATAAAGCATGTGCCAAACCATTTCTGAGGAGTTTTTCCCCTAATATGCTAGAAGATATGGAAGAGAAGCTGCCTTTCACATCTACAAACCTTCCCACACCATTCGTCCAATTTAACTATTCCAAGAAACAGAGTTGCTGTGAGAGTCAGTGGTTACGGCTGGAGAGGAGATTTCTCAGATGTATCTTCCAATATGAGGGCAGAGACAACTAGCATCTATCCCCAAGAAGCCTGCACAGACAGAACAGTATTGAGATGGCTGGTTCATTTTAACCTCTTTTGCTGAGGAAACAAGCTGCTAGGTTTTTACTGGAGGGTTTTTTCCCCAAGCACCTGGCAGCATTGCTAGGTAAAATAAATTGCAATAATCAACCTTGGAGGTCACAAATGCACAGATCAGGCATGTATTACACATGGGTCCTGCTGCCTCTCCAAACACTTACTTTTTTTTTTCTATTTTATTGAAACACTTCAAAGAACTGTTTTCACCTGCAAGAAAACCCCCGGTTCATTTAACAGTGGTTTCTGCTGCCTATGCAAAACCCAGGGACACCGGGAAATACATTTTCCTTCCCTGGTTTAAATAATTTGCAAAGTTCAATTGTCAAAACTATTTAAAACCAACATGACTCATGCGCTACCATAAACAGTGCCTTGAGTGAATGTTTGCATTACAAAGAGTATGTATGTACAAAGAATATGGATGCGGGGGATGGACTCTTAATTAGGGACTGTAGTGATAGGACAAGGGGTAACGGGTACAAACTTTAACAGAGGAAGTTTAGATTGGATCTAAGGAGGAAGTTCTTTACTGTGAGGGTGGTGAGGCACTGGAATGGGTTGCCCAGAGAACTTGTGAATGCTCCATCCCTGGCGGTGTTCAAGGCCAGGTTGAACAGAGCTTTGGGTGACATGGTTTAGTGTGAGGTATCCCTGCCCATGGCAGGGGGTTGGAACATGATGCTCTTAAGGTCCTTTCCAACCCTAACTATTCTATGATTCTGTGACAAAGCACATACAGTTTGGTTTAGGAGTGCCATTGGAGTCAGTTAGGAGATTCTGGGCTTTGCATAAATTTGTTGTTGAAAGAAACTTACTGCCAAAGCAATAAACAACAAAAATTTCCCAACATTAGTTATCTGAGTGGGTCAAAAATCTTAACAATGCTTGTTTAAAACAGGTGATAGCTGTCCATACTTTCAAATGCAGGAACAGTCATTTGGAGATCAGTGTCTGAGTAACAGAAGGTGTCTGTTTACTCTGAGGACTAATGTTAGTGATGTTAATGCTGAAGAACCTGCCACCCTTCCTCAGTACTCAGAGACCATGAAAGTAAACTGTTACACTTGTGGCCTGAGTACCTTCTTGCTACAGAATCTGCATTTCCATTGCATAGAAAGCAGGGCATGAAGCGAGGATTAGTTAAAGTTAAAGTGCACCTTTGGCTTCCCTGGTTTATACAGAGCTCTGTGCTGTCAAGCAGCTCTTTCTAAACTGGCTAACCGGGAACTAGCTATTTAGCTACATGGAAGCAGAGAAATACAGAGCTTTGTGCAGGCTTATTGCCCTTCTGAGAAGCACTTTCTTTTGGTTAGACCTCCTACACAGTGAGAACCCATCTGTGGAGCAACTGTTAAGGATTATCAAGTGAGCTATGCTCACCATACTCTGTGCACAGAGGAGAAGAGGCAGTTGGCAAAATCTTGGTGGAACAAGCCTCAGGCTAGATCCCAAGCTGGTGTTAACCTGGGAGTCATTACTGAAAGTAAAGTTACTCCAGTTAGCAACAGGACTGGAACCCAAGAACCTAAGAACACTCCTTCAGCTACCTTTAGGATTTCTGGGTGGTTTTGGTTTTTGCTTTTTTTTAAACATGTGCATTTGTAAGGGTTATGCTTAACTGCATATATATTCAGCCATACTGCCAAGAACTGACAACAGTTTTCTGTCTGCACCCTGACAGCCATTCTCCAGTTTCTCCTTTCCTTCGGTTTACTGAGCAAGTGCCACACGCTCACACTAAGTAAAGGGTACAGTGGGCTAGGATGGGAAGAAAAGACAGCTCTTCAACTGTAATAATCCCACTATCTTTTCTGAATTGTGAAAGGGGTTCATAATGCAGACATGAGGTAGGTGGACAAAGAGGCTTTGTAAAAAGGAAAAGACTTAAAAGAACAAGCGAAAGAAGAAAGAAAGGTGAAATCTAAGAACAAGGAAAATAGAAAAGGAAATACAGGATGGGGAAGAGATTTGCATGAGTAGCAGATAAGAGAAAATACAGGATATTTATTTTTAGTGGTGGAGATAATGCAAAGAAAGAACTGAAGAAAAACAATAGAAGAAAATAAACAGGAAGGATCTGAGAATACATTTAGTAGTACATTAATAAATAATATGAGGAAAAAATATACAACTTAATAGAAGCACAACTAGGTATTGCCTGGCCCAGGCTGACTCAAGTCTGAAAAAAATAACAGTTTCATTTGCATGGTCTATCTTTTCAACTAGTAAAAGCTCACCCAGGCTAGGGCAATTAATATTCTGCTATAGTGAAAACAGTAGCTGAATAGAGTCTTTGCTCAGTAATATCTCAACCTGCATCCAGATCACCACAAAATCTGTTTTTCATTCATGTTTTTAAAAATACCAAATGTAGACAAGTACTTGTCAAAAATCTTTGAGAGGGGAATGGGCTAGAAGAGGCAAGTTGGATACATGACCTTTGCCTGTTTTCTTTATCTTGAACTGCGGTTCTTCAGTACCACTAAATTATTTCTAGAAAAAGATAAATTGCTTTAAGAAGGGGATCTCTGTACTGTAGTAGATGATGCGCAGGTTCTACCCAGGAATGCAGGTAAAGGATATTGTGTTTTGAGTTTATCAATGATTACTCCACAGGTTACACAGACAGCTGGCTGTGGCAAGTCAACATCAATGTGAGGATCCACCCACAGAACTAAACATGTATAAAACTCTTGGTCTATGACTCATAGTTTTACTTACCATAATATTGAGCTGAGGAGAACAGGCAGCAAGACTTGATGAATGCTTGCCTTTGTGTTTTACTGCAGTTCTCCTGCACAAGTATTTCATTTAGCTTAAATAAAAAAATCTTAAACTATTTTCTCTACCTTTCTGTTCATTTGGTATTTGGTCCGTAAAAGGCTGACTACAAATTCACATCTGGCTAAGCTCAGCATTTGTCTTCGTGTACTTAGTTTTATTTTTTCTTTAAAGTACTTAGAGTGTAAGGATGATAAAGTGCTGATATTTATAGGAACATTTCATTATTATAGATTGTATTTGATAAAAATGTATGACTGAACTTTACAAATAAAACCCCTCTTGCTTTAGCAACTCTGCTTTATAACGGGAAGTCTAACATACTATTTTTTAGTGTTATTATTACTTTGAGAAAAATATTAGATAAGATATCAGCTCAAGATATTCATCATTTGGTAGCAAGCAAAGAAAATAAATCAACTACAGATAAGATAGGATCCCGGTGTAAGAATCCAGAAATTAATTTTAAAATATACGTTGATGCCATGCTAACAATTGCTCATCAATTGGCAATGACTGCTGCATGCCAGCTTTGGGTAAATAGAGGACAATTAGTCCTCTTTTTTTTCTGCTTATGAAAACTGTCATAAAGACGTTAGGAGTACAGAATGTGTATCTTTGAATTCGGAAATGTACCTTTTAGAGGATAGTGTAAGAAAAACCATTGTGAGTGTAGAAGCATCACTATGCCTGTTTTCTCCTGCTGCTTTGGGGAGTTCAAAGAATTAATTCAACAAGATGTAGTACAGGGACAGTTCTGACATTTATTGGAGCTCTATATTTTAAAAATGGCTCTCTCAATACAGTGTTTATGTTGCTTATTATAGTCTGTTCTTGCTTCCTGAGTGTGGTTCCAAATATCCCTTATATCCAAATATCCCTTATAAGTGGAATTTACTTTTCACAGGAGTTGGAACTCTGATGGGATAGCAGGCAGTGCTATTCAGCTAAACTTGTCTTTTCTTACTGAGGTATAGGCACAAAAATACCTACTGCCTTATCTAGTTAAAATAGTGGACTTTGACCTGACCTGGCCTTACTATCTGTCTCTTGAGGAAGACATAAGAACATAATCTACTGAGCCTCTGAGCAAAATGTATTGACTTAGAGATAGAAAATACATTTTAAATTGGAATCTGATTTATGCTGCAGCTATTCCGTGTGACTTTGCATTGGGAAATTGTGTTTAATTATGAAGAGCCATAAATCTGTGGAGTCATTCACCTTTCTGATCCTTTTCAGAAAATGGATTTTTTGAGTCTAAAAGGAATTCCTACTTGTGTACAGTGAGGTTTTTAAAAGCATCCTCTAATCCCACTCCCACAAACAATACCTCAATATTTGCATAACATGTATAGTTTTTTAATGAATACACTCCATGATTCCTAGAATTTGCAGAAGCAAGTATTGTTTATTTTGCAAATGGCCAATATCAAGGCCCCCAGTCATATTTTCAGGCAACTATTTGTAACTACTAAGGTAGGGGGATTGGAACTCGATGATCTTAAGGTCCTTTCCAACCCTAACTATTCTATGATTCTATGATTCTGAAACAATGCACCTTGCAGTAGGTAATCTCCATTATAAGTTATAATAGAGGGGGAAAACAGCACTGAAGTGATTATGCATGAATACTAACAGTCCAAAAACATTATCTCAGGATCAGGAATCTGCAGGAATCAGAACTGGCATAACAATTGCTTGTGACTAGAACTTGCTTCCACAAAGATAAGCTGGACAGTGAGTCTTGGTGGCAAAACGACAAATGCATTACTTTTAAACATAGCTTTACCACAGAATTAGGTGAAATAAGTTAGGATATGAAAAATACAAAGATTCCATTGATGTAAATATCAGTAATAGAATGATACCCTTATAGGTATGTACACAGAGGTATACAGGTACTCCTATACGGATATGCGTCATTCAGGAATAACTGCCCAGACAAATACAGACCATGTGCAGACACGATCTTCTTAGAGTATGGCCATGCACTCATTGTGAGAGTCAGCTTTCTCTTCCAGATTCAGAAACCTTCATTACACATCTTAATTTGTGATGGAGAATGAGCCTGTTAGACTAATGTGGTTGAAAGAGGTACAGAGAAGACCTTCTTTGAATCGCAAGAGAGAGAAAGAGATAATAAACACTCTGAGGGTGTTCTAGAGGAGAGGAGACATCAGGGATTGCTCTGTCTGGGCTACTAAGGTTTGTTCTAAGGCCAGTGGAGACAATACAGCCTGAAAGCTTTGTGCCCTAACATGCGATAGTGTAACTACACTGAGACAAATAGAATTGCACATCAGAATTTAGCCTAAAAAAATCATAAAAAATATGAACCTTAGGGCCTGCAAAAAATGTGCCTTTTTTAAAGATAATATATTTTATATTTTAGGCTTGAAGTATTATACTGAAAGTCTTCCATTGTTTGCATTTCTCACAGCTCAAAAAAATAAAGAACTAATAATCCTGGGTTATGATTCTCTCTGATCAATTTCAATTAAAAAATGATGACCTTTTAATATATAAAAATATATTTATGTGTGTTAATTACACAACACGCAAAAGTAAAAATTAGAGTGTTAGGCAGCTTTCACAGTAAAGTACACTTTCTTGAAACGGAACTTTTTCCAGTAATCTTGTATATACTATAAATAGACTTCCACTGCTTAATCACTAATTTGCAAGCTGGAATTTGTATTGGTATGGAATTCAGTTCTTTCCCTCAGTTAAGATCAACACTGAACACAGAATCTTAATGGAATAAAGTCATTATTCAAAAAACTTTAAAAAGCAAGGGAAGCCCTTTGCCATTTACCATCAAATGATGGCAACTGAACCATTAGATAAAAGCAAGAAGACGAAAAAAGTGAAGGATAAATATTCATTGTATCTTTCTAGCTGTGAGATGGCAGGGGGGTTGGAACTAGATGATCTTAAGGTCCTTTCCAACCCTAACTGTTCTATGATTCTAAGTGCATTAAGGAGAGTGGTGACAGAAATAACAGAACATAATTTTCTTACCAACCATTTTCAAGTTTTTAATTTTGAGAAAGTGTTGTAGCATAGCAATTTTGAAACAGCCAACATTCAGAATTCATTTAATGATGGCTTTTGCAAAAAGCTCATTTGAAGACTTACATACACTTCTCATCTTCATCATAAAATTTCAACATTTGTGTCATTTGCTAATGTTTAACCAAAGGATGAAACAAGAGGTGAACTTTCACTATGCTGTTTAGACACAGAATTGAAATAGCTCCAAAGTAAAAGAGGGTTCAATATCTGGAGTTTTAAATATGTTTTGTGTACTAAATTCCTGTGATAATCAAAACCAACAGGACTTTCTAGATTGAGAATACTTAAGAATTGATAGTAAATTTGAATGCTTTGCTTTCAAGGTGTTCAAATTAACATACTTGAAAAGACAGCTTCAAACTCTGAGTAGCCCATGCTCTTCAACTCCATAGATTTCCCAAGAATTTATGTTTTTCTATTTAATTGACTTAGATCAAAAATTATGGTTTGCACTTTCCCATTACAGAATTTATTGTTTTTCTTGTGACTCCAACCATAGTTAAAATTTTATTTACCATATATAAGCAGAAATAATTGCTTTTTTGATGGCTAGATTATACAAATTATTTAAGAAATTCTATTAATCTTTGGAATTACTCTTTTTTTCTCATGTCATACATTCGAGATATGTTCAATGTGCTTACTATAAATTGTTCTATGGGGAAAAGGACAGTATCTTCTTCTAAATTAGTACAGCTTCAAGCATACAGTAAGTTATAAAAGCATGTCTCCAGTTTGTTTTTTCAACTTGTTTTGTGAATCACAGAGATGTTGTTTATTTACTATAGGGGAAGAAATAGCAGAAAGCAAAGAATTAAAGTAATAGTTGGGTTAATAAATTTATACTATCTAACATTTTGCCTATGACTAAAAGTAGATCAAATTTACTTGTTTATTTAGCCAGTTCATTTCATTTCTCAGGTCACAGTAAAATGATACCAGAGTCTTTACAACAGCTCTCTGAATTGTTTCCTGCTATCCAGCAAAAGGACAGCTATTTGACCAATCTTTCTTCAAAACAGACCTACAGCACTTTGTTTACATTACCAACCACAGGAACTGTAACAGTCTTTGACAAAGACATGTTACTATGCAGGTTCAATGTGTTTGGTTATCAAAAAATAACTCTTTTTATAGATGCAAGAACCGTATGTGCAGATTAAAAAGATTCTGTGCTGTGGAATAGCTTGGCCCAGGTTTTAACTTTCCTTAAAACAGTTCTAATCTGGTGGGAACTTCCTCTGACTTGTAAATAGCCTTTGAAAATAGTTAGCATTCTCTGGCAAAGAAACAAAAATAAAATAGCTTGGGACAGGTTTTCTAAGCTTATGTATACTGTTTTGTATGCTCTCTGTCTCAGGACTTCAAATACGTGATTTGACAGCTCATCACAAAGCCAAGGAGAGGAATTGATGCTTACTTTGTATTCTTAGGTTTAGCACCTAGGAAAGTTCCATATCCTATTACCTTTTTGGAGGACAAAACTATTGAAAAGTATGACACTTGACGTCTGAGGCTTTTACTTGCCATTTGTAGGAACATAACAATATAGCACAGTGCCTCCATTGACAGTTGTCTAAGATGCATTACCTAAACACATCCAAGACAGAAAATTCACTATTTCCTACTAAAATTTATATTACTTTTATACCATAAACTTAACACTTTCCTTACATGATTTTGCAAACTGCAGTGGTGGTGATGCTGTTAAATACTTTCAAGACTTTTATATCTAATGCATGAGAAGCCTGGATTGTTTCTATGATTGGACTTAATTTAGCAAATAAAGTAGTCACTTATTCATTCAAGCCAATAAACATCTAATTTTACTAAACTGGAGCATAAATCAGATTCAAGGAATTCTTTCAGATTAAAAACTTTAAAATAAACTGAATGGAGTGAAGCTTTTGTGCTTATATCAGAAGTATTCGGTGATATTAGAAACCACTACCAAGTTGAATCACAGACTGGAGTTTGTATGAGGGATCCTTCCGTATAAACAGCTTCAGAACTCTGGGAAAAATACATATTCATAGCCCTACTTTGATGTTAGACTCTTGTCTAATCTGATTGAAATTACAAGAAAACTTTCCACAATTTATGAATTAATTTCTACTAATGAGTCTCCCAGGTCTGCATCAAAGCTGCAAGTCATCAAATAAATGCAATGTTTTTCATTTGTTTGTGAAGGATTTTCATGATCTTTCATGATCTACAAAGTAAAGTAGGTACCTAGATAAAGATGATACTGTAGACTAGGCATCATGCATGTCTCTAAAATGCAACCAACAATTAGGGATATGACTTGAACATTTTATGCAGCTATGCTGGTATTTTCTGAATAATCAATAACCAAATCTGAAGCAGGAATAAAAAGTGTCCATCAGTTCACAACTCTTGAAGGACCTAACTGACTTATATTAGCTATTCATCTAAACTTCCTGGGATTTGTGGTTGAACAGAAATAAGCCAATGTAGCTCTGATAAAGCCAACAGAGCAGTGCTGATTTATGCTGGTGGAATTTAAACTCCACTGGAGAGTTTGAATGTGGAGAGAATGAATTTATAGAATATATAGTCAAATTAGACTTGCAAACCCCACTGTTTTTGTAGCACTGTTTCCATCACTTCAAATTTCTTTTGAGATGTGTGATTCAACTATGAAAATTAATTTTGCAGTCAATGCTGGCATAAACAGCTGACAAATCTATTTTAAAAGTTTCGATAGATAAAATGGCTATAGTAAACTCTATATTAAAGGAGGACAGAAAAAGTTGTGATTTTAGACGCTTTGTGTTCCTTTCCTTGACCAACTTAATTTGTTTAAAAAAAATAAGAATTTAGAGAGTGTTAATGGGACCTAAGCATGTTTTGGAAAAAAAAGTAGGCAGTTATTCACAAAGCCATTTCACCAGCCTGGGTGCAGTGCAAAGGTGTACCAGTTAGCACTGCAAGTTATGAAGTCATAGCCGTTCTATGACCTCAGATCTCTTTACCTACACTATGTGATGACTCTGCTAGTTAAATCACTCTGGAGAGAGGCCCAAAGCCTTTAGTTTCCTTTCTACGTCCATGTGTTCCTACTACCAGAATGGAAGAAGATGCATGTAAATGCTAAGCATCTTGCAGTTGGTAGCTGAATTAGAATAAACTGAGATCACTGGACAGAAGGATGTGAGCTGAGACACATGATCACTGAAGAGGAAAGAATGGCAGAATTCAGTAGAGAAATGAGATGGTATACAACAGCAATATGTAAAACAGACCATTTGCTTTTTGATTTGTGGGAAAGTTTGAGCAGAGGCCATTTCTGTTTTGGCAGAAACAGATCCTGCTTCACAAAGTCATCAGAGAGCAAGGAAAGATTTTCTTGATTTCCAACTCAAGTAGAGGCCCCATAGCCACAGAAATCCATAGTTTGCATTGCAATGGAACATTGAACAGTGCACTGTATGGTGCAAAACCTTATCCTTGTGGAGGGGGAAAAGCATTTTGTAATGGCCTATCTGAAACATTTGGTTAACCTTTATGCTCTGAAGAATGAAATGTAGGAATTTGACACCCTAAATTAAAAACAAATATATTTTGAAGGATTTCTTTAAAAAGAAGTTGCATTTTGGTGCTAGTTTTATGTTCTCACACCTACATTTTGAAAATCCCTCTTTCATTCCTGTTGAAAATCCAGCTAATAAATAAGAAGTATAGCAAAAATAGCAAAGAATTTAACTTACAAATAATACTGCTTTTGGCTCTAAACTTCAAGAAAAAATGTTATCTGCCATAAGAATACATTCACTTATTTATTGACTCTTCTGTGTTTTCAAATCATGGTTCAAACCTTTTAAAAGGCCTTGGAAAGTAATCCAAGAATAAATCAAGTTCAAAGGAAAACAGCGTGAGGGGGACTATGAATCTGACTGAAGCTACTGTGTTTGCTTCAAGATTGTTTTTCTGTGTCTATATTCTGCCTGTGAAGGATAAAGGAATGACTGTGGTACCAACAAGCTCATTCATTTTTTTTATTTAATTCAAACATTATTTCCTACCTAGCACCTTTTTCTACGGAGATATATGTTCCAAAACACTGTAAAACTTCTTTATCAATGTGGGTAGTCTATAGGACTGTGTCTAATTCCTTTTTCTCTTTTCAGACAACAGCGTTTTAGGATTCGTTGTAAGATTCTTCATCCAGGCTTGGACAATAAACACTGCACTAATGTGTTTGTACCCAATAGACCACACAAATTTTGTCAGCTTAGCAGATGGAGGTTAAAAACAACTGTATACAATTTTTATCACATACTTGTCACATTTTTTTGGTACTTCTCTGCACATATCTGAAGTATCTTCAAATACAATTGAAAGTATACACAAACTATATAGAAGTATACAAAAATATTTACTTTATAAAAAGAGACACTAAGGCAGGTAGGGTGAAGGTGAGATTTTTAGATGTGACGCCACTTTATTTCAAACTTTAGACCCTGGGACCTTGCTGTTCTCAGGTTCACAAGATTAAAGCTTTCACTAACATATGCAGTCATCATGTTCAGTATATTTAAACATCTGTCCTCTTAGATGCTCCTAGAAACCAACGCATTCAAAATGATGTATGCTATCGTCAGCACTCATCTGTCAAATATGAGTTATAGCTCTCTGCTCATTAAGTTATAAGCAACATACATTATTGTTAACTACACGACCTTCTTATCCTGTTGACATCAGTTTTAATCAGTGCCTGGAATCCTCACATCTGATCTGTTCTTTCCTAAATCCTCCTGTTGACCTTCTGTCCCTCCAAAGTTCTTCATAAACGTGACATAAAATTGTGTTTAGTTTGCCGTATGATCTTTTTTCGTAATGGTGATATTAACCCAGTCTCTGCAGGCAAAGAGATTCTTAATGTCCTGTTCCTTCAGAGAAATAGGTAATTTTTAGGCAGAAGGCCAGGATCTTGGCCAAGATCAGCCTCTTATGCCCCATCCTTACATGGAAACGCAAGTAGCTCTTGCCTTTTTTCCTGCAGCAGTTGCTGGCTGTCATATTAGCTTCTGGAGGCCAGGGGCATCTGAGCACACTGAATTGGAACTGGATTGACTGTCAGCCAGCTTGGAGAGAAGGGAACCACAAATGCTTTAAAGCCTTCACTTCCTCTTCCATTTTCCAGTCCTTTGCCAAGGGCAGCTCATTTAGTCGAGAGATTCTAGCCACAGGAATCCAAAATCTATTTAAAGATGTACATTCATGAAAGGATAGTGATCCTGATTTGATCTTAACTCCAGCACAGTTTTAAGTTTGACTTTACCAGGGTCCAAACCCACAGAGTTTTAGATTCCATAAACAAACCAAGAATTACTACCTGCTATAATAGGGTGAACAAAATGCTTTGTTTGAGAGTGTAACTGCGCTAATCCTGCACCTTTTGATTTATAAACGTTTGCAGTTATTTGTTGTTCCTGGAACTAGACTTGCTTTGGGTTTATTTAAAGGCCAGACTGGGAACTTCAGGAAAAAATCCTTGCAGCTACAGCCTTCCTTTCTAGTATCCGAAGTATTTCCCTTTCACCTTTTTTCAAGTGGGAAAAGATCAGGAAATTTAGCTTTTTATTAGTGAAGCAACCTCACTCATAAGATTGGGCTGATAACCCTAAAAGTCAGAGATTGCACTTAACGTGCTCAAGTGCTCTCAGTGGAAATTCTAGCAAAAGAGTTGTAAAGTTTTCTGAGCTACCTTGATAATTAATTTTTAATACATGATTATACAACAGAATAGTTTTAAACCACAAAATTTAGTTTTAAATTTTTCCTGCAGTTAAATAACTTTATTAACATGATAAGCCAAATCTTTGAGCCACTACAATTAATAATTGTAATGAGTCTCAATTTGCTTAATTCTGAAAAATAGATTACTTACAGTTTGCTATGTTTATTAGCCCTGTTTTATACTACTTAACTACTTAAGTTCAAGTATGTAAAAAACTGATTGTTCTTCCCATATATATTTAAAGAAGGTGATTATCATGTTAAAGTAACTTACATTTTTGGTTTTAATCATTCCTAAAATCCCTTTGTTTTCCTTAAATAATTTTTGTTTCAGTGAAAGCAAACATTAAATCAGAAAATTTACTTTAGTTTATAAATAAATGTAATGTCACTTCTGTGTCAGAATCAATACCAGAATAACTTACAGTGTGGATTGCTTCATTTTAGTGCTTCACTTCAAAAAAAATAATAAACCTGCACTCTATTCTCAAAGATTAAGTAAGATGGTCTTTCCAGACAGCATTTCATCAGTTCTCAGATCATTACAGAGAGACAGGCTCTGATTAAGTGCCTAGGCTGGTGGTGTTCAAACACACTGGATAATGTAACAAAACAAACAGCATTAAAACGGTAATGACTGGCAATAGCATTACTACAGATTTTTAAATACAGAAGGAATGTAACACTGATTCTCTACAACTGACAAACAAATACCAATTGTTTCTAAAATTTTTTGTAATTATGGAGATTTTTACAAGTCAAAATGTATTTCCAGTTCAGCTATCTGGAAAAAGCTTCTTGAACTTTGTATCATCAGGGTTTTTTTTTTTGATAAGCCAGCTGATGACTGATTTCTTTCTCTTACGAGGGCAATCACAGAAAGTAACCATTCTTAGATGAAAAATTCCTTGTAAGGTTATTTAAGGGAAAAGGCTCCAAAATTGCAAATGGCTTGCTTATCTTTCATTTACACCTCCTTAGTTTCTCTAATCAGTCTTTCTCTTGATATTTAACATTATTTCACTAGGTCATTGCATAAATTTGTTTGTACTGGATTAGAAAAATCTTTCAGAGTGGTTGGCTTCACTGGCCAGTATTTACAAAGTCCTAAGTCCTCTCTCAGAAGGCCGACATACATACTGTGACCATACATAATGATAACTGAAGAGTGTTGCAGAGCCTAAACCTCCCTCCCATTGTTCTCCCCACATTTTTGTCCTGTCTAGGAAGCCTATACTTCCTTTTCTCCAGCCTCAGAGGGGAAAAGAAATTCTGGGCTATAATGGCCCAAATAATACACAAAGTTACTTCTTTAAAGGTTAAAGCAGAAAAGAGATATTGCTTTGGTATACAACAATTTTACAGAACAAAATTAAATTTGTGGAGTAAAATGAATAATCTACAAGAATTAAAGCTAGTTTGAAACCACTGTGCATAACAAAAAGCTCATATATAAAGATTCAGAGCAGCCCTGCAGAGAAGGACTTGGGGGTGTTGGTCGATTTAAAAATGAACATGAGCTGGCTTCAGTGTGCGCTCGCAGCCCAGAAAGCCAACTGTATCCTGGGCTGCATCAAGAGGAGTGTGACCAGCAGGTCAAAGGAGGCGATCCTGCCCCTCTACTCTGCTCTCGTGAGACCTCACTTGGAGTATTGTGTGCAGTTCTGGTGTCCTCAACATAAAAAGGACATGGAACTGTTGGAACAAGTCCAGAGAAGGGCCACGAGGATGATCAGGGGACTGGAGCACCTCCCATATGGAGACAGGCTGAGAAAGCTGGGGCTGTTCAGCCTGGAGAAGAGAAGGCTGCGTGGAGACCTCATAGCAGCCTTCCAGTATCTGAAGGGGGCCTACAAGGATGCTGGGGAGGGACCCTTCATCAGGGACTGTAGTGACAGGACAAGGGGTAACGGGTTCAAACTTCAACAGGGGAAGTTTAGATTGGATATAAGGAAGAAATTCTTTACTGAGAGGGTGGTGAGGCACTGGAATGGGTTGCCCAGGGAGGTTGTGAATGCTCCATCCTTGGCGGTGTTCAAGGCCAGGTTGGATGAGGCCTTGGGTGGCATGGTTTAGTGTGGGGTGTCCCTGCCCATGGCAGGGGGGTTGGAACTAGATGATCTCAAGGTCCTTTCCAACCCTAACTATTCTATGATTCTATGATTCTATGATTCTATGATTCTATGATTCTATGATTCTATGATTCTATGATATATACTCAGTTCTTGAATGCAGGAAGGATTCCTTCATTGTCCTTGGCACTCAAAATTTCCTAAGCTATTTTATTCAGGAAAATTGCCTGAATCCAAGTGTGAGCAGTGCACTTTTTGTAAATAGTAAAATGGAATAGCCCATTTCTGGATTGCAGTGATTGTTCAGATTTTACCAACACAGAAATACCAGCTGAAAAATAGTAGTAATGGAAACTGTAGGGTCTCTCTTACATTTTTCCTCAAGTAAAAAGAAGAACACAAAGCCAAACAGGATTACCAGCAGCCATTCTTTGCCACAATCAATCAAAAGCTAGTACCATTTTCAATGGATATTTCATAGGAAAAAATTAGTTTTAAGGAGAAACATGATTTTCAACATTGCCAAGTTAATGCAGTGTTCCAGGACACAGCCATGCACTGTGGGGTCTCACTTAAAGCAGGAAATATTTGGCCACAGTTTCAGTCTTAGGCCTTGATCCAGAAATATGATCCATGTGTGTAGACTGTTCAGGCTGGAACTTCTGCACAAGTGGGATTCAATTGTTATCAGACCTCTGCAGGCTTTAAGAGAAGATATGGAAGGAGGTGGTGGAATCTGGGCTGGGGAACAAAAGAAGAAAGGTATTTTCAGGGAGTTATGAGAGCTGGGGAGATTGGATAGCAGATGAGTTGCAATCTTTCAGCAGATGTTAAGGGCTCTGTAGAGGATTCTTTCACTTTCTCACTATACCCTGAACTGGGATGCCTCCAGTTTCCCCAGTTCTCTTGCATATGAAATCCCACATCAGACTCCTTAAGCCATGTAGTTCTCATTCTCCACTCCCTAAGCAACCTCTGCTTTCCTTCTTTTTTTCAAATCTTTTATCTTCCTGGGAAGGGGCTGTACAGGTCCTGGGCCTATTGCTATTATTATAGAAAAGAAAGAAGAGCCAGAGGGAAGAGAGCTTTGCAAAGGTGGACTTTCTATTCCTCCAGTGACCAGTATGGCAGCAATAACTGCAGAAGGGAGGACCATCTCCATTTACGTTTTTCTTACCCTCTTACCAGCAGCAGTGGAAGAAGGGCTGTGCAAATAGAAAACAGAGTTACCAGGTACTGGTAAAACTAGCATTTTGTTTACTCCAACTTTTTGAGCTTTGGCTCAGATGTACTTTGCAGAAGACAGCTATATGAACTTGCAACAGAAAACTGACATACAAGTGTAAAGATTCATTACCTCCACCTTATTAGTGTGTTTGATAAAACTGCAATAGTGCAGCAGGAATAAAAGAATCCAAATGACAGCCAGTGGCTCACCAAATGCTTCTCCTTTCCAATAAATGAGAAACATGAAAATACAGACTAATGGAAATAAAACCAAGAGACCAGTTCATTAAACAAACAGTATAACTTTAAGAATACAGGGCAAAAGAACACTGTGTTTTCCATCAATTTTTTTTTAAAGTTCTGCTATTATCTGCAACCAACACTTGGACGTAATTGGTTTTTTGGTACCTGTCTCTTGTCTGATCTATTTGGGACTCATAAAGAGTGCCTGTGCCTAAGTTCTCTATCCAAGTTCCTTCATGACCGAATCTCGCAGTACTATAGACAAATAAAACACAAGATGTATTTCACTTTACACAAAAATCACTCACTTCTTCAAAAAGCAGAAGCAAAAAGGAGGCCTTTTTTTACAATGTAGTATAGAAAACAGCTAGAGAATTTGCCCAGAAAGTAGAAATTTCAGCACTACTTTATCCTGAGGAGGCCCAAATTATAGTTTTTATCTTTCAAGAGCGCCTAAGTTTTTAGCTATGTACATTAAGCTGATACAGAATATTCTGTGGCCCTCATCTTGAAGATGAGATGATATTTTAAAAGGAACACTAAATTTTGGGACCTACAGCAGAAAAAGCCAAACAAGCTGAGTGGGTTGATTGCTCCCACACATTTAAGCTATGGGGTATAGAGAAAGCAAAATTGATTAACCCAAGTTAGACTAGAAAGTACATATAGGTAAGACCATGGATAAGGGGTTAATGTCTGAGGAGGATGTCTGTAGACTCTTCTTTTATTACAGTCCAGAGAGCTTAACTGGCCTACAGCAGTTTTCTCTGTTTCTTCCACTGCTTGGGAAGTTAAATGTAGTCACATGAAATTAACCCCCTGCTTGCTGCTGAACAGGTTATACTGTACCTGAGTTTTGTCCCAAAATAACTTTCTGGAAGTATACATATGTTTGTGATTTCTTTTGTTAATGCATTTTCAGTGCTCTGAATACTCGCATTCTCATGGTGCCATACAAGTGCCGTTGTGAAGAACTGCCAACAAAACAGTAATAACATAATCTAATAAAGCCAGACATTTCTTAGTTCAGCTTCAGTGAAGAAACAACTTGCCACACCAGCAGCTGAAGCATGCTGTGTCAACAAGATGGAATGTAACTTATTTCATGCTGCTATGTGCATTAGAACACAAATCAGGGCACAATTACTGCTTGATGTGTGGGGTTTGTTCAGTCATAAGAGCAGTACTTTGAGAGTACTTTGAGAGTGCACTACGATGGAAAACATCTGGCCCATTTGGGCCTTCACTTTCGTAGCCAACCTGGATATGTCCACCAACAATAAGCCAGCCAGTCATTCCTTTCATAAACACCATCTAAGTCATCTGCTGATACTCATTTAGGAAACGTTAAATATGAGAGACTTAACTCTGTGAAAAAAGAAGCTTGTCTTCAAGAAATTTGACTGTCCTTTTCTGAAAGTAACAAATCACAAAACTAACACTTTGTGCTGTCAGACAAGAGGCATGGCATGGTGATGCCTTGGACACAAATTTTTTTCTAAGCCATAGGGAGCAGGATATTCTGCAACAAAAGAAAGAACACAGTTTGCACAGGTTTTGATTCATTTTCCTTCCAATATTGCCACATAATTTATAGGATAACCACAGGCATGGAATTTTAATAATTTCTGTGACTGATGCAAGAAGAGGATAGTTCCATACAAGAACAAAAAACCAGAACAAAAGTCTGTAACAAACAAGAAAACTAATTTTGAAGCAAAGAAAAGTCTCCAAATCCTGGACTCAAAAAAAGAGGAGAATCTAATAGCTGGGCTACTTGGCTATTTTCCTTTTTCTTTTCTTTTTCTTCTTCTTCTGAATTACCCTTCTTCTTCTTCTGAATTAGCCTTCCAAGAGGTTCTCTTTCTCTCCTTAATTGGCAAATCAAAATATTTTACAAAAAAAGGTAGATAAGAAGAGATATTTTTTGCAATGTTTAACAACTTTGTGAGAATGAAACCAGATAGCAGACACTCTGGCTGTGTTTCTCATTGCTGTGTCGGTTTCTACAGCATTTTCTACTTTTTACTTAAAATTATTGCTTGAAAAAGAGATCTTATGCAGTTTGGTCAGCTGCCCATGCTGTTATTTATGCTGTTTCAAGTTTTCCCTTATATTTATACTTTAGTGCATGAATATACATGTATTTTGAATACCACATGTGATCTGACTTACGACTTTAAGAAAATACAAAACATGGGTAAACATAAATTGTGATACTGTCACATCTGGAGAGTCATGTACCGAAGTATTTCCATCAGATGGAGCTAGAGAGGAGAAAAAAGCATTTAGCAAAGTGCACTACACATTTGAAATAAAACAGATGTGTTTTCAGTCAGTGATGTAACTTAATGTAACATTTGGCATGACATCTGAAGTGCCAGTGTGCTGTGTTCTGCTTCACATCCACCCTCACACCACTAGAAATACCTAAATGGGTTCTGAGAGAATTTTCATCCTTTATTTTGCTGCCTTCTTTCCTTCCCTTCTCATCATACCTTCCTTCTCTTTTCTCCAAAAGAAAGTCTTCTAACCACAGAAACAAAAGATAAGCAAACTCTTCCTTTCACTAACAACAACACTACAAAGAAGCACTAAGAAGGATTTTACAGCAAAAAATCATAATGATATGAAGAGAAAGCAAGATTATTCTGCTTCACTTGATTAATGGGAAAAATGAGAAAAATGGGAAAAAATGGGGAAAAAATAATAACTGGAATACTAATAAGAATAACAACAACAATAATAAAGAAGCAGAAAAAGAAGAAGCCTTTTTCAGTGTAAGTTTTTCAGTTCCATAAAAATCCTAGAATTTCTACTAGCGGCTAACAGCAATAGTTGCTTTACCAATGACATTGGTAATAATATACGGTGACTAAAAATAAAGGGTCATAAAATCTGTATATCTGTCTGTTAAATAAGCTCAGTGATTCTGAAATAGTTCTCTAAATCCTTTGATAAAGCTGCAGTCCTGTTTAAAAAACATCTTTTCTCAAGCTAAGTGAACAAACTAATTAGAGACCAAGGTAGAAAGCAGTTTATGCAGATGTTTTGAAAGATCTATGACCTTTTTTTTTTTCCCCAAAAGAATCATCTGAAGGATAATGGAAACTAGATGTGATTAATACAAATGGGTTTAAAAGGAAGAGGAAGAGTGAGTTTGTTCTGGTGGAAGCTATAACAAGAGATATCACCTCTAAGTACTCATCTGGCTGCTGAGGTCAAAATTCTAACAACCAACCACATTTCTATAGTTAATTTGGACTTCTACATCACAACTCAGAAATATATACTCAGTCACTAGAATGTGCTTTGGGCTTCTGCATTAACAACTGCATCACTACTGTTTGCACAATCTTACTAGTGCTTTCAGACTCTAAATCTTCATTTGTGGGAAAATTAATGGATAATAGTCTAATCAGGAAGAATTAATATTTCTTATATAGGGAGACAACAATAGAAAGGTTTTTCACAATTATCATTTTGGGCTAGTCATTTTCATGTCACTGTTAATTTCTCATGAGTATTTTATTGAGATCCATTTGGGGAGAAAATTTATTTGAGGTCTTAACACAGATTTGCATAACAAAAAGCATATTTTATTTGTTTCCAATCACTTCATCAGAAATAGGAAAATATGTTTGACTTAAGCGATGAGACAACTACAATACCACTTGCTAAAGAAAACATGGTGAAACTCAGAAAGCAATTCCTAACTAACTGGGTAACATTTGTTATGTTCAACATTTAAATAATTCTATACAAACCAGCATATTTGTAAAAGCAGTTATTTGATGAATTCTATCTAAATTGTTTGACCTGCCCTAAGGAAAAACTTGCATAAAAACTTTAAGTGGTTGTAAGACTGAAGTTCCACTTCCAGGAACCTGAGCCCTTAAGAAACTAAAGAGTGTTTTCTAACCAAACTTGATGCACCAAACTTAGCCAGCCCGGTTTCTTTATAGTTAGTGAAGAGAAACAGGTTCCTTCATTGGACAATTCAAGCACTTAAATTAGCTTCTTGCCATGGGTCGGCACTTGAAGAGAGCTATTTATCTCCATTTATTATACAGGAAGCCTGAGGAGATTAGCCAGTTAATCAAGCTGGGTGAAGTTAGGAACCTTTAATTCAGTAGGCTAAATACTCTGCTGTGATTTCTGCAAGCTGCTGGTATTTATGCTTTCAACATACACTGTAACCACTTTTTTGAAAGGGTGTTAAACTTTTATGTCATTCAGACATTACTGAAACCTTATCATTAGCATTTCCTATACATGAGAAAGCTTTATATGGCAAAGTTTTTGCTGGAAATATTTTAGGAACAATTAACTCCTTATGGATATGTGAGTTTTGTATGAGAGCTCTCCTTTATAGCCGAAGATATTTAAATGTAATTTGTACAGATCAGTAAAACAATACTTTAATATTCCTCCAAAGTAAAATATTTTCCACCTTCCTATCTTCACAGTGTGCTGCGTGCTTTAGCATTTTGTGAATATTTTCTTAGAAATAGTAAAAGAATCTTGCTGAAGAGGTGCAATAGACTATTTGGATAAAAACAAGTTATTGGCATCCCCTTTTTCACTTCCAAGGTGTGCCAACAGTAACAGAAGGAGCAATATACTGCCCTACTGGCAAAAACAAAAACGTACACAAAATTCAGAAGAAACCACAAATTCAAACCCTTATGCCATTTAAGTCCTGAACCTCAGCTAACTGAAAGCAAGCAACTTTCTACCACTTACTTAAATGAAACCATGTTTCAGTCCTAAATGATAAAACATCTTCAGTGGAATTATTTCCTACTTTCCTACTTTTGGTAATACAAAAAACCGTAAAATACACTGGAAGTTTAAGGAAAAAATAGCCAAGTTCTAATAGTTGTACTTTTCCTGAGCAGTATACTACATCTATTGGCTGCAGAGGCGCAACTGGTGGGAGCAAGAATTCTGGAATCCAGTAGTGTATGGCAAAAAGGAAAAGAAGATGCAGGGACAGTTTTGAATTCGTTCTAAACAATGCTCTGCTGCTTGGTGCTTCCACCAGTTATTGAAGAGTGAAAGAACTTTAAAAAGAGCAGGCCTGTATAATTTGAAAATAAAGAAACAAGACAGGAATTTTATGCTTATACTACATGACCAATTGAATATGTCCTCATTATCACCGAGAGAGCTGTTTTGTACAAAGACATGTCATATATAAACTTTGGCAACAGCCACCTACCATGTATTGCCAGTGACACCACAGAAACGAACCTGAGTATCATCTATTCAATTCAAACATTAAAACAAATACAAATGGTTGACACCTCCAGCTTGATCAATATAGCGTGAAGCAGAGAGTTCAGAGAAACACCTCTTGGTAAAGAATGCAAATAAAGGAAGGGCTACACTCAGTAAATAAACAGTACATATTTAACATAGCACGCTAGGCCTTTATGACATGGCTGTTTTCTGATTCTGCCTGGTTCTTACAACAACATACATAGGACTTTTAGCTTAAAGCACTGCTTAGAAATGTGACTGGGAAGTTAGGAGTGCTGGGAAAATCAAGACAAAGGACGAAACCAGATTTTGTTCCTGAGAAATATTCAAGGGAACTATGTTTAGATTAAGGCACTTTAGCTCAAACCTGCTAAATTAACTCATTATATTAACCTCTCTTTTTTTTTTTTTAAGTACTGGCCAAAGTTTCTAGTGACAATATTTAAAGTACAGGTTAAAGTTAATCAATGTAGAAATACTTCCAGGAGTCTACAAAAAGCTTGAAACTGTAGAACTGGGAAGAATGAATTGCCAGCTTTACCGTAATTGATCCTAAAACTTATTGCTCTGGAGAGATTTCACCAGTGCTCTCCCATCAGAAGACTTCTGAGCACAGCAGCAGATGAAAGAAATGTGGTTACCCATCTAATAATTTGTGAAAATGAAAAATCCTAATAAGTAAATATTTGTTATATTGGGTATATTTATACCAAAGTATTTGATTTTATCTTAGAAGTAATTTGTTTAAGTCAAAGTCAGTCACACGTAATGAGTCCTCTGGGAATTCTTAAGAATTATTTTACTTGTTCAGATGTTTCTAAGCTATATGTTTCTCTAGGTGAGGGAATATATGTTAATCTTCTCTCATATCCTGTTAAATGAAACAATCTGTGTAAGTAAGAGTTATGACTATGTTCTCTACTCAAATCACTTCTTTAACTCATACAGAGAATTTCCCTTACTGGGTTCTTACTGTATTTTTTGATTATTGAATGCTATCAGACAACAGTAGGCAGCCAGACCTGGAGCTTCTAGGTCTAGTGCAAACCCACTGAAATTGATGAAAATCATCCAGCAACTTTAATGAGATTTGTTTCAATCCTTTAAAAACTCTATTTGCTTCCAGTGGCAATTTCCTCATACTGGCTGCTGTTTTAAAACATACCTCAAACCTCAGCTGGGGAGATCACCACTTATATAGGGAATAGATTGTTCTCTGACTATGTTTAGAGCAGCAAATGGTCTTTGGACTAGCTGTAGTTTAGACCCATTAACTGAATGCCCATTTGCAGGGTGTTAGATGTGTTCCTGTTGTGCATCTTCCTGTTTAGTTTCGCATTTGCACTCTGAGACTTCTTTGCAATGTGATCCAAAGTACAGTGTGTAGGAATAATTGAGAGGATCACTGCAATCCTTATTTTAACTGAAAAACTACAGGGATAAAAATCAATATCCTATTGCCATGCAAGCTTGCTTGATTTATCAAAGCAGGAGGAACACCCGCTTTTGCTCCTGTAAACACCCTGACAAATAACATTTTAAGATAACATGATTGCCTACTATTATCGTTGGGAACATCATATTTAGCAAAACTCAAAGCTCTAAAAGATAGGAGGTACAGAGTTAAGGTAAAAACAAAACCAACTGAACTGTTCCTTACTGCTGCATTTATATGTTAGAAAAACTAGCATGTCTTATAGACACAAATATGGTATTCTGTTTGTAAAGGCAAAGGGCTTGAAAAATGTCATACATGTAAATGTACATTGTGTATGTATTATACATGTAGTGCAGTTTCCGTGAGACCAGTTATGTTTTTAGATGAGGGGTATCACATAGTAACAAATGTGATGATATTTTGACCTAGGCTGGTTTAAGTATCATGCTCTAAAAAGACAGAATGTATCTTATAAACCATCAGAGCAGAACCTAAAGAAGTAAAATCAAGACTGAGATATTTAAAACACATTGTTAAAAAACATGAGTTTTGCTGAACTCTGTGGTTTGGAGAGGTGCAAGAACATTCTAGGCAACCCTAATTCTTGTTAAGATGTTATTTAATTTCCATTGTTAAAATCAGAAATGTTCTTAGTGGCATTAGCATACAATTCCACATTTTTGTTTCCATACAGATGTACAGCTAATCTCTACAGCAGCTAGCAAATGGCAGAGGATGCTTTAAACTTCCAGTGTGCTCCTCATCCAAACTGTACATCTGGAGTACTGGAAAGCAGAAGTTAAATGTATTTTGAAGTGTTTTGAAGACAGAGTCACTGAACAGGAGGGGAAAGCAGGAAAAAGTTGAGGGTCATGAACTGACATTTTTATTCGATGGTATTTACAGTAACTGAAATAAATGAGAGTACCTAGGATTATTTTTTTTCCCCCCTTTTGTGCTACTTTCTGCATCTCTCTATCTCTGCAAAAGGACACTAACCTCTTTATCCTGCAGTCTAAAACTACAGCTGTTCTTCCTGAGCTCGCATGTTAAGAGTTAGCATAATCTTTCAGTTTTTAAATATGTGGGTACGCTGCAAGTGCATTCAGTCTAACCTGTATCTTTAAAAAAAATTTGTAGGTGGTCATTGAATGTAAAATTCTGCTATCTTTTAACTGCCTGTGAAGCTTATTGGTCATCAGATATATTTTTTCAATAAGGTATATAAATGCCAGCTGACAGATTCCAAATGATTTTCTAAAGTATGTGAAAAGTACATATTTAAATATACTTTTGCGTTTTCCTTACAAATATACATGTATTTGTTGAACTCATGTTCTATTTGTTTTCCACTTATATTGTTTCCTTAGAAATGGTAAGGTTACATATAAAATATTTTATCATAAATTCGTGTGAATTGTTTAATTAAAAAATATTTAGAATATGTATTTAAATTTAACCACCCTTCACTATTATTAAAAGACACATTTTTAACATCATTAAAGAAAAATACTCTAAAACAATCAACTGGGACTTGAAATTTTTCTTTGAAGGGAATATCATAAGTTCCAAATTCTTTTAGTGTTGTAATGGAAATGAATCAAATAAATTCAAATATCATAAAAGTTCAATCACAAGAAAGTGCAGAAAAATACTTCGGAATAATCTAAATATTCCATTTTGACGTGACCATATTAGAATTTTATCCAGTACGTAAAACAATATCAGAATGTTCTGATTTGAAATAGGTGGAATAGAATTAATTTAAATTCTTAAAATAATTTTCTCTTTAAAGAAACTTAAAAGTTTTTGAAAGTTTTCATAAAGCATCTTACTTTTGATAAATCAGAATTTTCAATTTAAATATTACCAAAATATTCTAGCTAACTCCAAATATTAATTTAGCAATAAGCTTATGTTTACACAATCTTCCATCCCAAAGTATTTTATGTTCTCACTTATTGAACTTGAGCATATTTCCATAATTTAATCGTATCTTTGAGCCTCTGTTGAAGCCTTATTTGCATTTAATATCCCTAAATGTCCATTCTGATTTCAATCTACACTTATATTCTCTTTGAAGATCAGAGTTCCAAGCAGTATAATTTCCCTTATTATTATCTGGTTCCAATATCTCTCTGAGAGAAGACATGCTTGCTGAAATCTTATACCACTTGTCAAACCTGAGCATTTCTGTTTTGATTATTCTTCCAAATACTAATACTAGCAAAATCAAAGATGCAATCTTTATGTTTGAGAACAGCAAACACAGATCAAAAGGCTTTTCTAAGGATACAAAGTACATCACTGTTATTTGTTGAAGGATATCAACTTCTGTATAAAGCACAACTGCTGAATTTCATGAGATTATGTACTGTTTTTTTCTAAATAGCTATGCATATAAATTAATAACAATTAATATTCAAGGTGATATCATTATGACATTTTTCTTGCTTTTCAAGTAATTCTGTTGCAGAACTAGTGCTAACAGATTGGCTTCTCAGAAGAAATACATGGAAATTATCATAAATACAGCATCCATGTTGCAAAGGTTTTATAGACATCAGCATTTTCTATTTGCAACTCAGAAGTCTGCATCCTTAATATAGTTAAGGCATGCTTAACTGAATTGCATAATGTTTAAGACTAGAATTTTTACTCTGTTTGAAAAATTTAGGTGTGGTAAGAGTTACGTGCTATGCTAGTTCTGTTGTGATTACTGATTTTAGTGTTACACGTGGAAATTCATTCCTCCCATCACCACTTCTGTGACTTCTGAGGAGACTTGAGACAAATTGCATACCACCCTCGGGTTTTGTTTTGGTTTTGTTTGCCTGCCAGTTTACACCAGCCACACCTCAATGCTTGTTAATATTCACCAAATACTTATCAGATAGTTAAAACCACAGAACCTAAAAGAATTCAAGGGCTGAGTAAAGTGTTGAGATCTTTGAAGATACTGCACTGCCCAAAGACAGAAAGAGCTATCCTCACATAATTCTGCCAGATGCTTGTCTAACTTCTAATAAAGGGGATTTCACTACCTCTCTGAGATGTCTATTCCTGTCTTTAATTATCTTCATTATTAAAACAAATAATCTAATCCTAATGATAATCTGAAGACCATTTCTTGTACTGCCTCTCACAAACATGAGAATAGGTTCTTTCTTTCCTTCATAGCAGCTCTTTGTATATATTACACTGTTAGCAGGTCTCTGCTTCTCTTCTCTGGATAAATAACTTCAGATTTTTCTCCTTTTCCTTATGGATCATGTTTCTTGGACCTGAGCACGTCATTGCTCTCCTCTAGAATCTGACTGGTCACCATCTTTCTACAAGTGTTGTATCTGCAGCTGGACACATTATTTCAGCTGTGGCTTTTCTGATAATGCTTTCTGCTTTAAACTCCTTTCAGCTTCTGCTGAGAAGAGCAGAACTACTTCACATCTTGCATCACAGTATTCTATTCCCATATCCTAGCATGATGTCTGGCTCTTTCAAACCCAAATTACACTCTTGACTAATACTGGTTGTGATCCAAAATAACTCCTTAGTCTTTTTCTATAAAACTGCTACCTAAGTACCCCTTTCTCAGTCTGTGTTTTTGCAGTTGAATATCCTTTTACATTACCTTACCTTTTGTCCCCACTGAATCACATGCAGTTTGTTGTAGCACATCTGCAAGGGCAATTTTTCACAACAGAAACATACTGACAATACAGAACAGTGATTTTGGATTTAACAGGTTTTGTAGTATTCTATGTACTAAGAAATGTTCTGTCATTGCTGCACAGAGAACCTTTGGGTGTCTACTTACTTTAAGGCATAAAACAGACCACTTCACATGTATTGGGTTGTTGGTTTTTTTTGTCCTGAAGTGGAAAATGCTCAACTGGTAGGTTTGAATTCTGTTCCTATGCTCCTTAGTGAATTGTCATGAGCTTCATTCATTTGCTATCCCTAAACTACCACTAAAAAACAACTGTACCTTCTCTGTAAGACAAATCAATCAATATAAAGCAGGTGGGCAGATAATGTTTCAGGAATGGAAAATGCTAAACATTCCACTTCAGAAAGGAATTTAAAATAATAAACACCTATGAAAATTCCAGTGACTTTCTGTCATATTTTCAAAAAAGCTGTTTCTACTTACTGCTTCATCCCTTACAGACAGCGTTGCTCACTGCAGTCTCTGTTCCTGTTGCTGAATGCGTTCTGGTGAAATGCGACTTTCTGCCTGCTGAGCACAAGAGTCAATACAGAATGGTACTCAATAAGCTACAGTAACCTGCACTGCTAGTCAAGTAGCAGGTTTGTTTAAAGGTAGATATTTCCTACCAACACCTCAGAAATCCCTAAATGAAAATTGTCTCTATGCAGGAGCCAAACAGAACGAGGTAGGCAAAAATAAGCTTTTGTAAACAAATGAAAAAGGGAAGTTCTGTCCCACAGTATCCAGATTCATTGCTGTCTGTGTTTATGAAGTTTCAAACAAAAGATTTTGTTAATTTGCAAGCATGTGCCATTGAAAGGTAAAATATTTATAAAATCTCCTATTCACCTCAACTCTTGCTGATCAGTAAGCAGCCAAAATTTTATACAGCTATCACAATCTGGATAGGCTGTAAATTATTAGGTCATCAAAAAAGGTAAGAAAAAAATTCTGCTATTTTTCTGATAGCATGTGGAAACAGAAGGTAACCAAATATTGGGACAGCAGATTATATGATGTAATGAGCTTGTTTACAAAATAAAGATGTTCCAAAAGCCAGAGACCCCCAATTTTTTCTTGAGTTTCTCAGGGGACGAATTATGTCTCTCCAGTGTGCTCTCAACCTATTCTCATTCTGTACCATGTTCTGACCAGCTTCGTGTTTTAGCAAGGTGAGCAGATGTGAAAGCATATCATCATCTACGTATAAATAGAAAAAATATATGTGTATAAAATTTATAGTGTCTACTCTGGCACCTGGTGGTCTTCTGAAGGGTGCATTACCAGAAACAGAACAAAAATTAAATGGTATAGATTTTAAAATTTCAAGACCATATTTGGATCCCATATCAAGCCTGGGACCATGTTTACCCACTGCACCATGATACCTGATAATCGCAGTCCACAAACAGCCATGCAAACAATTCAGATGACTGCATCGTTACTATTTATTCTGGAAGCACTAAACTTGCCTATAACTAATCAGCAGAACTACAAGCTCCTAACACTGTTAGCCATTTCTCCTTTCCATTTGTTTCACCGGTAAAATATGTTATCCTATCTCTCTGACACACAGCATCCTATTCCTGATAGGAGAAGGAGAATCCCACTGTCCTTGCTAGAAACATTAGCTTCCCTTCTCTCTTACCCTTAAACTAACTGAATAGAAACAGGATACACAGCCTATGCATCACAGCCATGGAATCGAAAGTTTAAAATTAAATACTTTACACTCTGAAGACAAACTGAGAGGCATCCACAGAATAATATTGTGTCCTTAAACCACTAATCCGCTTCTAGATTATATTCCTAGTTATCCAGTGTAAGTTACTTGTCTTCTGCAGTGTTTCAAATGTGCTTATTTTTTCTCTACCCCACAGAAATTAATGTATTTAAAGCCACAGACAGAAGTTACTGGTAAAAATTGCTTTCAGTCTTGTCAATATTTAATACGTAAATTATAAAACCCACCTTATTGGAGACATCTTAATCTATGTGGTTATCAAATCACTGTGCCTCCTAAAACTGTCATGTGTAGTATTACATGCCTGAAATATATAAGACTTAAGGTAGTTATGCGAGTGAGAATATTGTGACCATGTGATACTGCTGCTTCCAAATCTTACCCTGTGGGTTAACAATGAAGGGGATTTTCTGTCTAATTAAGAAGCTGTTAAAAAAGTCCCCAAACAAATAAATATTATATCTTATCTAATCTTATCTTTTGTCTTCTTCTTTTGTAACATCCGGATGGGAAGAGCCACACAGCAACAAAGCAGTCAAGTCAGGCAGAAAAAAAATGAAAGTCCTCAAGAATTCTCCAAAAGACTGAGTCTGCAGACTCAGTTACTATGTAAACTCAATGCTTCATAAGTCATTTAAAGACTTAGTACAAGTGGCTTGTGGTTTAATCTTTTAATTCCACTACTCCGCAAGTTTCCTTGTAGGTTCATTGAGCAAAGAATTCAGACAAAATATCTGGGGCCCTTTCTTCTAGCAGGAGCTGGGTATGGAAAAATGTGCAGTGCTGAAGCTCCTAGAAGAGTCTGTGAACTAACCTCAAAATTTACGTGACATAAAAGCCATTATCTTTCAGGGATTCTTGTGTTTCACACTGTGTATATTTACAACATCAGATGCTTGCCATAGGAGACGCTCCCTATCAGTGAACATCTGAGGAATGTGCTCAAGAAGTTACAGCTAAACATACAAATTTGTGCACCAAGTCAAAAAGAAAATATGGCAAGGAGGAAGTCACTTTTGCATTTTTGAAGATGGTTTATAGATGCTGTGCATGGTTGTAAAAAAGCTCAGATCAATGTGCTGAAAATCTTAAAAATACACACACACATTCCTGCTTTTTCTAATCAGAATTTTAATTTAGACTGTAAATAACTCCAGAATTAAAGTAAATCTAGTTTAATGTATTGTAGCCAGACTTGGCTAATACCCTGAAGTTCATAGTAATATATTCCTGGCAGTGTTCAAGGCCAGGATGGACAGAGCCATGGGCGACATGGTCTCGTGTGAGGCATGGGGGTTGGAATAAGATGGTCTTAAGGTCGTTTCCAAACCCTGACCATTCTATGATTCTCTGATAAATAACATGGTCGTGGTAGATAGGATACATGAAGAAGAGAGAAACATCTACCATATGGGCTTCTTGTAATTGTTTTAGAGGTAGATAGGATACATGGAGAGAAACATCTACCATATGGGCTTCTTGTAACTGTTTTAGATTTGGTGAAGGAATACATGGGCAGTAACCAGAAGCAGACCAGGCTGGCAAGAAGTAACTGATGATTTCTGCTTTTGATCTGATGGTTGAAATATATATACCAAAGTTAATATGTTATTTGCTTGAACCTACCATATTTTACTCTGATTTACATACATTTTATTTGCATATAATTTAACTTTGTAAAGTAACACAAAATGAATAACAGTATGAAAAAGCTGTGACAACTATCACAAGTTTTTATAAGTCTTTACTATTGAAAACTGTGAAAAGTTACTTTACCTAAAGTTATGTCTCAGTGACAAAACAACATAGGCTGAAAAGTCAAGATACAACACTTTTTTCAGATCATATGGAGTAAAATCATTTATTTATAATATTTTAATAAGACATTATAATCTTTATTAATATAGACATTTAAATATTTTAATTTTGAAACTTTTTAACCAGTAGAGAAGCAAAAAGCCCTACAGACTACTAAGAGGAAAAAAATATGCATTTTTTTCTTTCTTGAGTTTTTGAATTTTTAACTAACAAACCACAAATATAAGTGATTTTACAAGCTTAATCTTCTCCTGAATATTGAGCTTGTCTATCACCACTATCACCAATACTGTAGTGAACAGTCAAGTACACACAACTTTGTGTTGCAGATACTGAATCACAACCGAATCTCTTGGAATTAGCATAGCCAATTTTTCTCCAGACAAAATCCCATTCATGCAAGGATTTAGAATATGTTTTCATTTCAAAGTAAATCCATATCCTTACTTTGGTGTGGCTTTTACCTAGCCATAAACTATGATTTGCATTAGGGTTACTTAACCTCAAGTTAGCCAGTTCCCTGGAGAAGGTTTCATTTGATCTAGTATGGCATAGTCAGAACGTGGGCTGATCTGTCTGAACAGCAATGAAGTACCTTCCCTCAGATCAACCCTGCATACCCAGAGGAACAGAGAACCTATTCAAGAATTTTATTGGCAAAAGAAATGTAGAAAACTTTTAAAATATAGGTCATTATCCTTGTCAGGGTACATGGCATATGCTTACATAAATCCCAGTGACATGCACAGGTGAACACAGAATGTGTAAAGTAACTTTGATTAAATTTAGGGTTCACACCTTAAGAAAACTAGTCAATGTTCTCATATGTGCCAGAGTAACTCTACTCTGCAGTGCTGACATGTTCATTATTATGAAGCACATTTCCATCCTCTCATCCAAGCTTTCAGAAGGTAATCTCGCCCACCTTCTCTTCTAATGTCATGTTCAACCACTGAAGATAATTATGCAACAGTTTACTGAAGTATAGGAAAGTACTCTTCTAGGAAAGTGGAATGCTTTTATATGGCATGTTACCCTGTAAGATACTTTCAGTTATTATTTTTCTGCTTAGCTACAATGCCAGTATTAAGCACATCTTGGAATCAGCAAAGACTGCTGATTTTGGAAAACCTGATTATGGAACTTTACCTCTGTTAAATGGGTTTGGTTAGTGATGGTGAAACACTTTAAAAAGTCTATGCTCTAGTTACACAGCACAGTTGAACATGCCAGGGGAATCTGTCTCAGTGTTCAGGGGTTGTTGCAACTGAACCACAAAATCCATGGCAAAGGCTAAAAACTCTTATTTACATATCTCACTAAGAAACTTTATTTTGGCTCCTTTCTGTCAGTCTGAAATATGAATTTTCCCCCTCAAAGATGACGTCTTGCAGGGCACAAGCTTGTATTATTTAGGAGTCGTTCTGAACATACAAAAGCAATCACTGATTAGAATACCAAAATGTTTACAGGGGAAGTTTAAATTGGATATCAGGAAGAAATTCTTTACTGAGAGGGTGGTGAGGCACTGGAATGGGTTGCCCAGGGAACTTGTGAATGCTCCATTCCTGGTGCTGTTCAAGGCCAGGTTGGATGAAGCCTTGGGTGGCATGGTTTAGTGTGAGGTGTCCCTGCCCATGGCAGGGGGGTTGGAACTAGATGATCTTAAGGTCCTTTCCAACCCTAAGTATTCTATGATTCTATGTTTTTCATTAGATCTTCTTAATGAGTATTGTAAGTTAATGATTGCATGCAGTTCTAACACTGTTTCACAACCTAATTTATCAAATATCTATGACATTCTTCAAATTACTTTTATCAAGTATGTCATTTATACGTGAACTTAAGGAAGATCAGCCTTTTTATATTCCTATAGTATTCTTCAGCTCGGGATTGCAAAGCATGAACCAGTGTTATGCCTAGTTTGTGAGTGTTAAAGTGGAAGCATTGTGAAGGGTAAGTGGCCTGAATAGGTCATTTGACAAGGCAAGTCAGCAGCAAACTCAGATCTTCTGAATCCCAGTTCCCTAGACCAGAATATCTCCCTTGGTTCCTGTGGTTAAACTAAAAAGTATATGTATCAAATGTGTTGGCTATTTCATGCTTCATATGGCTCATAAATTCATACAAAGTTTACGAATCTATCAAAATTTACAACTGTATTAGGTATTAAACTCAGTTTTAACACTGAGTTAGAATTCCTTTTGCTAAACAATGTGAACCTCTCGTTAGAAACTCCATTGTCTTCCCTTCCCAATCACCAAGTCAACTGTTGCTTTGTTAAACAGATCTCAGATACCTTTTCCTAAGCAATGAATAAGGAATTTCTCCAGCATCTTTCAGATGTAGGGTTTTAACAATCAGCCTGACTTCTAGAATTTAACCATCTCTGGCATTCCTATCTGTCCTGTTTTATACATGTAGTACCAACTTCTCTTCAACTGAAAGAAAACATAAGACACATCTCATCAGACCAAGCACTCTATTAAAACAGCAGTTAAATGAAAAAAAAAACAACCTGAAAAAGCATTGTGTGGCTATGCTTTTTGACGGGTTTGTGATAAATACTGTACAGAGCCACACAGCACCATTAGTGCCAAATGGTGTGAACTGTAAGTTCTGAAGCACTGTTCAACATCAAATAACATTTGTCCCTTACATGTCCCCTTCAATGTTTTCACAGATACTTTGAAAAATGAGCCAATACTTGCGTAGGCTTCTTGTAAAAATGTGCTTATGTATGGGTAATAAATGAAGTAATTTTTATTTTACATAATTCACCTGATTTGGAAGTATGTTCTTGTACATTCTCAGGCAAAATTCCTATCCACAAGTCAGTCAGGGATACATAAAAATTAATTTCAAGCCAAGATAATAAGATTTACTTTGAAGTGAATTCTGAAAACATTTGTTTCTGGCATGGTCACACATTTGTTTTCATGCTGTCAGCTTGGGTTTGACATTAAAATCTCACACACATACAGAGTTAGGCTTCAAATATATTTTGTCTTTTTCTTGGGTATCTTTTTTTTTTTTTTTTTTTAATGAGACATTCCTGTGAAACAGTTTGATTTCAACAGAATGGTATTTTTCCAACAATTAAAGTACTGCCAGAACATTCTTAGCTCTGCTGAGGAGGAAGCAAGGTGAGATAGATACCACTTCTGTGTGAAACTTCTGGTTCTCAGAAACCACATACCAAAATATTTTTTTCCTGCTCTATTTGCTTCTCCAACTGCATTACCACATAAAGACTAAATTCTACTGTCTTTTCCCTCAGAACTTGGCTCTTTGAGGTAGGAATATTTTCTGTAGGACTGTGAAGCATGAAAAGCAAAAAGTGATAACTCTCTATAAAATGAGGGCATTATGGGATATGAGGATATTATTAGACTGCAACCACAAGACAGGCAGTGTTCAGGGAATTTGTACTGGCATAATTTCCCCTTTGTGGGAACAAATGTATGGACGCTGCCATCAGGGAGAGAATTTTAAATCTGTAACTCTTAATAGTACAGCAAATGAACAAGCCTGATCACAGTTCAGGTGGTAAGACCTATGCGAAATTTAATTTGGACGCACAATGTAAACAGGGAAGATGCAGCAGCAAAGATGTGAGAGTAGCCCAGCAACGCAAGTACGTCCTCCACTGAACTGTCCCTTTCTATTGCTACCTCTAAGTCAGACTAAATTCATTCAGATACGGCTCCACACCCTACATTCCTGGGTCATTTATGTAACATAGTCTCAGGATAGAAGAAAAATTTAAAGGATTGTGGGTGAAAAGAGTGAAACATAAGTGAGCCATTCTAATGAGAAAAAAGAAAATGAGTGTGAAAATAAAGAGTTAATATGAATAAGCAGCTAATCTTGGACCGCAACCCCCATGCTGTGGCTTAGGTTACATTTTACATTTTTTAAACATATCCTAATTTTTCAAAGTCAAATAGGGAGAGTTTCATTCTAACTGCTCTATCCATGTAAAAATACAACCATAAAAGAACAGACTGAACAACAAGAACTTCATTCTCCACTTTCTGATTTCAACAGAAAGTATTTAAAGAAGAATTATGGTGATTTCATTGAGCTCTATCTAACAGAATTGTTGCTTTGTGGTTTTTTACCCTAACATATCCTTTAAAAATTACAATGGATGAATTCAACCTGTATATATATTCTTTTGTACATTTTTCATATTCGCACTTTTCATAATCATGTCAAAAGGAATTTACTAATAAAACAAATACAATCTGATAGAATTTATAGCATTATCTCATAGGTAGGGTATAGAAATGCTGTTCTATCCATTAAATTTTGTAATTCTATGTCACAACTGACTAGTTTTTGAGAGCCCATTTTTTGAAACTCTTTCTCTCTTTCTCTGTGAACAGAGGGAATCCAGAGAGTCTAGTGATCATTCAGATCTTTACTATTCTATGACAAGGTATTCACATTTTTTGCAGATCTTATCTTTACTATTCACGTGACTGATTTGAGATATTTATGAGCCCCTGATTTTCAGCAAAGTGAGAAAGCTAAATTTCAGGTCGCAGGAAAGAGCATTGCTGGTACAGAAGGTCACCAAATATAATCAGCTCTCAATTACCAGCAGGGGATTATCTGGGTTGTGGATTAACTGTGTCACCCTGACAGGGAACCTGCTATGTGATACATTCCCTAAGTCTAGCATAGAGGTGAGCCTTCTTTCCTGTCATGTAGTCTTATGCTTCTGATCCAGCAGTAAATTTGGCACAGAATATTTTCCCCCAACTTTTCATATTTTCTTCTGTTAGTTATGCTTCTTTATTACTGAGTGATTCCACCTTCCATTGCCCTCAGCAATCAAAAACTGAGTGGCTATATTACAAATTTTGGAGCAATCTGAATAACATCCTTACAAGAAAATGTTCCTAGGTGGCTTGATGTCCATGAGTCACCACAAGCCTTCTACACAATACTAGGAAGATTTTGCAAGCTTTTAGAAAGAAAGGTGGTTATAACCCTCAAGTAGGCCATGAACACAGTTATCTATGTCAAATTAATTCTATATTCAGAAGTACAGAAGTGCTGTTAGGATCACAGCGAGTGTTATTATGGATACAACCGTCTGTATGCCCCAAAGGTAAATAACATTTGCATGTGGTGCACTGACAGTTTCTTGAGGCATGTTCTTCTTTCTCTGTGCATAATTCTCACCACTTCAATTTTTCTTTGTAGCTGGCATCTGATTAAAAGGTTTCACTTTGCCTAACAACGTGTGAGCAGAACCATAGGTATCACAAATCAGCATATTGACAGTGAAGGAACTCTTGCAGTGTACAGCCAGAAACAGAGTTCTGGTTTGTTTGGGTTTTTTTTTTTTACAAGAAAAGAGAAGACTAAGCCATGTTACACTGAAAGTGAGATTTTTCTTAATATTTATTATTTTTGCCTTAAGCATACAATTACAAAATGTATCTTCTGATTTTCAGATATCTGTTAATAAGAATTTCAGTCAGATTTCTCCTTAATCTACTAGGATAGGTAGAAAGTGGAAGTAAAGAAGTCAAAATAGTGTCTTACCTGTAGTTAGAACAATAAGAAACAAAAATAGGAGTAGTTTCTATCAGAAATATACCACCAGTACCTACTGCTTGTCACTTTTTCAGGGCAAAAATTGGCTAACAGAAAGAACCATACATTTTAACTTTTTTTGCAAAACATTGTTTGGGTTCACCCATGAAATTGATAGTTTGCACATAAACTTAAAAGGCACATTTACAAAATCATGTGAGTTACAGTTCTTAGTTTGACACTAATAGCATTAATTCTGAAAGCAAAATAAAATTTCCCTAAAACTGGAAACACTACTACATAAAGACCACTTCTGCTTTAGTAGAGCTTTTTTATGTTGTAAAGATTGTATCAGACAGAAACATACTGGTCTAATATCTAGTCTGAAGAGCCATAAAACGGTCTTGCAAGTGTGGACAAAGAAAAGCTTACACTATGAACAATACTGAAAGTTTCTGAATAATCTATAGCTTAGATACGAGTGTTTAGACATTACAAGATGACTAAAAAAGAAAATAAATCAATAAAAGCTGTGTTCTCTGACTCATGGTGGTAAGATTTATTTACAGCCAAAAGAAGGATGATTCTTTAAGAGAGAAGAGGGGACTCTTGTTTTCCCTCACACTTTTCAGATCAATCAAAGCAACTGAATATCACATAGTCATAAATTAATAAAAAACTTTTAAGTGCATATCGTTAACTTCTCCAGTTTAAGAAGGAGTTTGAAGAACAGAAACCATTGGCAGATTCTTATGTTTTTTTCTTACTAAAGAGCAAGTTGCTTTAGGCTAGATGCAAGCTCTGATGCAGGACTGTTCTCAAGTATCATTAAGAGGGATTTAAAAAAAGCCATTGCTATTTCCAGGCAAAAATATTATTGTACATATATAGATATGTATGGGGTTTACACATATAGATATGTATGACATATTTATAAATATATCCATAACATATAAAATATACCTTTAAAAATATTAGACAGTTCACATGTACACATACTTTATGTCCAGTTTTTCAATACTGAAGTCAAAGGAAAATTTTGATGGTCAGCGCAGAAGATCTGGGGTTGCACAATCTAAAACTAAATTGAAGGCATTTTGTATACAATATTTTGCTGGACGTTGATACTGTCACTAAGTGTATTTCAGAATGATACTTAAACAAATGCTTATTTCTACTTCGGAACAAATGTCAGGAGCTGCAAAGTGGTCTCCATCTAACCAGCAACATTCTGAACCTTGCCTTATATGCACTCAAGTCCCTCACTGAATCAGGCAGAAGGCCAATAACCAAAGACTTACTAGGCAAGATTTCACTAATAACCACACTGAAATGGCAGATTTGTACCAGTGTAAGAGTGCAAAATATAATAAATAATAACTTTAAATATGAGTAGGATCATAATTTATATTTACATTTTGTATATTTATATTTGATGGTATGCTTTTAAATTACAAGATAGAATATGGTTTCTCATAACAAATAAAATGTTTTCTCTTGTTCCAACACCTCAATAATTAAAAGATAAACAAGCAAATTGCAGTATACAAAAACTTCTATTCTACTTTTTGTTTAGTCAAGACTTATTGCTATGAAGTGCCATGTATAACTACAAGAAAAGAAAGAAAGCTTTTTTTTTTTCAAAAGCCAAAGGTAGAAGCTGATTGTATTTTTCCTTCTGTGTCTAGTGATCACTTTTTGTTGATCTTGGTTAGAAGGAGGAAAACAGCACAGAAAAAGGCTTTAATTTCATGCCAGCAGTGTTTATTTTGCAGTGGGGCTATAAGTTTTGTGAAGACTGAAAGTATAAAAGTGGAGTGGACTCAATGAACTGAAGAATGCAGTAGGAGGGGAGGTAAGACAAGCTGTAAAACTAATTGGTGTCCAACATGTTTTGGACTGCATTTAATTTTCTTGAGGGGAAGAGAGGTCAAGAATGGAATGAAGTCAATGAGAATAGGAATAAGAAAGTGGAAAGCAAAATGGCCAGCATTAAAAGGTCAGCGAATATCCCAGGGACAGGAAATGAACTTTAAACAAAAGTATAATGTAGTATTTCTATCCACGTTTGGGAGTTGTTAAAATTACTATTAAAAGAAGGGAACTTAAATAACCAGATGTTTCTTGTATGAAAGCTTGTTTTAGTCTGCATTCAATTTATTGGAGGCCTTAGCAAGACCAAGATTTTGTGTGCTACGCAATTAGGAAATGAGTATTTCAGCACAGTGCTAATGTTATTTAAATATTTTAAAAGACTTCGATATTTTACACTGACTTGCTTCCTGTTACACTTTTATAGTCTTTCTCTTGGAAGAAACCTCCATCCTGAATTAGGAAAGTAAACTTTTCATAAGTTTTGATACAGAATTTAGCCACAGCAGACAGCTTGCAAGCATCTAGCTAAAACACAGACACTTTGCAGTCTACCTTAAGAGATCTAGGCTATATGCACAAATTCATACAGGACCTGTAAAGTCATCAGTATATTTTAAAATACCTTATTGAGAGCATCAAGATTTTTTCCACAAAAAAAAAAAGAAAAAAAAAAAAGGCAGTATTTTGTTCTAAATCTTTTCTGCCACTAAAGTTTAGGCTAAATTGAATCCTGGGGGTTTCATTCCTGTTCCTGGTTCATTTGTGAACACATCAGAAAGCAAGAATCTTCTTCCAGTATATTCAGGTTTTCATTCAAAGCCCACTAGTTTTAGCAAGAATTTTGCTTTAACTTAAATGGGTTTTCAATCAGGATCTTCTTGCTCTGATTTATCTGGACAGCAAATATTCTTCTGCTCCAGAATACATTTAATTCAAAATATCCGCTATTTTTATCACTTGTGCAACTCCACTCTCCTCTTCCACCCCTGCAAGTAATTAATAGCTGCTGAAATCATATGAAGTAACTGTATTGAAGGCACTTTATTGGTAAGAGCAAAACTGGCAGTGAATGAGCCTCCATGAAGCCCAAAAGTGTAAGTAGCAGTCCTAGGGCACCAGGGACACATTATAGCTGGCATCTGAGAAGAAGTAGCACACCCAGGGAAGAATATTTGTTTAATGAACAAATCTCCCTCTGCCATGCTTGTAAAATATAGGATGCTGCCAAAGCAGTCTCAACTGTTAAAAATGTAAGTTTACTAAGAATACTTTGTAGTACAATTACCCAACGTAGAAAATACTAACCTTTTAAAATCACTTCTAGACTATGTCTGCTTTAGCTCAAGCAAAATTTAAGAACATCAAATTAGTTATAAATACGTCCACATTTTAAAGTGAAAGTTTGATTTCTTTTCCTTTCAGTGTATAGAAATCTCAAACCAATGAGTCTGAAACCATACAGTAGCTTTAAAAACATAATATCATGTTTACTATAAAAAATTAAACTACATTACTCCTAAAAACTGGGTGCCAGGTTTCCAAATTTCTTATGCAGTATGAGCTTATGCACTGACCTCATAGGGTGAGCAGAGTCATTTATTATCTTTTCTATTCGAGACATTTCTGATAATACTTCAAAAGAAGACGATAACAACCATTACCATATCCAAAGACTGTGTGGATTTATGTTTACATTCACATGGCATCTTCTCTTGGAGATTTTCCAGGAATTTTACAAAAGTATTTTTGTGGAAATTTGTAGAAGCTTCAAACGTAAGGATTAGTACCTTTATGTACCAGTGATGCCATAGTACTTTGGGTTTTTTAATTGTGAAGGAACCATAAAGCATTTGAATGCGAATAGGCCTGCACCAGATTAACTCCTGTATTTTGCAAGATAAAACTAATGGAGGCTTACCCTTTAGTCAGATCTGAAGTAAATACTTTATAAAAGGGCAGAAGAATAAGATATACAGTAAGAAATTGCAAAGGGATTTGCTAAAAATCATGAAAGAATTACAGTTAGCTAAAAAAAAGAGAAAACTTTGGAAAAATATTCCCTGCATAGACCTGAAGAACAAAATGCTAAACGTATTTATGGTTCCACGTTAGTGAAACGCCATTTGATTCCCTTCCTTATTCCCTCTCCATTCTCCCTTCCTCCCTCTTCCCCGTCCCTCTTCCCTCTTCCTCTCTTATTTTTCTTTTTTTCTTTTTTTTTTGACCAAGTTAAAGGCTTGCAAAGCTTCACACAAGTTGTCAAAATGCAAGTTGTCTTTTCCTTGGGACTGCTATAGCTCATATCCCCTGAAGCCTCTTCTCAAATCTGACTACCTCATGTAAGTGTTTGGAATGTTCCTACTGGTATCAAACACCCATATGGCACTGAAAATGAAAGCTGGACAGATCATTCTTTCTAGAGCCATAGTGGGAGGGAAAGCGTCTACATTTTATTTCTGTGTTGCAGCTGAGGAAATCATACATTTGTATTACTTTACTATATCTTTAAGGAAGAAGAAAAGTTAAGAGCAATTATTTAAAGAAAAAAATCTAAATAGACACCTCATTACCCAGCGTATGCATCTTGCTCAGTGAAGACTAAGAAACCTCAAAGACTAATCTCTCATTAATACATGAGATGTTCACAGAATGCCTGCCAGAACTGGAAAGTCAAGTTTAGATGGAAACTTGGCATGGAGATACTGCCTTGTCCCTTTGAGGGCTGGGAAGGAAAGGAAAAGAAAAAACAGTGACTAAAACTGTGTTTGCATGGTTGCATGCATGTACATATGAGAAGACTTTTTAACTTCATTTTCTCATTAGAGAACAGTGAAACTGTAAAGATTCCATGTGTGTTCTTATAAACTGTGCTTTTCACACATCTTTTGTTAGACACATGGAATGTTAACTGAAAGGGCTTATCTTAAAAATCAGCAGGGTAGCTGGAATGCAATTTTACAAAACCTGGCCATCTTTCAACAAGAGTGGGTGGATTTTCAATGCAGCAAATGTTTGTGTATTAAAAAGTATTTGCCATGGTGACAAAGCTTGGAGAAACATCCCATTAGCCACAGACGGGAAGCCGTTGCAGATTGTTCTGATTATCCATGCCCAAAACTTAGTCTGGCTCTGTTTATACGGCATTTCCCGATTAAAAAAAAAAAATAAAACTTCAACATACCCCTAAAACCTGAGCAAACTGTTTGCACTTACTTACACATGCCTTGTGCTGTATTTTCTGGCTCAGATTCAACACATGATTAGATTCTTACTTTCCTGGAACTTAAAACATGTGCTTAGAGCTAAGCATATGCTTAAATGTTCTGCTGCACTGGGACCTAAGAGGATGTTCCTATATTCCTGGTACAGCCAGAACTCCTTGTGAAACAAATAGCAATTCTAGAATAAAAAGGCCTCTAATCTATAGCTCAATAGAGAGATGAGTAAAACAAGTTGATAAGGGTTTGTGATGAGGGACAGTGTGAGAGCGCATGAGAGAGCACGTGGCTATACTTTATGTGTGTGTACAGACATCTTAAATACGTGAGTCTGGGACAGCTTCATAAATCATGGTCCCAAAATGCTGCTAGTAAGAGCCGTTGCATCATATCATCCTGATTTTGGTATAGAAACTTGGAGCAAAGTAAGATATGTTATTCTTACAATAGAGCTCTTCTTTGCATACACCATTACTCTTTCAAGATCAGCGGTTTGGGATGCTGTACTTAGAGTACTGCATCTCACTGGAAAGTTAGGAGTCTCCATAGAAGAGATTCCTAAAAGACTTTCTTCTTCTAGAAACATGAAATTCTCATTTTTGCTCCCCTTGAACAGCAAGGTATGGAACTTGCAAAAGTTAGAGCTGTTACCTGCCACAGTGAAAGAAAAATCATCGTGTCAAATGGTACCCACTGGAAAATGTTCAATTCTCCCTATAATTAATATGTGTAAGTAGAGTGGTCAGAACAGCCCTATAAAGTGCATGTAGGATCATTAGAGAGGAGAAGAAAACAAATTACAGGTCTAAATCAATCTGGAATACATGCAAGTTCCCAAGCTAGACTCTACAGATTTGATATCTCTGGCTCATACAAAATAATCAGAGACAGATTAAAACATTATAACAGAAGTGTGAAAACTTAGCAGTAAAATGGCTTTAAATGCAAAAGAAACTGCGTGAAGTCCAGTCTCCTGAAATACAACACAATAGATATTTTTTATATCATATATACAGAAGTTCTTCTGCTAATATTTCCACAGGAATTAAATTAAATAATGGACTTGAATACTTGAAAGACTGTGTGCAACCTCTCTTATTCCTCTTGGAACATTCACCCAGAGGCATAACCTGGGAAGCTTGAAACAGACTCATTTTAATCCTATTTTCAAGAACGTTTATAGGCAAATGATCTTTTATGTGCTGGAATGAATGACTATGCTATAAAACAAAGTATCCTACAGAACACTGCTTTGAAGTTACACTTGGCTGCCCAAGGTAGATGACAGACAGTGTCAGGAAAAGGGATAAAAAACCTTAAAGGTCATAGTAAGGTCAAAACAAATAGGTCACAGCAAATTAATCCTTATCATCTGACCAGTGTGGAGCAAGAAAAGGGCAGTGTTCAAGCTCAAATCTGCTAAAATTTAGTGGAAAGGTATAAAACAATTAGTCACAACATTGACATCTTTTTTCTCTTCAGTTCTGGAAATACAAGTTCTCCTTGTGGATAAAAAAAAATATCATTCTAAAATATTCTACTTAGTGATTCATACATCCAGAAAGTGTTTTTTCATCACAGATAAGCTCAGTTGGTCATTTTTTATGCCAGTGCAAGTCTGGTCTAATGAGTAACACAGGACAATTAAAAATATTTTGGTTTTGCAGAGCTGATGTTCACAAAAATTATTACTTATTTGCAAAATTTGGGTCAAAACTGTGCATGCTAAGAACCAAATCAATAAGATCACAGTTAACATTAGCTTTTGATAGGAAAAAAAAAATACTATAAACTTTTCAGAACTCCTTACAGTTTAAAATAATACTGATAAAATGTTACCATTGTTCAGAGTAAGGCTATCATTTTTAATCAAATTGCCCAGTAAATTCTTCATGTAGTTTTGATTGAATCTAACAGAATGTTGTATCAGATTATTAGAATACCGAGATATCATTTCACAACCTTCCATGTCCATCCCTACTTGGTGCTATCAATGTACTTAGATGTACAAGGCTAAGAACATGCATTCCCTGAATTATATAACTGATGCTTTTTAGAAAGAGCATAAAGGAAATATTATTCCTTAAAACATTTGTACCTAAGCTTAAAATGCCCAAAACTCAAACTGCAAGTTGACAGGGTTGTAAAGCTTTCTGGAATTGGAGAGAATTGTCAGAGTCCTCCTTTCTGACCATACTGTTCTCCAGCACTCTCCCTGTCTTTCTTTCCTGATGATGCCCACCAGCTGTGGAGGAAAGAGAAATTAATTTTTCCCATAGCTTCCATCTCTCCTAGCTCTGTGGGATGCAGGTGGGACTCTCTAAGCTGGAGCAGAACAACAGCTCTGGGTAAAGCTACTCATAGCTGAGAATTCCACCATGTCAGAGCTTACTCTGCTCTATTGCATGTTGCCCTCTCCCCTGCACTTAACCTCAGACACGCAGTGCACACCAGCTCCTTTGAATCGTCCATGCCTCTCCTCTTATTTTTCCTTTGTTCCCCTTCAAGCAGCCCACTTAGTTTGTAGACAGCTGTTCTCAACCATTTTCTTGTTTGAGGTATATCTATGTCCTAAATACTTCAATATACAACTCTTATGCATCTTATAATGTCCACTTAACAGAATGTAATATTCAAAATCCCTCCTGTGCCTAAAAAGTCCAAAATTAAGTTCTTGTTAGCATTGTTGTTAGCCATCTTGTTACCCATGAAATATTCTTTATCACTAAAACCTTCATTAAGATTAACCAGATGATCTCTTAAGACATGCCAACACCTGGAGGAGCCAGTTTGAGGGTCTTGACATCTAGAAGAATTTTGCATACTTTTAGACTGGCTCCTACGATGACTACTGCTACCCACTGCAAAGTTCTGAGTAAGAAAGAAGTCCTTTTGAGATCAGTGGAAAGGTAGCAGAACATCCCAGGTTGATTAGCCAAAAAGGGCCAGCTAGAGAGAGAGTAAACAGAACAGCAGGCATATGTATTTCCTATTCTGAAGAAAAAGACAAGTATAAGCATGGGAAAAGGAGGCACAACTGAGAAAGGACAGTAAAAAAAATTTAAAAAGACATTCATGTAGTAAACATGTCAATCGCCAATCTGATAATTTACTTACATGCTATAACTCTTCCTCTCCAACACTGAATTCCAGAATAACATAACTATGCTTTTTGTTTAATGTTTCTCCTAGAGCTTGTAGATATCCCACTAAAGAAGAGAGCTTACCCTATTTGTATTACACATTCCTGTAATACAAATTATCAGCTGGAAACTACAGCAAAGCTCCCACTGGCTGAAGTGGGAGCAGACTAGGTCAAACTTTAAAGTAAATGTGAAAGCAGATTACCTTTGGAAAAAACACACAGGCACAAAATGGCAATTTAATAAAATCAGAAATACTGCTCTAAGATTATAGCATTCCGAAGTGATATTAGAACTTAATTTGTTTTCTGAGAAAGACTTTACATTTATCATTCTCTATGATATTTTATATAAAAAGTGAGCAATAAGAGGCTGCATACCGGGAAGTGATAACTTGTGGTATCACATTTCAGTATATAGAGTCTTAAATATTTATGTGCAAAAGTCATTTAGCTATAAGCCTGTTTCCTGTTTTCAACCAGATGCTGTTGCATAAGCTAAAAATACTTAAGAAAAGGTCTAGAATGATAGAAGATTCCACTTGTAAATGTACTCCGTGCATGGTGTCAAAGGACAATCCTGTGGACTTTTGAAAAAGGAGTTAGCTAGCCTTGTGTGCGCCTGAGCCTTGATGCATATATGCCTAACTAATTTCTGTGCATTTGTACAGTGGAATAAGAGCTTTCAATGCAAAGAATGATTTGCACTTACAATAGATGGATTTCCCTGAGAAACAGATATTTGTCTTTTTCCCTTTGAAAGTTTTGGGTTTGGGTTTGGTTTTTTTCCTTTGAAACTGTAATCCGAAAGAAAAGAATGAAAAGCAGCAACATATTTAATCACAGATTAAAACATTCCTTGCAGCTCTCAACTTCTGGCAGGTGCTGCAGTAAGGGGTAAAAAAAGAGTTAATCATGACCATAAAATAGGAATGGTTTTAGAAGGTTGGACTTTGCTATATATTAGATTGGAGCTGGTTAAAGCTCCTCCTAGAAAATATAGGTCGAATTTCGAGCACATAGAATTTAGCCTTTAACAATCAATTAAAACAATTCAAAATCTGTCACTAAAAAAAAGTAAAACCAGTTTTTCCAGCCTTCTGTTTTCCAGTATGCCCCTTGAACAGTGACAAACAAGTCTTAAAATCAAAACAACCATGAGGTAGGGCACAGTTGACATTTCACAACTCAAGTAAACTATCTACGATAAATAAAAGCCAACACATTTTACAAGGCAGTATATACACTCCAATGATTCTATTTTCAACTATAATCAACTGCAGTGGGTGTAATGAGAGGCAACAAGCTGCAACTAAGGAATATGTAACATGTGGTAGTATGACACTGATATTAAGTCACTGCCTGTATTAATGCTTCCATTTATTTTATGAGCTACATTTTTTCTTTTCTTTTTCTTTTTCTTTTCTTTTTTTTTTTTTTTTTTTTAATTCAGACTCAAGTATTTGACCCTTGCAGCTTCTTATACTCCATATTCTGCAGGCATTTTTGAGAGGAACAGGAAACTCCGGATACACTCCTCTTACCTGTCATCCATACAGTCATTCTGCTTATTGTGCTACTGGAAGGAAACAAAGTACTTGCTTGCCCTTGTTGGTACCATGACATTTCCTCAGCCTGCTGCTGTTGCTGTCCACCTTACTAGTATGTCTCAAACCCATATTCATACACCTGCAATCCTGAGTGATCTATGAATGTTCCCTTTGTAAGTGTCATGCAGGCCACCGACCTGAAGGAGGGAAGTATGAGTGCAGTTCAGTTTGATCCTATTGGATTTGTAAATCTTTTCTGAATGTAGATGTTATTTCCAGTGTATTTTTAGAGATACTACATGTCCTGGCTAGCTGTCAGTTCATAAACATTTACTACCACTGCCATACACTGTCAGCTGACTTGCTGAAACCAAACTGGTTTGCAGCAGCGTCTGAAGCAGCTAGAGATGTGAGTGCATCTCACCCCTTTGATACTGGTATTGGTATCTTTGAAAATTTGCTTTGAAATGGAAGATAGAATAAGTTTTTCACATAGTTTCATGTAGAAACTCTGCAGCCAGTTCTGGTCATCCTGTATTTATATGCAATCTTAGAATGTTTCTTATCAACACAACTGCTCAGGCATCTGAAAGCCAAGTGACCTTTGTGTCCTCCTGTCTTCTGCAACAAGTATTATCTCAAAATCTTAAGTATCTCTAAACAACTCACTGAATTGCATTAACAACTCCTTTGAAAGCAGGAGCAATTAATTCAAAAGATCGGTGGCCATCTCCTTCATTAGATTGAAGCAAGAAGGTGCAGTGTAAGAACTGCTTCAGAAAAGTGTGTTGACAAGCTAAGCCACTTCTGCACATGCTTATTTAGGTAGACAAACTCTCCTCTGAATCAATTTTTAAGGCTGGATTTTCTTAGCAAAATGCTAAGAAAATCCCAGAAATCCTAAACCCGAATATGCCTGGGTTCAGTACCACTGAACCTATTGGAGGAGGGGAGGTGTTGCAGTTGGTTTTGCCTTTGTTTTTTTCATTATATTTGGGGCATCCAATATGGGACTCTCGGCAACCTGAAATCTTGGAAGCAAACTGAGTAATGTGCCTGCCAAGATACTGTCCAGTGTAGTGTTTATACATGTCATATAAGTCTGATTTATATAATTAAACCAACAGAAGCTTCCGTACATGGGCAAGCCTTAGTAAGTTTTCTTTCCAGACATTTGGCCTTCTAAATGAACATCACGTTAAGGAGAGCTCCTAGGACATAGAACTTACTAGTGTTCAACGGAAGTGCAGAAAACCTTTAGCATTTTTTATTCAACTGCTGTACAATTTCACTCTCTACAAAGACTGAAACAGCAGAAGGTCTAATACACTTAAAAAACAAAGTTAGCAACTCATATATAATTTAATTTTAAAGCATTTTGAGACAGTATTCTTACTTTAAAAAATATTTTCATTATACACAATATGTGAAAGACTCAAGAGATAATATTATTTCCATATATTACACAACAAATGAATTCTTTCAATCAAAATAAGCAACAATACTTTTCTCCTAAAAATAAACATCAGTATTCCCTTTCATAAATAGGAGACCAAAACATGGAGGGATTCAGTCAGCTGCCCTAAATCACTGAGGAAGTCTGAAGATTCCTGAACCCTGACTTTGAATCTGAGTAAAAGGTTTTAATAACAATGACATCTTCTCATTTTAAAGTTGTGTCTTTTCAAACTAAGCACTCCATAACAATCAAGAAAAGGCCTGGTCAGTAGCAGATGTGGGAGAAAGGAAAAAGGGATTATGGAGAGCAGCAGCACAAACATTTGCTTTACTCAGAGCAGATGGGTAGGAGTTTAGAAAGATTTTTCAATTCTAAGGCCATAATGAAGGTCATAAACCAGCAAAATAGTACAGCTTTTCTTGTAATTTCCAAGTTAGAAAGCATTTTCCTTCCTTGGTCCACATTGTGTACTGAAATCTTGTAAGCAGTAAGTCATTCCTGGTAAGCATGCTGCCCACTGCAAAAATAGACTGCATAGAACTTTTCTAAGTAGTTAAAAATATGCAAATAATCGTACCCAAAGGGAAGAAAATAATGTGAAAAGCTCACACATCAGAATTGGTTTTATTTATAGAGTATTTCCAAATTAAGAAATTCTTAGTGAAAATAAATCATATCTTTATCTAATTGGTAGTGCTTCAGTACATACTGCTCCATGCCTTTTCACATAGCAGAATTTAGCAATAGTTCAACACAATAGGACTCTGTCTTGCACTTCAGTGAATTTCTGAGTACTGAGCCCACTTCTACAGAACTGCTATTGAGCCACAGAAATATTTAATCAGCCACTAAACACTGCTAGAAAGAAATATTTAGAGGCAGTGTTTTCATTTTGTTTCATAACAGTAAAGAAAGAGGGAGGAACACGTTTCTGCAGCATCCTTCGGTTTGATGCAATCTAAATTCTCGGTATTACTCTTGCAAGTGAGGACAGATTTAAGGACTAGACTCCAAGATTTTACAAGTTACAATAAAGAGCATTTTATTTTTCTGTCTTTTATTCAGGCAAAGGTCTATTAAAGGCAGTGATGAGTATACTTTTTTCTGAATAATGATAGCGGCAGCCATTTCAACTATCTATGGTTTGCTTTTCATTCATTAATCAATTTAAAATGTTAAAAAGAACTAATGCAAAATGGAATAGCATATAATGAAGAGATTAAATGTTCTGGAAAAGGATCATGCATTTTAGTCATTATGTTAACAGTTCTCAATGCATGCATTTGAAAATCATAACATCTTCATTATAGAACAGTAGATTGACCTTAATTTAAACTATAATCTTTGTAGATCTGAGATTTAAATCTGGACTGGTGTCAACTCAGACCTCAGTAAACTGTGAGCATTGGTTTAGTTTTGTGAAGATCTGGAGAAGAAGGGGAAAAAAAGATACACTAACTACACTCACATGATGTTATTTTTAATTATATTGTAAATAACTAAGTGAATCTAACTGTTTATGCTTGAATCAAGAACAAAAGGAAAATAGGAAGACTGTGGTGTAAATAAATTTTTAATATATGTCAGAACGTTGTTTGAAAACCCTGAAAGAGCCAAAAGATTTGATCTGTGAATGGAAAAGGAAAAGTCAAAAGATGTTATCAGCAGTTAAGATTCAAAAAAACTAAAACAGAAAAAAGAACACTGGGAGAAAGAGATTAGTACGGTTGACTGATTAAAACAAATGGTGAGTTTATATCAGCTTGTAATTGCTTCCAGACAAATGCCTTACAGTATATCCTTTAAAATAATCACAACTGTTGGAAAACATCTTTATAGCAATTGATCTTTATATCACATAGTGAGAATTCCACCAACTAATGTTATGGTTGCTGCAAGAATGAGAAAAATATCAGCGAAGCATACCATATATTGTACAGTTAACCCTCAAAAATACCTAAAAATAAGATGTTTTTCCAAAGATAAGTTATTATCACAGAGAGTACAAAAAGATTCTGTCAACACAGAGGTTAAACTATAACAGTCCTAAAATACCACAAATTTTGTCTGGTTTGTAGCATTTGAACAGCAATATAAGGGTGGTGCTTACCTCCATGATTCTCCTTTCTAGGTGGAGAACTGGGAGCACTCTAAGCCCATTGATACTGGATAGACTTGCAATGAGAAATAAGCAAGTCATGCAAGAGGAAATCTCTAGGAGCATGCTTTAAAGATGTGTTCCTAAGGTATAACAGCTTTTTCTAGAAATTAAGTGCTTTCATACCATTACATTCTTCAAGGGAGTCATAACAAATTTAACTGATTGCAGGTTTGGTACCTAATGTCAATGTAAAAGACCTAAATTTGTAGCAAGAATGACTTATACAGGTGAAGTTCACACAAGAATGCATGCAGGATTTGGGGATATAACATCTAGGGTTGGTGTGTCCCTTTATGCTATTGGTTCTGAGGAGGTATGATTCTGAGGGAGATAAGAAAAGAAGGTGTTTCAAAATCTCATTTTAGACATGGTTTGTTCCAGGGACAGAAATATCACCTGCCTGACTTCAGCAAATATACAAAGCAAACATCTGTGTTGGAAGAGCATTTGAGTCTTGTTCCTTTTTCAATTCTGCTACCATTTGCTCTGGAAAAATTCTTCTGCATTTGTACATATAAATATGATGGAAAATTTTTTTCTTATGAATATGAATTAAAATTCTAGAGCTGTTACAGGTGCTGACATGGAAGTGTGGTCAAGAACATGGACAGTGTTCAAGAACACTGGCTCTATTAATTTTATTTTATTTTTTTACTGAAATATCATCATTTTCCTTTGCCTCATTCATTCTAAAAGGAATGGTTTCATTTCTTTGCACGTTCAACAACAAGTGAGTGGGTACCACAGACATAGGGCTCAGAAGCTTTTTGGTCACTACACTTCTGAACAGGGACCTGAAATTCTTAATGGTAAGATAATCATTAGGAAAATTGGTAACAGGAAGAAGTCAGGCCTGAGTACCACATTTTGAAAAGTCAAGATCTTATCAGTCTCCGGGCACTTTCTGAGAATAATAGTGCTTTGATGAAACTTGGCTATTCATAGTAAGTTAAACTATAGTACTACATCTGTTAGTGCTGTGTGCCAATAAAATATGGTCTCAAGTCAAGACAAAGAGTGCTGTGAGGAACTCACCCAGAAGCTTTAGCTTTCTCAAACTATCTTAAAATGCAGGTTTCTGGGCAGTCTCAAGTTTCATACAATCTGCTTGCTGGTCAGATATAAAAAGCAACAGACAACACTCAAGCAGAATGTATATTTTGCGGAGGTAATCCTTATGTAGACATTTCTGTGGCATCACTAGTTCAGTGAATCTAAGTTGGTTTAGTTCTCGAAGTTCATCAGTTTAGCTTGTACAACTTTTGGGGCTCAAAGCAGAAGTGTGTGAGGCTGAACAGTCCAACACTAAGTAGTCAGGCTGAGTGTTTTAGAATATTTTTGAAGTGATATTTTTTAGAAATGCCTGGATTCCAGAGGTCAGGTAGATAGGAAAACCTTATTTTGAAAATAAGTATCAGCACCTTACTCTCATTTAAGTCTTTCTCAAAATCAAACAGTGTTTGGAAACTTAAAAATACATTATGCTCAACTACATTTATTTACTGCCCACTGAGTTCAATAGATTGCCACTATGTTCAGCAGAAAGTTCTTCTAGCTTTTTGTAACCTTCAGTCACAGATTTTGAGAGAAAACTGGTCAAATTTTTTGCAGGACAAAGGATGTGTATGTTTTAATTCAAGAACAAATCTAGAAATGGGTTATAGAAGACTGTAAAATAGATGACCTGTTAAAGCAACTTTGTGAAAACCTGTGTACTCCCTTTAATTACTTTACTGTGAGCTTAGTTTTCATCCACCTAAGCTTACATGGTCTGTCTTTCAGAAAGTTACTCTATTTGGCTCTTCTTAGATGTAATCAGAACTGTTCTGTGTTCCCTTAATTACAAACACATTTCTTTCTCCATGCAATATCCCTAAGTATGCAGCAACCATCCCCTTGCCAAAGCTTTCTGGCATTTTTATTCCAGTTAGAATCCAAATCTACATTTTTCTGTGAGAAAAGCTGTAGGGAAGACTGTAAACAGGATAATTATGTAGCAGTACAGTCTTAAATGCAAGTTTTACTTGCACATTATTTTGAATGTATGGCTTTTTAATTCCTAATGAGTTGTGGAGATGCAATGCTATTGTTCTTGAAGTACATACGTGCTTTCATTAATGCAAATTGCATTAATTCTGTAAGCAATTTTAAACAGAAAGGATGAAGAAGATTAAAAACTCTGCAGAATGTCACAAAAGTTACAATCATTGCAATGGACTAAAATCTCTAATCTGTGTCAGTTTTGTGTGGCCTCCTTTATCTCACCCTGTGGAATAGCTCTGGAAAGTAACCAACCAACAAAATTATCCATAAGGAATGTAGCCTAGTTTTCTGGGTCCTTTACAGATGCCTCTGGCACCTCATGTTGGAAGATTATTTTCAGAGTTTTGGAAAATATTCATAAACATATTTTTAAAGAGCTAAGTCAGAACTCAATCAGTTAGCTGTCACCATTTTTTTATATTTGGAATGAAAACATCTGATGATATGATAGAATATGTGGCTTTTGCCACAAGATTCCTGGAAGAGTTTTGTAGTGCTCAAGAGCACTCAAATGGAAGTTAGTGGAAAATTAGTTGGAGGCTTTCCTCTTCTTTTGGAAGTTACTAAGATATTGATTCATAGAAAGAAGAAATCTTGGTCGTTACATCAATCACTGCTTATAGAATAAAAATTACTGTGTGTTTTCATTCATCTCTCATTTTAAGCAACACTTATTTACCTATCAATTGGAGACACTGAATTAAGTGAGCTTATCATTATCTTTTCCATTTGAAAGGAGAAAAACACAGGAAAACATACTTGAACGTGCAATTGTTCAGAAGTAAACAAAGTGCTTAAAAGTGTTAGTTCAAAGCATTTAGCTGTTGATTAAATCTGATAAATCAAATAAGAACATTCACTTTCAATGGCAACATTTTAGAGAGGATTTTACCCTTTCCTGGTTCTCAGTGAAATGCACCTGCAAAATAATTTTAAGTGATAAATTGTGAACAAAGTACTTCCTCCTTACAGCTCATGGAATGAAAATGGATCAAGTTCTAAGCAAAATTTTTCATGTTCTCAGCTATTCTAATGCTGGGCCATGTCTCCTTGAATCTATGCTGCTACTCACTAATAAACACTCTCCTTTTATTTAAGTGTGTCAATGGCCTTTGCTTTTCATAGAATCATAGAATAGTTAGGGTTGGAAAGGACCTTAAGATCATCTAGTTCCAACCCCCCTGCCATGGGCAGGGATACCTCACACTAAACCATGTCACCCAAGGCTCTGTCCAACCTGACCTTGAACACCGCCAGGGGTGGAGCATTCACAGCTTCCTGGGCAACCCATTCCAGTGCTTTGCTTCTAGTTAGCACATGAAACTTCGGGTCTCAAGGATGAAGTTTCCTAAGAGTAAATTTCTGAGCTTCCACTTAGTGTTGAAGGATTGTCCTGGGTTCAGCAGCAGCAGTCACTTTTTCTCCTTCTTAGTAGCTGGTGCAGTGCTGTGGTTTTGACTTTCGGCCTGGGAATAATACTGATAAAGCCGATGTTTTCAGTTGCTGGTCAGAATGTTTACCCTGACCAAGGACTTTGTGAGTCTCATGCTCTGCCAAGGAGGAGGAGAAGCCACGAGGAAGCAGGGACAGGACACCTGACCCAAACTAGCCAAAGAGGTATTCCATACCACAGCATGTCATGCCGGGGGATGTAACTGGGAGCTACCCAGAAGGGCACGTCCTCTTTTCTGTCGGGCTCTTTTCTGGCGGGCGGTATCGTATTCTCTTCCCTTGTTATTTCTCTTATCATTATTATTATTGGTGGCAGCAGTAGTGGTTTGTGTTATACCTTAGTTACTGGACTGTTCTTATCTCAACCCGTGGAAGTTACATTCTTTCGATTCTCCTCCCCATCCCTCTGGGGGGGTGGGGGAGGAAGTAGACTGCGTGGTTCTAATTTACGGCCTGGGCTTAAACCACGACACCACCCCAGGCGTTAAATGTCTGCAAGCTCTGGTGTATAACCTAATGAAAAATACTACATTACCGGATAGCCTTTGCGTTAGCTAATAACTGAATAATTCTTGAAGGATCAGATTAAAATTCTTGTTTCCATTAAAGCAGATCCCAAGAGTAATGATCAGCTAGTTTACCTTTTCCTAAACAAGCCATGATTTGGCATGATAGGCAGTTATCTGTTTCTTCTTCTAGTAAATTCATTTTTGCATATAGATTAACTGCTATTTGTATTTCGTCAGAGAAGCACTCACAGGGCTATCTCTCATGCTGCCCAGATTAACTGCTTATGCCCACATTTACAGATTTCAAATTATTTTAGGTATACATGTATTCTTACTAAATTATGTAGTAATTGCTCATCAGTGAACTGAATTGTTCATATCAGCATCAGCAGAAAGTAGTATCGTACCAGCAAGCAGCAGAAAACTTACTAATAAGTGACAATATATATAGTCATATACAATTTTAAACAGCATTCATTTACCTTTGTGTTAATTATAGATGTTGACTAAGAGATCTCATGTGTCTTTTCTTCTCCTGCTTGAAGGAAGATAAATAGAATATTCTAACTTCCAAGGGAAAAAATTAAAAAATACTTATCTTGGTTTGTCTTCATCTGAGACAGTAAATGTTGAAATACTGTAGGGAGAGATGCAGTTTTATGTACAAAACAGGTCTGAAGCCACTAACATCTCTCCAACAATACGTGTATAAATGTTGCAAGGATTTTTTTCAAATGTTACTCAAATATTTTCTGTTTGTATATGCTTGCCAACATAACCCAGAGAGGCAGATATGAGAATGAGAATTTGGCTCTATAGGCACACCTGTTGGCCATACATAGCCATGAGAGCAGAATTTTAAAGATGAGCCTAGAACACAATTATATTCTGATTCTGTCACACTAGATAAACTTTCTTCACTTTTTCTACAAACATGAATTCCTGTGTCACAGATAATTGCCAGGCAATTGAAAGGAAAGAAGCAAGTGGAACCATAATCTGAATACAAAAGAAAACATCAGAGAAATCCTTACTTTTGTGAAATATAAAAATATTACCTACATTCAATTCAATGGATTTTACATGGCATTTCCACAACAGAAACAGAAGCAGCTTTTTAAATGTCACAAAGTATATAAACACAATAAAATGTTTCCCCATACTTAGTATAGGTATTTTGCATTTCAAATGCTGTAGCTAATACGCAAGCCTCGCAAAGCAGTTTACAGGCCCTTTCCAAATCTCATGTCATCAATTAGGCATCTGCAAAACCATTCTCCAAAATTGCAGGTAGCTAAAGAGTAATTTGCAGAGAAGCCACTGAGGTAAGTTGAAGAATAGAAAAGGGAATTCAAGAGATCCCGATTTCCAGTTCTTTCACCAGTCTCCCTGCATCATAATAAGGAATATTAAAAGCAATTTGAAAAAAAGTATTCTAAGCACTACAATGTATAGCTCAAGCCCAATTTCGAAAACAGCTATAGAGTATTACAATTTTCAGTGGTTAAGTTGAATGTATGGAATGCTCTGTCAAAACAGATAGAGTTTTATAGATGCAGTTATTTTTTTAATGACAAAGAGAAACAGCAATTTAAGCCTCTTTCTTTAGATTCAATATTTCTATTACAAATTGATTTCTTATATATCTTTAAGATTTCAATATGTAACTTGGCAATGTTGGTGCATGGGGGTTTTTTACAATTAGTATCCTGTGTAGTACAAAAACCTGTACAAAAAAAAAAGGCATCAATATACAAATACTATTAACACAATTCACTTGGTATGTTAGATGTACTGAAGGAATTCATCTATTGAATGAACAACAGAGGTTGTTCTCAACTGGGGGTTAATTATACTGCCTGAGGAACCTGAAGTGTGAAAAGACAACAACATCTTTAGAATTACTACAAACCTATTTAATGTACAGTTATACATTTTCAGTGAACACAGTGAGTTTCAGGGCTTATCAAGTTTTCAGTTTTCTCAGTGATACTGAGAGACCTTTGCATATTCAAGTTTAATGCAACCAGATGAATTAGAAGTACATAGAACAATTGCTTAATATTTGCAAATATTTGAACTTCTCCTACTAGGACATATTTAAACTGCTTTTATTTTAGTCTGCTTTTCAGGTGTGGACTGATTTTTTGGGTGTGGATGCTTCAGGGAATGTCAAGTGTCTTCATAAGAATGATGCTTTTCTTGTTGTGCTTGATTTTTTTGTTTGTTAAGTTGTCTTTGAGGCAGTACTGGCAAGTGAATACATTCTTCGGCCTGACCCAGAAAAGACTTATGAACATAGTTAGGTTTATGTACTGTGAGTGGTCTCATTGACTGCTGATTTAGTGCAATGTTTCACAGACTTTTTTTTTACTTAAGTCCCTTGAGATGATGTAATAATACAAAACTGGCTTACCATCGCATTTTGCTTTGAAAAGAGCAGAAGTAAAAATATACACTCTTAAAACTCATACAGGTTGTATATTCTTAAGTGTAAAGTAGTTAGAAATACTTATGATTAAAACTGTAGTTAGAAATGCTTATGATTAAAACTGAAGTAAGCACAGAATAACAAGTCAATGACACATGCATCTTGTACTCCAGAAAATACAGTGCTTTGCCATATGTAATTGATATTCACATACCTTGAGTGCAAATGCACCCCCATTTCTAGGTTATCTTTTGAGGAAGGGATTATCGTAATGTCTGGGTAAATCAAGACCTAGATATTGCTCAAATGATGTATAATGATAACTAAGTGGAATTTTGTGTCATTTTCTACAGACCATATGAATCCCAAGGAGAAGCTTCCAGGAAGTATGTGGGAAAGCACTAGTCCCTCTCCACTCAATTCTCTCTGTAAAAGCAGATTTCTCAGAGTTTTATAGGAAAAGAGTGAATGCCGAGGCCTTGCCTGAATCAGCATGAGGCATTGTATTTCACAATTAACAGTTAATCTGATAACAGAAAACTAACAGCCACAGGTGATCATGACAGTCATGTTACTGTGCTGGAGCTGGGTTTGCTTCCATCTGCTAAAAATGATGACTCCATTGTCATACCTCATACCTATCTAATAAATGTCAGTGTTAGCAGGCCCAGAAAATAACAAATCTTCACTGCAACACCTGCTTCCAAATGTCCTTGTTTATTATGCTTCTGAAACACTATTTTTGTATTCACTCTTGTCTAGAGTGGAGGAGTCTTAGTAGGACCAGAAGTCTTACCATCTGGCCTACCCTGACTGAGCCTCCTTGTTATATTTCCTGTACAAGATTCATTGAAGTGCTTAGAAAGTGTGAGCACTAACCTGAAAGTAGAGGTGGGGGTGGTGTTACTCTAAGTCCACAAGAGACTGCATTTCTACATTAATGAATAAAGAAAGAGTTTAAGGAGGCAAAAGCAAGTGCAGCAAAAAGAGTTGAGATTCTACTACAACTGCAACACCGCTACTGCAGTAATTTGACAGTATTCTGGGACTTAACAGGTTCTTGTACTGTGTAAAGGAAATGTTTGTCCTTGAATAATACATCACCGCATTTGCGGCATTTTTTTAAACACATCTTTCTGTCATCGTTATTTCCTTTTATTCTCTGCTCTGAGATGTAACCAATTTAAATTGCAAATGGGATATTTTTACAATGTTTAAGTAAAATGTATAAAAGATTTGATTCTTCAAGGTCCTGTACCAGAAGAAAAAAGAAAAAGCTTACATGCAAACTAATACAGGAATAAGCAGCTAGCTGAAAAAATTCCCTGCATAGCCCACTGATTGTGAGGTTTGCATTCTAGGTGGAATTACTGTACTGTAGTTCCTTTTGTAATGAAAAAAATCTATGGAATTAACTGTGTATGTAGGGGCTCTATCTAGCCTTTTTATTGAATCTTCCCTCTTCTACAATACTTCAAGGATTTCCTTGAAATAGGAGAAAACTGGAAGCTAGAGACTCTCTAGAGGATTGCCAACACCACAGAAGATAATAATTGGGGGAACAATAGCACAAAGAATGGTATATAATGAACAAATAAGTGATTCAGTGAAAAGCAGAGCATGTATGGCCTGAAGACAGTAGAGAATCAGACATTACATAGACCTAAGTGATTAAGCATTTTCATCATCAAAAAAGGTCACACGTCTTCTCCTTTCTTTCTTTTCCCTCATCTTATTCCCCTCTAAACTGCTATAAACATGAACAACTTTAGTTTATTATCTAAGCATCAGTTAAAGGTAGGTGGAAGACATCTAATGAATTAGTAGCATGATGCTAGTAAATAGCATTAGCACAGTAATCTAAAGCTCACTGGGCTTGTGAGCTCTTTACTGAGTGCAATGTCTTGTAAAGAGGATCTGATACCTCTATTATACTGCTATGATATTAAAACTCATAAAAATCAGTCCCTACTATTGGTGGATAGCAATGATGCAACTTTTTTTGCCAAAACAGATTTAAGGTGGTTTCTACAAATTTATTTCCCTATGTTGTAGAATTCAAAATGTTCTTATTTACCAAAAAAAAAAAAGAGTAAAATATAACAATTACTCTACTACTGACAAAAAGTACTGAATCTTTCACAGAAAGCCATGGCTAAATGAAGAAATAACAACAACTCACATTTGTTGATGTTCCAGAGCTTGAAATATCAAAATATCATTGAGAATGTTATAACTTTCAACTTGACTCTATCCCATTCCTGCTCCAGCACCAGGCACTCCATCAGTCCTACGGCATACTTCATTGCATACTTATTTCCTAATACTCCATGCTACTGCACCAATATAGAAAGAAACTACACAAACTTCCAAACTCTTTAATTTCAGAGATTTGAGTTGGAGTAATAGAAATAAATTTCAACTGTCCAGCTTTTAATGCAGGTACAACCTCAAAGAATTGAAGATTTTTTTTCTGTTTGGCTGTCTTTCACTGGGAGCAGTTAGATGGTGCTTTCTCTTTTTGTCTCCACTTCCCAGTCAGCTGCAGCACAAAATTCAAAACAAACATACTGAAAACTAATTCTTACCTATTTAGACTGAGGACAACATTCTTCAATACAAATGGAATATTATTACTATATATAATCACATGCTGTTTAGTTTCTAACTTGACAGTAACATGTATCCAAAACAAATAATCTTGTAATTATATTAAATAATTAAAAGTTCTCCAAATTTTGTAAGATCTCAGCTTGGCCCTTGTTTGTTTTTTCCTTGGCATTTTTCATTTTAATTTTATTTGCAAAAAGCAAAAGAATTAAAATTGTCATCTAGTACGATCCAACTTTCAGTATAATTGCGGGCTTTAATTGACAAAATATTTAAAAGCTTTTAAAATATTTTAATGGACTCAAAATGTCTATCTTCAAGAAAATAAGCATTTTAGAAAAGATTTGTAGTGAAACCATAGGAGACCTTCTGCAATGAAAGAGTAACCACTGACTTTCTTTTCCTTTTTTTTACATTTGGCTTCTGTTTACATGCACTTACATAAATGACCCCACAGAAGTTGCTGGGATTTATATATGAGTTGGTAATCAACCATATGAATAAGGACTGCATCAATTCAGCTCATAGTGTATAAAAGCAATAAGGACATCATGCTACAATAAAGGTTTTATGCTTTTAGGACTGGATAATTGTAGGAGTACTGCCTAATCAAAAAGATCAAGAACATTTTGAACTCTTAAAGAACAACTACACCCAGTGAAAAAGAAAATTGCAAACGAGATACAAACTCTAAGGAAGACAAATTTATCAGAAGAAGGTAAATTTAGTTCTCTCAGTAGAGTTGCTTTTATTTTGACGAAAATCATGTATTTTCCTTTTTAAAATAGCAGACCTGATCTACCTGCTGAATAAAACCTACAATCTCAACATGGCAATGCTATTTACTAGATTTTTCAAGGAGAATTCTAATATGTACAGAAAGGCAGCATCATTATTCAAGTTGACATGAACCCCCAAGATATCCTTTTTAATTAACCAGATAAAGCAGTGTAGGAGCAGTTTCATACTGACGCCATAGCTCTACCTGAGCTTCTCAGTGATCTATGACAACTGACTTACTGATCATACCCACATTAAAAAATATACTGTAATAAGAAAGCTTCCATAACCCGTTAAGTAGAAGAAAACAGGGTTTTGAAAATTTTGTTGAAAAATCAAAAATCAAGGTTTTGATTATCAAAAAATATACTTGATAAGGTATAGTTGACAAGAGCAGAAGTGAACCTTGTAGCATTGTAACAACTGCCTTCATCCCCCAGAGGTCTCCAAAGTGTACAGCCGTCCTTTCTCCCCTCTTCATTCTTCCCTTCCTTTCTCTACATTTATAAATGAGCCATTAGGAATTGTGAAGACATAAAACACTTTCGTCATCAACAGTGTGAGAATGATACGTCTCCAGTAAAAGAAATCAGTGACATAAAATAAATGCCATCATATATTAATACTATAGACTGGGATGAATAGCGGCTGGTTCAGACTGAAACTTAAGCAAGACCTATGCGAAGCTGTGGGATTAATCAAGGCGCTGTCTTTTATTGAGGGATGGGCCTATCCACTGTCAAATGAGTTTTGCAGTTCAGAGTAACACAGTGGATCAAGTTTGCTAAATGCTAAATATTTAGATTGAATAAGGATTTGAATGGTGAAAGAATGTCTTCTTTTGTCTTTGGAATGCCAAGGCATAATCCTTTTTCTCAGAGGAGTCACCTCACAGTGACTCATGCAATACGTTTAAAGCAGACTAATGTTAGCTGGTAATTAAAATAAAAGACATATAAAATCTCCACTTACTGTAAAGTAAGTCAGGAGCTTACCACCTTACCAGGACACTTGAGAAAATAGGATGTTTACTATTTCATACCTTTCACTGGCTTCCAGTTCACATGTAGTGCCAGTTCAAGGCCATGAATCTACTCATTAGCATATTCACCTGTTTTATGCCTCTCTCTACTGAGAGACCCCTTCTCTCTTTGTGATCCAGCAAGACAGCTGTGTTCCACTGGCACAACAGAATTACAATTTACAGACTGAAAATTTTGAGACATTCCTCACGGACATATTTACTCTTTTATTTTTCTGTTATTAGCAAAAAAACCCCCAAACCATTAATAAATAAAACCAGACAAACCAAGGGGCGACAAAGACTCTATTAAGATCTTCTCAGCAACATTCTTCATTACTTAGCAAATATTTTTCTATACAGCATGAAATCCTTCAGAAACATGTCTGGCCAAGTAACCTTCATGTATGAATTTACACAAACAAGACTCAGGTTGAAAAACAGAATATGAAGGAACCACAGCTTTAGAACAAATTTTGTCTTTAATGGATTTGCCTTTAAGGACACAGTTGCTTTTCTTATAGAGCAAACTCCCTGGACACTGGCACCACAAAAGTGAGGAAAAGCATCTGCTGTTTTTTAAGCAACCATGTAAATAGGATATAGCCTTTAGGAGCAATTGTTAACTCTAATAGCACTCCAGTATCAAGGAATGTTTAGTCCACGATAACAGAAAAATTATTATGAAGTCACCCAGTCAATTTTCCTTCGGGATTATTCTTTGCAGCATACTGTAGAAATTTGGTTGGGTTTTTTCATTTTATTTGTTTGTGCTATCAGTGTGGCTTCAGTCATTTTCCTTCAAAAAACATTTTATGAATTGTCACATTCTCCCTGGCGCTCAGCCCAGCATTCCCCCTCTGAACCTTGAAACATTGGTTTAAGGGTTAACAAAGAGTCAGGAAATTGTCCAAGCATATGTGTGCAAAGCTTCTGTGGTGTTAGAAAGAACCCATAGTCACTTGAAACTTATAGCCTTTCACATGAGGTTTCAAGAACGACCAAGATTTGATGCACAGACATTGATGATCTGTCGTTTCAGCTGAATCTGGGAAGTGCACATGAACACAACTTTTAAAATAGAGCAGTCACATTCTTTCTAAACTTGGATTTATATTTATTTCAAGCTGAATATTCCATATTTATCTCAAATTTTGATTGGAATGATATAAATGTAAGCTCACCAGAGACAACTGAGACAAGGAAGACTACAAAAGGTTGTCATTCCCATTTGCAGAGTCTCCCCCCCCCAACTTGCTGTTTTTCTGAAACTAGTAACTGAAATCTGGGTGAATCTGATGAGCCCCTTCCAGGCTGAATCGTATCAGCTAGGTAGGTTGTGCACCACTGCCATCTTCGGTACAGAGGAGGAATCGCTTATGTGACGGTCATTCAAATGAAACATGTTGAAATAACTCATTTAAATATAATCAGATGGTTAAAATTTGACAGCAGAATGGAACAGATTTTTCCACTGTTTGCAATGCTACAGAAATCAATAGACACAGCTTTTCTGTGCTGTATGCACATTTAAAAAAGAAATATTTGGAGATTGAAGATCCATGCACAATAAATAGGAAAATTAAAATATCTCGTATTACATTGCCAAATGATGGGGTAATAGACACAAACATATTGTTCTGTAAAAAAACTGCTTTAAGAAGAAAAAGTATGAATTGATTCATTTAGTCAAACACTGCTTGAACAGATGGTGTGATTAACAACTAGTATGTTAGCCATCTCAGGAGCTTACAGAAAAAGTAAACAAATGCCTTTAAATTATATCACTTTATTCCCCAAAAGGTATTTTCATTCATTTATTAGGAAAATGTGAAAATCTATATATTTATGATAGAGCTATGAATGTTTGGAAGATAGTAATCAGACATGCCTCGCAGTTGAAATTATTAAGTTTTGTTCTTAAATGCAGCCTTGAAATCTTGCAAGTTGTGGTTTACATCAGACCAACTGAGCTTTCGCAGTGGTTACAATGCATCAATATCTAGGGAAAAAAGTGGAGGAATATTCATCACTCTGACCTTACTGAGTGGTTTAGTGCAAATCAGTAAGTATTGCATGAGAAGTTGTTCAAAATAAGTCTGATTTTCATGTAAAGAATGTGTTGTGTCATTGTAACAGAGCAAAAGCACTAAAGGCAGCCAGGAGCGCAAGATTACACATGCACAGAAAATGCCAATATTTTTCTTTCACCACCAGCAGGAGGCAGAAACAAAAAAAAAAAATGTTGGCTCATGCTGTCCTTCAACATTTCTCAGGTGTTCATGACAGTCAACATAAATGAGAACACGCCTTTTGCTTACTCAGATGGACAGGATTGGAGTTGTCCTGCACTGTTTGTTAGAATTGTCTTGGGCAGCTGCTATAGATGAGCTTTCTCTATGGACCCGTTTTCTGTAAAGACATTTTGAAATGGAGTAGAAATAAAAAAGAATTATACTAGCAGCACTGAGGAATGATACTAACAACACTGAGCAGGAGAATAGAAACAGAAACAGAATTAGTTTTCATTATCATCTAAGAAGTGTGTCATATGCATCGTTGTTGTATTCCATAACATTCCTTGTGATCTTGTCAATGTGCTGCCAAGCCTAAGCCACGCACTACCCAGTAACTCAAACTCAGAGCTGTGCTGGTGCCATCACTCTGCTTTGTATAGAGCCTGAAGAGCTTGTTACTCATGCTTGCATTTGACCTCAAACTACCATAAACAAATCCAATCTAAAATCTATGTACAAAATAATTGAGAATAATATTTAAAATGGTCCATAAATTTAATCTTAGAGCAATATATCTTTCAATCGAGAATGAAGACTGCAACATCCCTGTCTCAGAAAGGAAGATGGTCACATTCTTCTGATGTCTCATTGGTTCATCAAGACAACTCTTGGTTATATTATGTAGTCATCCAGATACAAAAAGGAATGTCAGTGTAATTATTATACAAAGTAAGTTACTGCCAGTCAGCTCAGTTTATATAAACCTGTCAAGATCAGGGCCCATAAAGAATGATTCTGTTAGCAGAAAAACACTAAAAAATTCTAAGCAGTTACTAAAAATATATTTGCTTGATTCTTCTGTAGCTGGCATGTGAGAGGGAATCACATTATCAAAAACATTTGTAAGACCAGTGTCTGGTAATATTGCCTAATTCTGACAATGCATAGCTTATTTCAGTATATCCTCTGCTGCAAAAAACAAAATGAGTGCATTCATTTAAGGTTTCCTTGACCTCTCTCATGGCTTTTTCCTAACATTTGCATCAGCCACATCTTTTTTCAGAAACAAAAGTTTTAATAAAGCTTTGTTGTAACGGTGTTCAAGGCCAGGTTGGATGAGGCCTTGGGTGGCATGATTTAGTGGGAGGTGTCCCTGCCCATGGCAGGGGGGTTGGAACTAGATGATCTTAAGGTCCTTTCCAACCCTAACTATTCTATAATTCTATTCTATTCTATGAACTCAAAGAAACCATCAATAAATTAATGACTGAAAGATTTTCAGAAAAGACCAAGAGACAGAAAGTACAGATCAGTGTGTTGAATTGAATTTTCATTGTTTTCATTTTCACAAATCAGTTGTGAAGTAACAATGTGCTTTATTCAGAAAATACAGTAGTGACAGGGATGATGTTTCTGTGTAGAATGAGAGTCATAATCACCAGAGAGTTCTAATTTAATAATAGATTATTATTTAGTCATAAAAACACCACACTAGATTTACATCTTTCAGTCCTTCCTTTATCTTGATGTCTGTAAATAGATTAACTCTAGCAAATTGACAACTACCTCACTTATTAATATTACCTTATTATTTCTTTGTTTTTCCCATTTTTTCCTTTGTCTCTGCTGATTTGAACTTTTAGCTTTGTGGGAGCAGGGACTGTCTTCTTGATGGAAGCTGTTATGCCACAAAACCAGAGAGAATACTTGTGTAACTCTGAGACTCTCAAGCAATTCAGCTATAAATTCATGTCTTAAAAAACGCAGATCTAGAATTTTACCCAAAATGTGAGTAGCGCAGATGGTAATATCATGTAATAAATCTAAAAATAACATACAGGGGAGATAGAGATAAAAAGCATTATCTGAATTCTGATCAAAACAGGCAGGAGACAGTCATTGTTAGGTGGTGTTAAAGTTTCTAATGTTTTATACAGCTAATGTTTTTTCTTGGTTTTCCTCTGCTGCATTTTTACTTGGTAGAATGGGATTTTTACTGCTGTGTGATATAAAGGTGCTTGCCTAAACTTGTGAGTGCCCTTGGTAGTCTTAAGAGTACATCATTAAATAACTGATGAAGCACAACAGTTTACCTTATCAGCGATGTGCAAAGTTGAAGGAATAAAAACCTTACTATTTTCAATACATAGACGAGCAAATGAGCATGTAAAGAAATCAAATGTCAGAGAGACAAAATTCCCTACCAGTCAACTCCATTAAGAAAATTTCCAGTTAGGATGGTCTCAGTGGATTACAACTGCAATAGCTCAAGGATATGAGCAGTAAATAATTTGCAGCTTTACATGTTAAAATACAAAGTGCTGATAACTTGGTACAGATTATACTTTGGTTCACTGGGCCAAAACATACTACTTTTCACAACAAGGTAGCCTCCAAACCTCATTTATGTACCAGGACCCTACTTTAAAATGAATCATGCAAACTGACACAAAGTCTATTCTTAAAGTATACTAGTTCAAAAGTGAAGACATTGTGATCTGGGTTTAGGCACTACTGTAACTTTCTGAGGTTTTAAAAAGTGGGGAAAAGTTGAGATTCTCAGACTTACCTACTCTTTTGTAAGACTATATTGGAACTAGATGATCTTTAACGTCCCTTCCAACCCAAACCATTCTATGATACTATGATACTGGAAGAAAAGAAAGAGGCAAAGGGAAAGAGGGAAATTATAAAATTATCCACTTGAGCTACAAAGATCTGGTCTTCCCTCGGATTTCTTTTTAATCATTGGAAAATTAAAAACCTCTCTTAGAAGTGAAGCTCTTTTTCTTATTCTGGAGGATCTTGTCTCTCCTCACTGTCTACATAGCAAAGCCAAGAGGATTAGCCTAGCAAGGGTTCCACACTTCGGTGCACACTTTACCATTGGAATGTTTGCTTCTTCTAGCACTTTTCTATCTTCCTTTGTCAAAAAACTTTCCCAGTTTTCCCTGTTGTGACACTTTGGAAGCATAATTTTGTTCCCCTGCCTCAGCTTCCTTCATTTGCCAAGAAAAGTAATAAAATTTTCATTTCTGAGAGCTGAAACTATGTTCTGTAAAGCAAATACAATGCAGATTTCAAGTATGTTTATGCAGTAGTTCTCAACTCCTCTCTGACCAGGACTTTTTCTGATTTTTTATGATGATCCAGAACTTTCTTATGATGATCCTTGCCACCACCAGTCTCCCTGAATACACTCAGACTGGTGATCACAGCACAGGTAGGTCTGCCAAAGAGTCATGGACCACCTCAAGGTCTCCCTTCTTGAGGTAAGTGTTCTTTCCATGAGAATTCTAGCCTCTGAATCTAAAGTGCGCTTACAGCTTCCTACTCCTACCTGCATTCTAGGCCTGTATGTAAATGTTCTGATGAATGGGGTAAATTCACTTCAAAATCTGAAGTGTTATTTCATGAGTATGTGCTGCTGCTAGGAAAGCTGAGCAATAAGCAACGACCTTTAGTATAATTTTATATTACAGCAACATAAAAAGCAAAAGGTCTCAAAAATTATCTCGTTTCCTTGATGACTGTAGTTTTTTGTTTATTTTGACAATGAGCTAAATTTCATTTTTCTTTCCTCTGCCCTAAAAAATTACTATGAAATGAAATGAAATTAAATCAACAACCTTGCTTTAAAATACAACTTTTGAAAAAGCCTGGAGTCAGAACAATATTGCTGTTAAAATTAAGAGATTTCTTTGTCCCAGCTTGCTGCATCACTGTAGTACAGGGTTTCTAATATCATGCAAGGCCTTTTCATCCTTGTATTTATACAGGAGAGGCAGCGTTGGCTAAACAGTTTCTGCAAGCATAAACCTTGCCTCAGAAGCTGTGAAGGAATCTTCTGGGCCAACTTGTGAGTGACAAGGAACACCTCATCCAACACATCAGTTATCGGCTGCCCCCTAGTGCAGATTTTTACACTACACTGTCGGTCCTCAAACCCTAGTTAATTTTTCACCCTCTCTGTGTATTGCCTAAACTAAGCTGAGAATAAAGCACATTCACTTGCTGGGACGGACTCATTCCAAATTCCCTTTGTCTTGCTCCATTCTAGCAAAACATTCAATGCATATTTTATGTACGAAATAGAAGAGCTGAGAAATCTCCCATGAACACAAGTATTTCTCTCCTATTTTGTTTCCTTTATGTAAACCCAAAAACCACTAAAAAATTATACACAATTTGTTTTTCCAAAAAGAAACAAAACCAAAAACCAAAATACCAATTGCCATATCATTTTAAAAGACAAGCCATTTTGTATTATCCTTCTGAGCATAGCACAATCATGCTAGTTCCTTAGTTCAGGATTCAACTGCAACCTGCAAAGGGAAACCTTACCACTGACCTTATCCCTGTTAAGCTTGATCTCTTTTCGAAATTGCTGCTGCTGCAAAAAGACACCTGTGTGTTCACTTGAGGTCAAATTAGATCCAGTTCTAACTTAGTGCAGGTAGTTCATCATGCTGGTTAAGTACAGACATTAGGTCACTGACAGAGTTTATCAAATTCCACCAGAATTATAGCCAAACCTTATAGCCAGCTTTACCTCACCTTCTTTCTATCTTGTAACTGAATCTGTATGAGTGATGCTGCTATAGCATGTGCATTTGGCATAGAAATCAAATTGATCTACCGTTCTTTCAGACTTCCAAGAACAAAAACCAGCAAAGGTATAGGTATGAATTCAAGAGCAGTTCAAATTGCAAAATCTGCTCATGCAAAATTCAGGATCACAGATGACTTTCCATTGGCTAGAAGCCATACTAGAGTTCAGTAACTCCCACACAACAGAGCATAGCAGATCAAACTCCTGATCTGGAAGCAAAAGCAGTATGTCTGCATCACCATGGCACTGAGCTGGAGCCAGGCCTTACTACTGAGAGTCGAAGATTTAACTGAAATGCAAATTCATGCTAATGCAGCTGGTCAGTTTGTAGATGGGTCAGCACTAGTTCAGGGTTATCTGCACAGCATTTAATTGCACAGCACAGACATTCCCTGAGGAACCTCCCTTCCCTTTATTTTAAGTCCTTTAAATTTACATCTTTGAGCATAGCAGGATCATACAGACACTTACTGACCTCCAGTAATCATCTAACTGCCCTGTCCAACAATGCAGCCACTAGACATGACATTCATATAGTAACACTAAATGAATTTTTTCTTGCAATTGTAAGGAAACTTGGGCTAGCTATCTGTACTGTAAATCTGTAATTACTGAGGAAATAATGGAGAAATGGACAATGGCTTCACTGTTACCTGTCCAGTGACTGATTAACTAGATTGCCTAATGGCAAAACTGACTACACAGCAAGACTGCTACAAGAAATGCTGTGCCACCATCATTGCTGCCTGAATCAACTGTCTACTTAAACATAGCTAAAATAAGAACACATGGAGCATATAAATTTTCAGATACCAAAGAAAAGCATAATTATTATCCTGGTGGCATTAAAGCTTGCTTTGAGGAACTCTCAAGGCTGCTGATATTATCGAAAAATACAGTATAAAAAGTGCAAAGCCAGTCACCCATTCTTCCTCAATAAATATCCTTAATATGATCACAGGCCTTCAGATTCTAAGTAAAACCAAAATTCCTGAGAAATCTTCCCGTTCTAAAAATTGGCAGTGATTGATTACCCCAGTTCCAGGGCAATATCAGCTTCAGGAGGATTCAAATGTCAAATTAGCAGATCTGTGAAAATCTGATATCCACATGAAACTAAATAAAACTTTTGGAATAAGGTAAATTTCAACAATTTTAAAGTTAATACTGTGAAATTGTTGCTGTAAAACCAGCACTTTGAAAGCCAGCTGGATACCACTACTGCAACTTCCTGTGACATATGACTGGAAGTGATTCAAGGATGTTTGCACACTTTGCACACCCTGGGTACCTTTGAAGCAGAACAAAAGTGCTTCAGTGACGCTGTCTACACAGCTTTGAACACTCTGGACAGCTTTAAACACTCTGGACATCTTTGAACAAGTAAAGACCATGGCAAGTAAAGACCACGGCTCCCCATCAAATGGCAGCAGAAAATTTGCAAAATGGTGTTGCAGATGCTGCAGAGAATGTCAGAGCTCTTCTGAGAGCAGGATCCTCCCCAGCATGTTCTCTTACAACTGTATGGCTGGGATATTCATAAAGAAGATTTTGTTTTCTCATCCTACTCTCCAGATACCACATGATGATTTCAAAGAAGCACTTTAGTTCTCCTGTCTTATCAACTGGAAGAGAAGGAAAAAGACATTCAGTTTTGGCAGTTTTCCATACTTGTCATTCCTTCACATGGTAGCAGCCAAAAGTGTTGCAATGGAATAATCTGCACCTATCTATTAACCAGCGGTGGAATTAATTCCTTAAAAGAAGCTCACACAGGTTGCTTTCAAGCTGTGAACACTGTTTTTAAGTACCTTCATCTAGGTAGAATTACAGTTTAAATATGTTCTACCAACACTGATAGCATTGACTGTAACTTCCTATCTCTAAATCTCTGTAGACATCACATTATAATGCTTCACTGTTGCCAACGTTTGCTCTTGCTACATTTTTTCAAGCTAGCAATCATCACACTCTGTTGGGATGAGAACCAAGGATATCTGATTTATTCAATAATTCATAAAGAAAAAACTTCTAATCCAAAGCAAACTTTAGCTTTTCTATATTTACCCCTTAATCTCTCACTTACACTGGCAGGAAATAGGTATATTTTTGCCATCAGAAAACAGCAATGTCAAAGCAGAGCTCAGATGATGCAGTTGGTGCCTTTACAATTGCTTTTATACCGCTGTTTTAAAAGTTGGCTGATCCATTGTTTGTATCTTGATTTGATGCAGTGAATGATGAAGACCTTGCTGTTATAGCCAAGGAATATACCCTACAGAAGCACATTGTATTAAAGCTGTGTCAGTTTGCTCCCTTCCAGGGAGATGACCCAGTGGATTAAACTCTTTCATAGTATTTTACTATGGGCATGATACAAAGACCAAACCATTTTTGTTGTGCACTGCAGCTCGTTAGGCACTTCAGAGATCTAAAAATATTTTTTTTTTGCAGCAGCTGTTATATTTTACATATTTTTTAAAAGAATTGTGTGTGTAAGTAACATAGTCAAATGAAAAACATATGTCCACGGTTAATAGTATACAAAAAGAGCACTATGTATATCACCGAGAAATGAATAACATAAGCTTTGGTTATTGGCTTAAATGAATACTTTACAATCATTTTCCCCCATAAAAGGTGTGAACTCTGGGGGAGGGGGGAGTACTGCTGGGAATGGTGCCCTCTCTCATCTTAAAATGTGTGAGAATCCAAACAGATTATTTATATGCAGCTTCTTGTATTGATTACATTATGCTACATACTGTGCGATTCAATAGGAATCCTAAAAATATATTTTATAAGAGCTTATGGTTTGTAATGGTAGAATGGCAAAGGTTTAGCTCTCACCATAATCCGGAGGCTCGGTATTTACACTTTAATTCTTGACAACTCAGAAGGAAGGGTTTGCAGCACACACAAGCATACATGAACTTGGGGTTCGGCCTTAAAGGTCCTTTGCAAACCAAGACAAAATGCTGCCAAGATTTAAGTCTCTGATCTCCCAGAATTTGCAACTTTGCAAAACAGGAATATAAATGATGAATAAAATGGACAAACAGAGATGACTGAAGAAAGGAAAGCACTTTATTCTGGCTCTCTGTGTCATATTATGGATGTGTTGAACTAATTCCCATGGGATGGGAACTAACAGCCCCATGGAATGGCAAATACTGGGTCCATTAGCTGTATAGAAAGGCCTCTTCACCTACGTCCACTGGGAGGGGGGGTGGATCTAATAATTTGCTCAGTGAGAGACAGGAAGAATCACTAGAGGGCTCCCAAACTATTTAAAGGGACATTCTCCTTCCTGTAATGTGCATTGGATAACATGAGTTAAATAAAAGACTTCAAGGATTCTCGTTTTACTTCTCTCATTGGCTCAAATATTCCATCTTTGTGTTCAAATTCACTCTTTCTGGAGGAGAGGCTGCAAAAATCACTTTTAGGGTGATATAAAGTAGGAGGGGGGAAGCTTTCAGATAGATTTAACAACTGGGGGATTGGCACTGCTGTCATTGGCTGAGCAGAGAGACAGGAATGAGAAATGTGACAAGAATCAAAGTTGGAAATGTAGCTGAAGGCTGAATTTATACAGCTTGCAAAGAAAGGACAACAGTCTGTGGGATGGGACCACCATAATTTGGTAAACTGTCCTATTTCTAACCCACTTTCCACCCACTAAATTCAAACACCTTGGTTTTCTTCTGCAATTTTTGAAGAGTAAAGGAATCTCCAAGAACTACACATTTATTGTGCTTACTTGTGTATATATAAATACATACACACACACGTATAAAAAAGTTGTCTTTAAGGAAGTCACTATATTGTGGAAAGGACAGAAAAGTACTGACTTTCAAGGGAATCACCTAAGATTTTCTCTTCATTAACATGGTCTGTCACATCTTCCCTGCTAACTCATTTGGGCAGGAGAGACCTTGCATCCTGAAGAACATCATCACCAAGTGGGATTTCTTCCAGCGTTCCAAATAACCAGTGCTTATTCTCTCTCCTTTCTGTGCCATGTTGAGGTTGCTGCTGGACAGGTTCATTCGACTTGACTTACAGGAATTTTTTCAAAACTATCTGTAATTTTAAATGCAAGCTGAAAAACCACCTGTAATTTGGACTCTGCCACCTGCTAAGAGAGTCAGGCAAACAGCTAACGGAAAAATTAGGAGTAGGAATAAGTTGTCTATCTCCAGAGCATGAGCAAATTGAGCAGGAAGACTTTAACTGTTTTGATACACTACTATTGTTAGAACTACAGGAGATAAGGTGAGAGAATGGAATTTTTTTGACCTCTACTACATAATTGTTACTACATAATGTTCCAAACATACCCCTTCTGGAAAGCTAATACCCCACAGGGTTAGTAAGTATGAGATTTCCAAGGCTGTGGTCTCTTCACCCTTGTCTCCCTAAGCTATAACAGTGTGACATTCTTCCTTGTCAGGATATCAGTTTTGCTGGATTTTCTTTGAAGTCTCAAATTGACTTCTAACTTGTACACTTTGACATCAATATTTAAAGAGTTACTTATAAGAAGATCAGAGATGGGGGAGCGAAGGATGAATCTATCAGACTTTTCTTGCAGTGGGAAAACAATGTTATGACAGGCAGACATCAGAGATCAATGAGCTATTTAGCTAAAAGTCTAGGAATGAGATCTGAAAGCGGCAATTTTATGTTTGACCCTGATGTTTTCCCTTGTGCCTTTCTGCTTTTGGACATTCTGTGGGCTCTATCAGTATTTTCCTAAGTAATCATTTATGATGAATCAAGCATTAGTATATATCAAGTATATATCAAGTCAGCTCAGCACTAATGAAGTGGTGCTGTAATGGATAGATGGGGTATATGGTTCAGAAATGGAACAGTTAACGCTATTAGCATTAAAGTTGTCATAATTATGATTTTAGTTAGTGCTCCATTAAGATGAGTGGGAAAGTTCACATCTCTCCCCTATGCCACTGTTTCAGGCTATCTAAATGCAGACTAACCAAGATAATTCCATTCTCAATTTTCTCTTCCATTTCCTTGGAGCTGTCCAACATCTTCCATTCGCTTTGTATCAGCTTGACAACAGTAATTCCACTTTCTTTTTAAATTTCTGCTGTCAGTATGATTGTTCTACCAAAGACAGAATGGCTGACTTAAAGCATAGGGAAAGTAGAAAAATGAGAGGATAAGGTGACAGAAAATAACAAATTCAACTACATTTTAACAGTTATTATTTGTTATCAGGAATTGTTTATTTTTACAACTGGTATTCTGGTGGGAGTCATGCCTCTAATTTCCTTAGTACTCTACTGGGAAGCAAAGAAGTCAGCAGAGATAGCTGGTAAATAAAACATGCATCCAGCGCAGGTAAAAATCTAGAATTATTTGTGTACACATACATGTCCTCTGCATCCCTGTGTATTCTTCAAATGTAGCCTCCTACAATATAGGCTGTTTATTTCTACACTCCAATACCTATTTTGATTTTAAACTTCATGTATCTTGGGGCATAGTTTTTGTGTCCCTTGTACAGCAATGAAGGACATTCACAGCCTTGACAATAATGCTCTGCTACTGAATATGTTCCTAAGTATTTAGGCTGTTTAATTCTCTTGAATTATAGCCTGTGTTTCTTTTGTGCATTCTTTTAAGTGCATCTAGGTCCAAGATTTTCTGGACTGACCATAATTCTGTATTAGCTTATAAATGCTAATTCAGAAAATTATATTCTTCCTGCGCAGTTCTAGTAGTTGTTACATCTTTGTGTCAGTTCTCACTTGAGGTATCTGTCTTCCAATTACAGTGTATCTCTATAACCTTTTGGTGATTTCAAGAGCAGTTTCATTGCCACTGAAAAGGAAATTATTGACAATTCATAACCTGCTATAGTTCCTGCTCCACCTGCCATTTTTGACTTCCTAGTCTATTGTGAACATCAAAAACATTGCTTTTTAAAAATCTTTTACCATCTGCTGTATACTGCTTAGTGCTTGATATCCTGTTAGGGCTTCTTGAACCAATTTTTGCAGTCTAGTTCTATTTGCATTTTCCAGGCTGAGCCAAGAGACAATTAGATAGCAGACAATTTGTGAGTCTCAGTCCTTCCCTACTGAGTTGGGAATGTCATGCTTAAGTATTCCAGGTAACCAGGGAGGCTTCTTTCTAGTCATTGTCTGCAATTGTACGTATTTGCAGCATGATTCTGACATTTTGCAAAACTATATTTGTGCCATACTCAAAACTGTGTCCAGTATGATTATTTTTTTTTCTATAAAACCCTAACATTGTTCTCTGAGACAATGTGCTACTATTTTCCTTAATTTTGAAACTCTAAGAACTCTCAGGTTTCCCTATAGTGTCAAACTTACTTTTTATTTTTTATTTTTATTAACAGACCAGTCAGTCTCACCTCTGTGCCTGGCAAACTCTTGGAGCAGATTCTCCTGGAAGGCATGCTAAGGCATATGAAAAACAACAAGGTGGTTGGTGACAGCCAGCATGGCTTCACTACGGGGAAATCCTGCCTAACCAGTTTGGAGGCCTTCTGTGATGGGGCTACAGAACTGAAGGACATCAGTAGAGGAGCTGACATCATCTACCTGGACCTGTGCAAAGCGTTTGACACTGTCCTGCATGACACCCTTGTCTCTGAATTGGAGAGAAATCAATTTGATAGGTGGACCTCTTGATAGATAAAGAACCGACTGGATGGCCGCACGCAAACAGTTGTAGTCAATGGCTCAATGTCCAGCTGGAGACCAGTAACAAGCAGTGTTCTTCAAGGATCGGTGTTGGGACCGGTCTTGTTCAACATCTTTGTCGATGGCATGGACAGTGGGATTGAGTGCACCCTCAGCAAGTTTGCCGATGACACCAAGCTGTGTGGTTCAGTTGATACGCTGGAGGGAAGGGATGCCATCCAGAGGGACCCTGACATGCTTGTGAGGTGGGCTGATGCAAACCTTATGAAGTTTAACCATGACAAGTGCAAGGTCCTACACCTGGGTCAGAGCAATCCCAGGCACAGCTACAGGTTGGGCAGAGAAGAGATTCAGAGCAGCCCTGAAGAGAAGGACTTGGGGGTGTTGGTCAATGAGAAACTTAACATGAGCCGGCTTCAGTGTGCGCTCGCAGCCCAGAAAGCCAACCGTATCCTGGGCTGCATCAAAAGGAGCGCGACCAGCAGGTCAAAGGAGGTGATCCTGCCCCTCTACTCTGCTCTCGTGAGACCTCACTTGGAGTATTGTGTGCAGTTCTGGTGTCCTCAACATAAAGAGGACATGGAACTGTTGGAACAAGTCCAGAGGAGGGCCATGAGGATGATCAGGGGAGTGGAGCACCTCCTGTATGGAGACAGGCTGAGAAAGTTGGGGCTGTTCAGCCTGGAGAAGAGAAGGCTGCGTGGAGACCTCATAGCAGCCTTCCAGTATCTGAAGGAGGCCTATAAGGATGCTGGGGAGGTACTATTCATTAGGGATTATAGTGATAGGACAAGGGGTAACGGGTTCAAACTTAAACAGGGGAAGTTTAGATTGGATCTAAGGAAGAAGTTCTTTACTGTGAGGGTGGTGAGGCACTGGAATGGATTGCCCAAAGAAGTTGTGAATGCTCCACTCCTGGTGGTGTTCAAGGTCAGGTTGGATGAGGCCTTGGGTGGCATGGTTTAGTGGGAGGTGTCCCTGCCCATGGCAGGGGGGTTGGAACTAGATGATCTTAAGGTCCTTTCCAACCCTAACTATTCTATGATTCTATGATTCTATTGGACTTTGAGTCTCAGACTATCCATGCGCAATATCATTGTATGAAGATTAATAAAGTTTCTTCCAACTCTTCTTCATCCAATTAATAATAAAATATATTTCATGCCGCACTATTTCTCATTCCAAAATGTCCTGCTGGATATGCACCACAGCAGTCAAGACACCCTAGGGATATGATCTGTAAGTGTGGGATGGCTTTAGTTGAGGAAGTTACAGTGTTTTGCATCCCTGTTTCTTGCTTCTCTTAGAGATTCTTACCCTAACTACAGAGCTGGCTCTGCTTCTCAGAAAGCAGTAGTTGAACTGCTAAAGTTTATTACACAAATGCCAAGCTCTTATTTGCAATTCTGTAGCTGCTACATCAGTGTCTGAACTGTTCCTGAAGTGTGGGTAGGGAATTACTGCAGCCATCCCAATATAAGACATCCCATCCTTGATCATGACTCAGTCCACAGCCATTTCTGATGAAGAAGAGTGTCAGCTAACACATTTCAAACAGCAAGAGAGCATAAATTTTCTTGAGGAAAGGCCACATAGATAAAACAGAATTTGGCTTTTTATAGTACCTCTTAAAGGATCACTGCTGAGTATAATGCATGGAATCTTTTCACTTGGAAAATTGAAAACTGACTAGATTATACTAGGATTTGATTATCCAGTGCCAGAAAACTTAGAAGTTTCTGAGGTATATATAAGTTAACAGGACACTATTCAGTTTCACATCAAGACACAACCTTCCATACTTTCTAATAGCAACCTGTGGTTTTTCCACATGTAGATTTTCTATTTTATCCTGAGTTCTGTTTGAGCGCAGTAGAAACAGACCATCACCCTGACTCTTCCCCATCTAAGACTGACTCTGACTCACCAGAGTCTTTACAGGAGCAGAGAACTACATATGGGAAAGTTATTAATGCATCTTCTAGCTGATGCTTTTATTCCTCACTATCTCATCTCAATGAAAAATCACTGCAGGGCCAAGAACTACAGTTTCCTTTCACTGAACATATAAACCTTTGGGTATAGTGGTGCATTGTACATTTTAGCATAAAGGTCAGTCTGATTTGTAAACATAAACACCTATGTTAACACCTAAAGACAGGAGAAAACAACCAAGAAAAAATAAATAAATAAATACATACATACATATATAAAAATAAATAAACTTCCCATGGCAAACCAGCAACCAAGAAATAGGGTATCTTTTCAGGGAACACTGGCTTGCAACTGGGAATATGAAAACTGTATCTTTATTTGTTCTGTCTGAATTCTAAGAAGATCTATACACAGTCGTTGTAAATCAATGGAATTTTTTGAAAGATAACATGATTCATATGGTCAGCGTCACATCCCAATAGATGCATGCCAAAAAGGCCCAGAATATTGGCTAGTCATTTTGGCTATAAGTGCATTACCTAGTTGAGAGCTGTGTGAATAATGGAATTCACAGATTGACAGATGAATCACATAATCAGAGAAATCATTAATTTTCTGTTGTACTAAACAATTTCAATTGTCCTAAAACAAAATATTTTGTTCCCTTTCAGGATTCTTCCATTTGAATAACTTTCTATTAAAAATAGACCAATTGTAAATAAAAAATACTAGTATCAAAAATCATTTTTTTCTATTTTGAATATATGAAAAGCCCTTCAATTTTCTAACTTTCCCCTTTGCCTTTTCCCTGACAGATTTTTCTTCAAATGAAATTTCTTACTGAATTTGACCTACGTTTATAAACAATGTTGCCATCCTCAAAACCATCTCGATGAGTTCCATTCAGCGAGCTCCTCACCTGCTCTGAGCTGGGTTAGACTAAAATGCTGGAAGTCAGTTGTAAAGCTTAACCATAGCACAGTGATGGAAATGTTTTTGGCAAGTGGTGACAGTGTAGACATCGCCAATAAGTGCTTCAAACTGGACGCTTTGTCTTTTAAACCCTCATTAACACTCATCAGTATTTGATACTTATTTAGCAGCATTTCTTTCTTTCCAAAGTACCTGATCCAAAGCAATAGGAATCTTTGCTTGACTTCTGTGCACTTTGGATCAGGTCCCAACCTCCTGCTTCCTTTTGGAAAAACAGAAAGGCAATATGAAAACAGTGTAAACTTTCCTTTTTTTTCCTAGCCTTATCTTTGTTCTGTTTTTCGGGGTTTTGTGGGGTTTTTGTCTTTTAATGGAGCTAAATAATTTCTTCTCAAAGTCTGCCTTGTTCTTATTCCATATGTTCCCTGCCTACGTAAATACCTTTAGCCTCTTTATTAATTCTTTGACAAATGTGTTTAGACCTCCTTCCCACTGTTCCTTTTTTTCTAGCAGGTTTTGATCTAATTTAATGGTATTTAGTAGCCAGTTCAGGTCCAGCGGAAGTTTGTGCCACTGTCCTGGCATTAGTGGAGCAATATAGCTTATTCTGGGTCTTGGTTTGACCCTCCCTTTCTCTACAGTTAACACTTTCTTTCTGCAGCTCTCCTCCCACCAAAGCTTGAATAATAAAACATGCTGCAAAGCAGTGGTGTTCCTGAGAGTTAGCATTTGGGGTAGCAGATGGGGTGATAAAGAAACTGTTTGTGGGGGCGGGGTATGGCCCCTATTACTCCACACCCACTACATGTATTTTTAGCCATTAAATATAATGTGGAAATGTAATGCATTTTAGAACTGTATTTTATCAATATATTATCCCCTTAAGTACAGTACTTTATAAATATTGATAAACTTGATTATAAACAAACTCTTTGCTAATTCCTGGAGAGCAGTCATCATGATGTGGCAGTGTTTACTGAAGTGGCGATTGGCATGAAGCTGTGTTGCAAAGGATATATTTCTCTGGGTTAAGGATTTGATAGAGGATGTATCTCTGTGCATATATTCGGTTCAGTGGGTCTGCACAAGTATATGCGAAAATAGTAAGTGACAAACAAATGCTAATGTTTACATAATATCCCATGTAAGAGGCAAGCTAGTATTACTCCAAATTCTCAGTATCTGTATTTATATCAAGTATTAGTAATGAGGCTAATACGAAGAAAAATAAACTGTCCTCAAAAATATTTTTGTGAAAAAAATGCAATACTTGTTTATGTAATTTTTATTCATATTAAATTCAATTCAGGATTAAGGTAAATTACAATACACATTAAGTAGAAAATGGGTGCAAGACACTACCATTACAATTTGGTACTGCCTTACAGTCTGTTTTAGCACTTAACAGTGATAAAGCAAGGTGAACAAAAAGCAGCTCTCAAAATGATTCCTGATCCAATAATGAATTCCTCCAAGCAGAATGATATTTCCCACCAAGCCAAATACAGGTCAGCATGGAAGAAACACAGAACATGCTCTGATAGAAACTGTACCCTGAATAAGATATAATGCTAGTCATAGGAAAAATAAGAATGCTGTAATAGTTCTCATTTTTCAATTTGTTCCATTTAAAAAAAAATCACTTGAAGTTCCTTCCCTTTTGCTTCTATATTCCAGAAACTGACACCCAGATATTTTGTTATTTCTAATAACTTTTTTCTATCATACTTATACTCAAATATTTTTACTAGTAAGAAAAAAAATATGAAAACAAAAACTTTAATATTCTGTTTCTTCTTTATTCCTAAGTACAATTTAATTTCTTATTCAGCTGAGGGAAATTATTTCCCTGAGAATAAAACAAATTGGAACTTAAGTAAAATTATCAATAAGCAGCTAACTGTTTTTCCCCCTCTGTTTTGCTTTATATTATGTTTGAGATTAAAAACGATATTGTAGAGTTACATATTTTACTTCGCATCAGGCGGAGACCTTTCATTTAAAGACTAGCGACCATTGAGATTGTTTTCCTGAAAAGTTAAAAAAATGTATGTGACAAAGTATTAAGCTAATGTAATTATCTGCATTTCATCCTAATAAAACAGGTTGAGGTTTCATATGCATTATGTCTGTGTTTCTGCACACTGTATGGACACAGGAGACTCTGATCTTCAGACATCAGCTATGAAAATTGCTAATGCATTTACATAGCAACATTTTTAATATAATAGGGGGGTATTTGTTTCATTTTTTCACACATCATCTGATTTTTGAGAAGAAAAAAAGGGGGGGAAGGAAAAAAAAAAGATTAAAAAAAGAGAAAACAAGATAAAAGCTTTGCTATGTTGTGCAATTGCTATTGTCTTATTGTTATCTTTAGAAATGGACAAAAAGCAGTGAGGACACCCTTCTGCACACACAGAAATGAAGAAAACAGATTTGTTTTGACAGGCTATTATACTACAAAAATATTTATGAATGTAAGCTGCAGCAAAATTCATCAGTCTTAGAAAATGCAAACCCTTTATACTATGTTCACTAATGTTATAAGAAGGCATGGAGAAGTGAATATAAAAGATTTTTTTTTCTTATTGCTAAACAGGCATGCAGCAAGATAGCCTAGCAATTTACTATTGAAAGGATTTCTTAAATGTCATAATTTTCACAAAATTATAATATTTCTTGCATACACTGTGAAGTGACCACCCTTTATTTTGCAATCAGAGAGCAGAGCTGGCAGAACTGAAGTGGTTTGGCAGCTGCAGAGATGAAACTGAACTGAACAAACAGTTTCTTAAGTGATGCTTGGATAGAAGAATTTGGAAACAGTTCAGCTTTTTTTTTAAAATTCATTTAAATGTGTGAATCCCGCTTGTTACATTCTTGGGGGTAATTTCTATATATATGGCACAGTAGTTATTATACCGCTAAGGAAGGAAAAGTATAAAAGTATTAGAATAAATTCCCGTTGCAGAAAAAGTACAGCTCTATTTACAGACGTAACTATAGTTAACACATACATGCAACGATGTATAATTTTGGCAATATTTTTACATACCAAGTTACCAAGAACAATCGCTTCTCATTTCTTTCATTCCTACCCAGTGACACAGTTCTGCATGATAAGGAAATCTCTTTCTATGCTGGCTAGATTTTGGATCTCCAAACACCTGTATTCTGCGAAGATGACTAGGAAGGCATATTGAGAAATACTTGCTTTGTGAGATTTACATTAGTTATCCATCAAGGGCTACAAGCAACAGCCTCATTAACTACTTCACAGAGCAAACTCCTGAATAGCACAGAACTCATCTAATACAAAGAAATTTCATATTACTTCCTGTAATAGAAAATACCTAGTATTGTTTTCAGAGAGGTTAGTATTTCATAGGGGCAAATATCTCCAGTTTCATAGCTTCAACACTTCAGTTTGATCAACTTCAGTTCTTCAACGTATGCGTATTCTGAGCTTTTCTGATCTCAAAGGGACAGGCACACTTTATTGCTTAAGTTTTCTGATCTCTCAAGAGTCCAAAAAGAAGGAAATGAAAATGCTTGCAAAGAGTATCTTTATCTCAACAACAGCTTCTCATTCAGCATGAGGTCTTAAAAGCAAATGAAGATTTTGATTTTGCTGGCATTTGGTCACCCTAACCAAGGCAGCCAACTGGCTCAGGTTTTAATACATAAAAGCTTCTGTGAGTTTTATCTTTTGCCTAGATCCATTATATTGCTTGAAAGGAAGAAAACGCTTTTCAGACAAGGTTCATTAATTTTTAACAGCAATGTTATGGATTTTAATGTTGTTATGGCCTGGGGACAGTTTATCCGTCATACAGTACTATGTACTTGTGAATGGCATGATTCTGTCAGTCGCAGAGATAGACTGCATATGTTTGTCTATCCAAAGATACATAACATAAAGTTGACATGAGCCAAAGGTTATGGGAAATGCAAGGCCAAAGTTTACATTTTTTTACTTACATCAATAAGTATTAAGTAAATCAGCATTCAGGTGCCTCAAAAATGTAAGTGCAGGCCCAGCAAATGTACTTCATCATGTGCTTTCTAATATAAAGCCATTGCTCTTCAGTCAATATGTCTTTCACTACCTCACTATTTATAGATTGTGGATAACCATGTTTTCTATCCCATCTTTTTCAACATAAATGATCCTAACTTTACATACTTTCCTTTTTCATCAGCAGAACACACAAGTGATTCCTTGTATTCCAGAATGTATTCTCTGGAAATCTTCAGTCAAATTCATAATCATTATTTCACTCTGACAATTTAAATTTTCAGCTTTAAGTATCTCTGTGAATATTTCATCCCTTTTAAATTTAACAGCTAAGCAGCTATTTCATTATTTTGCTCAGGAAGAATGTGTTATAATCAAGACTCAACCCTACAATAAAAAATGCTTTAAAAGCATTTAAAACTCTCAGTTTGCTGGCCTTTGTACAATCATATACCAAAAGACAGAATCAAGAAATTTAAAGCAGAAACAAAAAACCCAAGCAGGCATAAAATGACTAAGAAACTGCAGAAAAATGCACCAGATTCCTAATAGTTTTAAGGCTTACATGTGTGCTTACTTTTAAGACAGATACTTGTATTTCTGCATGTCTGGGTTACCACATAACTTGCCTCTTCCAACCTCAGTCAGATGCATGTTATATAAGTTTGGGATGAGAAGACTGGCAGATTTGTTGTCAAGGTTTTCTGACCATTCTGACACACTGCATCTTTGCATTTGTACATCTATTGGTTTAGCAGGCATAATAATTTTCAAAATGAATGCATTAATTTTCAACAGCATTGCACGAAATACTCTATCATGATAATATTAAACAAAAACCCCAAGATACATCAGGAGCGATACATAATGAATAGGTAGCGCCAACCTTTTGATTCACCAGGAATCAGAACTATTACATGTTGAACCATGTGTTGCTTTCTTATATCTAAGACTGCAAAGTAAGAAGGATCCATACCCACTCTTTCTGCTGTGTCATCAAAGACTACTAAGACTACTACTAAAGACAATGCTGCAGGACTAGGATAGCAAGGGCAAGTTGAACAAGATAGCTTCTATATGCTCCTATTTGAAGAAGGTGGTACTTCTGTAATGAAGAGTGGAAACAGTTGAAGAAAGATGGGCACAAAAATAAATTAGAGTAGAGTACAGCCCCAGCCCCAGAATATGAAACTGAATCCCTGATTACATTGTTTTGCTAGATAGCATTTGTATACTGCTCAGTATACTCTATCAGAAGCAGTTCAAAGAACCCATGAGGAAAGGGAGTAGCACAAAAATGTCTAGTATATGTTAAAAGCTCATTGCTGTATTTAAAGGGGAACTTGAGACTATTAAAACAGGAACTATGACAGTAGAGCTGGTTTTTAGATGATGCATGACATAAGCTTATCATTTATCAAGAAACCATATCACTTCCAAGACTGTTTTATTCTTCTGACCATGCACTATATAAAACAGCAACTGATCAAGACTAAAGCATGAGCAACTCACAGAGCTTTTCAATTCTGAAATAATTATTTGAAACAAATAATAAAGGTTCACAGGCTCAGTGATGTGATGTTTCCCTTTGTAAACAGTCTCCTTTGTAACACAGTCACATCAGCATTAAGTATATAGGTTTGTAATGTGGTTAGCATTAAAGTCCTGCTTCCAGACACAGGACACGTGAATTACAAATTCAAGTGGCTATAAACAGGAATAAAAATCTTTTCAGACCTCATTATTAGACTAGCCTATTTTTTTTTTATAATGTCCCCTTTGCTCAAGAAATGACAGTGACGCTTTTTTTCTCTGATGGTGAAAGCTGTCTCTGAGCTCAGTGTCCACTTCATGTTTGCTTGAATTTTCTTCTACTGCTGGCAAAAGAAATTTACTCCCTAAAGGATCCTGACCGGTCACATTCCTGGGTAGGAAAAACCTCATTTGTTTTCAGTGCTTGGTCCCCAAACTCTCCTATTAATTGCCCAGATCCTTTGTAAAGGCAATGTGGTTCGTTCGCTCTGTGGAAAAGATGTTGCTTTTTCCACTAGCCTTTTCTTGCTCGAAAGACTGTTAGAAACAGTAATTAGAAACGGGGCCTTGGTAGACTTTCCTTTCTCTTTCATTTTAATTTGTCTGCAGCTTTTGTTTTCATTAAACATGTATCTAACTGTGACCATACTATGCAATAGGCTTTTCTGAGGAAGAAAGAAAAAAACAAAAGTACTGAAAAACCTCCTGATGTTTACTTAGACATTTTGAAAAATGCCACCATTCTGAATCCAGCATTATTTTTTTTTCAAAGCTGCGCCAAGTTCGGTATGATTTAGCACAGTAAAATGTACTTCTCAGAACTGGATATTCAGGTTTTAAAATCCACACTCACTGTTGGACAGTGGTTAAGCAAGGAAGATACTGACTACAGTGAGTTATGAAAAGAAAAAGACAGTTCTTTTTCTAAAGACTGTACTAACTAAATGTGTTCTAACATGGCACAGGCAAATTTACTCCACCTAATCTCAAACTCTGCCTAATATTGGTATGAACATACTGAGATCTGTATTCAGTTTAGGCAGTTTCCTAAAGAAAATACGAAGTGGAAGGAAAGATCGAGGAAAATTCTACAGAAACCCAAAACAAATCTGTATGTGATATTCAGGACGATGACCTATGTCAGTGTGATGTCATCAACTTCGTCTAAAACCACAGCTTTCTGGCTTTGTCTCTCATTTTTAAAAGTATAATAAGTAGCCAATAATCAAAGAAAATAGCTGTGCAAGGTTGGCACCATCTGCCACTGTCATGAATATGCTTGGCTTTTTGTTCTCACTTCTGTCCTCTTTGAATGAAATAAAGGAAACATGCATTTTACTTTTTTTACATATGCAATGAGCTAGTCACCTTCTCCAGGCTGCTCCATTATCTCCTACTTGATGAAGGAAACCAGTGCAGACAGTAAAATACTGGGTAATACATGGCTGGCAGTGTTTCTTGAAAGTAACTTTAACAACCACATTTTGGTTACAGGCAGATTTACTACAATTACTGCTTTTCTACACAATTTATGAATATGATTAAGCAAAAACTCTCACTTTTGCTGCTATGGATAAACAATTGAAGGAAAAATTATTTTGTACAAGGAAGACAGAAGTGGTGATCTTCTGTTACATGTCATGCAAGAATGACATGTGGGTGGATGCTGTAGTTCTAACATTGAAATATCTTTAATTAGAACTGCTGGGACTTTCCCTCTTGTGTTTCATTTACAGTTTCTCCTTTATTTTCTCTTTTGTTGCTTTTTTCCTTTTTTCTCTTGTGTGGTCTCAAATGGTAATTTACATTCATTTCAAATTACATAACTAGAGGGTTGCTTTCTTTTATCTTCTATTATTACAATGTATGTTATAATACATATTATATAAATGTATAACCATTGATTACTATCCAAATACAGTTATCAAAGTGAAAACATGATTAAATAATTTTACTAAATGTTTTGATAAGTAATATGTATTTCACCTGTAATTTAATATTAGTTCAGTCAGTGCTGCACTAATGAATAAATACTGCAATATTAACAGAAGAGCTATGTTTAGAATTACAAAGATATTACTAAATTAAGATGATTTCTGTTATATCACAGCAGTAGGCACCACAGATTTTTAAAATGTGTTTCAAGGGTGTTAAAATATACATCAGTTCTACCTGCTAACTGCTTTTCCTTAGAATGTTATACAGTAATTCAATACATTTGTGTGAGTGCTATCATTGATGTTTATTAAAAAAACATCAAGCAGCGCAGTTTCAGGTAAAGACTTGAGAGCTCTGGCACTATTCCTATCAATTGCATGACTTTGTAGAAAGTATTATTTAGTAGCTGTTGAAGATAAAAAGTCAAGACTAAATTTGTGGTTGATTTTGTGATCCCTTTAGTTCAGGTTCTGCAAAACTCAACTCACTTGTTTAAACTCTGAATCCTTGCAGTTCCAAGTGTGTGAAAAGTAAAACAATTCACATGCTCCTCTTTGTCTATCAAAGTGATGAATTGCATACTTCAAAATTTTAATAAGAACCATTTATCCATCCTAATGATGGAGTACCCTTAAAACGACAACAGCATTTTGCAAAACAATTCATTTAGGAAACAGTCACATGACCTTTTTAACTGCCTTTAAGATAGCAATAAAATTGGCTCAGTCAGCCAGCCCTAATGAGGAAGAGAGAGAAAACATCAACCTTTTCCCTTTCCTCTATCTAATTATAAACAGCATTGTCAACTGACTCCAAGATCAGCTGAATCCTAATTGACCTCAGACACTGCACAATAAAAGACAGTGAGAACTGCCAAGCTAAATGTTAAAAAAAATTTAAGATAATCTGTAATTACTGTCTTAACTCTTAATTTTGAATTTAATTTTTTCTTCTCTTCATAATCACAGCTTTTCCCTTAAGAGTTTTTTTAGGGCTGAAATTTTCCAAAATTGGGCACATCTTAGCAAGTCTACATAATGTTTCCCTGAAAAGGAGCAGTCAGTGACATGGTGAAATTCAGAGGGAAATAAACAATGATGATTGTGGAGCATATAATTTAATATCTCTTCCAGTGATCTATGTAATTATTCACTTTTCTTTGAAAATGGCATCTTCTTACCTGACCAAATAGCTTCTAGCAATATTTTCAAGAGCTGCTTCAAATACTGTAATTCTGCAAATGTTTAAATGAATGCTTTAATTTAATTCCATATTGCTCTCCTGTGCTTACATAAACTAATGTAACTACTAATATCACTAAGAATTGTAATTATTTTTGTAACTGGGTCCTAAATCTTTATGGTTTACAGCTGTAAGGTTTTTAATTAGTGGAGTTGCCATACACAGAATGTATACTGGCAAATAGATTAGCCAGATTTCTAGCTCTGTAGATGGGATGCACAACATCATGGGTTTTATTACAAAACTGTATCTGCCATGGCTATTCCATGGACAAACTTATAAAAGCTGAAACCTTTTTCAAATTTTGCCTTACAGATAAAATCCTTAGTGCTGGCTTTATTCCGCATGACCAATTCCCTGCATTTACTTTAACCTACATATTTATATCTAGTACAAATATCTGTATCATACAAAATCAATCTCAACATATGACAGAAATATGACAATCACCTTCCAACAACATTTTACTTTACAACTTGTGCTTAGCATCTAGCTTAATGTAACAACCAATGAATCCAACTAGAACTTCCACATTTGCAAGAAAAATATTGCATTAAGACATAGCTCACTTTTGACAAACGGGCTTCTTGTTTGTAACTCCAGACCTAAAAAGAATGGCTTGTTCCAGTTCTGATCATTAACTAACTAGCCCTATCAAATTTAGAAATAGCTTGCTGCAACTCCACATGGTTTCATCTCATAACCCCTATTACTTACTACTATAGTAATGATTTCCAACTTCAGATTGCCATCCTCCTACAGTTTCGTTTGCTGTATTTTTTATCCATTACTACCTGAATCTCATTACAGATTTTCCTACGTGCCACTTCAGTAATACAAATCAACCTCTGGCAGGGGTGATGATATTTCTGATTTCAATTTTCATAATTATTCAGACAACATAGCATGATGATGAACCTAGAAAACTGTGCTAAAGTGGTCACTGTTCTCTAGCCCTTGGAAAATTGAAATGAAGGTGCTTACTTGAGGGAAAAATTATGGTAATAAACAGGAGGACTACATTTTCAAAGTTATTACCACTTCAAAGCCTCCCTGACAGAGTCATCTTTCCTATCTGTCATTTCAGAGTCCATTTAATTGTTTTCAGATTTGCTACTGACTCTCAGCAGTTTTAGTTTGTACGTAGGTCACATTTTCACAGCAAAATGAGACCACAGTTTGATAATACATTATATTAAGCAGCATTATTGGCTTAACATATCCACTTTCTGAAAGAAGCAACTTTACCTTGTAACATAATCCACAATCAATGGCATTGGCACAACTGAGAGATTGGTCTATAGTACAGGAGCAGAAGCAGGAGCAAGTGATGGGAACTGCTGGGGTCAGAAATCGAGCTACTCTCAGTGCCCAAGGCAAATGATGCTCAAGTCACAGTCTCAGCTGCGATGGCAACATGCACTGCTTTAATTTGCTTTTGTTATCCATGTTACCTAATAAAAATGCAATGGCAAGGGTCTTATCCTCCAGCAGAAAACAGATTACAAAATCTATGGGAGTTCTGGGGGGCTAACACATACTAATGCTTGTTCCACTGTGTTTTCACCACTATCGTTACCTCTGCAAACTAGCATCTACAGTATTAACTACTACCTCCATTTCACTGTATAAGTATGTCCCCATCTTTGTTTTTCATCAAGATCATAAATAATTTGGGATTTCTAAATTTTAAAAAGTATAGTGAGAGTGGTAATAATTATTACTTCAGGCAATAAATGATTATTGACTATTCTTGTGTTTCTTAACGCTGAGCGTGCTGGTTTCTAACAAGTAAATAATAGCATAAGGAAAGAGAATGAATTCACAGTGAAATCACAGAATGTACAGTTCTTGCATGAATTTATGTAAGAGAGAAGTTCCTTTAAAAAAATGCAGATATAAGCATTTTTTAAATTAGGCACGCTTTTTAAAGAGCATATTTTATATGGATTGAAATGTGTCTTGGTATTTTTATTCTTAGGCCAAATGATTAAAGATATTTTGACATGACTGTTTCAAGTGTGAAATCCTCCACATAATATCTCAACAATCTCTACTGTCTTAAAAAATAGTTCTGTAATTTAAGATATGCCATATTAAACTTTATAGCAACAAAATCACTATAGACACAAAGGTCTCTAGATGAATACCGACAGAAGATATTTGTGTCAGTATTACAGACACAACTAGTAAAATAATTTTTGTGTGAAGATAACACCATTTATAAATCAAAATCTTAATTTTCACCACAGGACAATCTGCACAGAAATCTTAGGTAAACCATTGCTTTGTTCCTTTTTTGTACCCCCTGTATTGTGACTTATCCTTTGACTTATTCTTTTTAAACCAACATTATAACGCAAATGAATTTATATGACATTATTACCATGTTACATGCTCTAGCCATGCATTTATATTAATTTCTAAAATCATATCATAGCTATCAAATCATATCCAACCAATCATATTGATTGTAAAGTAAAAATATTTTTAATTCTTTTGTTTTGATTTTGCAGTTTATTGCATTGTCTCTTCTAAAAAATTTTGTGATGTACTTAGAAATAATGAAAGCATAACTGGATCTAAAGACACTTTGTAGTTAGAACCAAGAGATTCAGAGCAGAGAATTGCTTTGCTACGTGCCCTCTCATAGTTCTGTAATGCCAAGTAAAATCACAGCTAAGTATCAGGTAAAACGAAATTTCTAATGCTTACTTCCAAAGAAGAGAACATACGTTATTCAACACTTTTTTCTTAGTATGATGATTCTTTTCAGGTAGGATATATTATAAGACGAATGAATACACGGTTCAAATCATCAGATAGAAACGAATTTTAATGTAATAACCAAAGGAATGACTACGGGTATGTGAAACATTTGTTTGCAAGATACAATGATGTTTTAAGCACATACCTAGTGCTTTCTCCACATGCTGAGTAACCAGGCTAATTAAAAAGCCCATACAGCTCTTGTTAAAATCTGTTCAAATTTTTGGAGCACCTGTTATAACAGAATGCCCACAGACTTGATAGTTTAGAGCCAAGACACCTGCTACCTTATGTCTCACAGTATGTTCAGTTTTATATTGATAGTAAAAAAAAAATTCCACTTTCTGACATTTAACAATCTCATAAATCATAAGAAATAAATTGCAAAATTTCGTAATTTAACCCTTGACTGTCACTTCTCTTTACCTATAGCTTCTTGTGAGCAGACAATACACTATGTACTTCTGGAACTATCTTGTTTCTTTGTTGCTGATTTTATTGTATGTTTTACTACACTGAGCACAGTGCACAATTCTTCCTATGCTTTGGTCCACAAATTTTAAAGGTATGACTAATATATAGGTAAATACAGTTTATCTGGAAAGTGGAATGTGCTTCGTACCTGTAATAAAATCCAGCTAGTCTGTATTTCTGTCTCTTTGAACTGGAGTTTCTTCTCTGCTAGTGATCAATAACTAAAATACACTGATGAAACTATTACATCTTATTCCAAAACTTTATTTAAATATGATTTGGCAATATTAATAGAAATGTACCTCAGCACACAATTGTGTTAATAAACAAGCATAAGCACTGATCTTTCTAGAGAGGAAGTATATTCCAGAAAGGGAATGAGGCATTAACAACCAGTTAACATCAGGAATAAAATGTAGTGAAATATTTGGTAAAAATAAATAAATAATATAAAATAAAATCACTAGCACAACAATAGCATTATGACAGTGGCTCAAACCTTGTCAGCATTTATGTGCATGATTAATTTTATATTTATGTAAACACAGCCTATCAGTATCTGCAGGATCATGGCAGTAGCATTTTGTAGGTATCTGAGTCATGCTGGAATCACTTTATGTAACTGATTTTATTAGGAACAGGATGTCATCTATGGATTCTCTGAGAAACTATTGTACTTACGTAGCCATAGTTACTAGTGCAATCAGAATTTAGTGTTTAAAAAGACACTAGGACCCTGGTTCAGTGAGGAGACTCCACAAGCACATACTGAAGTCAGCTTACTTTGGTAACCTTATTTACTGCAGCTTAGATCTATAGAAATATGGTTTGGGGTTTGTTTGGGTTTTGGTGGGTTTTAGTATAGTAATGCTTTAGGTACATTGATGAACAGAAACACAAACTTCTCAGTGCAGAAGTACATTCTCTTAGAGGAATGGTTGAGACCTCATACACTATTCCCATACTAAAATATACTACAAACTTGGGGAAAGGCATGGTAAAAAAACCCATGGGAAGCACTTTGTGTACCCCTGCTTTTGTTAGGTAACATTTCTACTGTGGTACGAGTAATAGGGAATGAAAATCTGGGCCTCAAAGCATTGTAAGAAAAAGAAAATAAAAATTAAAGAAGAGAATGTCAACCAGATGACAGAGTAAAAAAAAAATAAAAAAAGTCATAAGCACAGTTCTTTGACAGGTAGGTTTAATCCGTCCATAACACTGTACAAGTACTGCACTGTGAATATTTTTGCCAATGACAGCCTAATACTTTATCAATTATTTAATTTTTTTAAATATTTCTTTGTATTTCGAATTTCCTTTTCTCATGGCTTTTCTATGTATTAGAAGTAGAATTGCTCATGTTTTAACACATCCCATTTCCATTTAGGATTTATTTTAGTTTAAGTCAGGAAAACTAACTGGTAACAGATATTAAAAGTTCTTGCAAGTTTTGTAAACCGTTACTTGTGGGAAAAGCGTTTTTTCCATACTCTGCCTATTGATTTGCCTTTGAGACAAAACGCATTAAGAAAGCAGGTGATAAGCCTTTGTTAATGCCTCTGGGACAAAATGCTGGAGCTAGAGACTACTGTTGATAAACAGATTTGGAATTAATTAGTTGTGCATAATTATCTGAGTTACTAAGTCTTAAAATTGAATGCAACTGGTCTTCATATATTTGTTTATGCACCTCTTGCCAGCCATGAAAAACGCTTTTATTTTCTAAATGATCATAAATTTAAAAACCCCTATTTTAAACAAGGTGATAATAAAATATTCTTTTACTGTAAGATGGCATATGGCAGAAGAAATATTAATTGCAGTTATTTTTGCTGAATTCCAGAGGCACATAGGACAGCTCTGCAAATTTCAGGTCAATCTGTTGAAGGGATGGGCTCTGTGCTGACAATTTTTTCAGTGTATGTAGTAAATTCTCTTTGCCTTTGGGCTTTACATTTATAAAACCGAGCAACTAGACCTCAAAACTGAAGGGAATTAAGAGAAAGGCACTTTGTACTTTCCCATGTCCACTTGAAAGTCTTAGATTTGAATCATCTCAGATGAAAACAATTTTAAAATATTAAGACATTACAGTTATATCCCACATATTGCTTTGAAAGTTTAGGTGCTTGGGGGTATTTTTATTTTATTTATTTTTCTGCTAAAACCTGAATTCAAAGCTCAGGATGACTCTTGCCAAAGCTTAGAAGGCTGTTAATACACAAAACAAGAACAGAAAGCTGCATTCTTTATCTATAATCTGCATTTTAAATTGCTCTTTTTCTGGTGTTTTTTTTTTTTTTTTTTTTTTGCAAAGACAGAAAGTTGAGAAAAAAGGATCCTTGTGTTTCTACCTCCTGATTTTTGATTTTGCTCGAGGACTTCTTACAAAATGTGCTTACCCTCTACACTGTTCAAGCAACATCTGTCTGTGATATCAACATTTCACCAGTTCTCCAATTCCTAACAAGTCACTGGGGGAAGATAAGGCTGACATTCTTAATATAAAAAAATCTCTCAGGATTTTAGGGTCTGAAGGGTAGTAATACATACAAGCTTGACTACGTTTTCCTTTGCAGAGTATTGTATCTTGCATCATTTATTCTGGGGGAAGCACATGGGACATGAAGTCCTGGCAGATATGAGCAAATGACATTACTTTAAATATTTAATTTTTTAAAATTAATTCTTTAATATATACAAATTAGACGCTCATTAATAATTACGATTTAAATCCTGTATGTTGGAACAGCACTTCAGTCCAACTTGCTTGATATGCTAGAATATGTCTTTCCTTGAGCCTCATCAATCTCAAAAATTTAAAGGAATAACTGATACTAATAACCACAAGAGAGCAACTTGCATTTGAGTCAGCTCTGAACTTCTCTTCAACACCTCGTACAGAATTTGACCAATACCCATGTACAACATATCAAGAAAGAGGAAGCAGTGTTATTTTCACCCCTCAAATAAACATAAAGAACAAAACCATGTGATTTGTTATTTAAAATTTTGACAGAACATTATATCCATTAAGTAAGAAACGCAGAGTTAGATGTACAACTTTTCTGTGGACCACTTCCCATCCTATCTCCTCTGCTTTCCTTTTCTTCTAGTCCCATTACACAAACTAGGCATAAATGAGGTCAGGATATAATCAAAGACAAAAACTGGAGAGAACAAGGAAGCAGCAGTTCAAAGCAAAGAATGGTCAAGGACAAATAGCCCAGTTTGGGTGCTAGAGAGTTTACATTCATTGATCCAAATGTAAAAAGCAAAAAGATACGCAGAATTCAGTCAAGTCAACCAGAAGATATCAAGCTGAAGAACAGTCAGAAATTGATGAGGTCTAGGCAGGATAATCCTAGTAAAAATCAAGGCTAAAATATGAGAAGGTCAGAGCTCAGATTCTGGGATCAAGGCTAAAGAGAAATGAGCAAAGGACTGAGATGGTGGGTCTTTCCCTCCAGGAGTATTTTCTAGACCAAGTTCATTTCCTCTGAATAGCTGTGAGGTTTGAGCACAGAGGCTTGAGCTCCTGCATGATTGCTCCTGATTATCAGGAACCTGACTTGAGATAGTGAAGAGAGCAGGAGAAGGGAGACATGCACTCAGGTCCCTAAACTGCAGGACTCCTCCCAGTGTTTGCACACAGTAAAAGACAGGAATAGAGCATAAGTTCTTGAGGAAGGGTAAGGAGAGAGGAAAAGGAAGATTTCTTGGAGGAACTTTGGAATCTAAGCTTCTAACATGGTGGGGGAAGGAAATATCTAAAATGTAGACACACAGATTTTTAGACAACCTTTCTCCTTTGGCACCTTTACTCATGTAAATGTGTGCTGTCCCCTTCTTCATTCTCTTACTTCCCAAATGTAGTGTCCCAGCTATTGCGACTGCAATTGTGGAATCTGTACAGAAAGTTTCCCCCAACATCCAGTTCTTAGAGCTCTCTGAGAATAAAGTTAGCTAGTAGATAGGAAACATTAGCATAAGTATCTGAATTAGTAGTAATATATCAAGTCCTGAGGACTTAATATTGCACTTAGGAGCTGGGTCCTGGGCAATGATACACTACGGTATGCAGCACACAGTGGCAGCAGCTTGCTTGCACAGTATTTCCTGTGCAGAGGCAAACTGAGTGGGAGGGCAGTGGTTTCCTGGCACACTGTATGTTAGGCAAGGCCTCAGCACTTCACATCTTCTGTGAGTCAGAACAAGGAAAGTGGTAAAAATAGGTATGTGGGAAAAGGGGAAAATGCATTATAGTTCTACTTTAATTACAAATGGATGATTTCAGTCATGGTGTCTTTACAGATATGTAATTTTGTATTGTGCAGAAAGTAATAATAGGAACCTTAATGTACCGCAGAAACTAGCAGTGTTGCTAAATGCGGAGCAATCCTAAATAGGGTGGGTGCCAAGCATGGCATCATATCACAGGATCGTAATTTTTTGACAGAGATCATGGTGGTCACCAAGCTAATCTGATCTGCTGGGCTTTTTCCTTCCTGGAGTTTCCTCTCACAGGCAAATAAAATAAAACAAACAAAATAACACCAACAAATTGATTACTTACAGTTCAACCTTCTCTTAAACTTCTACGTGTCCGAAGATTATCTGAGCTACCTCTGAAATATATGTTTCTTAAAATAATTTTGAAGGGAGATCATCATTTTGGATTTTCCAAAGTGGAGGAAAAGGTTAATCAATTCTTCTGAAGTATACTGATCTCTCACCACTCAAAGCTATACTCAAGGATTTGCTTACAATAGTTAAGAGACAAGCCAGAACATTTTATGCTCTAGAGCTACTGCAGGTGCAGGAGGCCTATTTTTCTCCTTTGATTTTAATATAAAATCTAGATTAATGCTTCTTTGTACTGTGTATACAAACTAGAAGTCTGCTGTTCACTGAAAGATGATGGTATTATTCATCATTTGTATGTGCTGTAAATGTGTAAAGAACATTGCAGTATAGAGTAAATTATTTGGTACTAAAGAATTATCTATCCAAACTGAGAGCTTAAGCATGAAACATCAGCAAAGGAAAAGGAGGAGAAGAGAAAGATGAGGAGAAAACGAAATCTACAGGGTCACATAGAAAGCTAATCCTGGTGCTGGATAGCAATGAAGACTTCTCAGATTCAAAAAAAAAGAAAAAAAAGAGATATTATTTATAGCCTGTGCTGACAGTATGACTATTTAAGCTCTTGGTTTCTCAAAATTACATCTCCAGCATGTCTAACTATCTATAAAAATCACCGACAAAACTGTTGGACTACCTAACTGAATCTTGTTGAAGACAGCTTGGTTTTTTTCTCCAGAAAAGCTCGCTGAAGCAAGAGCTCCCAAGTAACAACATTTGAACCTTGCAACACACAAAAGCAGGGTGAGACTTCAATGCTGCTTTCTGAATGAAATTTGCATTAGAGAGGAAGACTTGTGCAAGATGAGTAAGCAACATATTCAATACCTAATTCTCACAGTTTAGTGCCCAAGTCCCAGCTGGCATTCAGCACAGTGCTAAATTTCCCCTGAAGGTTACTTACACATACTGGATTTAGTCTGTCTCCAGAGGTATTCTCACCTAACACATGACTTTTGTTCAGCCATACCTTCCTGACTCTGAAAAGACCCTCACTCACTCCCTATGCTGACACCAAAAAGTGGAGCTGGTGTGAATCCTTACCTCATGACAGACTTTGTATCCATTGTGCTTTCAGAAAACTGTTTTGCCCAAGCTGAACTTGTCTAAGTACACACCAACAGCTGAACACAGGTTATACTTGTCCCAAAATTTTCAAAGCAAATTCAAATAATCAGTATTGTCCTAGTAATATTAAAACATGAATGCAATTGTAATGGCTATCATCTAAAAATAATACATGTATATGAAATTGCAGCTCAGTTCAGAACTCAGCAATAAAAAGGGCATCTTAGGGTATGTTTACAAGCATGCCTGCCATATGCTACACTTAGGAAAAATTATGAGAATTACTTAGCAAACACATAGAATAGTTTCAGACCTCTGGGTACATGAAATACCTGCTTTTTGCAATAGGTCTAGCTTTGCTCAATTCAGAAACTAAAATAGTTTCAGGTGTTTAACCTCAAAGGCTTAAAAGGCATAACAATACAACAAATCTGAGTTGAACCATCCACCTAGCAATAAAAACAAGTGCATGTCTCTGATAGCCAAAATCTGAAGGATATTTCTATTTTGGAACTCATTTATTTAGACCAAAGAATATGCTTAGTACTTTGCAAAATGGAAAATAAATTCCTACTACAAAATAAGCAACACATAAACCTTGGCAGCTGGAAAACAAAAGAGCTGACACAGAGAAGATTTGAAGTACCACCCGCCTAATCCTGTATTCATCACTTTTTGGCAGAACTTATTTCAAATCAATGTCAATTACACTTACATAAAAATTACAGAATTACCCCCCTACTTCGTTAGCATGATTACTACTTCAGTTCTTCTTCTGTTATGACAGCACAGTAGAGGTCTCAGACTTTGAGAGTTCACATACTGCACAAATATACAGAAAACAATACTGGCTGTCCTGAAAATCTTAATTTGATTTGAAGAAACTGTGAAGAGAGGAAGAGAATAAGAAAGCAAGGGTCGTTTATTTATACAGACAGAAGGGGAGTACTAGCACACATAAAGGTACCAGTATGTGGCTTCTATTTTCATGTGACCAGAATTTCTATGCAGAATGTACTTCTGTTTCTCGTAATTAATTTCTTGTGAGGAATCCATTTTTTGACAGGTTTTGGGGATGGTTTTTGTCTAGTTTTTTTTTTAGCTGCAATTATTCTTTGAATTCTTACTGGTGTAATTTGGATGTATGTTATTTCTTTCTGCTTTTTATGTGATACACATGTACATTTCTAAGTGTTTTGTACACAAGGATAGCCTACATTTTTGGGGGAAGTTAATACAGCATATTACAGAGGAGACATATGCAGGAATTTCATTAATTCTTTTGTTTTCTGTTTGTGTTTTTTTTCCTCTTAATTTAAAGGAAAATTAATTCAGACAGAATGTCTAGAGTTGATCTTTGAGTAGGGAAAAACATGATTATTATTCATGCAGCAGTGTTTATTTCCATCTGTCACCATAGCAGTTCTTTTAATAACTTATTATACAATTAGTTCAATAGCCTTTCTGCTCCTTTTCTACCACTACTCATGGAACATTCTTATTGCCATAATGTTTTCACTGTCTCCATTTTACTCTCCATAAGTAAATCTATTTTAAAGGTTTTAGTGGTATGCTGATTTTATTTCCTGTGTGGTTTCTAAGATGAATCTCCTGAACACCTTTAGAAGCTACATATACAAAATATAGACAAGGTGAATTGTGAGAGAAAAAACCAAGGACCATTTCTAGAATCTAAATAGTTATTACATCGCAAATTAAAAATAAATTTTACACCTGCAGAATGTTTATGCATTTCTTCATGAGCACATGAAGGCTCCCATTTCATCTTCAGAGAGGTGGTTGAGCTCCATCAGATCAGAAGCTTTTGCAGGATTAGCCAAGGAAAAACTAAATGTACAGGCCTTGCAGTCCTTCGCAACCCCACAGGCTTAACAGGAAGTTTTCTAGCAGAGAGAGGACATACATGATAAGTTTATATTTACAGAACCAGCAGTCCCTTAAATGAAATAAAAAAATCAAACTTCAGTGAAATGTATGGGGAAAAGAAGGGAGAAGCCGGGAGTGGAGGGAAGACAGACCAGACTAACTGGCTACATAGTATCAATGCAGAAAAGGGTGTGGGTCCTGGTGAGCAAGTTGAACTTGAATTAGCAGTTATGCATTTGCGGTGATGAAGGCTCTGTTAGCAAGGACATAGCTAGGAGATTTAGAGCAGCGGTTTAGCACTGGAACAGCCTGTTCAGAGAAATTGTGCAATTGCCTTTTTTCCCAGATTTTTGAAACTCAACCAGATATATTTCTCAGGAGCCAGATCTAACTTAGAAGTTTACCAGGCTTTGAGTATGAGTTGGGCTAAATGATCTTCAGAGGCCTCCTCCAACCTAAGTTAAACTGTGATTCTAACTGTACGCTACAGATGCATCTTTTTTCTTCATTATAGCTCATCTTTTTGGCTAGGCCTGCTTGGTTAATATTCCCACACTTAGAGAGGAAAATATGAACCTGAGAGTTGACTTGCTCAGTTCTGTTCTTAATTTCTAGCCCATGTATCTCTAAAGATCTGATACCCAGAGGATAATTTATATCCCACAGAATTACAGAGAAAAAAGTATAAGAATGTTTTAGCTAAGGAAGAATGTTTTATTTCTATTTGTTTAAAACATGAGGGAGAAATGTTTTTGATATAAATGTTTTAAATTATCACACTAGGCCATGAGATCCATTTAAAAATCTGTTTGAAATATATAAATACAGAACAAGTGGATGAAAAAGCAGTTGTGACTGCCATCTGCTTAAAAAAAAAAAAAAAAGAGGCCAAGGACATCTATGGCCTGTGGAGATGCAGATGAGCTAATTCAATGAAGAGATACTGATATTTCAATAGTAGTTATTTTGGTTAAAAAATACAGAAACCTGTTAGTGACTGTTGTACTGCTGCTTATTACTTCTTATTGTAAGGCTGAAAAAGCACCCATCTGCCATTCTGAAACTTTCAACAGTCTCTGGACAGGAAATGAGCTAAAAAATTTATATCTGATAGCACAAACGATAGCATCACAGTACCAAATAAGACAAAGCTTTACAGATTTATATACATAGATTTGTATATAGAATGTTGTACATAGATTTCTGTATTCCCAGAAGAATGAAAATATATTGGTAGTAATCATTCTGTTAGATACGTTCTAGAAATGGTAGCAGCTTTCTAAGTGACTCTATGGATGGTCATCGCTTAAGAAGCCAGAGAAAAACATCAGCAAGAAATGGGAAAAAATGTGCTGGAAGTTTAAGTCTCTCATGGCTACCTGGCTTTAAAGCATTGTGAAAATAGTAGCAGTAACCAGTATTCCTCAGCTTCTGCTAATTCTTCTTAGAATTAAGCTTTTAGTGAACTTACTCCATCCTCACTCAGTTTATGAGAAACATCCCTTAGTTGCCTCAGATGAATGCTGTGGGATAGCTATGACCTTCTCCTCTCTCACTCACAGAGCAGAACATGGTATCATCTTAAGCAGCGGACTGCTGCAGAGACATTTCTGTTTGCTTAGTTCAAAACAATTCAAAACTCATAATCTAAAATCTAAATATGTTGAGAAATAAAAGAGAAACTCAAATAGGCATGCTGACAGAATATATAAATATATATGTAATGCTGAACTAAAAAAGGCTTTTTCCTTCTGTAGAATGAAGATAACTCGTTTCTCAAAAATCACATCAATTGCAATGGTGTTTTATAGACAGCTGCTAGCCTAATTGCCAGATCTACCAGATCTGAGGAGTTTAGACTAATCTAGTAAGTGTGCTATGGGAGAAATGAGGGGGAGATCCTGCACCATTTTATTATATCAAGTGAAATGCCAAGAAATATAGCTATTTTGGCCTGACCCAGGCACATCCCTGGGGAAAAAAGTGACCCTGACCATAAGAATCTTGACCATCATTGACCAAATCTTGACCAAACCATGTATCATTTTTTAAACTTTACTTCTATTGTCAGACATGAAACCTTTTCTTTCTTGTATCTTACAGGATACCTTAGTTCTTTTTGCTGTTTCTGTTTGGTTTTATTTATTTACTTACCATTTGCATTAAGACAATAGCTTTTTGTTTTTCAAGTACAGAAATAAAGGTACTCAGAGACAAGCCATTTCAGAAGAAATAGTATGGCTTATTATGAATATCCGTGGTTTATAATAGAACCTTTCTCTATTAATTATTGCCTTTGTGCAAATAGGTTGTATTATAAATCTTCTGCTGCACTTCTTCCTGCAGAAGTGCTTTCAGCATACAGCCACACATCTGACTTCCCACAGTAGTCACCCTCTGTGACTCGTGCTGAAGAAAGGTACTTTTGCAATTTGCAATGCTAGTAATATTCTTTCACTCACTGCCTCTAAGCCACTGTGTCAGACTGAGGGAAAAAAAAAAAAAACAAACCTGTTAAAAGACAGCTGAGGCATTTCTGCGTTGCATCAGTTACGAATTTTCAACAGCTAAACTTTATTGGCCGTATTTACTAAATTCAAGTCATAAAACTCTCTTTATTCTTCTAAAAAACTTTCAGATTTGTGACCAATCCAATAAATTAACTGGTTTATTCATAGTTTATCGTAATGCAGCATATAGTAAATGGTTCTTCCTATTTCCAGTTATAAAATAATATAGAAATATAATTAAAATCTCAACAATACTTTTGTAGTAATACTTTTTCATCTGAAATATGAATATTGCTGCAGCTGGACATAAGCTTCAGCAAAGTCAAATTCATGGAAAAAGTATAACTTCAAATAAGAAAGATGATACTCAGTCTCTGACATACTGATACATCAGAGTTCCCTGAGTTAGAATATGCAAATGTAGATGTAAAACATCCTTTATGACTATTCTAATACAGAGGACCCTAAAAATGTCTAATTAATTGAAGCTGAAATAGAAGTCGTACATAAAGTTTTAACATTATAAGCACAATCTAGTGAATGACAGAAGAGGAAACAATACTATATGTTTGGTGATCCATGTGTTTTTCTCTTTTGAAAGAAATATACACGTGTGTATTGCTCACAGGTTTGTAAAGGTAGCACCCTTTCTTTACACTTATCTTAACCATATAAATAAGAATGACCCAGCTGGGAAAGATCACAGGATCAAGCACTTCATAGAACTAGAACTTTTAGTATTTTAATTAATGTCAGAATCTCCATGGCTTCTAAGTAACTGAAGTAACTTTAAACTTCAAGAGTAGCAGAAATAAGAGCAGTATATAAGGGTATGTAATGAATAATCAATAAGAGCCTGTATTGTAGTGTGCATAGAAAGGTATTTGCAAATAACAGAAAAGTTATCGTAATAAAAATTATATGATGAATTGCTGTATTGAGAAATTATAAATTGACATGTAGAATTTTCTCTACAACATAATTCATATTTAACAGATGAATCTGTGGCATGAGTGTGAAGGAAATGTTTTCAAAAGCACCTGAATTAGTCAGCAATAGACCTTGCAAAAGAGATTGTGTATAGCAGGCAAACTTATCATACAATAAATTCATACCACCATTATTACCTATCTTGTGTAGTCAGTTTTTCTAGCTTAGACGATTATTTACAGCACTATTTTGATGAGGAGTCTTTTGAGTAGGCTTCACTGCTACAGGGAAAAAGACTTGAGCAAATCAGAAAGCCATCTGCCTGAAGGTTTCCCTGGTGCAGGTCAGATGATAGTAATGATGGAAGAACTTGTCAAAAACTATTTATTTTTGAAAGGGCAAAAAAGTCAACGACAAATAGTGAACAGAATGCCAGGCAAATTATTTACTGAACAGTGACAGGAATTAAGTCCATAGTTCCAAGGACAAATTATATCCAAGCTGATGCCCACCTAGTAACCAGTTTGTAGTCCCTCGTGTTGTGGTTTAAGCCCAGCCAGCAGCCCTGAACCACACAGCTGCTCGCACACTTCCCCGCCCTTCCGCCCCTGACTCCCGGAGGGATGGGGAGGAGAATCGAAAGAATGTAACTCCCACAGGTTGAGATAAGAACAGTTTAATAACTAAGGTATAACACAAATCACTACTGCTGCCACCAATAATAATAATGATAAGGGAAATAACAAGGGAAGAGAATACAAACACTCACCACCCACCGACCGATACATAGCCCAACCTGAGCAGGGTTACCTTCTGGGTAACTGCCCCCAGTTTATATAGTGGGCATGAAATGCTGTGGTATGGAATACCTCTTTGGCTAGTTTGGGTCAGGTGTCCTGTCCCTGCTTCCTTCCGGCTTCCCCTCCTCCCTGGCAGAGCATGAGACTCACAAAGTCCTTGGTCAGGGTAAACATTACTGAGCAGCAACTGAAAACATCGGCTTTATCAGTATTATTCCCAGGCTGAAAGTCAAAAACACAGCACTGCACCAGCTACTTAGAAGGAGAAAAATAACTGCTACTGCTGAACCCAGGACACCTGGCCATCAATATTGTGTGGAAAAGACTCAGTGTGGAAGTCAGCTGTTGTGTGGAGACATTTTCAAAGGAATTTTTGCAGGAAGAAGTATCACAGAATCCCAAGGGTTGGAAGGGACCTCAAAAGATCATCTAGTCCAATCCCCCTGCAAGAGCAGGGTAACCTAGAGTACATCACACAGGAACTTGTCCAGCCGAGCCTTGAATATCTCCAACATAGGAGACTCCACAACCCCCCTGGGCAACCTGTTCCAGTGCTCTGTCATTCTCACAGTAAAGAAGTTTTTCCTGATGTTCACATGGAACCTCTTATGCTCCAGTTTATACCCATTACCCCTTGTCCTATCACTGGACATTGTCGTCGCGCACGGAGGGAACACATGCACAATCAATATGATTGATAAGTGATCCGTTTATTGTGCTCAAATAATGGGTATATATAGTGTCAAACTGCCACGTACACACAGCTTCCCGCAGTGATTGGTTGGCATATACAGCATTGGGTACATTCCAGGTGCATTTCGGTGATTTTCCCCTGCTCATATACACATCCTCCTCTCAAGGTCTCCGCTCCTAGTTCACAGACAATTTTTAGCTACAAGGTTGGCCGGCTGGTCTTCTATCTCTATTGGTTAACTTCCAGGGTTTTTCCACTGCTGGCAACTGTACACAACTGGTGTTTTTTCTTACTTTCACAGAATCTGTGCTTAATTAAGCTCAGACATGGGAACATGACCTTTGCTTGCTAACCATGTCTCCACAGGACATCACTGAGAAAAGCCTAGCTCCATCATCCTGACACTCACCCTTTACATATTTGTAAACATTGATGAGGTCACCCCTCAGCCTCCTCTTCTCCAAGCTAAAGAGACCCAGCTCCCTCAGCCTCTCCTCATAAGGGAGATGTTCCACTCCCCTAATCATCTTTGTGGCTCTGCGCTGGAGTCTTTCAAGCAATTCCCTGTCCTTCTTGAACTGAGGGGCCCAGAACTGGACCCAATATTCCAGATGCAGCCTCACCAAGGCAGAGTAGAGGGGGAGGAGAACCTCTCTTGACCTACTGACCACACCCTTTCTAATACACCCTAGGATGCCATTGGCCACCTTGGCCACAAGGGCACAGTGCTGGCTCATGGTCATCCTCCCATCCACCAGGACCCCCAGGTCCCTTTCCCCTTCACTACTTTCCAGCAGGTCAACCCCCAACCTGTACTGGTACATGGGGTTGTTCCTCCCCAGATGCAGGACTCTACACTTGTCCTTGTTGAATTTCATCAAGTTTCTCCCCGCCCAACTCTCCAGCCTGTCCAGGTCTCGCTGAATGGCAACACAGCCTTCTGGTGTGTCAGCCACTCCTCCCAGTTTAGTGTCATCAGCGAACTTGCTGAGGATACACTCAGTTCCCTCATCCAGGTCGTTGATGAAAATATTAAACAGCACTGGTCCCAGCACTGACCCCTGAGGGACTCCACTAGTCACAGACCTCCAGCTAGATTCTGCCCCACTGACCACAGCTCTCTGCCTTCTTCCTTTCAACCAGTTCTTGATCCACCTCACTACCTGATTATCAAGCCCACACTTCCTTAGCTTATCTGTGAGGATGCTGTGGGTGACAGTATGATAAAAAGAAAATCAAGAGCCCGAACCTACTTACTCAAATGCACTAATAAAGAATTATGAATATCTATGGCTTAGAACAGATCATCCTATCTCTTTAGAAATAACATGTTTATAAATATCTTGTCCTATACCTTGGGCAAAAATGTGGGTCTGTAGTTCACCAGATCCTCCTCCTTACCTTTCAAAAAATGGGCATAATATTAGTCTTTTTGCTAGTCATCAGAAACTTCCCCTAATCATCACAACTTTTACAAAAGATTTTTTGAGAGGCCTTACACTGAAAACAACCAACCACTTTAGCACCACCAGATAAATCCCATCTGTCCCATGGACTTCTCTATGCCACGTTTACTCAGCATGATTCTGATTTGTCTGAATCCGATTAATTCTGATTAATTAATCAGAATTTTCTCCCTCGAACTTTGCTGCTAGCAACAGGGACATGTGAGGCCTGACAGCAGACCTTGCCAATAACGACAGAAACAAAGACAGCAGTGGTGTCAAACTTCATCCTTATTATTAGATTTCTTGCCCCATTTATCAAAAGGGCAAGAAATTTTCCTATGTCTTCCTTCTGCTGCTAGTGTACCACACAAGTTTGTTTGGCTTTTTTTTTTTTTTATTTTTCACATCCCTTTCAGTTTCAGCTGTAGCTCAGCTCTGGTCTTCCTAATTGCATCCTTTCATGTCCAAGCAATGTTTCAGTAGTCCTTGATAGCTTATCCATGCTCACAGCTCCAATACACTTTCTTTTTTGTGCTTGAATTGCCAAAGTTATGGGATTGTAAATGGGTAGGTATGATCTGTAAATTTATGAATAGACAAGGGATAACCCCAGTTACAAGACCGTAATGTTGCAAAATCTGATTAATTTGGGAATAGATTCCACAAACAAAACTTACAGGGCTCTGTGTTATTCCTTATCATTAAACAACTCTGTGATTCGTCTGGAAGTTCACCATCACCTCAATGACCAGACACAAAATCTTGAAATCATCTGTTAGATAACTTCAGAGAATTATTTGGAAAACTACGAACCTGAATTTGTGAGCAATCAAGAAGCACCATCTGTAAGGTTCTATTCAAAGTACGTTATAAGAAAAAACTGCTGAGGTGGAATCTCTGTCATTTTGATATTAAAAAACATAAGGTGAACCCAAATGCCAAACTATGCATTTAATGAATCATGCTGTTCTATGAAACACACACATAAAAAATAGGAAAATGAAGGTCATGAGAGGACAGCATTTTTAATAATTTCCCAAAACACCTTTTGTATTTGACAGCATTTCAAATCTTTTAAATACTAGTTATTTTCCAGTAACCTATTTTTATTCTTTGTATTATTTATGTAGCTGCTAGCTGAGACATGTTTACTAGCAACGTATGCATGCTCATCTTCAAGCGTTCGCAACAGAAAAGTTAAAAATAATAGGGAAATGGTACCTGCAGCACAGATGGGAGAAATCCCAGAAGAGCTGGATAAGCTTCCGGTAAATGCCATATTTTTCAATCAGAAAAAAAAGTTCAAGTCAGTTCTTGTTTTCTCAGAAGCAGTTCAATCAATCTTATGCAAGCTGTTTGTTGGGGGGGGAGGGTTTAACATTACCCTAATGCCAAACACATTCAGATGTCAAAATGAAATAGGGATGGAGATAAGGAAGAGAAATAAATCTGATAAAATAAATAAATCTGGTAATATAATTATTGTATATTCACTACCCTTTCTGCCAGGCTGACATTTGTAGGGCCTTCAGACATCCAAAGACTGCAGATAGATGTTTGCTTTCAAGTCAGTTTGTTTTGAAAACTCACTGGTTTAAACAACAAGAACAATTTGGTTAAAAACCCAATCTACTCTAAATGCAGTATGGTTTTAAAGATTCAGTCTGAACATTGCCCTGAATTTTGTGAAGAGGGTGAGATTGGACAGTGAAAAATTTGCATGCCACGGAAAAGATAAGAACAACGAGACAGGTAACTAGCACTACACAGGCTAGAATCCAAGTAGTCCTCTCTTTTACCTTCTAAATACTGCTAGAATTTGCTTTAAGACTCTTCTGGTTTAATTTTCCATAATCCAGTGTCCTTTGTTATTCTTAGTCATGAGCAAGCTTGCATCTTGGCAAACAGGATTTTTTACAACTGCAGCTGCTCTTTAGAAGTAACTCAAAGCTGGCAACAGCCATGGCTCCTTCCAGGTTGCTGGTTGAAAACTCAGATTCATCATCTAAGTACAGATCATCTCACCACATATATCTCAGTCTGTACATATGAATCCCTTGTTATAGCAATGTTTTCTTCGTCCCTCATATTTTATTTCTCCTTGGTCATCTCTTTCAGGGCAGATGAATTTCTGCTTTCCATATTACTTTTTCCACCAGTCTTCCACTTCATGTATTTTTCTAATGAAGTATTAATGAAGTAGCAAAATGAGAAAATCTTCTTGTTTCCTTATCTCAAACACTGAGGATTCTTCTTCTTGCTACTAGTCTGTGGGGCTGGTGTTTGTCATGCTGGAGTACATATGCTAGAAACACATGCAAGCCATTGTGAACAAGTATCTAACTGGGAAAAGTCATGGTGGCCATAGAGTTGAAAGGTTTCCAAGGTATAAGAAAAGGCATAGGAAAGAGTAGCTGAGTTAGAGAGAGCTGATGGAACCTGGGCAAAGGCAGAGCAAAAACTGCAAAACTTTGCAAGCCATGCAGATGCAGCAGAGAATGAAGACAGGAGGATCTAGAAGGAATGGAAATAATTCTTGGGGGAGAAAGAACAAACAGGGAGACCAATGCATGCTGAAAGGCAATCAATGTCTGGCTAAGAGAAAGGAAGCTTTACCTTGCATTCCTCAGTTCTGCTAGAAAAGAATTCCGAATACACAGGACCCTTCCTGATGCTTTGCATATTAATTGGCTGCCAAAGATAGGAATAGGAGTGAAAGCTGTATTTGTAATGTAACAGAGAAGTACTATTATAGATGAAATAATTGGTGTCTGACATCTCTCCATAATTAACGTTTTTCATCATACTGTAAACCCATCTTAACCTCTTGTCAGCTACTGGTTTTTTCCTGTAGTGTGAGACAGTATGGTCTCATTTTTTTAATATAAAAGAGGCCAAAAAATTCATTATTGCTGTTTATTAACATTATTCCAAATGATATAATGAGGTATTACCCATGGCATTTTACTGTATGTCTGCTCAAGTAGATTGGGATTTGCAGCAAGGTCCTGTTTAGACACTAAATGAACCAAACAGTCATGTTTAATAAGTCTTATGTTCTGTCAGAAAAAGCAGCTTATTGCTAATGAGTTGTAGTATGTTATTCAATACCCAAATGAAACCGTATTGTTCAAATATGCACGCCTGGGGCACGTATCTGACAAACACTTAGGGAAGCAAAATGCTGTCCAAAGAGGCAGTGATTAGTAAAGACCAATTGGGCGGAGGTTGTTTCCATGTTCTGAAATACTGGCTTTGCTATACTTCTTTCTTGGAGTGAATCCAGTCTGAGAGAACAGTGTAAGTATGCTGGGGAGAGCTTCAGAGAACCAAGGAATATTCACAGGGTTTCTGCTACTGGCTGAAATGCTGACACCTTGTACAGTATGTTGCTGGAAGCAAGAAGAAAGATTTGCTGGAGTACTGAAGTGATGCCTGTCTATATTCAGTTTCTTTAGCTGGCGTTTAAGCATAACTAAGAATTATGGTGAACTATCACTACATTTTGTCTTAGATTTGCATAACATTTTAGCCTGGCTGCACACTATGGACGCAGCCTTTACTCAAAGAGAATTTGTGTTGTTCAATTAGCACGAAACACTTTTCACAAGCTACATGATGGAAGAAAAACCACAATTGGTTTCATTCTGTCGTGGGCCTCTAGTGGTAAAACCTAAAACCTGATATCTCTATACGGTGAGCTTACCCAGCTTTCTCATACCTTTTAACAGTCACATCTATAGAGCCAATGGTACCCAGTGCTAAGCCACAATCACCTAGTCTTTCCTTGATTACTTCCACATAAGTAGGAGTTCCTGCATAAGAATGCCCTTATCGATTCAGAGACTCCAACAGCAACTAGAAATGGATGCCTAAGGAAGCAAGTTCTATGCACAGAAGATTCACCCTTCCTAATTCTGCTCCATTTTATTTAAAGCTCACCTCAGCACACCTGTCAGGTGGCCAGAAAACACAGAAAAGCCCACACTACAAAGGAGTCAGAATAACGCAGAAATATTCTGGGAGAAATACCCAGTTGGAGTAATTATAGATAATATTTATTTTCAAATTATTTCCATGTAAAAGCAAAAATTCCTACAGAATTTAAGAGAAACAGACTTATGTGACATAAACTATGGCCCTTACAAAAAAAGAAACAAAGGTAGAAAAATGTTATACCTGATAAACGATATGAATATACAGAATTTTCTCCTATTGAATTCCTTGTCATCAAATTCTATAAAAATTGTCCATGAAAATTTGTAACTTTGTATTTTTCTCCTGTTTCTTAATTGCTTACAAACTAGTCACATATGTTCATATATTCTGAATACAGATGTTTTTCAGGTTTCTCCTTGAGACTGTCCTCTTGAAAGAACACTTAATTTTACAATTTATTAACCTTGTTATTCGTAATCACTATGATGGTATTGACTGACAAATATTTGTGTTGAATTCTAAAAATAAATTAATTAAACCATACAGAAATCTTAAAATGGCTGGTATTCCATTTGGCACAATGGAAAAAAAACACAGCAATTGTGGCTTTGCAACATAATTGATATATTTAAATATCAGGCTTATGAACTAATAGTACATTGTCCTGAAGTGGCTTTATAATGGAGAAAGATGTTGAAGACTCAAGAAATGGAATACTGTGATACTTGATCTAGGCTGCTACTATAGACTGGCCTTTGGAATAATGAAAGCAGTCTGGGCAGAGCATAAACTACTGGGGAAAGGGTAAGGAACAGGTTGTGCCTATTTATGCTGCTTTTTATTGTTCACAACTAAATGAATGGTAATTGAGAAGTGCTGTTACATATTTTATGACACTCTGGGTACATGCTCTGAAATCCCATGAGGCCTGGTTTAAATTCAAATTAATCCTGAACTACACTTAATTAGCATTGCTGTAGTCAACTTTGCTTTTTCTGTTTCAAGGAAAAGTATGATTTCTTACAGTTTAGCTGTTTTCAAATGTTAAAATATATGATGGAGGTGAAGAAGTGATTTGGTAGCTGAATGACTTCCTGGCAGGAGAGAATCTGACAGGATGGCATTTTACTAATTAAGAAGAGTGCTGGACTAACCAGATGGGAAAAATACATACTGAAACTTTTTTCTTTGTTCCTTTTTTTTTTCTTCCCAAGACAATGTAGAAATAAACAAGAACAATGAAGGGCATGCAAAGAAGGACTGGTAAGTAAGGCAATTCGCTAGCATAAAATAAACTTACCCAAATCAGATAGTAACCAAATCATCCTCCTTTAATCAGATCAAATATCAGCCAGGAATCAGAAGACACTGATCTGAGAAAGACATTTCTGTGCTTCAGACCCATCTCCAACATAAATGTACAGCGTGACGCCTTGCAAATCGGCCAGGACTAGATCTATACAGACATTTTAAGTGTCTAAATCCAGTATGTTCTGGGGGGAGGTTTTCAGGAGCTTTTTCCATCTCCTTTAGAAAAAGAGGAGATAACTCAAACCACCCCGGTGCTTGGGACAAAATAAGAAATGTGCTTTAAAAAAATCCCAACATGCTAAACAACAGTGAGATTTTTTTAACTACCTTAAGCTCAATAAAGGTTCTACTTTCTATGCTCTGAGTTAAATTCCTGAAGAGTGCAAAAGAATAATACAACAATGTAAAAAAGATGCAAAATCAGAAAAGGCAAGGCACAAAATGGGATAAAGAGTAAGGCAGAATAAAGATGTATTCTGGTAATACATCTGTCGCAAGACAAAGACAAAGGGAAGAGCTCTGCTAGTCAGTGAAGAGAAACTATTAGATGATGCTGAAAAGGCTGATACCTTTATCAGTTTTCTTCACTAGAAGGGTCAACCTCAGTCAGCTGGCTAAAATAATTAGTATCAGTGACAAAAGGAGAGAATACAGGCTAGAATTATAGCTTGTATAAAACATTTTCAAATGAGCTGGGCTTGAAGAAATTCCTCTCAGAAAACTTTGAGAACAGAATAAAGACATTTTGGAGCCATTAGCAATGATCTTTGAGAACTTGTGGAGAACTTCTAAAAGAATGAAAAAAGACAGACATCATGTTTACCTTAAGAGGAAAGAACAGAAGAAACTAAGGAATTACATACTGTTCTGCTTTACTTCCATTCTGAGAAAAACACTGGAGCAAATAATTGAGCAAGTTTGTCTAAAAGCTTAAGTTTTCGCCCTGTTTAAGGACATAAAACAGGCAGCATGTATTTCTTGAAAACTATGGTGGAAAATCTCAGCTGGAGCATATTGTCCAGTTTGTTCATTGTACCTTGTGGAAAATGTGGTTCAACTGAAGAATAATTAGAGATTTAGAAAAAAAAATCTGTAAGAAAGAACAGAAGGTCCCTTGGGAGGCTGTGAAATCTTTATCACCAATATAGATCTTCAAAACAGGCAAACATATGTTAGAAATGGTTTAGGTAAAGCTGATGCTGCCTTTGGCAAGGATGGTATCTTCATAGGGCTGGTTCTAGGCATCAGTAAAATAGAAAATCAGTAAAGGCAATTGTCAAAAGCAGTAACATGGGAATGACCTACTACTTACAGTGCCATAAAACATACAAACATTGTTAGAATGGAGGCTGGAACCCAAGGTTTGTTATAGCTCTGAGACTGGAGAATTATAATCTATGTCTTCTGCCCTGTTGTCCATGCAAAATTGAATTTTCATCTCCAAGAGACACGACTAGAAAGGATTTAGGACTACAGAGTATTACCCAGAGACAGCAGCTCTACTTAAAGTTTTTCAGCAAGCTAAATCCTCTGTGTAGAAAAGAAGTGATGTACCAGAGGCTATAAATATGGTACGCTGGTACCATGACCCTAAATTCTGTTTGTGATTCTTGTCTGTAGCTACTGTACTGTCTGTTCAACAAAGTAGGAGTATATAGGTTAGAAGACACAAATTTATCAGGAGTTGGACTGGTAGAAAAATACTTTATCAGCCCATTGCCTCTGAAGAATTTGAAGAAGTTTAAGGTCACTTATAAAAGGTCCAGGCCATAGTGTAGATTCAAACAGTCTAAAAGAGAGCTTTAGAGACAGCTATCAATTTGGCTGTACTTCAGAGTATGGATGGGAAGGCAAAGCCAAGCACTAGGGAAGGAGGGACTCTGATACTTCGTTTTTGTATTCCCAACTAACATGACATCTAGCACTTTATGTTTCCTGGGTTATTACTCATATGAAGAGCTGCCTTTTTTAATATTCTTGCCTGATCTCCCTTTTGTGATCTGAAATGCAGTTGTTACTTGCTGTTGCAGGGAAGAATTTTTCAATTTTTCTGTTTGAATTCTACCATTGGATTCAACACACAATAAACTGGTTACAGTGCAATATAAGAGCAGCGGCAGGTGTATGCTAACAGTATAGCAATGGCCAAAACCTAGCCAAATAAGAGTATTTCTAAATGGTATAGACAGAAAATAATGTGAGAAAAATGCCACTTAGAACATCTTTCTCTAGGCCTTCAATGCGCTTCTACTGAAGGGAAACAGTAATTAATAAAGACAAAGTAACATATAATAGCACTACAGGAGTATGGTAGTTTGGAGTTATCCCATGCTTATTCAGATCTCTAATACAAGCCAAAATTCTCTTGCATCTTTTGCTTCCAGGAAGCCAACAATAAATGGATACAATGCTAGAAGAGCAGGTGTGTTTTCACTCAGAGGAAGCAGCTACAGATTTGAAAATGACTTAGCAGCTGGTGAAAAAGATGACTGAAGCTGTGCCAGACAAAGTAAGTTAGTGTGTGTGTGTGCGCGCACACGTTTTGCCACTAATTATGCAAAAAGGCCCAAACCCATTGATCATGTGTTTCTCTCCCTGCTTTACCAGGAATAAATCTTGAAGTGTGACAACTCTTTCAGAAAGTCAGAGCTATTACCAGTGATGTACTTGCTGTATTAGAACTGAGAGCACACAATGAATTATCCTTTTTTCTTTCTTCTTTTTTTTTTCTTTTTATTTTTAGTACACATACTCCTGTTTACAGCATGGTAAGAACAACTATCACTTGCAAGATGCCCGTTATTTTTGTTTATCATTTGGTCCTCTTAGGCAATGATGCTGTACTCAACCAAGCACAGTGTCAATACTCAGTAAGACTCTACACAACACATAGCTTCAAGCTTTATTTGCTTAAAGGTGGGAAAGATTTTCCATAAAATTCAGCAGGCACAGCTGCTGATTTATCTTTGGTACATGTAGATATCAAGAAATTTTAGTTGAAACTTGAGTAGCCTGACTGCTCAATGACTGCTTAAATCTTTTTTGTTTACTTGGTTACAGAAAGTAACTGCAGTTGTACATTTACAGAAACAGTTGTAAAATTTACAGAAACACTCATCTGAGCATCTTATTTTGTCTTACACAGCCTAATTAGTCAAGCCTTAGACCGAACTCTCATAGGGTGACTATGAGTAAGAATCAAGAAAAGCACCCTGTTGAAGTCACAAAGGTATCTTTTCACTTATAAAACATTTTTAAAATTAACACAAAGAGCTGAAACAACTATATCAACAAGACTGCAGGGTTGAATGTTCAAAGTATTTTTTCCAAAGTATTTTTTTCACTGTGCAGGGAAACAGAGCTATTTCTTTTCAAATTCTACTTTAACATACAACCAAAAAATGTTGAAAGGAAGTATACCAACTCCACGTGTTGAGGAATTTAAAGATATGCTTTCAGTTGCTTTATTATCTTGTAAAAATAATTAAAGGGAAGTTTTGTTTTCCTTAAAAAGTGAAACAGAATCAAAGCATTTTACTAGCTTTCCCTATAAATTTTACTTTAGGAGGAAGCATGGAAAGTTTATTTCCTTGTACAGGTTCGTCCTGGGTTCAGCAGTAGCAGTCATTTTTTTCTCCTTCTTAGTAGCTGGTGCAGCGCTGTGTTTTTGACTTTCAGCCTGGGAATAATACTGATAAAGATGATGTTTTCAGTTGCTGGTCAGAATGTTTACCCTGACGAAGGACTTTGTGAGTCTCATGCTCTGCCAGGGAGGAGGAGAAGCCGGGAGGAAGCAGGGACAGGACACCTGACCCAAACTAGCCAAAGAGGTATTCCATACCACAGCACGTCATGCCCAGGATGTAACAGAGTTACCCGGAAGGGCTAGCTCACTGCTGGGTGGGGGCGAGGTATCAGTCGGCAGGTGGTTAGCAGTTGTATTCTCTTCCCTTGTTATTTCCCTTATCATTATTATTATTGGTGGTAGTGATAGTAGTGATTTGTGGTAGTATTGGTGGTAGTAGCAGTAGTGATTTGTGTTATACCTTAGTTACTAAACTGTTCTTATCTCAACCTGTGGGAGTTACATTCTTTCAATTCTCCTTCCCATCTCTCTGGGAGTGGAGGGAGGAAGTGGGGGAGTGAGTGAATGAGCTGCCTGGCTGGGTTTAAAGCACGACAAGGTTTTAACTAGGGTAACATTTACTGGTGTATACGGAGACCCAGTTCAAAACTTCTGCACTAAATGAACTGCATTAAATGGTTAGATGCTGTCACCAGCACCAGTGTCTAACCGTTACTCTTTGTGAGGCCTTTTTCTCAAGAGCTGTTTACAATCCACTAATGAAGAAGATTGCCTTGCTGTGTATTTACACAGACGTATCTTCTATTAAACTTTGTGTGCAGTTAGATTGATTTCTAACAATGAAAGCCATGATACTATGCAGCTGATCTTCAGATCATCACAATTTAACTGTAAATATAGTCAAACTATTCACAGTGCCTTTTCAGAAAACAGATAAAATTCACTGATTATCTTTAATAAAACTGCTCAAAGGTTTTATATTTCAAATGAGTATTCTAAAAAAATAAGAAATAATTCTGAATGGATGTTCCAAGATCTCTTGGAGCTTCTGCATTAGTAATGTTCCCTATCCTTCTACAGTATCCTGTCTTTTACAGAGGATTGTTTAATGTAGAGGAATTCCTGCACATTTTTATCAGCATGAAGTCATTAACATAAGAACATATGCCACATTGGTTCAGACCCATCTTCTCTTCAGCAGTGGCTAGAAATCAGTGCCCTGGGAAGAATAAGAACAGGGCAAGCATATGTAATACTTCCTCAGAATCTTCTTCCAGCTGCCAGCTATTTTCAGGTCAGAGAACTTCCTGAGATTGATGCTGCCTGTATCCCTAGTTTCCCACAGTGAATCTCTCAAGTATTAACTTGTCCAATCGCCTCTTGAACACATCCCAAATGTTCACATCCTAAGCAGTTTTAGACAAGAGGTTCCATAGGTATATTGACACAGTTCCATTAACTTAAGGACTTTTCATCAACATGTCTCTTCCTTTTCTCAAACTTTGGAATTTTATGAGACTACAGAAACAAAAATAATACCATTGCATCTGTGATAATCCTGCACCACAGAGCTCCCCTTTTTGCAGAAGAGGAAAAGAGGTCATAAGATCCCAGAAATTAAATGCATCAAATGAAATCAAATGCATCTCCTCTTACCTTCATCCGCTCTTACTCCACACTAGCAGCCTGAATAAAGGCTCGAAATCAAACAACATTCAACAAATACTGCAAAGGCTCCTTATATCAATCGTGTTTTCTTAAATTAGATACTGAATATAATATAGTTCTATCTAAATCACCTACCAAGATTTACTGAATTTAGCAAGGAACAGAAGGAGAAGGCCTGTGTAACGTACTTGATATCAAAATATCTCACTTTTTCACACTGACAGGTTTAACGAATCAATGCTTATGTGTAAAATCTCCTGAGCACTTGTCTCTATGGCAAAAAAAGGCACCGATGTTAGAGAAAATGAATTTCCAAGGTAAGTGTTTTCCCTACATTTTTCTACAGAAACTCAGTTTCACTACACAGTGGTTTGAGGGAAAAGGGGAAAATACACAATAAGGATAAAACTGAAACAGAGCTCAAGGGTCTGCACAATTAAGTTCCTTTGGAGCTTAGCTAAGAATCAGTGGGTTGACTATTCTTCTTTAAGAAGTATTTCACCCTCCATCTTGTAGCACTCTCTCTATATATGTAACGCAGATTATGTTCTATATAGATGAATAGCATTAGTTCTACAAAGCTGTTGCTGCTTTCTGTTGGTGTCATTACCAACACAGGCTTTTTCTTCACATGTTAAAAAGTATGTATTATATTCAGTACAATAGTTGCTATGTATCCAAGCATGCAGGGTTGCCTTTTTATGCACTAATTCCTTTTCATGCAAGGTAACCTTTTCTCAGGGTAATGAGCCTCCGGAAATCATGAGTATCACTTACACAAATAAGGAATGCTGCACTGGATCCAAAGCCGGTTTGCAGGCTGTTTCTGCTAAAGTCTCTGCTTCAGAGAATGACTGTCTGCTTGCAGTTGCATTTAAGGAAGTTCCTCAGTTGGGTATTTCTGAGTGGAAGTTCCCAGCTAATATTAGCCATACGCTGTACTCAAGTACAGAACCACATTTCATAATACTGTTGACACTCTTCCCAGGCAACATAAAAATTGCCTATACTGTTACTAAAGAGATGAGAAAAGAAAATCCAAACCTTTGGTTTCTACACTTTGGAAAGAGCAAATTATAAACTTCAGCATTCAGATATATAAAAATTACAAGATGAGCTAAAAACTTCATAATTCTGCTAACACTACTTTATGTTGCTTATAATACACCAAGTCTGTACATCTGCATTTTGATTTCGTATTCTTTAGTTAGCTTCTGGAACCCAGGTTTTGTCTGTTATTACAAAAGACAAGCAAAGTACATGCCTGATTTTCACTGTATATACTAAGGTTTTCACAGACTCATCAACAAACTATTCTTGCTGTTGGAGAAAAACGGAAAAGATTCAGCCTCGCAGCCTCACCTTCCCTCCTGCTACGGGGACAGTGACGTTTGGTCTATATTAATACACAATTCTCCTTTTCTGACCAGGAAAGGCATTTCAAGAGCAAAATACCCTTTTTATTTCGTTGAAACAACAGCAACAACAAGCTATTGAAAGAACAGAGATGCTTTATGGCATATCTTATGTACACCATAAAGTAGTACAAGACTCTTTCAGTACCCAGCACCCTGCCACACATTCCCTTGGGACCACAGTTTAAAAGTTCTGGAAAAGGTTTAAACATCTGACGTGAGCCACCTAGTGTCTGAACGAATGGCGACATTAAGAAGTTAAACATTTTAACCTCTTTCTGACAGCTGGTAGAAGCCAATTTGTATCTATAAGCTTAAAATTGTAGACAGGGATCAGATTCAAACCTTTACTGAAACACAGCCTTCTGGGAACTGCTAGGCTCAAGCCTACCTTAAGAGCAGTCAGCACGCTGATAACACATCCATAAAGACTAGGTAAAATTCCTGTTAAAATACCATTTCAGGAGTAAAGTCAATCAGTAAACTGTGTACAGATGATGTGAGTTCTTTAAATACCTGTTTGCCCCACTCAGAGCAAACTTTCAAATTTTCACTCTGTAAAAGTACCAACTTGTTACTTCCCCCCAAAACCAAAAAAAAAAAAAAAAAAAAAAAAAAAAAAAAAAAAAAAAAAAAAAAAAGACAAGAAAAAAATTTCTAATTATAATTAGTCAAAATAAGACTCTCTCATAGTCTGAAGATAAAGTGAAACAAAATAATGTACGTCTTCCCCACCACTCCCAAACTCTAGGTAAGTGGTTTGCGGCTGATTTTAAGATTACTAGATTCCTAACTATAAATAATTTTTAACTGTGCTGATATATACTTGTTCTTCCCAGTTATCTCATGAAGACTACATACAGGAAAGCAATTCTGCCTTAACAATGACATAAAAATGTGAAATATTGAAGTGCGACAGAAAGTCATTACTGGAATAGCTGTAGGGAAGGAAAGCTGAAAAGGAGAGAGCAGAAAAACATAAAGAAGAAGAAAGCAAAATGAGGAAGAAAAGGAAAAAAAAAACTGATTGTAAAGCAGAAACCACTCTAAAAGTTTACAGATCGGGTTAGCTACGCAATATGAGGTTTGTATTATTTTCACAGGTGTTTTTCTTTTCTTCTATGTAACAATTTATTCAAAGGGTTGGAAGTCTGTAAGAATGTCAGGGTGGGTTACTGTAAAGCTTGTAGCATACATCTTTTTGTATTTGGGAAGGAAATGTAAATGAAAACACACTAAATATTGAAGATAGAGGAACAACCAGATTCTCTTGTGCTTTATTGTGAAGGAATATTACTGATAAAGTACTAAAAGAATAATGCATGTGATTTGAAAAGTCATGTTTATATATTGTTGTCAGTTTTGCTTTGTCAGGTTTGAGACTTTCACTGCAAATTTACATTGAGTACATTTCTAGAATTTAATAAACAAACTTTTGTTTCTTATAACAAATAGCATGCAATGATAGTGTTTTGGATTTGGCATATGTGTTATGGCTCTACTCAAATTCAGGTAACCATAATCTTAGTCCATAAATGTTTATCAGCAGATAACACCTGCTTGTACTTTTCTGCATTTTATCCCTTTTTAAATGCACATATTTACACACATTGATCTGAATTTAAGAATTGCAGGTTTTATTTCAGTTACAGAGATAGCCATTACCATTTTAAGCACAGAACTTCTTGGCAGGATTGAATAAAAATTTAAAATGTAGAAATTAAAAAAGAAGAAAAATAGCTTCTTTTTGCCTTTAAAAAAAAAAATAATTAAAAACTGATTGAATGAAACCTGAATGTCTCAAAAACTCTGTCTCTGAAAGAGGAAATTGAATCCCTCCTTTTTTGTAGACATGCTAACACAGTAAACCCTCTCCAAACCTTAACAGTTCATTAAAACCTCACCTGAAGCTCTTGACAGTGGCTAAACAGGAAGTATATTTATTGGCCCATCAAACTATCTGCCTGTAAGTCTCTTTAATCTTAGTACAGATCAAAACAGACCAAAAAAGTTGTTAAAGACATAGCAGGAAAGGTACATTATAATAGAAATAACTTCCAAAAGAGTACAGAGAACAACACCTGGCCTTCCTGTGGCTATGTTCAGGCTCAGTCCACAGGCTTCCAAGGGCACACACCTAGGGTAGGTAAGGTTGAAATGCAGGTTCTGATCTGTGAGTGTGCAAAGAATAAAGTTCTGCTCTTAGCAGAAGGAACACCACAGCCTGGCTGCATGAGTGTGTTCACCAGGGTTCAGAGATGGCTGAGGCCAATTCAAAATCTGTAATGCTTCTCTGCCACTAGCTCTGTGACTGCACCCTGTGCAAGTACGTAAGAAATGCCTCATTTTCTCCCACCAACTCCCACCCTCCTACACACCTTCACAGAAAACGTTGTACTCATACATGTGACCTAAACAGAGAAGGGCTTGTAGCAGGAGAAAAATTAAAACTCTGTGTTTCCGTTATATTCTTATATATAAAATCCATTGCCTACACGAATTAAATGCAGGGAAGGGGGAAATGCCACCTCAGTAACCTACAAAAGACCCTTTAATCAGAAAGTACTCTGGGCTTGAAAAGCGGAATTATGTTACAAATATAAACACTGTTATTTACAAATCACGCTGAATCAGGCAAAGCCTGGACCAGCAAAGGATCTGTAGAAATCAGGCGCAGTACAGCCCCTGCCTGAGGGGGGTGCCCGGCTGCAGCTAAGCAGAAAGGGCACTGCAGGACAGATGGAGGGGAGCCCAGAGACGCTCATCCTTGCGCGGAGCAGGAGAGGCTAGCGTTGTGCTGCCTGGGCGGCGGGGAAAGCCCGGCCTGGCCGGGCAGCCCGCTGCTGCTGCTGTTCCTGCCGCTGCCCTGACCCGACCTGACCTGACCGGCAGCGCGGGCAGCGCCGTGGCCCCGTCACAGGGCGGGGAGTGGCATAACAGGAAGTCGGTTCTGGTTCCTGGGTTAGGGTGCTCAGGCAGGAGCAGGAGGCCGAGGGTTTCGTGATGCGCTCGTAAGTCTGATCCCCTTTTAAACCGCTCCTCTCCGTCCTGCGGGACTGGCGGGCGCTCGGCCCAGGAGATGGGGTGCGGGCCTTGGCGCTGGCGGCGGATTCTCCGCCCGCTCGCGTCGACGCCGATTCACACTTTGGCGCTGTTCTGCCCGGCTTCGGGAGCGGGGCAGGGGCCGCTTAATTTGCGCGCCTAAGTGCTATCGGTGCGCGCGGGAAGGCCGGGGCAGGAACAGGACCCTCCCCGCGCCGCTCCGGGAGGGCAGCGGGGGCGATTGGCGGCAGGCAGCGGAGCAGGAAGCGGTGTGCTGCCTGCAGGGATGGCAGCGGCGGAGCGGGAAGTACCTCCAGCGCCGCTGGGATCACCGGCGGCTTCGCCGGGCGTGGGGGCTACCCGTCCTCTGAGCCGTAACTTTGGTGCGGCATTAGGGGCCCTTGCCGGGTTTAGGGGTTTCCGGCTCTTCCCGAAGTCGGGCAAAGCGGGAAACTTGTGCATTAGGCGGAACAAACAAAAAAACACAAAAAAAACCCAAAACCGAAACACCAAATACCGAAGTGCAGTGAGCTCTCAGTCTCTCACAAATGATTACCTCAACAGGTTTCCAGTTCTCGAGATGATGGCAGTGTAACTTACAAAATACTTCCATCGAAGAAGCTGTTTTGAAAACAGAAATATGTAGAGAAGTACTTGCTTCTGGATGACATTTGTGTTCTCGTGTGAACCTATGAGAGGTAGGCATGTGTATTATGAATGAATGTGTGTATGCACATGGTTAGCTAAAACTTTATTTCTTCGGAATTTAAGGGGGTTTTTTAGGCACTATGAAAACTCAGAATGTGCTTCTTCAGTGATCTGTGGAGCTGGGATTTCAGGATGTATGCAGCAGTATGTTGCTAATCTTTGTGTTGGGGCTCTTGGCATTTGACTCACAGAAAATTCATATTACTGTTTGGGGGTTTTCCACCTATGACAGCAAAATGTTTCTCATTTGAAGCGAGCATTTCAAGAGCATCTGCAGGTTTCATTGGATTTGTTTACTTAAAAGTTTGTCTTACAATGTTCGTTATAACCAGTTGCTTTAAAGTGTTCACTCAAAGATGAAATTCTAGTTCTTATTGCCATAGTTTTGGCAACTCAACACTCACGGGTACTCATATTTGCCCCCCTCTCATCAAACAAACTCTGGAGCTAATCTCTGTCTAATTCTGTCCTTGTTACAATAAATGCAGCATTTTGTATTGCTGCATCTGTTTTGACTGCATATTGCTGTTAAATTGTGAAAGTCTTTAGGATCTAATGAGTATCTAGAATGTGAATGTCTGAAGATCAGAGTTGTTAACTTTGGCCTGAATATGTTCCAGCTGCTTTATGGATACAGCGTAACTAAGCCTGATTAAAATAGTGGGGGTATTTGTTTTGGGGGTTGTTTTATTTTAGGGTTCTTGGGGTTGTTTGTTGCTTTTGGTTTGGATGGATGTAGGAAGAAGGGTAAATGACAAGGAACAGTTGGCAAATTCCCTGATAAATATTGATGCCTGTGAAGGAAAAGCAGGAAAAGGAGCCAGTTTTTCTAACTGCAAGGAGTTCTGGATGTGAGATAGATAGCATAACAAGCAGTTATTTATTCCAGCAGCAGGCAGTTCAGGGTGTGACTATAGAGTAGTTTAATCCAATCTAAATCTAAACTACTGCAGTCCTGCCCATGGTTAGTCTCATGTTCCCACTGCCTGCTTGTGTTGGTAGTAGTGCTTCAGCAGCTGCACAGTGAGCAAGATCCAGTTTTACTTCTGGGATTGGATTTTTTTTAGGGGTATTTTTGCTGCTTTTTTGAGGAAGCTACTTTGTCATACTCAACTGTATAGCATAGAAATACTAATACCAGTACAAGTAAGTGGCAAAAATACATGGCCAGAGGTGAGGTAAGGCAGGAGTATCCTTCACTGTGGCAAGGCAGACTTGCATCACTGTTATATAACTGTGACTTCACGTTACAGTTGTGAAGCCAATGCTGCCTTTTTTTCTTTTTTTTTTTTTTTTGAACATTGAACGCTGTCTTCACTTTTTGCTGACATTTTTGCTCCTATGCTTCTTCCTTGTGTTACCATGCCTTTTGAAGTGGTCTGTGGAACTGATCTGCATTAAAACTAACAGCAAAAATACCTCTAGCATTTAGTTTTAAATTGGATTAGTTTGCTGATATGGTTTGCAGTAAAGCTGCTTGTGCTGGAACAAAGGGGAGGGTGAGGTGGAAGCAGAAATGAATGTCTAGGTTATGAAGGATTATAGGACCAATTCTCCCAGTTACAATTCCATCTAAAAATGTCGCTAGTAGTGACTTTTACTGCCCCTTTCCCACTGCATCGAGTCTGGATTTCAGGGAGCTACCATTCTCTTTATTTTCCCCGACAAATTAGAAAATCAGGTGCAGTGCTATAATTCTGCCTGTTGGACCAGTTACCCATGGTGCCAGCAGGCCAGATAAGAGCAGAACGCTTTGTTAATACTCCCAGTCTTAATCAATCCATAAGTAAAAGGCTGGAAGTTAAGTATAAATTCTAAATACTGTTTTTCAAATTGAGACTTGAATTTGCATGAATGAAGGTAATGCCTTCATTTTCTATGAGTCATATGGAGCTGAACCCTGTTCCCCATGCTAGAAGCTGAACAGTCTTTTAAATTCCATTGCAGTAATTTTTTCAAGTTACCTTTTATACATACAGGACATTGCCATTTACTAGGTAAATTGTTACAAGTGCCTCTGGAGAATTCCAGTAAATTACAGAATCAAAATCAGTGCAAACTCTGCAGGCTTTTAAAGAATGTGAGGGCACGTTTTCAATCACTTTCAGCCATAACAGTACGCTTCTGCATTTTAGTACCTGCCCCTGCAGTCACGTGTAATATCTGATTTTATTTATTGAACTACATAAAACAGTCCTTCATTTGAAACTGAAAAAAAGCCGACCCATGTATTTAAAGATGTGCCTCAGGTATTAGAATGAATACTCCAGTTAGTGGAGGGATGCTCTTTGTGGGAGAAAAGGGGGGGATGAAGTGTTACTGATGATGCCTTGAGACAGTCTGCATGGGCCTGAAATTATAAACTACTGATGTTCAGAGAGCAACCTTTCATATGAAACAACGTGAGCATTTTACACAAAACTTACAGACTTGCATTTCAGTAATACTTGTTACGTCACAGGATCCCTAAATGATTCCAAGCTGTTAAAGAATTCACTTTGCCACTGTTAAAGTACAGCCACAGTGGAGGAGAGATGTAATTGCTTTTGCAGTACACACACATCATTAGAATGAAGTTTGCAGGACAAAATAGTGCAACATCCATACAGCAGTCTGTTGCACCTTTTAGCAAAGTCAAACCACATTTCTGTATTCAGGCATTGTGATATGGAAGATGTTCAAGAGCAAGGAAACATGAAAAAAAGCTTCAAGCTGCAATCCTTAAAATTTTGACCAGGGTCCAAAACAAGTTATCTTCGTCCCTTCTTGCTTGGCTTATCCTTTTCTTACTGCACCATTTTCCTTAACAGTACCTGTGGTTTATGAATAATCCCAGAGGATATTGAGGGATGATAGTTTCTGTCCATACTTGCGTACTGTGAGATAACCAGCTTTAAATATCAGGGGAGGTGATGTGAATTGTTGATTTTTTTTTTATTATTATTATTTTTTTATTTTTTATTTTAATTCTTTTTTTCCTTAATGCTGACACCTTGGGGGTTTTGGGTTTGGGGTTTTTTGAAACTCCACTTAACCTGTCCTCTCCTGTACTTACGATAAATTTTGACCTTAACATTCATGTAACATTACTATAGAAGCAAAGGACCTGTGTTTGCAAAGTTCACTCTGACTTGAAGTCTACGACATTTAACAGTGTTGTAGTCTTATGCGTCAAAAGTGCATGAGCTGTAGCTTCAGGAATTGTTACTGAAATTGTTCATAAAATTTAAAAAATGGATAGTATTGTGTAAAAAGGTCTGAAGTCTTGCTAATTCTTACTGGTTTGTACTACCAATTTTTAGATAAAAGATGTTTTCATTCACCTTGTAGTGTTGCTTGTGTTGCCATTTTCAAATATGGCATAGAATAATTTAGGTCCATGTGATGTAATGTTATTGGGCTTTTATCTTTTTATGACTTAATGCCAAAAGCTGAGTTTTGGGGGTTTTTTTAGTGCCTTTTTTTTCAAAATTGAGTAAGCATGAAACTGTTGGAAATGTCATAAAATCAGGTAATAGGTGATCTACATCAGTTCTAAGTCTCAGTCCTCAAACACTGTAGCCACACATACATTGACACATTCTGTGCATCCAAAATTAATCTGCTTTTATTTAGCTTTTGGTTAAACCTATACCTGGACTTAAAATGAAATTTTTGAGGTGAGCAGAACTATAGTTCAAACTGTTGCATGAGTTAATGCTCAAACATACTGTGCATACTACTTGAATTTGATATTGATACGAGTCATGTTATATATGGTTTTAGCATTCTTTCTTTTTCTTTCTGATTACTTTTCAGGTCTATGAACTTGACCACCTTTTCAGTGATGAAACAACATTGGGAACTGTGGACAAAATTGGAGAGCAACTTAATAAAGCTTATGAAGCCTATCGACAAGTGCATCTGGAAATTGCTATTCTGAAAGCAAGCCAGTACACTGCAGGGTAACTCCTTAGGCTGTGAATGTAGTAGGTGGGTTTCAGGTTTTTGACATTTTATTTAATTTATGTTTTTGGGGGTTTTCTTTGTTTGTTTGTTTTAAAGGTAAGAAAAGTGTTGTCTGTTTTGGAGGATTAATGAAGTCTAATGTGAACAGCAATGATGTATATAACTTTACCTAACTTTAATGGAGTATTTTTTGAATTTTCATTTGTTTTAATAAAAAATTACTTTAAAAATTATTAATGTAAATAGCTTATATTAAATCATTTTTGTGTTAATGGGAAGATATGCCATATGAACTATTAGTTTACTTGATGTGAAGGTGAAAGAATAATGGGTTAAGCACTGTGCAAGCTATTAGGAGAACAGAGTTTGTGTGTTGAAACATTCACAGCAAACTCACCTTAAAATTATTATAATAAGTATCGATTTTTAAAAATAATAATCTGTACAGTTATTCTTAACTATGAAGTAACAGAAAGATTCTAGAGGCATTCTGACCACTAAGGAGCACTTTTGAATTTTTACTTAGTCTGTTGTGGAATACATTACTTCAGGCAGAAATCTTCTAGAACTTCTCATCATGTATGCCAGCATAATGCAGAGCTGTCATTTTTGGGCTTTGTCATACTCATTTGATCATGTGTATTCTGCTCAGCAATGGAACCTCTGCTGCAGGAAGGCTCGAACGTTTTTAATGCTGCAGGACTTTCTGATACTTCCATAGAACTGGTAGGTTGGGCTTTTGTTCAGGGGCAGATGAGCCATACTGAGTGTCAAGTTATGGAAGCAGTAGTAAAACTGGGAGCAGGAAAATGTCTACTAGAGAATATTCTGATATTTGGGCACAATCTTGCTATCCCCTTGCATGGCAAAATAAACTAGCCAAGGCACTGCAGAACAATTATAAAATCAGTCCTGTGTGCAGTCAGCCAGTGTGCAGTCTATCTCTGTTCGTAGTCTCTTGGAGCAATGCTGGTGCAAATCTGTAGCATTTTCTGTACTTAACAAGTGCAAGTAGCATGCCAATATGTTTTGTGCTGAAATTGCAACTAACTTAATCAAAGGCAACATATTTTAGAATGTTTGGGAATCTTTTAAACTCTGTCTGTTATGATGAATTATTATTTAAAGGAAAGCCAGCCAAATTAATACACCTGGATCATCTAACAGTACATGAAAGAAACTTCTGCACAAGAAGTACAATGTCAGAAAGCCATTCTAAGGTCTACAGAAAAAAACTGGAGATGTATGTGAGATAAACAGTGTTAAGTGAAATGCTTGCACGATCTTTCTTTCTCTGCATTTTCTCTGGTTCAGAAATCAAGAACTAAAGCCTTTCATAAAGTATTACTACAAGTTCAAATCTTTGTCCTAATCAAACTTTCAGTAGCTGGATTTCATAACTTCAAAAGAGAACAAAATATTTTTTCAAGCATTGATTCTATGATTAGTTGGGCTTTTTTTTTTTTTGTGTTGCTTTTCAGGTTTTTTATCCAAAGCCCTGGTTTTTGAATGACCTTTGTACAGTGCTTTACTCTAGTAACTTCCTCTGTTCATTGTGTGGCCTTCACACACTGTTGGATTGTCCGCAATTCTGTTGTTAACAGTTTACTACTTAAGTTACCAATAGGCCACTTGTTTTGCCAGTCTCTAGAGCTGGGAGCCATGTCAAGCACACAGAAGCCAGAGTCATTTCGGCCAGATGGTGTTTGATACAGATGGATGGTTGGTTGTCATGCAGATCTTCTAGTTGGTAACTTGTTGCTGCCATCTGACTCAAGGAATAATTTGTGCACACTGGCTGTCAAAAGCATCTTCTCTTCTATCTGTTTTAGCTGTCATGTCTGTGCTCTGTACAGAAGTGTTGACAAGACATTGCTGTTGTACATTTTCAATTTGCTTCTCAGTGATTTTTCTGCTTCATGAGGTCTCTTATAGCTGCTGGAGTGTACTGCTCTTTGATCACTTTTTTTTCTCTTTTTTTTTTTAATAAAATCTCACAGCACAGCTCCTACCTGGCCTTCTAAAATACAGTTTGCTTGTAGATTATTTTTTTTTTTCCTTCCTGCTTTACAGACAAACACATTGGGCAGTAAGGGGCTGTGGAATTTAAATGTGACTGAGATTTGAGAATTAGACAGTAGTATGGATAAACTATGAATAGACATGAAAATAATGCCAAGTCTTGTCCCAGGTCATGACCTGTTCAGTAATAGACATATTCTTAATTTCAGGAAAATTCAGTGAATTCCTGTAAGTTTTCTTCCTGGGACTTCACAAGTTTTCTTGCTTGTTTTTAGCAGTACTATAACTGCAACATTAGCCATGTGCTAATGAAATAATAGGTTTTGAATACTAGTATCTTCCTGCCACCTGACTATTTGTTCAATTAACTGGCTGTCTAACAGTATTTATACACTTCAGTGGAATGTGAGCAGTCTTACTGGGCTCTGTGTGGCCTGTTTATAGCATGAGATGCAGTATAGCTAGATGAAGAATGGGCTGCTTGCTTGCTTCCCCCCCCACCCCCCCATTTTCTGGGTTAGACAAACAAGTTACTACATTCAAAGGAACAGGCAAAACTCTGTTCCTAGGCAGTTACAGTTATTTACAAAATATTTGTTGCATGGAATAAGCAAGACTGTTTTCTATTTAAAATTATCTTTTTGAAAGCCTACTTTTATATAATTTATTTGTTAGAAGATATGGGGGAAGAAAATCACATATTTCTGTAGATTAACTGACCAGCATTCTGAAGAATATTAAAATTCTAATTTTAAACCTGATGTATTCTGTAGCTATGTGAAGAATCCTGACATAAAAGTTACCCTATCCTTTACAACTGCCACAGTTGAAGCAGTTACTGAAATCAGGATTTATTTCCTATAATAACTTTTCTAATAAGTGTAGTCTGAAAAATATGGACTCATCAAAGGTGACTGTAGTTGCGCTTTCACACAATTACAATTATCTTCAAAAATCATAGCTGCTTTTTATATGCCAAATAGGAGACCCCTAGTCAAAACAGAATAAGATTAATGCTAATTAAATTATATTTGCAGACAGAAAACTACATGCAGCAAATACGTGAACAGCAGGAAAAGATAGAGCTTCAAAACAACGTTATTGCAAAACTGAAATCACAGTTAGCTGCTCTGAATGCTAATAGAGGTATGTACTCCAGTTTGCACATTATTTCTTTTTATGCTGTGTTGCATTGATGAGTAGTTCTGACTTTGTTGCTTCAGTTTTTATGATATACATCTCTCAAAGAAGTATCGTACTTTTCTGTGAACATGAGAGTTAACACAAATGTGCAGTTTCAAAATCTATTTATAAAATGCAACACTTCTGAGGTCTCTCTTTATCCTCTTCAAGGAATTGTGAGATTTTCTTTAGAGGTAGAACCTGCTTACACTGAAGACAATAAAAGTTAAGAAAATATGGGTTCAAATTGTTCACTAGAATTAGAACCAAATTTGTTACTTATTCTACAATTATCTGTTACTAAGTTTAGCTCAGGTTATTCTAGATGTGAGTGCTGTGGTTATATGTTTTTTCTGTTTGATAAGTCTTGTGATGCTAATCTTATTGGATAGCCAAGCTTTACAAGCAGGTAATTCTCTTTCAAATCAAATAGTCATTGATGGATAATTTTCCACTATTTGACTGTATTACACAAATAAGAGAAAAGAGTCAAAGTAACCATGTGTTAATCTGCCATGCTCATTAAATATTTATTCACACTAGCCTAACACTCATGGTTTTCATAAATACTAGCAAAGTGGTTGGCTTTTATTTTCAAACACATATATACATTCTTTATTGCTGGTTTAATCTTGCATTGTCTATGAGCACAGAATTGGATTTCTCTTGCTTGTTTGATATGAAAGCTTGCTCAAAGAAAACGGAGAACGATATAAGCCTAGCCTCCTCTAATTTTGCTTAGTTAGAAGCTGGCTTCGGAAAAATGAAGTGTCAATCAGCTCAATCAGCTGCTTTTTTTTCTTTTTTTAAGGTGATGTAAACCCCTACATTCCAATGCATGAAGACGTTGAAGCCTTCAACTTGCCTTTAAGCCAGCTCTCTGAAAAGCTGAACGCAGCAAAGCAAAGAGAAAAACTCTTGAAGGTATGGTTGCCTGGAGTATGTTTAACATAAGATCACATTTGTGCTGTGATTATACTATGAGAACCTAAGGAGAGAAGTGAGATTTTTACTTTGAACTGCACTTTTTCTAGTACAAGATCCTCACCTGAAGTGCATGAGTGTTGTGCCACTTCGGTCTCCTTAGGTGAACTAAGCATCTATGTTTGATCTTTCCCAGTGCAATCACTGCTTGGCCATCAAGCTCCCTAGAATAGTTTTGATCATAAAGTAGGGACTTACTTGCTCGTTTATTTCTTAACCTGCCAAAACCAATGGTCAAGGCCGGGCCTTCTCTTTCTCTCACAAGAGCTCTTCATATTGCAACCAGTCTGTGTGTTTTTGCAAGGAATGGAGAATCTGCACTCAAAAAGTGGTGGAGTGAAAAACGAAGTAGCCATTGCTCTGGAGATGCTAATGATTTGTGTGGGGTTTTTTTAAATAGCCAGTTTTAGTACAATTTCTCTTCTGCTCCTCTTCACTGAACTAAGATTGTCACTACAGCCTGTTGAAAGTAACAGGCATGAGAGTAAAGCAGTAGGGCAGAATAGATGGGAAATGCCTTGAATGGATTTTGCATATTGAAAAAAGACAGGGACAGAGATGCACTAAGTTGCATTGTTCTTATCCTAGGTCATCCTACTGTGTTAAGAACTGTCTTGTAACACAAATGCTCTGATGTTTTAATATGAATCTGCATAATAGAGACCCTGTAAGAGTCATAAATAGACCCTTATAGGAAATAAGGCATTGGATTTAAAAATAATTCATTTCAGGATTTGTTTCCTAAACCCAAGCTATAAACAAACTAATTGTGCCAAATTCATAGAAATGATTTTTTTTTATCAGAAATATTAATTTAAAAGTAATTTCATTGGATTGCTGATGCTTGCTTAGTTGTCTTGAAGGAATCTCATTTGAGACTAAGACTCTGCAAACATGTTAAACATAATGTTACCAAAGATTTATATGCACTCCTTTTTATAAAAAAATTAAATTAGTTTTTATATCATTTTTCTACACTAGAATCTGTAATCACAAGATATAATTTATTTCCTAGTCTCTGCATTTATTTGGAATACAACACAGCTGAAGGGTTAATTCTTTGATGAATCACCTTTGCATAGTTTCGTATTTCTGTGTCTTTAGTTGGGTAAAAATTATGTCTTAAAATTGCGCATGCAGACCTGACTAAGTCTGGTATTTCATACTCTTGTTTCTGAATGCTTGCCCAAGAACAATAGTTTTAAGTAACTTAGTTATATAATGAATAGGAGAAAAGAAGCTGTATTATCTGCTCTTCTTGTGGGAAAACACTCAGAAATTATATGATCTATACACAAGATTAAAGCAATGCATGAGAATCTGGAATCATTATTTCAAGGGCTTTTTCATAATGGAATGTAGGTTATTTGTTTTTATCTGCATTTCTTTGTGTAGTCAGTTACTGCAGTTACCTCTTAGCAACAGGTAGTTCGTCTGGATTTTGCTTCATCTGTACCATGAACAGAAATATTTCTGATGCAGAATCAACTATACAGTCTGTCTGCATTTAAACCCACAGTTTATAACATAGTGCTATAAAAATAAGGTCTTTTCAGAGGGGATCAGTAGAGATCTAAACCCATGCAAAGTCAGGTTGGCCTAGCCTACTCTATGTTCTTGTTACTCAGAATGTAGTAGCTCTCTTACTTGTAAGTGTTGAGAGCATGGAGCTTGAAGGGAAAATACGTTTGACTGGACCAAGGCTGGCTTCTTGCAGAGGCATGTGGATATCTTTGCAACATCCTTCTGATATAAGGAGGATCCTAAAGCTTGGTGTTGTGCCTAGTAAGCTTCTGCTAACCTGGTAAGAGCGATACCAAGATGTCCAGACAGCACAGCAGAGGTACACACACTGTTAGCTCTGGCTGTGTCTTGGCCATGCCATTCGTGAGCTGGCTGTGGAGATACACAACCCAAGTCCTTGTGTTACTGAATAAAGTCAGGGGAGGAGAACCATATAACCCATGTTGAAGATGGTGGAAAAATAATTGCATTGTTATAAATGCTTTATATGCATTTATGGTAGCTGCCAACTTTTTGCGCTTTTTAAATGTACAATTTTTGACATACGATGGATAAAAAGGTAAACTGCATGGAATAAATGTATGGAACAACCTGGGGAAAATGAACAAGTAGCAAATCACCAGGACCACGTCAAGATAACCTGAGAGTTCCCATTTCTCTGTCTCTCTGAATAAATGAAGTAAAAGTAAAATTACAAAAAAAAAAAAAACAGCTTCTTCACAGGCTAGTTAGTCAACAAGTGGAACTTGCTGCTTCAAGGGAAAATTGGGCAACTTCATGGAAGAGAAATCTGTTGAGTTAATAAATACATAGAAACTATTCCTAAGAAGGTCTGGAATTTGTTAAAGGCTGTGCCATCAATACTTCCTGTTTCCTCATACTCTTTCCCCAGACATACTTTGATACCTGTTAGTCCAGAAATCCATCATCCTCTCACTGACACAGTATAGTTGTCTTGTATCTAATTCAACTGACACAGTATAGTTGTCTTGTATCTAATTCAATAAAGTATTGGCCATTTTCAGCTATTGAAATTTGGAAGCTCTTTTGAAAGCCTGTATTCTTCTAATAACATTCTATCCACATTCTGTCCTAAAATAAATTATGTCTATAGCTTGTCCTCTACTGCATTAACTGCTTTATTCTGCTTCTCCACCAAAAATTTCAGACTTAAAAAAATTATAGTTCCAGATAATAAATTATGATTACAGTCTTTAAGTTAAAATGTTGCTGTTTCTTCATGTTCTTCCTTGAAACTCAGAGTCTCTCCCATGGCTGGAGGTGCCTGGGTTTATCAGTACCTTTCAAAACTGTCTTTTGCTGAGTTTAATGGGATTTCTCAGTGGACTGTCCTCCAGTGAAGTTAACAGAAATTCTGGATTTAATGTAATAGGGGCATGGTTACAGCTTAGATTTTAGAAGTGTAAAATGAGGGAAGGGTCAGCTTTTCTGTTCTCTAGTAGGCGGCTGTAGTTGTGTATTTTACCTGCTGTTGTCAAACTCTGTTGCCAGTGTGTTATAAAATGTTTGAGGGGGGGGAGGGGTTGAAGTTTGGGGTTTTTTTAAACATTCATGTTCACTGAAATAGGTGAGTGAACCAGATTGGCTTGGTGGTCAGTACCAAACTATAGACAAGATTATCAGATTTTTTTCAGTCACCTGCTTGAGGAGACCAGAGAGACCTAAACTGCTGTCTGGTTTTGAGTACAGCCTGGCCAAACTTTACTAAGTAAGTAGAATATAGATCCGGTTACTGTTTCGGACCCGAAGCTACACAGCAAACAGAAAACCTTAGCAAGATTAGACAATGTAAAGTAAAACTTCTTCTGCATGCTATTTTTAGTACAAAATCAGACATCAGAATCCTTGTAAACTCCATAAAACATGAAACTAAAGTCAGTACTTATAACAAGAAAACGTGTTCATGTAGAACTAATTAGACCCCGCTACCCAGTATAAGAAATTCTGGTATTGATATCTTTTTTCTTTACTGCTTCATCTGTTTAATACCAATATAAGAGTTTGTGGTTGAACTGTTAAAAGCTACAGTTAATATTCCTTGAGACTACTTGCAGTACATCAGTTGAATAATATTCTTCCTTGAAGCTATCTGACAATTTGTTTATTGTGGGAAGCCGTTGAAACACTAAAAATAAAAGGACCTGCCTTTGCAGCCGTACACTCTGGGGACTGACTGGCTGTGGAGAAGCTCTGTTGGAAAGGAGCTGGGGTCTTGTTAGACACCAAGCTGAACAAGAGCCAGCAGTGTGTCCTGGCAGAAAAGAAGAGCAACAGCTTCCTGGACTGTGTTAATGGAAGCACAGGTAGCACACCCAGGGAAGTGAATATCTCCCTCTATTCAGCATTCATTGGGCTGCATCTAGAATGTTACATCTATGGGACCTCCATGTACAGGGAAGACATTGATAAACTAGAGTGAATTCAGCAGAAGCGCTACTGAGATAGTTGGGAGCTTGAGTACATACCCCATGAGAAGAAGATGCAGAAACTGGACTTGTCCAACCTGGAGCAGATAAGGCTTCAAGGGAAGCTAATAGTGTTCTAATAACTGTGCTGAGGTTAACAGGCAGATGGAGCCAGGGTCTTAACTATGGTGCATGGCAAAAGGATGAGAGACAATGGGCAGTTGAAACATGAAGGGTTCAGACTTGACCTATGTGAAAACTTTTCACCATGAGGACAGCCAGGCATTGGAAAGAGTTGACCGTAGAGGTTGTGTAGTTTCTATCCTTAGAGAATTCAAGGCCAAACTGAGTAACCTGATCATTGTAACTGCCCCTGCTTTGATTAGGAGCTAGAGAACCCTTGAAGTCCTTTACAGCTTGAATTCTCCTCTGATGCTATAAAGCCTTTCCCAAAGAAAAAATATAGTTCTATCCATAATATAGATTTAACCTCTTAGCTGGCTGCTAATACCAGCATGTTTAAAAAATCCATTGTATGATCAAGTACTTAACTGAGCAGGTATAGTGTGTGTGATATACTTAATTGGTATGGCATTAGCTTTATAAACTTCAGCCAGTTCATAAGTCTTACCACATTGTTGCAAATATCCAAACTCAGTCAGTACTAGAAACTGTTAAGATCATCAAGCTACAAAGGGCTGTATTACTGAAAGATCCTAAAAAGTGCAGTCACTTCTCCACTGTTTCTCCTGGTGATGTATCCTGACAGTGCATGAGAATGATGATTTACGTCAGTTAGGTACTGATACATCTTCATTACAACATGTTGCATGGCTCTTCTCAAATTGATTCTTGTCCCCACTTCCTGCAAGATAATGTAGGAGAAAGGAAAGAGAACTACTGTCCATTACTGCAGTCTGTCCAGTTATCTGACAGCTTTTAGAAGCTCACATGTTACTTGGAGCTGTAATAGTCACAAATAGATAAATTATGTGTGTACAGACCAGTGCAGGCTCGGTGAGTTATTTTATTGTCTTTAAGGCAGAGTTGTTCTTCAAGGGCAAGTGTCATCTTTGACAGAAGCTTTTTCTTAGGTGTTTGGATTTCCAGCAAATCATTTTCAAAGGAGAAACTGCCTTCCATTGGCTTTTTAAATGGGAAATTGAATTTGACCATCGAATGGCCAGACATAGATATAAGGAAGAAATTCTTTACAATTAAGTGGTGAAACACTGGCACAAGTTTCCCAGAGGGGTAGTAGATGCTCCTTCCCCTGAAGCATTCGAGATCAGGTTGGATGGGGCTCTCGAGCAACCTGATCTAGTTGAAGATGTCCCTGCTCATTGCAGGGAGAGGTTGGACTAGATGACTTGAAAGTCCCTTCCAACATAAATTGTTCTTTGATTCTAATGTTTGGGAACCCTGTGACCTAATAACACCTTGGGGTCTGTGAACTCACACTGTATCACTGCCCATTCCTGGAGTGGCAAAAAGCAGTTCCCCATACTGTAATGTAGTCTTTAAAGAACATGGAAAAGGTATACTTATAAAACTATGTTCAGCCTTGCTATAATTTTCTTCAGATCTTTTGTGCATGTCTCCATCTTCTCTTAACACAAATTGTATTTTTTTCCCACAGCACTAGATATGATTGTCTGTTCTCATGGATCAGATACTTCTTAACTTGCTTTCAACTTTCTGTGCCTCATAGTACTGTGATTCTTCATAGTGTTCTTGTTGTGCCATTTCAGAAATCTAGCTGCTTTAGCATCAGTTACAGATGATGACATATGACAACTGTGTGCAGTTCTGGTGTCCTCAACAAAAGAAGGACATGGAGCTATTGGAGCAAGTCCAGAAGAGGTCCACGAAGGATGATCAGAGGGCTGGAACACGTCCCATACCAAGACAGGCCGAGAAAGCTGGGGCTGTTCAGCCTGGAGAAGAGAAGGCTCCATGAAGACTTCATAGCAGCCTTCCAGTATCTGAAGGGGGACTATAACGATGGTGGAGAAGGACTCTTCATTAGGGACTGTAGTGATAGGACAAGGCATAATGGGTTCAAACTTAAACAGGGGAAGTTCAGGTTAGATATAAGGAAGAAGTTCTTTACTGTGAGGATGGTGAGGCACTGGAACAGGTTGCCCAGAGAAGTAGTAAATGCTCCACCTCTGGCAGTGTTCAAGGCCAGGTTGGACAGAGCCTTGGGCGACGTGGTCTAGGGTGAGGCATTCCTGCCCATGGCAGGAGGGTTAGAACTAGATGATCTTAAGGTTCTTTTCAACCTAAACCATTCTATGATTCTAGGATTGTTTAGCCTAGAATCTTTAGTCGTCTATGCTTGTTTTTATCCAGAACTACATGTAAAGAAAAAAAAAAACCAAAACTTTCTCCTTTTTTTCTCCTTTGCTATTTGATTTTTCTTTTTTAAGAGCTTTCTTGGATTCTTACCTACTATGATGTGTACAGATTCTACACTACAAGAACGTAGAAAGCGTTTCATGATCTATATGTATATTCCATACACCACCTGCTAAAAGTGCAAACCATGGAAAAAGGGTTAGGATTAAGGAGTTGCTGGGATACAAACGTCCCATTTTTAGACACTTTTGAACCTACTGAGCAGACGAGATTTAATATAGACCCTTGAGATACCATCCAAGTCCGGAGCTGCTTTGAAGCTCTTACTATAGGTTTACTATTCAAAGTCACAATTGAGACTGAAGAAAAAAACCAATGCCTTCAAAGCTCGTTTTCTGTAGGGTTGGGTTTTTTTTTCCATCCAGCTAGTATAACTTTTTGAGGCTAAACTGTTGTGTCAGCTGCATATACACACATTCATGCTTAACCACCCAGTGTCTCTGTAGAGCAGCTCTGGACACATCCCTACATGGCTGTCATTGTCTAGAAGAGTAGCCCTTACCTATCTAATTGCCAAATGCACAACCTCACCCAGTTTGGATCCCATTTGTAAATAAAGCAAGTCCTCCTGAAAAAGCACTTAATTTGCTTTCCTTTTTACCTTGCCCTACTGGCCTAGAGAGTTTATCACTGCTTTTTATTTATATTAGTTCTTGCAGAGTTAACCCCTGGGCTTACTTCTCTTTCAGAGACAGACATTGGGCTTCAGGCCACATTTTATAACATTTGATACAATTCAAGATGTGTACTTCTATAGATTTCATAAACTGACAACTATAAGGTTTTCATAGCTACAGTTTTTTATCATAAGTTGTTTCTTGAAAATTATCCAAGGACTATCTTTGTTCATATTAAAAAAAAAAATATTCTTCATTCCACCAAAAAGCCCACATACGTAAAAGTTCCATTAATTATATGGATAGTTAAAGTGGGGCCAGCCATTGCTTTTTATTTCACTTTACACTGCAGCCCTACTTTGAGTACTGTGTGCTGTTTTGGGCACCTCAGTGTAAGATAAAGACATCAGACTATTAGAGCATGTCCAGAGGAGGGTGACCAAGATGCAGAAAGGGCTCAAGGGCAACAGTTAATGGAGAGCAGCTGAGGTCACTTGGTTTGTTCAGTTTGGAGAAGGGGAAGTGCTCATCTCCTCTCTCTGACCAGCAATTGAACACAGGAAGTGGAATGAAGCTGCCTCAGGGGAAGTTCAGTTCAGGCTGGACATTAGGAAAAGATTCTTCACCAGAGGGTGGTCTGTCACTGGAACAGGCTTCCCAGGGAAGTGGTCATGGCACCAAGCCTGTCAGAGTTGAGGGAGCATCTGGATGATGCTCTTGTTTACATGGTTTAGTGTTAGGTGGTCCTGCAAGGAGCAGAGACTTTAACTCAGTGACCCTTCTGGGTCACTTCAAACTTGAGATATTCTGTGGTTCTATGATTCTATTATTGGGTCTGCTCAAAAGTAAGCAGAATATAACCTTCCTCAAAATTGTTTAAGATTGAAATTAATTAGATGCTATTTTATATATTGTACACACAATATATTGTACATAAAATGTTAATATAAATGGTACGGTAAGTAGACCAAGAGAGTGTCTTTATTTCTTATGAACACTAATATGACTTTCAGAAATTCAGAACATACAATTCTTTTGAGTAATTATCTATGATGAGTTTCCACTATGTGTAGTGGTAGAAGGTCTTTACTATCAGTTTAAAATTATTAATGTCATAAGTAAGACTGACACTTATGTTGCAAAAGCTTAATTTAGCTTATTCCAGGCTGCTGCATAGTGATATTCCACAAGACTCAGTTCTATTAATTGTACTGGTGTTTCTAAAATTGTTTTTTTAGGAACAGTTAGAAATTGAGAGCATGAAATTGAAGCAACTTGAAGACAAAAATAATCAAAAGGAAAGGAAGCTGATATCTATTATTTCCAGCCAAGAAGATACAATAAGAAGTCTGAAAAGCAAATTGAAAGAATTAATTGAAGCACAAAAGGATATACGGATGCCAGCAGATAAAAGGGAGGTAAGATGCAAAACCATGTAGAGATAAAATGAAAAAAAAAAACCCAACCATTTTTAAATTATTCCTTCTTTCAAACATGTTTATACTAATTATGATAAGAAATCATTTTAAATTTAAGCATCATATAATTACTTGGAAATCATTAAAGTATATAAAGCATATAGGGAACACCAAACCATTAAATACATATTGGCTGCTTTGTGTGTTAATTGTTTCATGTTATGTCATCAAAATTTAGTATTTGTGAAAACTCCAGATTAGCATTTCTGTTTTATAATTTTCCATTGGAAGTTTTCACCCAGATTGAGTTGTTTTTTTCATTTTTATGCCACTCTATTTTTGGTTACAGAATATCTTCCAGAGTGCTATTCTGTCCTTGTGGGATAACTAGATGTAAAACTGTGTAATACTAGAATGAACCACAAGGTGGTAGTCAAAGTTAATAACTTATTTAAAAAACAGCTAGCACTCTTGTCATACTGGCTTGTGATGTGTTCATTGAAGATTTCAGTGAATATATTGATTTTTCAGAGCTAAAATAGCTGGATACCTCACTAACAAGCTTATACACAATACATAATCTTAACTTATATGTGACTGAAATGGAATTACAGTCAAGCAATATTCGTAGAATCAGTTTCCTTTCAGGGGAATATGAGCAGAGGAATGCCACACTGAGTTGCTGAGTTAAACTAAAAATAGGAATTTCACAGAAACAGTGAAAAACTGCTTTTGTAATTCTGTGAAAGTTTTGAGAGCTTTCAGGACCAGGTGAGTGATCCCATGATATTTTTATTCAGATCAGGGTGAAGAGCAAAATTAATATGCTTACCTCTGATCAATATTTTCATATTTTACTTCAAGGCGAAAAGTAAGAAAGTTGTTCCAGATCAGCCTGAATTATCTCTAGGGATCTCTGGTGTTTCACCTGTGTCTGAAAGGTAAATGCTTTTGTAGCACTGTTTTTGAAATTTGCTTTTATTTGTCTTTTCTGCTATTAAATAACACCAGCTATTTCCCTGTTTTCTACACAGTACCTTAAAAAATGAATGGGGAGGTGGGGCGGGAGAGGAGTAGAGGTCAAAGAGCCAGTGTGGGAAGGTGTTAAAGCCAGCAACTATATGGAATCATAGCTGAGGCTTTGCAAGTATATAGGGATAAGTTGAGAGGAAGAAAAATAGCCACTTGGTTCAGCAGGAGGTTAAACTCTGGAAAACAGCAGTGGATGTTAATGCTGGGTTTTGGGTAAGCATTAACTCTATTCAGAACAGGAATGTACAACTGTAATGGATTAACTGATGGCAGCACAGCAGAGGAGCCTGCTGCGCCGCCAGGAGGAGATCTGATAGTCAGCATGAGCCATCCTAAGTGAGAGAGTTTGAAATCAGGTTTATCTGTAAGCTGAAGCCAGCCAGCCCTTGCTATGACCAAGGGACCAAAAGCAGTGTATTTCCTAAGCCAGTATTCCCTCTTCTGCCTCTGTTTTGGGAAAAGTATTGACCAAAGTCTAAAGTTTTCATTTTTCACAGGATAGGCATTAATACCACTTTTCACAATTTTGCTGAGGTCAAGTAGAAGATTCTTTAAGGTGCAGCTAGGAGAGTATTAAGGAAAAGTATCACCAATTCTTGCTGTCTTCTTATACTCTTGCCTAGACATCTGCTTTTGGCAGATGAACTACATGGATCTTTAGTCTGAGTCACTAATCCTTATGATAAGAGAGGAATAAGATTGTCATGTGATAAAGACTTTTTTGTCCTTAAAGACTTTTTGTCTTCATACTGATTTATATCTAAAAAGTAAAAAACCTTTACTTGTCTTCTGTCTCCCTGCTCTCCAGTAACTCCCTTACTTTACTGTTTGCTTGGAAAGAGGTATGTGACTGGTAAGATTACTGGTAATCTTACACTAGTAAGATTATTGTATCACAAAAGTCTAGCAAATTAAGATTGATTCATCTAATCATATGTATATTTTAAAGCTCTGATTAGGAACTTGTGACAAGAATCTTTTTTAATTCTTTATTTATCAAACACCTGAAAAAGGGTCAGAATGTAAGTGGTAACAGTAGCAACTTTAACTCCTTCTGTAGATTTGGGGGTTTTTTCAAATGAATTACAAATAGACATTTGTGTCTTCAGAAAGAGAAACACAACAGAAGTAGGAACACAGCCATGACACTCCTGATTGCTATATGATAAGCAATAAAGAGGAGAACAATTCACTGGATCAAAGAAAAATCCCTTTTGAGCTCTTCTGATACAAAGATGCAAAAGAGAACTCAAATCCAACTTCACTTTTTCATCCTTGAAGTTCCCTTTTATATCATCCATTATGTTGTGCTTAGAAATATAAATCACTCAACAAGTTTATCAGAATTTTGCAATGGAATTTTATGGATGCATCAATAACTGAATAACCTAGTGCCTTTAGGCAAATAAAACTCACACTAGCATGAAGAACTATTTTTCTATTCTCAGTGCAGATAACTAAATATGGGATGTCCATATGATACTCTGGAAAAGATAAAAAAAATCCCTCAAAATAAAAGGGAAAGTTATGTGATATTGCATAATAGAGAAGTAATGAGTTCACAAGTCCCTCTTCAAAATGTCAGGTAGACAGAGAAGGAAGAAGCAGTAATAAATGCTTGTGTATTCCTTCTCCTGCAAAGTCTGAAATGCACAGAAAAGAGCAGAAAACAATTAATGTTTGCAGAAGTATAAGCGGCTTATTTTCCCTATAATGAGATGGGAACAGTATCCTTGTGAAAGATAAGCTGTTCCACAAAATACCTGAGAGAACTGAAGGAAATGTAAAGGCTGGATTTTCTGGGAGGGGTGGTCCTTGCAGGGTCAGGCCCTAAGTTCAAATGTGTGTGTGTGTGATATGACTAAACAGGTCTTTGACAAGACTTTCTTTTCCCTTTTCTGCTTGCTTTTACTGAGGAGAACAAAAATACGTATACACATGTCGAGGAACAAGGTATCCAAGAAAAGTAGCTTACACTATTGTTTTTCTCTGGTTTGTGGGTGTGACTAGAGTAAAGGTCACAACAAGCTGGACTGGTTGACTGATTTACAATTTTGATCTTCCAGGGAGAATCTGGAGACTATTTTTCAGGACATGAAAGAAGAGTGGCATCGAATATGTATGCTAGCAAGAGAACAAACAGACCAACTGAGTAAATTTAAGATAAAGCCAGAACCTGAAACTGGTAATATCATACTTAAGCTCTTATTGTGATTCAACTGTTTGAAAGCTTTGCTTTATATTTGAAAATACTGTAAATTACACATACATAGAAGTACTTCCACTGTTTACCATCTGCCTTTTTCAAGTCTGTTCACATGGTGCTCAGTATTTCACCAAGAAAACGCACCGCCAGTTTTGGCATTCTATGACGAATGCTCCAAATCACATGCTATAAAAGACAGTCATCACATCAATGGCTCTTGTAATTGTTTTGTCCCTTGGAGTGAGAGGCAAGCACTTACTACATGTGATATTCCATCATACTGTGTGAATGACAGCACTTGCTTGCTTTTAATTTAGCTGTCAGTTCAAAAGATGTCTGTTAGGAATGTCTCTAGCCCCATGTCTGTTGGAGGAAAACTGCTGGACTGAGGAGAGCCAGAGGACTTATTTTCTAGACTTCCTTGTGCAGACTTTTGAATGCTGTTTTGTTATATGGGACAGGAGTTTAATCCAACACTTCCTGTAAACAAAAGAAAGGCTTGATTTTTATTGTAACTAGAAGAGATCCTGCATGTCGGGCTTTGCTAATGCTTACATTATATTAAATGTAAGCCGTTATTGGTATTCCTTACTAGCTAGCAAGATCAGATGCTTAAGTGATCTCAAGAAACACCTGCCAAACTTCCATGTTTGAAGCAAGAGATGCTGATTTCAGTACTTGCTTCTTATTTAGGTTATATAATTACTGAGGTTTTGATACATTAAGTGCTTATGTAGAGCTTGTGGCTTCAGATTGCTGTATCTGAACTGTATTGTTATATTCTGATTGTACAGTACTAAACTTTTATTTATTATTTAGGGGTGGGAATTTTGGGGGGTGAGTGCTTGGCAACTTATTTAAGAATGGATTTGTTTTCCTTAAATAACTGCCTTAACAGTGTGAAAAGCTATACATGATACAGATTCAATCTGCTTGATTTCTGTTGTTCTGTGGCCCACTTTACACAATATCTGAGTGATGTCAGAAGGCTGCTGTACAGTAAATATGTACTGAAGTTATTCTCTCACCTGATTAGGAGTAACCATGTATATTATTACCATTTTTCTTAATAAAGTGCTGAAAATCATAGAATCACAGAATGGTTTGGAACTCATCCAGTTCCAACCCCTGGCACAGACAGGGACACTCTCCACTAGACCAGGGTGCTCAAAGCCCCATCCAACCTGGCCTTGAACACTGCCAGGGATGGGGCAGCCACAGCTTCTCTGGGCAAGATGTTCCAGTGCCTCACCACCCTCACAGTCAAGAATTTCTTCCTTATATCTAATCTAAATCTACCGTTCTTTCAGTTTAAAGCCATTCCCCCTTGTCCTGTCACTACAAAATGGAGTTCTCAAAACAAAGGGAAAATTTGGTCCCAGTTCTGAATAGTTACTTAGTTTTAAGTGTTTACCAAATTTGGAAACCAGTGGGATTTTGGTACCTGAATACCTTCTCAAATTGTGCTTATGGTGCTTAGCATGTTCTTGGCACCATGTGAAATGGTTTTGGTTCCAGCTTCTATTTCTGCCAGAACACTTCAGTAAATATATGCAAGTATGTGTTAAAGAGTATGGGACAACATAATTTTCAATAAGGGGAAAATGTTTACAGTCATAAGTCAAACAGAAATATAATTATTAGAATAGAATTACTTCCTTTTATTTCTGTTCTGATAGTTTTGTGTCAGAGCTAATGTTTGTGAAAGAGAGCTATGCCTCAGGCTGATTTCAAAGAGAAAAACTAAAGGTTAGAAAGCCAGTAAGGACTATCAAAAACCTCTCAGGAAAAATACCCCAACACCACACCTTTAATAACTATACTTCAGTGGACTATTTAATTTTTTCTTCATTCTTTCTTTGCAGAAATACAGTTTTCCATGCCAATACAGTGTACTGATAAAACTGATGAACAAGCAGAAGAGCTTTTTAAGCCTCGGGTTATAAAGGATATAAATAGAGGTGCATCATGCATCACATCTATCACACCAAGAGGAGTGGGCCAAGATGAGGACAACTCCTCTATAGAATCACTTTCTAAATTTAATGTCAAGCTTCCACCTACAGACAATGACTCTGCTTTCTTGCAGAGCACTCAGGAAAAAACAGCAATTCCTTGTACTGGTATAGCTGAAAACAGGCTTCAAGATCATCATTTTAACCTGGAGCTTAGAGACCGTGCTGTTAACCTCAGTAAACTGGAACCTAACTCATTTGAAGCTCATGGAGTTGATCTCATGACCTCAGCTTTACAAAGTTTAACTACTGTTGACAAAACAAATCGCCCAGATTATGCAAACATGTCCATAGAAAATACCCATGACAAAACATGTTTAAAAACAACAGACACTGGTTTCACATTTGTACCTAAGCACAGAGACCAGGGTGTACCTGAAGTAATTTTTTCATCTTCAGAAGCTGCTGGGACAATCGTCAGAGGTCCTCATCAGGTATCTTTCTTATAAATACTGTACATTCCAAAAAACTGTAATGATTCGGTCAACCACTTTGCAAAGATCTTTGAGACAGGATTAATATATTCTGTGGGGTATCTCATCAGGTTTTTTTTAAGACATTCTCTCTTGTCAGTTTTTCTTCCTGATACTGTGGAATGTGCACAAGGGCACTTCTCCTGTGAAAGGGCAGGAATTTAAACAGATGTAGATACTGGATATGCTGGCACAAATTTCAGTTCATTTAGATATTAATCGCTTCTACATGTTTGAAAGCTGTCATTAATAGGAAATTGCCCCCTAGGTTGCTTTCTTTCTACCCTTGATCTCAGTTGAATAGGGCACGTAGTTGTTTTAACTGTTCTTAGTGTACAGCAGAGAATATGACAAATGGACAACTAAAAAGCTGAATAGTTAAATGCTTCATTGTGGGAAAATGATCTACTTTTTATCACTATGTGAGGTATAAACAGCACCTTGTTCCTCCCTTTAAGAAAACTCAACTCTTTCCTTCATACTTTAGAAGGAGGAAAGCTTATTTATTTTTTCAAATGAAGGGAAGTTCACTAAAATATTTTAGGTTTATGTATGTACTTCAGGCTTGAATTTCAGTTATAGCTACTTGAAGTCCATGGGAACTTCTGAAAGCAATGCTCAGTTGCTGTAATACAGAAAAGCATTTCAGCAGGTTCTGACAATCACATCTCTGAATACTTCGCTTCTTTTTTGTAATCCTTTCTCAAATGAAATTGCTGGCAAAATAATAATGGACCCTTGTAGACTGGGGTTTTTTTACATTTCTGTGGCTTTTCTCACACCTTGTGAGAGGAGAGGTTTTCAGGTATAAGCAAATAGTGATACTTAGAAATTCTGAGAGGATGGATTTGGCAGATTTTTACTATTTACATTAATGTAGTTTTGTGTTCTTTGCTCATGACAAGGCACATGCAGCAGAAGTGCTTTACCCCTTGATTTTGCCGCTGCATGACATGCAAAACTAGCATTTGGAAAGCTATTTGTAGGACATGATAGCTTTGATGTTTTCATCTCCTAAAACATAGTGCAGTTTAGATTTCTACTGCAAACCAGTTCTGGATGAAAACTTTAAAGCATGTAAAGTTTGCTATTCTTCATCATTGTATTTTAAACTATAAGCCTGATTTTTCAAAATGTACTTTAAATATTTATTTGTAATATGGGAGATCTCAATTCTATGCCAACTTATTAATCACAGATTTTATTGTGCTTTATTTTCCGTTGGGTCCTTAGTTAAAGTTGTGACTGAGTTAAACAAATCAAACTATTTATTTTATCACTGGTAGAATTCCTGTGGAGCTGTGAAGCATTCACTCCATTGCTTGTTACTATCCTCTTTTTATGTATTCCCTCTCCAGCTAATTCTTTTACTAGTTAGTCTGTGCATTCGTTTTTCAATAGATGGCACCCTGCATTGTGTATTACAGAAAGTGAAACAGCTGGTATGTGATTATAAATTGAGAGGGGAGTATGCAGCTTAAAAAGTAGAGAATTGTGGTCGAATAGCAATAAGCCTTGGGTTTGATGATGTATTTTTTTGAAGCAAAATGTATTAATGCTAACACTTGGAGAAGAGAAACCTAAGGGTGAACCATTTCAGTATTTGTAAGTCAGATCTACAATAGTACTGTAGCACATACAGGACATTGGTTAAAATATTATACCTTATCAAGAAGCTTGCTTGAAATGAGCCAGTACTACTTTAGAATTCATTAAATATATGTCTGCATATGTCAGTATTTTTAAACATCCCTTGCCTTTATTCAGCTGCCTTCTGAAGAGGCTTGCTTTTAAGTATTTTTCTGAGTGAATTGGATTCAGCTTTAGGTTTTTGACTGTTAATTGTGCTAAAGGTTTGATTCACAGATAATATATATGGAGATCAAAATAATAATGTTTTTCAAAAGTTACTTGCATACATGCCCTTTCAACTATATTAGTCTTAACAAAATTTATGCATAAACTTGTTCTTAGTGTTTTTACCATCTTTCTGAGGGGTAGTTACACTGCTTACTGCTTCTCTCATCCCTGCCACTGGTGAAGCTCCAATAGGGAAGAATTACATACCTGATTTTTTTTTTTAACTACTGTGGAAAAAAGTTTCAAGTATTTACTACATATGTTAACTTATAAAATGGAAAACCCCATAAATGAAATAGATTTGGCAACAGTAAGTTCTTGGAACTGCTCTCAGTTGCTATAATAAATTTAGCTCTTTCCTTCTATGTGGATACTAAATGTGAAAACTCAGTCCTGTTTTCTTAGGATGTAACTTTAAAAAAAAAAAAAAAAAAAACGTGACTGAAAAGAGCAGCAGATTAAAATAAACATGGATATTAGTGGACCTAGGATTTTACAGACTACATTTAACTGAGACTTGCATATAGATGCATATGTTTATCGGTATTCACAGTTTGAGGGGGTTGTTTCCACCAAAAATTGTTCTAAGAATGTTCATGATTTTTAAAGCAGATTTATAGTCTATTGATGTTAATCTGAATATTAATGTTTTTGAAATGGAACATCTGCTTAAAAATATCTCTCTTCTGAAAAGCATATTAAGTACACTCAAAGAAAGGAATAGAAGTTAAGTGCCTGCCTCAGTGGGTTGCTGTAAGAGTACCTCCCCTTGGTGTGCTTTCAAGATTAGAAATCTAACTTTGTCCTTTGTGGGGTTTTTACAATACTATTTTGTCTTCTTTCAAATTGTGCTTTACATCATAAGGTATTAGAAACAAGTAATTCTAAACACATTTCTGTAGGGATGTTTAAGTGTGTCAGTGTCTAGATAGATTTAGTATGCAATTTACACCAGCAACATACAATAAGTAGACTCTTTGAGCTGAAAAAAGTGGTGTGATTGCACTTAATTACTAATTAGTCAATTTAATTATATGGATTGCTGACCATAATGAAAGACAGTAAATCTGCTATTGCTATCTGATAAGCTAAACACTGTTTAAATAGGGAATGGGCAGGAAATTGACTTCAAGAAGTTTAGCTGGTTTAAAAAGAAGGTTTAACCATAATGGATGCCGGGTTAGTTGTACAGTAAGTTACCATGGGAGAAATAAACAATAGATTCTAACTACTTGGCTTGATGAAATTTGAATAAGAGCTAAAAAATAAAACTCTTGGGTAAGTATCAATAGCAAGAAATTCAAAACTTCTAAAGAAACTACTCTCTGAAGTATTCTTGTTTGCTTTGCCATGTGTGACTGAAGCAAGAGAGAAGAAAACTGAGCCAAAAAAACCTGTAGGGTGCTCTTCTCTTCTAGGTTCCATCCCCACATAGAGCTCAAACCAGCTTGGTTCCATTCTATTTTGCCATCACAGTAGTATGCATTTAGTTTTCATTTTACTCAAAACTTAATCATCCTGGCCATATAACATAACAATTTTATCTTGGTTTGCTAATACTAATGAAACTTAATTTTTAACTTTACTCTGAAAACTGATAAAAGCCTTTTTGATGCCTAGTTGGTATGATGCTAAATAATTAGTGCACACTGTGACTTAGAGTATGTATCATAGAATCATAGAATAGTTAGGGTTGGAAAGGACCTTAAGATCATCTAGTTCCAACCCCCCTCAGGTTGAAGTTCCTTGAACTCCAGTGTCAGGTAAACAGACTTGCTTGCTGACTTTAACTAGCTCAAGGACCGAGAGCAGTACAGCTGCTGGACCAAATTTAGTATAGTTTACAGAATTGCCTGAATGCATGGATAGATACCCAGGTGATCCCACTGAGTATGATGATGTTATGGCAGAAGGAATTCCTAAAGAGATTTTTAGACAATTTTTAGACAAATGTAACATATTTACACTAACAGGCAGTCAGAGCAAATAGGTAGCTGAGGCTGTGTGACAGTGCTCTAGTCATTTTGTAAGTAAACTGAAAACTAATTAGGTGTCAGTAAGAATAGAAATAAAATATGATTCATATTAACTCTTAAAAGAAACATTTTTTTCTAAGGTAAAAATGTGGGTTTTCATTTCTTTTAAATGGCTGTTATGCACTGTGACGTCTACAGTAAAATACTGAAATGCAAAGTTAAAAGCTTCAATATGTATCAGGCTGATACTACAGACTTTTGCTCATAGCAGTATTTGTCAACAATATATACCAAGGCATTTTAATTGTTTGCAAGGATAGTGTGTTTATAGAACTTAAAAAAAAAAAAAATCTAAGTCCTACCTTGCTTTTCTTAAATGAGAACTCTCTAGTTTATGTCTCTGGCCAGAGAGGTGTAAAGAACACCTATATAAATACAAACCACAGCATCATGTAGACCACATAGTAAACCACAGCAATAATCATTTTCTGTTTCTTTTAGCTCATTTGGCAGCCTGAAGACAATGATTTGCTGGCACAAGCTTATACAGACTCTGAACTGAATCAGTGTGGAATATGCGAATTCTGTCGAGAAGTTTTCCCACCATCTATGACATCTAAGGAAGATTTTCTTCGGCATCTGAATTCCCACTTTCAAGTACAGTCTTAATGTATGAGAATTCAATGGTTCACTGTTTTGCATACATTTTGACTTTTTTTTATTCAATAGATACGCTAAGAATTGAAGAATTAAGACTTCTTGCAACAAGAACTCATGACTAAAAACGGTGTGTCAGATAAGCAAGTTTTTAATTGTCCTTTGACAAGGTAACATGAAACTGTCAGTCACTTCAATACTGTAATTCACATTATGGCTTGTTATGCTTCAATATTGCCTTCAAGAGTGATGTTAAACACCTTTTTTTATTTTCTTTTTTCCTTCCTTTTTCCTTTTTCTTTTTTTTTTCCTTTTGAGTGTAGACTTGCAGAATTAATGCCTTAATCTGACTGGGGAAAGTGGTGTAATGCTAGGATGTTTTTTCTCACTATCCAGTGATGTGATTATGTTCTCCTTGAAATAAACAGGAAGAAAAGTAGACTCTCATTTTTCATTTCTCTTACAAAAATTTCAAATTTAACTTACAGTAGGGAAACTCTTAATTGAGATTCTTGTAAAATCATCGCAGTAACTGAATGCCAGGTATGTCAAAATTAGAGTAGGCTTGTTCATTAGTAATATAAATGAATGGTTGACTCTCCCAGATGTTTACTAGAGAGTCATTAAACACAGCAGGTAAATTACCCGTTTGCCAAAATGTATCAGTAGCAATTTTATGGATATCTGTTACATGTTATAAAAAAAATATATTATTTTGTGTACCTTTCTAGCATTAATAATTTGTGAAAATACTCCCATGGAAAAAGTTGTATTACTATGAGGGATAAAGTGAGAAAGGATTAAACTTTCCCTAAAACTAAGAATACCAAAGATTATTTACCTTTCCTTCTGGTCTGCTATGAAGGATTGCTGAAGTCTGTTACAGCCTAGAAAGAAAAACCTAATCACTGAAATCTCAGTGACTTAATTTTTAACTAGAATAAGCTTAGTGGCCTTCTCAATGCAATTTAAATTTGTGTTTAATTGAAACATTGTATTCTGATAGTTTGCACATTTTCTGGGTTTATTAGGATCAAATTAAAAACGGGGGGTACTAATTAATTTCATTTAATCATAGCAACTAGAAGCTTTTTGCATTTGAGCTGCATATAGGTTTTAGTCCTGATATTTGATAATTAGCATTAATATTTTCATAGCAGCGAAGCACAACAGTTTCTCTTTTTAAAGATTTGTTTGCAGGTGACACTTCCTGGAAAGAATTAACACCTGCACATTTTTAGAAATTGATTTTTCTAAAATTATTTCCTCTATTTTAAACATCTCATGTTTGTGCTGGCTGTCAGCAGAGTGTACTGTAATAAACAGCAGTGCTCAGTGCATGACTGCTTCATGACCTGGAGAAAGAGTTTTTTACTATTAACAGCTCTAATCCCCGGCGGTATCCAGCGCAGAGGAGGATACGTTCATCCCCGGGCTCGCTGTGCAGCGTGTGAAGTACCTCCCAGGCGAGCACTGCTGGGGGTGGTTCCTGGGAGAGACAGAAGTTCCAGGATTGGGAGGAGAGATAGGGATTCGCACATCTTCAACCAGCCCGACACAAAGCAGACTTGTCCTCTCAATCCTGAAATTCGAGCTCAGGAGCTCACGTTATTAAGAACTGAACAAACTGCGAGTCACCTTTAAAGAAAATAAAGTCATCTCTGTGTGTCTGTCGCCGTCGTGTCTCCCCTCCCCACCGTGCGCGGACGCTGTTCGGCTGGCGCGGAGGAAGCCCCGCGCGGGGCCGCGGGTCTTTGTTGCTGGAGGCAGCCAGAGCTCCGCGCCTCCCGCAGAGCCATGCCCCCCCCCCACTTCTGGGGCCGGGGGAAGGGGGCTGGACGACAAGACGACACAAACACAGTTGTCCAAAGCCTCGTCTCACGCAGAACCCATCCCTCTCACGCTATGAGTGCCCCTGCCTAGCGCGGCGTCTTAGGAAGCTGTTTAATTCTGCGTGCTTAAAACTATTGCTGCCTGAGGGTGTCCGGTTAGGCTCGCCCATCAGAAGACTGCGAGGGGCGCCACTCTCTTTAAAAAATAAATAAATAAATACCACGCTAAGCAGTTGTGAGCGACTTGAAGTGGGAGGTGAGTGCGGTCCCTGAGCGGGCCCCACTCATACAGCTTTCCTGGAGGAGGCTGCTGCTGTCAGCAGGGATATCTGCTTTATTACACTTACTAGGGGAGGTTCAGCGTTCCTCCCGCCGCTCCCCCTTCCGCACCAGCTCAACTCAGCAGAGGAGGTTGAATCCAAACGGGAAGTGGGATTTCATTAAAAGTAATAATACTAAATTATTACTAAATACTTGAGGGGAAGGACCGAACAGCAGACTTATGCCAAGGGGCACTGCCGAGTTCCTGCCTCTCCGGGCCAGCAGATTCCTTCCCGGGGCCGGCGGCCGCCGTTCGCGGGAGCTCTCGTTCCGACCCGAAGGGAAGGCAGAAGGAAGCAAGCCACCCCCTGGCTGCTCAGAGGCGGGCTGGGGCATTACGGCCCACTCAGCCTGGTGCAAGAGCTCGGTGCCAGCGGCCGGGGAGAACACATGTAGCTGCTCTGTTTCCCGGGCTAGCTCGACAGCTGCTCATAGCTCCAGTAATTAGACTGTCAGTGCTTGTTAGAGGAGAGGAAAACGCTCCTATGACAGATTCCACGAGTCCTCTGTTTTTTTAAGATCTCTCAGAAATCACCAGAGCATTAGCTGAGATTTCTTATTTCTCTGGAATCAGAAGGGAAGAAGTTCCCTCTGCCACCTCGCACTCCAATCAGAGCGCTCTTCTGACTCTCATGAAACACATGAATTTACTCTAAGAGGCTCAGAAGTTACCTGCCTTCCCTGTCTATCCGGGGGAAAAAAGGAGCTCCCTGGCCGTGTGAATTTACTTTTAAAATCCCCTCCTCGTATTTCTGAATTTAACTAAACAGATAACTCAGTAGATATGCAGTCTTTTCTCTATTAACTGAGCAGAGGAGTCTCTCTACGCACGATCCTTTCTCACCCGAGCTAACGTTAATTCAGAGGGTGCTCAGGAGAGGCTCTTCCCTCTCACGAACAAAAGCACTGGAGGATCAAGCCGAGAGGCTCCTACCCCCACCCACGGTTCACTCAGCAGATGAAACTCAGAGGAGGCGATTTCTTTCTCTCCCTACCGTACTTTCCCCTTTCCCCCGCAATCATACAAGGTTAACTCAACAGAGGAGTCTCAATCCAAATGGCAACTGGGATTGCATTTTAAAAAAAAAAAAAAAAAAAAAAAAAAAAAAAGGGAAGGGGGAGAAAAAAATCAGAAATAGGGAAAGAAAAGAGAAAAAGCAGCAGGCTGATTACGAGGTGTCAAAACTGCCAGGAGCAAGAAGGTGATAGCAATCAGGGGTGAGAAGAGTGCGCCATTCGTGCGGGGCAGCTAATTATCCGTCTCATTTGAGAAGAGCAGCATTCGAGGCAGCAGCGTTCGCCTGCTGAACGGTGACAGATTGGCGCGGAGGAGAGGGGAGGTGTTAAAACAATGGAGCCGGGCTTGCGAGCGCTGCTGCATGCTAATCAGCCCGGCCTCCTTCCTTCCTTCCTTCCTTCCCTCCCTCCCTCCCTCCCTGCTTTCCCTCCCTCCGCCTGCCTGCCGCGATCCCTCCTTCTCTGTGGCCGCATGGCAAGCCCCGCACAGCCAGGCCTCTCGCAGCAGCCAGCATCGCACCCGGGGTGGTGCTGGTACCCCGGGGAGTTGCGGCGGGGCGGCGAGAGGGGCGGGCAGCGCCGGGGGACCCGGCCGGCTTGTGGGTATCGCTGGTAGATTTTAGATCTATCCCTTGGTGCCCAGGCTTCCAAGAGCCCGTCAGTGTGCGCCCCGCAAGGGGAAGAGGCGAGAAGCCATTCCTACAAGTCCTGTGGGTCCTTTAGGCTGGCATCCTGGCTGCCTCTTCCCTGCAAGAGGACAGCCAGGACTGTAGCAGTGTTCCCTAGTAAAAGACAACCTCCGCCAAAACCCCAGATCAGGCCCGCAAAGGTGAGGGAAATGCAGAGCTGTGCCAATTAGTGATGGGCTCCGGGGGCTCCGTTGCTTAGCTCTGCACAGTCACTAGAGCCCGGAATGCTAAACAGGTTGTAAGCAAGTTGTATGGCCTCTCTTTCACCGCTGCCTTTTGCCTCTCGGATCACTTGACCTTGCGAGCCTGAATGACCGCATATACCCAATTTGACCTCCTGAGTTGATACGAAAAGGGCCGACTTCCTTCAGACCAGGAACAGCTATTCCCATTTGCAATCAGGGCGTCGGGGTCTGCAGAGAGAGGATAAATGCTTTGCGTGGGATCACTTTGGCTCTAGCTCTCCCAGAAAGTCCATGCTCTGCGGAACTCGCCGGGCAAACCCTCGTGCTGGAGCGTTGGCAGCCCAGCTACAGCGAGTGCTCCACTCTGCCAGGGAGAAGCAGAGGAATGAGCGTTGGAATGTTTACTCTCCAATATTTCTCAGTTTCCATTCCATCCTGCCCTGAAAGATTTCTGATTACTATACACTTCAAAATAGTATTTATTACAGATTTACATAATCTGTATGTTTTATGTTAAGGGAATAACACATTGATGCTGTACTACTGAAAGGAGTTAATCTAAACTATGTAGTGTCTGCTATAACAGAGCTACAACTAAAACAGCCTTGTTTCCTGGCACTGACAAGTAACACATATCCAGAAGGACACTGCCCAGCATATTAGGTAAGATGCCAGGTGAAGCCATCGCTCAACTCCTGAACCTTCACTGGGTTATGGATCAGCACTCGGCAAAAGGAACTTGCATGTGTCTCTCTGTAACCTCCCATTTAATTTAATAAGTGTTATTTCAAATAGCATGTGCCTGTTTTACGACAGGATTCATGCGAGTAAGCAAACACTGAAAGGGATTAGACTGGTTTGGGCCTAAGGTAAGCAGCATGATAACTCAGGTTGAATGCTATTCAAAATAGATTTGAGTGCATGCATGGCCAGGCGGTAGTAATAGCGTTTATATTTTGTTATTCTAAGTCTATCGTTGAGAGTATTTGATGAGATTGTCCATGAGCATACAGATGGTGAGATTTTCATGATTCTGTGGCACACTGACATCTCAGACTGCAAAAATAAATTCCCAGATCGCTGCAATACCTAAGTAGAAAAATGCAGTTCACCTTAATGCTTCATATTCAAGTGCTTTATGTCTGAAGAGATTTTATAGCACTAGATTCACAACTTTGTGCAAATCTGGAATGCTGATTTAATGGATTTACAATATAAATCAAAATTCAAGATAAATCCTGTGCCCTCTTTTTAAGGAGATTATTTTTCTCGTGTTTCTGAATTCAGAAATATGGGGGGTGGAGATAAAAACTTGCCTTTGTTTGCTATTATCTGTAATAATTTTTCAAAACTGTACATAAATGTGAAAAGGAGGAACTGACTTTTTACTAGGTCAAGTTTACTTTTCATTAAAAGGTTTTTGGAGTGTTTCTCGATTTCACATCATTCTCCAAACTGGTAACAAATTATTATAGCTATTTTGGTGATTTATGCTGCACTGAAAAGGTATTTGCGTCAAATATGAATGCTGAGATAGCTTCTCGAATATAATAATCACTTTCTTTTTTCCTAAGCAGCCATACTGCGGACTGCTCTGTGCATCAGCCTCTTCAGTCTGGAAACCAGTACTGATACTGCTCATAAATAGCTGCGGTAGGGCACCCCGATTGGTTAAGGTCTGGACGCAGACATGGTGGTGTGCTTATCAAGGTCTCTGAGCTGACCGAATTAAACATTTTAAATAGATATATGTAGCAGGGTGATATGGTGAAAATGAGCTAAAAGAAAAACATTTTCCAGAGATAAGTACGTACTTTCAAAAGGTTTAAAATATTCAATTGGTGAAAAAATAACTACTTGTAAAAATGTGTGTATTTTCATTATGCTTAATTTGCCATTCAAAACAAGTTTTTCTTAATAAGCTCTATTGTTTCTATCTGTTTTGTGAAATGTAATACGTGTGAGACAGAAAGCAGACTCGGAATGTGAATGAGTCTTGTTTTCTCTTTCTTTCTATCGTTTTTAAAATACAACTTTATTCATATTCACAGGCTTCTTTAAGTCGGGGAAAGGATTAATGGAAGTGGCATGACATTCCTGAGGTCATGATCTGCAAAGATGAAACATGAAATCGTATCTGCTAGTCTTTTCCTATATCTTATATCTGTGCAATATAAAAGTCTCCATAAGCAAACCAGTCTCTGGTTAATAGTTATGTTTTCGCTCTCAGCAATGACACAAGCTTTGTCAGGTTTTCGCTGTTTGCACAGTTCATTAAAATACTTCAATAAATGACTCGTTGTTTTAAAAAATCACCACACTATCACTCGAGTAAAAACATCTATATCCTCCCAATCCTGCAGTGTCAAAAAGTATAGTCTCCCAGGGCAAAAGGTTATAGAGCCTTCATAAAGGTTTCCCATCTGTCAGCAAGCGCGACATCAAGCCCTCTAGGTGCTGTGAAAATGATTTTCTCCGGAATTCTCCAGCCCAAAGATGCCACCCTCTTAATTACAAGCATTCGAGATCAGGAACGCCACTGAATTCCCTGGAGATACACAGAAGATACGCAAAAATAATCTCTTCTCTTGTTCGCCTGCCAGGGCTTCTGTACCTGCCCACAAATTCGTCGGCTCATTTGCTGGGTAGTGCTGGGTGCACGGAGGGCAGCCGGCTCAGAGGCACTGCCACCCTCCAGGCACTGCTGGTGTGCTGCCATCGGAAGTGGCTCCTTCATAGCTGACCGCCAGCAAAGAGTGACAAACAATATTCTTTTTTCCTTCTTTCTTTCCTTCTTTTTTTTTTTTTTTTTTTTTTTTTTGATTGATTGATTAACGGCCCTTCTCGCCACCACCAGACTCCTGTACACGGGTTACTCCTCACGTACACGGGATAACGGAATGAAACAAGTCGTTCAGATTGTCAGAACATCTACTTACAACAGGTGCCCTAAAAACCCACACAAACTCTTCCTAGGGTCAGTGTGCATGCAAAAGAGTATACGTACAGACGGGGTGTGGAGTCGAGCCTTTGTGTGACAAGACCGTGCCTGCACAGCAGAAACTGAGCCTCCGGTCGGGCGAGAATCCTATCTACAAATGTCCATTAGCACTTTTTCCAGCGGTGACAAACAGGTGAAAGGCCATCCGACCCATCAATTTATCAACAGTCGAGCGTTGGAGGTTTCTGTTGGGTTAAAGGGTTTACAGTAGTTGGAGGAGCTACAGAATGAGAAGTGAGCAGGAGAAAAATACCATTGTAGTCTTACGCAAGCTCTCTCCCAGTATGGAACCAGACCAAGGACTAGCTGGCGTGAGCGATAACTGTTCAAAGCGCCCAGAGACCTGCTGATGGATACGTCTGGAGAAGCTCTGATTGTGTTGCCAATCTGAGCAGCGTAGACTACATTTTTAATATGTGGAAGCATGTACATAACTGGACATAAGGGTGGGGGCGTAAAAAAAGCCACGTCCAAGCTCAATGGGAGCACGGGAGAGAAACCTCGGGCTCCATGCCATTCGAGATGTGAAAGCCCACGGAGACTTAGCAGCCAAAATCACATACACTGATTTTTTAATAGAGTTCTCATCCATGTGTCCATTTAACTGCAGTTGATGCAGACCACTAAGCTTGTTACTTATAGATTCCTAGTTGCTTCAAGTGATACAAGACAGACGCGACAGGAATATCCCTAATTATAAGGGATTCATCTGATTTCTTTATTCAAGGAGTTTGGTGTCCCCAAGTATTCAAAGAATGATAAAAGTCTTCCAGCATAAAGCCGCCAGGTTTAACCCTCCTGTCCAGGGAACACGAACAGCAGGTTTCCTTCTAAGGTTTCCTTCTACCATTAAAACTTCCTTCCATTCTTTAGTATCATTTCTGAAATCTCCTTTAGCAAGCCATTCCCCGCATTTCTCCGAAGCTTTTATTTCATGTGATTTTGTGTGTATACACGCACGCATTTCAGGCAAGATAAGTCTGAGAAGAATACGTAGCTGGAAAGTAATAGGTAATACTCTATCAGTTGGTCATGAAATATCTTCCTACACCTTAGCAAGGTTTTAAAAAGATCGTCTTTTTTTATTATTATTTATTTACTTTGTGTAACGATAACTTGGAGTTATATGCCATGACTGCAGCTGCAACTATTTGAAGATACACGTAGTAGTAGTCTGTGAGTGCCTCTTGCAAAAGAAGAAGATGTTTATTTTAAAGTTAGTTCAGTTTTACGTGAGGCTTTTTAATTGTTGTTTAAAAGCTTGTGTAAGTCTTCCCGACCTGCTCTCCACAGAGGCAGCACTGTAAGCGCGACCGGCACCGCGGACCCATGCTGTGCGCCATGTGCGCTCGCAAAGCTGCGGCTTAGCGGGGACTTACGGGATCGACGGTCGGTGTGAGAAAAGGCCAATATAGCCGGTATTAGCAGGGAGGTTGTAGCCATGCCTTCAAGCTCACAAGATCATTACCAGGTAATGGGCGTAAGTGCAGTAAACGTTTATAAGATACCCTGGCTTTTTATTTCATGTAGAATACCACTAATGACAAGCAATGCCCTCCCGCCCGGCAGCCACTAACAGGCGCAGGAAGAAAAGGCAGTCCCGTCCTTTCAGCCTTTCCCGACGCCACCATCCTGTGGAAAATGATCTGGAAATGGATGCAGTTCTTAGAACTGTCGATGTTTTACGGGCTTCAAGGGAATAGTGTAGCAAATAAATCTAGCTTCACTTTGATTTTGGTCAGTCTGTCAAAATGAAGATATTGCCCGAATGTCAAGAACAGCAATTACCTAGCCCTTTCCGTGAGGGTAAGAACATGATCAGGATGATGAGACTGCCACAGCATTTCAGGAGGTCCGTATTTCTCACTGGGCCTGAGTGACTTTTCCATCAAAGGGTGAAGAAAATGTCTACTATAAGAAAATGCTAGTGAAGAAAATGTTACTATAGAACAGCCTGGTTGTCCCTTTTAGTGAAGACTTTGTAGAAAATAACACAGAGAGGGGAGTCACTGTCTCGCTGTCCTCAAAACCGGCCCCTTTCCTTTTGCGATGTTGCCGAGACGAAGCTAAGAGGGCATTAGCTTTCTTTTAAACAAAAAGTTCGTGGCGTGTGTAGGTGTGTTTGCGTTGGGAGGGGAAGTATCTTTCTTTTAGAATAAAGCTGTTCCTTGGTGTTTTTTTTTTTTTTTTTTTTTTTTTAATTAAAGGTTAAGGGACACGTCCTCTTCTTTGTCTTCAGAAGAAATGTCAGAAAGTTCGAATCTCCCCGCTTTCTCTTTCCAAAATAAACTCCTTGTTACGATTAGACGTGTGGTGCCCTAAAAAATGAGCAACAGCTTCCAGGTCCATGCATGCGCGCACACACACACAAAAACAACATTCAAAACATCTTTGAAGAAACAGGCTAGTCTCAACCTTCACATTTAAAGTCGCAAAGCTGAAGTAAAATGCCGTTTAAATGGGTTCTTAAAGTTCTATTTGGTGGCATTTCCTTAGGTTAACAGTTCGCGGTGCTGAGATCTTGTGAGCAGCAACGCAGCTCCCTCAGGGACCCATGCTTGAGCCCGCTGGTGACTCCGTGAGCCGCCAAGCGTAGTAAAGCACGGGCTGGGATGTACACTGGACTGACTTTACCGTCTGATTTAAATGTGATGATTTTCTCATTTGTTGCATTGTTTGTATTAATACGAATATCTTGTTATGTTTGTTTTGTCTCCTGGGAGCCAATAAAGCTGTGAAGTTTTTCTTTACACCAAATGCAGCTCTACGGGCGATCAATCAATGGGTAGTTTTTGGATAATCTGCGAGAGTGAGAAATCTAATAAAGCAAGCAACTAAAAAAGGAAAACAAAGTCTATTTTCTGTTAGGTTAGCTACGTCAGGAGTCAGGCTTTCCACCATGCCTTTCTAAGATATTTAAACAGCTACATTTAACTCTCAGGGCAGCACCTTGCTAAATTAACTTGCTGGCATATAAAGGAAAAAGTTTAGACATCGTGACCTCGGCAGCAATGTGGGTGACTTACTCTTACAATTAAATTTACTTTGACACTTGCATTTCTCCCCACCTCCTCCTCCGCAGTGGTATATGAAAACACACTAAGGTGAAACAGGGACCTCTCATGAAGTGAGGGAACAAATAACAGAAATTTTTAAATTATTATTGCTTTACTATACCAGGTATAATGTTAAGAGGTAGACAAAGACAACGTAGTTAGCTTCTAGGTCGCAACAAGGGCCATAGGAAACCGTGCCATTTAATTTCAAGGCAGCAGTTCTCTTATCACAACAAAATGAGTTATAAACAGATCAAAATAACAATCTGAATTATCTAGCATTAGTGGCTGAATTGAACAGCCACGGATTACGTGATGAATTGTTAAATTGCAGTAGCATTGTTTTGGAATTGCTAATTAAAAAATAAGTAAACCCCCATGACTCTAGATATGACAACTGAAAATATCCACAAATTATTTAATAAATGAAGCGTCTAACAACTCTAACACTTCCTGCTCGCCTTGTTAATAAATGTAATTTGAGGTAGATTTAAAAAATCTCCCATCTAAACAGTGAATTCATTACGCGACTTTCAGATCTCCAGATGCCTATGGACTCCTCGGAATTAGGTGTTAAATAGACAAAAGTGAACCAAACTGCCTTTAAAAGCACAGCATGACCATGTAATTCTTTTTCCAGTTTGTGGTAAAAAATGATGAAACTTCTTTCCAAGTAGCTATCACCCAGATTTAGTGTGAAAAGTAGTGTAATTGTAATTCACGCCATCAGGGTCTATCACTGATAGACTATCAGCTGTTCTGTAGTTAGGAAGGCTTTCTTTTCAAATAGGAAAGCTGCCAAGTGCTCTGTGATACCTCCAGCAAGCTTATCGGATGGAAGATCGGAGCCAAAACAGCAGCTGCACACATATGCAAATTGGCAATTAATAGTATAACATTCTGGGGAGGATTTTTTTTTTTTTTTTTTTTTTTTAATATGGGAAAGTATAGCGGAGCTACCTTAATATTAACCTTAACAGTGACAGGGAACTTCTTGCCTGAGCGGCCAAAGGATAATTACCCTCTGGTGAGACTTTCACTCTATTACTTTCTTCCTTCACACAAAGATCAAAGCTTTGTTGTCCTGCCGAGTTTGTCTCCATCATGAAAGTTAACTTCAGGCGATGGAAAAAAAAAGGGGATACCTTGTAGCTTCAGCTCTCGAAGGTAGGGAATCATGGCAATTTGCGCTTCCCTTCCCACCCAAGCTTCCCAAAGACACCCCCTCCCAAAAAAAAAAAAAAAAAAAAAAAACCAAAAAACACAAAACCCCAAAGAAATAATAATTAAAAAAAACCAAACAACCCACCAAAAAGGGAGGGAATCATTTTAGTTTTAGTTTAGGATGCTTATCCTGTTCCCTGAAAAAATGTTCCTTGCTATATGGTACTCTTAGGACTGTGCATTTGTTGTGGATACTCTAATCAACGACAAAGTAATTGAAAGGATTAGGTTTATGTATTTTTTTACGTATTTTCCCCAGCCTGCTGCAGCAAACCAGCTTGCTTTATTTAGCCCAGCATGTATGAATACAAGACTCCCAATTAATGCAGTTGCTTGCTTTAGTCAGAACATTGCCTTTCAAAGGGTCCTCACATGATCCTTTTCTTGTAATAGCAGGCTGGAGCTAGGAAGGCTTTGCAAGGCTGCTGCATTTCACAGCAGCCCGTCCCCAGCGCTTTCCCCAGTGTCTGTCTGTCTCTTCTAGGACAGGTGTGGGGTGATTAGCTACGTTTTAGATAATCTGTGAATTTTTAATAGTCCTGTTTTCACGAATAAAGATTCGTGAGTGTTTAGGGTTAAGGAGAAAAGCGGGTTCTGCATGAAGGCAGGCCAGGCAGCTCTCTCTTCTCCAGGGGCAGGTGCCTCAGGACGGGCCGCGGGCGGCCCGCCTATGCTGCAGGCGGTCGTGCGGTGGGAGCCTGCCCCAGACCTCCCCACGTCTGCCGTCCTTGTCCGCTCTCACTCCCTCTCCTACGCCAATCCCTCTCCATTTTATTACTCAGTAATTACATTTGGAGTTGAAACCCCTTTGTGTTGGTATCATTGAGCTATATTTCGGCTCCAAACAGAGGCTGCTCGGGAAGGCGGCGCAGGCGGGTAGCGAGGTGTCCGTCCCGCCCAGATGCCTCTTGAGCCCGCCGGCAGCACGCAGCAGCTCCGCGCAGCGCGGAGCAGAGGCTCCCGCCGCAGCGGCAGGCGCGCCAGCTCTGCACTATTGAGCAGCGCCTGCCACCGCAGCAGCCAGGGATTGCTCCGTACTACTACTTCCTTAGTCACGCAGCAGGCTGAAATCCGACGGCCCCCTTCCCACTGTTTCCAAAAGAGGCTCTCCCTACCCAAGTCCAACGGCGGCTTTCTAAACATCACCCGACAATCCCGTCAGACAAAGAAAATATAGTCAGATCTAGAATGTAATTCTTCACGATCCTGTTCCATCATCAAATCAGTATCGCACACGAGTTAGAGAAAAGTGGGGATATAAACAGGTCCATACATTCTGGTTTTCATCCAGAACTGGAATATATACACATTTAGCTTCATAGATCCTAAAAAAGTCAGATCTTCGGGAGGGATATTCTTCCCTGAAATACTGGGGTCCCAAAGGCAGGATGATATAAATCCTCATCTAAAGTCGACCACGGCAAAAAGAAGATCAGCTTGACTAAAGTATTAGTTCAACTGGACACATGCAGGAAAATCTGTTTGTAGGCTGCTCAACAAGCAGTATTTACAGTCACATGAGTTTCCCATCTCTGTGCTTGTCTGGATTACTATTTGCAGTGCCTTTTTCCAGACTGCAAACACTTATTCAATACCTCCGTTGAGCCACTCTTATTTTCTTCCAGGGTTTCATAAACACATTGAACATAACTATTCTTTAAAACTGCTGTAGTTTAAGTTGTGTTTTAAAGTTTCATGCCAATTATACAAATCAGTATCCCAATGTTTATATAAAATATCTTGATAATTTCTTCCATTCAAGAATTTGCTGTTCAAGTTTTAATTTGGACAAGGAACGGCCTTCAAGCCTTCTTGTGAATATATACATGAATACATACAAATAAAATGCTTTGCATTCACATAACTTTGCTTCTTCTGTTCTAATGATGGCATAAATCTGCTTAATCAGTTAAATTTAAAGAACACCTTAGACAAAGTTGAACATATAATCTCAAATAATGGAAGGAACAACCTAATAACAATAATCCTGATGATTAGTTTCATGTGAATCAATTGTATCCAGGAAATTCAGAACAAAAATAATGGGATTATTTTTACAATTAAGGAGAACAGGGTTTGGGCCTTCATGCTCAGTTAACTTAATTAAAGCAGCGCACTGGAAAACATGTGGTGCTATACAACTGTATGCATGGCATGGAGAGTTCTGTTCTCTCCCAGCTTTGGGTATGGTTTCCATATAATTGTTATCTGGGAACATTTGCATCAGATACAGGCATATGTACAATTGTGCAAATATATATATATATTTCCCCTTTTAACAGTATATTTTTTTTTAACAGTACCATGTTACTCAGGTATTTTTATGTGTGCATTTATCCTGCTTTAGGAGATGACGTGGTGCTGGGTTTTTTTAAATTCTGGTCTCCAGAGAAAATAAGGAAAAAGGGGGTGTGTGTTTTGGCCTATCTCCTAATAATTTTGAAGTATGTTGGCAAAGTGCAATCATTTTTGCTTTAGAAATACACAAGATACTGGTTGGTTTGGTTTTTTGTTTGTTTGCTTGGTTTTAATGTTATAAATAAGAATAAGACTATTAATACTAGGGAAAAGGCACAAAAAAGCCAACCATTATTTGCTCTATGTGGCACCAGTTTGTTGACTCGAAAGCCTTCATAAGCTCCTGAACCATTCTCACCATGTGATATCTCTTACCAATCTGGCAGGCCAGAACTCAAAACTACAGGTTATGGGAAAAGACAGAAATATCCTGGGGATGTCCCATCAAAGAAACAGAGGATATCTTGGATGTTTTAAGATAGAGGAGTAATCTAAGGATTACTTGGGATACTGAGGGGATGGGAGTAGACACAAGTAAAGAATATAGGGGGATATAGGAAACAACTACAAGAAATCAATTTTGATGTTAATTGGAAACCTTTACACGTGAATATTCTATTATATCATGCCTGTATTCTTCTCCATGTTTCTGAGACAAACGATATGAATGACAAATCACTCACAATTAATTTCAGAACTTTGCCCACCAATCCAGTACCAATTTTTGTATTGTAGAAAGCAATCCTTTAATTTTTACATCAGTACAGCTGGGCAAAAGATAATTTGATGCACTTTTACAAGTACATTCTCCTGACACCACTAAAGAGAAGCTGTGAACAGCAAAGGTTGAAGAAGAAAACAAGTCAGTTAAATGTGATGGTAATAGAAGAGTCACAGTGGCAGTAAGGCTGCCTATGTCGGTTATTTTCATTTGATTCATAAGAACCACAAAAAAAGGCTTTGTTTTCTTCCTTTTGTTTTCCTCACAGTATTTAAGCACTTTTAGTGAGATGGAGTCTTCCAATGTTAAAAGATGATGCTGTATTATTGCATTTGAAGGACATGATTTGAACATTCTAGAACCAATTGCTTATGAAAGGTAGAAATAAAAAGAAAGGAGAATTACAGGAAACAAGAGCCACAAGAAGAATCTCTAGAACACTTCATCATTGGAAGACAGAATTGCTCCTCAGTGAGAGTGAACTTTAGAATTGGATTTTTCTTGAGAAAGAAAGGAAGAACTATCAGGAAAGTAGTAGAAGTTGGGAATGAACCAACATTTCTGGATAATATTTACAAAACCTTGGCTAATCCAGGGCTGTTTCAGCAACCGTAGCCATTGCACCGGAAATGTTTTTGTAGAAATTGAAGAAATCACAGTGGGGATTAATAACTTCCATGTTTGAGAGCTGGAGAAAGCAATGTGCCTATGGATATAAACTACTACAGGAAAAAAAAAAAAAAAAAAAAAAAACGCAAGCCTTGTTCTTAGTAGTACACAAATTAGATAATATTAAAGCATGTTAAATTTAACTCACTTCATTTAGATAAGCAATTTACAATATTATTCACTTATACAGAATGTTTTCAGAATTAATTCTAAGGAACTTTTGAATGTGTAATTCAATATATAAACCCACATCATCTGTATATAACTGATGGTGAGTCATCTCTTGAAGATAAGAATGGAAAACCAGGTAAATGTGTAGTACGGAATACAATATTCAGTATCTGAGAGGCAGAGACAATACTGTATTAGTTTTAGGACTGCTACTGGATGTATCTGTCTGATTTAAAGGGATATTCCTTAGACACATTTAATCTCAGGGAGACCTGGACTAATGGGGAAAGGTCACAATATGAAAAAAACACACTTTTGTAAGATCTGTAGTACTGGGCCTGGTCAGATGTTCACAATATATTGCTCACCAAGAAACTGAGCCCAAGAATCTTAAGTTTTTTGGTGAATAACTTTGAATAATTAATCATTCTGAGAAAATCACAATCTGTTCACCAAGAGTTCATGAAAAAAACAAGGTGAATAATTCATTATGAATTATTTGACCAGTTTTAGCAATGAGATTCTAAATCTGTCTTCTTATGGATATTAACCTCATTAATACTATTTAGATACAACGCTTCAAGATAATTAAAATGATGCAATATTGCACATCTAATATGGCCCAATTGAAGCTACTGAGTTTCTTTCTGTAAATACTTTGAAAATAAGTCTTTATGTATTATACTTTAAAAAGACTTTCTGTCTCACTTTGGAAGTACTGGTAGTCTTGGAACAATTAAGGCAGTAACAAGACCGGACCTTTCTTACATAAGAAGAAAGCCTTGATGGCAGACAGAGCTAAATGTTTAAAATCTGCTGGGGTCCACTTTTACAACACACAGCTGGGTGGCCAATTCTGTGGTAAGCTGCTGTCACTCCTGAGTGTTAGGGAGTTTGAGAGTATGTCTAATTCTGCACTGAGAAACAGAACTTCTATGGATGTGAAGAAATCAGGTTCAGATTTCCCACTCCTAAATATTTTAAACCCATTAATTATACAACAATTATTGTACAATAATTTAGTAACTGAATAATGTTACAAGACTAATTTCAAACTCATCCAATGGGCCATCCTAAACCAGCACATTGAACCTATTACTACACGATTTCTTTTTAAATAGAAGAATGACATTGTTCGAAATTAAAAGCTAACATATCCTGACAATTTTCAAGCAACACATAGCCAAGTATCCAATTTTTATTAGGTAAAGCTGCAATTTCATGACACTTTGAACCACTCTGCATCAGAGCTGCTAGTGTGCTTTCTGCCAAGCATGTCTGCCTACTCCCTTGCATTAGCAGTACTGTTTGGATGACTCTGTCCCCTCACTGCCTTCCCACAGAGGTGAGTTGTTTCATGGCAGAATACTATTCAGAATGCAGCCTGACAATACAACTAGGCTGGTTTAAAAACAAGCCCCTATCAAAAGAGATTCTTTTTTGTTTCTGAACCTGGTTGCATGCCTTCCTGGCATAAATACTGATCTGACCCCATACGGAAACCAAAGAGACAGAAAGCCAGTCTTATAAATATACTATTTTGGGTTAGTAGCATGCCGTTGAGCTAAAAGAGATTCAGTTTAAAGTCAGATGAACGAAGGTGCCAATGAAAATGCTGGAGAAGAGCACAGCAAAGAGAGCTCAAGGGAAAGCGGTGGTAACATATGGCCAAAAGTAGGGTTTGCAGCAATCAACATTTAGATTGGCTTCAGCTTAATGGAACCACAGCCTTGGATTTACTGTAAATAAGATCCAATTCTGAAGGAACTTCCTCAAAACAAACATAAGGCAAGTCATTCCATACTCCTCCTCCAAGAAAAATACCCAACAAACACATCAATTACAGTGATAGGAATAGTAGTTATAACTTACTTCGTCTAATGTATTTTCAACCATTTGGCATACCACGTGTGAGTCCACCAGTTTATTATACTTGATGCTGAACAGAGTTTTACCCATGCAAGATTTAATCTGACCCTTCAAAGAATATTTTAAAAACATTTAATTGTAAATTTAGTGCAGTGCATTTTGTAAAGTGTTTTACTGTTTACTATGTGCAAATATACATCATATTACTTTGAAATGTCAGTAAAAGCCTTTTAAAAGAATAGCTCTTGTGGAAGAAATTTTCCAGTAAAATAATTATGAAAGTAATCCTCTATCGAGTGCTATGCTGTTAAAATCAGTTTATATATTATGATTATGAAGCTATTTATTATCTACTATTTATATACTTCATGCATATTTTCAGTCCTACTTCTAAATTTTAAGATCAAATCTGAAATTATGTAGATACAACTTCAAAACAATTTTCGTCCATGTACTACATTAAAACATATGCAATGAACACATAGTAAATATGAAAGACAATCCACAGTTTGACAGTTAAAAATTATGCTAATAACAATAAATACAGTGAAATTGTCATTGCCGTGTGTTGGCAGAATGCAAAAGTGTGTATAGGTGGGATCTGGCTACACGGTTCCTATTCACACCAATGATTCAATTGCATACCAACTCTAGAAATTTTCTTCTCATTAGTTTAGTTGTTTGGGGTTTTTTTTAATCTTTGGTGCATTTTAAACTGGAATTAAGGAGTGACTGATCTTTGCTAATTCCCTTGGCTGTGTCATTCAGAAATACAATCTTGCCAATTCTACTGTTTTCTGCTCTGTATTGAAGAAGGAATTTATGTTACAAAACAGGGCTGTAGCTTTGTACTACTAATAGCTATACAGGTATAGTTACTACTGCAGCTATCCTGTCTTTACTGGTTAGTCTAATGGTCATTCATATGACACCATAAGAATTCTGTAAAAAAAATTCATGAAGCCATAAATCAGAAGATTATGGATTGGATGGACAAGATTTCATAGAAACACAACATTTTAGAGTAAAATATAGTAAAGTGGCTACTAGTAGAAAACATGCACATGGGGGAAACATTCATCACTTCTTGTGACCTAGTTCCCCCTTAAGGTCTGGGAAAAACACTGACCAGATCTCTGACAACTACATATATTTGAGTACTGATGGGTTGCCTGATGGATCTCTATTGCTCTGCCCTACAGGAACTTTTTATCTTAAGGCTAGATAAGTCTTTGAAAGGTTAGCTCTTTTTTGCTGTCAGATGGGTTCCCGGGCTATGAATAGAGAGATCAGAGTGAGATGAAAGGTCCACAGAAATAGATGGACAGAAGTCACCCCTAAAACAAGGTATACCTTGGTACGTATCGCGAGAAGGAAAGGGGATCTACACTTCCAAAAACAGGCAAGAAACTTGCTGAAACAAAAGATCATCAACCATTTATTTATATGAGAGTGTGAGATGGGACCTCCCACCGACTACCAACTTGTTATACTAAAGCTTTAGCTTACTAAGCTTTCAAAAGTTTGCTCTTTGTCAGCACTTGGTCATTATTTTACTGAAAATTTCCCAATATTGTGTGATGGATTACATTGAGAATCTCAACTTCCATTAAATAAAATTTAAGAAATGATTTTTTACACAAATAACTTAAAGCTTACCTGAAAAAAATATCAGTGATTTAATAGCACAAATGTGACAGCAGTAAGAAAGAAAATGTATCCCTCTTTGCCACTTTCTCCAAACTCTCTCTGATACTCTATGAACTATCTCAAGGTGCAGATGAAAATATCTTGGTTTCAGATTTACTAAATTACATTAAGAGCTTGTTTGGGTTCGTTGTTTGTTTTTAAAATTTTGTGATATCTTTTCAGATCTTGTGGCTGAATTACAGTCTCCTGAATATTATTGTTTCAAAAGGATCACCATAATTATAAGCATAAGCAATTACTATATTTAGTCTCTTCAGTTAGCAATTCCAAATGCTCAAAAGATATACGTATCAAATTTCACAAGTCCTTTAATTGCAGGTGAACAGACATCTTCACTCTATTTAACCAGACATGTACTAAGAACTAAGATGTTATGTAATTTCCATAAATTGTAGACAGTTTACAACAAAGCCTATTGTTGTGGGGTTTTTGTTTTGGCTTGTGTTACCTTGCATTTGGTTGGTTGGTTTGTTGGCTGTTTTTTTAAGTCCTGTGCTCCCTCTAATGTACGATTTGTTTTTAAAAAAGGGTAAGTTAAACATGGGCATTGTGTGCTAAGTAATCAATTTGCAACTAATAAAATGCATTTATAATTTTTGAGAAAGAAAAAAGATTGTCTGCTTTTTACTATTTTTAAGGCTACTTATTTTTTAACAATTTATAAACTAGCTATTTTGTCTCTATAATCTGATTTATTTTGCAATGCTTTAAATGTCTACTATGGAACTAAGAACAACATGTAGCTTTTAAAGGAGTAAGCTCAGAAATGCTGTTGTTAACACAACATGCTAATATGATGGGACTGAAAATTAGGACATGCTGCTGTCACCCTAGGAGAAGCTATCAGACTAGTTAGGCTTTTGGGGGAGACTATTTTCCCTTTGAAGACAACAGCCTCCCTTTTGTTCATATTCTGTTCTGCTCCTTAAAGCCATGGCTTGATCATGCATTCCAGTGTTCTGTTATCTCAAAATAGCAATATACCCCTTCTTGCAGCAATACTCCTTTTTTCTTCTTTTCCCTGGAGATGGCAGGATAAAATGGATACAAATGGTCAGTAAGGAAGTTTTATCAGCTTCAAATGGCTGCAAATGAAAGATTTCCATAAAGATTAATGGCAACAGTTGATCTGTAAGCGCAAACCCAAATATTCTCCAGGTAAAAGTTTTCTTCAGGCACTCTAGCCTCTAGCTTTAGTTAAATAATACTATTTAATTGATTAAAAAAACAACCAAACAAAAACCAAACAAACAAAAAGCTTGCAGGCATGTTTCAATTAGGCAATAGATAACATAAGAAGTTCTCAGAGATATCAAACTAAACACATTTCATCTCTTCAGTCTACCCCTCAAGTGCTCTATACCTTAAGAGTTTATATTCAAATATATATCGTAGATTCTCCGAATGTAAAGATAAGTCACTTTACTCTCACCATACTATTTTTAAGAATTCCTTTAGCATTTAGTTTAATAATAAGCAATATGATTTGCTCGGGAGTTCAGCAAAGAATTCCATAAATGGTAAAAACTGGGAGATCATTCTTGCCCACCCTCCACTCATGCAAGCAGAGCTTCCTGTAATAGTTTCTAACTCATTGTCTAGTTCAAGTACGTTCAGTATTAGTGCTTTCATCCATCTTCTTTCGAGTCTGAATACGTAGTTTGAAACTAATGAAAGTAGGCCCTACTTTTTTTAAACAACTAAACATTTCAGTTTGAAAAGCAACTACTGTGCAAGCAGCCTGACTTAAAGAGAAAAATACAAGGGAATTCTGGATCCATAATTCACCCTCCACCTTCTGACCCCACCAACCGCCATATTAGTGTGCCCCCACCAAAATACCAGCTTGTGTTTACAGTTTCGTTTCTCCTGATGGTGGATGGGCGCGTGTACACGCACTCGCTCTATGTGCACTCAATAGGATCATGATCTGGAGAGCTGAAAATGTAAACACAAGCTGGTATTGTGGTGTGACTAGCGGTTTGTGGTTTCTTTGTTTGAATATTTCAAAAATGGCACACTGGCCAGAACTATAGAGGAGAAAAGCAGAGCTGCTATTTCTATGAAAATTTGATGGTTCCAATATTCACATTTCAGGTAGATAAAAAGGGCTACACAATTGGAAACTGTTTTTTCAATACCTTATTTTAATCAATACAGTTGATTACACTTCACTGCACAAATTTTGTTTTCAGGGATAGATAAAATATTCTTTGCCCTTAGTTTCACATGATGAGGAATACCCTGCTTGTTTAGGTGCCCATTAAGCTATTTTTTACAGATCAGGAATATTCTGTTAATCCAAAACTGAAGTAGGATATATGGTTAAGCATTCACAGGATAAGCTCATTTTACATTACTACAGCTCATTCTCTTTTCATAAAGAATGTACGTGGAGCTGGCCCTTTTCCTTATTCAAGCCCAAACATGGATTTGTATGTGGACCAAACGTCCCAAGCAGAGCTCTGAAATGGCATATCCATACAGTTACAAGAGCGCAAACTTAAATTGGTGTAATTTCAGAAATAATTCCTTCCTTTTTGCTTCACTGGAAGTAAACGAAACAGAATGACTCTATGAAAAGGCCATGAGTCCAAAACCTCATATATTTTTTTTTTTTCCAAGTGTATCAGCCAGTCTCAATAAAACTTCTTAATAAAAGCATCATTTTCCTAATATTCTGAACACGGGAGGAGGGGAGAGGATTGAAATTCAGCTTATAAAGTACTGGTTTATACCCATTTATATTATCATATTATACTTTTTTAATTTATTTTAATAAGCTTCTCAAAAGTAGGTATTTTAAATAAGGTTTGTTTTTTTTCCAATCATTTATTTTAATCAGAGTTGTGGACTGGTTCTAACACCTATTGCACATACTACACATGCTCATCACTGCAAATTTAAACAACAGCTGAAAGTAAAATCTAAGAAAAGATGGAAAAAAGAAGAGTGGTCTTCTCAAAACAGTAGAAAAAGTCCTGAAATTCTATAAGTATTAATGCAATAACTCTGGCTTTTTTTAAACAGTGACAGTTCTGCAACTAATACCAGTGTTCCATCTAAGAACAACAGTGTTATAGTAACTTACAGCTCATGAAAAGAGCATCTGGTTTATAAATAGTTTATGAAAGTTCCATTTGATTGAAACATATCTGTCACATAAAAAGCAGAAAATTCCTTCTGAAAGTATGTAGTATTACGTTCCACACAAAATCATACAATAACAATACTCAATTTTCCTCTTCAAAAACTTTTCATGTGTATTTCAGGAACATTTAACCACTTTACACAAACTGCACAACTGCAATGCCATCATAAGGTTGAACATCTTGCTTCTTTTTAATACATTACTCCATATAAGCACCCTCACAAAGACAGCTTGTGAGCATTTCACAAATTATAATAATGGAACCACCTACATGTATATCAGTGCTGACAGATCTGGATCATCTTATTTTCACCTGCAGTAAGTTCAGACTCAGCTGAAAACTAAATTATACAATGAACAGCTTTGTTGTAGGAATATGCATGGCCTTATTTTTCACCAACATTTGCAGAACAAATGCATACAGTAGCATAGATATTTAATGTAAATGGTAATAAATACTAATGATCTTGGATCTATTTTTTTCCATCTAAATCAAAGATAAAGTTCATCACTTCATTTTTTAACATACTGCACTACAGAGGAATGATATTGTCTACATTGAGGCATACCTGTTCAATAGACATTATCTGTAATAGTTTAAGGCACAAAGAGGAAAATGCATCCAAAAAATATTCTTGCTGTTAGCTGATACTAGTAATAGTATTCCCATTGACTGCAATATCATGAATTAGATGAAGAATTAACTAAAAGAAAAATTAGCATTTAGCTATTACAGAAAATACCATAGAATTCTGATTTATAGTCAGGACCTTCACTATATGCAATTCTTAAAGGTAGTAGCAGTTCTGGTCTAAAATAAGAGGACTGCCAACTGAGTTGATAATGCCACTCTGGAATTTCTGAGCTTTAAAGACAAATACTGACCAAATACAGACCAATAAAACCAAACACTCATTCCTTGGCCATTGTAGAATGGTCTATGCCAAGATGCCTTGAGTCGTATAGAACATGTTTGCAACTCTTAAAAGGAAAGACAGCATTATTCACAACATTTCCTTGTGTTTGAAGATCTATCGTAACCATTTTTTAATAAATAAATAATAAGCATATACTCCATGCAAACATGAAATAAATGTGTGCAACCCTACATGATAATATGTCTTCTCCTCCTACTTGCATCAGTCGATGTAAAATACAATAAACCCATTGTTCTTTAGTAAGCTTTATGAAACAGCATATTTAGCACTCTTAGCTGCTTTACAAAAAAACCCACCCTGCTTATTCAACTGGCAAAATGACAAAGACCTCAAGAAGCTATAGATCTGTGTGCCCAAATTTAAGCAGAGTGGATTCTTCTTCCCTAAAAATACCACTGTTCAAAATGTATAAGGGGTAGCTGCTTTCTCTGTCATAAGAAAGACTTGATATCATTTAAGGGATTTTTCTATTTGTATAGTAAAGCACAATGCTAAAAGCAACAAGGAACAAAACTTACCTGCATTGTAACAACACATAATTGTAACAACACATGAGTATGAAAACATTACACTGCTTCATTCATTACATTAATGTAATCCACATCAGTCAAGTATATCTGAAGCTAATTTTAAATTATAAGGGAAATATTAAAACTAGCTAGAATTTTACTGGTAAGCAGTGATGAAAATTTAACAAATGTTCAGGAAATGAAGAAGAGCTGAAAGAAATACCATAAAATAAAAGGTTTACACCATGTTAATATTGTAAATAGCTCACCAACTTTTAAGTCTACTGGTTGTTTAAAAACTAACTGCAATATCAAAGATATCCTCTAATAATTAGAAGCATGGTTACTTTTCATGCAGCAGGCAACCTATTCTTATGCTTCAAGACAGTAGAGGTGGTTTGCATTTACAAAATTCTTTTGTTACTTAAATATCTGTGTGTAGAACAGTACCAGTCACATAAAGTATAGATCTAGATTGGACAACATTCATACTATCAGCAAGAAAAAATGTTACAATAGCTTTGATTTCTTTTCTTAAAATTAAAACTAGAAAATATTTCCTTAAAAATTGTGTCTCATGCAGAGGGTCAGAAGACATAGTTTAAAAGACCTGGCCTCTATACTCAACTTTGGTGATTATTTGAACAGATTATTTGGCAGCCTACATGTGATGATCACTACTGGGGATTATTTTTCTCTTTATTTATTTGAGAAACAAAACCATAAAAGACTGTAAGGAGAAAATCTGAATTAACTGTTTTGGAACGTTTCTGAGTGGGATGGAGATCCTTAAAGTTACTTCTTATGTATACCATTAAGAACACATTTTGCCATCTTCCATTACAAAAGAACAGAGCTAGTTTACCTACTACTCATTTAAAGAATATTAACTATTCATATATTACTACTATTACAAAATCCCATCTCTATTACCAAGAACAAAGTCAATCAGTAAAGTAGAGCACAAAATTTGACCTTTAAAAATATTTGTAAAGTTTTCCTGGGTTTTAGAGAGATAGACATACTTTGCTTAGTGGTTAATAAATTCAGATAGTGACCATTTGACCTGGTTTTTTGAAAGTAATTAGCAGCTCCAGTTACCTGGAAGATGGAGCTAAGATGAGCAGGCAGTTTTAAATCAGCGCATTTCTAATTAAAAATTATGTTACTTACAGTCACTCAATAGAAGTTGCAAGCATCTGTGCTCATAAAGAAATATGGAACAAAGGATTGATGATTATTTAGAGGCTATCCAGAGTTGCTGAAAACAGCTAGTGAAGGATGTTGAATACAGAAAATGATTGATTGTTAGCTAGATGAGATTATTACTCTTGCTTAAACTGATTCTTTCAGGTTACTTGGAAATAAGTCATTTAATTAATTTCTATATCCAAGTTTTGTGGAGAAGGGAAACTTCCTCACAGTACAGAGCATAAAACTAAATTGAAAGAAGCAAATAATAACGTTAGCTTGTTGGACAGGTGCTGAACAGGGTACTACAGAAAGGACAACACAGTGGAAGTTCTAAATCTACAAACACTAGTCAAAATCCCCAAGCTCCCAAAATACACAAACATACTATTATAAGGCCCTGATGCCCTGAGGTAGTTTCTACAGAGTGTAATTACTGTAAGGAAAAGATTATTGAGACTAACAATTGCATTTATTACACCCAAAATTCTCTATTGCACAAATGCCATATGGATCATCATACTGTATTTCAGATATTTTAAACAGTGCAATTCATGACAAATACTCAAAACTACTCAAAAACTCCAAGCATTTTTAAAGTATGAGAGTCAACTTTGTGAACTGCAGAGTATGGAAAAGTTTCTCTGCTATATTAACTAAAATACATGATCTTCAAAAGCCTCCAAACCACAATTATAGATTGTGTATTGTATTACATTTAACAACCCAGCAACTTAGATATCAGCAATACAATAGTTTGAAAAACCTAATGAATATCAATTTTTCATTTTCTAGTTTCAATATTTTTGTTTAATTACAACAAGCTTTGTATTTACTTTTGCCTCAAACATTTTGCTTATCTGTGTGATATTCTGCTTATCTGGATTTACATTAATTTTTATCAGTGAAACAAAATGTAGTCATTTAGACAGTGCTGTGACAACACTTTAAAAGCAAGAATAAACAAGCAAGTCCTATTCTTTTCAGCAGAATAACCAAATCTGAAATACAATCATAAAATACAGTTTAAAATAAACTTTGAATAACATGAACTTTTCACAGAACAGATTAATGATGCCTTAACTGATACTGAGTGCTGCTTCATTAGCTATCAGGAACTCAAACGACAATATGCAAATATTTTAATAAAAAATAGTATGTGCAAGTGTAATATTTACATCTACCTTCTCTGCAAGAGATAAAGATGTCTTACTGTTTTATTATCTTAGCAAAAAATATCTGAAATGGGTCATATTTCCCACATCCTACCTTTGCAATGAAAACTCATGGGTTCAATTGGTGCTTGGACTGAACTCAGGACCTGGAATAAGATGGGGGTGGGGGGGAAGTGCTTAGTAGCTCAAGCTAAAGGAATCAAACTCCCTAAATGAAGAAAAAAATCTGGAAGCATACGATTTTTTTAAAAATCACTGAAATTAAAAATCTGGGCAGTATTAAGAGCTTCTTCAGATCATTTCTGCAATGGAGATTCAAACTGCTACCACATGGTTCCAAATATTTAGGTCTCCAAATACCAACTGTTACAACATATAATTAAAGTCAGTTTATAACCTTAAATCAACTGAATCAAGATAGCTAGTGAGATGAGATAAATTGCTACTGTATTTATTTATGGTATTCTATGATTTTATGGCACACAGCCAATATAACTAAAATAAGGATCTTGGCTTACCTGTAATAGTTCATTGCCAATTGCAAGTACTCTGCCTATCCAAATTACAATTTTATCAATGTTTGTAAGGAGCTTGCCTATTCAGTATAATAAAATCCTGAAAAATCTTATTTCTGACAATTCAGATGCTACAAGTATGAAACAAACCTTTTCTACCACTTCTAATATTTTTATTCTGATCAATGCATAGGAAAAACATGATCACAACTGTATAAATAATGCATAGTCAAGAAAAATTATGCTGTATTTTATTTTCCTTTTCCTTCTAATAGTGCCTTATGTCACAAAGAGCTGAACCAACTGAAGTCTGATGTATACGTTCAATCAATAAAATAGGTATTTTCTAAACCAACCAAGAAGGAGAAATATCTAAGCTTATCCAGCTAGCTATTTACAATTTGTATTATCTCAGAAAATTTCCAAACACAATAAGGCTCCATCATGCTTTAACATTTATAAGCATAGCAGAGAATTCTACTAAGGAGGAGCTGGAAGAAAGAGTCAGGACAGTGAAGGGAAAAAATGCTGTGGGATGTATCTTGGAGGATTGCAAGAACTGAAACCATCCTAAAGGGAAGAGTCAACACCTTTTGATCAATAGCTTGCATAATTATGAAGAGGAAGATTATGTGGAAGTCACAGATTTTGTGCGTAAATCAGATACATTCTTTTGTGTTTAGCTCCAGTTTCTACTTAATTCTACTTAAATAGAAAGTGCGGGTTTTTTCACTTCCTAAGCAACAGTGTAAATCAGAAGTATAAACAGATTCCTGTTCTGTAGAGGCACCAGGACTGCAAATACCTTAGTGTCTCCTATATTCTGATTATTAATGTAATCTCTACAGACTTAATTCATTTATGGAAGCACTGTGGAATGAAGCTATGTAGCAATTCTTCTTTACTTTTGTGTCATTAGAGAAATGCACAAATTGCACCCCCGTTTGTGGGGCAATTTCAAAGGAAAAAGTTCTGGCTGAGTAGAAAATCTGTTTTCATAGAATAGTATCATCTGTACTATCCTTTAATAAGACATAATAATTACTTTCACTGTTGTAACCATCATTATGTCCTCCAGCAGGATAGTCGTGGGTAGCTTTTCTTTAGCATATCTTTACAAGTTGAGTTGAAAGCAATCTATTTTCTGCAAAATGGCTGCTTTCATTGTATACAGGACACTGAACCTCTTGTGCAGGACCTTTTCACCATGTTGTGATTGATTTTACATCTATTGAAAACAAGTCTGGTCTCTGCCATTTGTTTACCCTTGTATTCTCTCTTCATGCTTTGGTATGCATTTTTAATTAGATACACTCCAGTTCTTTCACCACTAGCTAACACTTTTATTTGGGAAGCAGTCTTTACTAGCCCTGCAAATATCCGCTGTTCTTTGCAATGTCAAGTCCTTTTCTCACCTTGCTTTGACTTGGTTATCACTTATATCACAAGTAATTCATCCATCTGTTAACTGCTCCAATTCACATTACTTGGCTTTATTTTAAAGATCTTAACAATGGTCAATGGTCTCATCTGGCAGCTGGTTTCTTGCAAAAAATGTGCCTTTCCCAAGTGACACTCTTGTGAGGATCAAAATATTCGCTGAATGGGTTTTATCTAGCAGTTTACAGGTCCCTCGGGCTCTCCATAGAACATATTGTATATACCCAGTGCCTTGGGCATCCCATGTGCAGCAATGTGGAGGACTTCACCTTCTTCAGTTTTATTTCACCCTTCTCTAGCTTTCTGCCATGTTTTCTTTCCATACTGTGGGTTAATTCTTGCCACAAAAAAAACCATATCATGCATCTACGTGAAGCTTTAAGTTTGGATCCCACGTGTGCCTTGAAAGCAAAACTTTTCGTTCCCATGCACTTTGATGCTTTGTTTTGCCCCGCGAAGCTGCTGGGGAGTGCTGGAAATGGATTCTTTCATATGAAAAACTGCACACCAGGAATATGCTTAATACACTTTTGTTGCAAATGGGCACTGCATTCACTATATAGGTCTCAATTAGAGCTATCAAAAGTAAAAAATGCTGAAAGAAACAAAACATGGTTACCCTGTTTAGCCCTACAGATTTGCTCCTACTAGTCTGTACTACATTCTAACACAGAAGTGATTGAAATTGTCTTTATTTCTTGGCTCTCACTACCTGACATTGGTGAAAAACAATTTACCAGTTACACAGCACTTTTTTAAAAGGAATGTTTGATTCCAACAACAGAAATATCTTAAGTACTAAAGGAAGTGTGAAATTTATTTTTATTGTGTCACAAGAGGAAAAACTCCCACTGAATAAAGAAAAAAATTAGAATTAGGTGGAACATCGTTCCATCCCACAGTAATCTAGAAAAAAAACCCACAGTATGTCCACCTTACATACCACCTTTCTCTTGATTTATAGTCTTCAACTTACAGTCTTCTACACAGTTATTTAAATAATCTGTCTCTCACGGAGTAGCACCTTTGCAATTGCCAGGGACACAAACCCACTTCTCTGTTTCCTCATAAAAATTTTCCATTGACACCCCCAACACAGGCATTTCCAGCAAGACTGATTTTTTCTTGGCCTTATCTTCTCCAGATGGTTTGTAGATAGTTCTCACAACTCAGCCATCACTTTAAATAGACATAAAAAGACAAAAGTCCAGTTTCCTTTAGGACTGTATATGAAACTTGTATTGGCTGGCGAATACTGAAACTTCCAATATAAACAAGATCTTTTGGCTCCATTTGGGAGGGGTGGCATTATGAGTCACTGTAGGGAATGTTTGCTTTCTTAATACTCTCTTCTTTTGAAATGGGGATGGATTATATCCAAATACATTGTTACCATTCTTCTCACCCAAATTAATCTGGGTTTATACTTGTCATACTTCAATGTGCAGGTCTATGTTCTAGGAGAGATAGATCTGTTTGCACGTTTTCAATAATCATATGTTTCATGATTAATGAAGCCTCTTTAAAACCTCTAACAGCCTTCTGCAGCTGACTGCAGAATTGCTGAGAAGACTAAAAAAAGTCATCTCACTCATATACTATCTTTAACTAATCTTGTAAAATTTTATTCATTGTCTGTGACAAGACCTGTTATTAGTCTGTACACAGCAAAAAGTTATCAGGCATTTTACAAGCTGTTGGGGATGTCACAGGGGTCACTGTAAGCACTTGTAACTGTTTTGAGTGCTTGCCAAGTATGACAGAGGAAACCATTTTCCCATATATAAGTTTGTCAAGGCAGAGCTCCAGTCCATTCTCAGGGTAAAAGGCTTGAGTTTAAGAAACTACTGTTCCTCTACTTTTTCAGTGTTTGACTAGCAAACATAGTTCTAAGAAGAAAAAACAAAAACACAAAAAAAAGCAAGTGTACTGCTGCTGATTCTATTATCCCTTCACAAGGATGATGTCAGCTCTTTTACTCCCCAATGTATATTCATTCCCTATGCTCTCTTCTACATGCTTAAACATAGAAAATGTAACTGTCCACAACTCTAAAGTTTTGTCCAATCCACAATGCAAATGGAGTGCCTTTTTATCCTAGACTTTCTAAAATTGTATCTTCTGTTGAGTTTTAGTTTTGTTCTGTTTTTTAATATTATGACAAAGTCCTGGAGACTTCCTACTGTCCCAGCACTAACAACATTCTGTTTGTTTATATATATGATTTGCAAGGAAACTGTGGCCAGTCGCTCCGCATATTTCTCATATTCTACATACAACTCTTCAATTTCGTCACTCAGCTCTGTAAAATTAAACTCATTAATTATAGACCTGCAGGAAAATTGCTGCTTTAACCCAATCATAAACAGACTTGGGGAAAAATCACACACCAGAGAAGTGAGGAGTCAGGAAAAAAAGGTGTGATCTCTTTGCAAGTCTGATCCCTACTGATTGCTTTACTACAAGCAAGGATAGGTTAGTATGAGAAAAACAAGAAGAATGTAAGGGTCCATTTGAAAAAAGTTTTGACCACTTAATGACAGCCACCCAAGCAATAAAAAAGGGAACATATCTTGAACATTTTCAGTCTGCACTGCATTATAGTAAAGCAATAAATAGAAATATTCTATGGATTAGCACTGGTTAAACCAAAACAATAAGGGATTCAGGAGCATGCAAGAGAGTGCCCTTCAGATTAAATGACAATTTGAAAGTGTTTAACAACATATGGTCTCTTTTCTTTGACATATATGATTAAGAATATATCCTTTTTATACAAAAATATAAAATACCATCTGTCATAAGTACCAACTATGATACTGCCTCTGTATATCCAATTAATTTTCTATACTTTCTAATGTAAATATTTCTCCTATTTTCTCCTTTTTTCTTCTTCTGTAACTATATTTATTTATAAAATTTCAATACATGTATATATTTAAAAAGTCAATACTATGACTTGAAATGTAATTAAGAATAACAATGAAAGTCTGTTTCACTTTGTATTTCAATGGAGAAGGGCCAAATCCATACATGGTTTGAAATGACATAGCTCATTTAAGTCAGTGATTAGAGGTAAATTAGAAAGACCTAACTATGTTGGCTTTCCTTACTGTACACATTAACACAGGGGAATGCTTTTTTCTAAATATTTTTGTTTCTTTCTCTTTATCAGAAGTGCTTAAAGACACATGACTGCAGGGTGAGGATGGAAATATATTTAGTATTTCTCATGGAATTCTGTCAGAATTCCAGTGAACACAGAGGAATAGAAGGATTGCTCTCAAAACCATGGTACAAAATCAGGAAAATATACAATGCATTTCAGTTGACTGAACTAATACTTTACTTCATTGATGAAATAATAATAAAAAAGAACTTTTTACCACATAATTATTTTAATTACTTCTGAGAACATTAAAATATGCAAGAGTCTCAAAATACAGTCTCAAGACTGTAGTAGTTATGTTTTGCCAGTTTAAACCAGGAAAGAACATAACAGCCTGTTTGAAGCAGGGTGCAAGTTTTCTTTTGTATGAGACATGTATAGATAAACACACACATGCAGACAGATGCATGTATGTCTTTACTTTTTTTTCTGAACAATTTCACTGTGGGTGCAGCAGTAAACTGCACCAGTAAGTTTCACATTAGTAACAGGAAAAAGAAATGTCTGAACCACAACATAAACTACATTTTAAGCCTTCAGCTTTTAAAGAATCTTTTGGGAATTTTAACTCTTGTGATTTCCTCAGCCTAGTAAAGATTTGAAAAGGGATGGAAAAGACAGTTATAAGAACACTGATTGGGCCTTTTTTGTGTGTGGGGGGTGTTTTTTAGGTTTTTGGTTGTTGTTGGTTTGTTTGGTTTTTTTTTTTTTCCCCAAATGATTGCCCTTCTTAAAGAGAAGAACAGCAATTATAAGGGTAACATACTTTCTCTTTCTTTTGATTGATTTTACACATCATGGTATAAAACCCTAAGACTTCCGAGTCTGTTAAAGTGTCATGGAAAGGGTGACTGTATTAGTGTGAGGTTATATCTACATAACTTATATCTATATAACATATTACCTTTTCACCTGCTTCCATGTAGTTGTCTGTGAGCAGAAAAAGCAGACCATCTTCCAATAATACATCCTCAGTCCTTAAAGGAGCTTTCAAAAACTAACCATAATGCTCTTCTTGGAACCTTTATTCACAGTCCTAATAAATTGTTTTTAAAGGTTAAGTAGTCCAATATTTTCTAAAATACTTGTAATACTTCACTAACTAGATATAAATGAAAGTCTAAAAATAGGGTATTGTTTCAGCCATAATAAGCTCCCGAGGCACTGAGTCCCATGACCTGTTCACATATTGTCTGAAAAAAAGAAGTATTTCCTCAGTCTTGTATTTTCCTCTTTTAATTTACAAGAGATTTTGATCCTATTTTAATGTAAGTGTAATAGAAATTCCAGTCTGCTTCTCTGTATCATTCATCACCATGCATGCTTTTATCTGATAATCTCCTGTTTATCTTCTACATGTGGCAAAAATTCTCACTTTTCTGTTTCTGCTTATGCTGATTTTACAGGTATGACCATTCTCTCTACTCTTCTTTAAATGCTCTTATTTTCTGTAATACTGCTTTTGAGGAGTACATGTGATACTGTTCCTGTTACATAATCGTTTTATTGATTTGATGCCACATGCCTTGGTTCTTCTGCCATCCTGTCACTTTGTTCTCTGTGCACAGGTGCCATTCAACTGCAATTTGCTTCTGAGCTACATGCATTAACTCACAGCACTTCACAGCTTAAGGGCTTTGTACCACTTTACATTGTCACTTAAGAGGAAGCGCCTGAAGGCCTCCGCTTCCAAAAACTCGAAGTAACTGTGACAGTTACAGATTTGCTAGTGCACAATCCAGCAAACACAGCAGAACCCTGGCGCGACCCGCTGCCTCAGCGGCTTCTCAGGCTTTTCCTCACTGCTGCCGCCAGGCCCTCAGCGGCCTCAGGCCCAGACCGGCCTCAATTCGCCCTCTAGTCTCGCCGTTCCGGGGACCGCCGCGGCTACCTGCGGCCTTAGCGCCACCGAGATATCGGGAGAGGTCTCCTTCCTCGCTCCATCTCCCCGATGGAGGCCGGCGACTATCAAGGCCGCCTGCGGCCGAGCCACAGGAGGTTTAACGGCCACAGCTGCTCCCAAGCCTACCGGCGGCACGCACCGTTGCCATGGCTCCCAATCCTCCCCTCCCCCCGCCACTTCCTGGGCTGCGGGACCGGAAGCCCTAGCCACGTGCCCTTTGAACCGGGAAGTGGTTGCGGAGGCCTGGGCGGACTTGGTTTGAATGAAATCTGGCTGATTCACGGCGGCCCGGACCGAGGTGGCGCAGCCGGGAACGGCTCCGCGCAGAGGTGAGGACTCGACGCGACTGGCGCCCTCGGCACCGGCGTTCTTGGGAGCCCGGTACGGCCTGTGTGGGCTTCGCCGCGGCCCTTTGGCAGCCTCTGCGTGGTGGCGGCGGTGGGACTGGGGCCCCGTGGGGTCAGGGCCCGAGCGCCAGGCAAGGGAGGCGGGGACGACCCGGCAGCGGTGGCGTGGCCTCCCTGGGAGTGAAGACGGAGCAGATCTGGGAGCCCTGGGGGGCGGTTTGCTCCCCGGGCGGGAGGCACGTAGGGCCCCATGGGGTTGGCGATGCCTGCCTGTGTTTGTGCTGGCTGCGCCCGGAGAAAGTTTGGGTAATTTCGGGCAGAGACGGTGGGGCTGGAAACAGGCGGAGCGAAGCGACAGGAGGCGGCCGGGGCCTCGGGAGCTGCGGGGAGCAGGGCAGCGGCCCGTCTGAGCCTCAGCGTCTGAGAGGCCCAGGCGGCTCTGCTTCTCTTCCTCTCTCCCAGCCGAGAGCAGCCGTCGCGTCTCGCTCGGCAGCGCGTGGGTCGCAGCTGCTGGCCGGTGTCGCGGGCCTTGCCCCCAGCGCAGGTGTGTTCTTTGGCCGCAGCCGTCGCTTCTCATTTTGGGGACTTCGCGGACTGAAACTGCTGCTTCTGGAGTGAAGCGCTGCGGCGGTGCCCGGCGGTGTGCGGCTTGAGTGCCAGTGGACGCAGAGAGCTCTGGCTGGGACACGGGAAGGAGTAGAAGTCTTTAATCCACGTCAGAAAGGATGAAGCAGAATTGTGTGGAAATGAAGCTGTAGTCAGAATTAACAGAGCAGTTTCTGGTATAGAGCAGACCGAAGCATCGTTTTCAGAACAAGTCATGTGTTGTACTTGGATACTTGTAAACAGTTGATAAATGAGAGTGTATGCTGATGTCATCATTTAAAATTGTACTTGTTTCCAGTACACTGTAGAAACCAGGAAAACAACAAGGATTCAGCTTGACTTTTAAAAAATTTTATGTAAATGCATTTGAAAGCTGTATGTAGCTGAAATGGTACTAGGCAAGCTGAAAAGTCTTACAGATTTGTATTAGTCTTAAAAGCTTTCACCCCTGTGATCCCAAGGTGTGCTGTAATGCTTGCACACGGGGAGAACACTTGGAAGAATACTCTGCTGAGAAGAGGACTGTTTGTGAGTTTGTGTTATAGAAACAAACAAAAGACCTGTGTTTGTGAAGAAATCGAGAAATTGGCTTGCAGATGAATTGTTTCTGAATCAGTGTGACTTTGAGCAATTAGGTTTTGCCTATAGCTTAATGGGAAATTTGTGTTCTGTCAGGCATTCTAACGTGCCATGTCAGGGATATTAATTTGATGTCTGTGGTTAAGAAAACGAGAAGTTAGAGCATAGCTCAAAAGTAATTTATGTTTTGGTATTATTTAACGTTAGCTTGTAAATTTTCTTGGAAGCAATTCAACCTTGACAAAAATTACGGAGTGTATTCTGACAGTAGCTACAATTATCTTCTAACATCCAGAATGATGGGAAAAGACAGGTAGTTAGGAATAATAGGAGACCAGTGTGATGATGGAGTCTTGAGTGACGTGACTTAGTGTGTGGTGTACCTGCGTGTGACAGGGGGCTGAAACTAGATCTTAAGGTCCTTTCCAACCCTAACTATTCTATGAGTTTGTGGCAGGGGATGGTTCCACGGTACCCACACTCATGTAGATTTCAGAGAAGCTCATTACTTTATATATAGCATAAGATTAAAATTATTTTTGTGGGTTTCTGTGATGTGGTGATTTGTTTTTTTTCCCTTAGCTGCAAGTTTGGTGTGGATATACTTAAGTAGCTTTAGAGTAGCCTGCTTGGGTCTGGGTTACTTTGGTGACTCTAGCTCAGCAATTAATGTAGTTAGAACTAGGTTTGCTGTGTTTCTGGAAATCAGAAGGCACAGAGTCTGAGAAGCTAACCTGCATACCTTTTAGTCAGCTCAGGTCTATTGAGATACAGGTCTGTACAGTCCAGAAACATTGGGTTTACAGAGCTAAGCACGTTATGGAAGCAAAATAGTCATGTAGCTCTGGACTTGCGCTACTGAGACTGCATTTGTTTATGGCATGGTTAATCTTTAGCTTTAATGAACAGATTACTACAAATTAACATTGTGCTATTTTTTATCTCTCTTTTAATACAAAAAGTATATAGAAAGATAGACCCACCCTCCTTGTCACATGTGAAGTCTCTAGTTGAAGTTTCTTTCATTCAGCATTTGGTTTTGTTCTTGGTGAAATGATGTTTCTCTGCAAGATGGAGTTTCTCAATTTACTTTCATAGCTGTTTGTCATCCCTAGTGAAGTTGAAACTGTTATAGTTGCAGCAAGAAGCCTTAAACCACTTTTTAAGTGCTGTTAAAGTTGTTAATCCATCTGCTATGTGGAATTTGTCAACAGGAGATCTGGAAGTGCTTATGAAAAGCTTAGTATGTAGACTCAGGTGGAGAAATCGAATTACCAAATATGAAGTGATTTGCACTAAGTCATTCAGTGTACAAATTGCAAAGTGTGGAATAAATTGCTGTCACCCAAGTCTAGCCTGATACTCTCTCCACTAATTGGGTAGTTTAGTAGCCAGTGTTTTCCATGTATGTTGAAGCTATTTCTGATTTTTTTTTTTTTTTTTTTTTTTGGTAATAACTCAAAAGTTGTCAACCTGGGAGAACCCTCTTTCCTTGAGGGATTGCATCATGCAGTGTTAATGCTAGATAAAAATAGTGCACTGTAGTGTGAAATTTGTCTCATGCAAAAAGATACAGTAATTTAAGACTATTTCAAGTCAGTTTCAAAATATGTGCTGAAACTTATCAAGTATAAGCACAGTAACTGTTGGTTTATACCTGTGTGTGTGTATACATTCGTGCATAATGCACTTATATAATTTCATCCCTATATTACCATATGAAAAATATTTTCATTATTAAAAGTCAGCATTTAAATCAACATTCAAGTGACTTTAAAGTAGCAACCGACAACTGAATGGTGAACCAGAGCTCTCCAAATGAACAACTTTTGCCAATTGTTAGTTACCTAACAGTAGTATTATGAACACATGATTTAAAAAAAAAAAGTCTGTTTTCAGATCAGTTGTGAGATGCTCTGTGTATACTTTGACGTGAAATATATACTATATATATATATATGAAGTATATACTATGCCACATGATTAATAGCAAAAAACTCCTTTTGAAGCCAGGACAGTTTAAAAAAATTACAATAATGGAGGTTTGGCTTTTTAAAAATACCATTCTATGTCCAAGGCTTTTTAGCTGAGGTGTTTCAAGCATGAACATACACAGAGAAGCTACTTAGCTAGGGTCTTTTGTTTGGCTGTGTTTTGTCCCACCAAAGTGCAAGTTTATTATGATTATAACTGGCTTTGTGTGGCTTTCTGCAACTTTCTGATATGGAACTGTTTAGTCTTCTGTGGTTTTTATATATATCTTTAAGTATGGGTATAGGGGGAAAACCAGCAGATAAGTGTGAAATTAAAACTAGCCTTTTGCACTTTGCAGCAGAGAGGGGAAAAATTCTCACCTGTAAGTTACAACGTTGTGTGCCTGCCCTAGGAAACCCACTAAGCTCACAGAGATCTGTCTCTTTAAATATCATCGTAGGAAGTGGAGAAGGGGATGCAAGACTCCTGGGTAGCCAGCTGGCTAAAACTGAATTGGGTTGCAACTCTGAAGCCCTCTTGTGAACTGGTTGCAGTTCTGTTGGAGCCTGTGCTAATATAACTGCTGCTGTTGTGGTCCTGTCGTGCCTGATCTGGATCATTTCATTTTTCAAAGCCAGCAGAAACGTAGTCACTTTTTTCTTTTGACTTTTTAGTGGAATTCCATCCCAGCCTGTCAGCACCAAGAAACTCTTTTGTTCTTTCTCCTCTTGTACTTAAGATTCAGAATGGTCTTTGTTAAATTCCCTTTGTTCCTAATAAAATAAAAATAAAATCCAACTCCAAAGACATTCTTTGGGCATGTCAACTTAAAGAATGATTTGACATAAATGTCTTCTGGGGTCTGGATTAGTGTTAGAAGCAATCAGCTTTTCCAAGACCTCTTTCTGTTATGCCAAGACAACTGTTTCTGGGATGCAGTGTGAATCCTCTGTGAAGTGAAGAGGGTTAAAAACCAACGTTTTTGTTAGCCTATCAGTTTACTGCAAGGCTGCACAAATGGCTGTCCTGGCAGTATTGAGAAAGCAGCATCAAGTTGGTAAGCAGCAGCAGCAGCTTCCCCACTGCTCCTTATGTTAACACTGACATTGAAAAAAATGTCTATCAAATCGTGGCCACAGATCATTTCACAGATCTGTTTTAAAACACTGCACTACAAATGGTTGAGTGGATTGAATTAGTGGGCAGTATACTCGGGGAGGAGACTTTTAACTCCTAAACTGCATGTGAAGCACCCTTTCTTAACCTGAATTTAGGCAAACCTGAAGGCCCCTGTGACTTTCTCAGTGAAGCCAACTGGACTTGCAGAAGCAAACAGGAAAACTATCCGTACCTGTGGAATGTGCTTTACCTTTGTGCTTGGGTCATCTTAACTATGGCAAAATTTTCAAAACTAGTAACAAATGACCATAGTTCCAGTTTGCAACAGCCTTTTTAATCATTTGTTAGCATTAAATTGCTTAAACGGGTTATTAAAATACCTCACTCTTGCATGGAATTCTGAGAAACTTGGGAACTTATTTCAGTGTTACAGATACTTGGGCAAGACATGGCATGTACAGCTTCCAGGAATTATATAGTACAAAGAGGGGAAAAAAGACCAAAAGGCATTCTTTGGGTTATTCTTCAGTGGTGCTTTGTCGTTTTGTAGGTCATCAGTGTAACATTTCATTTTACATATACTACTGTTTCTAAATTTTACTGTGTTTCTGCCCTTTCCCTCCTTTCTATTTTTTTTCTACAGGAAAGAGACTTCCTGGCATCATCTTTATAGTCAAAAAGTGGGAGCTGCTGCTGAGTTTTGTCTACTATCACCTCTTTCTGAGCACCAGGTTAGAAATGCGTATTTGCTTTATTTGTAAATGCTAAAGTTATCATAACTAAGACCTAAAAATTTTGCTCAAGCTGTTTGAAGGTTTACAAAAGCATTATTTCATAAACTGAACTTATGGCTGAAATACTTGGGCACAGTGGATTAACAAAAAATGAAATTGATTTTAATTTGGAACACTAGTCTAAATTCTTTAGAGCTTTATACACAGTAAACAAATATGATTAGGTATAAATATACTGTAACTAACTAAGTCACCTTCAGTTACAAATAAGAAAGAAAAGTGTTAGTTGCCAGAACTCTAACCAGAGTTGAAACACAGAAGTAGTGAAATAATTTGCTGTGCATCTAGAACTAGTTTGTGAATATTTTTTTTTCCTTTGTGCTGTTGTCTTGAGAATCAGAACATCTTCCTTTCAGTGGCTAGTCTGTGCTGGGTGGGAAATGTGATATCCCTCCAGTTCTGTAAGACAATGAGATTTTCTTGTTTCAGTTTGTGTAGCCGGTTATTCTAATCCAACTTTTTAATGTGGCAAAATGTTTTTATAAGTTATGTACTATTTATTTGGTTGGGTTAGAAATTGGAATGAATTATGTAAATATGAATGAACTAGAAATAACAACTTCTTTTCACTAGTGAAGTGGAATGTAAGTAGTTATAAGATTTGTTATTCAATATTACGTCTTAAATGTACAGAGGTAATACACCTCATCTTACGGAAGTTGTAGTTATAGGAAAGACCAGTTTTATGGTTACCAGTTGTAGAGACTAAGTTTCTTAAAATAAATGTGCAGCCATGATTGATCATAATTTTAGTTACTGTAAATCTAATTCCCAGCTACTCTTCAGCCCTCATTAGTGTCATGAAAGATGAGTCATTGTGGGTTTCAATGGAGGAGTATCTACCACAGAGGGGTAAAATGAAATGAAGTTGGTGTTGCTTTGTACTTGTGACTTGAAGCCATTTACCATGTGCTTACATAATAGCTTTAAACAGCAACTTAACCTTTCCATGGAAATCCTACAACTTGATTTGGAATTTATTATAGTTCAGAATAGGAAAGTATGTATGCTTTATGTGTAGCCTTTGCCTGTAATAAAGAAGCTTGGTTTCAGTGGCTGTCTGAAAAGAAAAGCATAGCCACTGACCCTTTAATAAATCCCTTTTGATTCTTATAGTGCCAAGTTAGCTTTAAGAAAGTACTTGATGTTATTTGAGGCCCCAGTTGCTGGGTTTGCATGTTCTACAAAATCAAGCGAATGAATCATATGAAGATAATAGCTTGCTAGTGCATTAAACTATGAAAGTGAAATTCGCAAATAGAGCAAGTGATATAGATCCATGTGTCTTAGATATTGTTGTTTGAAATGGGTGAAATTTCCATGCATGATTAAAGTAGGAGTTAGATAATCTTGTGTAATGGTAAATTCAAATGCTGCCTCTTTGTGTGTTACCTAGAAGCTTAAAATACCTGTTACAAACTTCAACCGAAATAAATCCTGTTAGTATCTAGCCATACAAAATAGTAGCAAATTTCAAAGGAATAATGAGATGACATTAACCTTCAACATAAAGACTTCTAATACACAAAGCAAATTATTTTTCTTGAGAAGTTCAAAATCTTTTGTATAACTAATTATTTTTTTTAAGAAGCTTCCTGAATTAGTATTAATATAATCTGTTGAAATTTGTGTATAATTCTGTTATGTGTAACGTCCATTTGGAGTATGTATATCGGAAGTATTGTTACTCCTTCTTCTTAGTTGCTTTTGTATCACCTGAGCAGGCTTTGTTGTGTTGCATTAAGACTTGTGCAGTTAAGTTTCTGATTACTTAGTATCTTCTATTTCACAAATAAGATAAGCCAGTAAAGTTTACTGATTTCTATAACCTTTGGAAATGGCTTGATTTGCTGAAAGCAGCTGTTTAGAAGTAGAATTCAGTAGGTTTTTTGTTTGTTTTATCACTGAGTTTTAAAAAACTAAAGATAAGCAAGCAAGATAAAGGTCTGTTACAGCAGGGACAGAACCTTTACTTAGATATCCACAATTAAATTGTAGATTGCTAGAGTGCTTTTCAACAAGAGAAAGTGAATAAACATTAGTTTAATTTTTTTTAGTTGAGTACCTTAACCGTTCTTGTTCCTGGAGGTCACTCCTTTGAAAGCTGCAAGATAGAAAAGCTGCTGCCTTTTTTTTTTTTTTTTTTTTTTAAATTCCTTTAAGTAATGAGTTAGTTGCATTGATTGGAACAATCTTGCACTAAAGCAATGGCACATGCAACACTGGAAATGTATTAAATGACAGTATTGTCACCAGTGTTCTAACTATATACACATTAAATGTTTACTTTACAGTATTTCTTTTTAGTATAATGAGTTCATTAAAAAAAAAAAAAGCTTTTGATGATAATTCAGAGATCCATAATCTGCTCAGTGTCTTTTATATGGAGTTTTGATAATAACTGACAAGCTGTAAGTTAATTAGCACAGAACTTACTAATGAGGATGCTTAAAATCCTTTCACGTTTTTATTGATGCTTTCTGAACAAATTGGAGTAAACTTGATTGTATATCTAATAAGTTTCAGGCACTTCCTGGATGTAGGTGCTCTTTTAAGCAATAAAAATCCCCCAATTAATTGAATGAGAGGAAAGTTTTGAAAAGTTTGTCAAGAGTGCTTGTCTTCAGAAATGGGGATAACCCAAAACCAAAGCAATAAAACAAAGTCTGTTAATTAGCATGGAAGACAGCTTCTTGAATTAATATGTGGTGTTAATTAACAGGAAGTCTGATGTTGTGTTGTAATTACCACCAATATTTTTGACATACTGAGTGACTGAAGGTGAATTATATAGATAGCAATTTAGTAAACACTTCAGAGATTGGGAACATTTTTCCTTTGTTTCTGTTTTTCTAGAAATATGGATAGACTTCTGCGACTTGGAGGCGGTATGCCTGGGCTGGGACAGGTTAGTATATAGCTTGTTAATATCTTCTCTAGTATTAATAAATTCTGAAATATTCCATTTACTGTATTTAAACAACATGAAAAAAAAGGTTCATAGTAATAATCTCTGACTCTAGAGATGCTATGTGAGTGTGTGCAAATTATTGTTATGGCCTTTTTTTTTGTCAGTAAACTCTTGTGCTGGTGCTGAGTTTACAGCATGTTTATAAACCTTTCATTTGGTGTCTGAACATTCTAAATTTTGGATTGAAAAACATTGGAAACACAGAATAAAATAAAAAATTCCAACTATATGGATTTTCAGAACATAAAGATTATTCTGAATAGATGAGCTCCTTTGGTGCATAATTTTTTTCTCCACTTGCTCCTTCATGAATGATGTACTTAAGTCCTTGGATCACGTCATGATTGGCAGTGTAAGACACTGAAGTATATGTAAATTTTAGGATGTAATTTGAGTTAAATTTATCACTTGCAGGTAGTTGTAGCCACAGATATGTGCGTTTGTTTCTTCATTTCTTCTGTACTCCTCACCTCCTGTAACTATACTCACAGCAAAAAGGCCTTCTGGCAGCTGCTGTTGTTCCAGTGGGAGACCTACACACATTGTATGACTTCTGCTACCACTAGAGCAAGTCCTAGTACTTTTCTTCTTGGCCTATTGATAGGGCAGGTGGTCTTGAAAATTAAACCAGACTGATCTTACTACATTGTGGTGACTACTGTGGATATAGGGAGAACCCCCCCCCCCCAAACCCAAACATTAGGAACTTCTTTGTCTGAGGCTTGAAGAAAGAATTATTTCCTTAAGCGAAGGGCTCGAGTGTAATTTCCTTTGTAGTCTCGGCTGGCCACAGTAGCTCGCCTTTCTCTGCTTTCCTCGTTTGCCTTCAGGACTCTGTTCTACACTGAGAATACAGACTCTTGTCCTGGAGAAATCAGTTCTGTTTGTCTTAGGCTTCATGATCTGTGTATGAGTTTGCTTCTGGGATGATTGAAATTGCTAAACCCACAGGTTCCTTGGTTGTGTGTAGTGTGTTCATGTCCAGTATAACTAGGAAAGGATTGTTTTAATACTGAAGCATTTGGTGAAATATTCTAGGCTGATTTACAGCCTCTAGGTGTTTTGCCAAATAAACTGTAACTTTTGGTGCATAATTTTTTTTCCTTTTTATAGCTGAAATTCTATTCACGCTCTCTTAGCGAATCTTCAAGCAGCCCTCAGTTATTTTTAGTTTTACTTTCTTAAACAGTTATTTCTCTTGTTCCTCTGAGCTGCCAGCCTGCTTCATGACTCTTCATTTTTTTAACATCTGCGCAGTCTAATCACTCAAGCTTTCACTTCTTAGTCCTCTCTGAACTTGACGCATATCAAAGCTGTTTTTCAAATTTACAGTTAACTCTCTGCTGCTTTCTGAATTTCTCAGCTTTAACTTAAAGCTTGCTAGAAAATTGTGGCAGACAATAGAACATAACATTCAAAAGCTTGCAGAACTCCTGTAGCAGCTTTGGTCTACAGAGCTGCTCTGTGTTTGTTTAAATATGGAATTGTCTCTTAAATGAATTGATGAGTATGCGTTGGATTGAAAAAAAGGGCAGAAAACTGAATTGCTCTTCATGCAAGTTGCTGCTTGCACTGGATATCTTGACTACTTTTGTAGTCTTTTGGCTTATTGAATCAGCAGGACAGCTTTTCAAAAAAGAATAATTTTAAGTCCTCAAAATACTGTTTCAATGGATCTTCAAAGATCGCTTTTGTTCCAAGTATTGATTGATAGTTGAGAGATAATCCAGAGTGAATCAGATGGCTTTGAGGTGAAGGAGAGAAGTTGGATATTTTTTGGACCTACTTTGTCCTGCTAGAAAGTAAACAAAGTTGTTACCATTTGTTCATACAAGAGAGTTTTAAACAGTTGTACAAAAGCTTTTTGTTTTTCTTACTGCTGTGTCACAGTTGTTCTGTCTTTGAAGGTTTTGCTTTTAAAGTTGAACATAGTAAAAACATCTGAGTCATTCTTGCTGACATAAGAATCATCTGTGTGTATAGTCTCAGAGAAAGAGAATAATTTTCAAAGTAATTTTGTAACAATTTGGGGATTTTTTTTTTTCTTGTTGCTGGGGATTTGCTTAGCAAGAGGAGTGGATCACGTAAGGTCTGCTAACAGTCCGTTTGATTTGCTTTGTAACTAACGTTCAAGTAACAGCAAATGCTTGGTCAGCGCAGTTCCTATTTGATCTGTGCCAAGAAATTATTTCTCAGTGACTTGCCTCAGTTTCTCCAATAACAATTATTCAGGTGTTTCACCTTGGTAAAAACACCTCTTCTGATTATTATCTTGTTTGTTTTTCTTCATTTCCAAACTCGATGTGTTGTCCCAAGTGCTCTTTGGATTAATGTTTTTACAACTTTCTTTTCAAGTATTTTTGTGTCTTGTATTCCACTTGAAAAATCCTTTCAGTGATTTCATGGTGGTTCTCTTTTTGTAATACTTGCCCTCTGAGCATGCTATTGAGTGGCTGATTGGTCTTCAGTGTTGAATTGTCCAGAGGTGGATTGTGCTAAATTCCACTGACCCTAAACCTGTCTTTATATGGCTAATAAACATACTTTTAAAGAAGTGATCTTAAGGTGATTTTTCAACAATAAACTTTCTTTCCACTGACTTTGTGGCTTAGAAATTTTGAGCCATTTCCTCTCTTTTAGTCTTAGATGAACAAGAGGCTGTCTTCATGAGGCAGCAGGTGGACAGGAGAAGAGGGAAGAGAATCTGATAGCTTTTGGTGTCACATAAGCCATCCACAGTATTTCCTGGCAGTGAGCTTGGTTATTAACTTTGTATTCTTTGTGTGGGAAGGTACCCATGTTTAGTTTTGAACTTGATGTAGTAGATAAGGCCTTCTTTGCAATGCTGCTTTATGCAGAAATTGTCTTACATGCTGGGTATTGTAGGCATTTTTATTTTGCCCTATGATAATATATATATAAACCCCAAGTGATTTAAAAAAAAGATATGGGGGAATGGTAGAAGGTTGAAAGTGTTATAATGTTCCAAACATTATATTTTATAATGTTATAATGTTCCTAACAAACGTTTATTACTTTAATTTCCGTTCTGTTTTTCATGGAAGTTCAGATTTTGGCAATGCCCTTGTTTTCCTTCCTTTGTATGGTCTCTTCCCTTCCTCCTCCTGCCCCTTGTCATGTTTTTTAGTTATCCTCCCTTTTCTGGTTCATTCTTTGTCTCTCTGTTCATCCCCCTGGAATACTGCCCACCACAGAATTTCACTAGTGATTTAATACTTCACTTGCATTGTACATTTGCTGCAGACAAATTAACAGGCTTTGTGCGGTACGTAAAAGCATTATACTTATGTAGCAGGCAGGAATTTGGAGCAATACTCCTCTTCATTTTGTATGCTGAGCTATTGTTTGCTACAGTGCCACATATGCCTCTATTAGGCAATCCTACTGGATACAGTTTAAGAGTGTGAGCAAATAAAGTACATTTTTAGCAGAGCTCTTTTTTCAACACTTTCAGAACAATAATCCAAGTTCTTGTCCATGCTAACACATCCTGTCTATTTTCCTGAATCCAGATGTGATAGGAAGCAGTGAAATAATGACACTTTTAAAACATGTTGAAAATTTTTTTATTACTTGATATTTTTAAAATACTCATTTACATTGCGCTGTTGGTGCAGACAACTGTTCTAGTGCAATAGATGGAAAATAAACCTGATTCTCTATTTCTGATTTAACATATTTGATGGCAGAGGGGAAAGGAAAAAATCCAAATGGGAAGGGAGGGAGAGACAGAAATGACCTGTGTCTTCTAAGGAGTGTTTACACCTTGACTTGGAATATAGAAAATAGAAGTGCAGATAGCTATTTTATTTGAATAATGGACTTGCCAATTAGCCATCAAGTGCTTCCATCTGTGAAATAGTTGATCAGATGGGTTAGCTGGGATGTTTCCAGATTAGGGCATTGTAAATGGCACTTGAAAACTGTCACTTTGATTAGGAGGTTTTGAGCATTGTACTGCTTGATGCTGTGGAACCTTTTCCCCTCATATTATCATGGTTTTTTAGAATATGCTTGTCCCATTTAGTACATCTATGGCACCGTAGGAACTTGGGAGACCTGCTACTGATCTAAAGTTATGTTTCAGCTGCTGATCTAGACAGAATGGTTGTTAGAAAAGAACACTGCTTACTCCTTATTCTGCGGGGCTTCAGAAATAAGAGTTGGTGATTTGGCAGGCGGTGGAATGTCAGGCTTAGTGTAGATAATTCCCAATTAAGAACTAAGTGCAAGTTTCCTTGAGTTACTTCATTAAGCTGATGTGTCTCCTGAAGTAAGTGATGTGTTCTAGTTGGCTAATCTACATCCTAAGATTCTGTATGCGATGAAACAAAACTAAACACACTCAAAAACCCAACCAACCAAAAACCACACACAAAACCCAACTAACCAAAACCCTCAAAACCAAATCAAATCCAAATAAGCACCTCTCCAACCCCCAGAAAAAAAAACCAACAACCACCCCCCAAAACCCAACCAGAAAAAAACCCAAACAACTAAGACCATAACATCTTCCTGAAAATTGTTTTAGTTCATTGATTTTTGAACTATGTTGGATTTTAGTTTGGAAGGTGGAGATGTGTTTTATTTAATGAAGTGCTTCTTTCCTTTGGAAAGCTGTAGAATGTTTTACTGTCTCAATGTCTGTTTCAGCTGCATGACTTTTTCCTTACTGTATCTCCTGGGTGTACGTGCTTTGTGGTTTGAATTGTGGTGATACTCTATTGTCTGTTTTTCACATGTATCTGAAGCTTCATAAATTCCTTTTGAGAATACCCTAAGGGGGAATAAATCCGATTTATAGTTCTTAAAGTTGTGCATCATTTCTGTGCCATTGCTTTGAAGACATCCTCCAGCAGTTTTCAAGTACTAAGAATGTTAGTATTTCTGGAATTCCAATGTACCTCACAGTAGATGAGATGGTGTACAATTTGGGTGGGTTATTTCAGTTTCACTTTTTTCCTCAGAAGCTATCAACCCATTTAAAAATGAGTAACATTATCTCAGTGAAAAAACATTTTTCATATATTAAAAATATCCAACGTTAACTCCCATAAAAAGTTCAAATTACTTTTATCGATTGCCTGTATCATCTTCTGTAGAAAGTCTCAGCCTCAGTTTATATAGCCAAAATATTTTGTTTTCAGGAAAAAATATACCTTAGATATAGAAACTTTTTTACTTGCATGGTCTGGGGTGAGTATTTTGCTGCATTGGTTAGTGTTTTAATACAGGGCTGTTCAACCGAAAGCTTCATATGAAATGTAGGGAATATGATGTAGCCTGAGTCTGCTTACATTGGAAATGATCATAGCTCCATGGGTGGTGTAGGCTTATTTGAAAGTTATTGGGAATTGCTAAAGGCTGGGTATAATTTTCCTACGTTTGAAACATGGTTGAGTGATTGTAGTGTGATTTATAGCCAAAAGTGCTAATGGAAGAGGGAGAGAGAAGCATGCTAGAATTGGTTTGGGAACAAGTCATATGATTGTACTTACAACATGGTGCGTACTTTGTCTTATAAAAGCTGCTGTAAGCTATGATGAGCTGCACTACAGCTATACCTTATCTATTAATTGCAAACAGACATAAACCTAAAAATAACAAAGCTAGTGGGTTGTACCTGGGTATTTTCAGTTTCCTCTGATCTACTATTTTCCTGTAAACTCTGGAGACCATTTTTACCTGCCTTCTCTTGGCCTCGGATCTTCAACTTCCTTATTTGTAATAATTAGGCAATTAGCTTCTCTCTCCTCAATTTAATTGCTAGTGTAGACCAGCCTACTTTCCCCAGAAGAGACAAAGGAGCTTGGACAAGGAAATGAGTGTAGCCATAATGAGAAAGAAAGGGGAGGGGGAAGCCCAAACAAGAGAAGACATCTTTGTGCGTTTTGTGTTACGCCTGTTCACTTGTAATGTTCCTTTCTGTAAGCAGGAAGTAGCCCCCTTAACAGTGATAAATTTATTTCTCTTAGAAATTGTTTCTTCTTTCTGAAATCCCATGCTGTTGAATATTCCAAGTTACAATGCTACTGTGTATCACTTTTAAACAAGAGCTTCTGTTTAATTCCTGTGGTGGTGAAGAGTCCTCTTCACTTTTTCCTGGAAGTTTGAAGTGGTGTTCTTGTATTAATAGTGGTTTTGGTTAATAGGGGTTGTATAAATAGGGGTTTTGGCTTTGTTTGTTTTATGCTTAATTTAGTTGTTTAGTTTGTTTTTTGGGGATGTGTGTTTTGTTTTTCAAACAGCTCACCTTCCTACATGTTGCCACTGAGTCTTCCAGTTCACCTGCTTGTCTCCAGAGGACCAGCTCTTCACAACAGGAAGCTTGTAGGCATATAGAAAGAACCCAGTGCATTCCTTTCCATATTGAGTAAATCCCTTATAACTGCTCTGCTGTATGAAGTGTACTTTAGGGTGACCTCAGACAGCACCCGCTAAGGGCTACTTTGTCTTCTTGGCAGAACTGCTGTTTAGAATAAGGTAACTAAAAATCTGCATTAGAACAAGACTTCCAGAGATAGGCCAAATCTGCAAATACTGACTTGTTATCTGCCTTTCGTTTCTAAATCCCAATGCCCATTACCCAATATAATAGTGCTAGGAATAGAAAACAGGTTAGTCCTGGGCTTATTCTGGAGTGAAACTGACCTTCGTATTTTCTGGATTTTCTTTTTACCCAGTAGTTTGAGGTTGGGAAAAACAGTTCTTTTCAAAAATATGTACAATGTCACTGAGGATCTTACAGCTTTTTGTTGACAATAACATTGTCATAAACTCTTAGAAAGGTTTGGGTTGGAGGTGACCTTTAAAGATCATGTAGTCCAACTTGTCCTTATGCTTGATAATAAGGAATATTAATTGCAGTGATGCAGCAAACCTGCCCGTGCTTTTTTGTTTGTCTCGAATTTGTCTGGAGTAAGGAGAGAAAAAGCACTAGAACTAGGAAAGATTACACTTAAGAGGCCATTTCATGCAAGAGTTGTTGGGAACAGTGTAAAAAGTCTGATTACTGCAAATTACAGCAAGGTGATACGTATATAAACAATTTTGTATCATGAATGCATGTTAATATTGGTTAATAAATATTGATTTCTAATAAAAATTAGACTAAGTAGATTAACTTTCTGTAAAGTACATTGTGGTAAAATTAAGCTTATCTGACCTCAAAATAAATTCAACTAGCATCGTTTGGTGCCAGTTCCTGGTAAACACATATTTTTCTTAGTAAGCTTTAAGCCTCAGTCTTCAAGAACATTTCAGTGATAGTATTGGAAAACATGAGTTTTCTGTAAAACACCTCTTAGTTTTTTGACAATTTTTGGCAGTTGTAATAGGCTTTGCTCATCTATCCTACAGGTAGATGTGGAATCTTTCACGTGCCCATGTTGGTGGATTACTATACCTCTTCCATGAAACTTAGTGCAAGAGAGATTACTGGTAGATGGATAGAGTAGAAACATAACCTAAAACTTCAATGGCATTCTTTCTTTAACTGAAACTCTGGCCAGTTTCTCTGTGGAGTTTCCCAGTGAACTAGAGATTATTTTTGTTTGAAGTTTTGCTTAATTTAAAAACAAACAAAAAAACCCATAGAAACAAACCCTCCAAACAAACAGAAAAAGTAAGCAGTAGAGTTTTGGCTCTGCACTGAAGAGGTGTTTGCAAACTGGTGATCCCAACCCATTTAACCAACTGCTCAAAACTATTCAAAGTTGCATGTTCTGTAATTTAGTTTCTTGTTGTGGGTTGGGTTTTTTTCTTTTTTTTTTTTTTTTAAAGGAGGGGAGATGGGAAACCTTATATATTCCAAGTCCATCTGTATTGCTGTTTATAGAGTTCTGTTGTAAATATGAACCTGGATACAGGTTTTTTTAGGAAACAGGATTTTGTAAAACATACTGGAGCTTTTCTTTTTTTTTTTTTTTTTGGTGTTTTTTTTTTTTTTTTTTTTTTCCCTTCTTTTTTTCTTTTCTAATCTAGCCTGTTAAGGTTGGGTTCGGGGTTTTTTTGGTGGGTTCTTCCACCCCCCTAGGTATTTTCAATTTAAAGTACCAGTTGGTTGCATAATATTTCTCTAGTATCCCCACTCCATTTTGGAGTCTGAGACTGTCTGTGAGATTAAACATATTTCTACAATTTTTATTTCATCTGACATATGGTGTAACAAGACAATGTGATCCTTTCAGAAATCTAGGCTGTTTGTTGAGACTTATGGTATTTTGTGGTCTGTTATGTATGCTTGATTATAATTGGTATAAAAATGGGCCTAAACATACAAACTGTTTAGACATAATGCTAGCTTCAAAATATAATCCTGTTGGTTTGGAACTAACTATAAAGTTCTGTGTGTACTAGCTTGAAAACTGCAAAAAAATTTCCAATTGCTAGTAATTAGTGTGTGATTCACAGTGCAAAGTAATATATTTTTCCTTTTTTATGAACTCTTACAATTTTTTTCAATTTTTTTAATGAACTGGATAATTTTCTATGTCATGACTGATCACGTTAACTTCCTGTGCTGTTGAAAATGCAATACGTGGCTTCTGGTGTTTGTCATGACAATGTTGCTAGAACCATTGAGATCTGTGAATATGGCTTAGCTCCCTTTGCCACTTCCACTGATGGAATACATACAGGTTGGTATTTTCTGTATTGTCTCAATACAGGGAAAAATTGCTCCACAGTCAGTTTGGTTTATATTTTTAGGCTTAGTGATGTATAAAAAGCATTATGCTCATCTAAGAAATTCTTTATTCTTTATGTCAGTATATCATCATGTTATGCTACTTACTGACGAAGAGTAAGTAGAGATGAACAGTTGTACCCTGGTGGACTTTTAAGATCTTTTTGTTATCACTGCAACGTCTGAATTTGTTCTCTCTGCAGGTAGTACTTTGTAATGTTTGGGGTTTCCCCCCCACTTCCCTCTCCCTTGCCCATACTAAACTATATGCTCACTGTTGGATTTAACTCCACGAAATGGTAGTTGTAAGCTCTCTTTAAGTGCCTGATCTTTGCATGCATCCTTTAATATGATAAACTATTATTTCACAATGATTGTCATTGCATTTATACCCCAGTTGCCATTTCCAGCCCCCTGCCCCCACACCCCCCATACTTACATGATAAAAGTTATTATTACCTGAAACACTTGTCTTGGAGGAGGTAAAGAAAGGAAGTAAAGAAAAAGGGGGGGAGGGTGAATACTTTTTTAGAAATAATGCAGTTTTTTGTAGGTTTTGTTTTTCTGTTAGTTAATCTTTCTCTATAGTCTTTAGATGTAACAGCTGAAAATATGTACTGAAAGGGTTAAGTCGGCATGAAAGAATTCATTTCCACTTTAATGACCTAGCCTTGCTGGGTTAGGACGATGGGGAACATGCTTCTGACTTGTACTCCTATTGCCAATTAACACCTCCTATAACAGGTTGCCTCAGCTAGTCATTGAAGCAGAGGCAGTAGAAATAGTTTACATGCAGCTTGTTTTTCACACTAGTTGTTTAATACTCACAAAATTAAACTATTAAAAGGTTCTTTCTTGCCTTACTGGGAAAGAAATAAACACTATAGCAGTCACTGTTCGCTTGTGTGTTCTATGTTCACATTTGAATTGTTCCAGTTGCAAAAAATAAAGTAGTAATGATTGCAGCAGTTCTTATATTTTACACTGAAATATGTTTTTTGCAATAAAGCTTAGATTTGCCCTACAGCACCTAAGTTCACTGCCTTTTTTTTTTTTTTTGGTACAGTTACCCTTGCAAAACTGTGTTTCTTTGTTGAAATAGCTATGATGTATTTCAAAATCATCTTTTGTGCTATTAGTGTGACACCAGAGCAGTGTTTAAGATCCGCTTAAACAATAGAAAGCGTATCCATTTATGGAATATTTCTCAGTTGCTTGTGTAATTAATCAAGTCCACTTTCTGTACCTATTTGAATAAATATGGAATAGTACAAATAAAGAGCAGTGCTCTAAAATGACACTTTAGTTCACATTTAATCAGCAGGTATTTTAATAACATAATAAAATTGGCTAAATAATTGATACCAGTTCACACTAAGAGAAAGGTGGAGTAATATACCTAAAAGTGTTAACAAATTTGCTAAAAGGCCTGAGTAGCTAACACTTCAAGGCGTTAGTTTTTATCCTGTTAGAATGGCAAATGCCTTTAGCACTTCGTCAGCAAGGGCTTCCCAAGTAAAGGGCTGCTTTTTATATTGGATCATCTCCCTAACTGAAACAAAAATAGTATCATGCATAATTTAATATTACAATGTAATCTTCTGTTCGTATCTTGAGCGTGATTAGTTTTCCATTACAAGTCTTACTGAGAAAATTTAAGGGGAAGAAAAGTATTTTAATAGTGGTAACTGAATTTTACCAATTATTATTGAAATTAGGATTCTGCCATTCTAAACAAAACCAGAATTTGGTTGGGGTTTATGAGATGGCTGGCCATCAGGCAGCTCATTTCACTGACTGACAGCATGTATAGTTGATTCAGAAAAAAACATCCATTTTCAGTAAGTAGCATAATAACATTATTATTTGAGAACAGGTTTTGAATTTTATTAATCTCTGTTTCCAGCTTATATAGGAAAGCTTGGAGAAAATAATAATTCCTTGTAGTTTTCAGATCACATTTTTCTCCAGTCCCCTGGAGAAAAAGCTGTGGGCTGGCATAAGGAAGGCAATATTTGCTGTTTTGCAGTGAGATGGACAGACTTACAGAACTCTGTGCAGTGGGAGAGCTGTCTGACCTTTAAATACCACAATGTAACCAAAAATACAAGCAGATCTCTTGCATTGCAGATACAAATGTTTTCTTGTTTGGTTTTCTGACACCAGTTAATTTAATTTGGTCCTCTGCTTCATAAGGATGGTGGTTCTTTGTTAAAGTTGGCAGGCAGTGAAGTTTATAAACAGTGATAACAGCACATGCTGTGGAGGGTCAATGTAAAATACTTTGCCTCCATGTAGAGATTAGCTAATAAAATCTTTCTTCCTCTTTGCTTCATGAAAAAAATACATAAACTTCTGTGGAAGACTAGCAGAAACAGGCCAAAGAAATCTCAAAACATGTAACCCATTGCTAGCTCCCACATACTGTGTAGCTAGCATGCAGGAGCTGTGACTGTCACTCCAAGACTCTGTGTTGGTTTATCAGCCATTTATGGAAAAGGTGGAAGTAAAGTGGTTCCAGATTCCAGAAATCTATTTTTTCAAATGGCATCTTCTAAAGCCAAGTGAACTGCTTGGAAGACCCAAGATCTATTCTGTTTTAACTGTTAAACCTTAGAAGTTTTAGGTTAAGAATTTGGACTTTGGGGTTATAACTTTTTGTAGAAAGACAAATATATGCTTATACTATTTTATGTGCCAGTTAATGTTTGGTAGAAAAAGAACGTTAAACTAGATATGGTTTATATGTCGATTCTTGATAGTTTTTGACATATGGATCCTTTCCTTCTCAAAATTCTTGAGCTGGTTCATCAGAACAATATCAGAACAATTTCAGAACTCTGAGCAGCTCATTCTAATCTATATTCAAACAACGGAAGGAATATTAACATGAGAATTAATACACATAATTGGTACAGTGCTGTTAATTATAATTAATCTGGAGAACAGAGCAGACTGAAAGGATATAGCAAGGTCTTCACAAAAGAAGTATCTGTGACCAAAAAAATACTTAGTATGTGCTGTGTTTTATAAGACTGAGAATGAATAAACCTACATTATTTTTGCATTGTATGCTACCATTAGCTAAATTTTAAGATTTCAGGTAATTGTCTGGTTGTGTGATAAGAGTGGAAGCTAATCTTTGTTTTTGCTATCATTCATGTGCTTACAATGGAACAGTGAAGTTTGCAGTTCATATTTCCTAACACTATGTATTTAAGTTCACATCTAATGAGCAGAATCATTCACAGTGAATACTATGGTTTAAAAAACAAACAAACAAACTCCACAACTGAGCAAGTTGATTTGTACCAATGAGGCATTCCTTTATGAATTAGCAATGTTGCCTGTTCTGAAAATGAATTGTTGGCTATGGATGCTGGCAGGAGAACTTTAATATAAGTTTTGAAAGAAGAACCTACTCTTCTCATCGAATGCCTGAAGTATTGCTAAGTTTATTGAGAAAAAAAACATAGTAACAATCAGAAAATTATCTGGGCGTTTGAAACTTTGTCAGTCAAACAATTTAGTGTAGTATTTCCTCTGGGCCATCACCAAGGTAAACGAGCATTTGAAAGCTCCAAGGAGTATAGAAATAATAAAAGAAGGAAAGATTAGGAATGAATACAGTAGGATAACACCCTGCTTCAGTTCTTACCTTTGCTTAAAACAGAAAGTAATTTAATTGCCTTGTTACAGAAACAAAATGTACTAATACTTATGTCCTCCCTATCAGTGTTGAATCTACTGACTGATTTTAAATAGATTTTAAAATGGGCAAAGTTATGAAGGGTGAACTCTTACAAGCTGCGAACACAGGTGTCTACATGCAGGACAAAGATCGAATTAATGCCTTGGCTGCAGGAAGGGTGTCAGTGTGATCTTCATCTTAACAGATGTTAAAGATTCTGTACAGGAGAGCCTGCTCAAGAGCCACACACCGTTTGTGGAATAAACTTTAGTTCAAGCTCCTAGTTTTTGAGAAGCTAGTCTCAATCAAATGTCATCATTAGCTTTTCAGAAATCACAGAACTACTTACACTAGTTTTGGGGAGATCTTTTTTCCTTTTTTAATGCTATTTAAAAAAAAAGCAAAACAAAAAAAAGCTTTAATGAGATGCCTGCTTACAATGGAATGTTAAAATCTTGGACAAATGTAGAATACGCATAGTGATCACAGTGTGGATGTTGTGGTTCTTCCTGAAGCAGCCTGTTACTGGTTTTGTCCTTTTACCCTCACTTCAGACCCTCTCTGGTCTAGAGCTCATAGAAAATGGGAAGAAAGCTTTATGTGTGGAAAAAGGGGGTTATTATCAAACTAGGATGTTGGGGTTTTTTTATTAAAACACAACTTATGTGTCCTTTATTCTTAGCAGTGATTAAGTAGAAATATGAGTCTTTGTCCTGTTCCAAGTATTAAAACTTCTAAGTGAAAAGATAATTTAGAATAGACTTAAAGCAGGGGGAATACAGTTAAGAAAGTGAACTTACATGTTTATGGAGGAAAACCCGTAGTAATAGTATGAGAAAATGATTTGGTGTTTGAAACTTTGTCAGTCAAACAATTTGTAGTAAATCTGGAATAAGTGGTTCAGGTGCCTTGTGCGCCTGGTTCTGTGAAATGTTTTGAAGAGCAGTTCCTAGAGTAGTTCTTCTTTGTTAAGTGTTACAGGAACACTTCTCCACTGGAACATCTCACTGTTGGGCTATGGTTAGTCAGAGAAATAGCCAATGGAGTGGTGGAATTGATTAAAAATGGACCTTTGGCAAGGGTATTATAGAAGGTGAAAAAGTTAAACCTGATGGAAAATTGATGATGGAAAGGCTGAAGTCACAAGAATTAGCAGTGAGTAGTAAGAAGTAAGGGAGAACAAATATCACGAGGTGGTGATTAGTGGTACCAAAGTTGGAAATGAAGGTTTGAAGGTATTAGAAAGCAGTTGTGGTTGACACAGATCCATGCATGCGAGTTTCAAAATACAAACATAGGATTCAAATTATAAAGATTGAATCTGGAGCTAATAGAGAAGGAATTAATTGACATGGGGAGGGGGGAAATAAAAACAGCTGAATTTTATTACTGTCTTTAAAGCATTCTGAAAACTAGATGATGTTTTGCTCTATGTTTAAAAGTGAAAGTATGCAGAAAGAACAGTTGCTGTACAAATTTAATATGCTGATTGCTTGCATTCCTGGGGTTATCTTCAGGAGGTGATAGCTTGTGTTGATTGCTGTTTCTGTTTGATGTTGTGTGGATACATGTTGTACTGAATTTTTCCACTTGAAATGAAAAATCAAGAATTTACTCAAAGCTTTTTTTCCCCAATTTCGCTTACGCCTGTGTAATCAAAGTTCGAAGTATTAAAATTTTTTTGTGTAAAAACATTATTTTTTCCTCTTTGATCTTAAGGTTGGAGTATCTTTTTACCGTATTTCATAGTTGTTTTGTTGCCCTTCTAAGTTTATGTCATTTAGTGCAGAAGTAACCTTTTGTCTTTTCAATGGAAATTTGTTGTATGCAACTTGGTAATGAAGTAATGAATGTACTGTTAATTGGCGGTAAGGAGGTATGTTTGTATGAAATTATGTAAGTAAGAGCAATATGTGTCTTGCTTCTCAAGAAAGGGACCTTTAAATTGCTGCCTCCTGTGTTTTTCATTTTCAGCAGTACACAGAACCTGTTTCAACCAATCATTCACACCTGGGACAGTTGTGCTAATTTTTGAATAACTACTCATAAGGCAAAGAGCAAAGTATTTTGTTCACAGCTTTTCCACCTGGGGATCGGAGGTCCGTTTTTTTCTCTTACTGTACCAGTGTATCTGCAAAATACTCCCATAGCCTTTATCTGCAAGTCCTCCTTAGCTGAAAGCTGATGAAGCAAAGGGAAATTGCTGTTTGTGTTGGTGCCAGTTAATCATGCTAGCCCAGCAGCATTTACATTCACACCACTGTAAGAAACACATAGTTAATTGGAGAACTGGCTGTATTTTACAGCTGACGAAGGTTAGCATTGTGGCAAGGCTGAATAATGGAAACTTATCTGACTCTTAGCCTGTATGTCTTGTAGCAGGTTTGTACCTAGTTGTCAGTTTATTTAATTATTTTGATAAGTTTGCTCTTTATATTGGTATTGTTTTGGGTGGGGGGAAAGAGGCAATGATGACTAGGTGACTTGTATTACAAAATAGGCTAGTGAAGGAAGGTGCTGTGAAGAAGCGTTTGAGGCTTGGGTGTGCTGTTTTGTTTTGTTTGCAAGAACTGTATCTAACACACAAAGTCACAGTTACATATGCATTTTCCTGTAAATTTCGTAATATGGAAAAACAAAAGAAAATTATTATAAACTGCAGAACAACAATGGTGTAGAAAATAATTATTTATTCCTTTCATAGGGGCCACCGACAGATGCTCCTGCAGTCGATACGGCGGAACAGGTTTATATCTCTTCGCTTGCACTGCTGAAAGTAAGTGTTCTGTGTGTACTGCGTCTGTGTAAACTGTTGGAGATAGGGCACCTGGCACTTACCCCGCGTTTATGGACTTGTGCTCCTTATGTGCTGGTCAAACTAATTTTTAAAATAAGTTAATGCTGTTTGGAACACTTAGAAAGTAAGAAACTGATTTTAATTACTTCTATTTTATTGGCTTTTTACTATTTTATAGTTCCTTACGGTTTCCAAAAGTGCTACAAGATGCAAATTATCAACAAAGGTTGAAAGAACTTTCTCAAGTCAAACTTGAACCTCCTGTTAAACATGCAGTGTCATTTGGTCTTAATTCCAGATGTTGAAGCATGGCCGTGCTGGTGTCCCTATGGAAGTTATGGGTCTGATGCTCGGGGAATTTGTTGATGATTACACTGTGAGAGTGATTGATGTTTTTGCAATGCCACAGTCGGGAACGGTGAGTTCTTTTCAGCTAGACCTTGGTTACTTTGTTCACTTCTGGGTTTTTTTTTTTTGTATGGTGAATATTTTATAAAAGCTTTTAGTGCTTTACCTCATTCATGCAATCTTAAAGTATAATATACGAGGTGTAATTCGAACGTGTCTAATGGATACAAGTGTTTCAGTAGAAAAAATTGTTTTGTTTTTTTTTTTAGCAAACACTAGTACATAAGTGTGTGTAACAATATATGGAGATATTGTATCTTTATGTATGTATAAATATATTGATATAGCATCACTTATAAGATTTATAAACTGATAACTTGAAGAACTCATACTGTGAGCCAAGGGAAGGATTCAAAATGTAAAAGGTTTGATTAGAAGTGTATCATGCCTTCAGTTGTGATGGTACTATAGATAAACTTCAGACATGCTCTCTTTGAGAGATCTTAGAGTGGTATGTCTCTTAAATAATATTTTTGTGATGTGAAAAGATTATTTGTTTTAATTTTGAGTAAGATATTCATATTATAAAGATATTTTAAAGAGATCATGAACCAATGGGTAAAATTGGAATTTATAATTGAAATTTTTAAATTCTTTTATCCTGGGTTTATTATGTGCATAGTTCAAGTAGAATCTACAAAAAACAGGATCTTGAATAAACCTGTAGAGATACCACAGGCCGAAGTTTGCAGAACAGAAAGAGAAGGAAAAGATGAATTCCTGTGTCTTATTTAATCATGTTTACTCATAGTAGAGATTACTTAAATAGTAATTCAAACTCTTTTTTCAGCATTTTAAAAATCACATTTAAATATATTTATAAAAATTGTATTTTACATTTAAGGGTGTTCTGTCAAGTATTTTTAACGTAGATGGGTTTCCCAACATAGGCAGATGCTTATGAATGGTGTTTAAATTTGTTTGTGGAAAGGAAAAAGTTAAAAATATTGCTTTATGTAGAACTACTATGGTTTTTGTTTGTCTTCTATATCAGGGTGTCAGTGTGGAGGCAGTTGATCCTGTATTTCAAGCAAAAATGTTGGATATGCTGAAACAGACAGGAAGGTAAGTAACCCTAAAGAGGGCTGACAGTTACAAGTAATCCCTGCATGTTGTTTAGAAGGTACAGCTGGCTTCCTTCCCGCAACAGTAGTGATCTAAGGGCTATTAGAAACATTTAAAAAGAAATAATTGGCCCAGAAATCAGGTAAATAGCATAGCATGTAATTCAGTCCACTTTATGTGTTTCAATTGTCAGGAGACTGTTACTCATGTTAAACCTACAGCTTTGATTATTGCACAGAAAGATTAGAATGCTGCTCAGTTTAGTATAGACAGTTACTAGACAGTATCTGCTTACAAGATTGATTTTCTGATTTCTTTTAATTAAGAGAAAGCCCATGAAGTTGTAACATACTTACGAGCAATTTTAATGAAAAGGGGAAATAATTTGGTAAAAGATCATAGTATTTTAATAAATCTTTATTTCACTCCTACCTCTCAACAGTTGTCACCTGCTTGCTCAAATTCTTTAACTGTGGGAAAAACTTCAAAATTAATGTTAGCAAAAAGCTCAGCAGCTGAACAGAACAGTGCAAATTGCTTTTCGACCAAGTTCCTAGTTCTACTGCTGGTTTAATTGATATTTAATCCTTTCCCACCGTTGGTTCCCGTTGTCCATGCCTGAAATGGACTTTCTGCCGTGAAAATTCAACCCTCGATGCCAAGGAGTTAAAGAGTAGATATTTACTCAAGTGCTGAAAGGGTAAAAACTGGTTCAGGAAAGGTGTGGTAACAGGGTGAAAAACTGAAAGCATGATCTACCACTGCTAATGTGCATCCCTTAATGATAGGCCTCTTTTGTCGCACTTATTCATGTTTTCACCATACTATGGTGAGTAATTTAAGTATTTCTAATGATGTTTTTTTCACAGCTCATCCTAATTTATGCCCCGATACATTACTATTTCTTGTGTTACGTGGTTTTGTTTTTAAGAATCTCGATGTCTCTTTTTTTTGTTTGCTTGTTTCAGACCTGAGATGGTAGTTGGTTGGTATCATAGTCACCCTGGCTTTGGCTGTTGGTTGTCTGGTGTAGATATCAATACTCAGCAGAGCTTTGAAGCCTTGTCAGAAAGAGCTGTTGCTGTGGTGGTGGATCCCATTCAGAGTGTAAAAGGAAAGGTATAGTAGGCTTGCTGCCATTTATTTTATTTTATTTTATTTTTAAAGGAGCTTCAGGAAGATTTAATATAGAAGCACTGCAAATATGTGCAAGTTCCTGATTTTTTTCCAAGGCCCATTCTGCATTAAGAAAAAAAAAAAAAATCCTATTGTAAATGAAAAGATAATTTTTAGTTTATTCTGCATCTTATATCAGTAGTCCTTAAATAGACTGGACATCTTCAATATTGTCAGTACACATAACCAGTCATAATCCTCCCTTAATATTTTGCTGTTCAGGTTTCACTCAACATGGATGCAACTGATAATCCAAGTATGCATTGTTTCAGATACTACATTTCAGCCACCAAATCTAAGATCAATTACTAACAGATTGGAATAGGTTCAGCCCCTTATCATGGGCACTAAGAAGGCATTGATTTATAGGCATTGCATATGATGGTTTTATTATCATTTCTATTCCAAATGTTTTGCGAAATAAAACTTTACAGAAGACTTGGTTTCAAGCATTTGAGTTTTTGAGAAGTGTGCAGATGAATGATTAAGTATGTTAAATGATAATGAAAAGAGATTAACTTGCAAAGCATATTGGGTTATAGTTGTCCTTTGTTGAAATCTCTTTTGTTCTTGTTTAGTTCTCTTTTTATTTCTTTCTAGCCCCATATGCCATTTTCCTATTTCCTGCCTCATGACAGCAGGGAGCAGCTCTATTATCACCTTCACAGAGCTGTCTGCAAATGTGAGAGGCAATTCGATTTTGCTCAACCACAGGGAGAGTGGATTAGAAAAACTACAGAACGTACAGAAATTGGCTAGGTGGTTTACTGCTTTAAAATACTGCTGAGGTGTTTTGTTTGAGCATGCACTCCCATTGTATTGTAGAATAATTATTGAAATGCGTCATGGTATGTATGGATGATATTAATATAAATTTATAAATATTTTAAAAGGAAGTGTTCATCTTCTGTAAAGCTGTAGTATCATATTTCCTGTGAGACAGATCATATTAAAACTACCAAACAATTTCACTAAGGATTCCCTTTATTTCATAATAGAATATTCAGAAGCTACAGTTGCATTTTCAGTTGGGTTTTTTCTAATTCTGATTTTCATAGCAAATGGAAATAAAAAATTAATAGCTTCTGGTTGTTTGGAAGCTCTTAGACATCTGAATCAGTTTTGCTCCCTTTTAAATCGCATACTGAGTAGAAAAAAATTTAGGTAGTTTTGAGGGGGTTGCAGGGAGACCAAACAGGAGAATATTTAATTGCTCCTGACTTTTTCTATAACTTTTTTCCTTTTGCTTTTTCTTATTTTGCCACTCTGGTGGAAATGTTGAAACAGGATTCTCTTTAGTTTGTCAAAATACAATTTTCAGGACTACACTAATAATTAATTTAGACCTAAATAGCTATTAAATCCTTTAAGGAGAAAAGCCTCCCAGTAAGTCATACTACTGTTACACCACACTTGGGCACTAAATGCTTTTTATATTTTTTTTAATTATATTTTTTTAGGGTTTTTTTTTTTTTTTTGCTACTATTGTTTGACACAGGTGTCATCTTCGAGGGTCTTTGTTCTCTTCAAGTAAATAATCTTTTGTGTGTTTATTTTGAATGCAAATAAATTTTTGTCCATCTAAACATTTCTTGATTACAGCTCTTATGTCATTGCTGACAGTACTTGAGACAACTGGAAGTCTTGTAATGTTTGTTTTTCGTATGTGTCTAGCTGCTACAGTCAGATTAAATTATAGTCTCAGGTTTCACATTAGAAAAAAGAAAGTTTGCATCTGTCATTTTTCTGGCAAGCACATCCTTAAAAGCTTTGAAATAGAAGGAATCTCCAAATTATGAATTCCACTACTAATTAATTTCATAATTTGGGGAGTGAGATTAGGCTATGGAATATGTATGATTTATGATCCTGGTTGTCAAGATCACCTATATTAAAACCTATTTTGATTTTAAATGAACTGAGAGAACAGATACATTAGAGCACAAGGGGATTTCTTAGGTCAGGTTTGATTGCTTCGTGTGCATGGACGCCTCAGTATGGCCTCCAGTGCCTCTTCGTATGTTAGGCAACTCAAGCCAAGCTGATTTCAGGGAAGTACCTGCTTTTTCTCAGTGCCAACAAAAGCAGAACTGCTTGCAGAGGTAATTTTCCTGGTGCGGTTGCCACTATATTGCTGGGCTTTTGCTCGTGTATGTAGCTATTGAGCCCAAAATCATTCCTCATTATACCTTTTACTAGCATGACTGTCTGGCAAAAAAATTATAGTGAACATGTGGCATAGAAGATTTTAATATGGTGTGTTTTGACTGAGATTAGATGTATTTAAAAACAAATTCCAAAATAACACATTAGCTAATTTTAAACCTGCCTCGGGGCAGGTCCATGCCCGTATAAATTGCTATGGCTTATAGTCAGTGAAGCAGTCATGGTTGTGCTAGTGAAGAATAACCAGGGCAGAGGGTATTTTCATGTGTCAGGAAGTTGAAATGAATTCTGATGAGAAACCTCAGGTTGACTTTGACTGGCTTAAAGCATTAAAAAGCAGTTTGCCCTGTTACTGGTAGAAAGTGAGAACTTAACTTCTTTGTTGGCTGTCCTCATCTGGACACATGTGTTCCAAACACCTAGGGATGATGATGATGATGCATGATTGTAATTTAAAGGTTAGAATACATACAATTCTTATCAGTTAACAAAAAAAAAAAAAAAAGTTACGTCTTACTAAAGCAAATGAGCAAAAATAGTCATATAAAATTCTTATATAAAAAAAAAACCCTACCCCCTCTTATAGATCTGTGGATTAAATGCCAACTGCTTTAATGGCCATTTTAAGACTGTGATATTATTACATAAATATAGTAGGACACATGAAGGACAAGTAGTTCTAATTACTGATCTTATTACTTTCCATACATATTCTTGCACATGCAGTATGCTTTTTCATGACTATGTACCACATATAGCAATTTTTAGGCTAATAATGTACTAGCGGTCTGTAAAATAAACTAAACAGATCAGCGAATTTTAACTGAAGGTCAGTGTTATCAGAACCCAGAGAGAAAAATCTTTGGTTTGTTTTTTTTTGTTTAGCTGTGTGATTTCTGTGAATGAAGTCAAAGCAAAACATGCTGAAATATAGCCAGTGGGGCAACCTGGCTAACTGTTGCTTCATCTTGTACTTACTAATAAACCTTTCTTTTATTCCCTCCAGTGTTCCAGTCTGTGCATTGGAAGTTGTAATTCATATTTAGAATATTCTGCAGAAGCAGTAATTTCATTAAAGATCTGCAGTAAGCTAAATATTGACATTTCATATTTATTTCCCACGTACATTTTGAAATGTCTGTACAGAGAGCTATATACCTTTGCCAAAAGCTAAAAATAATTTTTTTTTTGGACTTTAACTTAACAGCTGTTCCTCACCTCTTAAAGAAAATATAACTACACTAAACTTACTGTAACATAGTATCTTTAACTCCACAGGCAGTAAGAAAAAATGTGGTGGTTTTGGGAGTTTTTTTAACTGCTTTAAAATTTAAATCTTTATTATAAAGGAGTCACCATTTGAACCGATTTGTTTTTCTGAGGCAGTTCACTGGTTTCCCTTGATTAATAATTGCTGGCACAAAGATCAGTAAAATATCCAAATTTGTCACAAGTCCATTTTGTACATCTGAGTGGTTTATTGGAGCTTGTGGTGTTTAGTAGGATATGTAGCGCAATCTCTTATTCGTACAGAAAAATTTAATGTCCATTATACCATAATTTTTTTCTAGCAAGGCACTGTCAGAATTATTTGTAGGAAGATCTGTTGGTTTTGTTTTGCTTTAGGTTGCTGAAGAAAAGACTTGTCTTTGTGGTAATTTTTTATAAATTCTACTTTACACGTTAATCATCTTCTGACTGATTAAACCAAAACTGCTATGCATCTTTATCTTGTGCTTAAACCATACCCTGCCACTTTGATTAAAAGATTTTTACAGTGGTATTTTATCCTTATCTTACCCTCATTCAGAGGATGTAATGAGAAAAAAACATGTATGTTTGGGTAGCCAAGTGAATCAATATTCCAGTTGTAAATGATTTCAGGAGATCATGTATTCCAACTTTGTGGGACTAGTCCACTGCTTTGATAGTGTCAACATAGAGTTCAGACCACCTCACTTAGGATTTTGTCCACTTGAGCCTTGAGATGCAACAGTCTCTTAGAAATACCTATTATATTTTTATTTGATACTTTATTTTTCTTGCGGTTAGTTTGGTTTTGTTGTTGTGTTGGGGTTTTTTTGTGTGAAGTAAGCAGCTCCCATTTCAGTTTATTACAGTGTCCTGCTGCATACACGTAGAAGAACCTTATTCTGTGGTGCAGGTAACCTCTTCTGGAATTGAAGGTTTGGTACTTCATAGATAAGCCAGAATGTGGGCTATAGTCTGAAACCATTTTGTTCAAGCAGTTTCTTTTCAGTGGAAGTTATAAATTGCTTGCTTTTGTTCGATTTATGAGATCTTTAGAATTTTATTCTAAAAGGAGTAACAAATGTGATGAACTTTATAATTTGTTCCTTTACTCGTTTTTAAAGTGTGAAAAAAATATTCTCATGATGCTCCTGGAAGTCCCAAAGAGGGACAGTTACATTGTATGTTTAAAAAAATAAAAAAGGGAGATAAAGTATTACTTGTCCTGAAATAGCTATTGTCTGGCAAGAAAGATGTTTTATCCTTCTTGTACAAAGAGCTGAAGAGAAGAGAGCTTAGTTGAGTTGCTGCTAGAGGTCCATAGCAAAGTTGTGTTTGTCCAAAGCCAAGGTCATCCTGAGAAAGGATGAAGATCACAAATTCCTTTAAGATGTTAACAAAGAAATACATCTTCAAATATTTAAATTTCTGTTTAGAATGGTAAAGCAGTCTACACCTATCATAAAAGTATGGTGGCTCAAATACTGTACTCTGAAATGTAGCGTTCCAGTGTATTTTTAATTCTTACTGTGCTAATGAGATTTTGTCCATTTTTCAAAATGGACAGAATTTAGGTAGGCATAGGATAAAATGCCACTGCAAAATCAGTGGTTGAACAGAGCTTTGTTTTTCATCTGCTGGATGACCAGCTCTGGAGACCTGTTCTGTAAAACACTTCTCTTCCTATTTTTTTGCCCATTGATAATTCCAAATCTAGGTGACAACCTGTGTGTAAGTAGTTGTGTATATGAGCAATATGGTTTTGTTAATACCTGATTTCAGTTTTTAATTCTCCAGTCATTTTGTTGAGTGCTGACCATAAGAATAGTGCTTTGTAAATAGTTTTGAGATCTCCTGCTGCATTTACATTCCAGTGTGGGGAAAGGCAAACAAACTCCTTTTCCAAAACAGGTTTTGTGTTGCAAATCCTCCCAGCTTACAAAGACAAATACGTATGGTGAATGGTTTTATAACTTGACAGTCTAAAAGAGTGAAACCAAAAGCAGACATATTTAACAATTACTACTCTGAATATTGGATTTACCATTTAGCCTCAAGAATATTCTTCAGCTGAACGTCTTACGCTAGTTTTCCGAAAGATGCCGCGTTTTCAGACGTTCAGTCTTATTAGCGATACTACTTTGAACCTGTCCTTTTCCCTTGTTTGTTTGAATTAACCACAGGATTGGAGGCGATGGTGAGTTTTTTAAGAAGACAGGGAAAAAGAGCAGTCCTTGAGATGTGTGGAAAGACTGGTGTCATCCCTGAAATTTGGCATTTAAAATAGCCCATTAAAAATTAAGTTTGTGAGTAGATTTGAGCCACCTAACAATATTTTCTTTAAATACCAATCTCCCCCTCCCACTTCATTTGTCTTAGTAACCTTTATCTTAAATCTTCCTCAGACACAAGTGAATTCAACAGTCATTGAGGTACAGTTTGAAAGTATTAACAAACCAGTAAATTGGCTATTTCGTCGCTATTGCTTTGGAGATGTCTTTTTATTGTGAATTATTATGCAGATAATATTTTACAAGAAAATGTGTTTTAAAACGTGTGTTTTATGTTGGAGTATTTTGTACCTGGAACAACTTTTGTTATTAGAACTGGACGTATTAACTCTTTTGTATTGTAAAGGGAAAATTCTAAAATAGAGAAGATAACTTTACAATATGTAATTTTGGTTAAAATTTCAAGGGTACATTTCTGTACATTTTGTATAATGTCTAGTATATTTAGATACTGTTACAGTACTGTAATATTTCTAAATGGTGACTGAACAGAGCATTTGGTACAGTAACCTGTATATCAGGGGCAGAAACATCCTGACTTGATCTAGGCAAAAAATGAGTTTCAATAGAAGCCTGATTTGGAGAAGAAGGAAGTAAATATGTTTGTGCTCGGTTTGATTACTGTTGGTTCAATAAGGATTGATGCTCTTTTTTTCCTGAAGAATCACATTTATAAGAGATTAATTGCACCTGCAGTACAGTGTTTTCAGTTCAGGATGTGTTTTTCTAAACCTAGGCACAAACTAAGGAGTATTGAACTGGTTTACTACTGCCAGTATACCACTGTTTTGTTACTGTTTTGTTTGAAAATCAGCTTTTTTTTCTTTTTGAATAGATTTGCACAAATTCAGAATAACATTTTGCATATTAGTAATTTTTTCTGGGATACCAAAACTGTTAACATCAGTGCTGCTGTTCTAAAATTTGCAAGGGAACATCCTTTAAACTTGCTGTGATCCAATTAAGTGGTGTATGTTGACCTACCAAAAATTTGCATTGGTTACTTCAGTTCATGCCTTTTCTTAAGACAAAAAAAGTTCCAAGAAGACTTTTTGTTGAAAAGTATTAAATGTTTCATTTCCTTTTGCTGTGGTGGATGTAGAATAGTCCATTTATCTTCATTAAGGCATATAGCTTTAAAACTTGTAGTTTTGCTACTTGGGAGTTATGGATGCATGCACTCACTTGTCAAAATAAATGTATTATACTGTAGTTCTTTCTCCTCCTAGTATGGATATTGAAGTTGTATTGCGGATTTGACCACAAGTAAGCAATTCTCTAAGGATGGAAAAGGAAAATGCACATACTCCTAGGAATATATTTTCCGGAGCTAAAATTGACATTTTATAAATAATTTCCATGTTGCAAACTTCAAACTCACAATCACAGCAATTCAGTGATATGCATTTGGCATGAGTCAGTTTCAGTTCTTAGTGCTTTTCATTGGAAATGGCATAAAAAGTAAGATTTCTTTGAATTTTTTATGTTGTGGGCTTACAGGGGACAGAAGATGTTCTTCACTTGTAGTTGTCTAACAGTGCATGGCAGCATAAATAACGAAATGGTCATAAAGCCAAGCTGCACTTCTCAGGTCACATGTTCCATTTCATTTTTAAAGAATCTAGAAACAAACTAAGCAGTTGATAACAGGTCAGTTGCAGGTGATAAAAGAGATTTTAGATGGGACATTACTTCTTTTGCCACACCTGGCATAACCACATTATATCCTTCACAGAGTTGTCTTTAAGCACTGGTATGTTTGTTCATAAACATATGGCATAAACAATAAAATGCTATTTGAATTCCAGGGACACAATACATTTTTAAAGATAGTCACCATATGTCACAGATTCTTCACTGGAAAAAATATTGATGTTAGAAATGCTTTAAATTTAAACAAAAAAAAAAAGGCTGACTTATTTCTAACTGAAGTTTACCATTGAAATGAGTGGGTCTTGCACAACAGGACTGCTTCTTTCAATATTGTTGGTAGATTTGATATTGGTGGCATTTAAGAATTAAGTCTGTAAAGTGCTCTTGAAATTCTCTCTTTTTTGTGTTTTGTTTTGTGGTTTTTTTTTTTAATACCCCACAAATTTATGAAGACTATTTTAGAAAACGTGTTAATATTTATATGGCATTCACATTCTCAGAAGCAGCTAAAATAAGTCTAGATACTAAGCATCCTAAATTTTAATCAAGCCATTATTTTTAATAGCTATGTACAGACTAGGGAAAGCCAGATTTTTATCTAGTTAGCAATTGAGGCATCCAGTGCTTGTCTTAGATTGTGAATAACTATGTATCATATTCATTATAGCTATCCTCAAATTTATTGAATACACTGCAGATAATTGTAAATTTTGTTTCTAAAAATATATTATGCAGGCTCTCCTGTGGGTTGTTGACCCCAGGGAAATGCTTAAAAAATTGCTGTATAGTTATTGTCTTTTTAGATTATTATGCTTTTTGAAGCTAAGACAGATGTACAAAAAGATGCAGTTTTTATTTTGTATTGGCAGCTTCCAAATATTTAGTATCTATTTCCAAGAGCTGCAATTAGTAAAGCATCCATGGTACTGAAATCCACACATCCCACAAGCTAATTATATTTGCAAGGTCAGATTGAATACATATTTTCAGAAAAATAAAGGGTTATATAAATGTGTCTTCTACTTGGCTGTTATATCACAGTTTGTTGATCTGGAGTATAATGTGTACAATTCACAAATTTGTCTGATAACAGAAAGTGGTGTGTGATTGTGTTTATTTTACTAACCAGTATATTCACAGCAATCACTTCCAAATATCTCTCCAGTAAAGATGTGTTAATTACAAAACAGACAAGGTCTTCTATTATATTAAAGCTACTAACAAGAAGACAGCAGGAATCACACATGTAAATAGCATCATCAACCCCTATTTTAGTCCTCTGTTTTGATCTGTGAGTTGCGCATAGACCAAAGGTGCTATTAAAGACTCAGTATATGAAATAGGCAGCATTATATGAACAAAATTTATTCAACAAGAAAACAGACCTTTAACATGAATTTAACAAGCCTGAGAAATTATAAACTCTCATATGCTGCAGATTCATGCAGTGATAATAAACAAAAAAGGAAAGTAAGAGGTTTCCTTAAGCTAGCCAAACTGCTAATGGTTTTGTTATAAGCTGTCTGCTGTGGAAATGACCTCTGAAAAGTCTGAAGACACTTATACTAGGAAAAATTAAATGGTCAGAGTGGTGAAAGAGTTGCACTGTGGAAGTGAATTTGGAAAAGAAAATCTCTACCTTCGTATTTCTGGAAAATATCCCAATGGCGTAGACTTTTGTGTAACTTTTTAATGTTTTTACAGAAAGGGAATTTAGCATGAAGCTTGGAACCTGTAGTTTTCACTAAAACAGGGCATGCTGCGTTAGGCAATTTAAGTGCAATGAAAGCTTAAAATTTTTGGATGACAAATACTGACTTACAACAAGAATCTAAGTAACTGAGTAGCGTTTTGTGCTGCTTTTAATTAATCCTTGGAAGGCTTTTTTTGTTCAAAATAGTGTGTCTAAAGTTTCCATTGTAGAATGCGGGGTGACCATGTTGCTGTCATCTGATTGCATCATGCTGTACTTCAAAATGCACAAACGTGGAGAGGAAACTTCAGCTTGTACACACCTCCAAGTGCTCACCAGGGCTTTTTTCTTGAATCTTACTGTGGCATAATTAACACCTATTTCACCCATTGCTCATTAGTACACTGGACATTAATGAGTCTATTTATTTTGAGATAATCCTCTAAAACAGGGACTGATCTGTGCTCCCTGTGAAAAAAGCAATTGCATTTCATAAAAATGAATTTGTAGGATTTATTGTTGTATTTATGTTTTTATTGCGTGTTAGCTCTAAATTTAGTCGCCAGGTTGTTGAGCATGTTAGTTTCTTTAAGATGGTTGCTATAGTGATAGCAGCAAATTCCTTTAATCTTAGTGTAGTTAAAGTATTTGGTTACCATTGGTCGTCACAGTGCGACTGAGACGAGAAATATAATTCACACACTTACTTTTTGTACCCCTCTGAGATTGTAGAAATTGCAAATTCATCCATTTTTAAAGCTTAATATTTGTGACTTTAATTTTTCATACCACTTTCTGTTAGATTGATATTTGTTCTACTTAGGAAATACTTGCGTTTCGTTCTTTCAGGAGGACAGATAGAGCGAGCAGTCCTTTTCCACACAGATAGTACCTGAAGCATAACAAAAATTACTTTTAGTCAGAACTAAGATGCTAGAGTAATAATCAGTATCACTCAGAAATATTTTAGCAGCTAGTTCTCATATTTTAATGTGAAATTTATCCAGACATAACCTTGAGAGCACCAACTGCAATGTTGAATTTGCTATCAAACCCAACTTTTTTTGTTATTAATTTTAATGTAATTTTTATGACTCAAGTCATGGCTCAAGTCACAAAACAAATCCATGCTGGACAATGCCATTCATTCTCGGATAAGTTCAACAATATATAGTTGTTGAAAATAAGTTCTGTCAGTTAGACTCAAATCTAGTGACATGGTTGCTAGTAAGTTATAAAGCAGGTCCTTGTGATAATAGTATACTGCCAAGTTCATGTTCCTTGCTCCTCAGGATAAATTTTTACTTGCTTGGATTTTTTTCCCTGTATCTACATAGTTTCTGGAGAACTTGTGATGTGGAATTTTTTTGCTTTGCTTGACTTTTTAATTTATCCTGCCTGTTTGTTGCAATTGGGCATTTCCAGGTGCTCATAAATTAGAGCATCTGGTTAAAATGGAACACAGACAGACACATAGAAAAGCTTGTCAGAAGTGTTTTTGAGATAGAGAAAAATTTACTAGCAATTAAAAAAAAAAAAGAAAAAATACAATTGCTTTGTATGTTACCACAAAAAATGTATAGATATATAGAAACTTTCAGATTTTTTTGAGAATTAAGTTTTCTTCAAATTTAATTCTTTTTTTGTAACATTAGTGTCAGATGGCATGCTGTGGCTGCATATTAAATCTGAACAGTGTTTTGGTTGAAAGAAAAGTCACTGTTAACTCACTTCAATTGGTCACAACCTAACATTTTTAATGAAGAAAATTATTTGGTACATTTTATACATGCAGTTTTAAGATGTGACATATGCAGATGGGTCTGGCCAATCAGCTGAGGGTCTAGGCAATAGCCCTTAGTGGCATTGAGTCAACACAACTGCAGTGGTTGGGTCTCAGAAGTAAATACAACAGGTGATAAGTTATTAGGCTTTTGCAATTTATGCTTGAATAATTTCTTTCGCTATAAACACTTGCCAATTAACCTTACTTCCACATGAATGACTTCAATATTTATATTTTAATCCTACCAAATTGCATGTGTTTAGTTATATTGGTGTAAATGGAGAGGAAAATGCTAGAACAAAGTGGAGGCTAGCTTTCTCTGCTGTCTTTCAGCGTCAGTGATTTGTTTGTTCAACATAAAAAATTTGATTCTTGTCTAATTCCTCAAAATACCAAACCAGCTGTATAAATGCATCTATTAGTGTCCAACCGATAGTATGGAGAGGAAGAGAATAATAGCGATTGTAGAAAAGATGTTAAAATGAGATTTAAAGTATTTGGCTTAATGAACTGGAGTAACTCTTCAAACATATGCAGACAAGATGCCTGCAAACTGTGCCTGTCCTATTTCTGTGGATGCACAAGGCTGTATGTGCACTTGTCCAGTTGAAAGACTGGGCCCTAAGCAAGAAAATTTATCTTACAATTACAGATCTGTAATGGCAGGTACCCAGTAAGGGTGGGTTTGGGTGTATTGTTGGTATGTTCTCAGTTCTGTTTCATTTCACAGGTCTTGGATAGAAGTATGGGTTTTATTGTTTGGGGCCATGAAATCGTATTTCCAGAGATTTTCATGGAAAAATTCAGCACAGGACACAATAAAAAACAGTGATGGTTTTATTTTATTTGCAGTGAAATAACACCGAATACTGCCTACTGTGTACCTTTAAATCATAAATGACCTTGGTTTACTTTTACTCTGTTTTTTACTCCTGAGCATGACACTGACAAGGACTTTTTAATCCATCAGACAGTTTATAGACCCTTTCGTAGTCACAAGAAGCAAAAAGCATCTGACTAGAAGGGAATACATGGGGCAAGTTCCTTGCTGGCTATAATTTTGTTGTCATTTCAAGTATTGTGGTAGTATAATTGATGTGACAGGACTGGGCTTTAGACTTGGTCCCTTAGCTTGTGCTCACTTTCAGTTTTAGTCTCTCTCTGTCATTCAGTTTGATTGGGTAAGATTTAGGTGACAAACATATGCATACCATTGAAGCTTAGAGTAAGCGTACAGAAAAATTCCATGTTATATGATGATATCATGTATATAAAACTTACAGCTCTGTGGAAAAGTTAATAATTGGTGTCACCGTACAATACAAGGTAGTGTACTGTGCTGATAGCATAGCCGGCAGGAGGCTCTTTTTTATTAATATTATAATTTAATGATTTTCTGGATAAAGGCCAAAACCAGATGAGAGTTGATTGTGCCTTGTCCACTGTTACTTGGCATTATTAGTTGCATTTTCTAAAAAGAATTGACTTGACATCTTGTTTTTTACAGGTTGTTATTGATGCCTTCAGACTGATCAATGCTAATATGATGGTCTTGGGACATGAACCAAGACAAACAACTTCAAATCTGGGTCACTTAAACAAGCCGTCTATCCAGGTAAACCTAGTGTTGATAGTCCTGTAAATTGCAAGATTAACTCCACAGTTTTGGGGAAAAGTACCTAAAACCAGTAAGATACAAATTGTTTATTTTTCTGTCTCTAGCATTTTTTCTGCATGCATTTATAATTGATGTGATTCATCAATGGAGTTATATATGTGAAGGGTTTAAAATTGAGCCCTAAATTAGCTACCTAAGTGTGAATGTATGTATAAGTATATACAGCAAAGGTTGAAGTACAGATTTATGGAAATGCAGACTTTTAAAAGTGACAATTGATGTCATGCCATGTGACGCAAGATAGGTACTGGTTTCAGTGCTGCAGTTTAAAATTGTTGCTTATTAACGTCTCGGCTTTTCTAAAGGTAAATTACTCTGAAGCAAATTATGGAAAAAGTTCCCTCATCATTAATAACCTTGTCTTTCTACTGTATGCTTATGGTTGTTCTTGCTTAATATGTAATCTAGATTTAACCTCGTATTTTGTCTTAAATAATTACTCTCTGATTTTTACATAGTGCAGTAATTTGCTGAAAACATGGTAGAGTAGGGGCTTCATTGGGTAAATAGGATGTTTGATCAGCTTCAACTGTAATGTTTCTTTTGAGTATGTTGTCTTACATTTCTTTACAAGCATTTGTGAAACTTAAATATTCAAAATTTGGTTTCTGAAGTTTCCTTTCACTAGTAAGACAAAAATGTTGGTCTTCAACAAAGGAAATCGTTACTTTGAGAAATAGCTTCTGTCCTGAAGCACAGTATCCTCTGGAATGATTAATGCTTTTATCTGTGTCATTCTTCTGCCTCAATGTTGGAATTTTTTTTCCTGTTTTCTCTCCAGAAAACTTTTTTTTCATACTAAAATGCATGTGTACTTGAAACTGTGAAGCCCAGTTCCTGCTCTTTTGATCCATTACTTGAACAATAAAAGTAATATTTCTTAGATAAGTAGCTAAGAAAAAAACCCTGCACTAGTCATAGTAGAACTGAAATAAGGGCTAAATGTCTGCTGTAATAGAGTCATCTTTTGGGAGTAACTAAATCACCATACCCCTGTCTTACAAAAGATCAGTTGTTTTTATTTCTAATGCATTGAAACCCTTTACTATTTATAAAAATGCTAGCCAAAAAAATCAGATAGTTAAAGAGTGTCTGCTTCAGGAGGTGGTTGTGTTTTACTTTTTATTTTTGAATCCGTAAAAACTGCAAACTATCATGAGTATGATATGACATGCTCTTGATTGGATATAGGCAAGCCCGTCCTTGCATGTTTAAGGGCTTTTCTAACTGGGCTTCTCTGGACTGTGTGTAATGATCTCCTTTGTAAACTGCTGTAGTATTGTTTTAACTTCATTATTTTAAGATCACTGTTGCTACAACATGACATATTTTGCCCATGCGATTTTTGGGTTTCTGTTGTTAGAGTGGGTATTTTTTTGTTTGTGTAGGGTTTTTTTCAATTTGGCAGTGTTAAGCTTAAAAATCACAGTTTAGAATGAAACTCTGTTCTTAAATCTGTAAGGGCTCTTGCAGTTTTGTTTTGCTTTTATTCTAAGGTTATGAATAAAATTCTGACCCAGTTGGGGTCAGCAGCAAACTTAATACTGATTTCAGCTGAGCTAGAAGCAGGGATTTTAAGACATTAATTAAAATCTCAGGAATAAGAACAGTACATGGTTTGACTTCATGCCTTTTTCTTTTTTTTGGGTTTTTGAGGTTTTTTTGTTTGTGTGGGGTTTTTTGTTTGGTTGGTTTTTGGTTTGGGGCGATTTTTTGGGTTTCCTTATCAACAGTTTTATTACTTGCTCTTTGTGTGTGTGATTTGAAAGGCTTTTTGGAATAATGTTTTTCATTTGAAAAGAAAAACAAACCATGAAGAACAAGCTTTGCTTTAAAGTGTTCTGTGGGCTTTCATTTAACCTGTTGCAGTGGCTAAACTACAACTACTCTTCAGGCTTGAAGTGGAATAGTTGCTTACCTTTTGCATTTGTCCACTGTTTTAAGGAGTGGTTTCAGAAGAGGAGACAGAAGAGGGAGGATAGTTGGGGAAGACAAAGATGTTTGTCTCAAATTTTAGGAATTGTGGAAAACTCCCTAAATATCTACAACTGAGTTTAATCACAAACCCCAGAACCTCATATACAATCATTTTGAGTGGGATAAGAAGATGGCAGTGGAACTACTTACTGCTAATAGTTTCAGCCATAAATTACTTTATTGATGATAAACTCTGTATTTTACAATTTTAAGTACAGTCAGTGACACAAGTAATGGTAATCTGGAACTGCTGGTTCTCATAAATGTAACCCTTAAAGTAGCTTTGTATCTTTGTATATGTGCCTGCAAAAGAAATCTGTTTAAAATGTATGAGAACATTTTCAGCTTTCATACAGATAACTTTGGAATGCTGAAATATTAAGTTGCATAAGATGCAAATACACATTCATTCTGTATAGCTCTAAAGAATATTTTTAAACATAAATAGGTGCAATTATTTAAATATAAACAATATTTATCACTAATTCTGCGTATTTGATGTATGATTTATCATCTCGTTTCTAAACATATACTTCATGTGGAAAATTTTATATGAAAAATGAACAGTTTTAGGTGTGATGATTTACTACAGAATTTTCTTAACCTGCCATGTCCCCCAAATATTAATCCAACTCACCCTGAAGTCATAAATGCTAATAATAAATTATGTAATGCACATGAGCAAAATAGAAGATACGCATATAGGTGCCACTTAACCTAATCTCAGTCAGTCAGATTGTGATGTACAAGTTTAAGAGTTTAAGGCCAAATTTACAAAGGGCATAATTATAGTGAGAGAGGTTTTGGTGGGGTTTTTTTATTATTTTTTTTTTAATTGAAAGTTCAAAAATAGAAGTAGCTTTAACATTCAAGGTTAATGTGATGCACATAATCTAACCAATACCTGACATGTTTAATCACCATTTCAGGTACTCTTTGTTATTGTACCTTAGAGAATTAAGTTGGGAATATTGGCAATTGTCATAAATAGATAGCCATCATTCCTTTGTTTGTAAAAGAAGGCCTTATTTTAGTAGAAGTGATAACCAAATTTATTGATAGAGGAAGGATTTGAGAGAAATATGTTTGTGCATATGTATCGGTCAAATGTTTGCAGGCAGTTACCACTTTTTCCTATGATAGTTGTTACTGTGTGAAAAAATATGTGGTTTAGAAATAGAAAGTATAACTGTCAGAGACTGACAAGAGAAATAGGAACAGGTATATTTACTTAATACCTACTTATAGTCTCTGTGTATTTATTTCTTTGTGGGTTTTTTTAAGTGATGTTTGAAGATGGCTGTATTTAAATTAACTCTTCCCTTCTAATATTTCTTCATTTCAGTGGGGATAATTTTTTGTGTAAACTTTCCCCTGAATTTTACAGGCACTAATTCATGGACTAAACAGACATTACTATTCCATCACCATCAACTACAGGAAGAATGAACTGGAACAGAAGGTAATTGTTTTAGCTTTTATTCAGAGGACAAAGAACACTATGCACACTATATATTTAAGATTTGCGGCAAAATTCTGGTTTCAACTGCTGATATTTTTCAGTAGGTGTTTTAACTCCTGGAGTGGATGTCTTCTCTTCCAAAAACACGTGTAGTCATGATGATGAAACCTTCCAAAACCACATTCTAAACTTTCCTATAAATAGTTTGACAACATTTTTGTCCCTGTGTTTTATGGAAAGTTCTTGTACTGTTCTCCGTACTTAACAGGTTTGTGCAGAGTTTCAAGCTGAAAGACATACTAGCTGCCTTAGGTTTTCACAGGCTAGGATTCCTGAAGCTAGAAGACCATATTTTATAAAATGGAATTGTATAACCAAGGAATCTCAGGTTTTAATTGTCTTTAATCACTTCAACAGAAGGTGCTTCCAGTTGGCATGAATAGAGCTCCCCAAGACTTCACCGAGCATCAGGAAGTGGTGATGCCCTGCATCTACAGAAAAAATACTGTGCAGTTAGTGACAGCAAATAGTGTCAGTTACTTTTGTATCAGACTTTCTCGATTACAAGTAAAATACAGGTTGACAGTCTCAACCAAGAAAGCAAACAGAAAAAAGCTTACTTATGGAAGTTAATTCTTGATGAGCCAGATTCTGTCCTCAATTATGCCTGTGTATGTTCATGGCTTTGTAAGGGCTGTAAACTGATAGCTGGACTGGTAAGTTGGAGTTCATGGTGAAATAGTCAGAATAGTTTTCTTAGTTCGACTTTTAGAGGGTTAGAAGTAATAAGAAAACTCAAGTTTGAACAATTAAGGAGTATCCATGCAAGTCAGGGAGTTGAAAAGAATTTGTGAAATGCATAACCCTTTTTATGGACCTTGCAGTTAATGAAAATAGTAGCTGATTCAACAAAAACAGCTCTCTCGGGAAATGTCAGTGAAGCTTACAGAGGTTACTGTTTCTGTTCAGATACAAGAGTGGCCAATCCAGGCTTTCTCGAGTTCCAAGTGTGCATTTTCTTTAATGGCTTTACATATGTAAGTTTTATTACCTTTGCAAGTAGGAGCATAATCTTGACCGAGTTAGGAAAGCTTTAATGTGTGAGGCAGCAACTATCTCCACACATCTTTCATAAGGCAGGTTCATATATATCTCAAAACCCCCTCATGGTGGTGGTGATCTGTTAGCTCCATCTGTAGTAAGAGTACACGCCTCATGTATTAGATGAGGAGCCCATCACGCCAAACCATAATTATAAAACCCAGATAGCCTAGCTAAACTGTCCATATGCAGTTTGCCTACAACTCCTTCTGTCACTAACTGAGATCTTGCTAATACAAATTATGACACAAACTTTCAACTTGGTTCATATGTTCCAAAGCCAGGTTTCTTTGGGAACTGTGTATAGGATGTAACAGGCACTTTTATTCAGGTGGTAGCAATTACAGGGTTTATGGGCTCTCAAAGATGGCTATAGTAAATATTTGCAGATTGAAGGAAAGCTGAAACTGCTTGCTGAAAGGGTCCTCCCTACAGTCCTCAACTGTGCAGAAGAGTCACAAAATATGCTTTCTCTATTGATGAAAATTATGAAATTGCCTTGGTAGCTATTCCTTCACTCTTTAAAGAATAACATCAGAGTGTCAAGTAAAACGTTTCAGATATTTCTGATAGTCCCCACGTTTATCACCCTCAAAACTCAGCATCACTTTATCATGTTGTTTTTAGGGCTATTTACTTTATATGAGGACAAATATATGCAAGTCATGCTTTGGTTGCTTTTGAAGTTCACTTCTTCACAACTGTGGCAGCTGCTTGCATGTAGTTCAGGATAATCAGTGAAGCCTAAATAACTACTTCATGCATTTAATCCAAGCATTAAAATATTTTCCAACTTTGTCATAGTCCAGGAGCTTCAGCCATTCCTTATTTGGCAGTTAAAACCCTTCTGTTAGCTCTCCTACAATGCAGTTGTGCATTCTCAACTACAGAATAAATAAATAAACCCAACCAAAAAAAAAAACACCACAGAACAACCCAGAAGAAAAACCTGAGTATTCCTGTCAAAGGTAGTGTGGCCCTGGTTTCCATGTCTCATTTTCATATTTAGGGTTCAAGGAGTTTGATCTTTAAAAACTTATGCAAAATCTCTCATCTGCGCTATCAGAATCATAGAATCATAGAATAGTTAGGGTTGGAAAGGGACCTTAAGATCATCTAGTTCCAGCACCCCTGCCACACACCACTCACTAAGCCATGTCACCCAAGGTTTTGTCCAACCCGGCCTTGAACACTGCCAGGGATGTCATTCACAGCTTCCTTGGGCAACCCATTCCAGTGCCTCACCACCCTAACAGTAAAGAACTTCTTCCTTATATCCAATCTAAACTTCCCTTGTTAACGTTTTAACCCGTTACCCCTTGTCCTATCACTGCAGTCCCTAATGAAGAATCCCTCCCCAGCATCCTTATAGGCCTCCTTCAGGCACTGAAAGGCTGCTATGAAGTCTCCACGCAGCCTTCTCTTCTCCAGGCTGAACAGCCTCAATATTCTCAGCCTGTCTAGCTGACTATTGTATTTCCTGTGTTTAAACATTGTAAGATGAATGATTTTTATTATGCCTACTATTAGGAACCTAGTTTTTCTGTCCAAGATCTTCATAGTATTATGAATGTATTTTACGATGAATGCTCTAAAGAGATTTTGTTTTGCAGATGTTGCTAAATTTGCATAAGAAGAGTTGGATGGAAGGTTTGACACTTCAGGACTACAGTGAACATTGCAAACTCAATGAAACAGTAGTGAAGGAAATGTTAGAATTAGCTAAGAATTATAACAAGGTACTCATATCCCATAATGAAAGTATAACTGTAGCTGTGTTTATGAAGTGAAGAAATTCATTACTTAATATCAGAAGTAAGAAGTTGATTATCACAAGCTTTGTTCAGAATAACTTGTGAAAGGACTAGACATAAGAACAAAACAACTGTGGCAGGAACTCTTTTGGACCTTGGTGGGATTTTGATTTTTATAATCTGTTTTCAGCAAAGAGTTTCTTGGGTTTTGATTAAATTAGGCACACATGTGGCTTTAACGGCCTTGTGGAGACTGTGTTTCTTATTGATCAACTATGTATAGTTTCTATGTGAAGTTGCCTGTTAGCTCTTCAGCCTTTGCCATCTGACTTTTTGCCTTGAACTAGCAAAGAATTTAATTACATGTTTTGCTTTGAAATGTGAGTCATTACATCAATTTTGTGTTTTTACTTAGTGAAGAGAATGTAAGATCATTGTAGATGAAAATAAACGGTTGGTTGTGTTCTTCATTCCCTCGGTAAAGAACTACTGGACCAGTGTAGCAGAATAAAGGTTATTTATCTGTGCATTCCAGTAGATAGATACTAAGTATTTAGAACGCGTTCTAGACCTCAGTTCAAAGTTCTTTTTAGACAACAAAATTTGTATTGGTGTTGTAAGAAAGAGGAATCAGTTATCTGTACTGTTTTAATACTGGCAGTCACATTTAGAAATATCTTTAATAAATACTAGATCCCAACAAGCACTCTGAGTAGTAAGCCTGTGCTATTTTATTTTAATTTCCTGAAACTCCTAAAAACTAGAATTCAATATTCCATTTACTAGATAAGTTAGTGCATTTACTTTATAAAGACACTGTGTTTGAAGGCAGCAGAACATTATAAAAATGTATTAAAATAAGTAACTTTAAACAGTATAAGGATTTATTGAGATCAAGTCTCCAGTAAGTGAAACAATTTAGATAATGTTATTTAGGTTGTGCTTTTCTAGTTTATCTTCAACTATCTTTAACTAGTGATACTGCACATTTAAAATTTTTGCTTAAAAACAGGTTTGTGAATATCTGACAATAAAAGCGTTCATGAGTATTTGCCTTGATCTTTTGCACTAGCACTTAGTAATTAAAACCACGTCTGCTGAAAAGCTGAAGTACCTTTCCTTTTGACTTTCTGCAATGTGTTGTCGTTTGATTTTTTTTTTTTCCTTGTTGGTTTTTTTGGGGGGTTGGCTTTTTTTTTTTGTTTGTTTGGTTTGTTTTTTTTTTAGGAGAACTGTATTTTGAGAGTCTTATGGCTTGGGGAAAAAGTAAATGAAATCTGAAACACTGACCTTTTCTGTGTTTCTTTCACAGGCTGTTGAAGAAGAAGATAAGATGACACCTGAACAGCTGGCAATAAAAAATGTTGGCAAGCAGGTGAGGTGTGATGAATTAGAGTGAGGTGGAATGATATGCTTCGTTCATTCTAAATATTAATTTTTTTACATGTGCGTAGGTGATTTTAGTTCTATGTGCAAGATATTCTCAATGCTCCAAATAATTTCTTTTTGTCGAAGACTGTTGTTTAAGGAACAAGGCTTTTGACAGAATATCTGCAAGTTGTTCTACATGTGCTTGTATTACATGCTGAGGAGCAGTGGTGAAATTTGGTAGGGTAGTTTTTCTTTTTGCCTGCCTTTTTTTTTTTTTTCACTTCTTTCCAAGAAGAGGCATAAAGATATCCAGGTCTCTATCAGAAAGGCCAAAGGTATGGAGACTAAAAAAATAGTAGTAATCGAGAAAAGGTGGGAGTGTTGTTCATGCATTATGATGGCTGAAGAACCGACTTATCCCTGTCTTCAGTTCATGAACGCACTGTCGGTGTTCAGCTCCAATATGCAAGTGAGCTGCATTTCTTTGTATTGCTGTTGAAGGAAAAATGTTTAGGACCATAGCTGGAACTGAAAATACACACTCAATTCGTTCTGTCCCTTTGCAGTTTTTGGGAGTGTAATGTCCTTGTAGAAAACTTGACAGAAAACTATTTCTCCATTTGTTTTGAACATAAAGGTTGTGGAAATGTGCTTTGGTGGGCAAGAGGAGAGCAAAGCAAGTTTGTAAGAGGTGTTCAAGTTCCAGAAGGGCAATGGAAACAAGAAATGGCTTTAAAAATATGCAATGTGTCCTTAAAGAACCAGTACTTATTGTATTGCTAGTAGCAGTAGAATTTAAAAGATTCTGGATTGCTCTTATGTGTCAGCTTCTAGCAGCAATGTCATAACACATCTGCACTATTGTGCAGTCACTTGTGTATTTCTGTATCATTCAGAACAATGGAGTTTATGCCCACCTACACATACATAAATATATGTATAAAATAAAACATTTAAGAGGAGTTGTATTTTAAGGGTTATGATGTCATCTCAAACAGAACTTGAGCTCCACTAGTTCTTTAAATCACTATGCATAGGTGAAAAAAAAGAAAAAATATTTCCATAGAGTTCATTAAAAAGAAATTTTTTTTCCTGATAAAATTAAGTCTTTAAATTACAAAATTGTTCAGTTAAGTAATTCCATTTGGGTTTTTTATGCAGCTTGTCTAAAAAGCTTTGCAAACAAACAGCTGCTCACAATAGGGATTTTATGTTATTAAGCTGCATAATTTGCTAGGAACATAGAGAATACTGAAGAACTGTATGATCTTTGAAAATTAGTTATTTAAGAAGGACAACTTACACAGATTTTTCTAGTGCACTTTTATGTGAATTTAAATAGGTTCATTAGATTTTGACAGTAATTCTTTTTTTAAAATTTCAAATTCCCACATGATTGTCTTCCATATTTTAATTTTTATACACACAAGAATGCTACAGTAATACTTCAGTAAAGTTTAAAGATGGGGTTTTAATGTGCCTGATAATTTTGCAGTATTTGGAGATTAATTTCTTAATCTGAATTCCGAAACTGAAGAAGTGCATGAGCATGGGTTTTGACCAGAAATAATCCTATTGTTCTATGCAGATGCCCACAAATGCCCACATCAATTGAGTAATAGTGTGTGGGGATGTGTATTTTCAGAGCACTGCTCAAGCTTAACATTCAGGTTTTCAGAACATTTGAACATAGCTTTGTGCTTTTTAAAAAAAAAAAAAAAAAATGTTATGGGTATAAATATGCTAATTTTCTTGCAGTCAACTATTCGAAGACTGTGTTAGATCATGCTAGAGTCTTTACAGGATTAAAACACCCATTTGTACAACCATCTCAAAACAAATCGAAGTGTTTCGGAACTGAGATTAAAATATTGGCCTTAGTGAGATGTATAGTAAGTTCTACATATTGTGTGTCATCCTAAAAAATCACAGCTGTCATGGTTACTCTTCAGATGCTGGGTAGGAATTTACTTCCTAAACCTATTCTCAACTTAGTATGGACTAATAAAACCTTACTCATGGAAATTCAGTAATTTGCTAGGTCTTGTTTGAATGGAACATTTTAGGAGCTTTACTGGCCTGTGTTCCTTAACTCACAGTCATCTTAAATAGACCTGAAGTAAATGAAGTCTTTCAGAGATGTCTTTCAGTCGTTTCTCTCATGGCCTCCTTTGTATTTCAGGACCCCAAACGTCATTTAGAAGAGCACGTGGATGTGCTGATGACCTCAAACATTGTCCAGTGTTTAGCTGCTATGTTGGATACAGTTGTATTTAAATAACCGATTTACTGTTTGTGATGCTTTCTGTGTATATTTGTTTATTGTTTCTAATACTCACAAAACAGAGACTGTTGAGGCTATATTTGATGGAAGAGACATCTGACTTCATTTGCAATGTAAGTGCAGCACTATAACACCTTTCAGTCTCTAATTGTGCAGTTGCTCCAGTTTCTTCGGTTTCTTTATGTCAGGGTCTTTACAGATTTGAAAGTATTCAAGAACACAACGTGGGCAAAAATGTATTACATTTTCATTTAAAATTTGGGGGAAAAAACAGTAGTACATATATATTTTGATTGTTGCAACATAATAAAAATACATTTACAAACCTCTCTAAGTTCTGGAAGGTCTTTTTTTGAAGAAGGGACGGTGGGAATTAACAGTGTAGGAGAAATGTTGGTAAAGGTTTATTTCTACCCACTGTAAAACTACTGAGATGAATTGCTAGGACAGCAAAAATTCTCTAATGAAATTTGGTTCCCATTGATTGCCAGATACTCACATAGAGATTAAAAAAAATCATAAAATCAAAATTGTCATAGCGCTGAATTCGAAGGATGTACAAAACCCAAAATGCTGAAAATTCCCCTGCCAGCTCCCTTTCAATATTATTCAAGCCCTCATATTCGCAGAAGACAATTGACCTTAAGAAAATGAATTCAGTTATGCTGATAACTGAATCACACAACTTTCACAAACGGTGTCATAAATAGCAGTATTCTGAGAATAAACATTAAAGTGATAGAAGCTGTTCTAGGTTATATGAACCCTCCCTCCTGTGAAAGAGAACGTACATAAGATGTCCATATATGAAAATATATGGAAAGAGTCCCAACTGGAACACAACATTTAAAACCATTTCCACTGACTAGAGGGAAAACTTGCAAGAAGGCATGTGGATTGGCTGCTTCATTTTAAGCAAGCAAAGCCAAAAACCTGGGCTTGGAAGTGGTTTTGGATTTTAGGCAGGGGACCCGGTTGGGGGTTTTTGTGTAAGTATTGGGTGGTACTGAGGTTGATTTGTTTTGTCTGGGCATAAGTGTTCTCTTTCTGTGTCACAATATTTTGTTCACTTGTTTGTTGGTTGGTTGTTTTTTTTTTTAATAAATAGCAACAATTGTGGCAGGCAAATATTTAAAACTAGATCCATCTTCTGGTGTTGAAGATTATTTTTTTTCCAATTTATTTTACTTCTTACTTGCTAGTAAAGAAATAACCCGTACAATTGTCTTATTTTCCATTTTGTGCCCAGTAATTTTATATTTACTTACTCATTCCCATTGAAAGGTTTTTCTTTTGTTTGGAATTTCTTATTTAGGCTTTTTAATTTACTATTTTAGAATAACACTGTCTCAAAAGTATATTTAGCATGCACTAACTTCAGAGGGGAACATGCAGATTTTTGCAGCTGCCCTCCTTATGGCCTTCCCTCTGCCCCCACAGTAGGCAGTAGAATATCAGGCTGGGAAAATGGAGACAAACCAAACCACATTTGCCAGCATACAGTAAAATGGAAGTGCTTTCTGGCGATGCACACTGAAAACCTGCATATCGTCGAGGACGCTGTATTTGGGCCTCGCCATTGTCCCATGTGTGCACCCCTGGGTGAGATGGGGCAGGATATGATGGGGGGACGTGCCCCAGGCTCATCTGCCTGCGGGGCTCTGTGTCCCTGCCACTTTCTGCTCCCACGCGCATGTGTAGCACCACGAGGGAGATGGAGTTTGGCAGGTCGTGGGTAACATGGTACTGCAGAACAGGAGAGGAGCTATCACAGTGCTGCAGTGTTGTACATGCCTGAAAGGCCAGTGTAAGCAGGGAGACAAACAGCCAGTCTTGCATATTCTAAATTAATTTTGACAACTGTACATCTTGCAGAGGATAGCTGAAAGGAGACTGCTGGAGATGCGTATCTCCTGTAGAATGAGCTTGTACTGTGGCACCCTGCTTTCGATCCACTCCTCAGTTTGAATTGAAGGCACAATTTTCCATTTGCTAAGATGTTTCATGAATAATCAGAAGGCTGGGTTTTTGGGGGCATCCCTCCTCATTTTTGTCCAGTGCTTTGGGAGCAACACAGAGGATTTGGAAGAATGTGTGCATGCAGTAACCTGAAACGCAGCAGTCCATATACCATCTTGGAAGAAGAAAGAGGTTTTCAAGCAGCCACCTTCTGAGCCTCCAGCCGCAAAGGAGCAGACCTTCATTAGCAGCTTGACCCCTCATCACCTGTCATCACGAAGGATGGGCATATTGTATTAGCAAACCTCTCTCCCTCTTTCTATGACGATTCTATAACACCACCTGCCACGGCATTTCCCCCTATTATACCAGTTTAGGAGTTGTGCACTGAAGATTTTTGGCATATATTAGCACTTCCATGTGATTGGCAGTATACCACTGAATTCATTGCAGCTCTGCATCTATATGGGTGTAGCTCTGAAATTCAGGGCAGCGTTTCCTAGGGTTTATCTGTGTTTCAACCCATATCCTGCCTATAAAAGTCCATTACCTTTCCATAGGTTTCAAGCAAGGAAAGGGGAGGGTAAGCACACTGGTGAAACAAGTGCTAGAGCCACCAGTTAGATCTGCTACTAATAAAATTATTTAGCACCAAAAGGAGAAGGTGTAGCATGGAAAGTTGCATGTGCTGTACCACCCAACTGTGAGTAAAATGGTGAACTGCTTGCTTTTGGCCTCAAAAATTATTTTATTAGAGTAATTTTCTTGCAGAGAGTGTGTATGCTGGCTTCTATGAAATACCAAATAATCAAACTAGCTCACGGCTAAGCAATGGAAAAATAAATAGCTGTGGACTTTCAGAGTGTTGAAATACATGTTATCACAAGTCGTGCTGGTTCTTTTCTTGTCTGGATATGAGTGCAAAGTTTCAGCCTGGCTTCAGATGATTATACACTGGTCTTGGGTTTGTTATGCAATGGTCCAGGCTCCGTTACCGGTGGAATTTGAAGCTGGCTGCTGCTGTCACATGGAAAGAGATGTGGTCTGCAAAATACCTGAAGTCCAAACCGCAAAGGGGAAAATACCAGGAAAAATGGAACGGGAGAGCTCCTCCCCGGGCAAAAAACCGAGGCTTTTAAGAAGTCACAAGTGTGCCTAGAATGGAAACTGGGACTGGTGCGTGGCAGAGGCGGGGTGGCAAGCGAGTCCCCTGAACTCTTCAGGTGCATCTTCACGTCTTGGAGGGTTCTGCTTCCACTTACACCGAGGCTCTAACGGACCCGCTGGCCGGTCCCTCCCGCTAACGGGGTCCGGGGCGGGCGCAGCCAGGGCTCGGGTCCAGAGGCCGGCTCTTGCAGGGCTCCCCAGGCAGAGGGGGCCGGCGGCTGATACTGCAGCACCGCTGTGGTTTGGGTTCCTCCGGTCCCGCCCTAGTCCCGCCGGCAGAGCCGCGGGCGAGGCGGCTCATGGCTCACCGCAAACGGTGCTGCAGAAGCAGTGCTCCCGCCCGGCGCTGCCTGCGGGCTGAGTCACGGAGGGAGAGCAGGCAGCGAGGGGAGAGGAACCGGGCGCCGAGTGGGTAGATGGATGCCTTCCACCCTGCTTTGCTGATAATCTCTGGCATTACGGCTCCCAGATAAAATATTCATATACTAAAGAGACCGTAAACACCGCGGCAAATACATTAGGGCACTTCGTTTGCGGGGCTTATGATTATTTCAGAACTTAAAAGAGATGATACGTGGCCGCTTTCAGAGGTGCATTTTCCCCCGCGAAGCAGGGACGGATGGGAAGGGAGGGGGAGAGGCTGGCCCCGAAGGGGAGACAGCTCGCGGAGGTGAGCGGATGGCAGCGGCCCCCGGCCCGGCAAGGCGCTCCCCCCGCGCTCGTCCCCGAAGTCCCCGGCCCACGTCCCCTCCCTAGCACACAAAGGCAGGGGACACCAGCGCACATTTGGGGAATCGCAGGGGTTTGGATTTATTTTCCAGCCGTAGTGAAAAAAAAATTAAAAATCTGGAAAGGTCACATAATAATGAGCACTTACAGCAAACACATTCTTCCCTTCCCCCTTCCTTCTATCTCACAATAAAATCATCTCCTTCAATTTGCCATGATCGTCGCGACCAGGAGCCAGGTGATTATCCTAATTAATGTCTATCTAATTAAATTACTGTCAGCGGTTAACCAATGGCAGAAGCCGTTTCATCCTCTCCACAAGCAGCAAGATCAAAAGTGAGTCTTTCCTGATTGCTGCATAGTGTCAATTGGCCAATCTCTTCTCCCAGGGAAGGAAAAAAAAAAAAAAAAAAAAAAAAAGTAAATCAAACGTTTGGGAAGCATTTGGTGGATGAAGTGCTGCTTTCTGCCTAGCGAGGGTCCCAGGATGTCTAGCTTCTGATACTAAGGAGCCCTTTCAGATCCAGGGACTGAAGGGTTATTACTGTGGTGCTAGAGCTATGCAGCTGGAGCATTGTCTTTCTCCCTCTATCATGCTCTCCAAGAAATTTCTCAATGTGAGCAGCAGTTACCCACATGCAGGCGGATCTGAGCTTGCCTTGCATGATCATCCCATTATCTCGACCACTGACAACCTGGAGAGAAGTTCACCTTTGAAAAAAATTACCAGGGGGATGACGAATCAGTCAGATACAGACAATTTTCCTGACTCCAAGGACACACCAGGGGACGTCCAGAGAAATAAACTCTCTCCCGTCTTGGACGGGGTCTCTGAGCTTCGTCACAGTTTCGATGGATCTGCTGCAGATCGCTATCTGCTCTCTCAGTCCAGCCAGCCCCAGTCTGCTGCCTCTGCTCCTAGTACCATGTTCCCTTACCCCAGCCAGCATGGACCTGCTCACCCAGCCTTCTCCATCGCCAGCCCCAGCCGCTACATGGCTCACCATCCTGTGATCACCAACGGAGCTTACAACAGCCTCCTGTCCAACTCTTCTCCACAAGGCTACCCCACGGCGGGCTACCCGTACCCCCAGCAGTATGGCCATTCCTATCAAGGGGCACCTTTCTACCAGTTCTCCTCCACCCAGCCGGGGCTGGTTCCCGGCAAGGCTCAGGTCTACCTGTGCAACAGGCCACTCTGGCTGAAATTTCATCGGCACCAGACGGAGATGATCATCACGAAGCAGGGGAGGTAAGCCACCGCGCGGACCCTCGCCTCGCCGGGGGTCAGGGCTGAGCTGCCGGCTCCGCCGGGGGAGCCGCTCGGAGCCTTCGCCGCCCCGAGGGAGCCGCCCGCCCGCCCGCAGCCGCCGCTGGGGCCCCTGAGCCGGGCGCCGGGATCCGGCAGCACCGGTGCCGGTCCCCGCCGGGGCAGCGTTCCCCCGGGTCCCCGCTGCCCTCATCCCTTCCCCGCTGGAAGCTCGACGTTTCGGGGAGGGAGTTTCTTTTAATTTTTATCTCCTTGTTGCTACCAGGAGCCGTGAGGATAAAACACAACGGGCTGGCTCCGCCGCGTGTGCCTATCGCTGCCGGGGGCTTGCTTCCCTCCTTCCCTTTATTATATTTCATTTTTCCCTTTCCTTTTTTATAGGCGCATGTTTCCTTTCCTAAGTTTTAATATTTCTGGTCTCGACCCCACGGCTCACTACAATATTTTTGTGGATGTAATTTTGGCGGATCCCAACCACTGGAGATTTCAAGGAGGCAAATGGGTTCCTTGCGGCAAGGCGGACACCAATGTACAAGGCAAGTTCCTCCAATTAACACTTTTCCCGACACATATGTAGGTGAGAATGATTAATTAAAGCCTTTGTGGACTGGCTCTGGCGACTTCTTAAACGCGAATGAGCCAATGATTCTTTGGAAAAAAAAAAAAAAAAAAAAAAGGAGGGTGGAAGAGAAAGTAATAGGTGTTCGGAAAACGCTGGTATAATCCTCGGTAAAAATAAACAGGGTTTTGACAGTAAAATGCCGCTGTCTTAACGGGATCCTTCGACCTCGTGTGCTGCTGCGGTGGCAGAACCGGGGTGTCCGCGAGAGCTGTGATGTGGTTGTATTTTGCTGTTTTGCTTAGGAAACCGGGTGTACATGCACCCCGACTCCCCCAACACGGGAGCCCACTGGATGCGCCAGGAAATCTCCTTTGGGAAACTAAAACTTACAAACAATAAAGGAGCATCAAACAACAACGGGCAGGTTAGTGGGGAAGACGCAGCAGCTGTGCCAGGCTTATTTCTGTTGCTTCAGGCAAAATCCTACCGTTACGGAAAGGACGTGTATTTCTTTAGATCGTGTAGTTAGGTGACAGTAAAAGGGGGTGGTGGGGGAGTCCTCCCGTTAATTTTGCCGCGGGTCTCTCTGATCCTGAGCGCGTCGCCCGTGCGGGCCCGGCGTGGCCGGGGGGAGCCGCAGGCGGCCCGGGGAGGTGGCAGCGGGGTCCCATTGCCCGCGGGCATCACGCTCCCCATCCTTCTTGCTCTAATTTGCTCCTCTTCCCGCGGCCCCCTCCCTGCTTTTCCTCTGCCCGACAGATGGTGGTTTTGCAGTCCCTCCACAAGTACCAGCCACGCTTGCATGTGGTGGAGGTGAACGAAGACGGGACGGAGGATACCAACCAGCCGGGCAGAGTGCAGACCTTCACCTTCCCTGAGACGCAGTTCATAGCGGTCACCGCCTATCAAAACACCGATGTAAAGAGCTCCCGGGTTTATTCCTCTCGCGGTCTCCCGCGCTTCCTTCAGCTCACCCCGCCGAGGCCGCGGCACTTCCCCCTCGGGTCTGCGGCGCCGGGAGATAGGGATCCCTATCTGCCCCTTTGTGCCACCCTGCCCTGACCGCGGCTGCTGAGCGCCGAGCGCGGCCGAAGCCGCCCGCGCCTGCCTCGGGTGCCCTGCACAGGTGGTGCCGCTCCGCCCGGAGCTGGGCGTTCATTTGCCGCGCTTCTCTTCCAGTTGGAAACAGCTCAGTTAGCTGTTAGCTTAAGCTTTAAGCCTGCAAAGATCAATTAACAACCTCATTGATTGTGCCGGGGGTGACGGAGCAACTTCCTCAAATTAAAAGCTCGTTAATGGCTGGCTACGCTTCGGAGTGGTCTGGCTTTGCTACAGACTGGTGCCCCCTTTTTCAACTGACATATGTTCAGTCCACATTCTCGCTTCAATTATTTTGCTCGATGCAAATGTAAAGTCTTAGCTACCGTTCTGCGGTACGGTCTGCCTAATTTCTGGATTTAAATATATTCATACCCATGCAGAAGTAATACTGACACATCTCAAAACATGGGGTTCAATATTAATTTTTATCGTACTTTATTTCAATAAAGTACATCTTAAATTAGACCCTGATATCTACAAGCATGCCAGATCTTTATTTTTCATGCTTTAAAGTCAATTCTACCGACTAGTGTGAAGCTTGACTTTAAAAATGTGTTGGCTGCAGTGGGATATATTTTTCAGGCTTCCACAACTCTGGTCATTTCTTTCCTTAGATCACACAGCTGAAAATAGACCACAATCCTTTCGCAAAAGGCTTCAGAGACAATTATGACACGTAAGTAAAGAGGATTTCTTTTATTTCCCTTCTCCCGCTGCACACACGTCAGGGGAAAGCTTTGGGATGCGGGCTGGCTTCGTTACACACCGAAAACGCGTCGTACAGGGCTTTTCCAGAGCCCTCCGGGAGGGAGGCACCCGCAGGCTGCCCTGGCAGGACCGCGGAGAGGCTGTTTTTGCGGCCGCGCTCCGCGCAGCCTGCGCTCACCTCCACGCCTGGGGCCGTGCTGTCCGCACCCGCATCTCGCTTTTGCACTTTGGCGGTTTTGTTGCTGGTGTTTCCTGGCACGCATTTTTGCGACTCTGACCAAGTTTCCGTTTCACCTGCACGGAAAGGCTTCGAAAGGGGCACCCGGGCAAAACCGGGCTCAGTCCTGGAGCAACCCGCCGGGTTTGGCTAATCCCGGGGTCCGCAGAGTCCGTGTCCGGAGGAAAGTTGCTTCGTCTTGTTTTGTTCTTCTTTGCGTTGGATTTTATATTTTTTACCCCTCCTCTCCTCCCGTTCAGGGTGGAGCTAAGGCCGCCGAAATTTTTTTGATCGCGGTTTGTCCCCGCTCAGGCCCAGCCGCCAGACGCACCGAGCCGTGTCCCTGTGGGACCTGTGGCTGATGCCTCCCCGAACGCGGTTCGAGGGGCACCAGACCCCGACTCCCCACCTCGCCGGGACACCCGGCCTGGGGCCGCCCGCCTGCACCATCTGCCCAGACGGGCAGGCGGAGGGCGCGAGCCAGGGCAGCCGGTCTGGGCGGCTTCGGAGCTCACCTGCCCCTCTGCAAGCCCCGGCTTTGAGACGGAAACCTCATTTTGACTCTCTCAGCTGCGGCGAGGAGCGGCCTCCCTCGGAGTGCCTAAGCCTGCGCGTAACTTCCTCGCCTGCTTAAAGCTCCCTGACCTCCGTCGGCGCTCCAGCATCCCCCAGCAGCGGGATTTCAGTCCAGGGGTAGAAACGATGCCGAGGCCTGCCGGAACTAGTGTGAGGAGGGCCCGGAGTCAAGAACAGACTCTCACCTGGGAGAGGCTGGTGATACAGCCGCTGTCCCCTAAGGGCGGGGGTCGCTGCAGCTGTGTCGGGGTCCCGGGCGGTGGCGAGAGGGGGGCTTCGATCCCTGTTCGTGTCATGAAGGGCGGCCGCAGGGCCTGGCCGCTCTCCTGCGAGCTCTGCAGGGAAGATGCGCGGCCTTTAGGAAGGCTGCGTGGCCTTCACCCCCAGCTGCCATTGCTTTTCTCTTTTTAATAGGAAAGAAAACTTTACAGGGAGTCACTTGAAAGGAGACTGGGGGGAGGGGGAAGCTTCAATGTTGTCTAGCACGTTGAATTTGTTTAAGGGCCAAGTTTATTTTGGATAAGAAATTCCAGGAGGCGTGGAGGGTTAATTAAAGCACAGTTTTAGCCTGAATTAAATACAGATAGTAGTTATTCATCCATTAAAGTTTTTATAATCGCAAATTACAGCCCAGCATGGGAGAATTATATATAGGCCACGCAGGGAACACTGGATGTGTCTGGTTTTACATTTCCTTCAAGTAGGTGTTTAAAGATTAGCTTAATTTAAACTCGGTATAATGTTGATGGTTCGTCTGTGACTCCCAATAATAAGTGATAAACAGCCGATAGAATTCCGTAGGCTGCCTTTCACGCTGTTGGTGCGTGTATGGCGGGAGTGGTCAATGTGCCACGGCCCGGGTTTTCACGCCGGTCTCATGCCGGTTTAGGGCAAGAGCAAGAGATCTCGCTCCCGTTAATGAATGGCCAATCGGTCCCAAAAAGTGCCCTCTCCCTGCCTTCCCTGCCCCTTCCCCATTAAGGCTGTCGGCGGTCCCAGCGCCGCAGGCCGAGGCCGGAGCTGAGCGCAGGCCGCGGTCAGCACAGCAGCGCGCTGGGGCGGCCGCCGGCCCATTCGGTCCGTTCCCGTCTCTCCCAGAGGGCTGCAGCAGTCCGGCTGCAGCGCCGAGGAGGGCTGCGGGCTGCGGCGGACACCCAGCTCTCTCCCCTTCTCTTGGGCAGGATCTACACGGGCTGCGACATGGACCGGCTGACACCTTCCCCCAACGACTCGCCCCGCTCTCAAATTGTGCCCGGGGCCCGCTACGCCATGGCCGGCTCCTTCCTCCAGGACCAGTTCGTGAGTAACTACGCCAAGTCCCGCTTCCACCCCGGGGCAGGAGCCGGCCCGGGGCCCGGCGCCGACCGCAGCGTGCCCCACACCAACGGGCTGCTCTCCCCACAGCAAGCCGAGGACCCGGGGGCCCCCTCACCGCAGCGCTGGTTCGTCGCGCCCGCCAACAACCGCCTCGACTTCGCCGCCTCCGCCTACGACACGGCCACCGACTTCGCCGGCAACGCGGCCACGCTGCTTTCCTACGCGGCCGCCGGCGTCAAGGCGCTGCCGCTGCAGGCTGCCGGCTGCGCCGGCCGACCGCTGGGCTACTACGCTGACCCTTCGGGCTGGGGGGCCCGCAGCCCCCCGCAGTACTGCAGCAAGTCGGGCTCCGTGCTCTCCTGCTGGCCTAACAGCGCGGCGGCGGCGCGCATGGCGGCCGGGAATCCCTACCTGGGGGAGGAGGCGGAGAGCCTGGCCCCAGAGCGGTCCCCCTTGCCGGGAGCCGAGGACTCCAAGCCCAAAGATTTGTCCGACTCCAGCTGGATCGAGACGCCGTCGTCCATTAAGTCCATCGACTCCACCGATTCTGGGATTTACGAGCAGGCCAAAAGGAGACGGATCTCCCCCTCGGACACCCCGGTGTCCGAGAGCTCCTCGCCCCTCAAGAGCGAGGTACTCACTCAGCGGGACTGCGAAAAGACCTGCGCCAAGGACATCGGCTACTACGGCTTCTACTCGCACAGCTAGGCGCGGCTCCCGGCCCCGCCGTCCTTTTGCACAATAACTCCTCCGCGTTAGCGCACTGACCCCCGCCCCTAGCTGCCCATCCGTACCCCCGGCCCGGCCCGCAGGCAGGCAGGGAGGCAGGGCCGCGGCTGCCGCCGTCCCCCCGCCCCGCTCCCCGCCCGGCCCGGGGGCGCGGGGGGCACCGCTGCTCCGAAACCCACTGATAAGTAGGATGCTTAGACTCTCAAACAGTACAGCGCTTCCTTCCTTTTACCACGGATGGATACTAGGGGATAACAGTAATAGTGGGGGAAAAGAGCCTGTGAAATGCCTGTACATAGTACTTAATTTATTGTAACCGACTACTTTTCTTTGGTTCTGTTGCTTTCTTATTTGTTTGGATTTTCTTTTAGTTTTCATCGTTAAGTCACAAAACTTAGATCCTGTTTAAATTTCTCCCACCTTTGCTTCTCCCCTTGTCCCCTCCTCACAGCCGCCCCCCCCCCCCCCCCCCCGGTAAACACTCTTTCTAAATGCCTCTGGAAATGCAGAGCGGCCCGTAGCTGCGGCAGCGAGTAATGGGTTTCTCACTTTCTCTGCAATTCCTCGCATGAAATAATTACACCTTGCCCTGGGCTAACACAGCTAAAGAATAGCTCAGCTTTCCCTTCAAAAGAACAGAAATACGTCTCGTAGGAAAGTCTATTAAAGTAGCATGACGCCTTCCAAAAGCAAAATTAAATGCCTCTGTATTTTTCTTTAAAAGGAATAGCTCGACATCAGCAATATTATTATTTTTGTGGTATTCCTCCTCCCCCTCCCCCCCGCCCCCAAGTGCCAAATCCATTACTGGTCCCTGCAGGTGCCAAATATGCTGACAAACTCTTTTCAAATTTCTTTGCAGTTTTCCCCTCTTTCTTTATATTGCTGTAAATCTTTGTAATGAATAATCTTAAAAAAAAAAAAAAAAAAGAAAAAAAAAAGATATAGACGACTGAATTGTTGGTAACCATAGTGTAGTCCAGTGAAGATGAATTGTGAGTTGTATATTTTACTGCATTTAGTTTTGGAATTGACTTTTTCATAAAGTAGCTAACCGAGATCTGACTTCCTGGGGAATCAAATGCACATCAAAAGTAAGAGCGATCTTTCCTGTAAACCTGTTACCAATCTCATGAAGGAGAACTAATATCCCTCCAGGTCTCTCCCCCCGGCGAAGCAGAATAGTAAGTCTTCGAATTTTGAGTAGCAAATCTACACAATTAACGCATTTTTATATAGAGGAAAAAAAATACGATTACAAACTGAAATATGCATCAGGCTAAATATTCAGTTTAGATTACACTCGACGGGGAAATTTCCTAATAGAAATTCAGGGTCATAAACGTGTGTATATTTTTGACTCTTCTGTAAATCGAATGTTGTGATTTTTATATTTGTTCTGTTACGTCTGTGGAACTGAATAATTTATACCAGTACATGCTCCATTGAGAAATGTTTCGGTTTTTGCCCGTTTGTATCGTCTGTGTATAACAAGTAAAATAAACCTGGCAAAACGTTCACGCCGTGTCGGAGAGCACTTTGCCGTTCTGCACGTCCCAAGTTGGGAGACTCCAGTTCTGCCCTAGCTGCCCCTTGCCCAGCTTCGCCTCTTTTTTTTTTTAGGGGGGTTGAAAAGGAGATATAGGGGAGAGTTTATTGCCAAGCATGGCCAAGTATGGAGGTTTGCAGTTGGAGACATCGGGAGATGAAACCCCTTCGGGTTTTAGATGTTTGTAATTACTCCTGTCTTTGACTCTTAAACCCCCTGACAGCACTTTGCAGGCGGCACAGGTTCCCTGCTGCGGAGAAGCCGCCCTGTTGGCGGAGCAGAGCCGAGAGGCGCAGCGGTGCCTGCTCGCAGCCCTCCCGGGATGGGGACGCAGCGAAGGGCCAGGCCGGGCCCTCTGGGGGCGCGGAACGGAGGAGCGGCAGAGAAACTTCCGTGGCACCACCTCCTTCTCTGCCGACCTTCGAGGGACGCTCTCCTCCTTTAAAAAACACGTACCCATAGGCTTTAGTAGAGGTGTCATCCCCCGGCACCTGCATGGCTCGGGGTGCGGAGATGTTTGGGGTAAAAAGGCCAGTTTTAGTCTTGATCCGTCAGAGAGGTAAGCGCGGGTGAGGAGCCGCCACAGGGGTTTTGTCTTGTGGCGGTGTTGACACGGGGGATCTGAGGAGCTTCGCTTCATTATTCCCTCTGTCTCCTCCACAAGGTGCGGGGTTCGACCTGAGGGGCGTCCCTGTGGCCCCAGCTCCTCCGCCGGCTGCAGCGGGCCTGTGGCGACGGCAGCGACGGGCTTCGGACCAGTACCTGCCCTGAGGCTGCCGCCGGGCTAACGGTGCTGTCCCCGAGGCGGCGGTGGGGGCCGAGGGCCACTTGGCCCTCGAGCGGAGGGACCCCTCCGCCCGGAGAGGGCCGCTTTCCCCGGGAAGGGCAGACCAGGCCGCCGAGGGGGAGAGGGCCCCCCTAGAAGCGCGGGCAGCTGGGGCTGTGGGAGTGCGAGCCCTTTCCAGCCGCCTCTCCCCGAGCGGCGAGTCTGGGCCGTGGCACCGCCCGCGTCTCCCCTCTCATCGCCCACAACTCTCCGCCTCTCGCGGACCCGGCTGCCCCCGCAGTGGCGAGGCGAGGGGCTGGCCTGGCTCCCTCCCGGGGCTGAGAGGCTATAGGAAATTAAACGTTCTCGGCCCTCCTTCCCGCTTTCGGCCAGCAAAACCCGTCCTCACGTTTCCTTCCCCCCGCCACCCTCCGCCGCTGCCCGTCCCCCTGAATTACCCCCCGGGAGGGCCAAGGGAGCAGACCGAGACCCGACAACATTCCCGAGGAGAGCCCACTGAAGCGGCGAGCGGTCACTGCGGGTAGCCCTGGTCTGAAGTGGTTTTGCTGGGTCGTGTTCTGCGGGGGTTACCCAGCGGGTCTGGAATAAATACGTAACGTGTGACAGGTCTGAACAAAATCCTCTCCTGTGTGTGAGTGGTTGATGTTATTCCGTAACTATTTCGACAGGGTAATTCCGTAACTATTTCTGCGAGACACTGGAAGAGATAAGGGCTGCAGAAGTAAAAAAGGCTATTTCCTATCGGTAGGTCACTTTATTACTATTCTAATTTTTCAGATGATTATCAGAGGTGCACCTGTGTGTCTGATGACCACATGTTTGCTGACACATTCAAATGTTTGCGTTCACCTGGAATCGAACATGCAGGGTTTGACGCGGTGCGTGGAAATGATGATAGCCTTGTGGTGTTCTTGGTTTAGTCAAAGCAAAACCCCCTGTATGAATTTGTTAGACCAGCAACTAATTGCATGAATTTTACATGAAGTATAATTTGTACAATTATTCTAGGCATGCTGAACAGGCTTTTAATTTAATGATTGTGTAAAATAATCTATTCCATTGCTCTTTCTTTGCTTTATTTGATATAACATGAAATCAAGCTCCGATGTGTAGCAAGTAATTCCAAGTTCTTACCGGTAATACTTTCTACCACGTTTTACATTAATACTATAGCAAATGTAATACAGTGATTTACGCTCCGCAGATTTTGCACGAGTATGCTATGCATATTTGATGACACATTGCATATTTTAACAAGGTTTTTAATGACTGATTGAAATGTTTGCTAAGATATTTTTTAAGAGCTGGAGGAGAAATGGTTGTGGAAAATGTGTGTAATAGAATAGTGATAAGGATGGGAGGGTTTTGATTGACAGTATGAGGAAGCAGATGGATGACTAGGTAGGTCAGAGGTAAAGATGCCTTTGACAGCTTTTTAAGTTCCTTTGGCCATTTTGGTCCAATGAATCATGCAAAACATGTGTACATTACCAAACTGATGTCTCTGCATCGTTTACTGTTGGAATCCTCATCTTTTCAAACCCACCCTAACCTTCTTTCATCACCATTTGACGTGCTATGTCTAAACTAGATTGCAAGATCCTAAGAAGGCAAGAATCTGTCTTGTATTACTTGTCAGCAAAAAGAAAAAAAAAATAGGGAAAAAAAATCATGTAAACCTATGGAGCTAGAAGAACAACCGTGACAGATTGGCAGAATAGGCGTAAGGTGGGACATGTTCTTCTTAATTTTCGCTGTCTGGTCATCACTCCCCTCCCCTAGGTAGTGCTCAAGGGAGATGTGGTGAACAATGATTTCCTCTCTCCCCACCCCACCCCCCAAACTGGCATAAATCTGAATTTTCATAAGTCTGATAAGAGACCTAACTGCATAATTTTCCTTATAACATTATGCAGCGAGTGCTGTTGCTATAGTTAAAATGGTTTTCTTCGCAGTCTGTCTTTTCAGGTGCTTTGTGTGTCCCTCGCAAATTACTTTGTCAACTGGAAATGCTCTGATTTATCCCTGCAAAAGGTTACTGTTTTTGGAAATCTTGTTTAAATTGCATAGGACAATTTTAAAATCACCATGATACAAAAAAAGAATGTGTGTGTATTGGGAAAAGCAGAAAAAAGGATTTTGCATGGAAGTATGATTTCCAGGTACTGTTTCTGTGCAGAATGGACACAACTTTTTCTTCTGAGTATTAGAACTCGTCATGAATGCGATCTCCAGTGGGGAATGTGTCACTTGCTGAGACACAGGGGCAAAGGCAAAGAAAAAGAATTGAAATAGCAGAGTGATAAGTAGTTAGAAGGGAGCAGACTGTTTGTATTCAGTACTCTGTTATTTCCAGCTAAATAGATGTAGTATATTTGTGGTGGGTCCAGAGATCTGCAAGGCTTAGTGATAACATTTCATGCATTTATCAGAGTGCACATTAATCTGGGAATGCACAAACAAAAGCACTGCTTATTTCAGAGTGTGATTACTCGAAAGCTGCCCATTTGTTCAAATATGTATGGCTGGAAAAAATATATATGGGTTGAAATACATATACACAAATATATAACTCTTGAATTTTGGAGCATGTGTAATATTTTCCTTCTTACAGATGTAGAATAATCATTAATTCATAAAGATCCAAGGCTGCTGTTGCTGATTAGATGTAACTTTTGGCCTTATAAAATATATTACACAATAAAATCTGTGATGTTTTATTCATGCTATCACTGCAGTTTCTCATAGCTGCAGTGTTTCTAATGCTAAAGGGCTGATATGAGTACAAATGATCTTGTTGGTCTTCAGCTGACATTTTAGGTCAATTTTATTTTTTATTTTTTATTTTTCCAAACTGAAGACTGACTGGATGAAAACTTCAGGCACGTTACTTCCGTGTATAAACTACCTCTACTGTTACACTGATATTAACAAGCATTTATTTCTCAAGCTTTAAATAAGAAACAGCTGGTAATGACTTTGAATCTGTTTTAAGAGACATTTTAGGTAAAATGCTGATAGCTTGTAAATGTGTATTCCTGTCTTAGTCTCTGATCGTGCATGCAAGTTCATATGTGTGAACAACGTAAAGCAAGAGGTCAGTCCTACAAAGACTATTCACTTGTCTAAAAATTCACAGACATAAATGTTTTCAGGATCAAGGCCTTTTTCAATAATTGTGATAGTCATGTACCTTGAAGTGACTGACTGATTTAGAATACACTTAATAATTTGATTTTTTAATATAGTAGAAACACTGCATTGATGGGTTACCAAAGCGCGTCATACGAGCTCACACTTCAATCATTTGTAATATATTTTTTGTTTGCTTGTTTTTGGAATTTTTTTTTTTTTTTTTTTTTTTTTTGGTGGTGGTGGTGGTGTTACTGACGGCGCTAACACATAATTTAAACTTTCTAAAAGTCGCAATTTAATTTGTATGGGCCGTGCTATGATATGAGTTTTTCTACGCAGGCTTCTTCCTTGAATTATATTTAGTTGCACATTGACTGCTTTAGAAGAAGCAGCAGCAGCGGATAATACTGGTCTGGTACTGAAGGGTGTGAGGGCAACACCAATATTTTCAGTTGAGAGAAATTTCAGGTTGCTGAAAGTTGTCTCCTAGTTTAGAAGGAGACACCCACCCACCAGGAATTAAACTGAAATCAGAAATGTAAGCTAACAAATGCTTTTGGTGGTGGATCAGCACCCTGGTTACAGCTTATTTACCTTTATGGAAATGTTTGCTGAAAGGGAGGCATTATTTATCTGGAGTCAACTACAGCTGAACTGTCACATCTCCGTCTTCCATAGACTTCCTGCAGGAGACACTGAAAATTTGGTGGCTGCTCTCTGGCCCTGGGAAAGTTGGGGCTCACCCTCTATCATCCGAGGCTCCCTTCCGAGGGCCTGGCAGCAACGCCTCCTGTCTTGCCTTTTGTTCTGTGGTTGGTGCCTACATTTTACCAAATCAGATCTGTGGTTCAATAACACAGAGAAATAACTGCTCCCCATGCTATGTCCCCTTTCAGCAAACCCTTAAAGCACCTTCCCTTTCCCTGTGTTGCCACTGCCTTACCACTATATTTCTAAAGCTTGATGGTTTTGTACACAGGCATTACTTTAAGCTTGGTGTAAGCTCTCTTCCGGTAGCTCAGTTTACCCTTGCATTAGGAGAAGAGAGCATTTCACTTGGATTAGATGTGAGGTATTGAATAACAGGTAAAAGGTTTTCCTTTTTATTGACTGTTCCTGAATTTCCTATGGAAAACATCGTGCATAAGTGATGAGGGGTAGTAGCATTTTTCAAAATCCGTGAGTGGTTTAGTTGCCTGTGTTTAGAAATGATTAAAATCGCACCGAGAAATCTACAGTCTGGTGGTTCTAAGGGATTTCCACACTTCTTACAGTCTGATTCTTGGGCACATTATCAAGCATTTATTTCAGATATTCATTGAGCAGTAGTATTTTTTGCAGATTTGGTATCAGAATAGTGTGGATTAAATCCTCTATTGGTGTACAATTATGTCATTTCATTGGCTTCAGTGGTTCAATACAGATTTGTATCATCTGATAGCTTCCTCTAGCCAAAGCAGGTGCTGTTTGATGGAATGAAGAGGGCCAAGTATCAATTTGATATGCACATTTGTTTCTCCTGTGTTAAAATAATTATAAAAACATCAACTGATATCTTACTGTACTTGCATTTTCATTTCTGTCTGTTCATATTATAAAAAGAGTTGAAGTGTCATTTTTGCTTATTGTCAAGGTTGATTTCGATGCTTTAGTTTTCTTCATAATTAAATCAAAACCAGTTTGCTTGGTATGTGTTTTACAAGAATTTGTCCTTTTTTAGGGGTAATATTTAGGCCAACTCTATTCTTTTATTATAAAAGAAATGTTCAGAAGTTGAATGGAAAAAAATTAATCAGATATTTTTAGTCCTTCTTGTATATGTCTGGGATTCTGTAATGCCCAAATCTCTTTCATGTTCTTTGCAGACTTATCTGGTCTAGCTCTACTTTTTTTCCTTTAGGTTAAATGCCACAAAACCCCTGTGATGTTAACATCCAGTATTGTATTTTTAAAGATTTCTGTTTCCATTTTGTTTCCATGTACTTGTAACATCTTTCTAATCATTGAGATAGATGAAAATTACAAAGTTTTTTTAATCACAAACCGATTCATTTATATAAGTAGACATAAGCTAAAGTAACATGAAGTGTAACAACAGAAATTAAAAATGGCCTTTTAAAAATGAACATTAAAGTTTACATTAAACACATGTGGATAAAAGATTGCTTCAGGAATATATTTCCCTGTACACCATTCAGACAGATGTAACCTAAAAGGCCAAACTCCATGGTAGTCTATTAGCAGTATATGCTTATTTTCCAGACATGTTATAACTGCAGAAACAACACAACTAATTGTCCTGTGACAGTGTAAAGCTTAGTGTACACGTGCACATAAGTCTTTGCAGGATCAGGGCCTATGTCTATTTTTCTTCAGCAGTGTTATCTGCTCTGGGGTTTGGGATGTTTTTTTCCCCTTGGTAATTAAAATGCAGATCTGTCACTGTGGTCACATTTCCCAGCTTTAGAAGGACAGGGGTGATGCCTGTGCTGAATACACACTGTGCTAAACAGTGATTATATTTAATTTTTACTTGATATCTACAGCTGCCTCAGGGTAAGGATCTAGGAGATTTTAAGTGTAGTTCTGTGTACCCAACCCTTTTCACAAGGGTTGTTATGCTGTCAGTTCAGCTCGCATAAGTCACTTTAGATGGTGATGGTGCTATTGAATGGGAAAAGCTGCCAGGCTGGTGGGTGCAAGGGTGCAAGGGCAGGGCAGCAGGAAGCTTGCGATCTCTTTCATGGGCAAGTAGGTATGAGATTGGGTTATCTATAACCCAAAACTTGCCCTCAGAGAGTTGTTTTGGATAATGCATGCATTGCTTTATTCCTGGGAGACAAAGCAGCAGAGCTCCAACCTGCTGCGAATGCACCAGTAGTCGCTAAGTAGCCTCTGGTCTCTTCCCCTGGTAGATCTCCAAAGCTTTTCATGAGCTCCAGCCTCTGCCTTGCTCTTCTCCATCCTTTTCCTTACTGGTGGGTGGAGGGGCTCTGCACTGGCACCTCATGGCTAGTTCTGTTTAGAGCTTGAGCATGTAGACGAGTGCTCTTTCCTTTAACTCCTTCTGTGGAGGATGCTTAAACAAGGAAAGCCCTGCTCAGGATTAGCAAAGAAGAGGAGATTGATGGAAGGCTGCTCTCTTTTATACCCAAACTCTGTAATTTACATTTGCATACAGTTTCTTGTGATTGTAAAGGGTTTAACTTGTATAAAGCGTTTGACATGACACATTTCATAAGAATCAAGAATGTAAATATTTTTAGCATTTGTAGTTGCATAACCAGGGTGTCTGTTTCTGATTTTTTCTTAAGAAGAATGTAACAGGTGAACTGGTTTTATGGGTGTTTCATTGCAACCTATGGAGCCTTTGCTGATCTAAGTTTGATTCTTATAGCTTTATATATATATATATATTTATTTAATTCAAACACCATTTTCCAAAAGACTACTGGCAAGAGGATATCTTAAAATAACCTGCTTGAAATTTATCCTTTTATAAAAAATATTTAAGCTTGTAGCAGTTTCCAGTCTATTCTGTAATTGCAAGAATAAGTATGTCATGTCTAGCCAATAATATTATGTCTCAAATAATATTATTTCTGAATAATAGGAGAACATTCTAGAACCTATAAGCACTTTTTCTGGGTTACACAAACACACTGTTTTGCCTGAGAAATCCTAAGGTTTATGCATTTTATTAGATTGTTTGGTTTGTTTTTTTCCACAGAAAAGTAGACAGTATAATGGAGCTTTAGTCCATCTTCTATATTTTTCCACACATCTTGGTGTCCTCCTGTATTTCATCAGAGATTTAGGAGCAACTTGGCTAGTGCTTTTATTCTATGGCATCATATTTTTCTTCCTTTTTTTTCATGTAAGATTAGATTATTATTATTGTATTTACAATACCCGTTGCAAAATTTCATCTCGTATTACAGTGTCTGCAATGACAAACCACAGCTTGTCTGAGACTGGGAATATTTTCCTTGAGAGTCTTCATCATTGGACTATGGTGTGTGTATGTCAGTTTTACTGAGAGGTTGGATTAGGGTATCAGCTGTCACTGAATCTTGTTGGGATTTATATTTTGGCTGTACACCACACAACTGTGTGAAGACTGGCCTCCGCAATCTAGGAGATGCATCTTCTAAATCCTTCCTTGCGGCTGTTACTAGTGGCTTTGTTTCTGACAGTTTCTAATTTTCTGTACATAATAAAATCAATTATTTTGCACATACATGCTAAAGCTAGAGGCTGTTTTTTGACTGTGCATTCTACAATTAGTTATGTAAATAGCAGCATATGCTACAAGTTTCCAGTGCTCACCCTGCCTTTATAGAAGTGTTGGCTCAGGCTCTGCTTCAAAGTTAGTTGGCAGAGGTGTTTGGTGCTCTGTGGCTCAGGCTCTGAAGACAATGCTTTCTTCATCAGTTTTCCCTTGTGTTTGGTGTGTTAGTCTATAGTACATCTATAGTACATGTTTCTATGCCAAAGCTAAGACATGACTCGAATGCACTAGGGATTTTGTTAGTCAGATGTTCAAACTTCCCCACATTTTTCTTGGTTCATATATAGAGGGATACTGGTAATTGTACATGGGCTGTGAAACACCTCCTGTCTGTATAGTCAATCTTCCCGCTATCCCACTTGGGTTATTTCTTTAAATAACAAAGAAATAATAAATAGTTTCTTTATTGAAACAATAAAGTTTGAATTCATGTCTCTGCCTAATGGTTTCTAAACCAGCCCTTTCCAGAGATTTCAGAGGTATATAATGAAGTTATATTATTATTTAATCACATATGAAAGCCTATTGCAATCTCTTCAATGTCATCAAATATTTCGGTGTCTTTTTGAAAAATACTTCAGCTGCAGAGTGTAATCCACAAGGTAGGTTGGTAAAGCAGCAAATTCCAAGTGGGGTTTAAAAAATGCTCACATGCAAATCAGTTTGTTTTTCATCTTCTCCTAGAAGATTCTGCTGGAGCCCTGATCAAGCACTCAATGTAGAGCAGCTTTTGGGACTTTGTTTTTCAGCAGGACTTCTGAATCTTAAATCACAAGCTTCCATAGTTTCAGTCACAGAAAACAGACAGGTTTGTTAAAGCTTATTATCTGTTACTTTTGCGCTAGCTCCCTGTATGGGGTGGTTGGGTGGGTGGGCATTCTTTAAAAATAATTTTGGTTAGGAATTTTTTATGTTGTGGCACCTACTAATACAGGATATTTGTTGGATGTGCGAGCTCCTCCAGAATTCACTAATGAAGTTCACTTATCTCTTAAGTCAACTCTGTGCTATTACATTCAAGAACAATTCAAGGGCAAGTAGTAGTAAAGCCACAATGTAACAGTAAACAGGAGCTTAATGGCTGACATGAGATTGAATTTACATGCTATGAAAAGCCTCTGAAAAAAAAAAAAAAATCAGACAAAACTCAGGTGAGAATCCAAGCCCCTGTTGTGGATTGACCAAAAAAGTCCTTGGATATTTTAAAGACTAGTTGATATGCTCACTTTTAAGGAGTAATTAGCTCAGATTCTGCTGGGTGCATGAGACAAAATATGCCAAGTGAATATATGTCCTCATAGATGAGGAAAATTCCTAAATCTAAGACAGTAAAATAATGAAGTGCTTTTTTTAAAAAAGGAGCTAGCATAGTCGGAAAGGTGGGAAAGAAAGTCCTTTCACACAGTGTAACTGGTGTATTGGGTTGGTAGAAACAGATCTGCAAAAGGAGAGACCAGTCATAGGTAGTACAAGCAACAGTCTTCCATCAATATCCTTCACCTATTGTCTTCCAACCAGGGTCATTAACAAGCGACTACATGCATGGGACCTTTTATATTAGAAAAGGACAAGGATTACTCTTTGACCTGGAGGACTTTAATTCCTGCATATTGCTAAATAGTGCATGCATTAGGCTCTTCTTCGGATATAGGGGTTCATTAGCACACACCTTCTGTCATAAATCAAGTGTTCATGCCCTCATATTTCTGAACGTGTAAGGTGGCTCATGAAAGAGCAAATTCCAGAGGCAAAGTGACCTGTTGGTCTAATAGCAGCTACTTTAACTAAGATACATACTTTAACTATACTTCTTTAAGATTACTTTTTTTAACCCTTTGTCTAACTTAAATTTATCTTTTAAAATCTATTCCACTAAACATGTATAAAATCTACGCATAGGCAAATGCTTAGAAACCAACTATAATTATGCTAATCATATTATTGATGAGATAAATGATAAATGTGGAAGCAAGTAGGTTAATTTGGCCTGATGAATGGCTTAAAATGATGATTTTGTAAGTAATATTTTTTTCTTTGAAAGTTAACCTATTCTCCAAATGTATTTAAAATGTTAATAAACTATTAAATGAACAAGTAACACTATATTCAACATTTTTACACCATTTCTACAGTGGGTAAAATTGTAGTATAAAGTTGGTGTATACACGATAACAATTTACATGTTTATTTTACCATCTGGTAAATGTGTAAACGATATTTTGAGAAGCACATTTCAAATTCACTTTAACAACTTATCCCCGACAATATGTATCCTATCTCATGTACTGACTGGAAGGATTTTGAAAACCTCTCAGAGAGAAATGCAGTAACAAAACATATTATTTTTTTAGTGATGCTTAAGATCAAGCTTAGCACCAAGTTGGAGGTCTTTTACCTTTTGGGAAGCATTTTGGTATGTTAGTGGTGTCGAAAAGAGATTTCAGACTATATAAAGATATCATCTCATCTTCCCTAAAGAAACCATAGGGTGCATAGGTAGCAATAACAAAACAAATGCAGTTTGCTATGTTGTTGTATAACTGCACTGTATCCTTTCCAGGGGGTTTGAATTTGCTATCTCTTGTGTCTAAATATGGGAAGCTCATTATTAGAAGTGTTACAATGAACCCCAAGTGGATTGCTTTTCTCATGTACTTTAACAGCACTTTGACACTGCAGCCTTCTGCCTTTTTATTTTAGTCTTCTGTTTATTGGTCTCCCTGGATTAAATTGCAACCACTTTCTTAAATATAACAAACTAGAGAATATTCTGTTGTAGCCCAGCTTTTATTCACCCTTTCCTGGCTGTTACTAATGTTAACCGGGGGGGGGGGGGGGAAGACTTCCTCTTCTCCTCCCCCAATCCCAATAAAATGTAAAAAACTCTGCCCTGAAAGCAAGTCTGCTTGGAGAACACCTCCACACTAATTACCATCTGGCCAATCTGCAAATGAGGTTTGAGAGCAGATTTCAAATGTAGGCTCCAGCTAGTCCGTGCCTTATATCAGTCCATTAGTATTTTTTTAAGAGATCTGAAAGCATTTAGGCAACCAAAGAGCAGGCAGGTACCTTAACTTCTGGAAAACCAATCGGGCATTTATTTGTTCCTTGCAGGGTCTAAATGCCTTTGACCTGGTACCTGATCAGCAATGCTCCTTTAGCGTTTGTGGCAGCATTTTGTTGAGTATATACTTTATAATGGCCAATGATCTTAAAACACCTTTTAAAATGCATTGGTGAAAAAAATGTATAAAATTATTGTACAAATTGTAGTTACTCCTGTATTAAAGTTAATGAATTACAATACTAATTTGTTTTTATTTATGTGCTATTTCAGCATGGGAGAAAACCCTGCTTAGCACACAGTCAGATCCATTACTCATCCGGACTAATCAGAGAAACCTGTGAGCTGCTCTGATTTTATGTGTGCATTTAAAACCAGATTTTATTATTATTAATGATAATAAAACCAGGTTGTTATTAAACAGCAACATTAAACTTAAAAATATATTTGCATTTTTGCAGGTTAATTAGGCACACTGCTTTTAGCATTACTGTTGTGTTTCATTTAGATATTACATGCATTTCACTAATGAATTTCAGGTTCAGCAGCCATTTTCTCTTCCTCCCTTACAGAGATTAGACAGGACCTTTCCTGTTTGTAAATCAAAGATGATGTAATTCTTATCAGACTTAAAGAAATAATTTTTCTTTTCTCTTCCCTTTGCTGGCTTCTTGTTTTGTCTCAGCTTTGTGAAAAGTGCTGTCACTCTTATGTAAACAATAATCTATTATTGTGTTTTTAATGATAACAAAATCCCAGTCCAGAAAGCCTTTCAGCAAAACAGCACTAGCTGTTTAGGACACTTGCTGTTATAAAAGATGTTCCTACAGGAGCCAGTTAGCTCATGGGTGAAGTCCCAATTGAGAACACCTGGGAACATGTAGAACTGAACCTGAGTTTTGTAGCGCCAACAGCAGTTTCTAATAGGTACTTATAATGTCTTTCTCTTTAGGTTGTCTGCTGGTATCTATATTGCAGAAGCAGGTGGTCAAGAAATTACTCAGGGGTTTGAAATGGTGTTTAATTGGAATCACCTGGAAAAAGTGGGCAACACGTGGAAAATCTACTTCATAGAGTTCTGGAGAGGCTTCCTGAGGTGGCACAGGTTTGAAGGTAGGTAGTAAATAGACTAGGCCTTGAACACTGGGTAATGTTGCTTTTATTGTTTTGCATTGGAATTTTAATATGGCAATTTTTTGATGGAAAAGAATTTTGCTCTGTAGCTATTTACTGTTAGATGTGGTGTTTGCAATCATGCCTGCCAGCACCAGGAAGGAATCTGCCCCTTACCCTATGATCACATTTGTCCTGGTGGATTCCAAATAGAAGGTCCCTTGGCTTGCAAAATGTAAGCTGTTTCCCTTTAAGTGAAAAATATCCAAGCCCATTTAAAAAAGATTAATAAAAAGTGACCTTTCAAAAAAGTGAGTTAAAATTATATATTTAGTTCTCATATTGTTAATAATTGGTGCTCATTGGCCTCAGAAGCTTCCCCGCTCCCCATGTTTTTCTGTGTGTCTGCTTACTTCCAATAATTGTAAATATCAAACTATGTATTTAGTGCTTTAACTTTTAAAATACAATTTTAAAATTAAATGTGAAATTTTTATAGATTTTGATATTGACTAAAATGGCCCTTTTAAAGTGACATAAATACATAAATGGAGATTGATAAATTTATTTCAGACTACCATATGGGAAGGCTGATTACAAGGGCATGTGGAGCACAAAGCCAATTAAAGATATTCTTACTTCTTACTGTGGACCGTTGCTGCCTTCCCCATGTTCCCTGGAAGCTAAACTGAGTAGCATTTATGAAAAATATTAAGCTAAGGGTATCATCATAAATTTTCTCTTTATGTAGTCCTGTTCTCTATTGACAATCAGATTTGCATCAAAGAACATGACACCAGTGACTTGCTGGCAGCTTAAGTAATTGGGGAAAAAAGTGGTTATTCATATGGAAACAGGAGTTGGCTCATTACAGCCAATCACCTGAATAGCAAATGGTATGGCTGCCAATAGATGGAGAAAAAGGCAAGTCTAGTGGAAAATAGGAGCATTTAAAGGCCAAGAAAAGACATATGGTCTGTCTATGCTTGCCTTATATGCCTGGAAATTATAAATTAAGCTACGATATAACCCACCACCTCAATGTGAAATTCTCCATTTTCCCCATATTAATCTTGAGAAATTTAACAGATTTGGCTACTAATACTGACTTTAGCTTTTGTAACAGCATTGAAGTTTTATATAAAAATAATGGCTGAATTTATTGTTGTTTAATATTTGATTCTGTTATGGCCATAAAGGATGTACATTTGAAATAAGCTCTCTTTCATAGCAATTGCAGATGTGGATCTGTTTTGTCCTTTATAGATGTTCATATTTTCATAAGGGTAGGCAAGAGGAGAAAGCAAATTGTTTTTGGCTGCTCCTTTTTATAAGGTAATCCTGTGATGATGATATGAAATGATTTGTGTCTTTAATGGATATCTCATTTACTGTTAGTGGTAGTCATAATTTTAATTGTGTGCTAATGCTCTCCTTTACTCCTTAAGGTATATTGGACTTTTATTTCATTACAGGAACAATACAGGCTCAAATTGGTCTGTAAGTTTCAGAAACTGTGGGCTTATAGAGGAGGCTACCTGACCACTTTTCTGGTAAAGCATTAGTAAAAGTTGAGAATACAAAATCTTCTAAAATGTGCTTGTGTAGATGCATTTCACTTGAGAGACCAAGTTCTTGAGTATCTGAGGGCAGTTTGAGTTGTAAAGATTTTATGTGGCCTCAAGATTGTGAAGGCCTGTACTCTTCTTAGCTGCCGCCTTCATGAGCTTTTTTTGTTTGTTTGTTTGCTTTTTTTTTTTAATAGATTCCTTATTCTAAATCATCCCATGATCTAGAGTCACGTGGAGAACAGATGCTGAATTCTGCACCTTTTTTAATGCCATGTGCTGAAAATCCAATGGTTTCTCCTTTTCAGTTAGAAATACTGAGAAAACACGGGCCCCTGACATAAGCTTCCCGGACCTTGTTTCTCCATTTTATGTACCTGAAAGAGTTACTAAAGCTATTATTTCTGGTTTGTATTCATGTGCTTTAAAAATAAACTATTTTTTACATATTCCAAAATTCCTGATTGCAGCTGAAACCCCTTTTTTTAGTTAATGAATAATTTCTGACTTCATTGTAGTATTCTAGGAACAATGAAGCCTAAAATTTTGAATGAAAATTTGGATTTAATGGAGGAACAATGAATAGTAAAATTGTGTATTACAACTAGCATGCATTTAAAATTTGATATGTGATAGATGTTGTGAAAACCATGGAATTTGGGGCTGCATAAAAATGTATATATGCTTATCTAAAATAATCTCATCTATAAAGTTTCTAATTGGGTCCAGTGACATAGTACACTTGCAGTTCTTCCCCTACCCTCGCCACTGTTAGGTCCTTTCACAAGTACTTCTGTTCTCCTCTTCCTTACTGCTTCTTTGCGGGTGAGTGACCTGCTGGCTTAATTTCCCTGTCTTATTTCAGCACAGGCACAATCAAATCATCTCAACTGGTGACCCTTCTGACAACGAACCTCAGAAATGAAGTTTCTTCATCCACTTTGAATCTGGTGCGTGTCCCACAGGGTTATTTTGGGATTTCTGAGGTGCAGGGCAAAGAGAAGTAAATCTGCACAATTCTGAAAAAGTGCTGCTAAGAAAAGTTCTTATGAAAATATTGCTTTATTTTGGGATCATCCTGCATTTGAAGTATACAGGCTTATATTTCAAGAAGTTCCATCTTGGTGAACTTTTTCATTCAGATCCAAAAATTAACCCATAACTCTTCAGTAAAGCCTTACCAGGGAAGACCAGTCTAGGTAACAGGAGCCTTTGCCCATCAGTATACACTGGCATCACTCATTTACTGTAGCTCCAATTAATGGTAGTAGAAGTTACACTTGTAAATTCCCCCACGCATTAATGAGCGAACAGACTCCCTCTGTTTAGTTAACCATCTTCCAGTTACCTGGCACTTTCCCCATCCCTTGTGAGATCTCAAATATTTAATTAAAGCCTTTTTTTTTTTTTTTCTTTTTTCTTTTTTTTTTTTCCTCCCCCCACTCTCCTTCATTCAGTTTGTTGAGTTGTAATTCTTGTTGGCCTGATGCCTTGGCAACATTCAGCGCTTCTAATTGCCTATATAGTCTGGCCTAGTCATGGAGCCTTTTAACTTTCATTGAGGCTTCCAGCAGTATCAGCCTTGCTGGTCACAAGCTTCCCACTCAGGTTCCGTTCACAGCCCTTTCGCTGATTACTTGTTATGTATTTAAAGAGCTCCATACTGTTTATTTCATTTCCTATTTGAGATAGTCTGTTTGCTTAATTTTTTTCTATGCTAATTTAATTTTAAACATATAGGGCTGTCTTCCTGGTCAAACAAGCCAGAATTTTGCATCCGTATGTTACATTAAATAATAATAATAATAATACAACAAATAATAGTCAATGCTTTCTGCTTCTGTAATGTCTACTATTCAACGATCTCAAAGCATTCTTATTTTACAAGTGGTAAAATGGTGTCAAGAGACATGAACTACTTGTTAAACATTACGTGTGACATCTGTTACAGAGCCAGGCATAGGATTGAGTAGTTTGGTTTCACTAATAGCAGTTAGTCTAATAATTGCAATATGCTATAGGAATTATTAGGCTAAAATATGCTTGAACTGAATGGGCTGTACCCTTGTAGAGCTATGTACTGTGGAGACTTGTGCTCAGAATATCGTGTTTGTTGGTATATCAGACAGACTGGAAAGTGGAATCCAATGGATATTGATGTGGTCTCTGTAAAGGTTAGTAACCCCTGTAAGTGTAAGTCATGTTGGTTTTATAGTCATTATTATGAATCACAAATAGATTAGAGTCATTACTTTTAATCAGAAATAGTCGGGTATATTTTGTCTCATTTTGTTTTCTGCATGAAGACCTCGATTTCAGCAAACCTCTGGCTTACTATGGTTACAGTAAGTCATTTATGTCTCTGCAGAGATAACACGCTAATGTTAGGACTTATGCTAACATAATCTGAATGTGTCCTCTTTCAATGTCTGGCAGCATACAGAGGGCAACTGAAAATGGTCACTACAATTTGTGTTTTTTAAGGTTGCTTTTGTCCAGCAGCTAATCATGGCTCTATGTTGTGAGGGCTACCACAACTCTCATCCATGACCAAAGTCACATTCCTTTGTATGATCACTTTGAAGTAGTCAATAGCTGATTTTTCAATGCCTGCACTTGGCTTTTAGGATGTGAATGCTTATATGCATTTTTATTACATACGTGTCTTCTTCCCAAGATCAGACAGCAGAATGCAAGAGTGAAGAAGAACCAATGTGACTATATCTGTAGTATACGTGAGTGGAGGTCAAGCAAGTAAAAAGAAGGAGAAATCAGTGCTGGCTGGGAAAGGTTCTCTAATGTGGTAAGCATGGTGAAATGATCTTTTATTGTTTTCTGGAGTGAAATTAACTTAATTCCTGTGGTGGTACAAGGATTACTAGGGACTGCATAGGAATAATAAAGTGGGCTGGAAAGCTAACAGCTGAAGTATGTGGAAGTACAAGGTTATACAATGTCCTTAAAAGAAAAATCTTAAAATGGAATCTGGTTGTTTTCTTCAGACAAGAGCCACTCAAACTGTGATCATGTCGGAAAAACACAATATAAAAACCAGTTTGCTTCAAATACAGGATTACATTTGTAAAAAAGTGTATGTCCAATAATATTTTTATTATCCCTTGTTTGACCCATGTGTATTCTGAGCTCAGTATTAAGCATAACTTGTTGCCCATGGATGCGTTTGGGCTTCTGGAGAAAGACTGTGTGGGCTTTTGAGCAATAGTCTGCCAAGCAATATATCACGAATCCTAATTGTTTTAGAAAACAGTTGTTCTTTTTCTTCAGCAAATACTGTTGTATCCACATTATTAACATAGATATGTATAGTCTTTTTGAAAAATCATTCTCGGTTTAAAGAATTCTAATGCTTCATACAGTGATTATGCAAAAGTCTCATGTATAAGCAATGCCGATGTTACTGGAAGCGCCTCATACAGAGTCCAAATATAGCAGATCAAATCAAAACTGTGCTACATCTTAAGCAACTGTTGACCCATTTCCATATCAAATTGGTTTCTGTCATAGAAGACTTTGCTTTTTCTTTTAGAGATATTTACTTGTGCTGTGCTAGCTCAACTACAGTAACAGCATGTTTTATTGTAAGAACATTAAATAATTGGTCAATTGGGTTTTAGCTTTGTATATTAACAACTTTCTATTTAAGAAACTGTCATAATGAAAGGTTTGTTCCTGCTCTGTGGTATGTGAACATACCACTGGCTCCTGTAAAATCAGTTGCCATGATTCAGCACACGCAGAGAGCCAGTGCTAGGTGCTATGCCATGCTCAGGATGCCTACCAGTTGGCTTGATAAGCTCAGTCCTAAATATCTAACTTAAACTGTGGGGAGGAAATTCTATTTTGAAGATTTCACTTTGTTCTTTGTTTACCTTTTTCTTTTTTGAGGGCAGAGGGGAGGGACCAACAGAATTAGTGGACTCTGGCATATCAGTAAAATCTCAGAGATTGCCATAAATACCTAGAGTAGGAAGAAGGTGAGTTGTTAGCAGTGTAAAGCTTGTTTGTGTCACTTTGTTATAACATTAGCAGTATCTTAATATAGATTTCTTTTTTGGCTTCTAATGATACATTCGTTTCACTGGGGAGGGGATAGGAAAAATGTGCTACTGCTGTTTTTCTGACATGAACTGCTCTTCCCCTCCATGGCTCCTGGAGCCTCCTCAGGTGCTAGTGGGCCCTCTCGTGGGGCTGGCCACCGAACCCTGCTCCAGCTCCTGCTGTGTTTGGTAGACATGCCTCATTGTGTGTGGACACTGATGTAGCTGACACTGCCAAAAAGTAAATCTCAGACCCCTGTAACATTTTAAAGCAAGACTTATTTCTTGCACAGAAAATGTATAGCCCAGGCTGCAGGCAGCAGGCCAGTGGGGACCACAGCAAGCCTGCCAGTGCCCATGATCTAAATAATCTGTTATGTTGCACGCCATCAAGTTGCTTCTACAAAATTAATTATATAATATCAGCAATATTTGAGCATTTTGGCTTAGAAATTTCAAATAAATTTGCTTTTTTCCAATTTTTTTTTTCTTTTTGCTTTTTATATGTTCAAGAAAATAATACTATTTGAAAAATACATGTAATAAATCATTTAGGTGATTTTGATACCTTAACAGCAGTTCTGTGCTGAGGTTATATATTTTTGTCATCAGTGTCTATACAAATGATTCAAATGTACAAGAACAATTTGTAAACTTAGTATATTTGTACTTTTTCAGTTTTTCCTTTGAAAAGTGGGTTCTTATCACTTGCAGGAGCAGTGCTGTTAACATCAGAGTTTTCACTAAAAGCTAAACTTATTTTCTGAGGACGTGGTTTTACACATGCCACCTCCCAAAAGACTTTTCTGATCTCAGTTAGCAGAACCTACTGTTTCCTCCTCAGACTCAAGATCTGTATGTCAAATATAGAAACAACAAACGTGTGGTTTTACGTCTCATGTCAAAGATGATGCCTTCAGAAAGCATAGCTGTTTCCACAATGATGCCAGGGCAGGCTACAATATTAACTGACAGGCATGGGAATCTTATATTTTACTGGGTATGTCCTGATGCAGGACTAGCCTAAGTTGTGCCCTGCAAGCAGGCAGGTTACAGCCTGCTTCAGCTGCCCTGCAGCTCCTGTTCCTCAGTGGTGCTAAGTTCTGTGTTCCCACCTCTGCATGTGGAGACCCTCCAGTAGCATGGGGCTGTTCAGGGACTGGTGACCCATGAGACAAGCTGCGTCATGATAATAATCTGTAATGGAACATTTTCACATCAGAGAATGAAGATTTTTTTCAAAATGTCATTTCTAATGCAGATAATTTGCTTGAAGAAGCAAGAAAATCAAGAAACAGCAAATTTCCAGGGGGTTCCTTGTGAGCCTGGGGTTCCAGTTTCCACCTTTTTGGCAATCTGTGTATTGCGTTGATCTCACAAGTGGACAGTTTCAGATCCTGCCTGTCTTACTGATAAGCCTCTTAAGGCTGAAGGATGCAAGTTTCTTGTTGCCTTGCCTGTGTTGGAAGCTCAAATAGCCTGACGGGAACTCAAAAACTGTGAGGCTTTGAAGTTGCTGTGCAAGCCAGGGCTTATCATCTCCAGGTTTTTCAGAGTAAGTGGTCTATCATAATTCCTTCCACCACTGATTATCACGCCTGTTTACCTATGAATGGCTGTGATTAATTAAATTATTGTAACTGGTGAATAATTAAATTATTGTACTGTAGTTTTACAATGCCAGAGAAGCAAAACCTGCCTTTGTAATAGTGTTTTAGGTTGCTTCTGGCTGCAGACTGTGAAGGTGCTAGTTGTATTTGAGAATTTGGCAAATACTGGCTAAAGGAAGACTGAATCTAGGCTGTGTTATCCAGCCTTTCATATCTGTGAATTCCAAAACTATCTGAAAGGAGATATAGCAAAACAAACCCTTTCTTAAATCTAAGTGGTATTCTCCAGCTGGAATCCTGTTACACATCATCAGATACAAATATTGGTTTTGATGAACTCCTCAAATTGATGTGGTGGATTTTTTTTTTTTTTTTTTTTTTTTTTTTAAATATTCCACTGCACTTGGCAAAACAAGGGAATAAATGGAGTAGAAAATTTCTTTGGAGTAAATAAAAGGTAGCTGCTATTAGCATTTAGATTTGTATATGATAAAAACTATTTGTGTTCGGGTTTGGGGATGATGCAACTTTGAGTCATTCTTAAATGAGAGACATGGGTCTGAATCACAGCTAAACAAGTCACTACTATTTTTTTTTCCTTCGGGGATCTTCAGCCTGGCTTTGTTCAGTGAAACTGAATATGCCACATTAGAGCACAAGCAGATGATTACCAACAATGTTTATTGATGCTACCACTAAAAGAAAATGGCAGACTGATATAAAATAAAGAGACTTAGCAGATGGGATATTGGCATTTGAATTGGTTAAAATAGATTACTGATTTTACCCCAAACCTGCCCTTTTATGAACACTGTGGTATTGTCGCTTGTGGAAGTATTGTAAATAGAATTCATCCTTATAAAATTATTTCTCATTGCAGACTCAGACTATTTATTATTACACATGCAAAGAATATTTTATTACCAGGGAAGTCTAAAGCAGTGGTTCCTTGTTAGAGCTCCTGTCAACAATGACTGTAGACATAAGCTGCTAGCATAGAAAGTTAGATTAAAAGAAACCTTTCTTGTTTCTAGGCATCCCCTTACTATAAAACCAGCAAAAGCAGATCTGCAAAGGTAATTAGACACATGCCTCTAATTGAAATCAATGGGAATTAGAGTCAATATCTATTCGATATTGACTGCCTTTCATTAAACCCTTGTGACTGCACAGTGCTGAGAACAACATGAGCCTGAAGAGGGACACAGAAAGTCCAGCTGAAGGGTAGAACTGTGACATGTGCTTCGACCCTGCTAAAACTAAAATGCAGATGTAGAATAGGCCTAGGATAGGTGTAAGAACTTAGTGGAATTTAGGCTATGTGTATCTGGCTCTAGGTGCCTAAATAAGACCATAAGGTCTTCATCATGGTAACTCTCATGGACTCCAGGCTAGCGTGAGGAGGCATGCAATGATTAATTAGGTCTTTGGTTTTAACATCTAGCATTTTGTACTATGAGTATCCAGCAAGCTCTGCATGGGTTATCTTCATTATTGGCAACCCTTTTTCCTGTGTCAAGGCATGTTATTTACATGTAGGTCACCAAAACAGTCCTGGCTCACCAGTATTTGCTCTGGTGGCTTTTTGCACTGGATACAGTTCTTGATATAGCTGAATTAATGGTGACCCTTAGTATCCAGGATGATTCATCACAATGCCAATGCATATTTATAGCAGCAAAAATTCATTCAGTGCTAGTCAAGGAAATCATGTGTGAATTTAAGTCCAGTTGGCAAGGTAGTACAGTATCTGAAATGTTGGCTGTGCAGCAGCTGTCATTCTATGCCAATCTATTCTATCATACAGTAAGCAGGTGGCTCACACATATTGTTTTTACTACATATCATTTTAATTTTGCAATGTCTCACTGAAATAGGAAATGTGTGCTACGGATTTCAATAAGATTTTCTTTATTGAAGCATGTTAATAGCATGCAGCAATTTACAGTATAGTTGGAGTAATACAGCAGCTGCTGAACCTGTTTATTCCCTATGGCTGTAGTTGTGTATCAGTCTTAAGTGAAGCTAATTAACTTCTATTCATTAGGGATTTTACATAAATTCAAGCAGAAAAGAGAATACAAGCCTCAAACAGTTTGTGTTCCTTCAACACCCTTTTGCGATGCCATACTGCAGCAACCCGCCTCCTCTGGTAGACATGCGCTGTCCTCAGGCCAGCCGAGGGGGACTCTCTGGGCTCATCTGTATTTCTGAGATTTGGGAATTTTTTGATGGCTTGATCTGCTGAAGGAATTGCCTTTATTGCAGTGTGGCATGTTAGCTGTTGTTTGGGAAAATGATATCTCGATGCATTATAAATAACAGTTCTCACAATGCAGCCCCTTGGTGTTTCACCTCTCATCAGAGCTAGCATTTGAGTAGGTCAGGTGAGGCTGGCAGGACAGGGAGTGACAGTGTCCAACTCTGGACAGCCTTAGCATCCTCATACAAATGTGGTCTCTGTTTCTGGTATTGGATGATCTTCTTGGCTCGCTTGATTCTCAGTATATTTCTCAGCTTCGTCTTACTCTGTTTGGGCAAACATTTTCTTTCACAATAAGCAGTATCTCCTACTCAGGTATTGTTTCGGTTTGTATTTTTTTAATTTTCTGACATTTCTTGGCCTGGCAGGATATCTTGCTTAGTCTGATTGTAACTCCTATTCACATTATGGGAAGTTCTCGTAAGATACTTCTCTTTGTGTGAATTACTGTTGATAGAACTGGTAATGTTTTTTTTTTTCCTGTCTCTGGGAGTTGTTTGTTTGCCTTTCACTTACAAAGCACATTGATAGCAGAACCCTTGCCTTGGCAAGGGTTTTCCAAAGTCTGTTCTCTGAGGGGGAGTTCAGGCTGAAACAAAAAAAACCCACCTAAAAATATAAAAAATAATTAATGGGAATTGTAAAGGGAAAAGAAGGATAATAATGAATATAGTATATGGGACTGCTTCACACCCTTTAGGCTGAAATGCCTCTGAATTCAAGATTTGCATTTGGTGAAAGGAAGTTTTTCCCCAGGTGAGCCAAAAGACTATGATAGCCCACCTGACTTCCTAAGGGCTTGTTTCATTTTCCCCTTCTCTTTGTGCTTGCTTTGTCCTTCTCTCACTTGCACGTAATTACTGAATGTTTCTTCTTGCTCCCTCTGACTTTGTCTTGTCTTCTGTGTCCTGCAGACTTCTTTCACTGTCCCTCTCTGCTGTTGATCTCTTCTTACGGCCATGACAGTTTGCCAGTTCATGTATCATTTCAACTGAACGTCCAGTTCCTCTGAAAACCCCACTGTAACCCTCACGCTGTTCCAAACTAAAACTGTTGAGGCTGAGAATGAGATTAAGTGAAGTATCAACACCATCCTCTCTTCTAAAATGCAGCTATTTTCTACGAATCAATACGGTATCGTTCCACTGCATATCACGCTGCCGGCTGCTCTGGCACAGGAGCTCCCTGCAGTTGTGCCATTTGAACGCTGAGTGGCACTAAAGCCCATGTCACTGGCAACACGAGGCATTCCAAAACGGTTCTCAACTCAGGAGGAAGTAACTAACTAGCTAACATATGAGAGGGCTTTTGTTTGGCTGGGAAGGGAGGTATTGTAGATGCAAACCTGTAACAGACATTACATATCTTGGACATGTTCTTAAGTTTTGCTAGGGATCATTCTGAAGCCATTTAAGAATTTTTCTGACCATGATACTGACTTTTTCTTTTTTTTTTTAACTAACTGACTTTACTATTTAGCTTCAGGCACATTCAGTGTACTAAAAAAAAAGGCATTCATCTGGAAATCCCACATAAATGTGAAGTTAAAAAGAAATTTCTCAGTTTGTTCAGCTCAGAGAAAGTGTGGAAAACCCCCAGTGCTGTAAGTGCTATTGAACAACCTTGATGTTGTTTCTAAAAATTGTTTGTGGGCAGCAATTCATATTTTGTAATACCCCATTGTTCTGGTGAAATTTTGTACAATTTGAAGCTAGTTGAGACCCTGCTCCTACTTATTCAAAAGGTACAGTTTGATCACAGAATCACAGAATCCCGAGGGTTGGAAGGGACCTCAAAAGATCATCTAGTCCAATCCCCCTGCAAGAGCAGGGTAACCTAGAGTACATCACACAGGAACTTGTCCAGCCGAGCCTTGAATATCTCCAACATAGGAGACTCCACAACCCCCCTGGGCAACCTGTTCCAGTGCTCTGTCACTCTCACAGTAAAGAAGTTTTTCCTGATGTTCACATGGAACCTCTTATGCTCCAGTTTATACCCATTACCCCTTGTCCTATCACTGGACATCACTGAGAAAAGCCTAGCTCCATCATCCTGACACTCACCCTTTACATATTTGTAAACATTGATGAGGTCACCCCTCAGCCTCCTCTTCTCCAAGCTAAAGAGACCCAGCTCCCTCAGCCTCTCCTCATAAGGGAGATGCTCCACTCCCCTAATCATCTTTGTCGCCCTGCGCTGGACTCTCTCCAGCAGGTCCCTGTCCTTCTTGAACTGAGGGGCCCAGAACTGGACACAATATTCCAGATGCAGCCTCACCAAGGCAGAGTGGAGGGGGAGGAGAACCTCTCTTGACCTACTGACCACACCCTTTCTAATGCACCCTAGGATACCATTGGCCTTCTTGGCCACAAGGGCACAGTGCTGGCTTTTAATTTCCTTCAGAAAAATAGTTCCTGCTTTTATTGTAAGAACGCTGTTTTTGTGAGTAGCTCATGACATGATGTTACATTCAGTTTTCTTAAGAGGTCAAGATCATCTGTGCTTTACTTGAACAAAACACCTGGAACTTCACCTTGGACAGCTGCACTTCGTGGTTGACAGTTTTCACTGGAGCTCAAGACTAGCACATTGCCATTATTCAGTGTGCTGAGGACAAGACTGCACTCTTGGCTTTGACCTGAAATTCAGGAGGTATAGCTGTAGTATGTGCTTAAAAGCGAAACATTCCAATGACAGGACATTGAATTGTGTATACAAGTGGCATGCCCTATTTATTTAGTCACTAATCAGACTTGTATTATTAATCAGAGAAGTGCCTTATTTCTCTTCACAGCTGGCAGATGATTGTAAGGTACAGAAGAATTTTAAGAGGATGGGTGTGGGAGTTTAGTGGCAAGCATTACTTTTTGCCACCTTTCATTTGCACGCTGTGGCACTGCCTTGTTTCTTCACACCACTTTAAGGCAGGTAAGACCTTCCAGTTAAATGAAACTGAGCCAGCTGGACAAGGTCTGGCTTCACCTAGAAAAGATGACAGTTTCCATAACGATTTACCTAAACTTAGAGGGGCAAAAACCTTAACTTCATGTCCAAGCACAGCTTAAGGCAGAATTGTAATTATAGAAGACTACTGTGTCCTGAGCATAGGACAGAGTTTATCAGAGAAGGGTAAATTAACTTTCATCTACCACCAGGGTCTTTCAACTTTGTGGTTTGCGTTAACTTTCTCACTGGCTCTGTATTTGAGATACGGGAAGGTAAGACTTTAGAATTTTAATGACTCTTGCTTGTTTCCCATATCTGAACCTTGTTCAGCTGTATGGAAAGGGTCTTCTGCAAGCTGATCACCTCCTTTACAGTGTCTGGCCAGTAGCTAGCAAGTATCATAAACACAACCAGCAACCAATATATTTTCTGTTGAAAACATCCCATAATACTGTCATGCAGTTAATGTGATCCCTTACGCTCATATACCACAATGATTGTATGTTTTTGTTGCATTTTTCTGGGATGAGAAAGAGAAATATCCATCTAAAAAAGTAAATATAAAAATGATCTTTTAAAATACAAAAATAATAACGGTCCCTGTTAAATAGGGGATCTGAGTCTTAGGGGGATGGCAGACAAGGTTCCTGCTGTAATGCTACTCTCTAGATCAAGTTTCAGGGTCAGTTATATATGATGGGAAAACTTGTTCATATGTTCATATGTTACTGAGTTCCTATTCAAAATGGGAGTATTTTTGATATTCACTTCTTCTGCAGTGGCAGATGAGAGTTACTGCAAAGGCCCTTATGTCAAGTGTTCTGATGAACTCATCAGGCCTCCATCTGTGGTTACACGACTAACATATTTTTGTAGCTCTGTGTGTCATGCTTCAGATAGTGCACCAGTGTGTGGATTGTCAGACAAATGTGGAATTGCATTTTCATCACTCTAAGGCTCTGTACTCTACAGCTTGTGGCTTTGCACAGGTACCAAAAGCAGTGCAAAATATGTTTTGCAAATTTGGACAAGCTGTACTTGTAATATAATCACAGTTGCTTTAAATGACCATAGATGGTGGCAGTGCCCCTTGAGTGTCAGAGGTTCTTCATGCCCTTTCTACAGACAAAATCTGGATACAGAATTCTTTCTTTCCTGACAGCAAATTCTGAAAATTCATTCATAGTTGGAGAATCTTCTGTATCTTCCTTCTATTTAATATCCCCAAACACGTATTTACTGTTTCACAGTGTGAATGGTTTTCTCATATTTAAGCCAACCTGGTGACACACTGTCATTCCTGAACAGTTCTGCCTGGAAAATGGGTAATTTATTGCAGACATTTCACAAAGAAGAGAAAAATGTCTTCCATTAAATTGTTTTTTACTACCTCTAGGCATTAACTTATATTATTTTCTGATTGATGATAGTCTTGTGATTTGGACAAACAGCAGCAATCAGCTAAGGTGAAAATGTACTCTTCTCATCTGAGGGTTTGTTCATGAGCTAAGAATAAATGGCTCAAGGGTATCTTGGGCTAGATTTCCCCTTGAGATACAGGTTTTTTCCATTTTCGTTATTAGAAAATATCTTTAAATTTTGTTACTAAAATTTAGAACGAAATATAATATTAATAATCGCATATCAACACATCCTTACAGTTTTTCTTGTCATAAGGAAATGGCAAAGTTTCCGTGCTGAATTTGTTCAACCCCCTTTCAGTAATTTTTGAAATCTTTGAAGATGACCTACAGAATCATAGGGAAATGCATTGGTGTGATCTTCATTCTGTCTGGTCTCAAAACACAAATCATCCTGAAAGATCCTACATGGAGGTGTTCTTCAGTTATGCTCAGTATACCTTACATCTATTAGGCTTTCATAGTCATTATTAGGCAAATGGAAGTTAGACTATGGAAATTAGACTTGCAATACTACCAGTTCCTCCAGGGGAGGACAGCTATCGAACAAACTTTCAGTACACTTGGTGCTACCACAGTTCCATTGCCAGTGTTACCTTAGTTTAGTAATTTAGGCATGGCTCAGATATGAGCATCTGTGCTGCAACAATAGAAATATGTTATCTGAAATAACACCAAGAAATATAGTCAAAAATAAATGATCTCCAATGCTAGCAGCATTGACACGCAAAAAGGTACTTTTTTTCCTAAACAAGTTAACCTTCTGCCAACCCTGAATACAATTCAAATGACTTAACATACTCCAGTTGTGTAGTTGCAGCTTGGCCTGAGGATGTGAGAGAAACCAAAGTGTGTATGGAGAGGAAACACCTCTGTTAGTGTGGTGGTAAAGAACGGATATACTTCTGAACTTGTAATCTTTTCACTAGATCTAGCAAGAGGTAGCAAAACGCAAGCAAAATGTAGGTTTTACAAAAGTGGTACAGGTGCCAGATATTTGAGGTGTGAATTTCTTGTAACTGAGAACCTGTAGTGTTATCCTGATGACTTGCTTGGGGTAGGGCAGTGATTTGTTCTCATGAAAAGGCTCTGGCCTCTACACACCTTCCAGTCTCTCTGTTTTGAGCATTTCATGGAGTACCTAAGTCCTGTGCTCTTGGTGTCCCATATGTCTTGGCTGCAGCACACTACAGCTTCCCCATGTCATAGTTTCCTCTTTGTGGGAAACAGGTCGCTGGGGGAGAAATGGTACAATAATCTTGCTTTGATATGGGCATGTCAGAGTGGGAACCATGGGAGATGAGCAGCAGTTTTCTGTGTTTTAGGCAGCTTAGACATTTGTGTCCCACAGTCCAAGTTATTTGAGATGTTGAGCACAGTTTATGATATACTTTTGGTCAAGGTTTTAATCAGTCCATCACTGTTTTCAAGACTCACAACCTGACGCCAACATCAAATTATGCAGCAGTGCCCCAAGGTACGTTTCCAGCAGTGCAGTTCAGTCAGTGTGATATTTATGTTTGATGCTTCAAGTGATCCTGATAACCTCACACTTTCACTCTAATGTGTTTTCATGTGTGCAGTTAGAGTATTAGGGGGATTCTGGAAGCTTAGGCAGCTTCTGGTCCTGCCAGCAAGTGGTAACATATTTACCTGTGTTAACACATTGGCTTATTTTTAGGGACAGGCAATGATTCCTCAGACCAGAGCATTAGTACACGAGTTGCTGGGCATAATGCAGTGGCTAGAGAGTGGATTTACACCTGTGTCCTTACACTTACAAATCTACAAATACTGCAGTATTTGCAGAAATGGCAAAGAGATTACATGTACTAAATGGCTTGTCTGTCTTTTTCAAATCTCTTAACGGGCTTAAAGACCCTATAAATAGATGAGGTACAGAAATCCCACAGTCACTGTCTTAGAGATCCACAAACATGTAGATAAGATTTTTTGAGAACTCTTATCAGAGTTTTCTATTGCTCTGGTAAGAGTTTGCACAAATAATTTTATCTATGTGTTTAATAAATTACAAAAATAATCCCTGTAATATTGGATATTAATACTTCTCAGTTTTTTCTTTATACCTGGAAGTTTAATCTTTTGTTTTTCTCATCTTGAGGAGGAAAGTACGATTGTATTTGAGCTCAATTATTGCTTCTTTTCCCAAGCAAAAATGTTGAGCTCAGTTCTGTGGTTGGTGTATTTAACTTTAGTCGAAATTGGATAAAAAGTAGAGCTCAGACTTTATGCTGATATTTACTTTGTAAATGGTCTCTCTTTTTTTTCAGGTGTAATGCAAGACTCTTTAGGGGTTCACTATGGCAGAGTTAGATCTGTTGAATGTCTATTGGTATCTAAGCAACTTGTGTGAAATCCTTTTGAAGTGCCTGGAGAGGAACAGGTACTCCTAGGTCATGATCCACCTTAAATGTTTACCCTAGGGTGAGATGAACTATAGCTGAGAAATGCTTTTTTGTCTCTATAAACTATAAAATGAGTCTAGCTCGCTCCTAGAATTTTAGGCTGACAGTGCTGTAATATATATGCGATTTGAACAGACCCCAGTTTGTTGATATTCCTCTGTGTACTGGGGGCAAAACACCAGAGCCATGTTATTCAGATGTGACTTTGTGAGTGCCAAGCAGAGAGGAATAATCACATACCTGTACCTGCTTGCTGTAATATCACTAATTTGGCCCACAGAGCTGACCCATTCCAGGTGCACGACTCCGCATTTATTGTTAAACTTCATGAGGTTTCTGTCAGCCCATGCCTTTGATTTGCTGAAATCTTCATAAATGGCTGCCTGGTCCTCCAGTGTATCAGCCAGTTGCCCCAGCTGGGTGCCTTGCCATGGGCTTTAGGAGGGCTCTTTCTGTTCCATTGTGCGGGTCATTGATGTTAAACACCTGAGGCATTAGGATCAGCCCCAAAACTGACTGACTGGAGATGGGCACCACTTGTAGCTGGCTGCAGTTAGAGTTTGAACCATCAATCAGTAGCCTTCGTGCCAAAATGCCCAGCTTCTCACTGACTTTGTGGTTCACCCATCCAGTTAGTACTGCCTCAGTTTTCCTGCAAGGATGTGATGGGGGGACTGCATTGGAAGCCTTGTTAATGTCAGGGTGGATGACAGTGTTTGCCCTCCCCTTGCCCACAAATACAGACATTTCATTATGGAATGCTTCTGGACAAATGCTTTGAAGTATGGGTGCAGCTTACAGAATATATGTCATTAACAGTTGTGTATCGGGACCCCCGGTATACTTTTATATTATTGTCACTATTATCAAACATAATGAAATAGGTTACATACTATGTAGCCTTTCTAAACGAAATTTCATGCTGTGAAATTCTTATAAACCCATGGAATTGTTATCGTTGACTTCAGTGAGGCCAGTAACTCCGTAAAGATTTTATTTTCTGTGTCCTAATTACCTGTCTATTGAGGAACATGGATGAAGTTGTTCTCTTTGCAGAATTAAAAGCTCAAGTTAAGTGTTTATCTTTAAAGAGAAAGTTACTACCTTGTAGTAACTATTGCACTGTGTTTGAAAGAAGCAATTGCAATTCAGTGGAAATTCTTTTCAAATCCCTATTTTTGTTTTGAGTAGGCTACTTCAGTAAGGAATGCACTTCATCTCAAAAGCCTATTTGACCATATTGGAGCTGTGCCAGTTTATACCAGCTGGTCTTGTGAAATTGCAAGCCACTCAAAATTCTGGATTCTGGATTTCAGGTAGGAGATTTTTTTCTGGAAACGTATCATGTGGAAAAATAAGATGGACGTGTACTTCTGTTTCACTAGTAGGTTAATATTAGCACAGTAAATATTTGTCCTGTATGTAGTGGTGAGAGCAGTAAAACCAACAAAGGTGGTATTTTGAAACATTCCTGGAAGGAATGCATGATTAGAATATATGGTAAGAGTTAGTGTTTGTTCATTTGTATGTGGTATCTCTGAGTGTGCTCCCAGAGAAGGAGAAAAAAATTGCATCTGCTAAAAGATGTTACTAGAGTCAGGTTCCTACCAAAGGTGGGTAGAGCAGAGAGGGAACTAGACTGGTAGCATCCACAAATTACCTGTAGCAATGGTTTGACTACTGAGGAACTTCAGTGTTATATACAACCTAGAGTGGGATTGTTATTGGAATATTTATAACCTTAGCAGCTTTATTTAAAAAAAAATAATTAAGAAATTACTTTGTGTGTGGATTTTTTTTGTTTCTGTGTTGGTTTGTTTGGGTTTTTTTACCTACAAAAGCTTCATGCTAGCAGCCTTTCCATTAAACATGAGTTTAGTTGGTTCATAAACATTGCAAAGAAACAAAAAATAATTCAGACTTTACTTGTTTTCTGCACCAAAGCACATCTCATACTTCATTTTTTAAAATGTACCAGGAAAAATGTAATCAGTGCAAACTTAAAAAGGTAAAAGTTTTGAGGTGAGATCTTCCTGCACAGAAGCTGACAGCAGACTTTTCAAGGGATCTATAGAGTGAAGACTTTATCTCGTTTGGTATTGTTACGCTTGGCTGGGTTTGCATCAACATAAGTCCATTTTACAGAAATATCTTCTTTCATTGTTTTATTATTCCTGAAGTTTGGAAATTAACTTGTGGTTTTACTTGAAATACAAATTGAAATGCAAATAAGCTGTCTATTAAAGGAACATTTTTCTGATAAATATGCACTAATCCTAGTCTTTCATTTTCTGATTTTGAATATTTTGTGAAATTTTTCACTCTGCTACTAAAATTGGCTGGCAACCTTTGAGTGCATTTTGGTTTTTGAATTATGAAGGTGGAGGGTGCATCAGAGAGACATAAAAGATTCAATTAGGTAGACTTCAAACATTTCTACTATTGCGACACTTTAAAATGTGTAGGCATTGCTTCAGCTTTATACTAAGAAAGCTTAGTTCTGAATATGAGCTGAATTTTTGAGAATTGGATCTCAACTGCAGGCATTAATTACGATACCTTTTTTGCTGAAGCTGTGTGGAAATCTGGAGTTCACTCTTGTGGACAGAAGTTATTAACTGTGACTTTGGTGTGCGTCTCATTGATAATTCCATATTAATCTGATGTAATTTCCCTGTCCAAATCTAACAGCTCAGGCATGACACCATGCAAACACTGCACTGCTTCAAGGACCCACATGGCTTGGGTGCAGATCAGCCTAGTTCTCACAGCTCAGTGCTTCTGTTTCTGGGATTAAAATACATAGCCCTGGTGTCTTAGATGTATGTACAAAATATTACTGTTTGTAAATTGTACATATCTCAAGGAATAGTTCTTTTACAGTTACATGAATACCTATGGAAAAGCTGAAGTTTTGTGCCTTTTCCTTGATCACAGTAAGGCCACATGATTAGTTTGGTCTTCTATAGAGGCTGACTGACCTCCTGCTGAAGTGCTTATAGGCTAAGGCAAGCGACAGAGAATGTGATTAGGATTTAAAAGGTAAAAGTAGGTACATGAAATTCATGATATTGACTTTAGTATGTATTTGCAAATTTGCAGTATCACAAACAAATAAAATCACAGCCAGCCTTATTCATCTTTCCCTCTAACTATCATCTGACCCTGTAGATGCCCCTGCTAGGAACATTCCTTGCACTGCAATGCTTAAGGGAATGATCATGTTTCATGATGTGGAAAACGGGATGATCCAGAGGTCAAAGGCATATAGTCTGGCTTCTGAGTGCTACATTGTTAGGTCAAGTTTTAGAATATTGTGGTGCTCCTGTGCAAATTTGAATAGGTCAGAAGAGCCATGACAGTGGTGCAAAGTCTTCCTTTGCAGTAAGGAATTAAAAGCATATATAGAAGTATTAATACAGAACCTACCTGTATTGAGAAAATAGAGGTCTTCTCGGCCTAGAAATGAGATGTAACAAGATCCAAGGACCTGAAGTTCAATCTAGTTAAATATTGTCTTATGTCTGCAAGATACATATTTAGTTATAGTTTGCTGTTGGAATAACTCAGCAAACAGTGTATTATTCCTTCCTTGCAGGTTTTAAATTAAGGTAGCTTAATCTTTCTCAAGGATTATTTAGGTCAGTGACTAATCAGAGCCTGATTCAACGTATTTTATTTAGAAAGTCGGATTAAATGGATATGTTTGAGGAATTTCTTTCACTGAAAAATAAGTCTAGAAAGGTAGCTATCTTAGTAATTAGCAAGCTAATGTATTGATTCATTTTAAGTATTGTATTATTTTATTAGGTAGAGTCTTTAACAACGCTCAATTATTTAGATTTTAAAATAGTATTCTGTAATATTAACTTAGCAAGTAGCAAAATTCAAAGGCCTGTCTTAGAACCAGAATATCATAAAATTCATAGCCTTTGGTAGGTGATACCTTGTGGGGAAAATTAAGGAAGTAACCAAATATTTGGTGCTCTTTAGCAACACAGATTATCTATTACAGGAGTTGTCGGATTGGGCTTGTGGACTCAGACATATTTCGTTGGCATTACTTTCTTTGGCTGAAGAATGTGAGAGGTTACATTAGTGAGACAATTACTAGAATACTTTTTTTCCAGTTCTGATGCCAGTATTAAAAAAGAGATTATGTCATAACCAAAGCATATATCCCAATCAGCCTTTTTGGATCATATTTCAAATGAATTAACTTAGAGTCAAATAATTTCAGATAGAGTATATTAGCATAAGAAAGAGCCATTACTGCTTTCCAATGAAATGAGAAACACAACTGAGTACCACCTGTCACAAAGGCAGTACAATAATCCAGATGGTTATTTATTTTCAGATAGGGAGGAAGAATGAAGAGAGGAAAAACTGCTGCCAGAATTTCTGCTGTTTCCCCCCCTGCTTTGCTACCTTCTTGTCAGAACAGTTTTTCTAATGCCAGGAAAAAAAAATTCTTTGGAATAGGTTGTACTGACGGGATGTTTCTTTTGATATCGAGTAGTTCACTTTTATTGACATAAAATGAAGTTTGAGAGGGCCACCCATTACTATTTCATTCTTGTACCATCAATAAGAGAAAAATAGAATTAAAAGGATTGTGGCTGCTTGGTAGTGATTTCTTTTCCCTCTGAAACTTAGAAATTAATTTGCAACTTTACTTGAAATAGAAATACCTGTAACAAGCTGAAAATAACCTGCAGTTTTCAAAAAAGATTTCCCTTCATTAAAGAAATATTTTCTATGATAAACATGCACAATATGAGCATTCAAACTAATACGTATTGTGCATGTATTTTATTTACCAGTGTATTTGAGGCTCGACCTTAGGCAAGAATCAAGAAAGGGCAAACTGATCTCACCCTAGTCCTTTCTGATTTTGAAAACTGTGTGAAATCGTTCACTGTGCTGCTAAAATCTGCTGGCAACCTTGTTAGGTCTGACAGAGTGCAGCTTCTTTTTGGAATTAAGAACATGGTAAGAGAATTGGACATAGATGTAAATGAGTGAAGTAGGTTTCAAGCATACTTCTATTATGGGGACATTTTATAGTAAATGGTTTTCATGATCAGTTTTATAAACTGACTACCATGTGAAAATCAAGAGTTCATTCTTGTTCAGCAGCAATTCTCCCTCACCTCTCCCATCCTGGTAGAGTGACATATTTTATGGCTAAACTGGGAGAACAGCCAACACACCCAGGATGTCTTCCTAGAACACGAATACAGAAATCGTATTTGGAGAAATTTATTTTAACTTATAGCTTTATTTTGATGACAAAATGAAAACTGACAGAAAGGTATGACAGTAAAAATGTGAGTGGGATTGGGTCAATAAGTGATTCTAGGCTTCTGTGACAGCTTATTTATATTTACATTAAAAATATATTAGGGAGATGTCTTTGGGTAAGAAACTAGAACTTATATTACAAAGACATAATAAGGCAAGTATTGCAAGACCTTTCATAAACTTGAAAGCTGTAATTTTTAGGTCTTCATTTTGGAGCTGTATTTTATCATATGTCTATTTTTTGTATATACAGAGCTATGTCTTGCTGCGTAAGCCAGTGGGAGTTATTTACATTTTAATGTCAAACCCAGATAGGTAGGTCTATGCCATGTGCCCCCAAAGTCTATGCTATATATCCCTCCAAACTACTTTGAGAATGGGCTGAGCCTTCTGAATGTATTTCCCCTTCTATATAAAACATACCCCTTGAGAATATATTTGAAGGAATGAAGCCTCTGTTAAGTGGGGTTTAAAGCATTGGCTATCATTCAGCAAAACACGTGCATTACTGGCTTGCTGCAGGCCAAAGGGGTAAGAGGCAGTTTTAGGAAGGAGAAGATTAAATGTCAACTTTTGCTGTCTTTGTTTTCTTCTGAAAGATGACACCAGGCAGGGATCTGGTCAGTTTCTAATGTCAATTCAAAACATTATTGAGTAAGAAAAATATTTCCCCTTTTTCCCACTGAGGTTGCTATGGGAGCTTTATTATTGTAAAACTAAATGTAGAAGCCCTTGCTATATAATGCACTAGATATATATATGTAAGGACAAAATTAGAGTCTGACATAAATATGTCACAAACGTATCTATTCCAATAGCGTATCTTAGGTACTCTTGAAATCTTAAAACTTAAGTGTATCTGCATGTCATGATTTCAGGACAACTGCTCTTTTTGTTTTCAAGTTTCTTGAATTCTTGATGACTTGAGAACCTCCTCTTACTTTTTTGCTTAGCCTTCATGTACAAAAGCTTGAAAATATCATCTAGTTGTGTACTAAAAGTTCCAACTTGATACTCAAGCCTGCTGTGCCTCATGACCTGGTCCAGTGGAAGGTGTCCCTGCCCATGCCAGAGAGGTTAGAACTAGGTGATCTTTAAGATCCCTTCAAACCCAAACCATTCCATGATTCTATGATTTTAAAACTAATTCTTTTGGGATGGGAAGAGGCATTACTACTGTAATAGAATAATATTGAAGAAGAGAAAATTACTGGGCATGTCTGGGAGCATGGCTTACATCAGATGCAACAGTGAAAGAAACGAACTTTAAATTTCAATTCAGTTATAAGCATTTGGAGAATAAATATTACTTTCTCTTTGTTCTCTCTTTGGTGTCATATACAGCTAGGAAGTTACTAAAAAAAATTGGTAGCTTAGCCATATTTGATTGAAAATAGAACTTTCAGCTCAGTCTTTTATGTTCTTCCACTTTTGTATTTGGAAAGCCTTTAGCTTTAGAGCTTTTGAATACAACATGTCAGATCTTCGTACTGTCACAGCTGTTGAAAAGAATTACCTGTACTTTGGCTATTAATTTGTGGCTTTGTAGCTATGGAGGACTGTGATGTTTTTGCGTGAGCAGAGCAGGACAATACAGAATGATTTGGGGAGTTTTGATATTTAACAGAGTTTTTCCATATTTTGTCTATTATTCAATAATGGTGAACTCCTGACTGTAAAGCACTCTGGCAAAGAACCTTTGCAATCACATCACTGACCCTAACTGTCTTTTGCTGGCCCATTCAATAACTCACTTGTAGTTCATGTGAGTGGTGCTTGTGGTCTTGATCCTGTTTCTCACTGTGAAACATTGGGAAACAGTGTCATGCACATAGTAAGCTGATACACTTCCTCATAGCCTTTGTAAAATCTGATTTGTCCTTGGGCTTTGCTTTTAGAGGTGTATTTGTGAACAAGTGTGTTTCCGGGAATCTTTTGGGGAGTGAAAGATGTGTAAATGCCATTAAGCTTGATGTATTGCAGTATGCTCTTGGACAAGCTCGAGATATTTAGGCAAAGACTTAGGATGCTTATACTTATGTTCATTGAAATTGCTGCCTGTACACTGAAGGTTTTTGGTTTTACAAGTGGTATATTCACTTTAAATCTTTTCTTTTCTTTAAAGAAGGAAAATCAGTTTTAAACACATTCCTTTCCCAGCTTTATAATGACTTTTATAGCTTAATTATAAGCTCCTACAAATAGGGTTTTACTGCACAAATGCTGACGCAGCTTTACCTCTAGTGACCTGAATGGCCTCCTATGTTAATCACCGTAGGTCAGTAATCATATTATGAAAATATGCATCTGGCTTCTGCCCCAGAATCTGGATCACAGTGTTGTTTGTCTTTCTATACAGTGTTACATGTATGTATCACTTGGTACTGAGACCAAATTCTCAATTGTGACTCAGAAAAATAGTCTGCTCCTTTGTGAGAACCAGCTTGAATTCCCTTTCCTTTATACTATCTCCTCAGCTTTCTGCCTGATGTACAAACAAATCAACCTGGAAAATCTTTAGGAGACTTGAAGAATATGCCCCATGGCAGATGAGATTCAATCGGATTTAGAAAAAACTATTTGTTGATCTACTTTTAGACCTCAAAGTCTATCAGAAATGTAAGGGATGGCCTGCTGCTTTGACAAGGCAATCAATGCTAACAAGGAGACAGGGATTTACTTTTTAGCTCAGTTTTCCTAGTCAGGTCTCTGCTCATATTTACTCTTACGCCCACAGGTGTGGATGGGAATGTTGTTTTGGGAGATGTGCTGGGAAGTGATGAATATGAGAGCTTCTGTAGCTCAACTGTCTTGGTAGGCACCATTGCACCTGTCTTTAATAATACAAATAGTGTAGGGGCTCAACTATCTTTATGCTCATTTGGATAGTCAGATTTGGGCTTTGGCCAAATCTGATCATGTTCATGTAGCTTGTTGGGATTTTGGTATGGCTGAATGTAGCTATTGAGTTCTAAAGCCAGACAGACTAGGACAAGTTAAAGGTGTAGCTGGCTTGGATGATTATAAATTGGTTGAAGGGGGTAATACTCCCATTGAATTAACTGCATCCAGCAGGATATGGTAATAGGGTATGGGGTCATAACTTGCAGGTAAAAGGGGATGGTGGAGTGATTTTAGTGGAGAATGGCCCAGACCACAGACACCCTCTGTTTTGAAGATGCCGACTGTGTCTAAGTGCCAAAACCTGGCAGGTCCAGGCAGAGATCACTGGTTTTCAGTGCACTTCGGATGCCGACTAGATCAAAACAAATCTTGGTCCATGAGTGTACTGAAGCAACAGTCCTGGGGAGACTGTGGCTGAAGCCTGGTGTGAAGTGGTAAACTTGGAAGTCGTGTTCTGATCAGGTTCGCTATTGCAAATCCCCGGCACTCGGGGATTCTGGGGTCCGGTCGCTCAGCTCCCTCGGGCTCGGACAGGGAGTGCACTCCCCTTTCGGCCGTGGCGACTGGCATCCCCGGCCCGAGCAAAGGTGCCCTGTGGAGGCACTCGCGGCTCCGGGGTGCCTGGTGCCTGCTCAGGCGCGGCCGCACAGGGGCGAGGCCCGGCCGCCCTTTCCTGGCGGCAGCAACAGCTGGACCCGGCCGCATCCCGCAGGTGGATCCGGCTCGTGCCTCCCCCCGCGCCGGGATGCGGAGCCATGTGACTGGCGCTCTTCCTGCCTCCGCGCCACCTGATCCGCGGAGGGAGCGCGGCGGCGCGCGGAGCTGAGAGCAGCCCAGCGGCTCCGGCAGCGCCCGGGAGCGCGCCCCGTGGGGCGGCGGGGAGGGCGCCGCCGCCGCGGCCCCGCCGCCGCATGGAGACCCAGGACCAAGGGGCGCAGATGGAGCCGCTGCTGCCCACGGTACGGCCGCCGCAGCGCGGCCACGGCTGCGGGAGGGGGGCGCGAGGAGCCCCGCGGGAGGCAGCCGGGGAGGGGTCGCGGTGGCCGCCTTCCTGCCCGCCTCTCCTGGGGGTCGAGGCTGTTTTCTTGGGTGTGTGGGGAAACAGGTTGGCTCGCTCCGGTGCCGGGCGGCGCGGCGGCGGGGTTGCCTGGGCGCCAGCGCACTCGGGGATGAAGCGGGGTGTGTTTGTGCGTGTGTGTGTGTGTGTGTGTGTGTCCCGCTAGGGTGAGCACCCTGCTCTCCGGCTCCCCCCGCTTCAGACATTTTCTTCCCCTCGGTACCGCTCTCTCCGCGTTCCACCGTCTCTGACATCTCCGGTCTCGGTGGGGCAGCGCTGGGGAGCGGGCACCTGAGGGCTGCTCCGTGGGGTCCCGCTCCGGGCTGGGACTGTCCCTGCAGCTCCCGGCCCTCCCTTGCCTGAAGACCGCAGAGGAATCTGCCGAGGTCTGGCACTTGCATCGCGGGGTCTAGCCCCCTCCCCCGCCCCGATCCCGGGCTTCGCTTCGTGCCGTGGTGTCGCAGTTTCTTGTGCTCAGTGGTGGAGCTGGTAATCTGTGGGTTATTGTCGTTTTGGGGGGGTACGGGGTGCACCCCTACCTCTGAGCACAGTGCGATTGCACTGCTACGGCTGGGCAGCGTTTCTCCAGAAAACAGGAAAGGGGTCAGTGGGTGGGGGACCTCTTAGATCAGTGGGGACTCTCTTTCCTGCCTGGCTTCCCCCAGACACAGGGTTTGCAGTCATAGAGAAGGTGTGAGGTGGGTGTCGATCTTCATCTCCTACTGAGATTCTGTTTGTGAATGGTGGTTCCTGCCTTGCACTGGAAATCACTCTATGTGGAGCAGGGAGAAGTCTTTCATGTGCATACACTAGTGTCTGGCAGGCATACGCATCCCTGTGAGCACACTGCATAGGTCTGCAGAGGCTTCCCTGGCTCCTGAAATGGATTTGTGTTAGCACGACATTGACAAAGCTTGCAAGAGACAAGTCTCAGCCTCTACAGGTTGATGAGCTGCATTCATGGCAAGCCTGTTTTCTGTAGAGTCTGTTCCCATCATCTGTTGACATGGTCCATTTTGCAGTCAGGTGGCAGGTTGCTACACAGTGTGAGGTTATCCCTGGCATCTCCTTTCTCCTTGTGGCAGAGACAGTTTTCCCTGTTGCTCTCTCAATACCTTTTGTGAATCCTAATTCCTGTTGCTGCTCTTGCACTTTCTGGTGCTGGAGTAGAAGGTCCTGGCTTTTTCACTGGCAGACTGACTGCATGCTTCCTTTCCTTAGAGAGGCAATTCAGTGTAAATCCAGTTTCCATTGTGATCACTGATTTCTGTCGAAGGTTTAGTCCTCAGTGTTTCACACCAGTGAGGTAGCCTGCAGTACCGCGGTAGCAGCCTTGCTCTTGCTCATATACCTTGCTAGCAGCCTACGTGCTGGTCTTGCTTTGCCAATATGCGTTGTCTCTGGTTGTGCAATGGCCACTGCGCAGGGAGTCAGAGGCATTAGCTTTTAGAAGGTGCAACGTACAGGATTGACTTGTGCTGTCTGGTTTGGAGTTTTGTTTCTCCAGGGCTGTGCACAGGAAAAAAGGCTGTTGCTGTGGTTAAGAGGACCAAAGAAGATAGGATTTCTTGTGTGCTGATGAGGGGAGAATTGTTGCCAGTTCCCTTTGCAGCTCTGACTGGCGGCACCCTGACCGATGCAGTATCTGTCTGCAGAGCCGCAGGTACCCATCGATGCTGTTGCTTGTTAAGTTTGTGTCCTAGTTCCCACCTCCATTTACTTAAGCCGCTGTTGTGCTTGCTTCAAGTAGGAAAGGAAGACTTCTGTACTCCATGTAATATATATATCATGGCGTGCCCTCTTCCTCTCTCCTCCGTTACTCTCACTCTTTCTGACAGGGCCTCTGCAGGTCAACAAGGCAATGTTTCTTTCTTGCCACAGTGATGGTAGAAGGCCTAGCTCCCTCAATCTTAGAGATTTTGCAGTTCTAATGGCATTTTCTTCTTGCATCAAGTGATTAAGTATGTGGATGTGCTCTGGCAGTCTCTGCCTGGCTGATGTCTAGAGTCCTGCATGTGATAAAGGCAGAAGTGGCTTTTGCATGGTTGGGAGTCTTGTACCTGGAGTCTCAGCAGAGTTTAAGGAGCAGGAATCGGAGCTAATGTTAGTGATTTTAGCCTGGGAGGTAATGCTGTGACATAGCAGTACCTTTAAAGTGCTTCTGTTTTAGGGATCAATCCTCATCTTGACTTGAAACAAACAAATGGGAGTCCAAGCTGTAAGACGAATACAGTTCTGTTCCCAAATGTTGTCCCAGTTTGGTGTACTCTGGGTCTGAAAAGAAATGCTTCTAGCTGAGCTCTTTTCCTTCAAGAGCTTAGTCTAATGGCAACAGTGTGTTTATTTTTTTTATTTTATATTTTTTTGTGAAACTCTGACACATGACGCAGTTTAATTGTTATTTATAGTAAAAAGATAGCAAATGTAGCCCTTGATTAATTTTATCTTCTGATGGTGCTCAGAGATTGTGAAGCCTCAATGTAATTTCCCACAAAAATCCCGCAGCTTGTACAAAGTGGAATCTATTTTTACTGTAGCGTTAGTCATATGTTGTTATTGATTTATTATACAACTATTTAATTAAAACCCCCAATCCCTAGCAACTAGCAAAATGATAAAATACTGTGGTTTTTGGGGGGGTTAAACGATTTCCTTACCAGTCTCCTTTCACAGAACTGTTTCCAAAAGGAGATTTACACAGCCACAGCACCTCTGTTTAGCGGTTGGGATACTGCTTCTCATTTTTTTTTGCAGTGTGGTCAAATTTCTCTGAAACTTATTAAAGCTCTATTGCAAATTGTCTGTAAGTGCAATATTGTAGAAATAAATGTAAAAGGAAATTGTTCACCTGGAAACAATTTGTTCAAACTGCTTTTGACAATGCAAATATAGTCTTATTTTTATTGTTCAATACATACACTAATATGGTAACAAATTGCAGGCTTGTATGCTTACTGTATCATCTAATGTTTTATTTATCAGTCATCAAGTATATTTTTTCAGTATGATTATTCAGAGTGCTTTAAAATAGTTGTGAGTAATTGAAAGATTGCTGAGGAGTCATCATTTGTTTACAGAATGGGAGAGACAAGCTGCAGATCTTCTCCACAAAGATGCTGTATTGATTTCTAATCAAAGGACCAGATATGGTTAGTTTGTATATATGTATACCTTATTGCATGTCAATTATTTTGCAAATGGTCACTTAAGGCAGTGTGTTCACAGCGGGAGTTACTCTGTAGCGTATTTGTTTATGTCTGTTCTGGATCTCTCTTGTATTCAAGTCAAAATTTGCTTTCAAACCAGGGTTGTTGTCAGACAGAGGCTTGATATTTCAGGTAGAAGGAGCATGTACAGACAAAGTGCAGGTATTTTCTTAACTGTGTTTGTGCTGGGCATGTTGTTTTCCTGTGTTTTCTGAAGGTAACAGTAAAGCCCATGTATATAAAACCAAATTGACTATTCCTTTCTAAGTTTGTATTCTCTCACCTTCAAGCTGTTTTGTGTTATTTATTTATTTATTTAAAATTCTGGTAGGTACAAGACCTTAAAGCATGACGCTGCTGATGCATGCTCACAGATACATATATGTAATGTATATGCATACACTATGGTATGTTATGTATGCTATAGGTAAGATATCGTTTGTAATCGAGTACTCTTGTTGCTGCTGGAAGTGGCATGCAGTTACTACTACTTAGGCCTCCGTATGTGGGAGAACGGTATAGCGAGATCTTGGGTAGTAACTATTTTTAATGTGGCAGGTGAGTGTGGGAAGCTGCTCACACTAACAGGCCAAATTCTCTTGCTTTTGTTGATGCTGAGTGAGACCTCCAACAAGACTTGAAGATGAAATGTATTGCTCATTGTGAGAATGGATGGCAGAGCCTGAGCCCACAGTTTGCATAGCAGTACTAATTCTCAGTTCATCGAAATTTAGGATTATAACAGCACTTAAGGCAAGTTTATAGAGACTATAGGAATGTTGTGTTTCTTTTGGAAAAATGCAGAAGCAGTATTACATTTTCAAGACAGGAGTACTGAGATAATAACACTGTTGATAATAAAACCCCAAAACCTAATTGTAAGTATAAATCTAGGAGTGAATTGCTGCTTTGGGCATTTCCCTTTTTTACTGCTTGATTCCAAGTTCTGAGTGAAAAGAAAAAAGAAATCTTTTTCCAGGAAAACGCTAGAATGAAATGAAGTAACCATCAGGGGCACATATTTATTTAAGTACCTCCCCTCCCCCTTATATTTGCCAGTGTCATGATTATAAAAGATATCTCTGGATCATATGGTATACTGTGGTGTTACTGTTTAAGGATAATTGGCAGCCTGATACATATTTGTGAAAAAACAGGGAAAAAGTATGAATCCTGTGTGGAAATCATGTTAATTAATAATCAATTTAATGTGTCTGTGTCTGGTTTGAGTTCTTTCCACAACTTCTACTTGTTAAATACACACTTTCAGTTTCCTCTGCTAATAATTGCATCTTTCCTTTCTATTTTTTCCTTTGGAAAAAAATATAGAATCAATTCTAAAACAAAATACTTCCACTGACACCTTTAATGTGTCTTAAATAAGTAATGTTTACAACCTCAGTGGATGAGAGGATTTAAGCAGGTGAGGGAAAACTTAATCCACTCTAAATCGTCTTGAACAATTAGTTGTGTATCTGATATGAAAAGAGAAAGCCATAGGCATAGCACATTCATTTCATTTCTGTAATACACTGTAACATATGTATTTGTGTCTGCATTGTAAAAATCCCAAACTTTTGAATAATAATGCCCTTAAGAGTCCCTTTGCAATAATAATGCCATTTTTATATTAATGGCAGAGTTACTTAATGGAGAACTGAGTGTATTCAACACAATTTTCAGTGTTGGTGGAGTTTAAAAGTTATTCTCATGAAATGAAAAATAATCTTAGCATATTTAAACATAATTAATATAAACCATGCTTGTACAAGGCTTTTGATTAGGATAGGCAAGGTGAAAGTTGGAATACATGATAAAGGCAATTACTAAAAATAGAGGGAAAAGAGTCTTGGGCTGGGAGAAAGAAGTTGCAGGGTGACATAAGGGTAAAGTTTTGAGTGTGGAGAGATTTGTGCGAACTTGGAGAATCGAGGATGTTGTATCTGACTGTGGTATGAAACAGAAGAGGGAGCTGATTAAGTTTCACACGGAAAAACTGATTTAGTTACAGCATGGGGAAAGTCATGGAGGAACAGAAGCAGGAAGGCCAGCTCATGCCCTTGTACCGCTGGGGCAAGACAGGATCTTGAATCCTGATTCTCCCATATCTTTTCTGATTTCCCTGTCCACCTGCTGGACCCTTTTCACTTTGTTTAATTAGCTATTTATGAGACATCGCAAAGTTGATTATAAATAGGATTTGGAATTCTGTGGAGATATGGAAGATACATCAAGATTTGCAAGTTCTTGATTGAAATGGGGCAGGAACTTGCTGCGAAGAAACAGGCATAGTACTATATTTAGAATAAATCTGGATTATAAATGTTGATAACTTCAGTTACATCCTCCTGATTCTTGAATTTGCTATAAACATTTACATTTACTATGAACATATTCAAAGAATATATTAGAAAGATAGATGCCTACTATTCATCTGATTTTGTGGTTGCAAGTAGGTTTTAAAACCATACAACAATATAAAATATAACATTATTTATGAATGCTAATCTGCAAAATGCTAATCTTAGATGTAGATTTTTAAGCCTTTGTGAAGCATTGTTGACTTTTAAAGAGTATAGAAATCTGTCTGCATCAGTGGGGCTGCAAGATGTTCCAGGACAAGTTTCACTGAGAGCAGTCACTTGGTAGCTGTTGCACTGAAAAATGCCAGAAAGTATTGCATGTTCATGTTGCATTTTGGAGAGAGATGGGGATGGTTTCGCACCTTTTTATAGCAACTTGTAATGAAGTAGTCAAAATGATATAAATTAAGAAAAACTGATCTGAAGCCACTGTTCTGAGGGATTGTTCCAGGTATCAGTCCCTAACAATTGCACTAGACATTCATAAGCACTGAAACTATGTAAGGATGGAAAAAAAAAAACCCAAACCCTGCTGTTAGATGTGGGTAAAAGTAGAAAATAGATACTTAAACTGTAATTAGTCTGTCAAACTATTTCATTAAATTCAATAGCAAAATGCCATGTCATTTCTGGAGAGGAAGATAGTATGTACATGTAAACTTCCTATCCAGCATATGAATGTGTACATGGGTTTTATGTTAGAAGAAAGCAGCCATCAAAAAGAATGTGATTTCATGTTGAATCTTTCCCAGTAAAATGCTGAAAACACTCTGGTGGTTGTGTGGAATTAAGGATGTCTATAGTGTTGTAAATATTGATAGGAAATAAAGGTACAATCAGAGAGGCTGTGTATCAGATTACAAGTTCATACTGACTAATAGTTTTCGTATTTTATAGAATCGAAGAATAGAATCCATAAGGGAATAAAAATAACTTAAGTATTTTAATTTTGGTGTTCAGGAAAATTTTAGTGGTAAATTTGAATAGTTGGATTTATAATTGTAGAATACAAATTAGAAATAATAAAGGGCTGCATTATATTGATGTGTTCAGTATTTACAAGATACAGTAAAATTTTCAGTTTTGTTAGTGGACTGAAACATCAAGCTTCTGAATACTAAGATGGATCTGTTTCGTTCTGTAAAGCTATATTTTTGTTGTAAGATGAAACAGAAAAAAATAATCCCAGGATAAGATCCTGAAGTCTCTCCTAGATCTGGTTGGAGGAAAGATGCAGTTGATAAATTTGTGCTTGAGTGTATTTCTAGAAAAAGAATTTTGCTTTCAACATAAATCCATCATCTGTCTGTATCTTTGACAGTTTCCCAAGAACCAAACAGGAACCCTATCAGTCAGATTATTAAAATTCAGCTAAGAAAAATGTCGATCTGTTTCCTCCTAAATTAAGATATTGACCTTTTTTATTTTTTTGGAAAAGTATACTGAAATATACAGAAAAGGATGAAAGTTTTCTATTTGGAATTAAGCAGCATAATGACGTCTAAAGTAATCTTGAGGAATTTGCCAAAATTCCAGTGCAAATATCAATAAAGTCTTAACTGCAGATCTAGAAATACACATCTTTTTTCAAGGCCTGCCTCAGTAGAACCGAAGATGTCATTCTTATCCTTGTTTAATTATTTAATTTGCTTATCTCACAAGTCAAAGCCTCTTGCAACAGCTGTAAACCAAATGCAAATCTTGAGCTTTTTGCTAAATCCATAAATATGTTTTTCTAAATCTAGGAAGTTGATATTTTTCATTTGAAGTGCAGGTAAGTGATGATAACGAGAACATGAGAATTTGAGTGGCAAGTATTAGCTGCCCATTTGCTCTGGAGATTTGTTCTTTACCTTGGGACTAAAGGTTGAGCTTATAGATACGCTGTTCCCAAGGACTGCTGAATAGCCATGCAGAAGCGATTGAACCACTGTTGTCCCTATTACCTAAAACCCTCTCACCTCTTTTGCCCAAGTGGAAAATGGATGAAGTTGGATATCATCTGCTAAGAATGCAGAACAGTGTTTTTGTGAGATTGCATTGCAAGCATCTCTAGTGTATTGATACAAAATTGAGAAGATTGAAGTTTATGATGTGATAATCCATAAGGGAGAGGATATATTCTCCTAGTATGCTCTATAACATGAAGAGTGTGACAAAAATGATAATTTAATATTGCATGTGGAAGAAGGTAGGCATTCCTCTAGCTTTGATTTCATGAAAATGTCCATAACCTGTATCCTTTTTCAGAAAAATCAGCATGCTTTAAGAATTTCTTTTAATCATTTTTTGACCTATTTAGGTAAGTACCAAAATAGAACCAGAGCATCCCAGAACAGTACATTACTGCACTGACAGAAGGGATATTATATGTATTGGTGTTTAAAATGAATTTATAGAATAAAAGTAGTGTTCCCTTCCATCCTCTCACCCCCAAATCTATGCAGTCCTCAGGAACAACTTAGTTTCCAGTTCTTTTGAGGCTACTGCTGCCTTGTTTGAGATTCACATGAGTATCATCACTAATACAAATGATTATGCAGTCTCTCCAAGTCTGCTGTCTTCTGAGACTTTAACATACTTTACCTTTTTTTCCAGAAAATTTCGTAACTTTGATTGTAACCCATATTACTCATCTCCTTCAATTACTGTCATCCTTTCCCTTTATTTGAAGAGAAGATAGAAATGCTCAAACATAAAACTTGACTGATGATATAATTATCTTTTAGAAAGCTTCCAATTTATTCTGTTTTTCCTCTTAACGATTGTGTTGTAGTGAAATACTTAACTGTGTCCACTTGTTTTTATTGCAACATTAGAATAGCTTTGAAATTAGAAGTGGCAATGAACTGTAAAAACACCCATAAAGCTGTATTTAATACTCAGCCAAGAATCTTGTGAAAATTTTAATAATAGGAAAATCCTGTATCTTTTTTTTGAGAGAAGTATCTGAATGAATCCAGAATAGGTGAATATGCTCTCAAAATTAGTATTTTGACTGCAGGGCATAAGCCTTCATGCTTATTCTCACCAGTTTCATAAAAAGGACTTTTTCTGTAGCCATACAGCTGGCTTTCCTCACTAACATCAAATGTGCCTCTAGCTTTTGGAATCTGCTCCTGCCAGTTCTTATCCTGTAGGAGAATGAACTGAGAGAAACCCTTTTATGAAGTACGCACTGAAACCTCATGTTTCACAGGACTTGGTTCTAAAATGACATTGGAATAAAAGGTTAAAGATTTTTAAAGAAACTTTTAAAGAAAAAAATACATTCGGTTTTGGAGATATTGAAATTTTTTGTCAGTGATCTGTAGTTTGTGGAGTTCGATTGTGTTCATGTCGCTTCATCTTGCCTAAAAGTTTATGACTGTGTTGCTGTATCAGCATGGATGTACTTTGGCCAGCAAAACATGAATTTTTTTTTTTTTTTCCCCACCATAATTAAAAGTAGGTGAGAGGTTTCTAAATGCAAACCAGTATTGCCCAGAGCAACAGAAAACTGCAGCTACTTCTGGAGTGGAGAAAACACTTTGAAGAGAAACTTAAGAGGTGCACAGCTGCCAGAAGCAGGTTTTGAAGGAAAAGAGTTGGTTTTGAGAACTGGGTATCTCCACTGTACCCATGAAGAGGGGTTTGCCTTTTACTGGCTTCTGCCACAGGAACTGTGTTCCCACTAACAGTTACAATGATACATACATAGTAACAGGATTATAGCTTGCAAGTCCAAATACGTTACAGCCAAAAAGCTCAGAATCCTAAAGCTACCTTGCCCTGCCTCCTTCCCCCCAATTTTTCCATAAATATGAAACTTGTTAGTGTGTGTATGTCTGTGAAAAAAAGTTAAGTTAGAGGGACCAGACAGAATTTTGTAAAAGAATCTGTCAAAGAAGAGTATGGAAATATTAAAGTGAAAGTTGTTATCAAAACATGTAAATGTGTAAACCTTGGCTATATTTTTTTTTTACTTTTTTTTTCTCATGTGAATGACTCAGATCCGTACAATCCAGTCTTGTGCGCATTCATACTACCTACATGCCTTGGGTAGTTCAATACAAAGAATGTAGGTTTCGAGGAAGCATCCAATGTAGGGTCTGAGAAAGACCAGTAGGAAAGAAGTGTTCTCATTCTGAAACCATTTCTTTTTTATCTTAGAGTCTAGAAATCGTGATTCCAGAAGTACCATGGTATTTAGAGCAACTTGGCATATAAAAATTCTGAGCAGTGTTTCAATGATAATATTATGAAAAGGTAATATCTGTAAAACCGGTTCTTGGTGACTCTTGGGCTTCTGAAATTGCAAACTGTGGCACTCATCAGAAGTTATGATTTCATGTTTGTTTGTGTCTATCTGGTCTCCCTTGGCTTGCATACAAAGAATGGCTGTAAAAAAACCTGCTGTGAGGTAGGTAGCATCAGCGGCTTCTCTTTTAATTCCTTAGTTGCATGTGCTGACCTTACATAAATGCAGGGTAGGTTTGCCCTTGATAAAATTGGGATAATCTGCTTTGTGCTTGGCATCATGTAAGAATAAACACAGCAGTTTATTACAGCATGGATAAGATGCTGTAAATGAGACATCAAGTTTAGGTGGTTGTATTTTTTGTTTGTTTGTTTAGGCAAAAAATGGTGTGAACCTTTTGAGATGAGGACTGTATTTTTGTTCTGGATGGATGCAGGGCCTGTCGTGAAGGGGTCCTGATCCATTACTGGCTAATTCAGGAGCTAGGACAGTACACATGTGAATAACAGACTTGTTTATTGGCTTGATTTTAAGCAAGTAAGTTTCTGGTAATGCAAAAATAATAGAATCTGCTTCTTTTCTTTAGTTTGTTGCTCTCCTGATTGCTCATGAAAATAACTGAGCTATTGCAGCATAACCATTATGGCTGTAATCACATGAAGTGCTTGCTGTAAGAGTGCAGATAATAATTGCAAATGGTGAATGGACAATTAAAAATACCTCTTAATTTAGGCTTTTATTTATTTTCTTTTAACCAATAAAACTTTTACTTTTCTTACACAACAAATAGTAACTTTTATGTATTCAGGGAAGTGCTGTTTATGGATGTGAGATTACAAAATTCTAGAGGATTATGATTAATCTTGTTCAAGTACTGTAACCCAGAGACTGTTATTCTGCTATACTTTGACTCTCAAATTTTTCATTTCACAGTGATTGCAGGAATACCTGTTTATATAATATTTCTATTTTGGATATTCTTTAAAAAGCAAAAAACTTAATTACGTGGAGCAAGATTGTCTTGAGTGAAACCAAATGAATTGATAAATGATCTGTGCAAGCTGTAATACAGTATTGTTAATACTTTGCAGTTAGAGTACAGGTTTTAGTAACTCATTATTAAGAGCAGGTTTATTTCTGCTACTGGTATATTTTTATATAGGAATGTAATACTGATATATAATTACAGAATGATTTACTTATTTTTTTCTTTAGTCCATAAATGGTTATTTTCCTAATACTGACATTCAGCATTTTTCCAGCAGGCTTTTCTTGGGTATTATGGATTTTTGTGTCCATATATATCTGGAAATATGAAAATACATTTCATTATAATGGGAATATTTTTTAAAATTTCTGCCTGGTGGCAAACGTTCAATTCAAGTGAATGTTTTCAGCTTTCAAGAAATACAAGATTAGGTAATTTTTCCTTTAGTTTTGTTATTAATACTGTGTTTTAGTATTAGTCGTACTTTATTTGAATTACATAAACCCAGGTTTTGTTTTGTGAGGACCAAAATTCTTCAGGGCACTAAAATCACGTTGAGATTTATTACAATATTTCAAGCCTTAAAGCATCTTCTACTGTGTCAAAAATATTTATAGTATTAAAAAAAAGAGAAAAAGAAGTCTCTTTCCTTTTCTTGTTTGGAATGGGAAGATGACTCAATCCACAGTTAGCAGTGGGTTTCCTTCACAGTCTCAATTTTTAAGTGTTTCATTTAAGGTATCTTGATTGGTAGGGTTAGTAATAGAAATGATAGGAAAAGTATCTTATCATTTGGAAGTGCTAACATAACAGATATGAACATGAGTGATCTAAGACATGCCTATGAATTGTGAGTATAATGAAAAGAGCAAGAAATCTAAAAGAAAATTCAGTATCAAATCGTTATTGTCAACTTTTATGTTTCTGCTATAATCTTGCAATCTTGTAGTTTTTATACCAAGAAACACCTATATTCTAGATTTTTTATTAAAAGGTGAAAATAAAATAGGCAATATTTTAGCCCTCATGGTGGAGATGGAAAATGTGAAAACATCAATCTTGACAATCCAGAAGGCAGAAATCATTGTATGTGTGCTTCTTTTTAAATCCCATCTTTTCAGCCACTCTCTTGCTTTTTAGGTGCTCTTGCTGGCTTTCAGTATCTTCTTTTTTCTGAAACAAATTTCATCTCTCCCTAGGATGCTTTTCTCTCTGCTGTCTAGGATGTTTGTTGTCCAGGTTGTGCTCCTTTTTAATGCTGTGCTCTACTTGGGCGTTTACTCCTGCAGTTCTGTGGCTTGTGCTTCACACAAGTACACGCCTGTGTTTAAGGGGAGGTGACAGTCAAGTCACTGCTGATGTGGACACAATGTAAAAAAACCTTTCAGAGCACGTTCTGCATGTAAGATCAGGCTGCTCTAAGGTCTCCCCAGAGCTTTCACTTCTCCAAGCTGGACAATCCCAACCCTCTCTTGACTCTTCACAGAGGAGATGCTCCAGTCCTCTGATCATCTTCCTGGCCCTCCTCTGGACTTCCTCTAACAGGTCCATGTCCCTCTTATGTTGGAGGACCTAGAGCTGGATGCAGGTGAGGTCTCATGAGAGCAGAATAGAGGGGGAGAATCACCTCCCTTGTCCTGATGGCCATGTTCCTATTGAGCTTAGTGATGAAGTTGATGATAGCACTGAGTGCTGCTATCCTGAAACAGGGCTTTCCCTGAGCTTTCAATTTGAGGACTCTAAAGTCTGGATCATATTTTGAGGTAATGTCATTCAGCCTTTCTTTACTATTGGGAAAATAGTTTCTGTTCAAATCAAAGCTGTGTAGATTAGGAATTGTTCTGGAAATGAGGCAATTCAGGAAATGGAGGATGAGATACCATGAAAAATAAAGAAAAGGTAAATACAGAATACATCCTACCTATTTCATTATAGCAGAAATAGTGAATTTCAATAAAATTATCATTCACTAAGTTAAAAACAAAAGAGAAACACTTTCCACAAAGTATAGAGTTCAAATACGAAACTTAAAGTAATGTGAGATATTGTGGAGGCCATTAGTGTAAATAGGTTAAAAAGGAATTAGGTAATTAAGCACGATGATCCTAATTCAACAAATGCAGTCACCATCTTAGGAAAACTTTAAACTGCTGATTGCCAGTAACTTGGACTGAATACCAGAGGAAACACCATTTGCTAGTTCAATTTTTCCTTGTACTAAAAGGGGCAAGTAGTGGGGCAGCCTGAGATAAGATGGATTTCAAGAGAGTTCTGCTTTTGCTTTTGTTCCTGAGGTCCACGAAATGGGGTTTGTTATTGTTAGCTTCAGGGGCTACGTCTTGGGTATTTTTGTAGAAAGAGAGATAATTCTCTTTGGTCTTACCAATAACTTGTTCATCTGTAGATGGGATCATTTAAAAATAGTAACTTGTCCAAGATGAAATGGGGTTTCCCATGTACTGTCTTTATTTTCTTGTGCCGAAGAGTTTATGTTCTTTCTGATCAGTGACATTTTTTGTTGGATTGTTTTTGGTGTCTCAGGAGAAATATGTTCCTGATTGAGGGGTCCCAAACAGAGGAAAATGTAGCACTTGTGAAATATGTGCTGTTTCAGCAGTGGGCAGCAATGATCCTTGAGAGGTCTGTCACACTGTATTCTTGCTGAATTCAGTAGTAAAGGAAGAGGAACCTCTTTCATCTCTGTCCATGCATTCACATTTTCTTGCAAGCAAATGAGCCATCTGTATGTGGACATCTTCACAACCTTGCAAACTGCTGTCCTTCTTCCCCAAAACGCCTCCTGTTTGCTGAACTTTTGGAATGTGCTGCCTGGCAATTTATAGGGTACAGCTTGGCAAGGCATGCCAAATACTTGCTTTTTACAATGGGCAAATAGTTGTGTATTCTTTTACAGATTCAAGTATGAACTACAAAGGAGGACACAAGGCTGCCACTGAGCCAGGGAGTCATTAGAGGAGCTGATGATGGATGCCAAGTGCTTTCACTTTGATTGTATTAATGACAGACTATTGTATTGGATTTTGCTTGGTGATTCATTTGGTTACCAGCTGTGGGTAATTCAACTGGTGAGCCCTAGATGGCATCTAGTTTGTCTCTTTGCTGCTGCTCTGCATGCTTTCTTTACATCTTTATTGTGTGCTTGCCTGGATGATGGAAACACATGGCTATTGTAATGGGAAAACATTGTAGCATTTCTGGGAGTTACAAAATCTGGTAGTTTCATAGTTCCCCACTAGTTTTGGTGCTGCAGTCTTTAAATATTGAGATTGAGATAAATTTTTGGTCTCCATTTAGTCTGCAATTTCATATAAGAGAATTCTGGTTCCTAGTATCAAGCACTACAGTCATGCACACTCTTAGTAAGATCTATTTTTCAGGTGCATAAACATGCAATATGTTGGAAAATCAGCAATTTTTTTCCTGATTGTTATGACAGTAAAACTGCATGCAAAATTCATGGTTATTTCACATATATCTTCGGATGGATCAGGAGAGACACAAAACCAGGTTTCTAATGTACACCACTGCAAGTATTTAAAAATAACATTTAAAACAGTGTTCAGGGATGCTAAAATAGAAATCAGATGCAAAGATCTGTAGAAAAGAGATGTTATGAAACATTTTCCTGGCAGGGCTGGGTAAGACTAGATGCTCTGTTAGAACATTCATAAGAAGGAAATCTAAGAAAATATTCCCTGTGTCAGGATTAAGGAATAAAGTTCTCCATTTTGGATTGTGTTTTGCTGAGAAACGAAGCTTGAATTCTAATTCTATTTTAAAGGTTAATGCTCAGGTTTAAAAGTTTGGGCCTAAAAAAAATCTCAGAATTTTTACCAGTATCTCTGTCTCTGGGTTTGGATCTGATCTATAGTAAAGAAATGTCCTGATACAGAAATTTTTCCATGCATATTTTTGTTTATTGCATGGTGAGACTTGTCCAAATACTATTCGGGAAGGTGCAGTGCAGTGTAACTGGATTGAAACTAATGGAGTTGCCCCAAACTTATACAAAAAAGCTGAAAATGTGATTTCTCTCTGTGTATTTCTGTAGTAGTTTTACAGTTCACACAAACATGTAATAGCATCTTATTTTCATATGCTAACATCTTTATCCTTTTCATTTTGTTTTCTGTTTTTCTACTCTTTGATTCTCTCTTTGTCCATTGTGCCCCACCATCAGGAGTAGATTATCACTCGTTGTGATTGTGCATATGGTTCTGTACAATATTGGTTTTCTAATCCTGACAGCTGAGAGCTACAATGGCAGCAGCCTGAAATTAACTTAGAAACTTGGGATCCTAATCACTGGGTTTTGTGCTGCTTCAGCTGTCTGCACTTTTAGCCAGCTAAACCAAGACTGTATTACTTGCAGATGTGTGATAGAGCTGATTGATAGGTCAGTTCAGGATTCATTCAAAGTTGAGAACCCAGCTGGGAGCTGAGAAAGCAAGAAAGCCTTTTTTCCACATATGTACATGGAATATATTGGAGAAGATGACTCCTGAAATTTTAAAGGCTATGTACGTAAAATTTCAAAGACATTTAGACATCGAAAATACATGGAATTTCCTACTGAGATTTCAAAAAAAAAAAAAAAAATGTAACTAGTTTTGGCATAGTATTTTCACTGAACTAGAGACTCTTGGGCAACTAATCTGATTAAAAAAACCCAGGCAAACTCAAACCCAACAGAAAACCAAGTAGCAATTAAATGCTGTAATTTTCTGACAAAATAATGCAAAATTAACACTGAACAAATGGTAATAAATATACAGTCATGTAAGGAACATGTAAGCATACATTGAATCCTCTTCGCTTTTAAGAATCTTCCAGATTTAATATATCTTGGTTTCTGCTTCACTATGCTTCCAGTGTTATACTAAAATAGATCTCTTTTTTGGAAAATATCTAAAAGTCTAACTGCAAAACAAGATTAAGACAGACTATATAAGTAAAATGACCTACACGCTCATTTAAGGTTTATATCAGTTTTAAGTTGATCTGCTTTGCCTAGGGCACAGTACAGAAGGACAGAACCTGGACAGAGAGCTATGCAGGCAAGATGCCTGTGGCAAAGTCTGCTGTACATTTGGTTAGTCAAATGCTTAAAGATGCTTGTTTCTCTAGGTACCTTTAGCTTTCATCCCCTTCAGCAATGATGAGTCTGTTCTCAAACCGTACTTTCTTTGTGATCCCTCTAACGGTATACTCTCGCTACTGGTTTTCATTTGGGGGAAAAAAACCCCTGTTCTCTCATTTACTTCTTTGTATATTGAGAGGTATAAGCCAGAGGTAGCAAAGATGAACATAGACTAAAATAGGTGTGCACACTTGATGGTCCTTTTGTGGCTTGAGAACATCTTCTGGATGACTATAACCAGAATATATCAGCATGGCAGGCTTAAAATTGTAGGTAATTAGCATCCATATTTCATAATTCTTATTCTTTACAGAGTGTAGGGAAATTTCAGGTCATATTTCTGTAATACAGTACCTGAATTGCTGCTGTAATTTCTACTGCTGTTTCCACAATGTTTTGTGGATTTGTCAAACAAATCCAAACAAAAAAAAGGAAAAAAAGTAGAGGGACTCTATTTTTTTTTACCTCCCAGTAATCTCTTAAAGCTTGGGTGATCTAGTTGCAGTTTCTCTCCAGCATCTGTGAGAGCACTTGAACACCTATCTCCCACTTCCAAAGTGGTGATCCACCCCAGTGAATCATAGCTGGATCTGCAAGTGGACCTTTACGGTATCATGGAGAAGATGAAGATTACTAATATTGCAAAGGTTTCATGTTGTTGCATAATGCATTGAAAAAGTTGCATAACAGATTAAATGTGAGTTGAGAGTCTCTTTGTGTTAATTTCCTTAATTAGTTTCTGTATTCGCAGAACTTCATCCAGTTACTATAGTAATTGATAGAATCTTCCTTCACTGAAATTGTACAACATAATTGAGTGCTTTCTTACATTTCAACCTGTAAGGTTGTTTTGTGGCGTGGTCTGTTTTTTTTTTTTTTTTTTTTAATAATAGTATTTTATTTTTTTGGCATGTTTCTTGTTGGCAAGTTTTTATTGCATAAGGGAGGTGTAGTGTTGTAACTATCATTTTTAGGGTAGAGATGCTTTAGTTAAATAAGACCGCTGCAGAATTTTGTAATGGTGCATGATTTGGCTGATCTACTGTGGGAGTTCATTCTATCATCAGATTTTCTCTAGCTACAATTATTTTTACACTCCTTTCTCAAGCACTTAGTGATCTACATTAAGAAAGCATGCTGAAGCTTTCACACTGTTCACAGAGCCGTTCAGTCTTTGATCTACATTATACTTGATTCAGTTAGGATCTCAGTCTTCAGTTAGTTGATTGTAAGTATTTTGAAGAAATTGGTCATTGATCAATTGGGTGAGGGATGGCCTAAATGAGGATAATCTGAGACAGCTAGCAATAAAGGGGGATTGCACCCATGCATCATCAGCTGCATTAAACTACAGTAACCTAACTAGACAGGGAAAATGTAACACTTTGATAGTAGCCAAATTTTGAAGTGGAAGGAGAGGGCAGCATTTCCAAGTTACTAGTATATACTCTTTACATGCTTATTGTGTTCATAGGTTTATTTTTTGAACTGACGAAGGTTTTTTTGCTGTTCATAATTTGACAGTAGCTTATTGACTATAGTTTCAAAATAGGAATGAAACATTGGCTTAATTACTGTTTAGATAGGGAAAATGCGGTCATTTTCCTAGCATAAATACCAAGGCTTTGAAAGAAAAAAATCTTCACATATCAAAGGAATATGTTCACTTAAGGAGCCAGAATTTTCTCCAACTTGTTATGATTGGAAAATTGATTTAATAGTCTTTCTTTCCCTGGAAAAGACTTGTTAAGGCTGAATCATAAAATAGTTAGGGTTGGAAAGGACCTTAAGATCATCTAGTTCCAACCCCCCTGCCATGGGCAGGGACACCTCACACTAAACCATGCCACCCAAGGCCTCATCCAACCTGGCCTTGAACACTGCCAAGGATGGAGCAATACAAAGTTTCTGAAAATAGGGCAACTGTTATTACAATAAATGACAAAAAATGCAGTGAAAGACATCATCTGAATAATGTATTTTTGCTTGGGGGCTTACTTATATTCAGTCTCCATGTTATAAATATCACAGTTGTAATTTTTCAGTAGAAGAATCACAGCAGTAATTGTTCTGATACACTAGTAACGGAGATTTTGGCATATTCCCAGCACCCCGTTATAAAATTTAGATGATGAAATGTGAAGATGGAGATATTTTTAATGTTGCCTAAGTGATTTTGATGCTTATTGATTTTTAATGACATCTGAAAATCTCCTGAATATGTAACTTCATCCCCTTGATTTTACATGTTATTCATGACCATTTAGAAATACTTCCAAATTTAATTTTCTTCCTGAAGTTGTAGAGCCTCATATAAATCCCTGCAGCACTGTTTCTCAATTTCCATCTTATCTTGCTGACAAGACTAGACTTGTTTTCTAAGTTGTGTCACCTATCAAGGAAGATTTTTCTTTCCTTATGTGGTTATCTCCTGCTAAGGAATGAACAAAGAAGCATTTGCTTAGAATCATAGAATCATAGAATAGTTAGGGTTGGAAAGGGCCTTAAGATCATCTCGTTCCAATCCGCCTGCTATGGGCAAGGACACCTCACACTAAACCATGCCACCCAAGGCTCTCTCCAACCTGGCCTTGAGCACTGCCAGGGGTGGAGCATTCACAACCTCCCTGGGCAACCCATTCCAGTGCCTCACCACCCTAACAGTAAAAAACTTCTTCCTTATATCCAATCTAAACTTCCCCTGTTCAAGTTTGAACCCGTTACCCCTTGTCTTATCACTACAGTCCCTAATGAAGAGCTTGAAATGCTAAATTATTATTTGATTGAGTCTCTTTACCTGATTCCTTTAGGCCGGAAATGTTCTCACCCTTTACAATTAAAAGCTGATTAGCAGTAAACCATTATTTGGGAAGTAGATGAGTGAGGATATTTACTTTCTGATAATGCAGAGGTTTTCTTTATTGTTTCTTTTAATTGTACTAGGGAAGAGTCAGCTGTTACCATGTATTTTTATTGTTACCATGTTCAGTCTAGCACTTCTAGGTGTCTGGAAAGTTGGGTTTTCAATTTCATTTAATCTGTTGAGTTCCACAATGTTTAGCAATCTTGTTTAAAAGTTCTTGCCGAAGTTTAACTTGAATTTTGCAATGGAAAACTTATTCATGTTGCTTTGAATTATACCTGCTTAAACCATCCTAAATCATTCTCTGCAGCTCTCGGTTTCAGTAGTACTTTGTTATCATCTCTTCTTAAACTCTAAGGCTTTATGTTTGCCATTGCTTCTTTTTTAAATGAACTCATTTGTTGACCACTTAATTGTCTTGACTTAGTGAAACCTTTGGGGAGCATTTGAATACAGCTCTCTCTACCTGCCTAGGCTCTTTAAGTCAAATACAAAAGATGAATTTTAAGAAATTAAATCCTGGCCTACAGCCTAAATGAGTTGTAAAATACTTTTAGGACACCTGAAAACAGCTGTCAAAGTACAGATATTGGCAAAACATGAACAGAAACGGAAGTGGGAATGATATGTCCTTCGGCTGGTTCAGGGTTCTGATTTTTGTGTATCTACAAGGCCTCATTGAATCAGTGCCCTTGTTCCTTGCAGGTAACTTTGTGAAGAGCAGAGAAAGGAGTGGAGAGGGTGCATGTGCTGAGGGAAATATTCGGCCAGTAGAGATACATGAACTGGTAGAGAAGTTAATTGCAGTTTATGCTATTCATGTGTTACAGAAATGCATTGCAGGAAATATTGCAGCTTTCTCATGACAAAAGCTCTGTGCTTCCAACGCCGCAAATTCTTCTGGAGGACAAACCATAGGCAAAAAAGTTGTTTCTTGAGAAACCTCAGTTAATTTTTAGGGTAAGAAACTTTACACAGCAGTTGTGGTTCTTGTGAATTTGAGTGTATCTTACGTTAATATGGTCTGCCCTGCATACTTATTGTGTTATCCTCTCTAAGTAGGTATTTATTAGTGCTGGGCAGTGGCGTGATACGTTCTTGAAGGAAGTTTACTTGGGACTGAATTTTCTCAGAAAGGTTATAACTAGGGAGAAGTGAAAGACCTTGCAACTGAGTGCTCAGAAGTTAATAAGCTTACACGTAAGCAGTGAGCATTGGGCATAATAATGTTTGTGAACCCTGCAGCCCGTTGTGAGTTTGAGCTGATTCCAGCAGTTCTCTTAAAGCCTTGCCTGAAGGATTGCCACCATCCTGGTATGGAAAAACATGCTAGGGCAAAATCTGCAAACATGATTCGTGTGTTTTTGACTCTGTGTGGAAAAAATAAACCCAGAACTGGAGGTACGTTTGCTGCAGCAGCATGACATTGTGGTTCTGCTGTGTTTACTCAGGGGAGTTTACACTGGGGCTGTTTCTAGAGGTGCCTGAATTCTTTCAGGCAGAGAAGAAGCAGACCTATATCTCTCATATTAAAGTAGAACAAACAAGGGTGGATGGTGTTACAGTATTGCTAGAAAACAAAGCAGTAGTCACCTCTGTATTTTAGGTGTCATTGGACATGTGTTTTTCAGAGAAGAACAGGGAAAGGTGAGTGAGCACGTATGATGTGAGAGCAACACCCTGGCTGGCTTTAGGCTCTGGTTAGACATTAAGTTTCTTTGCCCTGTTGAGACCAAGCAGAATCTTAGCCACAAATGAAACTTTAGTGTGTGTGTGTGTGTGTATATATATACACTAAATATATATATCTCTTTATATACATATAAATATATAAATATATATGTATATGTAATATTCATATGTACAAAGTACATATATATAATGTATATATAATAAAATTTGTATGTATATACAAAAAAGAGAGGCTCTTGTCCTGAGTAGTTGACTATTGCCAGTACCTGTCATCTTTGTTACTGTAAGTATTCCGGTAGTCTTCTGAAGGAAGGACAAGCCTTTGTTTTATTGAGTGCTAATTGGATTCTTTTCATTTCTACTAACACGTACATCAAAATACTTTCTAGGTGTGGTCATGCCCTTTCAAATAAAGTAAAAAGCAGGGGGATAAGACATAGAATGAAAAAATAAAAGTTTCAACATAAGCCCATAGTATGTATTAATTGCATGTAAAGCATTACATGGGCCCAGTGCCAGGCATATGCATGTATATTTCCCACCAATGTTTACTTTATGTGAGTAGGTGTTTAATTAATAATTTCTTGTTTCTCAGTTGTTTTTCTGACCAGAGCATTTGATATGAAAGCCTTTGTCTCAATTTTCATAAAGTACATGTAAAAACCTGGGAAAAATATTTGCGTAGTATAGGGAGAACAAATAACTTGTGCAGATCATATTTTTGCCATTTTGTTAACAACATCAGTAATTAAGTATTGCTTCCTGGAATCTGAATATGTAAAATTCCCAGTGACAGCACATTGTTTATGGCTTTGAAATGATACTTTCTTTGTTAGAGTGTCAGTTCCTTTGGTATGTATTTCCTCTGTCACCTGAGGCTATTTTTCCAACACGTAACACATGTGATCTTTTTTCTGCTTTCTGAATAATCAGCTTTTCCTTTTGCTCATTAAGCATAAAAATGCAGCCAAGGTATTAACACAACATGAGGTATTAACAGTGACCAGTCTCTACCAAATACTAAGTTCTTTTTGTCTCTTACCTAATTAACATACTTTAATTAGTTCATTACATTTAATGATTGTTATGTAAAACTCAACATATTCTACCTTCAGGATAACCATGACGTTCAATCTAATGTGTCAGACTGGACAGTATGAATAATTAATACAGTATATTTATTAATTTGTATACAGACTAGCTTGACAGACTGCGTAGTGGGGTGGTGCTCAACATGGGGGGTCAGGCAGCAATCTGCTGGGCAAGGAGCAGGAGCAGCACCCTGTAATGGCTCTGCCTGGGGAGGAAAGAAAGGATGAACCTTGATAGAAATCAGGACCCTGCTGACACCAGGTGCTTCTGAATCTGTCCAGTGTCTCCTGCTGGCGTGAGGCAAAGGCAGTCCTTGGCTCTCTTATGCTTTTTGTGCCTTACACCTCCTTTCATGGCTTCACTGGCAGCACTGGTTCAAGTCAGAAGAGCTTAATAATAATAATAATTCATGTAAAATGCAATACGTGTATTTCTGATAAAAAACAACCCCCTGCACTTGAGCTATTAAAATCAGAAATATAACTGCTGAATACTAATTCTTTAAGCTGCTTGAAAGTGAATTTTAAAAAGAATGTACTATTTTAATATTTCTGACAGATGCTGGAACTTCAGTATGTCTTGGGTTATGTACAAGAAAAATTGCGAAGCTGCAATAAAGGTTTAGCTGAGTGGAAATAGGCCTTTCTCTTGTTGTACCAATGTGTTTTGTGCTTTCTCTGACCAGAAATGGCCTGTTGTGCTTGGTAGCGTATGAGAATTTTTGGCTTCAGAAACATGTGAGAGGCTGGTGGTTATCCTTTGGCATTGCCTTGTGCACCCTCTGAGTGGAGTGCCTGCAAAATATCTGCTGTGTGATTGCTGCAAAATATCCTGTGTGATTAAGACACATGAAAATGTCTCTAGAAAGCTTGATACTGTTTAGAACTTCTTTCTGGAAGATCCTTACTAGTAGCAAAAGTGATAGACAGTATAGGTTTCCATGTGGGCATAATGCCATCTAGCTATGAACGCCAGTGGCTATAAGGCTTTGCACAAAGGTCATAGTGATGACCTAGAAAATAGGCTTAGACTTACGAATATCAAATTGATAGAGGGGCTTGAGAACATGAGCAAGGGACAGTAATGCATTTTTCTTGAAATAGATTATGACAGTGCTAGGAATGAGAGTTTCAGATTTTTACTTAAAATGCATTTTTAGGCATTATATTTTTGGGAGAGGTAATAAGGTGAATGTATGGAGCATCTATTTGAATAAAGAACTCATTTCTTCAAGTTAGACAAATTCTGTTTCTCTTAATGATGAAAGGCATTTTTTGGTTTTCGAGGTGAGAAAGAGGCTACAGACCCACTTACAATACTACCTTAAATTCACGTGCTGATTTGGTTTCCCCAGCTACTTTTGTCTCTTCCTTGTGAAGGATGAGTTAGAATAGACTATATATAAACCTGTGGTCTATTGACTGCTGGAGGCTGAGTGAAGTAAGAAAGTAATTGAAAAAAATGAAACATTTATGAGAATTTCCTTTATATGATATGGTATGAACTGCTTTACTTGGTTCATAATGCAAAGTACTTTTTTTTTACATTAACATGGCTTATTTCTATTGCATTTATTCTAAATACTTCTCCTGCTATCATTGAGTGAGTTTTGTCATCTGTTGTTGCTAATTACTTTCTTGAATGAGTTAGTTATAGGGATAGTCATTTTATAGCTGTGGTATTTAAAATGATTTATGGTAAACTGGCTTTTGCATGAGTTGTGTAAGAACTTTAGTAATGAGAAAGAATTTATGAAATAATAGAGGTGGTATTCTGCAAACAGGCAGGGTACTTAATAAAATGACCACACACTAGCGTGTAACGTGCACAGTTTATTAAACAAGCACACGAAAGCGAATAAGCACACTAATGTGAATCAGGTATATATCTGTATGTATATATAGTAAATAAGTACAGGAAAGTGAATCAGATATATATATATATGTAAAGCACAGAGGAAAATCAGCAGTGCGTCAAATTGTTACTGTATAGAGAGAACAGAGATTAAGAAGAAATACATCACCAGTTACCACCTCATCATCATCCAGGCCCACACTTGAGGCTGGGAAACCCCGTTGCAGCTGATACCAGGAGTCTCAGGTAGCTGGGAAAATTCCTACATGGTGCATCCACCCTTAGATGAGGCTCTGGATTTGGCTGCAAAAGGGTCCTGCTTTTGTATTCTTAGAATAACAATGGGCTTTATGCCAGCTCTGTGATTGTTTACTCCTGGGGCCGTGCAGTTTCTCATGATCTCACTGTTGCCCACGCCGAGAGCGTTGGCCAGGCACCCTGGTGTGGCCAAGTACGAAAGTCAGAACAACTGCGTGCCTATGTCTTCCTGCCTCTTTCTGATGACAGTCACAATGAACATAAACATATATACTCTATCAAATACACTTTGACAAAAAACGCACTTTGGTATGTCTCTTAGTCACAAGTGGGAATCAACTGTCAGCTAAGTTCCCGTCCATTACAGGTGTCTCATCACCTTACTACCAAGTGGATGCTGGCTGACATATATTTGTTTTCAAAATACACTTGTTTTCTTTGTAGGTTAAGGCAGAGGCTGTAATTGAGATTCACATTGTCTCTGGCCAGCAATTGGAAAATGCTGTAGATAGGTGAAATGTTAAAAATATTTACTAGAAATGTGTGTAAAATAGCAAATTTGAATGATTCTTTTCATGATTCTCCTTTTCCACATTGTTCTCCTTTGAGTTTGCACACAACACTGAGCACGTTAAACTGCAGAACTTATCCTTAAAATAAAAATTGGGTTGATGGTTTGATGAATCATTATGTAGAAGTAGTATATAGGATTTGAAAATAATCAGGCTATTGAAATAACACAGTAACTCTTGAAGTATATCTGACGTGGAATTTGTGGCATCATATATTATCTTGAAAGGCAGTCAAGAAGTTCTTGAAAAATAGATTTGGGAGGAACTAACAAAAATATTATTCCTTACATGTATTTAATGAAATTAGGATTCCAGCTATTTAGAACTAACTCAAATCTTCATGTGTTTTTTCGCATCTTCTGCTTTGCTTCTGAAAGCCCTAACTTTTAGTAATTTATCTGAAAACTGTTCAAATTAATGAATGTATCCTTTACCATTTCCTTAACTTTTGGTTTTACATAATAAAAGTAGAAATAAATCAAAAGTTGGAGGCCATAGATTAGAATTCAAATAGCTTACATAAAACAGGCGTGATAATTACAATATTCAATGCTACCGTGACTAATGTCTTCATGATGTTATCTTGTTACAAAATTGCAAACAGCAGACAGTTACAATTTGCATTAGCTTCTTAAATGTTTTTTCATATTAAAATGTATTTATTATTTTTACCTAAAAGACTTCGTCCATTAAACCAATCCAAGAACTAAAACAATTTTAAGAGTTATCTCGGTGGTGTTAGTCATGTAAGGTATTTTGAGTTTCCTGGTATTTGAGATTTCATTATATGGCATGATACGGCTAAACAAGTCATGAAGTGTGACACTAAGTACAATTTTTAGTGTATTGATAATAAAAGGCTGCTTTGTGCAGGAGATTTACAGCATTTTATCCAGCTGAGTTTTGCAAGTCCCAGATAGTGAAGCTAGTGCTGCTTCTCATTTGAGACTGTTCTCCAGGTGACATAGTTCAAAGTCAGTTTTTAATTTTTAACCATGTACTTCTGTGAATTTCACAGTATTGGGTATCTATATTTCTTCTAACAAAGAGAAAACAACATTTTTGTATCAAACTTTGAAACATTTTTCTGAATAATGAGAGTGTTTATGCCTCAGTGACATGGATTTTAAAGAGGATGTGGAGAATGAGAGTGAGGGTGGAAATCCTGTCACTGAATATTTGTCTGATGGATTGATGTGAAATCTTCTTATCAATACAAATATGGTGTTGCTATGGGCCTTCATTTAGCGAGTCTGGTCTGAGAACTCGGTGATCAGGTTCTGGTCTAAGTACATCTGGTAAAGTCTTTCCAAACATTGGAGATAGCACACGCTGAAGCCGTGTACCCTCTGAGGAGTTCAATGAGGCTGCTAGACAACTGTCTTGTGGTGTGAATGTCTTTGCTTTATAGTTACCCTTTTCTCTGAAATTTGCATGGAAATTGACTCACAGCTGTAACCTAAGAGGAAGTTTTAAAAAGGTTTTGAGCAGTGGAGATTACGTAATGACTGCTTGCTTGCAGAACTGACTGACATCTTTTCTTTCTCACTTCGCCTTCTGAACTCACCTGGTTTTTTTACCACTGACTCAGAAAACATTAAGTCTTTTAGGAAGCTGCTACAAGGCCTGAAACAGGGCTGTGCTGGTGGTGGATGTGTATGGTGGTTCTGCTGATAATCAGTGGAGGGAGATGAGAGTTGAAAGAAATTGGCTAATTCAGGAATCTTGTGTCTGTCGGCTGTCACTCTCTGGGGAGGTGGTCGCATCGCTGGTTTTCTCCCTCTCTGAGAGGAAAAAGAAAAGGTGAAGTTGGCTGCTGCTGAATGTATCTTTCTGGACAAAGGGGAGGTTTATTATCCTGGGTATATTTAACCATGATAGATCTGATCATTTAAGTTTTAGACTGTCAAACAATAGCTACTGTCAGGCAGTCCAAGTTCATGCAGTAGTATAGGATGAGAAATGATTCACTGTCTTCATGTGTGTATATATGGTGTATGTGTATATATATATACCTAAGAGAGAATGACTGTGAAGAATCACAGAAACAAAAGTCTTTGCACCTTTGGCAAAAAAACCCCCAAACAAACAAACAAACAAACAAAAAAACCCAACCCAAAGTTAATGGCTACATAGCACCATAGTTAATATTTTTATTTAAGAGTCCTTACAATGGGGCTATTCCAGAAGATCTTCTGTTGCACTTCAGGTATTACAATTTCATTCTGGTGTTTGCAATATTCTCTTTACTTACAGTGGGAAACAGTGTTTAATAGAACTAGTATTCACAAGAATTGGCGACTTCTTCTTATTCTTCTCATTATTATTATTTATTATTTCTTCTAACCATTTCTTATCAGAGTAAGGCAAGCATATATGCAATCACCAAACCATCAAAGGTGGTGAAGTCCTCTTTACTGGAATGCATCTAAGTATTACATTTTCTTCATTTTAGTGTTCTTTTATCTTTCTTTGTCCTTTACACTTTTACTCTTTCACAAGTGCTTTGCACTGAAGTACTTGGCTGAAAGGCAGTTTAAATACAAAAGCTGGCAGTGTCTGACTTTTGAAGCTCCTGTGGGAGACTGCGTGTTCCACTGGGTATTTCATCCCAGTTTTTATCTTTGAAGCAATCATTGGCTTTTATTTATTTGAGATAAACATTTTGATCTATGTCCTTGTGTTATTGGGTGTAAAATCGTGTTTTAAGTATTAAAAAAAAAAAAAAGTACATGGGCAATTAGATTTTTAGAGCATTTTGAATTGTTCTAGGAAAAGATACCTTCTTCCCCATTTTTATACATAAATATATATGATTTTGTCTAATTTATATAGTTTTTTTCTCTAATTTTATAATTTAGTCTGTAGCATCCCAACATGAGCTTTGGGGCCTGCTCCTTGTTTGGGGTGACTTTTCTTTCTTCATCCCTTTCTGTGTTCTTCCTACATCAACCAGAGGGGGGCTGCCTCTAAGCCAGTGCCTGTTTAGGCTGTGGATGCCTGCCCTTGCAAAGTCGTAAAAAAGATGTTTAGCTTTCAGTGAGATGTGCTGCTTCAATAGCTTTTCTGTGTTCCCTCCTAGAGGGGGGATAGCAAAGCAGAGCTGGTGCAGTTAATCTTAGTCTGCTTGCTGTCTGTGTGCACCATTTGAAGCTTGCAAGAAAACAAATGTTTTCTTCAGAGCTCACATTTCAGAATTGATTTTGGAATAGAGTGCTTGATCATTTTATTTATTACTATTTTTTTTAGCTGTAGGGGTGATAAAATTAGGTAATAATCTGTCTGATATATTACATATCTATGCGATAAATTGCATTTATAAAGCACTCTTTACTGTCTTGCTTTCTTCCTGTCATATGTTTTTTGTCAAGACTACTAACTAACCTAATCCTAAAATATACTGGTGTAACAGCTCTTTTCTCATAGCTTTCCTTCAAAGCAGTGGCTTTCTTTCACAACCTTTGAAACTCTCATCCCATATTACAGTCTTCTAAGACTCCAAAGGGTATTTTGCATAGGACCAATATTAGGTTTATGCTCTGATACTTAAGCATGTGAACCCACTTGTTTTGCATGATTGAAATAAGCATTTAAAACAGCCTGGAAAATTTTGGAGTAAGTGATGTATCCAGCAAATTTATTTTTGTATGCACTTTGACTGAATAATATTGGCTAGAATTAATCTTTATTTATTATCATTCTCATTTAGAATCAGTATATTTTATAGCAAAGGAGTGTATGCATGGATGGATTTTTAAAATATCTCTGTTTATATTGCCTGTCTATATTTTATTGATAAAACTTTGAAAGGACCATGGTGCACAATTGATGTCCAAAGAAGCTGGTACCTGGGAATTCATAAAGGTATTCAGAAGTTCTGATTGCTTAGAAGTATAGATAAATTAATGAGGAGGAGGATACAACTGAGTTTGTATTAAAAGTATAGTATGCTTATATTTTTACATACAGTAGAGGAACTTGTCTGAAATTGTCTTTTTCTCCATTGTTTGAACTGCAGCAGAGTTTTGTCTGATTTAGAACTAGTTCTGAATATGATATAATTTGACATAATCTTCTCAGAGTTTTTCCTTTAAGAAAAATGACTGAGTTCTCTGCTCACAATGGGCATGTCAATGTCAAAGCTCAGCAGTGCGTCAGGGTAATTCTCTAAAGCTCTACACAGACCGAAAAGACTATTGAAGAATGCACAGGCATTTTTTTGGTGCTAAGTCTGAAATAGAAGTGGCTAAATCCTCACTGGGTAGAAGTTATATAATTCGGTGATGCTATGCTGATTTATGCCTCTTGAGAGTTTGCCTGCAGCAGAAGCTGGAGGTGATGAGAAGAGATTGGATGAGAGAAAGACCGTCCAGGAAAAATGCATCAAATTTGTCATTCTTGAAAGGACCATCATAACATATGGTAAGGCATATCATTTACCTCAGGCTCAGAGGAAAATGGTTTCTGCTAGGAGAATATTAATTTTATTTCTTACAGGATCAGCTGACAAGGGAGGCTTTCTCCTGGCTGGTCTTCCCCTTCTGTTTTCTCTAAAGGGAAGGATGGAAGCTTGGAAATGTCTTATCTGTAGCAGACAAGCAAGTTGGCATTTTGCCATAATTTTCTGCTAGCAGAGAGGATAATGGTAATTATATGTCAAATTTTAACATTTCTCTTCTTTAAAAGAGAACTTTTTAATGCAAAATATTTAGAAAAGTAAGATCGATTCTGAAGCGGATGAGAAGCTAGGATTAGTGAACTGACAAAATTTTCTTAAGAATTTTTTTATTCCTCTTCAGGGACAGTAGAGAGATGAAAAGGATCAAAAGAAAGCAAGCTATGAGGTATGCAATCTAACTAGGCTGCAATTTCATTATTGTGTAGTATTTGAGAGATACCCACAGCAGCATTGCCTGTCCTGCTGTTCCATCTGTAAAAATACTGGAAGCACTTGCTTTGCTAAAGGGTTCCAGCATTTTTTTGTTAAATTTTTATTTCTTTGTTTATCAGGAAAATGAATTTCTGTTGTGCTGTACAAACACATCCAAATTCCATCTTCAGGATGAAAGGTGAAAATGTTTTCCTGTAATCAATTCTAGTATCCCCAGTGGCTGCAAGTTAGGCCCTTAGTCAGCCATGTCCTTAGTGAATAAAAGGAGAAGGGGGTTCCCAGACTGTGGCACGTGTTATAGTACTGCTTAGGTGCTTAAAAAGGTAGAAAGCTTTGCCTTCTTTAAAGTCAGAAAATGAAGGCATGGTCATTTAAAATAGGACCCGTTTACCTTCTAGACACATATAGAATTTATAATTTCAATTGATTTTACGTATAATTTATTAGAATACATGATTTACGTAAATATAGTTTTGCTAAGAAAATAAATCCATAACTGCAAACTTTTAGAATATGTTGTACTCTTTATATTCTGTATTTTTCCAAGAACAAATGTAAGGTCAAGGGAGATGATTCTAGCCCTCTACTCTGCTCTGGTGAGACCCCCACCTGGAGTACTGCATCCAGCTCTGGAGTCCTCAGAACAGGAAAGAAAGACATGGACCTGTTGGAGAGGGTCCGGAGGAGGGCCACAAAAATGATCAGAGGGCTGGAACACCTTTCTTAGAAAAAAATTCTGAGAGAGTTGGTTCTGTTTAGCCTTGAGGAGACTCCAGGGGACACCTTGCTGTGGCATTTCAGTTCTTAAAAGGGGAGAGACTTTTTAGCATGTGCTGTTGCAATAGGATGAGAGGTAATGGTTTTAAACTAAAAGAGGGAAGGTTCGGGCTGGATGTGAGGAAGAAGTGTTTTTGCAGTGAGGGTGGTAAAATACTGGCACAGGTTGCCCAGAGAAGTGGTGGATGTGCCATCCCTGGAGACATTCAAGGCCAGGCTAGATGTGTTTCTGGACAACCTGATCTACTTGAAGATGCCCTTGCTCATTGCAGGGGGGTTGGACTAGATGACCTTTGAAGATCCCTTCCAACCCAGACTATTCATCTTTTATATACAGTCTAAGTATAGAATTGCCGCTTAGCAGTCAGAGAAAAAGATGTCTGCCTTCTCCTACATTATCTTTTGGGAAATGGTATGCCAGGCATTTTGAAGTTGATTTTGAAGGTAAAATACTGGATAGAAATAGTTTTTTCATTTCATTGTTTTAAAATTGTTTATTATACATTTATTCTAATTTGTTGGCAACATGTAATGCAGTGACGTGGATCATCAGGGTTTGGCCTGTGATACAACTTGAGTTCTAATGCAAGGATAGAACACTCTTGACAGTAGGATATTTGGAAAAGCAGGTTTTGATACTGAAGAATTGGAAGCAAGCAGTTCATTTCAGGTTTTGACTATGCAGCCATGGTTCAGGTCTGCCTTTGCTTGTTTCCTATTTTGTTTTATAAAAGTTTTGAGTTTCATTTAACCACAGTTGTGGTTATCCACAGATGACCTGATTAGACTTTCGTAATGCCTGTTGAAATAATCACAAAAGGACAGTGTTGGAACAGTACCTCATTTGTGAGAACGTAGTAAATATGTACATAAAACATAGTAAGTTTTTAGTTAATAAATCTAAACTTGTATTTTCTGAATGGTTTTCCTGTTTGGCTAGAGAGGGATATTTACACTTCATAGCAAAAAAACCCCAAAACTTCAATAATTTCATGGGATAATTAAATAAGAGATATGTAGATGGACTACAGAGAGCTAATAGAAACAGTCCTGTCATTAGGATTAAAGGGGAATGGGCTATCATTAGTTACTTTTGAGCGTATTCCACTCAAGTACAAAGGTACTTTTTAGTCTGTGTTGATCTGAGCAATGAGATGAAATTTAAGAACTGATGAACTATTTTACTTTAAAGAAATTGCTGAGCTATTTATATTGTTAATACCATTCTACATATCCAGACAAAAGCTCAGTGTTTTCAGTATAGGAGAAACCAACTGTTACCAAGTTGTGAGTTTTTTTTTTTTGGTTGGTTGGTTTTTTTTTTGTTTTATTTTTAATTTTATTCAGAGTTACAAACCTATTTCCAACCATTGTTGAGCACCAGGGCAATCTCTCTATTTTTGTTAGGGCCTGCTCTTGGTACCAGTTCTGCTGTACCTTAAGTTTCTGCTTTTTTTTCTTCAATTGTCTGTGTTTTCATGATCGTCTCTAGTAGAAATATAGGAATGAAAGACACACTTTTGCTTTTTCAGTTTGATTTCCTGCTCTTGCAGACCTTCGGCTTCTTATAGTGTAAAAACCGCCAAACATTAGTGACAGCTTTGTATGGATTTATGTTTGTTTCAGGATTTTTCTTTTACATTAATATTACTTCTTTTTCCTTGGCATCTCGGTCTTGACACCTACAGCCATTTCCCCTTGGTCTTTTTTTTGTTAAACTAAGCAAAGTAAATGTTTTCAGTTTCCTCTTGAAATTTCCCTGACCATTGTAGAAGCCTTTATCTCTTGCAGTTTAAATTCCTTCGCTAGGCATAGATGATCAGAATCAAGAATAGTAGGATTTGAACAGAGCTTCTTGCTATTGCATTAATGCTGATGTCTGTTTGCTAGAAATATCTTCTCTGATAATTTTAAAATTTCATTCCATTTCCATAGGGACATCATGTTGGTAGCTTATAATTACTCTGCGATCAGCTTTGTCCCCACAGTTTCATCTGCTGTAATTTTCAGCTGCTGAGCTCTCAATTCTTAGCAGAAACTTAATAATCAGTTCACATCTTTGCATTTCACATTATGAAATTTTACCCCAATTTTCCTAAAGGTAATCCATGTCTTCCTGGTGATGTTCTGTTCCTCATATGAGCAGCCATTTCCAATATCAGAAATTTTTGAGTGAACCCAAAATGATTTTTTTGTATTATTAATACTACTTATGCTCTTGTCATTAATAAATATATAGTAAAATTGATTCCCCCAAATGATGCCAAGGAATATGTGTTAGTATTGTTCTTCCAGCTCTTTTGGTACAGCACTGTGTGATCTCACCTTACTTTTACAATCTGTAACACCTTTCACTGGTCTCAAGTGTTCTCCATCACCAGCAAACATGACTTAATTTAAAAAGCTGAGTGACAAAGCTTCTGTTGTTAGCTCACTTATTGCATAGGTCAGGTTTTTTGATGGGAAGCTGATTCATAATAGACTCGAAGTGACCATTATTTCACCTTACATAATCCACAGGAAGTCTGAATTTGTTTTTTTTCTCTCTTTCTAGATTTTTTTTTCCTTTCTTTTTTCCTGTGTATGTGTGTGGGAAATTCAAGGAAATAAAAGCAAACTGTATTTGTGAGTAATACTTTTGTATGGTATAAAGTGGTACCTGTTGATATTCTGAAGGGAATGGATTACCATATTCTTGCTTTGAACATCTCTCAGAATAAATAACTATACTTTATAAAGCAGTATTGTATTTATACCATCTCTGTTTTAACATTTCTAATGAAATGTTAAAATTTTCACTTTTGCAGAAGAGTAATTGTATTGACATGAGGAAAGACATGGTATAACTTCTGAGAGAAGATTCCCCTAGTTGGGATAATATAAATGAAATATTATAATCATACTGCTGTATATTTCTGAGTACATTTATAATCTGTACTGAGATCTGAACCTAACTCAGGAAAATAGTCTTTTGTCTTGTCTTCGGCTAGCTCTTGAATTGATTTTAGATGATCTTAAGGTCCTTTCCAACTCTTAAGTATTCTATGATTCTCTGAATTCCTCAAATGTCCAGCTGGGCAGAGATTATGCATTCTTTGTGAGCAGAAACTATGTAAGTGATGTTTCTGACAGCTGTGTTTAAAGCTCCTAGTTCTGTGTTTTTCACTCTTTGGGTGGAGATCATCGTATAGTTCAAGATTTGCACAGAGAAAGCATGTGTATTATTTATGAAAGGTGTCTTGGCAAAGTACATCTTTTATGTGGTCACTTCTTACCATCTTCCTAGCCTTAGTATTCTAGCTAGGTGGTTTTTCGGGACTTGGAAGTGGTTACCAGCAACTTATAGATACAAGGTTGTACTCCCTTACGTAGTTGTAAGTAGCTACTGATCAGAATACAGTATTGCAGAACTGTGTGTTTGCATAGGAATAATTAATATTTAATGCTGGTGTATTATTATCTTTTATAAAATTATCTTTGGAAAAAAAAATATTACCCTGGGAGATACTCTTGTTTAATACTGATGTAGGGAAAGATATTTTCTCCTTCTTTTACTGCTGAATCACTCTTTTCCGTTTTTTGAAGGGCCTTTTGTTGTGTGTATGCATTTATATCCTGTGCACATAGATTTGTTACTCTTTTCTAGGTTGAAGGTGAATTCATGAGTTTTTATGGAAAAAACTTTAAAAGTGGCAGCTTTCACAATGAACATTCACCATGTACAAAGTGGCACCCTGACTGCCGTTATCAGCTGATGTAAAAGGACAGAGTCAGGTAGTTGGGTCTCAAGATTAACTTTCTGGAAAATACAAAAAGCAGAATCAAGTCTGGCTTGATCTGATTCCCTGTTGTACTTCAAAACTTCCTTGGGCCTCGGTGGCTAGCCTCTGCTGGGCTGCTGGACATGTCACTGGAGACCCTCTATGAATGTGTGGCTGAGTTCCTTTTCCCTGTAGATGACGCAGTTGCTGTATAAAGTGAATCAATTAAAAATCGATGGCAGGCAGTTTCTCTCTCAAAGGGAAAATCTGTGATATTCATGGATGAGACCAGTTTGCTTTTATCAGTGCCATAATGTGAATGACTCTAAGCCAAATTTGATTAAGTTACTCAAAAGACCAGTTACTACAACTATATAATAATAATGTTAAACTAACAGAATAGGATCTGGGTGAATTAATTTAGAACCATTTACTTCTAAATTCAGCTTTTGCTTGTATTTCAAAGAAGGACATCCAGAATCATTTGAATAACATGCAAGCTGTAGTTATATCAGGAATATATCATTTTTTTCCTCCAAGTTTTATTTGTCTGTAAAATTTGACCAGTAGCAATATATTTCAATATGTGTTCAGGGGATGTTCCTCTGTGTTTAAGGATATGGACTGAGCGCCTCAATAGGACTTTCTCAGTGCATGAACATCAGTAAATTTCCTGTGGGTCTGGAATGCAGAGGAATTGTTAAGTGATAACTTTTTCCATTTTGTTGGTGGGACTGTTTCATCCTAGTTCTGTGAAGTTTTTGTTTGCATAAATTTGTTGCCATAATAATAGAAACAATAAACATAAATAGTGATTTATAATAATTAATTTGCATCAAGTATGTGTTTTAATAAAAATCTGGTTATTACTTTGTAATTTAAAAATTACTAAGGAGAATACTATACATTTGTTAGCTTGAAAGGTCTCTTGTATCAGAAAAAAACCATGCATGATTGTTTTGTTTGATATCAAAACACATTTTTGCTGTCATAATACTGGCACATTCTCAAGGCATGCTGTTTTCTGGCTGCTAGCAGGGAGTAATGGAAACAATGCAGTGATCGTGCAATTTATTTGAAAATAAAACACTAAAAATTCTTAGGCAAGCAATGTTTTTAATTTAGGATTCATAAGGCTGCCTAAAATAGCTGTTTTAGTACCACAAAGGTATTTAAATGCCTTGCTCCCTCTGAATTGTTTATAATTTCTTTCTGGTAATTTTCCTTTGGATCAGATTGTGATGCTGCTTCTGAATAGTGATAGTGCTTGTTGAGGAGTGGTCATGCAAGCAAAATGTGATAACCTCGATATGTCACTTCATCTGCCGTTTTTCTTTTGTTAATGCAAAGCTGGTTGCATAATATCTAATTTCTCCTTTAGCTGACCACAGATGAAAACAAAATCTATAATGGCAGTGCTAGATTTTATAAAAAACGCAAGTGAGGAGTTGAAGGATGTGGCTTGTTCTGTTTGGATGATGCAGGATTGCTTTAAGCAGTAAGCTTACTGTTTTCAGATGGCATTAGCAGCATCAGTGATATAGCTGTGTCAGCCTCCTTGACTACTGGATGTCTGTAATCGCACGGAGGGAACTATATTTAAGATCTGGTATCTTGAGGGTAATGACTCCAGCACTTACTGATGGACAGAATGGCTGTTAATGCTTTCTTCTCTAGCCCTGAAGATTTTGAAAGATAGATGGGTCTGTGATGTACTTCTGTAAGACAGGAAATGCAATTTTTGGGGGTCTCTGGAAACAGAAAGGTCATGCAGCTTGGAACCGGTGAGACATTACAGTCTCTAAGTCATCAGGTATGAACTCATAGTTTATTCTAATATTTTTAACACAAGGGTTTGTTTTACAGTTTTAGGTCGTTTACAATCTCTTTGTCTGTGTAATTTTTTCATGTTGGATTTGCTACAGGATTTGTCGGGTAGACTGTTTACATAAGCAGAGCAATGTATATCTTGGAAATCTAATGTGTTGTTAATTGCTTTTTGAACAATGTAAGGTTATTCCATGTATATTTTCAACCTGTTTTTATTGTGTATATGATTTCTTTGAACTAATTCAGGCTAAAGGTTACACCTTTGCTGTAAAGTAAAATTACAAGATTGTATTGCATTTGTACTTTGCTTTATCTGTACGTGGCACACAAAGCTATTGTGAATGCGTGTGTTTGTGGTATGTAATGCAGTATAAGGCAACTGTTTACCTACAGTGGCAGGTTATTTAAAACAACGTATCACATTGTGTAACAGCACTGAGCTATTCTGCAGGCACAGATCTTGCTTCATTTTTTTTTTGTGTGTGTTTTGCAGTAATAGGATATTTTTCTTTTTTGCTTCATTTCAAATCAGTTTAAAAATAGCTCACTGAACATAACAGTGGAAGTTTGGCAATAACACTCCTCTTTTTAATTATTACACTTAGTGACACAAACTAATAATAATGGGTTGTAAATGAGAAGGTGAATAACTTAAATATTTAGAATGTTGTTTAAAACCAAATTCATTTTACTTAAGCATGTCTCATCCTTTTTTTTTTTAACTGTTGCCAACTTTATTGCATGGCTGATACAAAAGTATTGTAATGTATTGTGGTGATGGATAGGACAGTCGGAGTACATAAAACCCCAGGTATGTGGGTATTTTACATAGGAAGATAGTGGCCTAATTTCATGTGTGGAGCACAAAATGTAATTGGAGATCCTGTTACAACTTCAGGTGTTATAAATGCTAGATAATAGCCACTGTTTCCCTTGAATGTATCATGGAGCAATTATGTTTAAATTTGTAGAAGTTTATTTTAAAACAGTGATATTCAGCTCCATCTTAAGAAATTCTAGATGTATTTGCAGAGCATTTCCATGGCAACGTGTTTGCCATGTGTTTTAAAAGCTCCACGGAAGCCTGAAAGTAGTGTGCAATTTTTCTGTCACTTGCTTTACCCTTGTAGAACAACAATTTTCACATAAAACTGGGCTGCAGATTGGCAGGGGTGGGTGATAATTCCTGACCTCAAAGCACAGGATTAAGTGATCAAGATTTAAAAATATTTTCATATTTCCACACAGAAATGTAAACATGTAAAATGTGGATTCAATTTTGCATTTAAAACTGTATTCTGGTTTCACCTCCATTTAATAACATTCTGCTGGATATATATGTGTGCGAGAGACCCCAGAAGACCAAACTTAAGAATGTGCAGCAAATTGCTTCAGTACAAAAGGCTGTCTTTTCATTTTTAATTAAAAACATATTTGTAAAAAAGTGTTGTATTACTTTTATTACCCATAATTTATAGTTTCCCAGTGTACTTATCCAGCTTGCGTTCTTATTAATAATGGAGAAAGACTGCCCTGCTCTTAAGCTTGATTAGGTTTGGAATGATTTAACTCTACGTTTCACTTGCTACAAGGTCTTTTTAATCTGTTAGAATTTATTTTCAGTATTTTAATGTATTGGTCACAATGAGTAGATTCTGTTCCTTGGTATTGGAATGAAATTCCTGAAAGTATTAGTTTCATGGTATTTTGGTGCTTTGCAGGGTATTTATGGACTTTTTATTAGGACGAGCCTTCCCCCTAGCTTTTTTATTTTCTTTATTCAAGTGTAATTTAAAATCTTGACTTATGTGCATTTTGAAGTTGTTTCTGAACTCTCCTTTGCTCATTTAAAATAATTAGATCCCTATGGAATTTTGCATAACTGGAAGCTATAGCAGCATGTCATGTGCTTATCCTGGACTCTATTTCATCATTTATGTTAATTCTGCAAACTGTTCTGTGTGTGTTTCTGAAATGTATCATTGATAATAATCTCCAAATTGCGCAATAAACATCCGTTGCAGCATGGTTAGGATAGAAACTGTGTTTACAGAGGAAAATTGGTGAAGAATGCTTACCTGAGGAAGTGTGTGTTTAGGTCATACCATTTTGGAGCAATAATTTTACTGACTATTGCAAGTGAATTTGAATATGTTTTTTCGCTTAAAGGAGGCAGTTCCATTATAGGTCCTCCTTAATTTTGGTGGACTAAAGAATATTACCCCAAAGGAATGTATGAAGGAAGTGAGGTTCTTTTCTAAAAGAAGGAGTTGCAGCAAGGTAGAGATTTACACATGAGAGGTGGGAATCACACTGAAGAGATCTGAAAGCTTAAAACTACAAATTATTTTGCTTGCTTAAAAATGTGCCTTCCCCCTCCTTCCTAAAAAATAATCAAATGACAGTTTTAAAATGTTTGCTGATATTTGGTCATATTGTACAAATTTGAAGTAATTAAATCCAGTGGCAGTGTCTTGGTATCAACAAGAAGCGTTTCTTTTATTTCTCTAAACTATACCATCTCTTCTAACCAAGTTGATTGCAATTGTCAGTGTTTGAAGAATACTGTGTAAAGAGGGATTACCCTAACTAAAGTATTCTTTCCCTATGACTATGCATAACGAATACACATCCATGAGTATGTGTTTCCCTATCTTTAAACATTCCAACTTAGAGAGCTTGACTATAAAGGTCTTAAAAGAAACGGAGCTCTGTATGGATGTTTTAGGAACAAAGTTAACTAGTGAGTTGGGCAAGAAGCCCAGTATCTGTGTAATTTACTAAAAATGTGAATGTTCACACTCATGTCAATACTCAGGTGTGTAGTGGTTTTACTTATTATTGATTGACGTTCTGAATCCACACTGCTGACTTTTTTTCCTGTGTCACAGTGCCAGTTTTTAAGAATATGGCAGTACTAGGACTAATAGGAGATTGTGGCCAAACATTCACAACTAGCAAAACAACACAAGAAGTAAAAAGTACTTTCAGAATGAGTTGAAAGAATTCAAGTGCTTTTGGCCTACATTAGTCTCTGTCCCAAGAGATGATCCCATTCTCTGGTCAGATTCTCCTTGTTTAGTACTTTAATTCATATACCAAGTCATTTGGTGTTATAACCTGAATTATAGAAGGCTTAGAATCAGCATGTCAGAAAGGTCTAAAACATAAAGTAACATAGCATAAAATGTAATAGTGAACAGTAGGACACAAAATACATAGCTAAGTGACTAGTGTTCCAAGAATGCTCTATTCCATTTAGTGTTCCAAGAATATCACTATTTGATCATTTGAATACAAACCTTTTAAAGGAGATTTGCTGGGATGCAATATGAAAATGTGGACAAATAACAACAATAATACCACAGTAATCTGTTAAAAAAATTTTAAATAGTCATAATTAATCCCAACAAATTCTGGGACCACCTGAGAGGGAGTAGTAGGGAAGGTGACCATAATTCTGGTAAATTCCAATAGGCCACTTACTAATTAAGATCGACATAAACTACAGAGTAAGCTACCTAATGCCTTCATTGTGCTATACTGATTTCAGTGTGACCCTTAAATGGGAGAGCATCACTTTCTGGAGTAATTTAAAAAATGTATATACCAGTAAGAGGTTACAAGATGTGAGTGATAGTATATGGTGGGGTAATACTGCTATTTCGATTTTATTAAGGGCAAATTGTTTTTTTCTTAAGTGATACTTATATATTTAATTTGTGCTCGTTACCTCTTGCCCTGTCACTGGGCACCACTGAAAAGAATCTGGTTAAGCCTTTGCTGCTTCCCCCCCCATCATGTATTTGTACACTCTGATAAGACTCCTCTGAGTCTTCTCTAGGCTGAAACAGTCCCAGTGCTCTTGGCCTTCTCTTCTATGACCTTTATGGCCCTTTACTGGGCTTACTGCAGTACATCCATGCCTTTCTTATAAGAAGGGAGCCCAGAACTGTACAGTATGCCCCAGTTATGTCTCAGCAGGGCTGAGCAGAGAGGTAGAATCACATTATCTGGTAAAGAAATTTGGATTGTCTGTTAACTGGTCAATGAAATACAGGAAACTTGAATCCTTGAAAAATGAGGTTTTAATGCACTGAAAATTATATATACTGTCTGTTGGTAATCTTATGGAGAAGAAAAGCTTTCAAATAGCTTTGCTTAATTCATAGCAGTATTTTTTAGCAATGAAACCTCCTGTTGTTCTGGAATGTCGTATATGGAATCTATGTTCCCCAGTGCCAATTGATACAAGCAAAGACTAATGCCTAGGGGGAAAGGTTAAGCTTTAATATTTTGACCTAAGCAAATTTTAAAGTAACTGAGTAAGAAGATATTGTCTAGTATGATATCACTAATAATCACAGAATTGTAGAATGGTTTGGGTTGGAAAGGGCCTTAAGATCACCTAGTTCCAACCCCCCTACCATGGGCAGGGACTCCTCACACTAGACCATGTTGCCCAAGACTGTCCAACCTGGCCTTGAACACTGCCAGGGATGGAGCATTTGCCACTTACTTGGGCAACGTGTTCCAGTGCCTCACCACCCTCATGGTAAAGAACTTCTTCCTTATATCTAACCTGAACTTCCTCTGTTTAACTTTAAACCCATTGCCCCTTGTCCTGTTGCTATAGTTCCTGATGAAGAGTCCCTTTCTGTCTACTTGTAGGCCTCCTTCGGATATTGGAAGGCTGCTGTGATAAAAAATAAAGGTAAACTATGGGGAACCTGAACTCCAAGGATTCGTAAGTTTTGTTTTAGTCGCCAAAAATGATTTGTTAATTTCTAGTAAAAACTCAGAGCGTGCACAGAACTCTCAAATGTGCTCAACTGATGCAGCAGTCATCAAGTGACAGAAAATATTCAGCTTGGTGCATTGAATGAAAATGTAAAACAGGCATTAAGTGACATGAGGGAGTGTTGTGGTATTGTAAAAATTTGCTCATTTTTGTAATAGCTTCCCCCTTTTCCCCCAGGCTGCTTAAACAAACTAAAAATATGTATAGGAGACTTCAGTGATTCAAGATTCATCCATTTCTCTACTGATAACATAATGGGTTCACTTGTTCAAATTCTCTTTTTTAAAGATTTTATGCAGGCACACAGTCATTAAAATACATGTAAGAAAGCATACCCATAAGGTTTGCATCCACATTTAATGCAAGTAAAGCTATTCTAACAAAAGTAGTATCGGTTTTATGTCCAAATCCCATGACAAAAAGTTTCCAGGAAAAACAGTGTCACTTTTTGTACCTGAATCCTTGAATCCTGAAGCAGAGAAATACATTGTACTTGCATTTGTAAGGGGAGCTGCAATTGAGTGGTTGCATTCAGGTGTGGAGTTGCTCTGGAGATGGGATTTTTTATGGTAGAGACCTCATGTCAATGTCAAGCTTATTATGTGAGGGGGTTAACTGTGCTTTAGGGGGTTTCTGTCTGATAGTCGTGCAGATCAGTTACACCATCCACTGTCATTCTTTAGTTCAATTTTTCAAGGTGTTTAAGTGTTCATTTTCTATTTTCCTGCTATAAGGTTATCTGAAATACTTAAAACTTGGTGGGGGGAGGGGAGAGGGGGAGGAGATCAGACTGTGCTTTCCCCTTTTCTTCTCCCCATTGTTCATCTAACTTTTAAAGTCCTGTACCATGACTAAATTTTGATGAATATAAAATTTTGGACTTTGTGCATGTACATGTGTCTTAAGCAGCAGTTGTGCATATCACAACTTTGTATTTAAATTTAGGCAACTCTTAGTATATGAGGAAGTGGAGGTTGGATGGTGTTACCTTCATGTTGACTGCCATGTAACATTTTAATGAAGTGTACACTGAATGAACATTAGGAAAATCTAATAAGCATGGAAAATACAAAATGAGAATTTTGTAACAAGGTAATGCAGTGATTTCTTATGGCATTGTATATTCTGCTAAAGATTATTCCTAGGTGCTTAGATTTCATGTGGCGAGTTTAGGCCTAGTTCTGTGAGTGCTACTAAGGATGAAGCTGTGTCTGGTAACTGTGGTTGGAATTTTAGTGTATCATTTGTGGTAATTGTGCTAATACATGTCAAAAATATGACTCCTTAGATCACCACGGCACAGGATTTAGTGGAGGTTGCTGTATGTTGCTGGTAAACTTTACCTAACTTTACATGAAATATGAGACATGGAGAAATGAAAAACTGTCCTGGCATTCTTCTTTTGTTCTGGAAGGAAGTGATGACCTCTTTCTTCAAGAATTTGGTTTCCTTGTTTCCTTTGCCAGACTTCTTCCCTCTGCTGGATCTCAGTGTACCATCACCAGTCTTTCTGGATGCAGTCATGGGTGAATTTCTCATTTCTGCTAATGAGCATCTTGCAGTGACTCACTGGGGTTGGTTATTGCCCGGTCTGCCTTCTGCTCTCCTCCTCCTCTTTCCGGAATGGTTTGCTATTTTGTAGGGTACAGACGTGGTGAAATTTCTCAGCCATCTAACTTCTAATGCAAAGATGCATATTTGCTGTGGATGTCAGTGAAAGATGTAATCTGTGCTGTCAAAAGTAGTTACTAGCACTGCCTTGTGTACTGAACATCTACAGTAGCAACAATCTCATCACAGATCTGAGGCATGCTCTGGGTCCTTGTCTGCTTCAACAGATAAGAAGTGTTGTCTCCTTTTTAGTATCCTTTGCAATTGCTGAGACAGGGATTAAATTTATATTTTTAGCGATGTCTGTATCATCAGCTGTAAACAAATTTCCCTGGCAGTTGCTTAGACTTGATTTCCCACATGGGCCTCCTTTTATGTCCATATAAATGTCATTATCAATTTCTAGTTTAATTTCCTTTTAATTTTCCTGTCTTTGCTTGGCTGTACTGTACACACCTGTAAATCTGTAATTTAATATAGGAACATAAAGAATAGCACTTTTATCTTCCAGTCTGTACTGCATACAATTTCTTCAGGTGACCTGAAGAATCTCTTCCACTGTTTATTCAGTCATAGCAAACAAGGTAGGCTCTTTGGCTTTGGACACTTTTGGCATCTGCTTCTGTACAGAGCTGGGCAGCAGGGATCCTGTAAAGTAAATTGGTTAAGCCCTGAAGCTAATGGTGTTCCCATAATGGATGCTTCTGCTTTCCAGCATGTTCATACCATGTATCTACCTCTCTTGGTTTTCAGTTTACTTATCGGGATATTCATAGTGATGTACAGCGACGTAGTACTGTTGTGGAACAAAACTGCTCTTCTTGGAATTCAGCAGGGGGTTACATCATTTCCAAGGCAAGAAACACCTCATTCTCAGTAACCCTCACTTTGGGAGATTGTCTGTGTTAACGAGGGCAGGGCTTTCTTTGCTTATTCAGGTTCCTAGTGCAATTCTGCTCAGTTTGAATTTATGTATTTAATTCAAATTTATGTATTTAATTCAGTATGAAATTATGTATTTATAGCTTCCTGGTCCGTTGTCAGAGGACCTCTTGATCAATTTCAGTGCAGAACTGCAAATGTACCTCAGATCCCTCAGTTGATGTGTGTTTCTCTGGAACATTCCACAGGATTAATTGTTTTCCAGTATATCATGCTTACTCACATGTCCTGCAATTTTATTCCTTATAACAGTTTCTCTAAATCTGCCCATTGCTAGCAACAGACTATTGGTTGATTGTTTACAAACATGGGAAATCTTATTAGAGGATTTGTTGTAGTTGGTGTAGTTGGCATCATATGTGCAGTCTTCCAGTTCAAAGGTGAGTTCAGGTAATCCAGTTCAAAGGTATGCGAGGTTATTTCAAGGAAGGATGTTACACACCACATTCGGTCTCTCACCTGTAGAATTTGTGATTATAAACTGGTTTTGTTGGCTAAAATATCTTGAGAGTAGTTCTGTTGGAAGGATATGCAAATTTATTACCAGCCTACTTCTAGGCTGGCTGGATCTCCAGAGAAATGTAATGCAGCATTTCAGAAACAAGAAAACTGAGGAAGCAGAAACATTCAGAAAATGTTTAAAAAACAAGTCAAATACAAGATAATAATGTCACATAGTTTAAATTTTTTCATGGACAGGTTAAAAAAGCCATCGTGCCTTTGCTGTCTTTTATTGTTCTCCAGCACAAGCATTATTTTTGTGATTCAGGGGGATGAAAAATGAACAAGAATGAGAATAATCATGAATAAATTTTCCAAGGGAATAATAGTAGTATCTGTTAATGGAACTATGCACAGGATGTGTTGACTTGATCTTTATGATATTGAAAAGGAGAAATTTCTTTTACTTAGTAATTAAATATGTCATTTGCTACTCCCACTCTTTATTATTTTCTAGGTGAATAATAAATGGACATAGGCAGTGTGATATTTAGGCTAAACTGCCCCTTCCAGTAATTGTGAAGTGGATGGGCAGGTTTCCAGACTGCCCTCTGCAAGTCAGATCCACCGCTAAAAGAAGAAGTGGGGACATTTGCTTTTTCTGTTTCTCTCTTTTTTTTTATTTCCCTCAATGAAAAATTCTTCAGTTTAAATGTAAACTGTACAGGAAGATGTAGTTTCAGTCTTTAGTGGTCTTACAAAAGCTTTGGGCCTGTCTCTGTTCAAAGGTTCAAGGGACATTTCAGTTCTGTTCCTTCTGTTATGGCTTCTAGTCTCTTACTGACTTTTTCTACACTCTGTTGTAGTTTTAAATATGCTTATTCTTTTTCTTAGTACAGGAAAGCTCTTATGGTATGTGCTTTTTAGTGTTCTGTTAAAGTCCATGGCAATATTATAGTTTAAAATAAAAGATACCTGAAATCTTAACTAGCTTCCATCCTGCTGGCTTCCTGCTGATCACACAGAAGTTGTGCAAGGTACAAGTTAATGTAGGGTTTCACGTACATAATGGGGATTAACATCCCTGTCATGATCTGAAGGGAGCCTACAAGGATGCTGGAGAGGGACTCTTCACTAGGGACTGTAGTGATAGGACAATAATAATAATAATATAATTATTATTTATGTATTAATTTATTATTATTTTTTATTAATTTATTATTAATAATAATAAAACTTAAACAGGAGAAGTTTAGATGGGATATAAGGAAGAAGTTCTTCGCTGTAAGGGTGGTGAGGCACTGGAATGGGTTGCCCAAGTAAGTTGTGAATGCTCCATCCCTCGCGGTGTTCAAGGCCGGGTTGGACAGAGCCTTGGGTGGCATGGTTTAGGGGGAGGTGTCCCTGCCCATGGAAGGGAGGTTAGAAAGAGATGATCTTAAGGTCCTTTCCAACCCTAACTATCCTATGATTCTATGGTCTACTGAGAATTCCACCAGTCAGAAATGGATTTATAATCTTGATGAATTACAAACTTGCTTCCTTGAGTTTTGAATTCTGCCAGGTTTACACCAGGAGGTCAAATGATGCCAGAGCATAAAGGTTTCAAAAAAAAAAAAAAAAAAAAATTATTACACATAACTCTTAATTTTTTCCTAAGTGCTGCTGTCCCTTTGTTTTTTAAGTGTGCATATCTGTGACTTTAATAACGCAGCAGAGTGACAGGGAAGGAGTGAATTTCAGGTAACACTTTTATTTTTTTCCTTTTTTTCCTCTTCTCAGGCAGATCAGCTGCTACAGCTTTAAGTGTTAGCTGAAATCTGTGGTTCCTATATATAGCACACCTGATTGCACCCTTATTTGGAGACCAAAAGCCCTGTGTAACTTCCTGGGATAGGTATGGTTTAAAATACATTAGCTGGTATTCTTCTATTTGCAGTCCTTTGACTTCAGAAATCTTCTACTTGAAAACAGTCACTGGTAAAGATAAGTATCAGACATACTAGCTGTGATGTTGGGCTTGGGAAAGAATAAGTATGCTCAAAGTAACAATACAAGCTTCTTAAAAAATGACAAACACTCCTTTCTAAAGAACCCAGACATCTGATCATCCAAGGTTGTTGCAGAATAATACTTAACCAGGGATGTTGTTTACTCTCTTGTGTACTATATATTGAGAAGAATTAAGCACTCAGTATGCTATTCTGGCAGATGATCCATAAATACAATTAAAATTCCTGGGAAAACAGAGCTCAGATTAGTCCAGTTCTGCATTACTAGAGATTTATTAGTGTATGTTGGCATGAATTTCTAATAGAGTTACAGAGTGTACAAGTATAAAATGCCTCAACCAATACTGCTTGTATGGACTTGGCAGGCAATATAAACTTCAGTGTATTAAATACTCTTCTAGTGTAACTATGTCATAGCAACTCATCCTTATCAACTAGAATTTTAAATCACCATGTGATTTGTTAAAACAACTAATGTGTGTCAGATAGGGTATATGTAACAGCTTCAGATATAGAAGTTTAAGGATATATGACAACAACAATCAGGACAGTACTGTTTCCTTTCTGTTGTTGTTTTTGATTGCTTTACTGGTACTTGGTTGTCTTTATGCTTTCTGATACTTTTCCTGCTTTTATATCAACCCGTGCCCAGACTACACTTCTTTTGGTATTCTCTGTCCTTCTTCCCTTAAGTTACGTCTGCCTTTGGTTCAGCTTCCCCTCTGTGCCGTTCCTGTCACTTCCTTTTTTCCTACAGATGCAAAGCTCCTCATCTCCTCCATTATCTATCTATTTTCTTGATGTTTTTGGCATGTTACTGGCGTCAAAGAACCTGGAGGTTGTCTTTTTACCTCCTACTGTTCCCTCCAGCCCACAGAAGTATGTTCCCTTGTTTATTAAGACGTCATCATCTATGATCCTTTCTGTGGACACTGTTACCTTCAACAATATCTACTGTGAATTTAGGTCAAAGAAGTTGGTACTTCTCCGCTGTTATTCTTAAGCTCTGCCTGCTCCCAGCCTTATTTATTAATTTACTTTATTTAACAACAGAATTACCTTCTGTCTGTTTTGCTGATGTTTTTATGTCTGTATGCACACAACTCTACCTATTCTCATCTCTCTGTCTGACTTTCATTCATAATTTCTCACTATTCAGTTTCTTTATGGATAACCATCCAACTCTGTAGCTGCCCTGGTGCTGTTGTTTCTCATTCGAGTTGTATAACTGTGCCAAATCAGCTACATGCTCAAGTTGGTCTTTTCTCTGCGCTTGTTCTCTGAGTTCCTTTTCTGCGATAACTGTTTAAATGCTTTCACCATTTTTATTCTGTCTCTCTCCAAGAATGGGACTTTGCAAAACTTTCATTTTGTCTATCTTAATAACATAATTTCTGCTCACATTTCCTTTATTCCTCTGTACTTTCCTCTATCAGCTTATCAGTTCCCTTCAGGCTCTGTTTTTTTTGTTCTTCTCATACAGTTCCAAACCCTTTTGACAATTCATGGTCCTGGCTGACTCCCAGTATCCACTTTCTCAGTTCCTAATGCCATCTGCCATGCTTCAGAGATACTGCTGACTATCTCTGGTGAAAATCTTTTGATTCTGTTGACTTTCTGCATTTCCTAATCTCTGGGATTTTTATCATCTGTTATGAGTATCTTTCTTTGCAGTTTTGCCAGTTCTGTATTTTATTTTGTTAATCATATACATTCCATTCAGCTTGTCTATTCCCCTCTGTCTCCATGTGAACTTCTTAAAACCAGCCAACTAATGCTGAAATTCAAGCTTCCTCTTCATTTAGTGAAACAGACATTAAATTTTTGTTTTGTAGTCTTTGAACCTGTTCCAATGAACCCATCCTTATCCCTATTCACCTTCTGACCTTCTGGCATTCTCTTTTTTTTTAAATTTCCATTTCTCGAATTGCTTCCCATGCACAAGAAATCTGAGTCTCATGTTAAAAAAAACCAACACAAAACAACTCTCAGTTTCAGAAGTTTCTATTCACCAGATTAGCATCTTACCCCTAGGCCTCCTTCATCTCGCCATACCCTGACTATGCTTTGTACAATTGTCTTAATTACTTGTCTTCTAATGCCTTTCTAGAGCTGCTCACTTCTGTTTTCTGTCTTTTGCACAGAAATTTATCTCACTAATGTTCCACTTCTTCCTGGGGGATTTCCAAGCTAGTCCTTTATTCTCCTCCACTCCATCTGTCATCTCTCTGCAATGCTATGTTGTAGTCTTCACTAGATTTTGTTGTTCTTAGACATTTGTTATTTTGTCCTTGTTGATTCTCTTTCTTTTCAGACTCAGTTTCTTATTGGGTGGGTCTTCTCTGCCCCTCCTCCTCTTTTTGTCTGTAGGTGTGTGTTTAGATCTCTCAAGAATCCATCCTCAGTCTTCGCATCCTCCTCCACACCTTACTTCAGCTAATGGAGCTATAAGCATGGCTTCTTTATGCATCCCTGCTTTACTTTTTAGTGATCTTCCTCCAATCCAGTTAAGCTATACTTATCTCAAAAAATTTTCTTGGTCTTTGGTGGTCATCTGAATATAATCATGTCAGGAAGAATTACTGAGTTTTCTGTACTTTCCTCATGTGCTCTTCTTGCTATACAGTTCCAAGGTCTGTCAGTTCCTGTTTGTCCGTGTAGCCATAAATCAGATTGAAGGCTTGCTTGCCTCAACACTGTTATTGTTGTGATCTCATCTGCCTGTCTGACGCTAGTACTTTTAGCTTTGCTTTACTTAATTACTGGTGTTAATATCATCTTCACTTACCATTCTGCCTACATCACTTGCTTTTTTGTCTATTTACTCATCTTCTGGCATACAAACTTCTTTCTTTGAAAAGCATTAAATTTGCCTTCCCCTTTCCCTTCCAAGGGAGAGATTTTACAACAAAGTTGAATTTTGTGTTTTCTCTGCTGGTAGTGTTGGATTTGATTTCCAAATGCTATTTGTTTTACAGTCACTAGTATACTTGCACTTAATGTGCTCAATCTTTGTTGAAGCTCCTCCTCAAAACTCTTTCTGTAGTCTGTAAAGTTAAGTGTAGCCTGTTAATGACTGGGCATGTGTTAGTTGTGTGCATCTTGTTATACTTAGGTTGCCAAGAATTCTTAACTTAAGGCTATATCTTGTTTGTATGCTTACAAGGTATAACGTGTCTTTTAAATTATAGGACCATTGAAATAGTTATAAATAAGGTAATTTATTTGAAGTATTGACTATCACATCATGCATATATTTGCAGTATATATATCAACAGAGCCCACAGACACTATTTTTCATTCTCCACACATGGTGTGTTTAATAACAGTGCTAGTTAAAGAAAAGGTAGGCAGAATTAGCAGGTATAAGGAGGGATGCTCATAAGGCCAAATACAGATCAGAAGGTATTATTATTTTAGTACCTATACTGAGATCCTGCCAGAAGAGGATGAGCTTATTCTACTAAGCCTGATATAAATTTGTAATAAATGAAAGAGTACTTCAAGTAGCTTGTGACATAATGTTTATATGACAAGAATTTTCTTTTTTGTGTTCATCACAAAGAAATCCTTTAACAAATTCTTTAAATAAAAGGAAATAATAAATAAATAAATGCTAAATAAAAATTCCTTAATACAAGGAGATGGTGTTGTCTTGGCAAGGAAGGCTATGAAAAGCATCTGCTGGATATTATTTTTCATCATTGTGCTTTTAACTGTTTTCACTTTAGAGTAGTATAGTGAAATACAAGTAGTGATACGTAATTCCAAAATCTCATTACTTGTATTGTGCCAGTAATACTTGATATCTAGTAATTTCTGCCATTTTCTCAAAATACTAAATACTGGGGACACTTAGATCAGGGAGATGGAATCTGAAAGGTGAAATTTAATGGGATACTAGTTATCCAGTAAATACATAAATAAACAAGTAAATACTATGCCTGTGAGAAGGGCTGAAAAAAAATTGCTTTGGAAAAGTTTCCTTACCATTACCAAAGTGGGAATGCAGTCCTAACAGCCTTTCTATTCAAAATATTGTATCTATCACCACCAGAAAGACTCCCAAATTCCTAAGGAAGAGAGTAGCTAGAGGTTAGCTAATACCCTTCAAGGCTCTGATGGAGATGGTTTTATCTTCCCTTGCTGTTCTCTATCTACAGCTGCATATGGGTCTGTCAGTTGAGTAGCATTATGAGAAAATAGACAATGAAAATGATGCTCTTTTCTAACAATAAAATCCTTTAATACAGAAGCACAAAACATGTATAAACTGGTAATGCCATATTCACATTTACTTTCTACTGTATAGTAATATTTGTCCTTTTTCCTTTCTAAAAGTTATGTTCTGTAATTTCTATATAAACCACAATGTTAAAGCTGTATCAGTTGTTTCTAACTTCTTATTGCTTGTTTTTATTGTCAAATATCTTAACTAGTCTAGAACAACAAGGTCATGGAAGTGATGATGTTTAAAGCTTTCAGTTTACAGCAGATGTGCAACATGTACAAGTCTAATTCTTAGATATCTGAGACTTAGGAAGACCAGTTGAAGTACTATTTATAATTCATCTTTACCTTTGATTCTTTGGCAGTGCAGTTCAAATTCCTGAATGTGTATCTTGTGCACTTGTGCTGTCTAGACTTTTAAACTGTACAGATATCTCATTATCTAGTCCATTATCACGATCACTTTCCCAATATATTTTCAGTGAGTCTTTGATATAAAAATTCTCTTTACAGTGCAGTATTTCATCTTCTGGGCAGAAGTGATGCACAAGTAACTTCAAAATTGGTATCTCAGATCTGTTTATTTGTCCTGTTACTTCTCAGAACACATTATCAATTTCATTATCTCTCTTCTTTTCTGCCTTTTGCTTTTCTCTCCACTGCTTCTGCGCTGTTTACTGCTTTTCATAATTCCTATGTGGATTAATTAGAGTATCTGAACTTTCAGATAGCAGATCATGTTATCAGTGGCTTGGAGGACATAATTATTTTTTATCTTTGTGAATAGAGTGGCTTCTGACTGTTTTCTCTGGCATTGCCCTCCCCAGTCACCATAGCTTCATATTGAGAGAGAGATGAATAGTGACAGCAACGATAATCAGAATGTCATTGTCTGATTATGAGATGGAGAGTTTTTTCATGTCTTATGCTGTGTCTATATAGGCAGTGCAAAAGGCCTTTCCATTTCCGTTAAGGTTTGTTTGTATGCAGCAGAATATTTCTGGGTGATACAAATCTGGTTGTTTTTTTTTTCCCAATCACATCAATGACTGTTGCCTTGGTAACAAAATCATTCATGACAACAAGATCACATAGATCAACCTAAATCTTTGGAGATGAGAAGTACTGGGTCATTTGTTCTGGATTTTCTGCTGAAGTTACTCCATGACGATATAGATGATTTGGGAATTCTTCAGACTAACCCCTGCATTTGAATTTATACATTTTGGCCAAGAAAAACTTGTCAGTTGTCTTCAAGGAAGTTATTTACATGTTTCAATTTAAAAAACCCAAGTTAACCAAACACAATCATCTTTTCTCTTCTGGAGGATAATAGATCATATAGAAAACAAGTCTGAAAGACTACAGGAATCTAATTTAATCTTCAGAAATGCAACAGAAAATTGTATGGTGTTCTGAGTTGGTTTTTTTTTTTTTTCTGACAATGGATGGTAAAAGGGCTGTATTAGTTTTCAACACTTCAGTTAGGTTTGGTTTTGCTGCTGGTTGAGCAGTCATATCATGAGTGTTGGCAAACTTATTTGGAAGGTTAGTGATGAGTTTGGCTACATATGGATTTTACACTTGATCAAACTGACAGTCATCTAGTTTACTACCCTGTCTCTCCAGATAGTCGTAATTTGACTGTTCTAAGTCTCAACAGTTTTCAGCCCATCTTCAGTGACAGTCAGTCTACCTAAGATCTTGTGTTTCCGGTGGAAGCAGCCATCTCTTTGCATTGATTGTTAAAAACGTGGATGGTGATGTCATCTGTAGTTAAGGCAACTTCAGTTAGCTACCAAAAATTTTATGGAATTAATCCTTGTATTGTGCTTGTCAAGAGTGCTTGTCAACTGAAAATTGTGGATAGGTCTGAGAAACAGAAGAATCACTGAACATTATACTGGTGTTTCTGAGAGAAGGAGTTAATATATTATTGATCATTCTGGCTTGCAATCTCAAAAAAAAGTGATGTGTTGAACTGTAGTTGGCATACATTTGTTAAAGATGCAGACTCCAGACTACATAATTTTTGTGGCTGTAAAGAAAGACAAAAGGTCCTCTCTCCTGCTAAGACAGATTCTGATAAGTTGGTCATGACCTCTTTTCTTCATTGCACTTGCTACTTCCACATGAGTAGCTGCTGCAAGAAGACTGCCTTCTGTGACTCTTTTCTCTGACCCTAGTTCTAGGTAAAGAAGTCTCAAAACAGGTCAACTTGTCTGAGGCTGAAGGCAGATCTTATGAGATGGGAAATGTATCTAACTTAAACCCCAATGTATCATAATGCTGATTAAGAAACTAGCAATTAACATAATTTATGTTTTTCCATTTGCTGCCCAGCATCTAATATCCTATTGCATAGTGGGCTAAACTCAGCATGTTTAACTACATGGAAATAATGCTGTTATCTTGGATCTGTCCTCACCTGGCATTGGGCCAAGAGAGAGCTTAGACATGCTAAGAGTAAATCTCATTTGGGCTTTGGATAAAGTCCTCGCATCCATCTTCATGCTGTTGGACTTCTCCATAGTAGCTGAGAGAGCCATTGCTGTGAATGAGAAAAGAGGATTTCAGCTAATGGGGCTCACTGGGATGACGTAAGACATTTGAATAATAATCACAGAGATAAAAAATAACCATGCCTCAGGTTGAAATCTGTGCTGTTCTCACCTTCATAATTTGTAAGTATTTGACAGTGTAGTAAAGAAAAATATGAAGCAAAGGGAATAGAATCCCAGTCATGCAGATGTGACCCAGCTTTGCTAGCAGCAAGGAACACTTTATTTTATTTATTCAGAGGTCTGGCTGAGACTAGCAACTGAAGAAAGATTAGTTTACAAAACCAGCAGATGTGATATGGTAGGAAGGAAGGGGAGAAGTTACGGGAATCTTAACATGACTGAAAGCGTTCAAAAAGCACCATAACCTATGTGCCTTCTTCAGGTTTTATAAGGCGCTCACATCATTTAGGCATACCTGATAATTTTACTCTGAGGCATACAAAACATGACAAGTACAGCTGCAATTAAATGTGCATGCTTCAAACAGGTACTGGAATCCAGAAAGAATTTAAGAGTTCAGTATTTCCTTAGAATATCCAATGCTCCAACAGGTTTATCGAGTCTTAGTGGAAACGTTGTATGTGTGTGATCCTCTCCCCTCCTTTTGTTGCTGCAGTTATCAGTACAATAGGTGTATGAAGAATAGATAATGTAACATATTTGCCTTGCAAATGAAGGAAATATATTGTTTCTACCTAACATGGCTTTCTAAGAAAGAAGATTCCTTATCAAATGATAGGGAAATATTTCAGTGATTGTGCATTCATTTATGCATCAGTTCTTATTGGCTGTATTGCGTATAATGGTAAATAACTAGCACAGGATGATTCAAAATAGATAAACACAGGGATTGTATATATTTGTGAGCATTTACTAGTCTGTAGAACTGCTTTGTGTTAATTGTGTGTGCAGTTTCTGCTTGTGTTTCATATCATTAATTTTATAATGGGTAATATGTGCTTAGATTTAATGTCTGCAATGGTTATCTATGTTTACATGTTACAGGAATTGCATTATTACATTAAATGTGTGCTTAGTCTCAGGTCAGTAGCAGATGAGTTCTTTGGAGCCAGTGCTGATTAGTGCAATTTTTAGCAGCATTGCAGAAGATGGTATTTCTTTACTGAGCCATGCTAAACAATATCTTGGCTTTTGCTGTAAAGGAGAAAAGGGAAAAAGAGGCAGAGAAGGATGCTTCTATGCATATGAAATGCAGCCTTAGGGAAGATGCAAATCTGGAATGAAAACTAATTGCTTTCTATTTTGTTGTGTAACCTGGGCTATGTGGAGTAAGGCTGACCAAAAGGAGTGTGTGCTTTATGTTAACTAGTAGTGATTACTGCAGAAAGCTGCCGCAAACCCAGACCTTATTGAATTATAAATGTGCTTTGATGGGTCTTCCTTGATAGGTGGATAGAGGGGGAAAAGGATGATAATAGTGAAGCTAGTGGAATGGAAAAGCAATTGTATTTAATCGGAAAGGTAAAATTCACTGTACTTCATACCTTAAAAGGTTTCTAAATATGATTATATGTAATATAAGTAATTAAACACAATTATATTAAAAAAGTTTGGATGTTAGGTTTTTTTTTTTTTTCTTTTCTTCCCTGTGCTTGTCTTCAGAAAGTGAAAAGAATTGTAGCATGTAAATTGTGGGCATACATATTGTACACTGAACTAGTTTTGTGTGGCTGTGTCTGTTCAAGGGCAGTTTAAAGGACAAGGCTGAACATGGCAGTCACCAGTGATTTGCATCCTGCAGGAGGGAGGCATCCATCTACATATAAACAGCTTTTTAGCCATTTAGGTTAATTGTCTTTACAAGATTGTTTCAATATGCTCTTGGCAGATCCTGAGTTCAAATAATTCACTTTTCTCTATTTTTAATAATGACATTTTTCTGAATTGTCAAGCTGAACTTGACAAAAGGTTCTTAAAAATAGAAATATTGTGTCATGGGTCTGCGAAATAAACACAACACAAAACAATAATGCTGGAATATCTTGAGACTGGGAATTTAATTGTGGTGTGTATATGATCTCTGGATAAGTGTTTAGAATTTCATTACAGACCATTTGAAAGCTGAATACACAAGGTTTACACCACTGACTTTATTTATTTCAGATTATGTATTTTATCATATGTTACAGAGTTCCATCTTTTAATTTGTGATTATTGATAATACAAAATAACTAGAATAATTTTATATTTTAGCTTTCTATTGTTCATAGGAATGCAGTATTTAATATTTTATGCTGACAGGTGTTCCTGAGTTCCAGATGGCATTGGAGAATTATGTAGGTTGTCTAATCATCAGTAAGTGGCTTATATGGAGAAGTAATTAATACCATGATTATTTTTCTTATGAGTCATCAGGTGTGTCATACATAATTTCTACTGAGGAAAAGATCAAAATGGCTTCTGTTCTGCTGTATAAAAGTGTACCAAAAAAGATTCTTTTTGGTTATGTTTTCATTTGTGCTATGGGTATATTAAGGATGTAATTGAAAAGGATTTTACCTGAAGGTTTAAAAATGCTGAAATTTTTTCTGTAATATTAATACTCTCTGGTGCTGATTTTTGTGTTGTGTTTCAAAGGAAATCAATCATCCAGTTTATTGAAAACACTGACCAAATATCAGAGACAGAAAATAAAAGTAGCCAGGTATGAAGAAAGTCAGGTAGAAAGAAGGATTAAGAAAAGAAGTAATTTCTGGTTTTCCATGTAAAATGAAAATTTTAGTGCTATCCATTGTTCAAAATATTGGCATAGTACCATACCAGTGGAGCAGAGTACCTACTAAGGGAAGGTCAGTGAGGCATATTTGTTGCAACCATTTAATAATTTTCTATTGTCCAAACAATTTCCTGTTTCCTAATGTGTATTTATTATTGTTCATTTATTCATTTATATTTTTCATTTATGGTGCTGATCAGCACAGATGATCTTCAGTAAATGTTTGTGTAATGTTCAGGTAGCTTTTATGATACAAGCAATAGTGTCTTTTAAGATCATGCATTAGTTTTCCTTTTTTAGTAAGTACGTAAATACGTATATAAATACATATAATAAAAATTGTGTGTATTGTCACCTACACTTTAATCTACCTTTTTGTCATCTAGAATATGAGGAATGTCCTAATTCCATCATCCAGAAATACCCTGAACAAGTGTGTCTACATTAGCACATAGGTATTTAAAAATGCTTTAGTATGGATCCATCTTTGAAAGGAGGTGCTTTCCTCCTTCCATTCATCTACCACATGATGAAAGCACCAACATTTATGAGAGCTATAACTAAAAATGACCCAAAACATCTGTCATACAGTCATGCTTCTCAGCTTTTCTAGATGTGTGGTTTCTCCATTAATTTAAGTGGTCTGAGGTGTAGAAGGGCAGTGCATGATCAGCCTCTTTGCAACACAAGATGAATTACAGTTAGGGCTGTATCATAGGTAAAGAGGAAGCTTTGGGAAGCTTTCCAGGAGGTCATTTATTTAGCTTTGAAATATCCTGGGTAGTGATCTTTATCAATACATTAATAGAAAGGGCACTTCAGATGTTTAAGTTTCTAAACCATTGGCCTTTCTATTCCTTCTGACTTAAAATTCCTGGCAACAGCTGCAGCCTCACTTTATACTCTGATAAGCAGGTTGTTGATCTAAGGTTGAAAAACAGTACTCCTAGCACCCATGGTGACCTTCTTCCTTCATGACTGCATACCAAGAAGTAGAAGTCAGATGTCTTTGAAGGTTGTTGATTGCCTTTTAATTTTGTTCAAATACATGTTTCAGTGTTAGTGTGTGGTGGTGCTGTGAAGGATGCAGAGGATGACTACTGTCTGCTTTTCTATACTCACCACTGTATTTAAATTTCTAGTATAAGGAGACAAAAATAGTAACAACTATGTCTATAAGACTCATTAAGTTCGGTTTTTCTGTGAAATATGTGCAGCAGATGCTGCTATGCGGTGAAGGTCATTTCAGCATTCATTTGGAAAACGTAAGAGGTGAAATCATGGACTGAGTAGAGTTGCTGAGCCCTGGTCTCCAAGGAGCTTGTGGTTTCCACGTGAAAGCCTCAGCTTTTACTTACTCTTTTATCCTAGATACATTATTTCTTTTACTGTGTGTTTGCTATTTTATTGCTTTAGGGAAATAAAATGTTTGTACCTACATTTAAATAAACCATTGTGTGATAACTATATAAATCAATAAAATATTTACAAATACAATTAAAAAGAGAGAGAAGTGTTAAGTTGTTTATAAATATATGCCATGTTTATTGTACTCTGATTACAGCTTCACATAAATATAATTCTTCTGCAAATTGCTTTTGAATTAGGCTAATAGAATGCAAGCCCAGTATATTTATTTTTATGTAAACTTTGTCCAGTTAAGTTGTTAAAGCTGTACACCTTAGAAGTATTAGAAGGTATTAATATACATTGGTTTGATGAAAAAACCCAAAACACTTTATGCCTAAACGTTGATTTTTATCAGTCTGTTGTTTCTTATCATCGTATCTTCATGTGGGCAGACTTTTCTAAATTGAATGATTTTCCACTTCTGTGGTGCTTTACAGTTCTGAAATGCTGTGTGAATACATTATAGCACAGAGCAGCCTGGTCAGGAAGGTAGGTAAGTAAGTATGATTATCCCTATTTTACAGATGGGGAAGCTGAGGCACAGAGATTAAGTGACTTTCCCAAGGCCACACAGCAAGTCAGTGGCAGATCCAGGATTAGCGCTCGGGGACTTCCTGGATCCCTCTCCCATGCTTTAAGCAGTAGACCACAGTGTTCACTGGACTCAGCAAGCGACTCATTGCAATAATGGACAGTTCCAAGGACTCATACCTGGTCAGTGTGTCCACACATTTTTTGCAGACTCCTGCAGTAAGTCAGTATGATTTGAATACCCTAGTCCTAGCAGATTTGTGCACTGTGTAAAATTTCTGACCTTCATCATCTTCAAATAGGGTGAAAGGAAGAAGTGTTAGAATTCTGAAATAAACATGGCATGTCTATGAAAAGCATTGAGTTTTCATGCTTAATTCTGAGCCTGCTGAAACTAATGGGTAAAACTGCAGTGGATTCATGGTTTTGTTAGTGTAGAGGTTGGTTGACTGCTTGGTACGTTAAAAGTCATCCAGAGCATGAATTCTATCTTCCATGACTATAGTTAGTCTTGCCTACATTTTCAGTTTGAAACTCTCATTTATTGCAACACTTAAAAATAATAATTTTATAGTTTTTCTGAAAAGCTAATAAAAAGCAGATTATCAACTGAAATTAAGTTTCTAGTCTCTAGTCATCATGTGGATTGGAGTGGATCTGCCACTATTTTTACTTGTGTGGAAATAGTGTTTACCTCCAACTAAGATTAAGACCTAATTGCACTAAACTAATAGTGAGCCCTTCCTTCCTGTCTCCCCTCCTCCAAGGAGGTAATACAGGAATAACAGAAATTACTTCTAGACTAAATTCAGTGTGACTCTTGTACTGGTAAATGCAAGGTGGCTTTCATACTGCTCCCTGGGAAGTGAAAGTGTACAGTGCAAGGCCTCTTTAATTGGTCTTTGCTCAGAGTTTGACAAGTGAATTGGCAACAACACAATACTCCCAATTAAGCTGTTTTTCCCTATAATATTAATGGAATAAACCCACTTCTGAGAATGAGGCGAGACTGAGATTTGCTGTGACATTACAGGAAGAGGAGGCAGGGAAGAAAAAGATTGCCAGAAGCTGAAAACTGAACACATGGGAAAGGAGAAGTCAAAGTGTATAAGCATATTTTGATAAATATTAATGAATTAATTTGTATTTAATTTACTTAGATAATCTGTAAAGGCTTTAAACTGTCCAGTGATTTAATGTGTTCCCCCTTGTAAATTTCTCCTAACATTGTTTCCATGAGGCCTTTTCAGTATGAGTAAAATACTGATGGCTGTCTTATACTAGAATAGCACTATTTCTGATATGGCTGCAGTACAAATATGGACATTGGCATCCTGCCTAACCATTCACCCAGGGGCATGGCATCATGCCAACGTAACGAACGCCCAGTTGTGTCTAAACTGCTTAAAATAATGGATTCATTTTTACCTAAGATGATAAAATGGTTTGTGTGAAATTATACAGCCCTGGTACACCTTAATAGATTATTAGGTTCTAAATTATTAAAAGACAAACCAGTTTCAATAGAAGGCCTCTTCTCATTGCCAGATTGTAGTTATATACTATTATCTGTGGGAAAGCTCTAGTAAAGATACTGTAACACTCTTAAGTCTCTCTTTCTTTCTTTAACAGCCCAGATGCTTGGAGCTGACACATTTCCAGGGTTTTTCTATATAACATAGATACAGCACGATAGCTATTTTTAAAAAAGAGAGGAGCCTGAAACAAAAACTTACATCCGGAATGCATGACATCCAGCTCTAGATGTGAATCTTTTTGCCTGGGGCATCTGCTCTTTAAGGAGAGATGCTTATGTAGTTAATTTCTTGTTATATTTGGTTTCATTCTATATATAGATATAGATATTTAGCATGTAACATTGATATTCAAATTCCCTTGCTTCAGACATCCATTAAAATATGAATTTTATATACTGGAATCAAGCAGTTCTAGTTCTAATATTGCTTACTAAACCCCTTTCACTAATGACAAGTAAATATGTATTCGTGATACATTAATTCATGTTTTTGTATAATTCATCCTTTTTTTCTTCATCATCACTTACTGGGAACCACACTAAATCATGTTGTGAAATACAGGCTGTGTTTACTAACTGTATTTTTACAATTGGTGAAGTCAAACTCATAGTAAAGCCAATATTTGTTTTAGCCCTGTTGCTGAAATCCCGAAAGATTTCTCTGCTTAGGGAAATGTGATTTCCTCCCCTTCCCTCCTTTGTGTCAGAAGTGACCACAATAATTAATTTCTGCAGCTTTTTTAGACTAATACATCACGTGGTGCATTCACAGTGCAGTAGAGAATAGTTAAAATGCATGTATGATCACAGTATAAAATTAAACAAGAAATACATGTTCTTAACGAAGAACAGCTTCTCTCTTTTCTACTATTACTTTTTCTCTCTTCCTTAATTGTAATTACAGTTGGTGTTTGTAAAGAAAAGCAAAACCTTTGCAATTCACCAGTAAGCAAAGTCAATTGTTTTCATGGTATTAAAGTATTCTTTCTTACCATGTTGTCAATGGTAATTGATGTCAATTCTCTAGCTTTGCCAAAGTATAGGGAGTGTTTGTGTTAATAATTTGGAAATTCTATATGTAGCTCAGGATCCTGGTCAAAAGACAAAAATACATGTGCAGCCCCTTTCTTCAAGAGTACAAGAATAAAGCTGCCTCTACCAGACATTTCTTCCCTCATCTCTTTCATTTTCCTATTGACTCATCTTTTTCTTAGTTCCCAGTAACCAGTGTTTACTCATCATCTTGCAGGTTTTAACATTTCTTCACGTCAGTTAGCTATAATCTTACTTCAGTAAAAACTGAGGCATAAAGAATAGATTTTAATGAGAAAAATTATATTCTTAAAAGCTTTTTTGTTCCTGAGTAGGAAATACTAAATATTAAAAGCTTTTTTGTGTCATAATACTATACAAGCTTCCAAATTTTCCAGATGAGAAGCAGCTTACCTGTTCTTTTTTCTGTTTTACAGAGGAATGATGAAGAGGCTGTTGTGGATAGAGGTGGAACTCGTTCCATTCTCAAGACACATTTTGAAAAGGAAGATCTAGAAGGTGAGAGATAATTTTTCTGTGCATTACATTATCTCTTTTTTCTGAAGGTACTGAGATGCAATTCCAGTGTGTAAACTTACTTTGAGCAGGGATGCAAAAAGAGTGAGCAAGAGAGTATAATCTTATGATTCATTTTAAAAAGAGAAATATTACTCTCTTCTCACACTGGTGCTCAGAGATGATGGTGGAAAGAGTTTGCTGGTTCTCAGTAGTCTATAATCAAGTCCTGTCAGCATGTGTGTATGACTTTAGATAAGTCTTTCTACCTTTGAGTTTCGAAATATGTAAATGCAAACAGGATTGATGATTTAGGACGTATAATGGCTTCTACACTTGCTTTACCGTCCCCATCTAGTTGCCTAGCAGCATCTTCAGCTGAACAAAAACATTCTGAACTGACACATATTGTACAGATGCTTGATAATACAAGCTCCAGAAACCACCTAACGTCATGTAGAAGAAAGTGAGAAGTTGTGAGAACTGTCTTATCATGTTGGCCTAATAATTCAGATAGTCTCAGAGTCACATTTCACTCTGTTTAGTGGATCCCAAAATTATTCTGTACTTACACTGTTGTATGAAGTTGTGTAACACCTGTCCCTCCCCCAAATCGTAACTACTGGATGAAACTGAGTAACTACTGGATGAAACTGAATTTCTGTTGCACGTATAATATCCCATCCCAGAGACTGGAACTTACTGATTTTAATTGTTAGCTTCTTGTGGTGGTATGTAGAAGGTTCTTGTCTTTGTCATACAGAGCCACAAGAACTAGCCAAAGTGAAATACTAAGATCTGGAGTGTATTTGAACTTCCTACATCTGAAAAGTTACCTGCCTCATGTCTAAATAGAGTTATCTCTATCTGTGCATGAACTCGAGCTTTCTGAATGCCTACCCTTGATTACTTCATCATAGAATCATAGAATATTTTTTTTCTTCTCCTTTCTCTCTGGCTGTTTAAATTTCATGTTCTCTGCTACGTGATGGCCATATTGATGATTTCATGTGAATATCAACATGATACATAGCAGCTCCCTGTTTTGCTTCTCTCAGCTGTGCCTCAAAAAGCATTTTGAAAGGGGCCTGAATGTGTTAGTCTGTATGAGGTAATCTCTTACAGAAGGATGTGCCACTCAGTGTAGTATGTATAAGATAGGTAGCTCTTTGCTCAGTCTGTGGCAAGTCTGTGTACATGCAAGGGTAGATATCAGGTAAGATGTTTCTGGAGTGGCATTTAGGGTTTTTTGGTGTCTCCAGGGGTAAATGGCTACCAGTGAATCAGGCTGGCAATGACAATTTTGAACTTAAGAGCACAACCCCCTTTTTTGTTTTTGAATCTCACACTTAGTCTTCTGTAGTATTCAGTCCCTTGATCATGTCTTTGGGCAGAGTGAAACTATTGTATCTGGTGTCCTTAGAGAAACATCTGATGGAAGAATGCAGGCTCTCTGCCTTTCCTTCTCCATAATGCTGATTCACAGAATTTTTTGTTGGGTTATCCTACCCCAAGAAATTCCTTTTGCCGAGTCATTTTACTGTTGTCCTGGGTTCAGCAGTAGCAGTCAGTTTTTCTCCTTCTTAGTAGCTGTTGCAGCGCTGTGTTTTTGACTTTCAGCCTGGGAACAGAGCTGATAACACCGATGTTTAGACTGACCAAGGACTTTGTGAGTCTCATGCTCTGCCAGGGAGGAGGAGAAGCCGGGAGGAAGCAGGGACAGGACACCTGTCCCAAACTAGCCAAAGAGGTATTCCATACCACAGCACGTCATGCCCAGGATGTAGAACTGAGAGTTCCCGGAAGGGCTAGATCACGGCGGGGTGGGGGCGAGGTACCGGTTGGTGAGCGGTTGTATTCTCTTCCTTGTTATTTCCTTTATCATTATTACTATTAGTGGTAGCAGTAGTGATTTGTGTTATACCTTAGTTATTAAACTGTTCTTATCTCAACCCGTGGGAGTTGCATTCTTTTGATTCTCCTCCCCGTCCCTCCAGAAGCAGAGGGAAGAAAGGTGTGTGTGTGTGGGGGGAAGTAGACTGCGTGGTTCTGATTTACGGTCTGGGCTTAAACCACGACAACTGTTGATGGTAAGGTGGCATTATAGAGATGTACAACTTTCTAGAGAATGACATCTTTAAGCCAGTCACATGGGTAGACTCAGGTGTTGAGGAAATCAGGATGACTGTGATGTTCCACATGTGATTGCATGGAACCTGAAGCTTCATCTCAAAATTTGAACAAGTATGTAGTTTAAAAATGTCGTGGTTTAAGCCCAGCTGATATCTCAGAACCACACAGCTGCTCACTCACTTTCCATTTTCTTCCTACCTGGCTCCTGGTGGGATGGGGAGGAGAATCAAAAGAATGTAAACTGCACAGGTTGAGATAAGAACAGTCCAGTAACTAAGGTATAACACAAAACTACTACTGCTACCACCAGTAATAATAATCATAAGGGAAATAACAAGGGGAGAGAGTATAAGACTAAAAAGGGAAAGGCTAAAAAAACCAATAAACACAAGTGATGCACAATACAATTGCTCACCACCCACTGACCGATACCCAGCCTGACCTGGGCAGCAATCTAGGCCTTCCAGGTGACTCCCCCCCAGTTTATATATTGGGTATGATGTGCTGTGGTATGGAATACTTCCTTGGCTAGTTTGGGTCAGGTGTCCTGTCTCTCCTTCCTCCCAGCTTCTTGTGCCTCTCTTCACTGGCAAAGCATGAGAGACTGAAAAGTCCTTGATTGGAGTAAGTGTTACTTAGTAACAACTAAAATATTGGTGTGTTATCAGCATTGTTCTCAGGCTAAAGCTGAAACACAGCACTATACACACAGAAATATAAGAAGGAGAAATATAACTGTTACGGCTGAACCCAGGACAAAAAAATATTTCATTGCTATTTTTTGCCACCATCTTGTATATATAGAGTTGCTCCTGTGAAATATCAGTGAAATATTCTTTCAAAAATCTGCTCCTAGGGTATTATCAATAGAAATTAGAACACGACAGTGACACCCCCCCAGTCTTTCCATGAGTTTAAATTGTTTAGAATACTGAAACATTCTGTAGCTAGCCAATGAGTCTGCTGTCCTTTAAAATAAAATCACACTGCTCCCTAATGTTCTAACAATTATTCAATATAGAATCCTTCATAACGCAGTTAGCTTTCTCAGATAAATTTCGTGTGCAATCTAAGATCAGATCACTGTGTATAAATATATAACTGCATCCAGAAATACCAAATGACATAAAAAGATCATAAAAGATTGTGAATTTTAATATCCAGTTGCTGTTAATAGCATGTTCATTTGTTTTGCAGGACATTGAGGCACTTTTCCATCTGGAAGCAGTAGATGTGACTCACAAATGTGACTTTCTTATTTTTATCCAATGTGCATTGTGTTGGGTTCTGCTGAAATCTTACCTTTTTCATAATGACATAACAGATATAAAATATGAAATTATATAATCAGGTGCTAATTGCATAGCTTGGTAAAATCATATAATTAGATAATTAATATGTATTATCTAATTAGTTCTTTGACAGACGCTTAATTGGATTTATGTTTTAAAAATATAAATAGCTAGTTACTGAATATTCTAGCAAAGACTAGTTTTGACAGGGTTTAAGTTTAAATAGCACCATATCAGCAACATCTCAAAACCTGCAATTCATATGAAGAACTAAAGGTTCTTTAAATCTGAAAATCAATATTCTATTTCTTCTGTTTAAATTTTAAAATTGTAAGTATTTTTCTATATTTTAATTTTAGACTATCAGCATTCAAATGTCAGAAGTACTGGTTTAAATGTGTACTGAAATTTCTAACTGAAATTTCTTGGCCCAGCAAATACTTGTATTTTGGGACAGCCATTGTGCAAATATATTGCAAGTACGTATCTTGCTGAAAGCATGAAAATATCCTGGTGATTAATGCTGCCTGGAAGAACATCCACATGACCAGAATTTTGCCTTAGTCTCTTTTGATCAGTGTTTTTATCTTCCTTGAGCAGTATAATGAAAATCTGGGGAGATAGGACAGGAACTGCAGTACTTACAGGAACAGAAGAGGTGTGGTGCTTGTCTTAGTGCCAGTAATGATGCTTGCAGTATGTACTTCGAATTGTATCATTTTATTTAAGTGCCTCAGAAGTAGACTGTTTGCAGAACTTCGGCATTCAAATTTTCAGCATGGATGATTTTTATCATGTAATTCATTTTTGCTCGTGGTTTAGAGTGAGGTGTCCCTGCCCATGGCAGGGGGGTTGGAACTAGATGATCTTAAGGTCCTTTCCAACCCTAACTATTCTATGATTCTATGCTGAGTTGTAAGGTCAAGATAGGTAACTAATACCAAAGAGGTCATTTGTCCGACTGTTGCATTAATGAAAGGACAGAGAAGGCATTTCTAAAAGCAAACCAAGAAGCCTATCTCCCCTGGTTTTAATCACATACTTTGCACGTTATCTTTCAATGTGTGTGCAGATCAGTGGTGAAATTCCTAAATGAGAATTCGGCACTGATTCTGGATAGTAAAGTACTTAATTGCAAAAGGACAGGTTGTACATGTACATGAACTGGGAGCAGGTAGGCAAGTTTTCATAAACAGCTGTGCACAGTTGCACTCAGCTTACTCCCTGTTGCCATCTCTGGCTGTCTGCCATTGCTTCAGTGGATGTTCAGTAGTAACAGTTTTCTGACAAAATATATATACCTACTTTTTCACTCATAGATTAAAAATGTTTGGATCAGTCTCCATGTGCTGCAACTTTTGGACTATATAGGTACGCAAAAGGATTGGCACTAAGTGCACTCTCACTAAAGGATTTTGCTTACAGCCACCATATTACCTGAGAATGAAAGTGTTCCATGGCTGTCCTTGTTAGTGGTGTTCAGCTGCAGATCTGGATTTTTGTGGCAGGATTTCAGAACTGCTGTGGTTTGAGAAGAAGCTTCAATAGAGAGATGCCTGAAGATAGGATTATTATGTGGAGGTTTAGGGATGAATTCTGGCTCTGTTGGAGGAAATCACAAAATGATCCTTGATTCAGAGAAGTCAAGATTTTGCTTAAGCTTTTTATGTTTCATACATTTTATCTGCCTAAGTGGTGTGGGAAAAATTTGTCTCATGGGAAATCAAGTTTGTCATCTTTCATGTCTCTCAGGATGCGTAACACACCGTATCCAGTATATAAATCACTGTACATCAGATTATTCATTCCGACACTTTTGACAAAATTTAGATTATGTGGACTGATTACTGAAAGTCACAAAAGACTTCAAGCTAAATTAGGAAATAAACAACACTGAATAGGATGCAAAAGCTGAGGATTTAAACTTAATAAATGAGAAATTAATTTGAAATGTTTAGCATGCTTGTAGAGATATTTTGTACTTAACAGCCTGCCTGAAGATTAATTTTGGTAGTAGATTTTGTTCTACTGACCAAAAAAAGAGAAATCCTGGAGTATTTAATTATTCTCTTTTAAAAATGGTTATTTTAGTTAATATTACTTTCTAGATTTCTTCCAGTTTGTGACAGTAATTCAAAAAATCATTTTAATGACAATTTCAATATACACAGTTAGGGTTAATATATGTAAAAGTCATTGTGATTGAACTCTAATCTCCATATATTATTTAGTGAAAATCTGAATGGCTTCAGATCCTGGGAGTAGCCTTTTATTCTCAGAGACTGGACATTTCTTATAGAAATAACATGACAGTGGACCTGTCTGCCACTAATATTGTTTACCTGAGAGTTAATAGCAGCTCACAGGACTGAGAGAAGATAAATCTTATTAACCTGCTGGCTTTGATCCAGCTTTGCCCCTGTGTAGAAGCAAGTCAGTTACTAGTTCTGCTTGGCTAGACAGCAACACTGACCAAGATCTCCCCTCCCCTTGACTGACAGGTTGGTATAGCTTATTGCAAATAATTTTTTACCCCATCAGTACAGATCCCCTCTCCAAGCTTCCTTGCCTCTGCTTCCCTTGGATGCCCCATTTATCCTAATGTGCACTCTCACCTGCCCATGCTCCTTGCAGCAATGTTTATTAGACTTAGAGGGGTAGAATATAAGCTGTGGAAGTAAAGAGCTGGAGAAAGATTCAGGTTAGTCTATGCCTGTGATGTCAGCTTTATAAGCACAAAATTCTTCATTTTGTTGCCTGTGAGGTATTACATGCTCTAGTTTGTTCCATTTGTTGTTTCTAAGGCACATCTTTCTCTATTTTTGACTTCTTTTTCCTGTGTCTCTCAATATTTGTCAGGATCTCACATTCTGCTGAGCTATGCTTGCACTCTTGCCTTGGCAATCACCTGGAGTCATAGAATCATAGAATGGGTAGGGTTGGAAAGGACCTTAAGGTCATCTAGTTCCAACCTCCCTGTCATGGACCAGGACACCACCCACCAGACCAGGTTGCTCCAGGCCTTGGGCAGGCTTTTCCAGTGCCTCACCACCCTCACAGTAAAGAATTTATTCCTTATATTCAACCTAAATTTCCCCTGTTTCAGTTTGAATCTATGACCCCTTGTCCTGTCACTACAGTTCCTGATGAAGAGTCCCTCTCTGGCATCCTTGTAGGCCCCCTTCAGATACTGAAGGGCTGCTGAAGGTCTACACACAGCTTCCCTTCTCTAGGCTGAACAGCCCCAATTTTATTAGCCTGCTTTCATATTGTCCCTTCACGTGGGTCTCTTGTCCCTTGTTTGTGGGAAGATGGTTCGCCTTGAGGATTCATGAATAACTCTGCAGGACATGTTCACATTCTATGTCTGCTGAGGTTTTTGGCAAGGTTTGAGGCCTGATGTCGTGATAGGACTGTGCACACAATACCTGGGCTGCTCTGGAGCAACGTGAGGAAATCAGGAATGAACAGAAGTACAGTTAAAAAGACTTTTTAACTCAGCCACAACCTGGAAAAATGTTTTGTTAAAAGGAGAGATTTGTCAGGAGGGCAATGATTGATGGGGGCTCTTTAAATGGTCCTTAACTTTAATGACTTCAATGAGATGCACTTATCCTCCATATTCAGTATGTCCTTAAGTCTTTCTTGTTGTTGTTTATTTTTTTTTCTATATAATTTCTGCTGTAATTTAACCTAAAACATAAGTTGCATGCATGATGTAAAAATTTTGTGAAGGCTTTCTTGGCAGTTCCTCCAAATTACAGCATGGCAAAAAGGTGAAAAATGTCCCTTGAGCAAACCATAACCACAAACAGCAATGTAACTACTGGTTTAGGAAGTATTGTTTTTTGTCCTTTCTGCTTTCTCTTTAGCTCTGCCTCCCTGCTGCACTACAGTAACGAATCATGAGTCATGTATTGTTTACTCCTACACAATTCACTATAATCACTTTTTCTTCTATAAGGAAGGACTGCTGGATTTCTGTCTCTACTCACTGTTCATTTTTGAGAGGATGGAAAATTGCATTAGGTTCAGCTGTAGCTGGCAATACATAAAAGAGGCTTCAAAGCACTCTTTCCAGAGGAGGAAGAAACCCCTGCAGTCCTGCTGAGGTCAGCAGTGATTTGAGACTTGGCTCAAACCACTGGCAGAATATTCTCTCTCAAGGCATCTTGACTTTGCAGTGTGTTTCCTTAGTAGGTCACAGAAGTCTGCCTTTCCTCCTTCTGGAGGTGTTTCAAGACCCATCTGTTCCGTTATCTGCCCCTTCATGTCATGCCTGTGAGCAGGGATCTGAAAGGCTTGGTCTCAGTAGGTGCCTAAAGCAGATTCAGAACCTTCCAGGTTGAAGGCAGCACAGGCAGATGTACCATGTGCACCTGGCACTCACAAACATTCACATCCAGGGCAGTCACTTTTTATACAGTAGTTATCACCTTGGCTGGTTCACTAAGGAGCAATTAAAGTACCTGCTTGAGTCCCTCATGAATGGTGTAGCATGGAGGCCTGTGGAAACTTTACTGGTGAGGAAGCAGGGAGGTAAATGTAGATTATATGTTTTTTTTTCCTACCGGATGGCTGTGTGTTTTCTGTGTTAAATTTGTGCTTGGAAGAAGAATGGGAGGCACTGGGGCAAAAATATCTGTACTGTTAGCGTTCCATTAAAAAGATCTTAATTCCTCTAAATTAAAGGAAACATTTAGCATCCCTTTCTCTTGATCTCCATTTTCTGTTGCAATGTCACATTCATTCAAACAATTCTAATGAGATTTCCAGAGGTTCTTAAGTGAAGTCATCAAGCACCATAAATTATAATGGGTGCATGTTTTCAAGGCTTTAGAAATCCCACTACATTTCCTTTCCTTTCCATTTATTTAATGAATAAGATAAGTGGCTAGGGCAAGCTTCTGTTTTAATGACCCAGAATGCCAGATTCTGAAAATCAGTTTTAGATGTTACATCTGTAATTTTCAAGGGCTGTGCAGAAAGTATTTTATTTTCTGAGGTTGGCTTTTTAGATTGTTAATTTAATGTTGGGGTCTTAAAATAAAATTTAGGTGTAAGGAAAAATTTCTTCTTTGGAATACGGTAACCCCAAACGACCCTTCTACTTAGATTTTATTCTGAGAAATGTCTCTGAAAGATGTATTCATATTAATAATGTATATTTCATATCTGTCTTCTCTAGGGCATAGAATTCATACCTCCACAAAGTGGAGATATTTATAGCACAGTACGCTTTTTCTGCAAATGTTTAGGGGAAATCCTGATCTTTACGTATGCTATTATATACTTTCATCTGTATGAAAATTAAATGTAATTAACATGATTCCTTTTAAATATTTTATAATATAATTTGGGTTTGTTAATATAATCCTATAAAAATTAGAAAGCACATTTTATAAAAATGGTCATTATGCCTTAAATCCTTAAAATATTTTTACCTAAGGAGTGTTTTGATGTTTTGAAGGTAAGCCACAAGGGGTCAAAGCCTCTTATGCTATAAATGCGTGGATTTGAACTAACCTTATATTATGGTTTTTGTTCCCCAGCTATGTGCAATTTGATTAAAACCAGTCTTTTTTTAAAAGCAGTATTTATACAATTTGACAGTGGCCAGGTAACACTGTATGAAGGTGACATTGCAGAGCAGATCAATTCAGTGTATTGCATTCATTAATAAGCTTTCAGACTGTAGATAATATTTTATAATAATTTATTTTCTCAGAGGTTCAGTTTTTAAAAATTATTAGCTCCTAAATCCTAATACTTAAAATACTTAAGCATGTGTTTATGTTTGGCTTTCCTAGAGGTACATCTGGAATAAATCAATATTTTAGTTCAGAGTGTGGTTTTGCAGGAACAAAATCATAGTCTTTCCATGATAAAACTCTGTTGATGTTAAGGTAAGGTTAGTTGAGAAAGCTCAGGAAGACCGTAGGATAAATCCTATGGCTCACTAATATCTAACCCCCCTGACACAGGCAGGGACACCTTCCACTAGAGCAGCTTGCTCCAAGCCCCTGTGTCCAACCTGGCCTTGAACACTTTCGGGGATGGGGCAGCCACACCTTCTCTGGGCAACCTGTTCCATTGTCTCACGAACCCCATAGTAGAGAATTTCTTCCTTGTGTCTAATCTAAATCTGCCGTCTTTCGGTTTAAAACCATTTGCTGTTGTCCTGTCACTACATGCCCTTGTAAAAAGTCAACCTGTTCTAGTGCTTCACTGAACCGTGTTGCGAGGATCTAGATTCTTCTCTATGTTTATTGAAATTATACCTTGAGAGAACTCTGTTGGCCTCAGTAGGTTCACACAGAAGGAAGATCCATTTTGCATTTTCTTGGTTATCCATTTTGGTTTCCAGGTTCCTGTTTTCTTTTTCAGTGTGAACCAATTCTTTCTGCATAGGGAAAATTGTTGTGGTATTCAGACATACATGAATGTTCTGGCATTTTAGGGCCTGTTTTCTAGTTCACTGAATAAAGAACAGTCTGGACTCAGGTCCTGGATTCAGCCCTGGGAATTAATGTGTGTGAACCTGAACCTGCTTTTCCTGATGCAGGTACAACCTGAGCATTGAAGTGGCACAGAACTTCAGTCATGCATTGGAGGATCATCATGCCCACTTCTATCACAAAGCAGCAGGATGTATTAAATTATTGAATTAAAAAAGCAATCTGTCTGCACCTCTGGAAATTATTCCTTTCAAAATGTTTTGGGTTTCTTTTCTCCCCAAGGAAGGGGACAAGGAAGTGTTGAATACTACATTACTGTCCTTTGGTATCTTTTTAATGAATTCTTTTTATGGAATACTTTTTTCAGTGTTTCATGAACTACTGGTTGCAATACATTTGAAATACACCAAAGCCATCAGTTCTCATTAAACCATTTCTTGGGTTAAATGTAATAAACACGAAGAAAGAGGCATCTAATAAATAAATAGTAAAAAAAACCCCAACAATTTCAGTTCGTGGTCTTTGGTTCCGAAAAATCTCCTGACTCTATAAGAATAGTTTCCTAAAAATTGATGCCTTTGCTTTCTAGTCTTCTCTGCATGCATCAAAGTTGAGGAGGTAACTGGTGTGGTGTCCAGGCCTTTTCTCCACCTTTTTTTGGCTCCACCTTTGCAGAGAATTCCTATGAGCTTTGAATTTTTTTGATGTATTGTGACAAATGCTGCCTTGCACTGTTTTCTGTCCCTGCTGGAGTCTCCATGGGATTAGAGATCACATGCTACCTTAGCTTAATGTTCTTGACCTTTTTTGGATGATTGATGCTGCTGAATGATTACAGCAAAGCAGCAATTATCTGCTAGCTGTGTTATGCTTTTTTCAAGGAGAAAATAAATGTTATTTGAGATGAGTAATCTGGACTGTGTCTTTCTGCTGAGTAACTGTAGGAGACTTGACTGTATTGAGTCATGATTCCTTTCCCATTTGTTCTGTTTTGTGGTACTTTGTGATTGCTTCCCTTCTGCTCTCCCCCTCCTGAATAAATTACTGTGCTCTGATCTTGTTATCTGACATAGCTAAGAGCTAAACCTTTGGGCTTGATCAGCAACATAAAATTCCTCAGGCTCAAAGATGGTGGTAGGCATGGCAATATACCTTCTTATGTATCTTAAGAAATAAAAGAAACGAAAGCACCCTAAGCTACCAGTAATGTATTTGTTAAGTGAGCACATAAAATTGTATGGGGATTTTGCAGTCTAGCTTTCAGAGCGTTTTATTGGTTTTTTAAGTAATTTTTTTCTTTTTTTTTCTTTTTTTCTTTTCCCTTCAGTTAATTTCCCACAAGAATTCTGTCAAGGTTTGGCTCATAAATAGCAATGAGTTTTGTAAAGTTCCTATACACACAAAGCAAACAGCAACTTCACCAAATGTTCAATGCAAAGAGATCCATGTGTCTCTTCATGTTCCTGTTTTGGAAGACATTTTACAGAACACCTGTCTAGCTTTAATGAAAGTTCACACACAGAGATGCAAATGTGAAGAAAAAACTTTAAAAATCTGGCACTGCATCATAAGGACTGTATCAAGTATGACCTCTATCAAGGGATTGTATACCTGTGCCACTACATCATCATTATTGTAATCAAAAATGTTATGACTATGACATTGGAATAATCAATATTATATGATTACACAGTTCTAATGATTATTATACCACTAATGCTATTATGGTTATTACTATTGCCCTTATGTTGCCACAGCCGCTTTTTAAAAGGTAAATGTTTTTCCCTGTAGGCCATCGAACATTGTTCATTGGAGTTCATGTGCCACTGGGTGGAAGAAAAAGTCACCGACGCCATAGGCACCGTGGGCATAAACACAGAAAGAGAGACAGAGAGCGAGATTCAGGATTAGAAGATGGGAGAGAGTCTCCTCCATTTGGTAAGATTTTAATAATAAACATCAGTATTGATTATGCATACTTTACCTTGTTACGGCTTGGGTACCATTAGTAGTGGGGTTTTGGAGAACCCACCAGAACCTCTCCAGTCTCTGCTGGAGAGCCAAGATTTGTTCCTCTCATGAAGTACAGCAGACAGTGACAGTCAGTACACGAGAAATCTCAGTAATTTCTACTACTGTAGGAGATGGGCCATAAGTGTTCTCTTAAAGGTAGACTTCCACCACCACTGAAAAGGGCTGAGCACCTTATGGCACCAGCTGCCCTCAGTGAAGGCTCTGGAGTATTTGCCTCTAAAACCATAATGTGCTGGATGCTGGAGTGGTGGTTCTATAGACTGTTTTGTAATAATGTCCATATTACTGAAGCTGCAGTGTTTTATCAGATGTGAACTGTGATCCAGATTGTGTTTGCCTTTTCCTTACATGACACCATAATGTGCCATTGTGAGATAAGTCTGCTGAGGATGTGAGAGCAAACAAGAAAAAATACTTTTCCATTAACGAGCCTGATACAAAACTCCTAAAATTCTCAAAATTTTAAATTAAAAAGCATTACAGAGAACAGAAAAAGGTAGTAATGAATAAATTAGTCAAGCTTTGTTTCAAAACATATGCGGATATTATTTGCTGTTCAAAACTAAAAAGCCCATGTGCTGAAATATCCAGTAAGTGTTGAAAATATAGTGGGAACCTGTACAGAAAACAATTTGTCAAGTGTACAACAGAAGAATGTTTTTAAATCATTAGGGTAATATGCCAATATAATTTCAAGTTACAGAATAGTAATGGTAAGACTTCATTTTAATATGAAATTTGTATTATGTATGTAGAAAGATCAGGAGCAAGTAGATTATAAGTGCTGATGGTTACAGAGAATGAAACCAAGTCAAGCCTTTTTCAGACTCAGTAGATATTGGCTGTGGTGTTTCTGTCTAGAATGTATTTCAAATTTACAAGGACCCAATACTGTATTGAATCCAGTTTCTTGGAAAACAGCAAAGTTCATAAATTATTAAAATAGTTTTCAAAAAGAATATGCATATATACATATAATGTCAGATTGAAAAGAAACAATTGAAAGTTACATTAGCCAAGAAGTGAGATATCTTAAACTATGAAGCAATGTCTTATGTTAAGTCATCTGGTTTTATTTAAGTGCCAGTATGTGACACATTTTGGCTGAGAACTTAGCTCTGTTCTTTCAACTTCTGGAGACCTAGGCTTGTGTCCTTCCTAATGTCAAAATAAAAAAAAAAAGCCCCAAACACCAAACCTGCTTGAATCTGTCCTTAATAATCTTTTGACAGTTGTGCAATAAAATGCATTTTTCAACACAGTTCTGTGTTAAGTTAAAATCAGCCTATGTTCAAGAATGCTCCAATGAGCATTGATGAGCAAAATGCAAGTGCATTTTGAAGTGATTTTGAAGTGCATTTGTAAATTGTTGTTCACATCACTTTTCTACAGCCATACTTGTTTGAAGTAACAGGACTGCACTTTTGCAAGTCACATTTTCACTTGTAAAGGTATTACAACTATGAATTAAGGGGTGTGTAAGAAACATAAATTATTATTTTTATAAAAAAGGCCAGGACACATAAGATACAGACGTAGTCTCTGGATCCAGAATGCTGAAGATACTCTGCAAAATACTTGGATGATAATGAATGAAACAAGGCAAATGCAGAACTACCAAACATTCAGAAAAGTCTGTGAGTATCCAATTTTTCCTACTTAGGAAAATTTGAGGATTTTTCCCTTTGGCTGACTGGCCAGAAAACCAGACTTTGAGCATTGACTTCTGTCCAGCTGGGCAGAAATGTGGCATCGCATAGACAACAGTGGAAGGGATTTGTCTTATGAAGGTAAATCTGACAGTTATACAGTGACGGAAGGGTTGAACACAGAGCAAACAGACAGACAAAATTATACAGGGATTAATTGTAGTCTATATCCACATCCTTGCTTTTACAGTGGATTTTCCTTATAGGGAGTTTCAAACATGTGGTTGTGCTGCCTGGGGAAAAGCATTCCTTTAAAGAGAATATAAACATAGTTTTTCTATGCTTTATTTACTCAGAGGGAGCAACAGATACTTCTCACGCTAAATCTGAATCCACTAAACCTCAGTAATGCTTCTTAGCTCTCATCTCCCAGTGACCACAAGGTTGTAACAGTATCCAGAGGCTGAAGGAAATTGCAAGGAAGACAAACGCATTTCTTACTCTTGATGCATAACTTACTGTGAGGTACTGTGCCTAAGAGATCGGATCCAAAATAGTCCCTTAATTTGTGAATCATTCTGATTTAATTGAACACGCAGAAATGCTTAGCTGCCCCTTTCTCTAGACGCATTTTAACGTATTTATTTCTGTTGAATGGTAGGAGGCTGTATTCTTGAGAACTGAGAGGGAGGAAGGGAAAGAAAATGTTGCAATGAGCAGGTACAAGAATAAAACCAGAGGAAATAAGCATTGTGAGTGCAGCTGATAGAAAACAGTGCTTTGAGGTAAGTCAGAAAAATAAATTGGATTTCTACGTACAGGAGAATAAATTAGCAGTGTTTTGAAGCAGTGAAGTATGAAAGGAGCTATAATAAAAGATGCACCAACTGAGTAAATAATAGAGATGTTGGAACAAGTAAAGGCCTGAAATATTCAGACATGAAGTGCTCCAGACTGCTCAGTTAAACCAAGCATGGGATGAAGCATTATTTTTTGTCATAATCTATAACTTCGTAAGGTATAACTTCATCTGTGAAGTACCATTAGGTGCAGATCTTGCTCTGCTATTATTGCTTCAGGGAGCTGTGCAGTACATAGTGCTGTGGGACTGTGCAGGCCCCACTCAGTGGACAAGTGCCACCAGGTTGCTATCCAGTGAAAAACAATTTCTTAAACAGTTTTCTTTGTATCGGCATGGCTAGAAAACACCTGTATTCAGTGTAATGCCCATGACTGGAAGCTTTGTGTTACTTTTCTTTGAGTCCTGTCTGGGAAAGCTGTACCAGCTACTTTCTGAGATAAGGTGTTTGCAGAGAACAGATTTTTTAGAATATTCTGACGGCAGCTCATAAGCTTTTTCCTGACCTCCTACTGTCACTTTTCAAAGGTACCCTGAGTATTCTCAGTGTGCTTGTAGATTCAGAGCTTGTAGACAAATAATACATAGAATATATAGGTAATGTGACCTTTGGGGGGCACAGATCAGTTACTCAAGTTTTATTTCTGTTTTCACCACACCTGATTCTCATTGTCTGTCTGTTGCCTCCTGATGAGATGAGGTTGTGCAAGGTGTTTCCATTTTGCCATAACGATGTGTCTTTGAATCACGTAATTTGCAGATTACATGGCTTGCTCATGGAGAGGCTTTTTTGGGTAGTAAAAATTGAAAGCAAAGTGATTTTGTTATTCTGGATTTCCACCAACTTGCCTCACAACTTTTTGGAAGAAAAGCAGAAATCCAGTGAAATTACTCACTCTAGTTAAAAATGCAGTAAGGCTATTTGCTTTATTGAAGAGGTTTATTGTTCCCAGCTGAAATGCTGCTGTTGTAATTAAAGACCCAGTTTCATGCCCCCTTTAAGCTCCCCTCCTCCACAGCTTTTTGTGTGGGTCAAGTGTTTCAGCTGCTCTGTGAATTAAATTAGGGAATTAATATAAATTAAAACTAGTTTGGCAAAATAAAAAAGCTGTTTCTAGCCTAGAGTAGCTCCTTGTGCAGCTTGTTGGAAGGGCAATGCGTGACAGCCCTGGTGGGCTGCATGGCCACAAGCTGTCTGGGACTGCTCCATCAGCGCTATTGGTCATGGTGGTGTTGAAAGTCTGCAACAGATTTCCCTTTGGCTGGTTAGGTTGCACTTGCTTGGTATGCACGTTGATTTTAGTGGCAGTATTCAGTATTTTCTTGATGTCTGATTATTTTGCCTGTAATCAGTGAAACTGCTCTCTTGTACTTCCGCTCATGAGTTAAAGATACTTTTCTGTTTTAAAATGGGTTGGAATAGGAAGACTTTAGCTCTCAGCAGGGTGTCTTTAAGGACAGGTTTTGTAAGAGTGAGGTGAGCACAGCTGTGGATACTGGGGTTTGATTTCATTTTCCTGTGGTGTTTTCTAGGACTAGATACTATTGAGGCTTGTGCAAGGTTTGGTTTGTTCTTTTAAGAAATCTGGCTTTGATAATGTCTAGTTTTAAAGAGGCTTAAACTTGTAATTCATGCTATTGGATGTGGCAAGGGAAGCTGAGCAGCTCTGGAGGTGATGCTAACAGGAGACTATACATGCACAGTTCAGAAAAGTCTCTTTGAAGGTAATGCAAATAAAAATGAATTGCAAAGGGGAACTTCTCTTGGTTACTAGAGGGGCTTGAAGAAAGTGTAATAAAAGGACTCAGCTGGCAATTTGGTAGCTAACCTCAAATGTTGAAGGGGTATTAATGGGGCAAATTTAATTTTCTGTAAAGAATAGGGCTGTTAAGAGAAACTCCTCACCTTAATTATAGGCTTTGTATGCTGAACAATGGAATTAGAAATTTGAGTCTTTGGGCAGCTGTGGAACAGATTGCAGGAAATCTGGATTAATATAAAGTATCATAACTTCAGTTTTAAGTGTCTAGCAAAAAGATGATAATTGAAGCTTGGGAATTGCCCATATTGTCAGACCCAAAATATAAGATTATTTGTTGTAGCCTTGATGTGATGGGAACAATTAATGGGAAGAAAATGCAGAGAGAGCTTCCTGAAACAAGATTATACATATAGGGCTGAAGTCCCAGAGAAGGAAGCAAGGGAATACTTTCTTCCATTTTGTCTATGATGTTTGCTACCTTATGTGAACTTCTGTAATATAAATTTTATTTTAACGTTTAACATGTTTTTGAATGTCGAAAATGTAAATTTTCACTCCTACATTTAATGACCCCAATAAGAAGTATTAGCCCACTAATACTTCCCTTAAATGAAGGCTCTCAGCAGGCTTAGAAATACAGAAACCTGTTCTGACAATTGAGATAATAGACTGTTACCAGAAATACACTTTTTACGCTTTCTGGAGCTTACTAAGGGCAGAGGCCAAAATTTGGATACATTTTACATGTGTTTCTGATTGTGGTATGGCTTGGACAGATTGTGTGCAGTTCTGACTGATGGTGGGGTGGTTTGTCTCAGGGGAAATCCTGGTGTGTGCTGAGGAGGAGGTCTCTCTGGTGCAATGGAGCAGGTTGTTTGCTGGGATGCATTTATGTGGAGGGGCAGAGAATGATCCTGCTTTCTTATCCCAGAAACCTTGTTCCCTTAGGTGAGAGGGAGCAGGCCTGGCCCAGAATTGTGGTTGCACTTGGGGATGTGTTAAAGGGGAAAATGCCAGTTGTGGTTCTTTCCTACCTGTCTTTTGCAAGGTGGGATGGTGATATAGGCCACTGTTCCCCCTACCTCCATGCAGCGCTGTTCCAGGGAGCAGCTCATTGTGTTGCCCTCTGGGAGTTAGGTTATTAGCATTTCTGGCTTTCAGTTCAACTGTTTTGGTATGTCTGTGCCCGTATCTTGCTTTCATTTTAGAGATGCTAATGACTTTAGAAAGAGCCTTTGTAGTGAGCAGTATGTCAGGTTGCTGCAGAGTCACTTTTCTGCAGCTCTGAATTCCAGTGTGAATTTGTGCTTTTGACAAGAGCTTATGCACCAGGCCTTAATTTTTACCCTTTTGACAAAGCAGTAGAGTTATACAGGTTTTAAAACTAAAATATTCAGGTTTTCTATGCATGCAATGAATTTGATGTGTCAGAGGTAGTTTGGGTATCTGTGTGAGTGCTGCACATACGATGTGAATGCAAGCCCAGAGGAACACGAAGTCTGGCAGGAGGCTCCCATGGTGGAGCCACAGCAAACAGAAGCTGCTTCGGCTCTTCCTTACTGAGATGGCTTATTAGCCAAGCATGGGTGGTTGTTGATGGTACTCCTGTGCCTGTCATGTAGCAGACTTTGTGCCCAGTCCCAGCTTATCCTGAAGGATTTCCTGAGGTGGTTGTGAGCCATTTACTTGGGAGAATCAGCAGCTGCTTACTGTGGAACTCGAGTTCTAATTGCTTCTAATACCTCTGTGCTCTGATATGAAATAACTGCAGTTATAGAAATACTAATGTAACAAATGAGTACCATTCATTTTATTTTTTTAGCTTAATCTAGATTACTTTCATTGTTTTTTAGAAATAGCAATAATAAAACATTTTTTTAATGTTGGCTGTACTACTTGAAATACGGATAGACACAGATAGTATTCAAGCCGATTTCTGTTTTCCCAGACTTCAAAAACATTGAGTGTCCTAAATTGCAAATATTATGCTTCTAGACTGAAGATTAAGTTATCACAGTTTGACAGTCACCAATTGAAGTTTTCTTTCATACTGTTTTTGAATCATAGATTACTCATTTTCCATATAATACATTAATGACATATTTGGTATTTATTACTCTGATGAATAAGAGCCAAATCCATCTGGCATTGCTCACATGAGTATCCTGTTAACTTAGTTTTACAAGTAGAACCAACAGATTTTCTTTTTTAATTTTACTGTTTACCTATTGTTTAATTTTCTTAGGAGTTTGCCCTTGAAATAAAATTATTGTACTATGAAGCAAACAATATCTTCTTTTTTTTTTTCCCAGCTTGGCATCTGAAACTCCACCTATGATTTACAGGTTTCAGACACCAGTACAAATTACAGCAGCAAAGAAAGTTAGCCAGAATCTAGAAGCTAGTTTTACTCTTGTCTTAAAGAGGACGAAGATAATTTAGTGCATATTTTAACATATATATAGATTCTTCAGTGTTGTCAGTGAAGTAGCTGTGTTACACAGAAGACCCAGTAAGAAGAGATCACAGTAGTAACATGTTTCCTCGTTACTGCTCACCTGACTTCAAGAGGTTTCTGATCCTCTGCTTTCCTTGCCATGCTGAAAGTGTGCATTTGAATGAGTATCATAACTTTCATAAAACTGCAGCTCTGCTGTACAACACTACTCATTTATTACTTAATAGTAGCTGTTGCTGTAAATCAGTTCTAGTGCTGATTTTATCAAGAGTACAGGATGTTCCTGGCAATGCTTATTCTCAGATTCTCACTGCAGTCCAGCTCTCTACTAAAGCAGCTTGTTCTCCATGTTTTGTTACTTGTCATGTGCACTTGCCCTTTGCAAGTTCTTATGTCACCAAATTTTTTCCTTTTGGGAAATAGTCTTAACAAGTTGCACCCTTCCTGACCAGAATATGCTATCTAGTCTCGGATTAAATCTTGATGTTTGTGTTTACTTTATCCTTCTCCAGAATATGCCAACATGTGGATATGAAGAACATAAAGAATTAAAAAAATCCCCAAATAAACAGAAATAGGTAAAGAGAGGCTGGAAGGGGTCTAGAATAGAGGTTGAAATGGTCTTAAAGAAAAAAGAGGACTGAAGAGTAAGAGAGAGAGTAACAAAAGAAAGGGTGAAGTGAAGGATGTTATTGCTGTTCTTCAATGATTCACCACAAGTAATTTCTGTCCCCTTGGCTGTCCTCTTGCAGTTCCATCCTCTAAAGCTTAGTAGTATCTGAGCCTATCTTTCTCTCCCTTCTGTCCAGTATTTCCTCCTGGGTTTCATTTCCTTGCTTTGTGAAGGAGTAAGTAGCTTTGACTGTACCATATCTTTACACTCTGCTGAAACAAATAGACCTTAAGTGAAAACTGTCAGGTACTGTGTGTATTTTTTTGCTATAGCAAATTTACTGCTACCAGAAAAGGTATCTTTACTGCTGAATTTAATCTTCTGTATTGACTGCCCGTTTAATTATTTTTGATTAGAGCTGTATTTGCCCTTCAACTAGCATTTGGTGAGTCTATTACCTCAGTTTTTCCAAAATTCAGAGAGTTTGAGGATCCTATGCGGAGATGCTCTTCACTGCTAGATGGAAAATACTGTAGGTTGTCTTACAAATACAGTTGTAGAACAGAACTTCATTTAGAGAGTGTTCAAGGAATTGCTGAGCTGTTCTGCTGGATAATCAGTTTTTCAGTTAACTGGCAGCCTGGACCCTATCAGCTCTTACAAAGGGCTTTTGGTTCCTCTTAGAAATATAAACTACATTAGCAGAAAAAAGAACCGTGTATTTTTGGAGAGACTGGATTTCCTCCAGAGCTTGTTCATTTGAGATTTGCATCTAAATAAACAAATAGGATTTTATTTTTTTAAAAAGCCTTACAACATTTGAGCTATGAACGCTGAATATACGTGTATGTTAAGGTGCCTTTTGAGTTCTGGAAATTTTCTGAGTGATGTGAAAAATGAATAGTATTTCTCTAAAATGCATTTAGTGGTCTGCACTGAAAGGTTATGAAGAAAAATAACTGGTAAAGGGAAGACAGAGATAGGAAGAATAAAATGGAGAAATTGGGACGGATAAATGACTTCGTCATTTGTAACAGCCTAACCATGTAGAAACAGTTTACAAAGGTGCAGGGAGTGGTAGTTGTGTAAGTGGTAATGTATTCTTTTTGAACTTCCCAGTGTATATTGACATTATAGAGTATTTTTCTGGTTTCTTTCTGCAGAAAAGGTAAAACAAACAATGTACATTTCGTATACCAGCTTTGTGAGCTGAACTGGATCTGCAGATTTAGACTTCAGATGTCGCAGAGTAGTTGTAACACTGGAGTAAAAGAGTTTTATCAGCAATATCTATGCTGCTATCTATGCTGTCTATTTTCTGTGAGATACCATTCCAGCTTCCAATAATCACTATTTCTGTACATCACATTCTATCTTTAGATGAGATTGTTTAATTAGCAGACTAGACAACTATGATAAATAAAGAGGCCTCAGTCTGAAGGTGTTTGTATGTGAATGTTTTTACAGCATAACTATAATCATGTTTTCTGTGTGGCACTAAGTGATGGGGGTGAAAAAGTCTTGATAATCTCATGAAATTTTAAATATTTGCTTGCTTGGAAAAATAAAAATGGTGTTCTGGAGTTTATATTTTTATTTTTCCCCAGATACCCCATCACAAAGGGTGCAGTTTATTCTGGGTACAGAAGATGATGATGAGGAGCACATTCCTCATGATCTTTTTACTGAACTTGATGAAATTTGTTGGCGCGAAGGAGAGGATGCGGAGTGGAGGGAGACAGCAAGGTGAGTGTTTTCGTGAGTTTTTTAAAATTATCTGTATCTATTGGTTGCTGGTGTTTTGAGGAATGATTTCAAAGCTGTGGTGAGCTCAGGAACAGATTTTGGATATAAAGCTTAAATAAAACCATAATTTTAATCCTTGGACTGCTAGTATTACAACAGTATTTGTTGTTTCCCGGAGCCAAATGTTTTGATCTGGATTTATGTAATATAGGTCAGAGTGAATATCAAGGGAAAAAAATATCAAAGTAAACATATCATCTATATATATATAAATTAAAAATTAGTGATTTTATTAATATTTTAGCTCATCATTTTGAAAAACTTTCAAACTTCTTATTCTGTTTAAATCATCAAGAAACAGATAAAATTTCCATTATAAAAAGATTGAAGTGAGGAATGAGATTACTTTGGAGCAATAAAATTTTTACATATTCTAGCTATCAATGAACAGTTGATTTTGGGACTTTGAGTATTCAATTTTGGATTATTTTGTTTTTGTTTCTGGTTGTATGAGGTTTTTATTTCCCCTCCCCCTGTCCTGGATTTTGTGAGGAACTACATATGTTGGCTGCTTAGCGTGAATATGGCTGTTATCTTCCCTTTAGTTTTACTGCAAATTTCAAGTTTCCAAGGGGGACACAGAATTTTCTGTGACCTTCCCTTTCCTTATCTGTCTGTAAGAGGCATAGACAGATGCTAAATATAGATCTTAACATGTACAAAATTCTCATATAGGGGTTGTGCTGCAAAATGAATGTAGTAATGTTCCTAACTAATCTTATTAATATTCAGAGAGAGTAAATCTAATCAAGTTCATCATCTGCAGTGTTCTCATACTGATTAAGAATATATAGAACCTTCCAAGAAGAGTATTGGCTTCTACTGTGATTATAATAAAAATCACCATGGCTTAAGTTACTTTTAGGCAGGGAAAAAGCTTCTTTAGTTCAACTAAAAAAAAAAGTGCTTTACAGAATTGTGTTTCTGAAAAATGAGAACAATTTTTATGAACATAAATAGGATAGAATTTGAAAGGAATATATGAAATCAAGGGTTTTCTGTCTATATAAAGGGATTGATCTGTCTGTATATACAGCCTTTCCCAGTTGTCGTTTGGGAACTAAAGAATCAAAAATGTTTAACAGAAGCAAGATGAGATTGTTGAAAAAGGACGTCAAACCGCAGCCAAGAAAACTATATTCAGAAAATACAAAAGTGAAGTATAATCGCTAATATTAAAAATTTCTTTAACTTTAGAAATAAGATGAAAATAAAGAGTTTGATTGCCATGCAGAAAGAACTGGTCATGATAAATGATCTTCACTTTGGATCCAAAAATTGCAGACAGCATTTGACATGGGGTGGCTGGCTGTTAGAAAAGGAAGAGATGGCAGTGAAATGACCAAATTCAAAACTAAGACAACAGTCAAAGTGCTTTATCTGTGCAAATAATTCCATCATAGAGAGATGAAAGAACATGCATTTCATGAATATGGTGAATCCTGTTTTCCTATGAATCTCTCAGGTGTGTTATTGTACTATAGCAAATGCAGCAGCACTGTTCAAAAATGATAAAATTGGTTGGGATGATCAGAAGCCTGAAAGTCAGATTTTGGAGCTATGCAAGGCTTAGAACAATATGTGAAGGAAAGAATAATTGTAGACTTGGAGCTAAGTGGAAAATTGGATCAAATGCAATACAGTGGTGTATCATGTCAGACTAACTAATGCTATTTAATCAGATAATTGATTTTTGTTTTCTGACAAAGAAGAAACAGATCTTTATTTTAGTGAAGCATTTGTTATGATACAGCAGTGGGAATTTATTACTTAAACTGTTCTAGTGTAAAATCGTATTAGTGGGTAAGGAACTAACTGAACAGGTGCAATAGGTCACGCTGAAATATTGAACTATTGGTGTGGAAGGTAGTGACAACTAACTTCTGAAGAATTAGTCTTCGTAAATAGCTTTATTTTTGAATGACAAAACTAGGACTGTAGTAATGAAACTTGCCGATAAGAAATCGGGAGGTATTGTTACTCTAGAAATAAATAAGGATATTGTACACAAAGAACAAAGAGACTTTGAGTAATAGAAATGGGATGGTGTTCAGTGTGCAAGATCATATACTTAGAAACTAACACGCTGGATCACTTTCAATTTCAGTGGTTGATTCAGGATTTCAAAGGTACTAATTTGATTAAAAGCATGGCATGGAAAGGATGCACCCTGAGTTTGTTGCTCTTCCAGCCTTATTACATGTTTTCCATCTGTGTGAAAAATGCCACTAGCAGTATTTGTAAATCTTATTGTCTGGCATTGGACATAATGCCATGTAGATGGATTAAAATTCAAATGATAGAGGTCATTAATTGTGTTTAATGAGAATGATGGCACTAAGTGATTCTGTATTTATTTCACCAAGCTCTCAGCTGAAGGGTTGGGTTCAGTCTGCTGCAGTAAATCTGCATCTTCATATTTTCTGTTTGATTGAAAGTGCACAAACAGTTCAGCCTTAAAATTTTTAAAAAATAGTTTTATGCTGTTTGTTCAAGATATTTGGGACATTTTGTTCTTATTTGATCAAGATAGTAACATATCAAAGGGAAACATGGATAGGATTTGACTGAAGCTTGGTGGCTTCCCTCCCTAACCCTCAACATCTCTTATGAGCAAAAGCATTCCTGAAGATTAATTAGTAAGAACAAGAAAAAGTGCACTGCTATTGCAGCCTGTTCCATTCCAGGATATGGTTTAGGCTTTCCTATCCGTGGAATAACTTAGTTATGTGGATACAGTGATAAAATCTACTATTTTTCCCCCCATTAATTGATTTCAAGCCAGAAGAAACATTCTTTTTAAAATCAATAAAAATCAGTTTTAATACTTCTTGGGAGGAGAATGCCTGATTGTTCTGTTCTGAAAAAAATATCTCCAGTAAGTTTGTAGAGCAGCACATTGACGCAAACCAGTTGTACTTATTTTATACACACAATAGTATAGTTGCAGATTGCAGCTATTAGGAAAGCAGTTCATGTTAAAATCTATCCTAATAACCTCTTCTGATTGTGGCTGGAAAATAGTGCCTGATTTGTAGCAAGTTTTACCCAAACTGTTAGGACTCATCTGCTAATATAAAATGAAAATTTTGGGGAGAATATCACTATGTTTCTGGAACAGAAAAGAATGTATGGTAAGAAGGAAAATAGAAAGACACTTTGGTGCCAACAGGAAAGTGTTTAGGCATGAATTTTAATGAAACAGCCCAGTTATGAAAATAAACCTCTGTCCATAGTTGGAAAGTAAATTATTAATAGTGAGTACAAAATGGATGAACTGGGGAAAAATTATGAAGTGAAAATGCATCTTCCGTGGATCGGAACTTTCTTCAAAGACATTAAGTCACAAAAAATTCAGGTTTGTCACTTTTGCTTTGTCTCTGATATGCTTGTTCATTTTCAAATTGGCATAGGCAGGCAAAAACTCATGTGGAGATTGTAAGATTACATTTATACATTGACTCTTGAGCAGGTTGTGAATGTATACTCCAGCTCTTTGCTGCAGACAGAAAAAACTATAAAATAGATCATGTTAAAGTCTCCAACTTCGTGTTCTGCACCAAAATGTAACTGAGTCTACAATGAAGTGGCCCCACTCTTATCAACTCCTAAAAATTGATGACTTTAGAAGATATAACATATGTATGTATGCATATGTGTACACAAACACATCTGAGTACTATTTTTCCTACAGTGGCATACCTTGCTGAAACTCTTCTTGGCCTGTTTTGTTCCAGAAAGTATGACATCAGAGGAACTAAACTATGTGATTGATACACCTGTGCTAGTTTTTACCAGTAAAAGAAAACTATGTGATCAGACACAACTAAGGTAGCTCTAAATAAATTCAAAGCACATGGGGATACATGTGACACATGAGCTCAATATACTAATGTGATTGTGTTTTCTGGGAAATTATGAAAGGCTTGTATGTATCAACCACATCAATTTAAGAGATTAAACTACAAAAATAAGTATGTTAAAGTTTGTCTTTTTCTCTGAAAAACTAAAGAAATGTAGCAAATTGGCAAATCATGCCTGAATTTGGATTTCAAACCCGTTTCTATCCTTGAATCTTGTACGTGAATCCGGGGGTTGTTAAAATGGTATTAAGATTTTTAAAACCACTTGAACACTTAGAATTGAACCACTACACGTAAGATTAGAGATTTGTTTGGTTTATGTTTTCTGCTGCTGTTTCTCATATGTTAGATTAGGATTATCTGACATAAGAGCGGTATTTCTGAAAAGATAAAAGATGATAAACATGATTTTCTTTTGATGAGAAGAGTAAACTCATGTAATAGAAGATTACAAAATGGAAGTTTATTACAAATGTAGAATTCTCACAGGTGGGCGTGACTTGTTTATGTACTAGCCTATTGGCTAATTAAATAACAACGTATGATAATGTTGCTAATGTATGATAATGTACAATAATGCTCCATCCCTGGCAGTATTCAAGGCCAGGTTGGGCAGCGCCTTGGGTGGCATGGTTTAGTGTGAGGTATCCCTGCCCATAGCAGGGGGGTTGGAACTAGATGATCTTAAGGTCCTTTCCAACCCTAACTATTCTATGATTCTATAATGTGTTAAAACAAATAAGTTTTAGTAGCAGTAGGAAATTGGATACAACACATAGAACTGTACTATTCAAATTGATGAAACTCAGAGATGATCATGATGGCAGTAATGACCATTCAAGCACTAGCAGTAATTTCCTATGGATTTTTGTGTTGTACAGAAGATTTTATGTCTGATTGACACCATAAACTCTAATTAAAGCTGTTTTCATGATTTAGACTTTTCTTGTCTATGTGTCCATAGTAAGTTACATAGTAAGCTCTGGTTATGAGCCTGCCTTTGTCCAGTCACCTGTCTTAATGAAACTTTTAAGAATGTGTTAGTCTTTTATCACTTCATTTAAAATTTGCTTAGAATTGGTCAGTAGATTCAAAATAGGTAATATCAAGAGCAGACTGCAGCAGTATAAGCAAAATTGAAGATGATCTACAACAAAACCACTCGGTGGATAAAGAACTGGCTGCATGGCCGCATGCAAAGAGTTATGGTCAATGACTCAATGTCCGGCTGGAGACCGGTAACGAGTGGTGTCCCTCAGGGATCGGTGTTGGGACCGGTCTTGTTCAACATCTTTGTCGGTGACATGGACAGTGGGATTGAGTGCGCCCTCAGCAAGTTTGCCGATGACACCAAGCTGTGTGGTTCGGTTGATACGCTGGAGGGAAGGGATGCCATCCAGAGGGACCTCGACACGCTTGTGGGGTGGTCTGATGCCAACCTGATGAAGTTTAACCATGCTAAGTGCAAGGTCCTACACCTGGGTCGGAGCAATCCCAGGCACAGCTACAAGTTGGGCAGAGAAGAGATTCAGAGCAGCCCTGCAGAGAAAGTCTTGGGGGTGTTGGTCAATGAGAAAATGAACCTGAGCTGGCTTCACTGTGCTCTCACAGCCCAGAAAGCCAACTGTATCCTGGGCTGCATCAAGAGGAGTGTGACCAGCAGGTCGAAGGAGGTGATCCTGCCCCTGTACTCTGCTCTCGTGAGACGTCACTTGGAGTATTGTGTGCAGTTCTGGTGTCCTCAACATAAAAAGGACATGGAACTGTTGGAACAAGTCCAGAGAAGGGCCACGAGGATGATCAGGGGACTGGAGCACCTCCCGTATGAAGACAGGCTGAGAAAGTTGGGGCTATTCAACCTGGAGAAGAGAAGGCTGAGTGGAGACCTCACAGCAGCCTTCCAGTATCTGAAGGGATCCTACAAGGATGCTGGAGATGGACTATTCATCAGGGACTGTAGTGACAGGACAAGGGGTAACGGGTTCAAACTTAAAGAGGGGAAGTTTAGATTGGATATAAGGAAGAAGTTCTTTACTGTGAGGGTGGTGAGGCACTGGAATGGGTTGCCCAGGGAGGTTGTGAATGCTCCATCCTTGGCGATGTTCAAGGTCAGGTTGGACAGAGCCTTGGGTGGCATGGTTTAGTGTGAGGTATCCCTGCCCATGGCAGAGGGGTTGGAATTAGATGGTCTTAAGGTCCTTTCCAACCCTAACTATTCTATGATTCTAAAACAGAAGGTAATGACAGTATGAGTTTTCTGATGATATTCTGCAAGAACCTAAGCTTGGTTTTAGGGTACATATATATATAGAGTGCATGATGGGTTTTTTAATTCTGCAAAAAACAAGATAATGGTACATCAGAAATAATTGGGCATACCCAAGCGCAAAGATTGTAATCTTATAAAACTGCTAAAGAGATGAGAAACATGCACAAAACCAGAGGTATGAGAAGATAAAATACATTTTGCAGGGTCTTAGGAGGCAATAGTTCAAGAAGGACAAATGCACTGTGTTTGTGATGTTAAGGCCACAAATAGGTCTAGCATATTTTTAGCTTGCCAACATGAGCACCATGAGTAAGTTAGGAGCAGCCTCTTCTTATGCAGTTCAAGTGCAACTGCAAAATGAAAGAAAAAAAGGTAAAAACCAAAAACCCAACTTAATTTCCCCTCCCTCCATCCCTTATTTTTTGCTTCTTGGTAACTTCCCTGAGTAGTTGTAGCTCATCTCTTTCAAATCATGGCTTTGAATTTGGCCTGGGTGGGGTATATTAATTTGTTTGATATATATTTGAAAATATATTTGGAAAACCTTGTTTTCATATGGATATTCAATTCCATGGTTCAGCTCTGTGGAAGCAGATTCTTGTGTGTGCTGTGTCCTTCTTGCTGCTTCTCTGGAAGAATGAAGAGGAAGAATGAAAAGCCCTAGGAAGAAATGAGAAATTGCAGTGAAGGGAGCGGAGGACAGAAGTCTGATGGAGAGGAAAGAGGCCTTATGGGCAAAGAGAAGATATGACAACTGGCCAGCAGCGAGGAAATAGAGGGAAAAATGTTTAAAAGCAAAGAGGAAGAGAGGGCCAGGAGCAGAAGATTAGAGATTTTGGATGAGCTGAGGAGTTGGGGGCAAACTGTGCATGTAAATAGTGGAAGAGTGATTAGAAAGCAGCTGGTACAGTTAGAAGAAATGGAATGCATCAGGAATGGAGCCTATATGCTGGTGATGAGTGGGGTCACTGAAGTGGTGGTTGCTCACAAGGGTGGCCTCAGGAGGGGAAGAGTCTGGCACACAGGGACTGAAAGGAGGGAATTGTCTAGAATACATGTACATGGGCATATTTAACAAGTAAGAGCAGAGCTAGGCAGGTGGGCTGGGAACAGAAGAGGCCAGTTGTGTTTGGTGTGTTACTGGGCTGCTTGGTAAAACTGGAAATTGCTTAGCTTTAGAGGTCCTAAGGCTCTACACTTCCTTGCTGTCTGGAAATATGTGTGAAGGTGCTGTCAAGGTGTGAGGCTCAGCTTGACTCCTCTGCTGCCTGGTCCATATGAAATAGCTGAGTGCTATTGTGTCAAGTGACAGAGGCTTGTGCTGTGGCTGCAGCTGTTCAGACCTTGCCAAGCTGGCAGGCTGTATGGCTCCACACAGCAACATCTGTGTATGCTTGAAAGACTTAATAACTTCAATTTAAAACATTTTTGCATATGTTAACAGACTTTTCTTTTTTCTTTTTTTTTTGTTTGTTTAGTATTCTTTTGTAATTTTTAGTGTAATTTTAATCAGTAAAAAATTAAGTTGTACGAGAAATTCATCCAGCTGGCTAGTAAAAAAAGACTTGATCCTCATGCCAGTTTCATGTTGTCTCTGCAGATTTACACTGAACCTGAGAACAGGAGAACAAAACTCAAAATAGTGAGATATGATATTATTGGTGTCTGAAGTGATATTTCATGTCATTCATGTGACTGTTTTACCTTAATAAGGCCTTAATTGGGGCTTGAAAGACTTCACAGGTGTTTACACATTGCCTGCGTGTACTTGTATGTGCCTGTGAGGTTTTTCATTTTAATTAACTTTTACATGAAAAATAGCCTAAATTTTGCATGTTCAAACTGCCTTTATGATTAGTTTAATGCAGGTAAGTAACTAACAACTTAAACCAAGTTCATAATAGTCTTTTGTGGTGATGATACTGGATGCAATTCTGTGAACTGTGAATATGTCAGTATGTTTACTTTAAATGAACGATGTCTCTGTGTCATGTTTAGTCCAGAATGAAGACTAACTGGAGAAAGTTCTATCCTGTGTTCTAATGATGTGTAGCTTTTCTTTTTGTCTACCAGAAATTCTTGATCTTTTTCACAGTACTTGTTCTATTATAGAAATACTATTGTATGCCAAAGATTTGCTCAAATTTTCTGTAAAATACAGTAATGATTACTTAATATGCTTCTCTTTTCATCTGTGTGATCAGAATTTATCTTCAAAAATGGTATAATACAACATTATATAGAAGAACTGGACAAGAGAAGTTTCTAATATTTCCTACAAAGAAAGAATAAAGTGAAATTCAAACACATGTTTAACAGTGATCTTTCAATATCCATGGAAGTAATTGATATTTAATTTCTTATGAAAAATGGAGTTATAAAATTGTTTGTTTGTACAGGTGGTTGAAGTTTGAAGAAGATGTAGAGGATGGTGGAGAGAGGTGGAGCAAGCCCTATGTTGCCACACTGTCACTTCATAGCTTGTTTGAGCTGAGGAGCTGTATCCTGAATGGCACAGTCCTTTTGGACATGAGAGCTAATTCCATAGAAGAAATTGCAGGTAAGTATTGATGCTGCATTTATTAGTTATGAAAATCATAAAAATAAAATGCTCACAAGATAACTATTGTATAATGATCAGTTCAGTCCTAGGAAATATTTTACTCATGTATTAGAAAATATATTAGAAAAGAATCTAATGTCTGACACAACTGGTAAATGTTTGTATTTTTTGTATAAACTTTGCTATTTACACAATCAATTTTTATGTAAAGGGGAACATTAAAATGAAGCAGAGAGGACAGTTGAGATATATTTCTATATTTCTCTGGCACGTTCTCTGCTCTTGCTGTGCCACCTCACATTGTGAATGATGTGTGTGCTAACTTCCATAAACTTAATCTATTGCTATGCTAATTGCAGACATTCTAGCTTAAAAAATATGTATATATATAGGGAAGTGTGCATCATAATTATGTAACACAGTTTAAAACCCATGTTTCTGAATTGAGACTGAAACTGAGAACAATAATATAAAGTGTAAGTTTTTAAAACAATTTGCAGGTACATTAATTTCTTTAACTAAAGTTGAGTGTGGTTTTTCCAGTAAAAGTGTATTTGGCAGTTGCAATTCTATAGCTTTTGAGAACAGCAAAAGCAGAAAGCAAGAGAGAACATAATGGATGATTCTTGTCTTCTAAGAGTATGAATGAGATTGAGACTGAATGCCATTTTCTGTGTGCCTGGTGTTTCCCATCGAGTTTATAAGTAGTTAACTTCAGGGGCCTTTTTTCATGGTGGTGGATTTGTTACTGTAATGGAACGGGTTGTTATGGGCTGTATAGTACAGACCTGTAATAGATGATCTTAGGGAGTCCTAAAGCTACAAAGGTTGCATAGCTGTGTTAGAATCATGCAATAATCTGGTATATTAATTTCCCTTCCTAAATACAGCAGCTAATTAGAATTAGATAACTTATAAACAAATTTGTTAGTAGACAAAAACTGAACATAAAGTAGGTTTCTCTAGTCTGTCAAGACAGGAATAATGTATGTATTAGAAACATATTTGCATTAGACTTTAAAACTCATCATTAAAATGTTAACACCCTGTCCAAGGGTTCATGTGCCCTAGAGGGTTTCTAGTGCTGTGTCCTTGCTCCTGTTATTTAAAAATCTCTGTCCCTTCCTGCAAAGAAAACACAGAGCAAAGAGCAGTGCGACTTTGTAATCTGTGGTCTCTAATTTTCTTTTTATCTACCTTTAGTATGAGCTAGTCTCACACTCACGATGGATACTGGATTGGTTTCCTTACATATCTTACATCTACTTGAAAGTTTTTCCTTACTTCTACCTTACTGTATTTCACAACATTTCTGAAAATGATGCTGTCTGTATCTATAAATCATACATTTGATAGTTTATACAAATTACATGAATCTTGTTATTTAATACAAATACTGTATTAGATTTATGGTATGCTCCATACTGCAAACTTTGCTGGAAGATCAAACATGACTGAACAGGTGTAAATTTGGGAAGGAGCACCTGCCCAGAGAAATGGTGCATGAGTGGCTGTTGCAGCCTTTTTGTTGCCTTGTCACAAGTGCAAAGTTATCAGGAAAACTGCTTTATGGGTGATATATGTCTATGTAAGTGACAGGTAAAAATTTAGTTATTTACATTATCAGGTAAGGGCGATATTGTTTAGTGGGCTATATTCAACAGTGGAATTAAAATTGACTCAGGTGGTGGTAGCTGCTTTTTGAGTTTACCTTTCCCAAATCGTTTATGTCAAACTGACGCAAGGTATTATTAATCCAAATGTGCAGAAACTTGTGTGGGTTTCTGTTCTGTGTTGAGAACCAATTCTCCCATGAATCATGGTCTGAATCAGAGCTTTAAAATTTGTCTTTATAATGATAAAAGATAAACATGAAGAATAAAAAGCAGATGATTCGAAAGAACAAAAGTTTATCAGTATAGAATCATAGAAGGGTTGGTCCCAATATGCTGCTTTATTAATTTTTTTAACAATCAAGTATTACTTAGGTCAGCTGCTTGATATTCTTTATTGCTTTTTTGCTAAAATAGCACATTAGAATTTTCAAGTTCAAGCTTTACATTTTTAATCCAGAAATCTCAACTTCTTCTGTCATCAACTAAGAGATCCCTTCCAAAATTATTTTAAGTTATCTACTTAAAGTAAGGATTAATGTGATAAAAATAATTTCAACAAACTTCTGTTTTTTTCCTGGTTTTGAAAGATACTGTATAGTGAGACCACAGTGCATTCATGTTTATAATCTCTTAATCCCTAGTTATTAGCTGTAGTAATTTTGTTTGTTTAGTTAACATGTCCAAAGACTTGAGCATTCTCAACACTATCTTGATTTGTTGATTAGGAAAACGTGTTCTGAGAAGAGGCTTTAGGATGACTTTCATGAATGGGCATGTGCTATTTTCACTTTAAAAGTACCCGTTGTTTTGTCAGATTTGAGTGTATTTTGTTTGTTGTCTTATTTGAACTGGTAGGCATCCCTTTCTGATAAGGTGATCTGATATATGATAAATTTGCATGGGTCTTGCTTTGTCTGTGACAGAGAATTTCCAATACTCTCCCTTCCTCTCCCGCCCCCTGATTCAGTATGGAATGATGTAATTATTTTGCAGCAGGTTCTTCTGGTAAGTGAATCAGTCTGTAAATTGCCCATGTTCTGTGTTAGGTTTCTTTGAACAGATTTCTCCCCCTGACCCCATGAAATAAGGTTGCTGTTCCATTTGCTTTTCTCTATTATTTTTATTTGTCTTGTAGTAATGCTGTTTTCCTCTTCCTCAATCAAGTTCTTTTGTAATTTGGTAGTCTAATACTACATATGTAGTTCATTCTCTCCAGCGCTTACAAAATGTTACAAAGAGCAGTTACACATTAGACAGTGCTGGGAGGAGGAGACTAATACGAGCGGTGACTGTATGGCACCAAGATATGTGTGCTAGGTATGTTAGAAATTTGGTTATTCCAAATAATATGACAGGCAGCTCTTTTTCCATATAAAGGACTACTGGACCTAAAGATTAGACAGAACTTGTATTTCTCAGGAAATCCTTCCTTGTCTGTTCTACTCAGTTGCTATTCACTGCCGGTAATTACAATCCTACTTATTGTGTGCCTCACAGTACAAACATTGTTTTCTGGTGTTGCTGTGTGTTGCAGTTTGTATCTGACAGTCTCAACACTTTAGAATGTAAAGAAATGGTTGATCTCACCTGTTGGCTTAATTGTTTTTTTTTTCACCTCTGTCCTTGTTTTGCTTGCTAGCCATTCTCATGGTTGCTAGTCCAGTGATACTGAAGGTCACTTTTGGTTGTTCTTTTCAATGCTACTATGTATACCACGTGTAAAAGAATTTGCGAGAATAGATTATACCATGTGGTCTTAAGTGTTACTCCTAAATTAGCTTCGGTTCTTGTACTTCTGGTTCAGTTTATTATTATGGGCTTTGTTTTTTAATGCAATCTGTTGACAGTTTTACTGCATTATATAGTGCATCATATCTTTTGAGAAAAAATAAACTAATTTTGCACATGCTCTTTCTTTACACTTAACACTTGTCGTGGTTTAAGCCCAGGCCGTAAGTCAGAACCACGAAGTCCACTTCCCCCCACACCTTTCTTCCCTCTGCTTCTGGAGGGACGGGGAGGAGAATCAAAAGAATGCAACTCCCACGGGTTGAGATAAGAACAGTTTAATAACTAAGGTATAACACAAATCACTACTGCTACCACTAATAGTAATAATGATAAAGGAAATAACAAGGAAGAGAATACAACCGCTCACCAACCGGTACCTCGCCCCCACCCCGCCGTGATCTAGCCCTTCCGGGAACTCTCAGTTCTACATCCTGGGCATGACGTGCTGTGGTATGGAATACCTCTTTGGTTAGTTTGGGTCAGGTGTCCTGTCCCTGCTTCCTCCTGGCTTTTCCTCCTCCCTGGCAGAGCATGAGACTCACAAAGTCCTTGGTCAGTCTAAACATCGGTGTTATCAGCTCTGTTCCCAGGCTGAAAGTCAAAAACACAGCGCTGCAACAGCTACTAAGAAGGAGAAAAACTGACTGCTACTGCTGAACCCAGGACAACACTATGTTAGAAAGAAAAATGTGTGTTGTGTATCTGTTGATAATATCTTGCTATCTGGGCTATATTCCAATATCAAACTACATTTCTGCAAATGTAGTGCTAGTCTTTGTATCCTTGAAAGAGGTGTACTTAATCTTCCTTGCTAAATTGAGACAAAGAATTCCTATTTGTTTTAGTCAAGGCTTTTCATCTATAAACACTTATTCACTAAGGCATTAAACTCTCAGCACTTAGCCCTTGAAAATTTCTTCTATTAAAGCCTATGTTTTAAGACCTTAATGGGTTTGTGGCAAAATCTACAAATGAAAAATGTCTTTTGTACTGTTTACATGGCTTCCAGAACATTTTGTATTTCATCCCTGGAAACTCTGATAGCTCTGCATAAAAATATTTTGGCACCAGTGATGTGGTGAGAATTTTTAAATCATCCTGTCTTCCAGCATGTCCATTCTTTATTAGATTCTTTTTCATTCCAACTGTGTTATTAAAAAATGACTTGGTCTACAAGACTCTAAATTTCTTTGGACAGTCACCCAATTTTCTTTATTGATAAAGAGCTTATTTGTACCTATGATGCTGAATTCACACTCACAATGTAATAGACTTCTGAGATAAATTTCCAACGTTGTCATCCTGCAGCAGAACAGCACATTTATTCTTGAAACTTCTTGAATATTTTAAGATGGATTATACTTTTTCCTTGAAAAGAGCTCAATTCCTGTGTTGAATTTTTCCTGGTTTAAAATGCACTTTTTATTAAACATATTTTAGAGGTTTTTGTTACTCTTTTTAATATGCGACATTCTTTTTTTCAAATGTCTTTGCAGTGGCTCCTATATCAGTAAGCTAGCACTCCATGCACAAGGAAATCCTTTGAACATTTGATGTAGTAATATTTTATCGATCACTTCTGTATAGAACATATGCTAAAAGGAAGTCTGAAAAATCTATGTAATCAAAACAATTTATTTTGGAACTTGTCTCTTGAAGAGGTATTTGCCAGAGTCTGGCTGCACCATTAGAGAGCAGCTTCACAGTGTTGTTCAAGTTGGCAGATTAAAATGTTCTCTTTTGATATTTTCATTTAATTCCTTTGAAACCATGTAGATTCTCAGATTACCATCTGTTTTTTGATTGTAACCACTGAATGAACCCAAAAGGTTCTTCTACTTAACATATGATGCCATTTTCTACTGTTTGGTTCAAAAACTGTTCGGTCCAGCCTTTAATGGCAATACTTTCTTTACAATATGAATCACAGATCTTGCATTTTGTTGGTAGCTGTGCAGAGTGTACTGTGAACAAATATCAAACCTTGTCAAATACAAACTGTGGCCTCAGTGTTGCACAGCAGTGCTTTGGGGACTTATGCATGTTTCAAATATTTGATAGTCCCACTTATTTCAGATAGATTAAATGTAAAAATGGTTTATTTAAGTTAAATTCTAAATATTCCCATGCTTTCCAGTCCAGAGATCTGTTTTTTATTCCCCCAGTCTTTCATGTGTTTCTTACAATCGAATTTTCAGTCTGTGTAACAGCTTAATCTTGTGATTGAGGTCACTCGACTCTGTGCTCAACAACTCAGGGTATTACATCCCAAGTGTGCAGTTTTATTGAATTCAGTAATATTGTGTTAAGCTTTCAATCTGAACAAGTCTTCTTTTGCCTCTGTTTGCTTTAGGCCATATTAACTGCGTATTAATGATATATTTAAACTGGCTTCCGTTTAGATTTTATTTCACTTGGAGCCTTTTGTTTCAGTTGCAACACTTGTGTTATATTTCTGGCAGTACTTTTATGGTAACTTTAACTTTTATTTCAACACTGTAACAAAGTGTGGAATTGCCTGTGAGCAGTCTGTTTCTCTGTTTGACCCTACACCTGTCTTTTGTCCAGCTTTCACCTTCTCAGTTACCCAGGTTTTTGCAGTTGTTTGCCTTATTTGCAGCTTACCATTCAGTGATTATCCCTACAAAGGAACCTCTGTCAGGTTTTCTTCCTTTGCCTATGGGTGAATTGTATTCTAGTGTTTTGGTTTAGTATTTTCCCCTGATAACCGGAAACCTGGGAATTTCTTAGATTGCATAAGTCAATCTCAGCTTTTGTCTTGTGTGTGGAGACGTTAATGTTACTCATGGCTCTTGCTCTGTTTAGAGATGCAAAGTATATTGTTCTATAAGGTCTCCATTCTTCTTTTGGTAGCATCCACTGTGGTATGTTAGCATATCTCTGACTTAGAACTGTGCTTGCTCTCTGAGATGCAAGCTGGGAATTTTAGCCTCATCTCTACATTTTACGATTTTATGAAATACTTGCTCTTGTTCTTCAGTAAAATTGCTTCGCTATTAATTTAAAAAGAAAAAAAAGAAGACATTTTCCACTCTCTTGTCTTTCTTTTTCAAGTAATTCAGCAGAGAGGTTGAACAAAGTAATTTCAGGTAGAGCTGGAAATAGAATCTGTCTCTCAGCTCACTGGAATGTTCTACCTCCTTGGATGAGTTGGCTAAATCCACTGGCTTAGGTAGTTTGTTTATAGTCACCATTGTAAACACTGTAAATGGGTCTTGGTTCACAAGTGCAGCCCAAGAATTCTAATAATTAGTTTTATATTGCTTCTAGTGTCTTAGCTCACTAGGGAAGTATATATTTGGGTTCCTATTAGAGACAGCTTAGGATAAAGGACGACATTTCAGCTGAATGCCTTCTATAAAGCACTGTCTTAGGTTTACTTGTGTTTTCTTCTCCCCTGTCTTTAAGGGAAAGAAAACTACCAGAAACCAAACAATCCTTGGCTTTTAAATTAGGTTTTGTAGTCAGCTGTCAAGGCAGTCATGACGCACACAAAACCCCATGTGTTCTGTTTTTTGTCATTAATCTCTCATTTTGTCCTGCACTTGCACAGTTATAAAATTTGGAAGATTGAAAGGTGTAAATACTGGCAATTTTGCCAGTATATATTGGGTTCAGTTTCTTCTGCTGTAAACTGTCAGTGCCAGCCTTTACTAAGAGAATATGAGCCCAGCAATTCAGATCTTATATTCCTTCTGGTACACAGCTCAAAAAAAAAAAACCCGCAAACCGAACCCAAAAAACCCATCTCTGGATCTTGTTCCTTTGCTCACCACTGCAAAAGTCAGGCCTAGTTTAGCCTGTTTAGCTGTAAGTAATTTCTTTTCAGACAGCACAGTCTACCATCTATATATTCATTCTGTTTTATCTGGGAGGTTTGTGGATGTGAGGTTATGGGCACACTGTGAACCTGTGACCTGTGGCCACAGTTGAGCGTCTCCATATTGCTTGTTTGCTTGGACCTGGGATGGCTGCATGTGGATCTGGCTGCATGTCTATCTACAAAACTTCAGTGTGTGATAGGCATCTCCAGAGTGAGTGGAAGCAGCCAACCTGCTTTTGCATCTTTGCTGGCTCTCGAGGTGAGACAGATGCGTTTTTCTGTGTGAGGCAATACAGGAGCTGCAGTACTGAACCGATTTGAAGTGTCTGTTGCCTGATGCTCTAATTCACAGCCTATGTAAATTGTTCAAAGGTGATGAGGATTTACATTTGAGTTGCTACAGTAGTTTAAGTTCTCACATTGCCCACATGTACTCACAAAATCAATTATATATAAATGATGTGTTGTAACTGAGTCTGAATAGAGAAAACATTCTTGAAATGATATGAAACCACAAGTTTCTTTGAATCTTTTCAAACAGCCAGGGCAGGAAGAATGTCTGTCCTTAACTCAAGAAAAAATTGATTTCATGGTTCTGGTGTGAATCAAGATTCCTTAAGGAAAAAACATTCTACTTCAGTGTTTGTGATGTCAGCAGAAATGGTATGGTGTGAACAATTAGTAGAATGGGTAACACTATGCTGATGGATATTCCACACATTGCATCTTGCTGAAAGCTCCATATGGTTATGAAACATCCTTGAAAAATCTTATGGTAAGCTGTGTCTCTGGCTAGAAGAGGGCTCTGCGGAATTTAAAAGGTCATTCAAGAGGAAAATTCTTTAAAACAAACAATCCCTAAACCTTTGTTGCTGAGCATAGAAACCCTGGGGAGTCTCTGTTGCTACACAGGAATGTAGCTGAGATACAGTGCTGTGAAGTTTCAGATCTGTATTCTTTACTGTCTTTTGTCACGTGGAATTTGGAGAAATGGCCATGTTGTGCTCTAGACACAAAAACAGGGCTTTGAAAAGAACATGCAGCTTCATCTGGTGGGACCATGTAGAATCTTCTCACAGGATTAAGGAAATAGAGTTTGTTTTGAAAAAGAGATGTTTAAAATACTCCTGTTTGCCATTTACTTTTGGGCTTTAACTGTGTTGCTCTTGTTTTGAAGCTTATCTTTGCAATCAAGAGTGTTATCACTAACGTTGCAGGTGCTTGGGCTTATAAAAGATATGTTGAAAAACTTGGGAAGAAACTGAAGTGGAATCCCATAGTGGTAGGTGCTGAAGGAGACAGTCTTTCTTATTATTATTCAGATCTGTTCATGTCTTGAAAAAATGGTCAAAATACAGCAATCTGGCAGTAATTTGACTGCATTTAAACTCCTACTGCTGCTACTGCAAGTGGGTCTGTATTAAAGGAATGACAACTGAAGGGGAGTATCTAGGCAAGAAAACACGTCTTCACTCTTTCCAAATCTGAATACATCTTCTCTTTTTACATGTGGCAGAGGTCCTAAAGTAAAGGGGAAGTTGTTAAAAAAAAAAAGAGAAAACTTAATGTAAGCCACTTTCTTCTCAAGTTTTGCAGGAAACAAAAATTGTTAGTCACACTGGCACTTAGCTCCGTGGCTTGTGTGACTGTTAACGAGTCTAGCAGAGCATCTAGGCAAGAAAGAGGATAAGGATATGATTTTCCTGGCATTTTTGTCTCCTCAAGTGGATCATCTTAAATATTGACATCATCCTCAGCAGTTAATGTTTTAAAATTTACTATAGAAAATGCTGTAATTCCAGGAATGACACCATACTAGTGGAGTTTCATTGATCTGTAAGCAAGGTGATGACCACAACCTTAAATTTGTGTGTTCTAGAGGAGTCGTTTTTTTCAGCTCTTCCTTTTGATTTCTGTCTTAGAGCAACTCAAAGAAGGTAATCTTTGGTTTTGCATCTTCTACAATTTTTCTTTTGGTCAGCAGAATTTTAAAGGAGGGAGGAGAGGATCACTTCAATTGTGCTTTAGCACATATGCCCTAAGTTATGTATGTATTATTTATTTTTGTCTTCTGGAGATCGCCTTTCATGTTACAGAAAGTACTGGCCTGTTTTGGGAACTGTGACATCCAAATTCATGTACTAAGGTGTCTAAAGGGAAGATAGGCTTATCCTCAGGGCAAAGGCAGCTCCTGAAGGGCAGTAGAGTTGAACAGGAAAATGATCATTTCACTTGGAGCTGGAGCTTTCTTTTCTTTTTCTCATGTTTTTCAAATTCTCAGCTCCTCCTGACAAAAAAAATCTACTGAAGACTTTCTCTTGAACTTATGTTGCCTTCTTTTTTTCCTTTCTGTCACTCATCTTGCTTCTATGCCTCTCTATCTCTTCCATTAGAGTCAAGTGTAATGGAAAAACAGTGTTTATCTAGGCTGGGAGTGTAGAGGTAATTGACCTGCTGGTGAGTTGACCCTGGAGATAAAAGTTCCATTCAGTCAGGTGAAGCACCCTGAAGACAGGTTTTACTGGTTTAGGCATACCACCAGGAAGTACTGCTCTTCAGTATTAGCTGTTTGGTCAGCTCTTGTCTACTGCAAAGAATGTAATTGCTGGAGACAGTCAAAGGCAGTGTCAAAAACCTTTGCATTACTCTTCATTGTGAGATGTGGATACATCTCTCATGTTTGCATCTGCCAACAGCTGCATTTATCTGTGGTCCTAGTGTTCTCTTTTTGTGTGTGTGTGTCATCATAGAGGTAAGATTTGTTGGTGGCCTCTACATAGCAAGTGAAACATGCAGGTCATTTGTTGTTCAGCTCTTAAATCAGCTATGTATATGATATATTGGCTTGTTATGTGGATATTGAGAATTTAGAAAAACTGTTGTGTTTTTTAAATGTATGCACAGGGCACAGTTGACTGTTAGCAATTAAACTCTGCTTTTAACCAGAATAATTGTTGGTCGCCTTTTCTCTTGCTCTTGGCAACCATCAAATACCTGACAAATTCTGTCTCTCCTGGTGATGCAGCTGCTTTTTCTTTTCTTTTCTCCCTGCTCTGCTTGCTTTCCCACTGAGTTTACTGGTAGATCTGAATTTGACTCCAGCACAGAATCATGAGCTGTCTGAATTTTCAGTACAAGGAGTTTTTGACTCAGCCTATTATATCACTGTTTTTGTGCAGTGCATTTCTTCAAATTGATGTACAAGGACAGTGTGTACTTAGCTGCTGTTTTACTTGCTTTGGTATAGATTTTTTTTCTTACTTTTTCTCTTAAGCGTTATTACTGTTGCTAGCAGGATTTCCCAAAATAATAATTCAAGGAAAAATTCTCAATGGTTCTTTCCCATTTGAAATATATAATGTAAATATTTACCAGTAGTCTTGAATATGAATAAGTAAGAATGTTTTCTGCCAGTGGACTGCAAAAATGGTAGTAATTTCCTAGCAGGGGGATCTGTTTCACTCATACCTCTGTGTAACGATTCTCTAGCAAGAACATGTACGTCTGGCAGTAGAATGAGATCCTGGTAAGTATTTGCAAATGATGCTGCAAAATTTCCTGTATTGTCTTATCTGAAATTTCTTTATATTGTACTGAAAGTATTGTAATTATAGTTACAAGAAGTAAAGAGCTAGAGTGTGATGTGCTGTGGTAAGTATAAGGGAACAAAAAAGTTGTTTCCTGTTGTTTCCTGGCAGCGTACAAGTCCTTTGTAGCAAATACGGTAGCATTTATTTGGGGGTGGGGGAAAGAAGGAAAAAGAGTGCTTAGGGATTGACTTCAAAGCTACATAGGTGACCTTAATTTGGGAACTGCATATCTTTTGAGGGCTTGACTTTTTTCCATTGGTACTAACCTTATTTATTTATTTATTTATTTATTCATGTATTTTTACTGAGAGTGAAGCATTTCTAGATAAAACTTAATGTTTAATTTTTCTCTTTAAAGGACTAATTCTTATTATTGTAATTGAAAAATTAAAATGTTTCCACTTTCCCCCCTTTTGTCACGTTTATATATGTTTTCAGATATGATTTTGGACCAGCAGGTGGGTTCTGGGCAGCTCAGCGAGGATGTTCGTCACAGAGTGCACGAGGCATTACTGAAACAGCATCACCATCAGAACCAGAAGAAGCTGAGTAACAGGATCCCAATTGTGAGATCCTTTGCTGATATTGGAAAGAAGCAATCTGAGCCTCATTCCATGGATAAAAATGGTAATGCGTTGCTTTAGTTTGTGTTTTGGACTTCCGGTAATATCTACCTGTTGAGCATTGCATGTGCTTTGTACCCAAAGCTTGAACTTGGCATGATTCTGCTCTGAAAAGCTACTGTGTGAAAGTGGTACCTGTTACATGAGGGTTGTTACTCTAATGCATTCAGTAACACAGCTGTTTAAAATAGAAATTCAGGTATCCTGCACAATTCAGGGCTGTGCAGAGATATTAAAGGGATCTAGCTCAGGTGTTGGAAGCAGGTAGCTGTGTTGGTGTGCCATTCTGTCCTGGATAATTGGCATGGCACATTACTTGTGGTGCAGCAGAGCTCAAGGGCACTTGTGGTGCTTTAGTAACTCTGTGATCCTTCAGATTGAGCTTGAGTATCTTTGCTCAGTGTTGCGCTACACTGGGGACATGTTCCATTAGTGCCAGAAATGGGATGTGATTTTTTTTTTTTACTTCTGTTGACTATCTGGGCCTATTTAGTTAAAATGGAATGGATTGTTGGAATAGTTTCTGTGGCAGTGTGTGCATTAGCCTAGTGTTCAGCTGGTGCTTCAGATTTCATAGTTGAGTTTGAGGGGTTGGAAAATGAGAAGAACATTTTCAAGATGACAGTTTTGGTGAGATGCTGCAAGAATTCTTCCTTATTCTTCCAGAAAACCGCTTTTTGAAAAATCAAGTTCATGGACATGAGAGAGCACATTTGTGGAGTTGTTCCGCAGTAAAATATTGGCTTAACCTTTTTATTTCTTGCTTTCACAGAAGCCTTTATAAGCTGTACTGTTGCTATAGGTTAATCATAATGAAAAATCATTTCTTATTGCCTCTTCCTTATTTACATAAACATGGGCCTGCGTTATGAAAATTTCAGCCAAATTTTGCAAGTATTTACAATTAATTCACTGGAATTACACATTGCAGTGTTACTGAGCCTCTGTATCTAGTATCATCACAATACCCACAACACTTTTGTCTGAAAACCATTGGACTATAGTGACTTTTATTCCAGAAATCACCTTAGCTATACCGAAATCTCAGTCCCTTCTGCTGTCTTTTTGGTTTAGGGCCCTACTGAGCTCCCCTGTTATCTTGGGAAGTGGGGAGTGAGGAAGGAACCATAGCAGAGGAAAGGTGCTGGGTGCAAGAGTCAGCTGTGTGGTGTCAGGTGTAGGGTGGAAGGGAAAAGAGTAGTGCAGCTGATGTGTTGGTATGAAGGTTAACCTTGGTTTCAAGGAAGGACCATTTGTTACAATCATTGCCACATGAAGTTTGAACAGGTACTTAGGAATCTAGCTGCTTCTCAGGGGAAGACTTTCAGACCTAAAAGGCAACATATAATTTCACCTGAAGATGATGTTAAATAGAAACGTATTGATTATGCCAAAATATAATTTTAAGAGTAAAGAAAAATACTATTTATTAGAACAGATTGTCCAGAGAAGTTGTGAATGCCCCATCCCTGGATGTGTTCAAGGCCAGGTTGGATGGAGTTTTGAGCAAGCTGGTCTAGTGGAAGGTGTCCCTGCCAATGGCAGGGGGTTAGAACTAGATGACCTTTAAAGGGTCCTTTTCAACCCAAACCATTTTATGATTTATTAAGATGTGTGTGATCATGTATATTGATGCACAAGGGTAAAAGTGAGTAAGATGAACATCCATCCTTTTAAAGGCAACTTTCCTGTTGATTTGTGCGATTCTTGCTAATGAATGATGACTTTAAACAAATATTCAGGAGAAATTTAAAGTTAGTGCTATAATATTCCTATTTCTCAATTTGCACAGGATGCAAGATGGAAACCTGCATTCCATAAGCTTTTTGCACTAGATCTTATATAACAAATAAGCAGCAGATCTCCTTAAAAAGACCCCTTAGGGCAAGCTGTGAAAGTATCATAAGCTCATTTTTTTATGACTGTTAGTGGAGCTGATGCAGCAATTCTCTCCAGAAACATTTCCTTTTAGCATAAGTTTCTTCAGGGAACCTTTAAATCTTGTATCTGATTCCCCCCAGAGTAGATTCTGGACAACAGCTAAGTCCATATTAAGCACACTAATTTTATATATTCAGTGGTTAAATTATTCTGTAGGTAAGGAGGCACATGCCTACTGGTTTTCATTTGTCTGTGCTTATTCTGCAAGATGAAAAATTGCTGAATTCTAGTTCACATGCATATGTAGAGATACCTCAGAGCACTCAAACCCCAGGATAGAAGAATCACTTGGTCACTTTCACTATGTTAGTTTAAATTAAATGCATCATAAACAATACAAATCTAAATAATTTTAGGAAAATTTATATAAAAGTGAATCAGCATTTTATCTAAAATACAGTGAAGAGTTCCAAACCCAGTCTTTTCGGACACAGATGTTTTTTAATCAGTTTTAATTTTTTAATTTTAAAATTGCGCTTCTGCTTGCATCCTTTAAGTGCTAATGCATATATGGCAATCTTCTGCATGGGCCTCTTCAAGACAGATGATGGCCCTGTAATAAAGCAAAGAAGGGTTGGTTTATTTTAAGCTTCTCTCTTGCCATTCATTACCCTGTTACATTAAAATTCTGATTCTTACTTTATTGCCTGAATTGTACTAAAATTAGCATTAGCTTTAGAAGAGGAATATTCAGTCTAAATTTTTGTTCTTAAAAGGAATCGCAATTTTTTCTCTTCAGGACATGGGATGGAGTATTGCCTCACTAAACCAGGGTAAAGGGTTGGGGAAAGAGATGGATCAGGAGAGCTGCTTAATTTCAGGCACACTGAGTGCTACCTCTTCTGGCATACTCTAAGCTCTTTCTTTACCCTGAGTAACTTGCCGTAGTACATGTTGTATAAATTATGCATGAATCTATGCTGAAATGCTCAGTTGTCAGGAACTCTGCTGTCCATAGAAGCTTGACCAGAGGTAGCTGAGAGGTTTCTGATCATCTTCTCCCATTGGTTCATGACCCAAATGCTAGAGTTCAGCTACAGTGTTACGCTCACTGCAGCTATATATTTCTCTTTAGATTGCTATGGAATGCCTGTACAAGCCTCTTGTAATAATACAAATAAGATTTGTTAAAATATAACTTTGAATCAGGTGATTCCCTGGGGGCCCCAGATTCCTATAGCCCCAGAAGGAGTCAGGATAAAGGAGGAGTTTGCTTTGGTAGATGAGGATTGGGTTAGGAATCAGTTAAGCAATCTGGACATCTATAAATCGATGGGTCCGGATGGAATACACCCACGGGTGCTGAGGGAGCTGGTGGAGGTCATTGCTAGGCCACTCTCCATCATCTTTGGTAAGTCGTGGGAAACAGGAAAGGTGCCTGAGGATTGGAGGATGGCAAATGTCACGTCAGTCTATAAGAAGGAGGACCCGGGTAATTATAGACTGGTCAGCCTTACCTCCATCCCTGGAAAGGTGATGGAACAACTTATTCTTGACACCATCTCTGGACTTATCAAGGATGAGGGGGTCACTAAGAGTAGCTAACATGGTTTTACCAAGGGGAAGTCATGTTTGACCAACCTTATAGCCTTCTGTGAGGAAGTAACTAGGTGGATGGATGATGGTAGAGCAGTAGATGTGGTTTTTCTTGATTTCAGTAAGGCATTTGATACTGTCTCCCACAGCATCCTCATAGATAAGCTAAGGAAGTGTGGGCTTGGTGATCAGGTAGTGAGGTGGATCAAGAACTGGTTGAAAGGAAGAAGGCAGAGAGCTGTGGTCAATGGGGCAGAATCTAGCTGGAGGTCTGTGACTAGTGGAGTCCCTCAGGGGTCAGTGCTGGGACCAGTGCTGTTTAATATTTTCATCAGTGACCTGGATGAGGGAACTGAGTGTATCCTCAGCAAGTTCGCTGATGACACTAACCTGGGAGGAGTGGCTGACACACCAGAAGGCTGTGTTGCCATTCAGCGAGACCTGGACAGGCTGGAGAGTTGGGCGGGGAGAAACTTGATGAAATTCAACAAGGACAAGTGTAGAGTCCTGCATCTGGGGAGGAACAACCCCATGTACCAGTACAGGTTGGGGGTTGACCTGCTGGAAAGTAGTGAAGGGGAAAGGGACCTGGGGGTCCTGGTGGATGGGAGGATGACCATGAGCCAGCGATGTGCCCTTGTGGCCAAGAAGGCCAATGACATCCTAGGGTGCATTAGAAAGGGTGTGGTCAGTAGGTCAAGAGAGGTTCTCCTCCCCCTCTACTCTGCCTTGGTGAGGCCGCATCTGGAATATTGGGTCCAGTTCTGGGCCCCTCAGTTCAAGAAGGACAGGGAATTGCTTGAAAGACTCCAGCGCAGAGCCACAAAGATGATTAAGGGAGTGGAACATCTCCCTTATGAGGAGAGGCTGAGGGAGCTGGATCTCTTTAGCTTGGAGAGGAGGAGACTGAGGGGTGATCTCATCAATGTTTACAAATATGTAAAGGGTGAGTGTCAGGATGATGGAGCTAGGCTTTTCTCAGTGATGTCCAGTGATAGGACAAGGGGTAATGGGTGTAAACTGGAGCGTAAGAGGTTCCATGTGAACATCAGGAAAAACTTCTTTACTGTGAGAGTGACAGGGCACTGGAACAGGTTGCCCAGGGGGGTTGTGGAGTCTCCTACATTGGAGATATTCAAGGCTCGGCTGGACAAGTTCCTGTGTGATGTACTCTAGGTTACCCTGCTCTTGCAGGGGGATTGGACTAGATGATCTTTTGAGGTCCCTTCCAACCCTTGGGATTCTGTGATTCTGTGAAAGTGAAAGAAAAATCAGCTAAATATGCATAAAAGAAATCAAAGCAAAGGAATATAAACACATTATATTGTCAAGAGTGTGCCGAGACTCACATCTTTGTTACCTAAGGACAAACTGGTGAAATGCAATCAAGGCATAATTTTAGTCTGCTTACTCCATTTGTGCACAAACATTATGTAGAATGTATGAATGTAAAATGTTCCACATATTGTGAACAGTGGCAATATTGTTCTCTCATTTTAATATAAAAAAATGCAGTAAAATAATAAAATATTGTATTGCTTTTATTTTCTGGATGAGAAGCTTAATACCTAGAAGACTGCAGAAAGAAAACCAGATCATCTCAGGTACTACTGATGAGCTTACAGTTCAGTTCACCCCTATCAGAGATCAGAGTTTTCAGAAATGGCAAATGCCAGGAGCTTTAGATGGGCCACTTGTTTGTCCCCGTTGAAATTAGGCAGGGGAACTTGGACATTATTTCTGGAACTGAGTTGGGTTAAATTTGGGTTTAGTGTACAGAGTTTAACTGATAACCATCCATAGCAGTCTGCAGTGTGTACAATAGGTGGTTCAGAGCCAAAAGTCTTTGCCATCTGTTTTGTTATGGTACAGCTCAAAACCCCTTCTTTGTCCGAGTTCTGGATATGGTAGCTAATCAATGTATCAATCTTCAGATATTCAGGAGCAAAGTCTGAAAAAAACCACATAAACTTAGATGCAATATATGGCTGTGCTGCTGACAGACCGCTGTGGTATCTGCTGGAAGATAGTTGTACATATGTTCTCCCTCCATCTTTTCTTTGTTTAAGAGTCTGTCAGACCATCTAATTAATTTGCTTTGTACTTAGTAGTATTATCTTTTGTTTACAATGGCTTTTCTTCACATCCTCTGCAGGGCTAAGATGTCAGGGTGCTATGGATTTACCATGCATTTTTAATGCTGCCATGCTGTGTTTAACTTTCACTTTTCATTAAGCATCAAAACTGTGAGAATTAAAAGCCTGCTTTTGATGTTCCAGTAAAAACCGACAGTCAAATTTGGCATAAAAGCAGCAAAAATTATTATTTTTTTAAGTCTAATTTGACACCAAATACCCAAAATAGAGGGTGACAAGTAATTTTAGCATAAATACTGTAAAAAGCAGGTAAAATATGAATATTTGTCATTACTAAACTCTGAAAAGTTTGGTTTGTAAAGCAGTTTGAGATCAATAGGTTTTTTACTCTGAAACCTGAGAGCTGTGTCTGTAAATTCTTACAACATGGTCTAAAAAGCCAAAGACAATTGCAAATTGCAACTTTCTGTTGTTGGAAGAGTGCTAAAATGGTTTCATAAGCCTTTCCCCTTTTACAAGTGTGCGTGGCATCAACAAGTAGCTGATTCGGTGAAAATGTAGTTAGAAAAAGAAGTTTTCATCATGTAAATATTTTAGTTTTTTGATTGGCTGTTTCACTTTTAGTGTAGGCTTCAGAGTATGTGTGTATGTATATATATGTAAGGAATTCTAACAGACCTTTTACTAATTAAAATCGAAGAGGAAGGAACTAGGGGAGAGGAGCATGACAGGATAAGTGACTTGTAAATTGTATGTCCATGAACCTTGCTGAAGTGTTCTTTATCTATAACATGAGCGTGTGCCTGTTTTCTGTTCCATACATATGCCGTTTATAGCTGTTTTTTCTCCTTTGGTGTCAAAGCAGACACATTATTAGTATAAAAATTACATTATGCCACACATGATGTCTGATTTTGAGAAATTCTGAAATTCCAAGGTTTATTGATATGCCAAAGAGCTTGAAGAAAGCAATGACATATTAAATTTGTGATCTTCAGAGTTAACACCATGAGCTGCAGGGGCAGTTCATTTAGAGATGTTCTTTTTCAAGCCTTTTTCCAATTGTTTCAGTTAGCATGATGGGCTGGTCTGGGCTTCTTCGTTGTTTTATGGCAGTATGAGTGCACACGGAGGTGTTTAAGACTAAGCTTGGGTGGCTAATTTAGGACAGTATGCATTAGTATCTCAATAAATCTATATTACCGGTTATGTGATGGTGTTTGTTACTTTCCTCAGTTTTCTGATCTCTAGTAAAATACAGTTCAAGCATTTATGCCACAACTCAGAGCTAGGTTACAGCATGTAAAACTCTGATGTCAGGAGTACCATGTGGAGAAAGATGGACATTACTTGGAGCCATATGAAAAGGGTAGGGAGGCATTGCTAGGTTCGTGACAGTTTTCCTTTGTTTTGGGAATAAGTCACAACAAATGTTATATATATACCCAAGTTTTATGTCAATATTGGATCTGGATCAGGTGGATTGCTTGAAGGGATTTCGTTGAAGACAAGGCAAACTCAAAGATAGTTAATTCTAGCTTAAGTTGGCTAATGATCTATTTCTTCTTTTATATTCTTCTCAAATGTATATGTTAATCAACTTGTCTTATCCACAGGTTTTGTTACTAAAATATATAACTTGTATTTACAAACATTTTCATCGGATATTAATTATTTCTTTCTCCGCATTTCCTTGAACATATGATAAAAGGTGTACGTATAAACCAGTATCATTCATCTTTGTATTTCTTTGTTTTGCTGCCTTTTATTGTGTCTGTCTCTAACGGGCTCATCTCTGTATCTCCTTCATCTCCTATCCTTTGGGTTCCATAAACTCCCTGAAGGTTCAGAGGTAGTATAAATACCTATTCTTGCCTGGGCTTCAGATTATTGCAAATGTTACACCCATGTCTTCATCTCAGTTTCTTGAGCATGCAACTTCTTGCTCTAGTGATAAATAGTGAAAAAAAACCTCAGGCCTTTGTCAGCAGCTGTGGCACACTTAAGAGAAGCTTGTGTGGAACGATGGGTTTGGGGGAAAAAAAAAGCCATTTCTTTGTAAATACATTTTCTTACATCAATTTGTAAAACTTGTAAAATCTCGTAAATTATGTATCATTAGTAAGCACCAAATCTGCTTGTGGTTGCACAGGTGCAATGGAACTGACATGGTTCTTTATTGATTTAAAATGTTATGCATTAAGGTCTAAAAGTACATATACAATTCAGCCTGTGAGGATTGTATCACTGTTCTGTTGTATTAGAATTTTACCATCTACTTAGGAAAACTTACTTTTTTTAGTCCTTGGTTTTTGATCTGGAGAGTGTGTCCATTTAGATTTGGAAAATTGGTGAGTAGTTGCAGTGAATAGCCTGAAGATTGTAATAGCTGACTTGCAAATAAGATTTTTTTTTTCTAAATGGAAAGGAATCCGTATGGTCTGAAAAATAAGCAACTTATTTTCTGATTCAGTTTCCTTTGAGTGTCAGTTGCATCCAGTTTGTTCCTGTTAACCTTGATTTGTATCTGAATGAATTGTTCTTGTTTTCTGTCATTGACATTCTAGATGCCTCTTGGGTTTTGATTAATAAATACAGTAGACATAGTAGAGTGTCTTGAGCTTTAAGGTTCAGGGAGCTAATAGTATGTTGCCTGTGACACATTTACTGGGATTAATTTTCTGGTTTGTTTTTTTTTGTTTTTTTGTTTTTTTGTTTTTTTTTTTTTTTTTTTTTTTTGTTTTTTTTTTTTTTTTTTTTTTTCAGCTGGACTGGTAGTCTCAAAATGTGGTATCTATCATCAAATGCAAACTTCTATTAGTGTAACAAATATTAACCTTATTTTGATGGATTGCAATTTTTAAGTGGCTTGGCTTTGCAGGATATAATATTTTTATGTGAATTCTTGCTCTAGTCAAAGCTCTGGTGATTCCTCATTATCTGAAAAAAAAAAGTGCAAAACCCAACACTTTTTTATGTATACCAGTTGAAAATATGATTTTAAAAACTGTTCTGATACTGGCCTTTTAATACATATATAAGCTTTAGCACCCATTTTAGTGTGGTTTTCTTTTAGGTATTAAGTTCCTTTGTATAGTGGCTGAATATTTCAATGGTACCATGTTGTTCTTTTGTTTGACTGATAACTTTCAAAAGTCTGAGTGGCTCTTTGATGGATTCTCAAAGAATGCAGCTCTTCAGATGCTTTATCTAGAAGGACTGCAGGATAAATCAAGGCTTTTAAACTTTAGATTTATAAGGACTCAAAGTACTACATTGCACTCTTAAATACTGTATTTACCCCATACAATGCGTAAATAAATTTTGCTCGATAGAGATGGAATAGAACTAGCAAGGACAGGGCATGGAAGAGCTGAATAAGTGGCAAGGCTGTTGTTGCTCTTATTTACTCTTAGAGTTTGATGGTTTATGCCTTCACCACTCTTACCAGTTTAAACCCCATATTGCTGACTCAAAGAAGTAATAAACAATTGTGTTTTTTTCAGAGTGGATATTTCAAGCCTAGCTAGGGTTTGGTGGTGGGTTTTTTTTCATTTGTTTAATAATTTTTTTTTGCACATAGTGCTTTGAAAGCTACCGTATCATAAAGGTTAAATTTGGAGAAAACATGGATTCAGTGTACCTGTATTCCAGACACAGTTTGATGCCGTGGTGACTGCTGAAATTTTGGTGGAAATCAGAGAAGAAACATTTTTTGTTGTTTGATTTGGTTAGTAGGTTGGTTTGTCGTAGTCTAGATATGATATGATAGCTCTCCTCTTCATTCACATAGCTCTTGAATTGATTGTTGCTCCATGGGACCATCATGGTGCCAAAAACTGTGTCCTTAATTCAGAGAAAAAAAAAAAAAGATTCCTGAAATTAAAAGGGGCTTGAAGATAAAGCACATCTATAATTGCCAACATCCTTTAGCAAACTGAGTGTTTTTAATGACTTTGGAAAACCAGTCTAGCATGGTGGTGCCAGTGTTCACTAGGTTGTCATCAGTGTGATTCTGGTCCTAACCCACTGGAAATTATTCATGTGCTTCACAGTATTCACCCCAAAGACACCTCCTTTAAGTCAGTATGAAATCATACATAAAATTAAATTAATTTATGAATTTTTGTGACTTCATTAATCAAAAGTAGAGGAAGCTACTAAATATAAAACCAACCGTGTAGCATTGCAGTCCTGCTGCTAGGGAGATGATCACCAGAGCACTGCATCTACCTACTATGTAGTGCAAAATATACAGACATTTAGTAAACTACATGTGTATAGGAGCAAAACTGCCTCAAAAACCCAGTACTTTTAGTCTTACTTTTATGTTGAAGGGCCATGCAGAGACCAAGTTCCAGGTTCACTTTTTACTGACTTTATTGTTGCACAAGAAACACATTCCCACAGTTTAAGATGCTCTTTAAAAAACTTGTCTCCATGTCTGTCATGTGAAAAGCAAAATTACCTGTCTTCTCTACCATGTATTTTGTTTGATATTCAATACAGTAAAACCCCCAAACTTCTTGTTCCAAGATTCAGAAAGCTGTCTTAAGATGCAGAGATATTTAAACGTCTCTTACTGCCTCAAGGTAAAACTCATGTTCTTTCAGATTACTCCAGCATATGGGTAAATCAAAGTTTGAGGTCTTCTGTTGGCACAGAATAAGAACATATGCTATTCTTATAAATTTCACATACTTACTGGTTGTGGCTTTTATTTCCTACCATGTATATTTTTACATGTTTTTCTCCTAAAAGAAAAGTGGACACAATGTTTAAAAGCTAGCCTTTGGACTGTTATGCTAATTGCTTAGAGGCTTTTGACACCTCCAATTATGATGTTAAAGTTTCAGTATTTATAACAGGTGGTCCATGCTCTGACTCCTTTGTTGGTCAATATTTTTATCTCCCTGGCAGATATCCCTGCTCTCATTTTCTTGAGTTTTTGGTTCCAGAAAAAAGAAGTATAAATGTAAATCCCTAATTAGCAACAGAAAGATAATGAACTACTATTTCTGGTGCTTTCCTGTAATGTCTGTATAATATAGTATGTACATTAGTATGAGTAATTATTACAAGTATTTCTCTTTATATAGATCCTAAAATATACATGAGTGTGTAAAAGGAAGAAATTAAGAGTTAAGAAGGACTAATATTACTACATTTAAAGTTTTCTGGGAGTAAGATAAGGGAGAAATTTTCCCTGAGCATTTTAAGGCTTCTCTTTAAGAATAGTGGATTTTTTTTTTTTTAATATTATTTAAATCTTTAGAGTGGCACAGAAATAAAATTTATGTGTTAATTATTTTTAATAGTTATACAGGATGATTTCTGTAAAAGTAATCCTAAGTCTGCTAAATAAACAATACAGAAAAAATTATAGTGTGAATTAGTGTGTGGAGATACATAGTGTAAAGGTGATGTGATATAACTCAGTGATAGAACTCAGTGTTTTCCTTTAAGTTCCAATTAAAAGTCAAATTGAATGACCGTTTATAAGCATCTTGCATATTTCATAATTTCTAGCTTCAGCTTCAGATTTGCAAAAGTTGTGTCTTGTGCCATTAAGGAATTAAGTCTTTTAATGTGAACTCCTTTAAGTTACATTAATATGGTGCTTTCTGAAATCAGTCCTTTGTTCTTGTCATATGTAAATTCTAATCCTGACTTATTTTTGTCTACTTGGTTAGTTTAACATGCTTGTCATGTCTGCTTTTTTTACCATTCTCTGTTTATTTCACTGTAGTGCTGAACAAAAGCCATAATTTCTATTCCTGCTTTGATCTGTCTTTGTCCTGAATCAGAAATTGGACTGTTTGCATTTTTAAGATTGATGCATTTAAAAAATAAGATTCCTAACAATACGTCTGAAAACATTTTCTTCCTGTACTTCTTAATCACAGTGAAATATCTCCAGCTATGCTACCAAGACACAGCACAAGAGTCTGAAAACTGTTTTGTGTTATGGGAGATTTGCATAGGGGAAAATGAGATGTTAATTTTCATGAAAACCCACCTTTTCCTTGAGCAAGTGTTACAACTGGGAATTCATGACCAGCTTAGACAAGGATACTGTAATGCTCAGCTGTGACAGAAGCTGGATACTTAAGTAATTTGGCAGTGACTGAGATCCTCTTGCAAGTCTCCTGTCCTGTTCAGACTGGATCCAGTGAAGTGCTCTGTTTCCTGTTTGTGGCTGAAGACATGCTTGGACTGCAAGCATGTGTTTACAGTGGTGTAAAGGGACACACCATGGCTTTTTGAATTGCCCAGACAACATGCCTAGCTGTGTACTTTCTGACTGTCTTTATCTTCAAGTATCGTGAACATATGGTCTTAGTTACTGTGCAAGTTTAGGTTGATTTTCACCAGAACCAATGTTTTCACATCATCATTTCTCAGTCATATGAGAGACTTTATTTGCTATGGAAACAAATATATGCTGGGCACGAGATGCTGACTCTGGGCCAGTTGGACTCTGTAGTTATTCCTGGGTATGTGTTAGGGCAGTAAGAGATAGTTGGCTCACATATTTAGTACCTTTTCCTGTACTTTGTTGTGGTGTTCAGAGCTGTGCATGGCTCCTGCCATGCCAAGGAGGAAGGAGGAGTGCAGGCAAGCAGGGAATGGCCCACCTGCGGGATTTGTGTGCCCTTAGTGTTTGGATGGTGGCCTGTAGCTGTGGACAGGGACAATGTTGGCAGGAAATGAAAGTATACTTTGTGTGACATATACTTGTTGCTTAATCCTGTTTTTCTTCTTGAGCTTTTGCTGGGAGAATTTATTGATCAAAAGGCTTTACCGTTTGCTTACAAGATTGAGACATGTTTAACCACTTCTCATCTTGAGATATTTTTAAAACTTCTACAAAATACTAAAGCCTCACTGGAATTTTTTGAAATTGTATTTCCTGAAACATTTGGTTTACACATGACAATAATCACATTGTTTAATGCTGAGTTTTTAAATCATCTTTTTTATGCCCATTTTTATGCTGGGTTTTATAGCTGTTGTTATAAACAGGGCATTATCATACACGAGTGAATTTATGAAAATTAATAATCCTGTTTTATTCAGTGAGGAGTATTCTTGTAGACAGATATTACCGAAAATTGGCAGCTCCTGAAATTGCTAAGAAACCCATGTGAATAGCAGGACTTTCATCAAATGTAGTATCTTAAAAATCATGACCTTTAATTGGCATAAAAAGCTTGTCTGCCAATATATTAAAGGGTATCTTTTACATTTTTAAAATGACATTCTCCCATTTCTAACTGCACATGATGAATATTCTGTATTTTGAGAATGTGCTGTTCTCAATAAGTATTTAATTAAAATGCCATGTTTGGATGCTTCATATACATATGATACGAAATGTATGTAGGCCTTTAACAACTATTTCATTGGATGTTGCTTTATTTATAGAAGTAATTGTTAGTAGTCTGTAATAATGGTACTTCTTTTAGCAGGTCAGATTGTTTCCCCACAGTCTGCTCCAGCCTGTATTGAAAACAAAAATGATGTGAGCAGAGAAAACAGCACTGTTGACTTTAGCAAGGTGAGTGTTCACTGACAGTGAAAGGAGCTTTCTGACTACCAAATAGATCTTTTAAATTAAATCACATGAATCCATGTGAATCAGCAAAAGCTATGAAGTGCAAATTTTACTTCAGCATTAGTTTTGTGTGCACGGCAACACAGTTGTATACAACAAAAAAGAATTTTTCATTTTCTTGATAAATTACTGGTAACAGGAAATCACAGTTTATAAGTGTGGATAAATTTATTGCATGACAATATTATAGGTGTGCAATTTGTAGGGGGAATTTTTACAAATTAGCGGAATTACCTAAGTAGGAAAGTAATTCGGAATTCTTTTAATTCAGATTTACCTCTCAAATTTTTACTTTTTTAGAAGTAATGCATGAATGCAAACTATGCTTTTTATAACCTGAACTCGTGGATTCCAGATGTCTCAAACAGAATGTGTTTCTGTAAACCTATAACTTAATTCTTCTGGCAAGCCAAGATATTTCAGTACGCTTCACAAAAGATGTTAACTGTGCAGTAGTGGAGATTGCAATGACAGTTCAGTGTTAGATAGCAAGAAAAGCAAACAGCTTCTCAGCTTTAATGTAGAGGAGAATCCTAATTTGTTTAAGAAGTCTCTATGTACCTAAAACAAACTGTCACATTAGATACAAATGACAGACCTGATAGGGATAGATGACTTCATCTGACACATTAATACAACAAAGGTTGAGAAAGTGAAGAAAGGTGATTTAAACCAAAATTCTGAAGAACAGCACTTTGAGTCTGTTGAATCTTAATGTTAGTGCAACTGCGCTAAAAGTAGAGTTATGTGATTGCTCCATCTGGTGCCAGACTTATTTCCTAGCAGCAGTAGCTATTTGCACCATTCGAATTCTTGACTGAACATGCCAGACTAGGAATGGTATATGGCTAAAATAAAGATGAGAAACAGATCTTTTTGTCAAAGACAGAAGAAAGGAAACTGGCTGGGGATGTATTATGGACCACATTTCTACAGAGGTAGCAAGGAGATCTATAAACAGCAACAGGTTGTTAAAAATTTTATGCTAATACCTTAAAATTATTTAAAACTAATATTATAATGCTTTAAAAAGTCAAGTATGATTTTGTTTTCCCGATGTTTATATTTAAAGTTTTAAACAAAGCTAATTGTTTTGGTAAGATTTTGAATATCAAGATACAAAATTTTGTAAAGGATATAAATAAAGCTGTCTGTTCAAAATTAAGCTGTGTGGAGGTGAGGCTCATAACAACCCAAAGGGAACAACATGACTTTCAGTAGTGCTTTTCTTGCACGTTTCCCCAGTTGCTTTCAGTGTTGTGGGATCAAAATCCAAGTCTTGTTATCTTGCTGCATGATGTTTGTATCAAGCAAGATTGGAAGATGCATCCTTGATCCTTCACTCACTATTTTAGTAGTACTGCAGCTTTTCTGACCAAAAGAACTCTTCCTATTTAAACTGGCCTGACAAGAGATCAACATGTAATTTTTTTACTAGCTTTGGCACTATTGGATACCCACAAAAATGTGAAGAATATGAAAGGAACAACTTTTGTTTGCAGGAATGAAATAACAGTAAAGGATTGTAATCTAAATATCTTTTTTTACTGCCTTCAAATAGATCCATTTATCCTTTTCAAGATGCGTTAAGTACAATTTCCCCTTGAAATGTGCTATTGCAATAACTCCCAATGGTTATAATTGGAATTATATGCATAGATTGGGAGGAAAGTAGAGCAGTACACTAATTTTCTCTTGAGTATTGTGATTTCTTGCTCTAATTTTGTTCCACATATTAATTTCATTTATCTTCTACAAAAAAGCACCTTTGACTACCTCACATATTCTCTCCTTGTTAATCTGTCTCCCTTGGGCTACTTCAAATATTCCAAATTTTGGAGTGGATTCAAAAAGCTGACTTAATCTGAATACAGCACTGAGACTGTGTTGATTATATTGGCATCTATTTATGAATAATGTAAGCCATGGCACTAAATGCTGTCTTGAATGTTACTTCAGCAGCACAGAGAGGGAGACGTAGTTTCTGGTGTTTGAACTTGTAAATGGGTCACTCCTCTTCCTCTTGGGACACCACAAGGACTTTGTATTTTGGGGGTGATAAGGAGGTGATCTGTCACAGCACACACTTGATCCTGTGTCTGAGGAAGGTGGGGATGGCAGTTTAACAACTGCATTTGGCTGATCTCTGCTTCTTATGCCAGAGGCTGAAGGGAACCCTACTTGTCCTTAAATACAAAATGTATGAAGAGTCCATAGTCGTATCCCTTCTCATGGCAACATTCCTATGCTCCACATGGAAACATTATTTCTGAATTAAACCCTGATCCCATACTGACAGTTTGCTCTTTCAGACACCATGTGAAATAATTGACTTGCTTTGAATACTGGTCGCCCTTGCTTATAAATGAATCTGGTTAATATGTGTCATGGCTTTCCTAAGAAGTGATTTTGCGTATTTTCTGGTTGTCTGCATGTCACTTTATGTTTGGTTCTGGGGAAGGCCTCCACCACCATTTTCAGTCCTTGAGTTGCCCTGAAGTGGAATGACCTCCACATCAGTTATTTAGTTCCATGTTTATTTGGAGCTTACTGGGACTATTTAGTGCCAGGTCATGAAATGTGGCTCAGGCTAGGGTGCAGATGAAGATCCACATGACGTCTCTACAGCTTAAGACTGCTTGTGATAAGAGATGTATAATGGATAAGTTAGATGAAGCCTTTGAAAGATGCAGATTCTGCCTTTGCCCTAAATTCACTTGAGGGCCACCTCTGCTCTTGTTGTGTAGTGGAAGTAACACCTGGGATTCAGGTGTATTTGCCCAGTTTGACGCTACTCTGCCAGCTACTTTCCTTTTAACTGGGGCTCCCTTTACTACCTGGAAGATTGTGGAATCTCGAGATGATAAATAGTACAGGAAACATAACTGGAAATACTTTCTGGTAGACAGGAGACTGAATGTTTCCTTCAGATCTGAATCTTGATCATGTGATCTGTATGTTAGTGGGACCTTAAGGTGACAACTGTAACATGTTGTACATAAGACATCAGTTATTAAGCGTTAAATCTGTTCACAAGGTAAAATCTGTACCGAATGCACATTGCTATGGACCTGAAAGACTGCTTCCTTTCTCTCAACTATAAATGATCTAGGACACAAAAATTAGGCGAAGAGTGAATCTGTGTTGGTTTTGTATATAACCCTGAAGACTTATTTTGTGATTTCAGTGGGAAATAGAATTTACCTCACTGATACTTCACCTGGAAAAAGTACTTGATCTCCAACCTTCCAGGTTGATTTGTTGCTTGTTTAGCTTTATGAGGCGTTTGGTCATGGTTCTAGGTTAGTTTTGGATAGCATTAGACATCTCTGTGTGATTTCAGAAAAAATAAGATTTCATTACACAGGCAACTGTGTTATATCTGAGTTCTGATTCAGTGCCAGAGCCATTTGCAAGAAAACAATTTTCTAAATATTACCAAAAACTATGCAAACTAGTACTGACAGATGGCTGTAAGATAGACATTAAAATGGTCCACTTTAACAGTTTATATTGGATTTGGTTGCTGTTGTTGTGTTTAGGTTAATAAAAGGAAAGCAAACGACAAAATTCATGCATTTTGAAATGTAGACAATACTGGTGCATAATGAAATCAAGCATACATTATATATGCTATTACTGCACGTTGAACTTTGTTACAGAGTAAACTCTGGACTAATACTGAGGAAATAAACACAAATGAACACATTCCTAGGCAAATACTTTGAGTTTATATAGCAACGTCATGGTGAAGCTGTTTGTCTTTTCCTGATTTTCTGTTGTCCCCATGAAAGTCAACATCACTGCCTTAAATCTCCAAAGCTTTTATTCTGCTTTGTTCTTTCAATTTACTCCTGAGACAGTTATGGTCATAGCTTATTTTCTGTTATTTTCAGCAGAAGGGCAACCATCTTTCATTAAATCCCGAAACAAAAATACATCTCAGTCAGAGTAGTAGAAGGAAAATTATGTGTAGTGGAACCTGGTTTTTTTTCTCACTGAGATTATAATATGGCAACTATGAAGTATGAATTCATGATTTCCAGAATTTTTAATTATAGAAAAATAAGATGTCTTCATTTCTTCTACTGTTATGACTTAGTGATTCTGCTATGAATTACTGATGCTGTTATGGTTATTGATAAAAAGTATTGCTAGGAAATTAATATTGTATTCCTAACAAGATTTCAAATGTGATTTTTTTTGTCTTTATAAATTAATTCTCCAATATTTAAACTATGTTTCCAAGAAAAAATTAGTCAAATAATGAAAGACCAGTTGCTTGGTTTTGAGACACATTTTTACTTAAAAAAAGTATTCAACAGACAAGAATAGTAGAAACTGTATAATTGAAATGTCTTAAGGTCATTGTGCAGTGACCAGAGAGTCTCTATCAACAAATAGTGAAAAAAATACCTGTGAATAGCTTTTGGGTTATAATTTAATATACTTTTCTCAGGTTGACCTACACTTTATGAAAAAGATACCACCTGGAGCCGAAGCATCAAACATCTTAGTTGGTGAACTAGAGTTCCTGGACCGCGCGGTTGTTGCTTTTGTTAGGTTATCCCCTGCAGTGCTGCTTACAGGACTAGCAGAAGTTCCGATTCCAACAAGGTACAGTTGGTTTTATTTCTCTTCATGTTTTTCTCAGTTTGTGGGGGCAGGGTGATATGACCTTCAGCTTTTGTCAGTTACTGAGTTGCGAATTCAGTTCTTTCTTTAACAAAGACATTTATTAGACACATCTTTCCACTCATCCTTTAAATGATGTATATATGTATATTCAGAAACATGTCATTTGTGTCTGCAGATAATGGTTCTTCACAGAAGTACAAATGATTGCTTGTTAGGTTACAGCACACAGTTTATCCTATACAAATTGGTAATACTGCAGATGAAATACTAAGGTGAAATATTCAGCTTCTAAGAATATTTCATTTGAAACTGAAACTACTTGTGTGATGCTGCATAATTATAGCCAGAAGAAAGAAAAATGAAGAGGAAATAGAGTAAAGGGAAAAAAGAAACTGTGATTTGATTGACAAGGGAAGAGTGAATGAATGAAGAACACGCTGTAAATCTCATACTCCTCTAAAAGTTACTTTGTAGATACTTGCATGTAGTGAATGTGACTTTTAACTGTAAATTTTTACTAGATTAGTTTGTTCTAAGTTGAAACTTTTTCCTGATGAAGTACTTCAGTTGTGAGAACACATTATGAAAAAATTTTTTTAAAAAAGAAAGTCTAAAATAAACTTTGTAGTCAAATAGAAAGTATTTAAATAGACCTTCAGGTAAATTCTCAGTTGTGCTAAAATGCAGAAGACAGTTTTTTGACTAACATGAACTTTTTAAAAAATAAGCACTTTTGCATAAATTCCTAATTATCCTGAATTTTAATTATTTCATTTTCTTTTGCACAAGAATCAAGAAAATTTGGTTTTCTTTTGGTAGGTTTTTTTTTTTTTGGGGGAGGGCCAAAGTTGGGGGAGATTACAAGGAAAGGCTTCAGAAAAAAGCTCAGTTCCCCAATGCTCCTTACACACATGTAAAAGTCAAAAAAGACAAAGTCATATACAAAGTAACCAGAATGTAACTAAAATGTAAAAGAAAATTTTATACTGTTTATGTGACTGGGAGTTAGGATCTGAGTCTCAGCATTGCGTTTCATAGCGTAACACTCCTTCCTGAGTGTCTCTAACAACTGGAAGACACCACTGTCTTCTGTCAGAATTCTAGTTCTATAAACATTAAAAGAGGAAAGGGGAACAAGAGACAGAATATGTGCACAAACATATGCACAAATACAGAAAAAGGTGAAAGACTGCAATAATAGTTAAGTCAGTGAACTCAGATATGGGGGAATCACTTCAGAGTTTTGATCTGAATCAACCCCAGGAGGAAACAGGTTTCAGTTATTTCATGTGCACCTATTCTCTGCATTTTATAGAACCTCACTAGCCTCAGGCCTAGAGTAGATGCTATCCAGAGCCTTAATGGGAGTAAGAATGATATAAAAATTCCTTTTCTTCAGAGTAATTTAGCTTCCCCAATATTGCACTAAAATACCCCTATCAGAAAATGGTTGATTCTGTTGAGTTAATAAAATTAAATAAATTAATGTGTTCTGTACATAGACTATAATTGCATATATTTATTATGTAAGATGAGGTTTGTTATGTAAGGAGGCTTTGATAGTCTCACTCAAGTCTGCCTGTGAAGCTTATGGTATATTTTTGGAAGTTATTTTCATATTTTTTTTCTAACCAGAGCTTCATGTTTAAATGCATGTGTGAGGATCTTGAAGGAGATTATATATAATATTTGTCTTAGAGGTTCTTCTAGTCCAGTTTTTAAGTTTTTCTGCAGTGTATATAATTACTTTCAACTATCTATCCTTTGAAATATTCAAATTTACCTTTTATTTGCAGGTTTTTGTTTATTCTTCTTGGACCGCTGGGTAAAGGGCAACAATACCATGAGATTGGAAGATCAATTGCAACACTAATGACAGATGAGGTATTTTTATTCCTGGCTTGGTTTTAGTCATTTTGTACTGGCTGATGAGGTTTAATATGGAATCTCCAGTGTGGAATTGTCCAAATGAAATGTAGCTAATCATTCTAATGAGGCACAAAATAGCATTCTAGTTCATTTCATGATTCTGTAACAGCCCAGATTATGCTGCCATAAGGAGATAACAAAATGAGAAACAATGTTCATAAGCAAAACTATCCTTACAGAGAAGATGCCATTTTACACAGTTACTTCATAGTTGAATTAATTGTGTTTAAACTGTAGAACCTCTATAACATTTAGCACCCATAAGGATGTTTTTCCATAGCAGCTGGAGCTTCTATGAAAACTATTTACCAGAAACTCTAGTCAGTTGAAGCTGAGATTGTTTGGTAGGAACTGCGTGAAGTGCTTTCTGTTCCAGAGAAAAGGGGCCATTGTGAAAAAGATTGTGAGAGTATTCTTTCTCCATCTCTTTTCCTCCCTCATACTTGTCTCCCATTTTTCACAGGTGTTCCATGATGTTGCTTACAAAGCAAAAGACCGCAATGACTTGGTGTCTGGAATTGATGAGTTTCTTGATCAGGTTACTGTTCTCCCTCCTGGAGAGTGGGACCCAACAATTCGAATAGAACCACCTAAAAATGTTCCCTCTCAGGTTTGGACACTGTAAAATTCAGATACTTTTAAACATTGTGATGAATTTTTGCTAGGTAGAATTAAGTCTCATGAGTTTAGCATTTAGCAGAATCACTATATAGACATTTTGTGTGCTCTTTTGTTTAATTTGCTTTAAAAGATCCCTTGTCTTGCAATCATATGGTATAGCAATGGCATTTTGTGTAGATCAATACTAATTCACTCCTGAATGAAGACAGAGAGTTGTATCTAAAGATTCAAGGTCATAAGGATCTTTGATTATGTTGATCAGACACGGTCTGATTTTCTTCTAAGCTTATTACAAGAATTGACCAAAGCTGCCTGGCTTACTACTCTTTACAATGTTTTCTGATGCAAAATTTTCTGCGATCAATTCTTTAAATTTCTTAGACCACAGTTCCTTCTATTCTGGTTAAAGAACTTCTCTTAGAATAAAATTTGCATGTTTAGTCTTTCAACTCTCAAAGCCTGTTTCCTTTGCTAAAATTATGTTTTGGTTGCTAAGACCCATGCAGAATATCTTTTCCTTCTGGTAGGAGAAGCGTAAGATCCCGGGCGTGCCAAATGGAACTGCAGCCCATGGGGAAGCAGAGCAACCTGGAGGACACTCTGGACCAGAACTGCAACGCACGGGAAAGTTAGTGAAAGCATATGCAAGAGTTTAGGTGTTTTAATTGAAGCACTTCAAATGAATTATAATGGTCTGGTTCTTGCTCAAATGACTGGCTTGGCATATGATTTTTATTCAGGCATTTTTTCCTGATTTATGTTACCACATGGTTGAAAAGGACACTGCATGCTAATTTGCAGAGAGGGGGAGAGGACAAAAGGATTTGAGTTTTCACATTGTATTTATTGCAGGCTGCTTTCTCTATTATTTATAAAGGTCAGACATCTCTTAAACCTGATTAATATTTCTTATTGCTGTACAGCACAGAGGAAAAGTTGGGAATAGTCTTGTGCCATGTATTATGAATACTTACAATTATTTTGTAGTTGAAGTTTCTGGGTTGTGCTGCTCTAGCATTTCTTTTTTACCTCAGTAAGCCATGATATGTCCTGGTATGAGGCTATGATTACCACGGTGGCTGCAATATACACACATCAGAAGCAAGAATTTGCCCCAAGGAATACTTAAGTTCTCTCATCTAATATCTTGTGGTGTAAGTGCATCAGCTGTTAGTGGGTACCATAGTGCAGTCTAGTTGCGCTATAGACTTTTCTTTTACTTCGCTGCGAATTCATGCCTGCATAAGGCTAAAGATTCAGCTGCAGTTTTGGTGTACACAGTGAGGCAAACAAGATGATGGCCTGTAAACTTTTCTCTCCCCAATAAACCTGGTAATTGATGGCTTGAAGGATTGTTCTGATATTTAGGGAGATGGTAGCACTTTATCTTCCTCTTTAACCCAGCAACATCTGATCTTTCCAGTGCCTGTGAGAAAAAGAGCATTGTGGGGATGTTTACTTTAACTGTATTGTAAGGGAGCATCTGTTCCTAAATATGTGATTATATTTAGCACAGTGTAAATGACAAAAGATGTCAGTTCTTGTCCTTGGAAAATTGTGGTCTACATTCAATTCTATCATCAAGTGTATTGAGGAACAGGTTCCTAAATAATGTGAAACTCTGTATGTAGACATGTAGGCAAATGGGCACTGTGGTGGCTGATTAAACAAATGGAAAGAATTATTCCACATAATAAATAAGGTTTTACGTGTGGAGCTAACAACTGTTCAGAAGCTTTGCATCTGGATGATCAGATGAAGATTTTATGAGAAAAACAAGCAAATCAGTTTGTTTTAAAAATGCCATTTCCTGTTTAAAGTTATCAAGACAGGGTTCCCAGAAGCTTTTTTCTGGGAAAATGAACTGTAAGAGTATGTATCATTTGATCAAGCAACAATAACTTCTCTTCAGGGTATTTAAAGCAATACTGTGGAAGAAAGTTTGAGATGCCTTTTTCAGTAATTGGACCTCTTCTAATTTTTTTTAGATTTTTTGGAGGATTGATTTTAGATATAAAAAGAAAAGCTCCCTTCTTCTGGAGTGACTTCAGGGATGCTCTCAGTCTGCAGTGTCTGGCATCATTTTTGTTTCTCTACTGTGCTTGCATGTCTCCTGTCATCACATTTGGTGGTCTGCTGGGAGAAGCAACTGAAGGTCGTATAGTATGTGTTAAATCTGAACTTTTAAAACAAACATTCCTAGGTTTGTGGTTAGTATTTGCTTACTGTTGCATGAATCACCTTTAAATATTGGTTTATATTCAATGTTTAGAAGGCTACAGAGTAAGATGTTGCAAAAAGAACCTGTTTGAAAATTTATGGACACTTCTTTCTGTATCATATTCAGAGTGCAATAGAATCGCTGTTTGGAGCATCCATGACTGGAATTGCCTACTCCCTCTTTGGTGGACAGCCACTCACTATACTTGGAAGCACAGGACCAGTTTTAGTATTTGAGAAGATCTTATTCAAATTCTGCAAGTAAGTGAAGATCATGATACACAGCATCCCTTGGATGTTGTTAGGTAGAGACACTGATCCCAAAGTTCCAACATCTTCAAAATGAGATCAACAGTTTGTTTTGAGTGCACTGCTTAGGCTTTCAAAGTCTGAAAATTATGCAGGCACTGAGACAAGTGAATTGATGGTAATGCAAAAAGGTTGATTTGGTGGTGGTGTTGTTTGGTTGGTTTTTTTTATTGTATCATTTTCTACTCTGAGACAATACATTTTAATCTGTGGTTTTTCTCATCCCTAACTCATGGAAAAGATTTTACCTTTCACTCAGGAATTAAGTGCAGTGGCAAGGGTGCCATCTTTCATTAATCACTAATATAGACCCTGCCCTTCCTCCACCTAAACAAAGAAGAGGTGAAGCATCATACCAGAGCAGCATATGCCCATGTTTACGTTAATGTGCTATACATGACATACCTCTGCCACAGAGTGGGTAAAAATTATGTCTGTATCTCGGCAACCATCATGCTTCTCTGCAGTCATATTTGCTTTTCTGCCTCATTGCTGTGACAAGGACTTTTTCATCAAAATCTCCTGAGCATCATACAGTAGGAGACCCTGCTTACCACCCCAAAAAGCTCTTTTCTCACCTTCAGGTAGACCTTTCAGTTCTCTGTGATAGTGTCACACAACATGGAGCCCTACTGTCAGATGCAATAATCATACAAGATTTTGATGAATGTTGTTATTATAGCTACTCTTGCAGCTTAAGAAGAAATTGGCAGGTGTTGACTGTTCACAAGACAGAATATGGGATAAAAGTGGGTGGACCTTACGTACTTCATGAGTGTGACTACTCTCAAAGCTGTTCGCTCATTTTAGCAGAGATAGAGCTCTCTTGTGTCTTGTTAACTTGGAGGAGAGCTCAGGTCAGGAGGTGACTTGACAGTGTCTTCAGTTCACAATAGGCAAATAATTTCCTTTGCAGAGTGCTCCCAGAATCACAAATCCATCCCTAAGCAAAGTAAATTTTGGAGGCACCTCTTTTGCATTACTGTGGCTGGACAAAACATAACATAAACTGTGTTTAATTTTTTTTTTTGTGGTTTTTTTTTTTTTTGTTTGTTTGTTTGTTTGTTTGTTTTTGTGTTTAGAGAGTACGGGTTGTCATACCTTTCTCTGAGAGCTAGCATTGGACTGTGGACTGCAATCCTGTGCATCATCCTTGTTGCAACTGATGCAAGCTCCCTAGTCTGCTACATTACCCGGTTTACTGAAGAAGCTTTTGCTTCTCTTATCTGCATCATTTTCATTTATGAGGCCTTAGAGAAGCTATTTCATCTCAGTGAGACATATCCAATCAACATGCATAATAATTTGGATCTGCTGACAAAGTACTCGTAAGTAAGATTTTTTTTTTTTTTTCTTCTATTAATACCATTTTGGTTTTGTTTGTTCGTATGTTGTGTTTTCTCTATGAGGAAAGCAAACCAATGCACAGCTGGAAAAGTTTGCAGTAGTTGTAAACTTAACATGTGGAAGCTGTTGTGTTAGGCATGATGCTGGCATATGGAAGCAGTAATTTTTAGAAGTATCTTTACAAGCAGTAAGCATTTACTTAAGTGAAAAATATCTTGACTTGGAGTTTGGAAAAGTTTACACAAATGCAACTTGGAAGACATAGATTGAAAGAGTAGGTCCTTATTCACATTTTTGTTTAATGAGGTGTAGTTCAATGATCTGTGCCTATAACCATGTACTGATGATTTATAATATTTTATTGGGTGTTCAACATTTTAATATAATATTTATCTGTTTTTTTAGTTGTTGGGTTGTTTTGTGTTTTCACCTCCCAAACTGAAGTATTGATCTACCTAAAAAGGATATAATCTGATGTATTTTAACTCCTCCTCCTGTATTTTAACCTCTCTGACAGTTAAGGATCAAGCTTCTATAACTGAAGTGGATTTGGAATTCTTAGGTGCTTCTCAGCAGTGATTGATTTTGTCATAATCAATTTGTTCTTAATAACAAGGTTTTTAATATAAGTCCATTTAAGCAGCTTTAGTTTATTTGTAGAGTTTTGACAGGTATTGTTCTACCTGGGGAATAAAAAAGTGAATGGTTTTAATCAATACAGTTTCACTGAGATGTGAAACCTTTTGTTTTTGTAATACGAGAACAAAAATGTTCTTCTAGTAAAGGACAAGATCCTCGTCTGTCCTGAAGCCAATTAAGCCTGGTCACCTCAGCAACTAGAATGTCATTAAAAAGCATTTCCAGAGAAGATTCCCCTCTAGAAATGTCTTTGTTATTTCATTGAACTCATTTGAACCCTTTTCATGAGCAGGGTGGGGCCCAAAAGGAACAATGCTTGAACAGTGCCACATCTTCTGTTCACTGGAAAAACAGGAGTATCTCAACCAAATGTCTCATTTGCATTTTAAGCTGGGAAAAACAAAACATAGCAACGGAGAAAACATTTGAGCTTTGTATATGTTATCACTAGAAAAATAGTTAGAAAATCCTGAATCTGAATGCACATTCTATACCTTAATACGCAGAACAAGTTAAATTACAGAAACTATAGCTCTGCTGTGACATACTCTCTCCTCCTGCTGAAAAACATATTCATCTCTGAAAGTTTAATCAGTAGACAAAGGAGTATTAATTTGAAGGGAAAGCAATAATCATCAAGAATAGATCATGTATGCAGGTGAGGTTATATCCTGGTCTCATTTAATTTCACTTAAATTCTATGAAGTCGGTCTTTTACTCTGAAGAGCCTCATATAGCACAGTGTTTGTGGATTAAGTTTTCTTTGCCTAACTACTTAAAAATAGTTGTCTCAAAGAGAAAGAAAATAAGATGTTCTCATATGGTTTTGAAAGACAGATGTTGAAATACTATACAAAGACATAAAATTATTCAGAAACCATTTAGCAGGCAGAGCTGAAATGTTAAAATATGTCATGAAAGCATAAATGCAAATAACAATACTGATTCCTGGGTGTGTAGCTTTATTTGTGGATAGCTGAATCCTGTGACACTGCTTGAGATTCCAGAGAAATAAGATTAAGTGTCTTGCTTGTATGGGGGTACATTGATACGTTTCTCTATATTTTATGAAAGTATTTTATCATCACAGTCCTTATGTTTACAAGGAAAAGGTTTTGGTTTTATTTAAAATTCCATTCATTAATCAGAATCCCATATTAATTTTTGAAGAGTGGTATTTATTTCCCATCTGACCTTGGTAACTCTTCATTGAATGTAGAATCTGCAAAGCATGCAGAATGGTGAAAGAACAGCAATTCTCTTCCTCCAGTTACATCTGTTGACCTGTCATGTCCTACAGTGTTGGAATACCAGCACAACAGTTTTAGAGTCTTCCAAACACAATTCCTGAAGGAGAAGTGTCTTTCAGATGTTTGGAACAAAGATTTGACCACTGCATGGTAGTTTCAAACACATATATGGCCATCAAAATTATTTGATATAATAATTTTGTAGTTATTTGAGGTCATCATTTCATACCTATTGTTTCAGATATTCTTTCACTCCGTGTAGATAGTACAAATAAATTGACTTTTAAACTCTTGTACTGCATTTCTCTTTTGGCATTTATGTTGTATCTTCTACTTGCATCAATATCTTCTTTATTATTGATATCACATCCATGGCAACTGACCCCACTAATACCAAAATATTTATCTCTAAACATAGGTATAGGCAACATATCTCTTATGGGATGTGGCTTATTTTTTTTTAACCCTAAAACTGATGGAAATGCCATTGATTACCTTGTAAGAGCACATGTGTTGATTCCAAGGATCTGTACTCTGAACACAGCAAAGTGATAATTCCAACCTCTTTTATCTTCCCTCCCTTCTCTTTCATCTGAGTTTTTCTTAGTTGTTCAGAACCATCCCAGACAGGTTGGGAGAACAGAAAGATGTGCTCTTTTGGAGCAATTCTACATCAGCTGCCCAAATGACTAGTGCTTTCACGGCAGGCTTAGTGCAACCTAAACTTCAAGGGTTTCCTGTGCAGATACATGCATATTACTGTGTCCAGACACAGTGGCCATTTGCCCAGAAGGTATTACAGTTATCATCCCCACAAGAAAAGACATTTCAAATAGCCCTTAGTCCCTGCTTAAATGTCTGTACACATCTCAGTTCCAGAAAGATTGGACATGAGAAGAACAACAGGAAAAAAAGCTTACTTGAAATAAAAATCTCATTTTTGTGTACTTGAAATTGGGGAATATTGCTTTCACAAGGAATTAGAAGCTTTTTCGGCAGCATTTGACTCCAGTCCTTCTACTTGCAGTTTAAATGGGTAACAAACTTGGGCTGAAACTGGTCCTTTCCTTAAAGGACCAGCATACTCTGTTACAGAAGCTAATTAGTATCTGCTGTTTTGCTAATTAAAACAGCTGTTTGCATTTTCCTCTTTGGGGATTTTAAAGACAAGTTTTTAATTGTTAGTAAAGCTTTGGCAGTTCTTTAATTAGCGATGGGTGAACTTCAAAAGGTTGTGTGACTTACTTCTCTTTGAATGCTCAGCCAAAGCTTATGTAAAACTTTATCTTGGATCTGCAATTCTATGCTAGAAAACTCAGGTTATACTGTAAAATTTCTGTATTTTCCATGGTCTGCCTGCGGCCCACTCAAAAAGTTGATAATAAATAGGTCAGGGCACTGTACACATTAAAAACATTAAGTGTATGCTGTAGCCCAGCCCTCCTCTCTTCCCCCATGGGCTTTCTGAGGATACTCTGATGATGTTCTCAGGTAGTCCTTCTACATCCCAGTACTGTTGCCTTTGCCCTGGAGAACGCATGAGTTTGACCCAGTAAAAGTCATTGGCATGCTGTTAATACTGTCCTTTGGAGTACTAGAAAAACAAAGAAAATTGTATTTTAAAATGGTTGGTATTTCAACCAGATTGGAACCATATTTCAAGTGAGAAAGAAAACCCATTCTGTATTTTGGGTGGGTTTGAATTCTGTCATAAACAGTCTCTGTTGCAGGAGTTTCATGTAAAAGGCTGTACTGCATGCATCTCCTTGATATTTGAGTATAAGAGTTACTACTAGGATCTGCCATAATAAATCTTAGAAGACTATAGAAAAAAAGAGTCAGAACAGTTGTTTGTTTGGTGTGGTTTTTTTTTTTAATGAAGCATACCCAAATATTTGAAAATCAGCTGAAAGTCCTTGTAAAAGATTTCTCAAAAATTTGTATTTATCATTTTACCATTTAGGTGGGAGATGCGAGTCTGAGTCTGTTACAGAATTCTATCTCGAAAAACCAAAAAATATCCTTATGCATGATCTAATCAATGTAGAACTAGTCCTAATGCACTTTTAACTCATTTTCTTTATTATGCTTGTTTGCTATTCTGTGTTGAAATATTTGCCCTAATCATCAGGTGATGTAGCTTCAGGCCAATCCATTAATTCATATGTAACTTTTCTTTAAAACACCATTTTAACAATAAGGACTCTAAAGAATAAAGCATTTAAGAGCTAAATTGGAAGAAGGGACAAAAGACAACCTGATTTTCAGTGTGCTACTGTGCTGCAATTTCTTTTCAAATTGCATTGTTTTGAAGGAATTTAAATACAGTGGCTGTGTTGTTTTGTAAATGAAATACACATACACTCTGATCTGGGCTTTTCTTTCTTCTTCTTTTTTTCTGTGACCTTTTTTTATTTTTCATGCCATTAGCATTTGTGGGTTGGCATAGCAACTCTCTTATTTCTGCACTCTCCTCCTCCTGCTTTTTCCTACCTCTGTAGCAAATATATCTCTAGTTAGTGAATCCTGTCTGGAACACTGATGCACATCACTTTTAATGTGTATTTTAAATATTAGGATATCACTTTTGCTAGGAAAGGAGAGCCCTACAACTGGGTGGGTTAAAAACAGAGATTCTCAAAAGGAGAACAAAGTAAGCATTGTGGATGAAAGGAACATGATTTAGAAAGCAATCCAGTATTTTTAAAAATACAAGCATTTTAAGATAATTATCTTAGAATACAGAAGATAGTTATTTCTCAGTGTGAGGTTGCTTAGATCTTGGGACTCCATATACCTTTTAGTTTTTACTAATTCTTTTTTTTTCAGAGTGATGAATTTGTGTTGTTTTTAATAATTCTTTACCAGAAGTTACTCAATTATTAACAGATTACATTGAATAATTTTAAAGTGATTTCTTGGCATAGTAATATGCATATTGCAATCTGTCTTGGTATTGACATGCACTTAAGCATTAGGAGTAGAAAATCCCACTCTGATGTAATTAAGGAGCCAAGATCATGTCAATCTTGGTATCTTTTGCAGGCTATGGAAACCATTGCTTCTAGAAGGCATTGCAAAGATTTAATTTTGTGCATACTACTGTTTGCACAGGCAAGTTTTAAATCATTCCTTTCTGAATAACTTAATCTAAGTACATTATTATTGGATGCAAATTGTTTTGGTTTATACTCTGTATTCCTTAACTGCTGCTGGTGGAATGAGAAGAGTTAGTGATGATAAGCACAGAATTTCTCATTAGGATCCCAAGCATGTAATTGCATTCCAGTTCCTGTAAGGATTTCTTTGAACTCAAATATGAGTATAGATTTTCCTTTTCCGTTCCCTTATATTATTTCTGAACCAGCATTATACTGAATCTCTTCTCCTTGGGTGTATGATTTTTTGAACTTTGGAAATATGGTGAAGCAACATCCTGGAACTGTTTCACAGTGAAAGGTTTTAGGTGGATTTTCAATATCGCATAGTTACACTGTTCTGCACTTCAACTTCCATGTATGTTAGTTACATATCATAGTACTGCTAAGAATGCATGGACTGCATACTGCACCAGGTAGCTAATAAAGACCAACATTTATGAGTGACAGTCAAGGTTAACAAAACTCCAGTGTGATTAAAAATCTGTTTTGTGAACTTTCCCCTTGACAGAACAACAGTCTCCTCCTGATGTGCTATCCAAAGAAATCTGATTCTTTGAGATTTCTTCACTCTAACAGAGTTTCACCCCCTCAGATTTATCTCTGTGTGTGTGTGAAATTGTTGTGCTTCTGAGTGCATTGTGTAGGTACTTTTACAGAATTTTCTGTCTTCCTCCTGAACTTCACTAACAAAACTATATATACTTCCAACTTCAGAGAATAGTATACACAGATGCCTTCTGATGTTTGTGATTGTCAGAAATGGGCTACTTAATGACTCAGTGGTCTAATTCAGGATGGCAGATCTCATGAATAAATGAAGAAAAAGTCTTGTCTTGCCATGACAGCTGTACTTTGAAAGGATTTTTTGATACTGAGAATAGAATTTAACTGACAAGTCCATTTCCCATCAGTATTAATTATTTTTCTTCCAGTCTCTTCTCCACCGAGACTTTGATTTTGTCGCTATGAATTCTGACATGAGAAGGAATAGTTAAATTTAATGCTAGGGATATACAGGTTTGTTTTGTTTTTTTTGTAGGTATGGGATAGCAGAGAAAAGTCATCCTCAACGATATCATTGTTTCCTTTCCATAGCAGTAGTTGGACAAATAGAAGGACTCTGTGAGTGTCCATAATTCACATGAAGATGGTGTATTTGGAGGCAATTAAAGCGTGCATAGCATTCTGCTATTGATGTACTTTCCTTCAGCCTTATAAATGCAGTTATAAGAATATGTATGCATATATTCTTATACCTTACTTTAGAAACAAAATTAGTGATGCTGCCTTCCATTTCATACCATCTTATTATTCTGTCTGTTATGTGATCAGTGCATAGCACACTTGTAGAGCATACCCTGTGTCTTAGGGGAAAAACTTCCTACTCATAGTGCCAAATATGTGCTCTGGTATTCAGCAAGACATTGTTTAAACAAGCACATGTTGTAACTCATTTGTCATACTTTAATAAGATAAATATTCATATTGAGCAAATCTCATTCTCTACCTTAAGTGAGCCAGAAAGAGATTTTGCCCTTCTAGGAAGGGTAAACGGTATGTTGGCTAATGATGAAGAAGCTGCAGTTGCATCTTCTATGGATCTGATCCTTAGTTAGTATAAATAGGCATAGCTTGAAGTATGTACATGCTGGAAAAATAGGAGCTCCAAAACAGTGCCTTATGAATTGGATAAAAATCACCAATAGTAAGTGCCTTCTAGTCTTGAAAACAGCACACTGAAAAATGGCAAGAGCCTAAGGATGAATGGCCATGAGGCTTTTGGAGAACCTGCATCATTTATGTATGTTTTATTTACTCACAAAACCAATGTACAAGGTTCTTGTTCAAAGGTCTTTTACTGGCTGTAATGGCAAGCAGAATGGACTAGCACCATGCTGCATGTTTAAGGTCTGTATGGGGAGGAGAGTGCACGTGACAGGTTGAAGAGAGAAAATGGCGAAGAACATGCCTGAAGTACTAGGGGTAAGACGTGGAAATTGGAGGGATTTCCCCAGCAGATTCAGGTTAAATTCAGCTGAACAAATAGGTATAGGGAATAAGTTTCTTCTTTTATAGTAAACAGAAAGTTGCAGTCAGGATGAAAGTGTTTTTATTGCAGAACCTTTCACCTGACTAGTTGCGCAACAGTGATATTTATCTTTTATTGCTAATCTATGAAGGAGGAGGGAAATACTCACTGGCTTTACATCTAAAAGGTTCCTATTTTACTAACCCATATTCCTTTTCCCATTTAATGGTTGGACTTGAGGATCTTAAAGGTCTTTTCCAACCTAGTTGATTCTATGATTCTGTGATTGTCCAACGAAAGAAGGATCATACAGTCTTTTTAGTGCCATTAAGGACAGCAATATCTATTCCTTTTGCAGAACAAAGAACACTTCTAGTTGTCTGAGATGTCCCAAAGTTGTTCTTGTCAGATCGTAGCTCTGTTCTTTGAAAACAGGACAAATTGTAGGAAATGTTGCACACTTAAGTTGTGATAGCGGCCTCAAGTTAATGAAAGTTATGAAATTAAGTTTTATGAAATGAAAGCAAAAAGAGGTAGGAAAAACGTGGGGAGGTTGGAAGGATTAAGAAGGGAAGGGGTGTGCCGTCAGTGACCTATACTGCCTATATTGTTATAGTTAGATTGGTGCTGAAGATTTAGCTCCAATCATGATCCTCCTGTAAAAGGGAGCGAGGTACAGACTCCAGAGGATACCAGATTGTCAGCCAGTCCTAAAGTGTATTATTTCTAATCTACCTTTGTACCCCATCTTGATTTGCCACAGACTTCTTGAGCATCTTGGAAGATGTAATGGCAATAAAGACTCCTTGCTGTAGTTACTTTTCTAGCTAGCAGGTTCAGGCCATTGTTTTTCTTACTTTCTCCTTTTGTCAGTTCTGATCTTGTGGCATTTCTCCTGCAGTTTCCTGAAGTATGTCTTGTCTGAATTGGTTCATATCTCAGATTTATAAGCTACTTTGTAATAGGCTGTATTAGATATTTAAACACCCTAGAAGAAATCAAGCTCCGTTGATTTTTTTCCTAGTTGCAAAATACGGACATTTAAAACGCAGTAAAGAGTGACCTGTGTCTGGGTAACTAGTGCCATTTTAGATTTCAGCCTTCATCTGCTTGAAAGCAAAAGCATGAGTCACCATAGATGCTCTCACATATGTGCCAACTGATCATGGATGTCACAGGTACCATGGGGTATATAGGCGCCCATGTTTAGATATCTGAATTGCTCGCAGGAGATCAGAATGTCTTGCAGTAGCCAAGATTGTAAAGATGCAAAAAGAATTGTTCTGTCATCAGTGTGATGAAAGGGGTGTATTGCGAGATTGGCAGCAGAGACTTTTTTTTTTCACTATAGAATAGTTGGTACTGTAGTTGGAGCTGAATATGTTGCTTAGAAAATAAAAGTATATATATGCTCATTGATAATAGCATGAACTCCACATATATCTCATAGTGGGCAAGTGCTCAGCACTTTTAAACAACTTTACAAGAACTTAAGAGCATTTGAACTTCCAAGAGGCAATCAGGTTTTTTTTATTCCAGCCTTCTGAGTAATATTTTGTCAAGAAAGTAGAAAGATGTGTTAGTGGTTAACAGTTCAGCCTAACTTACTTTTTCTCCTGAGAGCTGACCTCTCAGAGTAAAAAATGACAATGAAAGAGAATAAAAGTTTTAAAAGATTAAAGTAGAAAGTTTATTTCACTAATGTGAGTTTCTCCTTACAGGTCAGTTGTGTTGGGAAATAGCCATCATTAAAGCAGTTGCATCTGTTATGAAATGTCACATTTTGGTAGATAATTTTTTACATTTTGGCACCATATGGTACCTCCAATTGTGTTGGTTTTGGGCTGGATAGGGAATTTCTTGCTACCTCACTTTTCTATAAAGTTAAACATTTAGCGTGATGCTGGAAGACAGTTATACCATGGTGCAATCTCACTTCAAAAGGTCAGTGTTGCCAAAGGATGCGTAATATTGAAAACAATGTAATTTTTATATATATATATATTTGTATATATATTTAAAACCACTGAGGTCATTGTCTGAATTATCTTCTCAGTAGAAGGCAGGATCTGATTTTTACAGTTAGGGCCTAATTCTGTGCTTGGGTGTGGGTGATTTTGGCTTACATGATTGGAGATTGCACAAGTCACTTATTGCTGATGAGCGATCTGCCATTGGTAAATGCCTGTGAAATTTGTTAAAGGCTAGACTGGAATGCTGTGAAGGAGGAAAGTGGTATTGATACAGAAATAAACAGGGTGATGATATCATTTGAAGGTAAATTACTTGAGCTGTATTAAGCTATAGCTTCAATTGTCAGGTTTCTGACTAAGGTAAGAAAATTTGACTCCTTTAACTTTTAAATGTATCTTTGCAATTTGCAGTAAGCGTAGCTGTACCATGTAGTCTTGGTGACATGCACAGTCTTCCCTTCTAGTGAGAAAGTGACTGTGATTGAACAGCCCACGTCACCTTGGCCTACTGTAATCAAACCCAAATGGGCCGTCACCCAGTATCTGGCCAGTCTGCGATCAGCGATGGACATCAGAGGGCAGGGAGCTCCTGTGCTCACAGGAAACAGTAGTAACCTGAAACAGCCACCTCCATATTGTTGCATGAACATCAAATACTTCCTTGCAACGACATAGACATACTGTTGACTTTATTATGTTACTGTAGCTCACTAGTTGTGATGTGCTTCATTTGACACATTCTGTAATATTTTAAACTATGCATTGAGCACACATTCGTTCTGCATCTGGGGCCTGATCCAAAACATTAGATACATTTGAAAGATCAGTCCACTTTAAGGACTTTTGGCTCAGGCCCTCTGTTTCTCTGAATGCTGTTGCTTCATTTTATTTTAATTTTTTAATTGCTTTTTGTTGATGGGCTGTAAGGGTTTTTTCTTTCTTTTATAAATAGCTGCATTTAAAGTAAAAGCAAGGAGTTGCACAAAGACAACCTGCATCTCTCTCTATGTATGTAGTAAATGCAGCTGTTGTCACATGTATAGTATTGTAATCAAAATACAGTGTCACTATTCTGTACGCATAACGTAGATGGTAGAATTTTTTACATCAAAAATACTCCAAATCTAGATGAGAATTGTCCTTTTGTGGAAATATAAACAGCTGCGTACAAAGTAGATGGCAGGGGTTAAGTGAATAAACGGATAGTCTTCTAGAACTGGAATGTAAAAACATGCTTACCGGATCTCCACTTCATAGTCAGGTGTTATCCTGTCCCCAGCTACTCCCGAAGACTTTATCAGAGAGTACAGAATGTATTTACAGCCATCATAATCACATTAAAATAGTGGCAGGATAGATAGTACTATAAATTTTTAAAGTGGTATTAAAGAGAACTGCAAAACACACTTGACATGTTGGAACCTATTGAGTATCCCGCATATTTTAAAGGCTTTGTTAAACAAAAAACTTCCCACAGTTGCTTCAGAGGCTTTAAAGACTTAATTTTGATTTTAAATTGCCTATTTGGAGTATTGTCCTCCCACACTGCCTCTTCACATTTTGTATGCTAAAATATGCAATATAGAATGAAAAGCATGCTTTTAAAACAGCTGTGGGGAAAGAAAAAACAGTGGACACAGAAGTTCACAGCACCTTTGGTACTGGTGATCTTGCAGAGCCCTGGTTGTTGACTGGGCAGTTTGCAGTTTTGCATGCAAAGGTGCTCTGGTAAAGAGAAAGAAAGAGGATACGGACAGTTTGCATTTGAGAAATGTATCCCATGTAGTAGAGGAGTGTTAGGTATAAGGGGGTGGGACAGGACTGGCACTTTCTCAGTATTGCAAACTGTGCCTGGGGGTATCAATAGAACAGGAGGAAAATAGGTGAAAAAGCTTGCTGTGGACAGTGGTTTAAATATGTCACGTTACATACTACATATGCATATGCACCTCACGGCAAATTATACTCTAGTAATAGCACAGCTACTGAACTACAAACTGCTTCAAAGCATGCGTTTCCTGAATTCATTTGAACTGAAATTATCTGGCAAAGCAGAGCACAATTTCAATATGTCATAAAGTTGATAATTTGGATTAATATCTGATAGATTTTTTTATTATTAAGGAAAAAATATTACTTTGTCTTTTCAGATGCAATTGTGTGGAACCAGAGCATCCTAGCAATAAAACCTTACGATACTGGCAGGACTACAATATATCTGCATCTGATGTGCCATGGGGGAACCTAACTGTGTCAGTAAGTGACATATTTATGCATAAGCATAAATAATTTTGTCTCTCCTACAGCAGCAAATATATTGAAAAAAACCCCAAAGTTTTTCTGATCATATTTGTTCAATTGAAGCATAAAATATACTTAATTGAACAAAGATTAACATAGAGTTAGTAGCGTGATCTCATTGTAAGCATTTTGCAGCCCTTGATGGTACACATTAGAGCAAGTATTGTGCATTTTTTGCCCTGCTTTGGAAACTTCTTGACACACTAACACAAGCGTTTGACTAGGATTAGGTCTAAACATGTCAAATAACAATGGATTTTTCCTAAATTCTGCCAGATGACAAAACCAAAGCTCCTTTGAGTAGAAATACCAGATGCATTTATTTCCTCTAAAATATTCTTACAGCTGGATGGGCTATAAAGGAGAGTAGGAGAAGAAATTTTGTAAAGTTTTCTGTTAAGTGAACAAATTTATCTCTTAAATAGACCTCCAGTGTTAGCTGTGTCAGTTGTGTCAGGTTTTTTTTTTGAGGGAACAGGGCGGGTGGGGAAGAACCAAGCTACAGACAGTTTGGGGTGCTTGCATGGATATGCAGATTGATTCAAAATGATGCATTCTAGGTTTAAAAGATTTATTACTTCAGGTTTGCCTTCGTTAAAGCAATATATGCAACTTGATTAAAATGCCGTATTGATTTTTTCCCTCACAGATGTATCATTTCATTACACAGCCAAAGGGGATTGAGTGCAAAAGACACCAAACTGAAGTCTTCTCGCAAAAATGTATCTGTATTAACCTCATTGTAGGCATAACCAAATGAAACACTTAAAAGCCAGTCCAGCGAACTGACTCCATCACATACTTTTTTTTTTTCTTGCAAAGGTAGGAATGCAGAAGAACTGGTGTCCTCCAATCAGGAGTTAAGCAAGAGGAGCCTTCCATGGCTGCCCTGTGTTGATAGCAAGGGCTGCTCCTCAACTCTATTGGTGTGGCAACAGCAGAGAGAAAGTTGAGAACTGCTGGCCTGAGAGATTCCAGCAGTCCAGAATGAATATTCTCAAAATTGCAGCACACTCTAAGAGCATCTGTGCAGGGGCAGACTCCTCCTCTCACTTTCTCAGATCTCTGACAGTGTTTTTCAGAGTACATTTGCATCTGAGGAAATCTAAAATAACAGATTTTGTTTTAACTATAAATGTAAAAGACCGGCTGCATTATATAAAACCCTGTAAAACTTCTGTAAAAGCTTATTACTGAAACTTCAGTTTACACGTGTAGCAGTATAACTGGCTGGCTTTTCCCATGAGTCCCTATAGTTATTAAAGAAAGAACTGAAATTTTTCGAACTTTCATGTATTTATTTCTTGTAAGCATCATCAGGAAACTTCAATTCTTCTGTTCTGGAGAATTGCAGTTAAAGATTAGACCTACTTGTCTGTAAATATTTGGTCAGTTTTCCCCCATTGTCTTTTTTACTACTTATTTCTTCCTCTTGTGTCAGATTTATGTTTCAAGCTATTGAAGATACAGACTGGCACTCTCTTAAAAAGAACAGTAGCATCAACAGGTTTTTTTTCCTCTGTAGGACAAAATGAGTGTGGGCAAAAGTCTTTATACCAATGGTTGCAAAATCCTCTCATTTCTGTGCTGTGCCAGCATCAAGGTCTAGCTCAGGCCAGGACAAGTTTTCTATTTGGTGCCCCAGAATCTTGAGAATTTCTTCTGGATTTCCTGAAAAATGTTTCCCCACCTGAAACCTTTATTTCATCAATCAGAAGTGCATCATGTTTATCCCAGGTTTATTGCTATACCAGTCTAAAAAGTTCTGCACTCGTTTGTTTCACAGTCATCAAATCTGTTAACCGTTGTTTTCAAGCCAGCCTTTGTTCAAAGCCCAGGTTTCTCATAACATGTCAAGCCACAGTATTGTGACATGAGTATGATGAGCCAATGACCCAGTTTATTTGTTACTGAAAGATCTTTATCTGGCAGGATGTTGCTGCCTGGAATCTCTAGTTCTGAGTGCTGCGTTTCTTTTAGCTTAATAATAGGTATGGAAGGATCTGGGAAGGATTGCACATCCAGAGCTTGTAGCTCACATTTTTAGAGCTACTCTTCTTCTGCTTAACTTGGAGCAAGTATGATAACTAAGGATAGTATTGGAGTTTTTCTAGACATGTTTTCTACTGTACCTGTGTATTTGATAGTATATTGGATAGAATGAATGTTACAGATTTTGGGTTTTGCTGCATTTTATCAGAATGCTTTTTTTAAAGAAAAAGATAATTTGTGGGATGTGCTGCCCCCGTGTGGTATTAAATGTATTGGTCGTCTTGTAGCCTAATACCGTACATTCTAAGAACCTTTTTCTTTAATTGCTTGGCCTGTGAAGTTAAAACAAGAACTCAGTTCTTGAGAATGCACCAGGAACAGCCTTCCTCTTGGTAGCTTTTGAGCTTTGCTTTCCTCTCTTGGAAAGAATTGTAGAAGTGCAAGCCTGTGCTTGCAAACAGAAAATAAATGTATATTGTGTGTCTGAAATAAATCTGGTTTTATATTTGTTTTTTAATGACATTGTGATATGTCTTAGTGACGCCATCATTTAATACTGATTAAAAAAGAGATTCTTTTGAGGGTTTGAGAGTTTGCCCTGCAGAGTAGATACAAACATTAGGAGTTTTAATTTTTAAAACAGTAAATATCTAAAATAATATTCCTAGTAGTAAAATCTGCCTGCAATTTAGGTATGTAATAGGAAAGAAACCATCAGTGTAAGTATGGGTGTTTTTCAGAACAATACTACTTTGCTCTCTCTGATAGGAATGTAAAAAGTTTCATGGAGAGTTTGTTGGACGAGCCTGTGGACATCATGGCCCTTATGTTCCAGATGTCCTCTTCTGGTCTGTCATCTTATTCTTTTCTACAGTAACGCTGTCATCCACACTGAAGCAGTTCAAAACTAGCCGATACTTCCCAACAAAGGTGTGTGCCATTTTTTGGATTCAAAGGTTAGTCGTATGTAAGCATTAATTCCAAATGCATTGCAAATTCAGTTAACTGCTGGTGAAGTGGACACCGCTTTTGGACAGTCTTTTACTGTTAGAAATTGTATCAGAATAAGCATGATTTTAGCTGTAAGCACAAAACGGCATAAGGCAATGAAGAAAAAGAAATCCTAAATCACATATGAATGTTTTAGTTAAAATTGCTGTTTCTCTCAATAACCATAGGTACGATCCGTTGTCAGCGATTTTGCCGTTTTTCTCACTATTTTGTCCATGGTTTTAATTGACTATGCCATTGGGATTCCATCACCAAAACTTCAAGTTCCGAATGCTTTTAAGGTAATTGATAAACGATAAAAGAATTATTATGTTGACAAAGTACTGGGCTATAGTGGGTTTATTAGATTTTTCTATCATCAGGGAGTAGTGATACTATTCTGAATTTTTCATGTTCACCAAATACGACGCAACCTTTCTGTTTAGAGGCCCATGTAAGTGAATGTCTCCCATCAGGCCCTTTCATGCTTCCCGGTGTCTTCTATGTGAGGACCAACATGGCTCAAATTACCCAAATTGTAGACTGCTGTAATGTTCTGGATCTCCTTCCAAATTCTGGGCTTATTGTATCAAATACAACCAAATCTGTTTTGACTTTATTGTATAACTTCTCTGTTTGATATCATAGAAATTTAGCATTTTTCTGTGCTCTTACATAGGTTGATTTTAAAGGAAATAATATCCTAGTAATGTTCTTGTGTGTATTCTTGTGAAGTTTAAATGTAAATAATTCTGAGAGTTCTGACTGGTCATGCATGACTGTTTTTATAGCCCACCAGAGATGATCGTGGCTGGTTTATTACTCCTTTGGGGCCTAATCCTTGGTGGACAGTGATAGCTGCTGTAATTCCAGCCCTACTTTGCACTATCCTTATCTTTATGGACCAGCAGATCACAGCTGTCATTATCAATAGAAAAGAACACAAACTGAAGGTATTCAGTCAAAAGTTGTATTTTTGCTGTTGCTTTCTGCTCCAGGTTATGTAATGCGCCTTCACCTACTTGAATATGCTGGTTTATTTATGCTATATAGTACCTTTTTAAATTGTGCTTTTTCTCTGTTGGTGCATGTAGTACCTGTGCTCTGTGTCAGTGATTTGCTGCCTTACAGAAGTCTCTATGCATGTAATTTAGAACAGAGATTCTGAATCAAGAAAGTGCTGTCTTTTATGCTTTAATAGAGTATGATACCCATTCAGTTAAAGAAAAAGAATCTGGAAGTTAATAATTTCCTTAAGTGCCATAATATTAATTGCCTTTTCAGGTATTGACTTGTTCCACTGGATTGTATTTTGAAAAGCTATTCAGGGTTATGTTGTGATACAAAATTGTCTTCTCTCCTCTCTTCCTCCTTCTCTGTGTTTCTACCAATCCAATTTTTTCTATGCCCTTCCTATCTTAATAAAGGGAGAAGAATAAAAGTGAGCTTTAGAGTCACAATGGGTTCTTAAAACATAGGACAACTTCCTGCTCTGTTCTCTAACACTTTAGTTGCCTGCAGATGGAGAGAGAAAAAGGGACATCACCCCTCTGAAAAACTGTTGGGCAAAATCTAGCAGCAGGTTTCTGTACATGTATATGCAGCGAGCTTAGGCTTTTTTTGACATACTTTTAATAAGCAGCAATCCAATCCCAAGTTGCTTTAAGCAAATGCATTTGCAACCTTCACTTTGCACTGCCTCTTCTTGGATGATTGTGACATTTGATATGTTCTTTTTTTGCCCTCTTTGTCAGCCTGGCTCTTCATGTCAATCCATAGCATTGCATGTGGTTAACTTGACAGATGCAGGAATTTGCTGCCAAGCTTTGGAATGCGTTTTTTCAGCACTGGCATCTGGGAGTCAGATGGTCCTCCTGGCTGCCCCCTTGTCTTGCTGCGTTTTAGTTTTGCTGGGGTCTGGTGTAGCATCACCTGTTGCTATGCTTCCTTTTCTTCCCATATGTCAGGTTCCTCAGATCATGTATGAATGTGAGGAAATGCTCTCGGATTCTGTATGCATTAGCAGATACATTCCTCATAAATGTGTCAGAAGGTAAAAAAAGGTGTCTCTGTTAGGATTTAGAATTAAACTCTTTCTTTGAGTGCATTGTGCATGTAACTAATATCTGTGTTTGACACATTGCAGAGTTTGTCAGGATGTGTCATGGAGATAAGACTCAAAAGCACTTTTGGGGAGTGAGGGAAGGTTGCTGGAGTTGATTCTTTTCGTTTTCTTTACATGAATTCCCCTTTTTAAGTAATGTAAGCAAATAAGGTGGCATTTTCATTTTGATATGTGGCTTACATTTTCATAAACCCAGACGCTTCCCATTTTAGAAGTAAAAGTTGTCTTCAGAAAGAAATGATTTGTTTGCTTCCAACTCGTTTTCCCCTCTTTTTTTATACTTCCCATAGCAAATTCTGAATAGTGCACATTTCAGCTTTTGGCAGTCTCTGTAGCAAATCCTTCCAAGTTTAGTTTAGTTACTTTTTTTATGTCAAAAGGCATTTGCATGGGTTTACAGGCAGAATTATGGTTCAACATGTTCACATTGTTTGCATGAACATCACTGTTTCATCAGACTATGACACTGGATTTGTTGCCATATTGTGAAATTTGGTGGAGATAACTACCTACCTGACTTTTTAAAGGAAGATAGCTTGAGTGCCTGCTTGCAGCTGTGTGGGTCCTGGATACTTCCTAAAATTGAAAAGAAATATCCCTCTCAGCTATGGTAACAGGTATCTGTACAACCGAGCTTGATGCATATCATTGGTCATTTTCAAGCGCAGGTTGTACTTGCAGGTTTATAAATGTATCTTAAGATTTTACCAAAAGGGTTTTATCCCCTACTATAAAAGCAAAGCAACATCATCCTGTTAGTAAATTTATAGAGTACTTGACTACTACAGAGATGATCCAAATCCAAAGGTTTTGTGCTGACTTCTCATATGAATGTTTATGATACAACTTGTAAGTATTGAATAGGGAAACTAGTAAAACAGTGCCTGATGATGAATATTAATTTATCGTTTAATGTATGGCTTGATTATAGTTTAATTTCTTTTAATTTATAGCTATCTGCTCTTAGAGAAGATGAAAGTGCATTAGTACTATCATGTGCTTACTATGTATAAAAACTTTAAAAGAATTTATGTGGTTTTATGGCTCTGTATAGCATCAACTAACTTCGCAAATATTAACTAAAGATTTTTTGTGGAGAAAAGAATCAAAATACACATTTTTTGACCTCCTGTGTAATGATGGATGGAGGATCTATTAAGATTAGTGAAGCGGCAAGTTGGCAATGTGGCTGGATGTTCTGCTTACTGTTAGCCACAAAAGAGATTGAGTTAAAACAGAAAATATGTATCTTTCCCATTGTCTTCCTAGTATCTCTTTTATAAGCAGGAAAGGTATTTGGTGCCCATTGTAAAGTGGAGTTATAATATATGCACTTAACTTGTAACATAAAGCATTTCTTGTGAGCTAGCAGTAATTCCCCTTGGATAACCAGTTTGCCATCACTACTGACACAACACTACTGGACAACACATAAAGCTATTTTTTGCTACAAGTCACAAATCTTTTAATTGTCTCTAACTGTTCATTAGGAATGCCTGTGAGGAATGTTCTGCTCTATTCAGATATCATTTTATATCTTCTTGTTGTCATTACTTTTTTTTAACAGAAAGGATGTGGATACCATCTCGACCTGCTCATGGTGGCAGTCATGCTTGGAGTGTGCTCTATTATGGGATTGCCGTGGTTTGTTGCTGCTACTGTCCTCTCTATTTCCCATGTGAATAGCTTAAAACTGGAATCAGAGTGCTCTGCTCCAGGGGAGCAGCCAAAATTTCTTGGAATCCGTGAGCAAAGAGTCACAGGGCTCATGATTTTTATCCTTATGGGCTCATCTGTCTTTTTGACAAGTATCCTGAAGGTAATTTGGGGAAGTAAGGAAAAGCTAAAGAATACTGCACTGCACTGAACGTTTCACTGACATTACTGTATTCTTTAATAAGTGTCCTCTCCAGTCATGTTACTCACAAGCATATGTTACACAATGATAATCCAAAGTGGAATTCTAATTTTGCATAATAAAATGGTCAGGGTCATCTAACATTCTTAAAACAAAAACCTTGTAATGAAAATCTGGCCTAACTGAAGTCAGAAGCAGTTCTGCCATTGACCTGCACTATATAAGGATTCACCCTTTTTTTATACTTTGGGCCCATGGCAAATTATCATGAAATGGTTTTGCCTAAATTATACCAAGAAGTAAATTTATTTAGAAAATTTAAAAACATTTTGTGATTTCTAGATAATTTAAGAATATTTTCACAGTTGCAAGAGAAGTTTTGTGGCTCCTTTCTTGGAAATGAACATGGAAATTTGCTCATGCTGCCTGGATACGCAACAGAGCTCACCAGTGTCCTGAAACCGGATGTCTACTTATATGTCTATGTAACGCCAGCTATATTCATAATACTATTTTTTAAGAATTATCTGGCCACTGGCTTCAGTAAGACTAGACTTTAGCCTTGCATGTTGTCACAGTGAAGGCAATAAGCCCTTAGAACTTGTACTTCTCAGTAGGATTTTATTAAGTATATCATAAACCTTCACTTTGAAAACACATGAAACATGCATTTTATATATTTAGTGTTTAAAACAGATACTTATCTGTGGCAATAATCCTTTACCTACATACTGTACACTAGGAGGCTGAACATTTAAAACAGCCTTTTACAAAACCATTCCTTAAGTCATTTACCTGTATTTAAATGCCTACAGCACAGAGCATTTCTTTTAGTGGTATGAAGTATTTTGTGTATGTCTTGAAGATTTATCTGAGGATTATAGCTTTAGTTTTTATTCAGATGCTCTCCTGAGCAGTCTTTTAAGTAAAGAATTTATATATCAAATACTTTCTTTTTTTTCACAGAGTTCTGTTAATTTTACTAATAGTGAAAAAAGTATTTTGTAATAACTGGCTGTGAAAGGAAAACAAAACTATAGAGGCAGATTCTTCTTTTGCTTTATGCTGAGAAACATTATTAATTTGTAATTGAGTGGCTCTGAATTTACAACTTGTCTGATTAATGCAGGCATATGGCACTTTGAATTTCAACTGTTTAGAATGTCTTTCTAGAAGCATTTCAAATGATAAATGGTAATTAATATGCTCTTCCTTTTCTTTGCTTGTTTGTGTAGTTTATTCCTATGCCGGTACTTTATGGAGTATTTCTTTACATGGGTGCTTCATCTCTAAAGGGAATTCAGGTAAAATGGATTTATGAAGAGTGTGTTACTGGTGATGCTTTCTATAAAATGTGTAGTTATTACTTTATTATCTTTTGTGTATACTCTTAAAGGAATATTGCCAACCTTAAATTCTTGAAAGTGACTCACTTAAAAAAGAAAATGGATTCTCTCTAAATAGAGTATTCCCTTTAGGCAGTGTGCTCCAATTTTTTATTTTTTAGGTGCTAATTTTTCTGTTCTCCCTTGTTATCGAGGGTATTTGGCTGAGACTAAAAACTGAGTGATAACTATCAGGAGCTCTTCCCTCTCCCCTGCCTCCCTGTTCACTCTTGCCTGCTGCCTTTTCAGTTTCCAAGTTGGTGTCTTTGTAGTGGTACACTTGATCTTTGACTTTAGGAGGCTTTTGGCTGAGTTGCCCTCAAATTAACATAGGTGACACTTTGAAGGTATTTCCTGTGCAAATAAAGGCTGCAGGCAGGAAAATGGAACTGTTGCAAGTCCCATGGTAAGTGGAACTGTTGCAAGTTCTGTGCTACTTAATTTCTGGCTTCAGGGATGAAGGACAAGTCTGGTGGAAGGGCAGCATTCCTGCAGTGGCCTTAAGTAGGAGTCCCTGGCCAAAACCAGGCACTCCAGCATTCAGGTCAGGGTTGGTCATGGTATCCTGTGTACCGTTTCTCCTGGATGACTGCAGTGTTAAATGGCATGGTTGTCAAATCTTTTAGCCCAACACACTCAAATTTTCAATTGTGCTTTTGTTGAAAGTTGAACAAATGTACGTTTTCCAAGACGATGGAGAAAGAACAATCACATGATGAAAACATGAATTGTACCGTAAAGAGGCTGTCAAATACAAAGAGCAAAGAAAATGCCTGATTGTTTCTTTCATTATATTTAAATTCTTTACTGAGAATTAAAAATGTCTTGCCTTTTTTTACCTATTATTTATAGGCAAAGCTGGGAACATCTCTTCGGTTTTGGTTAGTGTTTTTCTATTCAGAGACTTTTTTTACAACTTTTCCTAGCTCTTACCATTTGGGTTGATATTCTAAGGAGTGTAGTTTGGTTTTTACTAAGGTTTAGATAATTTAAACTTAATATGGCTCAGCTGTTTCTCAGAACAAGGGTATGAGAAAGTACTCTATTGAGGAGTTGTTTTAAGGCATGCTAAAATCTGGCTGTCTTTACTTGGAAAAGTGATAGCATCCCCCTTCCTTCCTCTTTCCCCCAAGCTGGGACAAGGAATGGAGATTTGGTAAGATGTTTTTTTGTAGGAGGATGTCCTTTTTGCTGTTTCTGTGAAAAAGAAATCTGCTCAAATCTGGCCAAATTATCTGCCTTTAAAAAAATGCATTTTGCACATAATAAAAATTCCTGAAACTTGAAATTCCTGAAGGCTGTTTAAATATAGCATAGCTCATCCATGCAAGGAGAAATGGTGCATTATCATCTTCACTGTGCCATAGCAGGTGACACAAAGTCTTGGGTCAGTACTGAACCAAATAGGTCTGAAAAACAATAACCTCTCATGTACATTCCTAACAGCATGACAGTTGGCTGTCTGGCATTCCTTTGGTTGATTGATTGGTTTGGGTATTTGTTTTTGTTCCTGGTTTTGTGAACAAAGTATAACAGGGAACGGCCTGGGATAAAGTGTCTTCTGAAGTACACACAGGAGCTGGAAGACTGAAGAGATCCCTCCATGATCAGCTTTTTGTGTGCTAAAGAAAACAGAGCTTAGTTGTTGAAAAAACAAAGTTTAGAATGTATTAGAAAGATGGTGTAATCGTGGGTTTGCCCAACAGGATCAATGAGCTTCCATTCAGTTTGAATCATAATTGATTTGTGTCTACTCTGAAGTCTGGCTTTAAGAATTCTTGACTTGAAATCTTAGCAGTATTATTTTAAAGTAACTGCTTGCTTTGTGTATAGCATTATTATATAGTTATGAGCAGGATGTTTCTTGGCGTATGACTATACAGTGTAATTCAGTGGAATCCAGTATCTAAGCACATAGAAATATGTAAGGAGACAAATGTGTATTAAAATTAAAAGGAACTTAAGAAGTATGACTGACTAAATTCTTATGGCTCAGCTGGAAAGAAGATGAGTCCTTTACTATTGTATACTTTGGACTAGTATAGATTCGTGGCTCATGTGCTCCTAAACTTCTGCACAGTTTTTGCCTTTAGAATAAGACAGAAATGAAGGATATTTAGTCAGTGTGTGAATGTCAGCATAGGTGATTGTACAGCTCATTTAGATGCAAACTTTAAAAACTTTGTCTTTCAGCTTTTTGACAGGATAAAGTTGTTCTGGATGCCTGCAAAGCACCAGCCAGATTTTATTTATCTGAGGCATGTTCCTCTTAGAAAGGTTCATCTCTTCACCATAATTCAGCTGAGTTGTCTTGTGCTTCTGTGGATTATAAAGGTTTCAAGAGCTGCCATTGTCTTTCCTATGATGGTATGAAATGTCTTTTAATTCTTCTAAAAATAACTTTTATTTTACTTGTGCATATTTATTATTGAAGAACAACATTAATTGTGGGCAGGTAATTACAATATTGCTTCGACTTAGTGTTCAAGAACAGTTCATACTGTATTAAGGAAACATTTTACATGTAACCTCTTGTTTGAGTGTAGGCTGCACTCTGTTTATGTATGTTTATTGTGTATTCTCTTAGGGAGAATTCTTCTCTTGGAAAAAAAAAAAAGATATTTTTGTTCAAGCTGTAGTGCTTAATCCTTTTACAAAAAGAACATTCACCCATTAAGGAGATTGTTCATTGCACTGAGGAACTTTACTGATAGTTCTGTGTCTTGCTGGCAATAAAAATCTATTCTGCTGCTTAATAGATCTCTCTGATTATCTCACTAATTCAAAACAAGAAGTATCTACTGACCTCAGTGATTGTTAAATGTTTCAAGCCAGACTTCATCTGAACAAAGGAAGACCAGCTGTTGGCCTGTCCAAATTAAAGGATGAAATTCTAGCTGTAAACTGTGGTCACTTTTGAAAGTATTTCTCTACAAGCGTATTTGTCAGTTTTACTTGCTTAATTTCTTAATTGTTTGAATTAATATCTTTACAGGTCCTAGCTTTGGTATTTGTCCGAAAACTCATGGATTTCTTTTTTACTAAGCGGGAGCTCAGCTGGTTAGATGATTTGATGCCTGAGAGCAAGAAAAAGAAACTGGAAGATGCTGAGAAAGAAGTGGGTCATGGTTTCAGGGTTTTTTTGGTGTTTCTCCTTCATTAAAAAGAAATTTAGGGAAAATTCTGTAAATAAGGCATATTCCATGCAACAGGCAGACTTGTTAATATTATCCAAAGTGTAATATTGTAATATTTTACAGAAGTTCTTTTAAGGTTGCAAGTCTAATTAGATTAGGTCTAATCCCACTTAGGTGGGGATGTCTAATAGGTGTAGATTCTTATGCTACTATACTGTCATATAACATAGTATCTACAGTGTTCCTGGGGATTGCTTCTGAGACCTGCTCGGATGAAGTGCAGGGGTGAACTTGTAGGAAAGTCCTCAGATGTCTGGGGCACTGTTGACTGTTTCAGATCTGCACTCCGTGTCTTCTTTCAAAGAATACGCATTTAAAATAATTTCTTATGAACTTGATACAGGACAGATTCTTACACATTTCTACTCAGAATATTCCTGTGTTTTGACTGAAACACTGATTTTTCTGACTCTTGCCTTCTAACCAGTTTTTCGTCAGTTTGATAGTATTTTCATCTAGTTGCTGCTTTGTGAATTGCTTGTTTGAATATCTCATAAAACTGTGGGAATATTAAGTAACTTTTTGTGCAAAGGATGGAGGTCTTCATCCTTTGTCCCTGGTTATCAGCCACCTGATCAGTGTCAATGGTTAGGGAACGTCAGTATTGGGCCCAAATAAATGAGGGTCAAATCGCTAAGTGCAGGAGCAGTAGGTAGAATATGTTGGTGCCAGGCACTTTTAAATGGTAGCATGGTGTGAGGCTGAGGTGGCAGTGGGAAATGAAGGTGTAGATAATGGCATGTGGTGTTGGCAGGCTCTGGTCACTTCTAGGTGGGAGTGCTCTGGGGACAGTTGTGCGCATGACCTCTAAGATGCCCTAAAGATCTGTGAGACTTAATCTTTTGGTGGTACAATGGTACCGCAAAAACTAGACAATGTGAATGGACAAATCAGCAATTTATCCTTAGGGATACCCTGAGATATGATCTAAGACTAGTGAATTGGTGTAAAGATTCCCATCGGTAAGTCTATTTGCAGAAATAGGACATGAGCTAGTAATTTGAATGAGTAACTATGAAAACTAGATTTCTCTGGCTCTAGGATTCTTCTGTGACCTTTGAGAACTCACTGCCTTATCTTTAAGCTGGAGAACAATAACTTTGCTTTCCTTGACACATTAAATTTTCTAGTTACATAGAGTACGCTTTAGGGTAAACTTTTTACCAAGGCGATAAACATCATGATGACTATTTACTATTTAGTATGTGCCTGTAAAACTACCATCTGCAATTAAAATATGAGTCATTGTGTTCCCCCTTGAACTGAAGAGAGTTGTTTCATCACAGTATCTGTTGTCATCACAATTCAGAGTAATCAGAAGTAACCTAGGTAGTAGCTCTTTTCTTGTGGCTCTAGTTACTGGAACTAATTCCTTGTTATCCTTACGTTTTGGTTATATGTCACTTTCCTTCCCATGCTTGATAGGGTGGCATCAGAAAACAAACCTGGGGAAATATACTGGTGTTACTTTATTTCATTCACTGTCTATTTTGAGAGGTTATTTTTACATATTTTGGCATTTCTAAATATTTGGAGCTATTATTAAAACTGTTCAACTGTCAAAAACTTAGGAAGCTGTGAAGCCTGGAAATGACAAAATTAACTAGTAATAAAACTTCTGACACGTAGCCTAAGGAATTAATTGGAGAGTTGCTATCACACGGCTTTTAAAAATAGAAGTATTCTACCCACAAGAATATTCAGAAATATAGTTGACAAGACCTGAAACTTATTTGATTGGATCCTCATTTCATCATTTAAGTTGTTTTTATATTTTTAGGCCATGTTTTTTCAAGGCTTTAAATTTATAGTGGATATTATACATGCCTTCTCCTCACAGACCTCCTTTGGAAGCCACTTTCATGTTAACCAATTAAGTCTTTTCAAGCCAGGAATGAACAAAGTGGTTTCTCCCATTTGGAGAAAAAGAATGTTGTGACTTATAAAATAGCTGTAATAGTAAAATATAGAAGGAAAAAAAAATCTGCATAGAGGACTTAAATTCGACTATTTTCAATAACTGGCTCTTCCAGCTAATACCAACTTATCAGTGTGTGTGATGCATGTGGGGTTTTGGGTGATCTGCCAGGAAATGGTAAGCTCTCTTTCTGGGAGAGCCTACTCACACTTTCAGACAGGCACCAGGGTAAACTGTTACAAAGCTGTATAAAGGGAAAAAAAGATGTGGAGGTCTCTGGGCGTCTTGTTATGCTCATAGTGTGTACATACACACAGTGCAACAGTTTAGGGCAGGATTTGACCATTACATTCATGTGAAGGCTCCTGGCTGTTGTTTTCCTGACCTAACAGAGGTGTGAACCTTGAGAATCCTCCTGTGGAGCTTTGTGTTGATGTTGGAGAGACAGACTCTTTTCCTGTATTCTTGCAGGCAGGACGTGGTGTTTGAGGGGTGTTGCTTTGTACTCCTCCTAAGAAAGATTTTCTAAATTTGTAATTATTTCACAAAAGGATTGTTGGTAGAGAGGTCTTCACTTCTGTTACTCAAAGAAGTTTCTTCCTTTCATGTGAAAACTGATTTTGGTGTCTTGTTTCACTACCTTTCACTACAATAAAACTTCATCAATATTAAAACTGTGTGTGCAGCCTTAAACTTGACTTACCTATTTTTTGCATGTTAGCATTACAATGCATATGTCCTGTTATGCATGGTATTCAAAATTTGCCATACAGTTGCTCACTTAGTGTTGCCAAGTTTTCTCTTTCTTTCTTGTTACAAAAGTGTCTCCTCTATTTGGCATTGGAAAATAACATTAGGTGAAGACACATACTTTAAAATAGGAGGTTTTAAATGTCAAATATGTACATTAAGAAAGTTGAAAAGTATGTTAAGAAGTTCAAATAAATACTTAAAGAAAATGGAAAGAGGATTAAAGTACATAAATTTCACGTCATCATATCCTGTCTCATATCTAAATTCCTTCCTTCTAGGAAGAGCAAAGTATGCTAGCAATGGAAGAGGAAGGAACTGTTCAGTTACCACTGGAAGGACATTACAGGTAAAATATACCTTTCCTCTTTTAGGTGAGTTGCAATTTAAAAAATAAAATAAACATGCCACAATATTTATTCGTAATGCTTACTAAATGTTAGGAGGGTGTTTGTCTGGTAGTAGAGTGCAGTTAGGTGAACTGAACCATATACTGCAGCATTCAACAATCTTAACCCTTTTCTAGTATTTTCACACGATCTCATGGTCTCTAAGAAAAGGCCACATTGGGGGAAGTTTTCCCTTGGGCAGGACTGCAGGATCAGGCCATTCATAATGAGCTTTCTTATGTGCACAGCAGGGAAGGAAGATGTAGAGCAGATTGAACCATTCACTCTGATGCTAGCAGAGAGCCAGGAAAGGTTTTGAACACACCCCAGAAAAGCTAGGTTCTTACAGTATTACATTATAAAACATTCTAATTAAGATCCTATTCATTTGAGATAATAAATGAATCAAGAGCTGTCCAGGGTAGATAAAGCATAATGCGGGGTTGACACAACTTAAAAACCGTGAGCACCCATGTTACAGCTAGTAATAATACACATGGCCAGCCTGTAAGGACTTACTCTCATTTTCAGTTTTCAGAAAGTTCTTAATATAAGATTTGAAATATCTGGTGATAGTAACCTCTGCATTAATGAGAGTTTATAGAAACACTATCTCGGAGTGGCTTTCTCTGTTATATTTTAACACAAAGTTACCCTAATATCTCCTAAGGCAAATAACAATCTGCGTCTCTGAAAAATCCCAGTCTATTTCTTACTTTTGATTCATCACACCACCCTAAATGGTCTGTTTTCTTTCTTCTTTTGTCCATACCTTTGTGTTCCACTTTATATTAGCAATGGTTAGCTTAATTTATTTTGCCGTGTGATCTATATTGATCTGTAGTTTATTTTGATAGAGTTGCCTAGGTAATACCTGACTTTCTCTACTGTCAGGATCACAGTCCTACAGCTAAAAAGAAGTCAAGATATTGGTTAATAAACTGGTTCCCCAAAACACTATGCAAACAAGTTTACTGAGGGCTTACTGAATATCGAGCCATATATAAACTGTGAAGTCAGGACAAGCAGGCCCTCTAAACATTTAAGAGACTATTATTCTTAAGTGTATAAATGTGTATTTGGAGCAGTCAAGATTTTTGATTGCTTTTAAAATTGTTTTAAAAGCAGATGGAGTTTCAGAGCATAAGTACTTTGAGAACTGTTATAGGAGCTCTTAGGATTGTTGTTCAATCCATCTATGCCACTGGCATGCTGAGATATCTTGGGCAATATTTAATTTCACAGTTCCTCATTTTTCTCTATTAATTGGAAGTGACACAACGTATTTTATTGACATTACTGTTATTAATTGCTGTTGGAGGAGGAAAACGCTAAAAAGTGTGAAGATGTTTTAAGAGAATATATAAGTCGTTCAGGATTTTTGAAATTAAACATAATTTCTTAACTTACATTGCACTTACTGTCATCACTATCAATTTTCAAGGACTTTTGTAGTTAATAAGTAACAAGGAGTGATTGCTCATTGTTTTATTGTGTATTTATTCTTGCCTAGAGATGACCCATCTGTGATAAACATTTCGGATGAAATGGCAAAAACTGCTGTGTGGAAGACATTGTTGATATCCTCAGAGAATGCAAAAGATAAGGAGTCAAGCTTTCCTTCCAAAAGGTTTTAATTTGTTTTTACTTCACTGTACTTTGTGTAGTGGTGTCAAACCAATATCAGAATATTGTGAATATTGTGCTAGGGATTAGAAAGATTTCTAGCATCTTGCAGTTTTATTTCTTGAGGTTTCTTTTTATTTACATCCAGTCATAATATTCTGAGCTCAAAAAACCACAAATGCCCTATTTATTAAAAAAAAAACCAAAACAAACCACAAGTATTTGCATGCTACTTAGTTATGCTACAGTGAAAAATGAAGTTGAGCATGAGTGATGCTTGTGTGATGAACCACCAGCCTACACCTGGATATTGCACAACAGCTGTTGTGTGTTCTGCTTGCTTTTGTTCTTTCCTCTTGAAAAGTAAGTGGTCATCACTGCCCTGGAAATACTTATATGAAGGACCCAGTACTCTGAATGCAATCGACTAATATTTGAAGGGAAAATACTTTCAAGATTGCATTACTTCCTTTCATTTTTTTTTGCCTTCTTGCCTTGTACTCAAAACAATTAAATACGTTTAGTTGAGACAAATGTAAAATGAAGCACTGATGTTCTATCTGTGCTATAGTTATTATGTGAGTAATAGTAAATACAAGCACAGTAGGATCATAAGATAAATTTTCCTCTTCATAGATTTTAAATTTAACTGTTTCTACTTAATTGTTTCATACCACATTTTGTCATAAGCTCCCCTTCCTAATTACTCGAGAAGCTGATTCCCCAAAGGTAAGACCCTATCTCCCAACCTTTTCCTTGATTGTATCTTTGAATTCAAAATTCACCTAGGAACCCAAATGACTTGACTTTCTGTAGTTTCTGGGGAGACAGAATGAAAAATTTCAAATAGGCATGTAAAATATATTCATTAAAGTCCTTAATATTCCAATCTAAAATTTATTTTGTATTAAAAATAGAAGCTGTAGAGGTAGTATATTTAAACATTAAATGGAATTTATTCTTAGAACTTTTAATCAAATATTTCAAAATACAAAGTTATATTCTGCCCATTTCTAAATTTAGTTTTCAAATCAAGCGCCATGTTTGAAACAGCTACTCATTGTTCTGTGGTGAAAACATCCAGTAAGAGAAAAAAATCCTGTAGGAAAATAAATTGTTTAAAATGTTATTACCCCAAAATGGCATGCTGCCTTTCAGTGTTGCTCCTACCCGTAAATAGCATAAACAAAATGAACAGCTGATGACCAGAGAAATCATTTCAGACACCCGTGGAGCAGCCCATTAATGTGATCATTTTAGTGCTGTTTCACTGACAGCCAAAATAGCACTGTAGTTCTGATTTGCTTTCCACCCTCAGCTGAAAAGGATCATGTCACACAGTGAAATCCATGTGGTGCATGGGAGAAGAATGTACAGTAGGATCTTCTTACATTATATGCCTCTCTGTCCAGGCTGTGAAAGCCTGGAGAAAGAGAAGAAACTGATGTGGTACATTTACAGCCACTGGGTATGCAGTAGTTCTATTTTTCTCTAGTGCATATTGCTTTCTTTGATGGTATGATAGATTATGTAAACATGTACTGGTTTTAGCTGAAATTTTCAAAGATCATTTGAGCAAAGAGCATCTACGTAAGACTGTGGCTGAGACAGTATTGGTAAAAAAAGATTTGGCCTTTCCACTACAGTAAAATAGTAACTAATTTTCTAATGAGCTCATTTTCAATCTGTTCATCTTTGGTTGTGAAAACAAAGACTCAGGTGGAAAGGAACAGTTTGATGGTTTTAGGTATGAGTGTCCTGTTGTAAAGGAACAACCTCTTAAAGAATCTGAAACCTGCTTTTTCATGTGCTCTAGCTTGACTCAGATTCCCAGACAGAAGTAGATTCAAGGAACCTTAAACCTAGAAAGCTTGCTTTCTGATAAGCAAAGCCATAAGACATTAATCTTAAATCTTACTAGAGACAGAGCTAAAAAAACATTATATTCCTAAATGAATGTATCACTACATGAAGATATAATTCAATCCTAGGTAAGTACTGAGAAAAAGAAAGCTTGGAATGGTGGCAGTTGTAAGGATAATTTTTTGCAAATAATCCAGCTCACCAATATTACATTACACAATTCCCTTCAGTGAAGGGTATCTTACCATAGAGGCAAAAAAATCATGTTTTCTGATGAATTTTACTGATGCCTTTTGAAGTTCAACTACAGCAGTGTTTGGTACTCTTTTTCCTCTTGTCAGGTCTGCTTTCTTATACTAATATCCCAACATACTACTAAATGGGGATAATTAAATTATGATTTTGTACTATGCTTTTATGTAAGGCAGTGATCAATTAACAACATAGGGTGATTTGTGGAATTGGTAAAATCTGGAAATTCTTGGTACTAATTAAATATTGAGTTGACATAGCTAATGGAAGACTGGCCAATAATAAACTAAGATCATCTTCAAAGAGATTTTAAGCATGAAGGGTTTACACAGATGACTTCTCAGCCTGATGCATGGATAATACCTATCATACTGCTATCTGTGTAGCAGTACAGTTATGTGACAGTTACATCCCAGACTCATAGCAGCATTTGTCTAAATTTAATCAACTGTTGTTTAACCATACTTTACAATTTTCCAACCTTAATTTTTCACTATTATAACTTCTAGGGCCCTACAGGTCTCTCCTTTTGAGCATGTCTTGGTAAAATTGAACACTCAGGCACCTACCTGAAACACAGCACTCTTTGGTACATATAATTAATTATTCCTCTGTCTTTGCTTATAAATATTAAGCCCTTCAGGCAGCAATGTCAAAATACATGCAGAAGATTTGACCATGTATAGAAGGTAGTCCTAGCTGGTCTTTTAACGTACTGGAGAAAGATATCTTTCTCCAGAAAGGTACTGGAGAAATCTATCACTTTGTAGATTGTGTGAGTCCCCTTCTCTACCTGAAAATTTTAGTGTGAGGTGTCCCTGCCCATAGCAGGGGGGTTGGAATGAGATGATCTTAAGGTCCTTTCCAACCCTGACTATTCTATGATTCTAAGATAGAGATGATAAAGAAGATGCAGAATGCAAATCCCGCATCCCAAACCTTCCATCTCAGGCTTGACAGACTATTGCCTCGGTAGGGAGGAGTAGAGTGCCAAGTTTCTTACAGATCCAGCAGTTATCTGTTTTACTGGTAAAAGATTGGACTTGTCCTTTTTTAGTTTCCAATTTCTCATGGTACTGAAGCCCACATCTGCAGGTGATGCTCAGGGATGTGAATCCTAAATAGATGGAAGACTTTCTTGGTATCATGGAGGCCCCTATGGGAATATTTTAAGACTGTAAGGCAACAACACATCTTCACTGTTTGCTTTTACTAAGCACAGGTAGCTCTCAGCCTGCTGTACTGCTGCAGTTTAAATTCACCCCCCAGGAATTTGTTTGCATACCCTTTGTGTGCAGAAAGTGTAACATACCCAGTTCTATCACTGTTCTACAGAAGGTGATAGATTTGGCAGCTGAAGTGGCAGAAGTTGGTATTCTTTAGCTATTTCCATTAACACCTCTGGAAGCTGCCATAGGCATAGAAGTAAGCTTTGGCTGAACTGAATTGTATCCTTAACGCAATTTTTATAGAAGAAAAATGTCAGATGATTGTAAAATTGTGCATGAATCACCTTAAGAATTTGAGAATTGATCTTGCTTTTTTTAAGCCTTGTGTAACAGCCTATTTCTCATTCATTCTAGTTAAGGAATTATTCCCATGAAACCTGGTAGGTTATGTGCTTGATACAGGTTTGTTCTCAGAACCATCTTTTTTTTTTTTAGATACCCTGCCACTCTTTGTTAAAGGCTTGATTTGCCTGTGTCATGGAAGCCTCTTTGCATTTTCCTAGTGTGACTGAAACTCATTGCAAGAACATGATTATTTATTTATGCTGTTTTAAATTAGGACCCTCTTCACCAAAAAAAAAAAAATCATCTGCTTTGCACATATATTGCTTTCTCTAGGCAAATCAACAGTGTCATAACTGGAAGGAAGCTGAATCCAAATCTGAACTCTGCTTCAGAGTTCTTATTGATACGGCCTTTGTCAGATCTTTCAGGCTTTACGGGTCAAAACGGGGAATATTGTCACTCCCCAGCCCCCATGCTTTTCCTGCCAAATACTACAGCTGACAATTGGTTGCACTGCTCTAGTTCAGAGACATTCCTTCTAAATTTACATTGAGCAACAAAATACATTTTAAAGACAAGAAGTACTTGTGACCTCTTGTTTGTGCCATTTAAGAAAATGCCGGTATTGCCTGAGAACTGTACCATTGCCATCATCTAATCAATTAACAGTTGTATTTGCCAAAAAAGAAAAGAAGAAAGTGGCTGCCTTTGCTTGCATGCTGGCTGACATCTGTCTGTACATCTTAAGTTCTCTATCTACCTCATCACTAAAATGCTGGCTGATGTGTTCTGCACCATTCGGCACAAACTTTCACTTGCTTCCCAGTTTGTGCTATGCAGCATGAAAAATTAATTAAAATATCAGTGCAGTGTTGGTTTTCAGGTACATCATTAATATACACAGTAGTGCAACTGTAACTCTTTTTTTCCACTTCTTTTCCTAGTGCTGAAACCAGAAAAGAGAAGAAAGCTGACTCAGGGAAAGGTGTTGACCGGGAGACTTGTCTATGACTTGTTCTTCAACTAATTTTTTTACAAATGAATGAAAGGAGTGCCACAACCGCTAAATATATATAATTTACTGTGTAACTTTTGTCTTTCATCTCAAACTAGCACAGGTAATGTAGTGCAATATTTGTCTCATTTCACCTTGTCTACATGTCTGTATCATCTAGTATCTGTGTAAACGTCTGCAGTAGCCAATGCAAAAAATCTTTATGTTCTTTGCTGATACTGGCCATTTATCAGTGTTTGTACCATAAATTTAACAAGCAAATTTTCTTTCAAATTCAACTTTCCTGGTAATAGGTTTGTACTGTATTTTACTACTTTTTCTGTGTGAGAATACTTACTAACCTTAATTCAAGATTAAAAACCACCTAACTCACGTAAATGATTTCAGGAAAGCCAAACTGACAAGCAAACATTAAAGAAGTTTTTAAAGTAACAACTGATCTGACCCTGTGAACAAACTAACAAGGATAATCCTTTCCTCCTCAAGCTGTCCTTCTGAAGTCATGGATTACTCTTGCGATGAGGATTGCAGGGTCAGATTCTGTATTTGTGAAATTTTCCTTGATTTAATACAGTGTATTTAATATTCAAATTTGTATGTAGCTGGAACATAGTCATATATATTTAAAAATATATACTAGAACATTCTCCTACCTTAGTTGAAAAACTCCACCACATCCTTTGATGTGAAACATGGGTACAGTATTTCTTAATATGCAATCTGTGATTACAGTATCTTATCTTGTATTGTATGAATGTTGCCATGGTTGGCCAAACTACATTATGTCAATAATCAATCTATTATTTTATAATAAGGAAAATTTTGTAGATACAAGCTACATCCCACATGCAGTTATATCACCTGCCCAGTGTTTTTCTTCTTCATTGCCTAACATATAGCCACATAAAGGGCATATTTATATTGGCTTCTCTACCAACAACCATAAACCTCTTAATTTCAGAGATTAATAGTGTATAATACTTAAATGAGTATGCTGATGTTGACTTTGTTACAGTTCTTCACTATTCCATCAAGTACATTGATTAAAAGATAAAAACAACTATACAAAGTAAAATGTGGCTTTAAAGCCATTGCAAAGACATTTCTCATAATGGATTTTGTTACTGCCTGATCCTTCATACCATTCTTTTGTGTAAAACAAGGCCTGCGAGATTAGGTATTGAATTCATAGAGATGTGGAGAAACAGTTTTATTGAGTAATTTGGAATTCACTGATTTTTAAATTTTTTTAAGGTAAGTTTTTAAATTATTAAATGAAAGATAACTCTCCTTATTATGCTATTACTTTGAATCCTACCAATAAGAATTAGTCTTGCAATCTTTGTAAGAATTCATCTACAGGAATCTAGCATTCCCCAGCTTTCTAAAATATGATAATCTTTCCACAGATCTTATGCAAACAACATTTCAGATGCATCACATTTTAATTATTCCTTCTAATGTTTCTGTGTGTGTGAGAGTGTATGATGTTTTACTACTGTAGCCATAAATGATAATTGCATTTTGCTGCAAACTAATAGGGTCGCTGTTCTAAATTTGACTTTGCATTATCAAAGCCCATTAAAAGCCATTTTTATGGAGGAAAAAGAAAAAAAATATAATGGACACAAAGAAGGATTTACATTTAATTCTATGTTTGTATTTGTAAATTTAGGAAAAAAAACCTGATACATTAAGCTAAAATGCTTTGTTTTGTGTACTTGATAAATTGTAAGATTCCAATTGTTTTAAGATTAGTATAGAAGTTCAATACTGGTTTGTCCCGAGAGCAGCCTGGTGGTGTTTTAATATGTTGCTGACTTTGTTACAGATAACGTATACAATCAAAATGTATTAGTTTCACTTGACCAACTCTTAGAATATTAAGAAATCAGTGTATTCAATGGCAGTCTGTATTTCTGTTCAGTATTTCAGAGTGGTTTTATTTTAAAGCACTCTGTTCTTGTGTGAATTTAAATGCTATTCCAATGTTAATCTTAACATTCTGAAATCACACACAGTATAAAGCAAATGTAGTGCTATATTTACTTCTAATTTAATATTCCTGGTCAAAATTACTCAATTTCTTGGATGTAATTTATTACAAAAGTTTATGTGTACATGTGAATAGACTGTTGTGTTTTTCACAAGACATGTTATGTGAAAATAAATATTTATCCTAACGAATTTTCAATTTTATTTTCACACTGCAAACCCCAGAAAAACTATGTATTATGGTACAGTATTTTAAATGTCTACCTGACACTTGAATAGACACTGTAGAGCACAGTCCTGCTCAGTGGAATTTCACTGAGACACAAAAAAAGCCAACAGTGCTGGCTTGCTGTGCCTAGTTGATAGAGGTTACAGTAAGGGAACACGTGTAGTTCTTTAAGTACGACAGCCTAGTTAATGTAGTTGTTGGATTACAGAAATACTATTTTTGGTCTATATTACACTATTTGCCCCTTGCTTCACAAACAATTCAGAAGTTCATAATGATCATCTTTTTTATAGCCTGTCTGCATTGCTGTGATCTATCTTCATACTGATCTATGTTTCTTTCCCTTCAGTTAAAAGAATCAGAGATGAGGTTACTAGACCCTCTTGGAGACAACTGACAGCCTTTATTGTACCTCTAGAGCTTGCTTTAACAGTGATGCCAGTCTGCATTTAGAATGACTAGTACTGCGAGCCCAAGATTATAATTCCCATTATAATTTTGTGTTTTCCCCAAAAAACTTATTTATTTTGTGAGCCAAGGAGGTTTTGGTTTGTTTATGAACCCCTTCTTTTTGTCATTTAAGGACAAGCTGCATGAACTGTCTCGACATTTTTCCCCACCTCCCTTGTGCTTTATCTGTGTGCATTTACATTTATCTGTGTACTTTTACATCCAAACCTAGTGTCCCTAATAACCCACAATACATACCTGATTACATGAACAAGAAGTTTAATGTCAGATAATCATGTCACCCTCCATTACACGATACTATTAAACAAAAGCAGAAGTTTCACTGTTATTCTCTCAAAATTAGCAGGGATTTTTTTAAAATTCTAGGAGTTCATTTCTTGAGCAGCATTTTCAATGATACAGACTACCCCCCCTATTCATAACTTAGTATCTTTTTTTATTTAAAAGCAGCACAGTTTGTAGTACATGTGGGCTGTATCTTTTCAATCTATGTGAAATTAAGAAAACTAATCTTCAGCTGGAGAAGTCTACCTGGAATGCTAAAGATAAAGCAGATGTTTACTGGTAGGCTACAAAGAAAAGAAGGTTTGCTAAGCAACACGTTCACATGAGAGTTGGTTAGTTACATGGAAGTCCAGCCTTTTCTTGAAGTGACTGCTACTTTTCATTGTAATGTTTTTTATGTTTTGAGTGCAAAGAATGTATCCTTTCATCAGTAAATGGGAAACTTGAAAAAAAACCCCCGATTTTCTGTCCCATAGAGAAACAATGGTGGGCTCATAGAATTCCCAGATAAGAGTTTACCAGTGCAGATTTCCACAGTAGCAGCCTTTTTGACTATAAAGTAAGCAAAACTCACAGTACTATGATAGGAAACGAAGAAATCCAGTGCCACTGAACAGGTATCATTCAAAAACTTTGGTGAAAGCTGCTTACATGCCTTCCTTTGTAAGACTTCTACAATTGTACAAGAGATTATTTACTTATGGAACTGCAGTAAACAAGTCAGTATTTTTCTGCAAAGTGTTTTATTCTGCATAGAGAATATTAACATATTAATGCATATTAACATTGCAGTATTCCTGATACTATTTCTAAAATAATAATTGATCAAACATTAGGTAATTTCTGCAAAATCTAGTTAAAATTTTATCAGTACTTTCACAGAAATGATCACAAGGTTAATTTTTTGTGGGAAACATTATTATATTTGTTCTTCAACTGATCTCTTATGTTGGCTCCTCTGTGATATTTTCATCATTCATTACCCTACTATAGAAACTAGACTCTTTCTGTTTTACGCTGAAATAGCAGGTGATAAGATCTGATTAAACATAATAAAAATGCAGTAGCTGCGTGACAAAAGCAATCAGTCATTAGAAAGATTAGGATTTCATTGTGTACACAGGTATCCCAAGAGCTAATCCTTATCTCAATTCATACTGGCTCAGTGTACATTAGCTAGAGAATATTCTAGGGAAGTACCATCACTTGCCGGTGCTAGGGCAGTGAGAAACATTGCTTTATGAAATGGCTCATGTGGGTATAAATATGCTTATGTGCTTGACCACTGATGGCATGGTCTTTGTCGGTGTACCACTGTGGGAAAGAAAAATACAGAGAATGTTAGTTCTAGCTACATCTAAATCAAACAAGATAGATAGACATAAAAACATGTGCAGCCATTTAAAGTTAGCCCAGCATGGAGGCATGATACTTCAAGCCCGGCTTTGCGTGTGGGATGCACCATCTATTCATACTAAAAGTACAAAATGAGTATGTGGCTTGTCCAAATGGAGGGTAGATGCAGCTCTACAGTTTAGCACAGCACCTGATCTGTGCTGTTATTTGTCTGAACGACAACCACACACTGGTGCACTTCCTTCTGTATTTCATCCTTTTCAGCACCCAGCTCCCTGAGCTCCCATGAGCTGGGAGAAGGGAGGAAAGGAAGAGCTTGCAGCTTAGTCTGTGAGTTTTCATGTACAGCATAAGAAGCAGCAAATAACTACTTGTCCTACAAGTTCAACAGAGAAACACCAAACATTACCTCTGGATAGGAAGATAACCTGGACAGGTTATCTTGGACTTAGGATATAAGGAAGGGTTAACTTCAGCTATCTATCTCTAATATACTATCCATTGGACTTTGGGTATATGCAAAGACTGGTTTTGGCTGTTTGTCTGAGAGCACAAAAATAACAAGGTGAAAGATTAGGTAAGCTGGGTCAAATACAATTTGTTGCTTTACATTTTTTCTTGTACAGAAGATACATGGGTGGGTTATGTTAAAATTTCAGTCACTGAAAATGAAATACGAGTATGTGAACTTTAAGATAGCGGTTAATTTAAACCTTACAACAGGGAGCTTTTACTGTTATTCTCATAGTACAAACCCATTTTTATGATTATAAACAAAACAACCATACCATTGCCTGAAAATCCACTTCAGCATCAACAAGAGCTTTGGAAATCTGTGCTGCTTGCTGAAAGTGAACATTATCTGAAAAGTGAAAGAGAAAGAGGAAAAAGGTAAACAAAAGATAGCTTCTGTATTACTCTAGGGGAAAAGCAAAGCAACGAACACAGCAAACTCCCCAGCACTGCTGACTGAAACACAAATTAGTTGCAGAAAGCAGTATTATTTTATTGACGTAAATTTAACAGCCTTGCCCCTTCATGCTTTTGTTTTGTCAGTAGTAGAATTGCGAACCTGTCTGTAATACTAAAATGTCTAATTAACTGCAACTCACCATCTGCTGTTCCATGAATAAGGAGATACTCAACTTCCTTGAATTTTTCAGCTCTGGCCATTACTGTTGAACTCTGAAATTACAGAAAAGGGGGGCAGAAGGAGGGGGGAAGAAAAAAGGTGCTATTTATTAGAAGATGATTTGCTACCAACTGACTTTGATTCCTGTTGACATAGTCTGGGGTCCTTCACATAAAAACAACCACCCCTGCTCCCCCCTCCACACCCCCAAGTAGCATGTTCACATATCCAGCAGCACTGTGCTCTCACTCAAACCATTCTGCACTGATCTGCCATTATTACCAAGGGTTATGTCTGCAAAGTAACAGGCAATTCCAGAGGGGAAGAGTTTTGTGAGTGAGATACACATTTAATGCATTGCTAACATGTTGTTAGCCTGCAGCACACCACTTGCCATAGGTTTCCTGTGCGACTGCAGACAAGTTAAAGAATGTTGCCATGGCAACAGTGCACCCTATGATAGCAAGGAGGAAATATTGCAGAGCCTACATGTGTTATCTTCCCCACCAAAACATACACTAGTTCACATGTAGGTAAGTCAACAGAGCTAATATTCCACCAGTCTCAAGTAAAAATGGGTGTCAAGAAGTTTAAAACAATGCTCTCCCCAAATATGATAGAGAAATGCCTGCAGGAAGAGACACTAGATTACATCTATAAATAGATGTCAAGCTGCATTTTAGGAACTGAAAGACAATACGGTGTTAAAAAAAAACAACAACAAACAACTAGATTAATCACGAAACTTGAAACACAGTAACAACATACGCCCTAAAACATAATAACCACCTGATCATAATGTGACTAGGTACTAAAGAATGAGGAAAGTAAGGATTGCAAGTACAATCTTTAACTTGGGAAAGGAAAGGGAATGGGATAATGCTCTGCCATGAGAATGGGAAGATGACAAGGGACAAGAGACAGTATTTGGGGTTTGACAAGGCAATCAGTATAATGGGGCAAAAATACACTGATTTAGATTTCTTTCTATTAGTAACATTATAGGGGTTCTCTGATGAAAATAACTGAATCCCTGTGGACTTTTCTCTAATTACAACAGCTTAAAAGCTACTATGGCAAGGAAAAAAAAAAAAAAAAGGATAAAAGTTAAGAATAAAAGACTTTTGGTTTGGTTGTGGTTTGTTTTTTAATTTCTTCCGCACCATGAACTAAGGCTGTATCCTTGCATAGGGATTTTCATTTAATACCCCCAAAACATTGTATTACCAAGACACAGAAGTGTTCTAATTTCTTTATGTCTCTTGTATACTCATGAATCTTTAAAGCAAGCATAAATATTAATTAAATGACAGAATAACTTACCATAATCCTCTCATCACTATAAAGAACTGATTTCCCTTAATTCAACCAAATTTAAAAAACAAGTTCAACATAGAGGGGAAAAACCAGCACCCTCCAATCCCTAACACTGTAATTGCCCTCTTTTAATAGCAAAAGGCTGCAGAGCACCAGAAATCCCAGCTAATATATGGTGGTAATCCACACACACTGGAAGGATGACATCCACTGCAATGACTTGGTATCATGGAGTAAGAACAGATAGTTATGAGAGTGCCAAAATTTGGAGAGAGGACTTTGATTCAGTGAGCATTGGTACAGCAGCCAAACAAAAAGAATGATTCAGAAAGTAATGGCCCAGTGATATAAACAAGCAAGCGAGCAAGCAAGCAAACAAAAAACTCCAACAACAAAACAAAAGAAATCAGGAAAAACTAAGTGGTATCCTTTGAGTGAATCATTTTCTACATATGCAGAGGGAAACTTGATAGGTTGCCTTTACAAGCTTTCTTCCAGCAATATCAGTGCTGGTTAAAGGGACAGCCAGCCTTCTGTGAGCGGGAGCCTGACTTGAGCTGTGCTTCTGAGAACTCAACTTTCCAAAAGCAGTTTGGGAAAGGATGTCATTATTTTTTCTCTCCAAGCCTTAAACAAAATAAAGCTATTTATTTGCTAAATACTTCAGAAAGAAGGAACAAAAGAGATACCTTCTAAGTTTTTTTGTCACTTACAAGTGATGTCTCACTTGCTGCACCCATATTCAACAGTAAGAGTCCCTTCCCATAAAGTGCGCTTTACAGACACAGTACTGCCAAAAGAAAAGGTTGCAAGACTGGGATCAATCTCAAGGTAGGCACAGTTACAGCACAAAGCAACAGCTCCATCAGCTAAACAAACCTGAAGTGGACAGCAAACAAAAATTTACCCCATCCATAATTACACTGCTGGGACAAAGGTTCTGAAAAGGTAATGTGTACAAGTGCTAAGAATTCGGCCCTGCTGAGTGTAACTCCCTCTTCTAAAGATCACCCAGCAGTCAACATTTTATCAGCACTCCACAAACAAGTTAAGGTTTGGCTGAAACTGAAGGTCTCTCTCCCTTTAGCATATTCTCAGATAATAGAACAAATGTCAAATCAGTACAAGATGGCATATTTACAAAATTGTACCCTGTTTTGCATAACCTAATGATGCAGCAGTTCTTAAGGACTGAACATTTCAAATCTGCTAGAAAAAGATTGCCAAATCTATGACTGTTTCAAACACTTGCCAGAAGCATATCAAATTCAGAGTGAACTGCAAAATAATCTTCTCACAAGTTGAACAGTCTCTTTGATATGTTTTACATGGCTACTGCATCTGACCTCCCGAGCTCTGCCCTGACTTAGTCTTTAGTCTTTACATCAGGGACATTTCCTCCCAGGCAGACAGCCTGTGCTCCATTCAGCCTAGGATCCCTGCACAATTGCATTCGGAGCTCCACCCATGCTTATTCCTTTCTTTCACAAATCTCTAATTTTTAATAGTTCACAACTACCCTAAAAGGCACAACCAATCATGCCTAATTAGCTTACTTAAAGGAGTGGGAGTCATCCCTCAGACTTGTCTCTTGATAAAGAGCATTTAACATGTCAGATTCTCTTCCTTGAATAAATGTGAAGCTCTGTGTCCCAGTAATACAAAGGTACGGTGTACCCCTCTCACCACAACTAGTTTCTTCAGACTAAATATTCAGTGATTAATGATACTCTGTGCATTAGGAAGGCGCCTAGCAGCATGCGTCTTCTTTAAGCAGGTCTGTAGACAGTCTCATTTCTTTTCAATTAGGGCACACACCCTAGAGAGTTTATGCAACCCTTCACTTTTCAAGACGCCTTATGCAGTAGGACAGAGGATATCTGATGCAGTGCATAAACCTGACAGTACAAAGTTAACAGTTCAAAAATGCTCTAACAGCTTCAGCTAGGAGAGCTTTCAGTACATGTTTTTGCATTTACTTGCTAAAAAACATTCAGTTCAGAAACCAGCTCTCAGAGACAGGAGGCCAGGAGGCTGGCTGTTGGGACTGGGACATTGAACAAAGGGGCTGTAAGCCAGGAACATGCTGGGCTGAAGGCAGTAAGGTCCTCAGCATCCACAAAATCCCACAACCCCACACTGATGCTACATGCAAAGCAACAAACTTATTGCTCGAGCTACTCCATCCCTCCAGGTTCAAATGGAAAAGTAAATTCCAAGTAATATGTTATTTGGGGCTTCTAACAATTAATGAGGACTTCGGTTGCATTTTCCTATCTCTAGAAGCAGCAGTGAAGTGTGACAATCTGATCTGTGCAATTACCCCTCCTCCATCCAGCCACCATTCTTCCCAATTAGTCCTCTGAGTAACACATTTGAAACCTTTAGCTCTTTGGTACTGGCAGTTTCAACGTGGCCATTGCCAGCAATGGATACTATGCCAAGAAAATCCGACTCCTGGCTTGAAAGGATTAAACAGTCCTCTGTTGCCATCTGTGCTGTGAAGCTGGTGAATGACTTTGTGCACCCAGAGCGTTAACGTTCGTTCTGCACGACGACAGTAACTTCTATTTACATTGCTACCTCACAGACCTCCTACTCTTCCCACTGCCTTAAAGAAACAAATTTGGGAAAAGGCAGGCAGGCGGCTGTGGGCTGCTGGTCAGTCCCTGGTGAGCCCGAGTAGCTCGCTGGTTAGAGACAGACGCAGCTCCAAGTCTTCCAGCAGTCACTAACATTGACCTCAGTTTTGACTGGAGTGTCTGATATAGCAGTTGACAAAACTAGATGGCTGTAGTGATATGTCAAAACAGATGTTTCAGTCCGTATCTGCACGTATTTGTATGTTTTACCATACTTTGAAATCAATGCAACAACCCTCACTCTTTCCCCTCCTTTCCCATGACAATTGCTTTTTCAAAGCATCAGGACACAAGTGCTAAACTGTTTTCTAAGCCTGTTTACCAACCTAAACACTGAGAATGCCTCACCTCTTTGCCTCCATCACCCACCTTTGGTTCCAGCATCACCATGAGTGAACACCTCTGTAAAACATTCCAGTGACCAAGGCACAAAGAACCCCCCAGATCCGTCACACTTCAACAACCACTGTACTTCCACCTAGATCTGAAATTTAACAAAACCTTACAGAAAGCTTGGGCTGCCCTGCCCTACGCCCAGCTATTACCCAGGTACTTCAGAAAACCCGAGGCAACAAAAAGCACCTGGCACAAGGAACAGTAAGTCAAACAATTCATCATGTCATAGCAAGGATAAACAATCCGCAGGTATTTTTCTTCCATTAGAAGACCTGGAAATCCTCTCACTTCTGGGCAAACATTAGACCAAACCTTGGACACCCTGTGTTCATAGAGATGGGGCTAAAATTCCAGGTCCAACTTGGTCTGCAATTTGTTTGATATGATCGCAGTACAGACTTGACTATCTGTCAAATTTTCCTAGTATTTAGGAGATTTTGCTTTCCCTGAAAGAAGCTCACAGATTCCCAAACAAGAAAGTTCACACCATACCCATCTTTTAAAAGTTACACTTCAAAAAGAACCAGAGTACATTTGTTTTGGTGGAAATGTTGTTTAAGATAAAGCATAGTTTGCCCACGAGCATATTAAATTTTAAAACAAATTTGTTTCTTGGTGATTAAAATAAAACAGTTTTTACAGCTTGTTTTACAGTCTGCAAAGTAGCCAAATGGAGCTGAATGTAAAAGAAACCAAAAAAACCTAACACACCAAACAAACAACAGAAAACCCACACCATACAGCAAGGAGTAACTACCTCATGCAAATCCAAACACATGAGACTACAGCCTCTAAAAGCACAATGCAACAGAGCTGGAAAGAAGAAAGAAACTTATTCCTTCCCATGTGGAAGGAACTAGACTGTATAAAGAAAACCAGAGTGGGTTAGAATATAAAAAACACTTTAAAGAAACAAAGTGATGTATTTCTTACATTATAGTTGTTCAGGTTATCACTTGCTATAGGAAGACCCATGTATCGCTCCGTGTATATTGAATCTGTAATAAAACAAAACAAACAATACAAATCAAAACTAGAATCTGCTATTTGATTTTCAGTCAGTCTACCAGTCTACCCACTGATACAAGAAGTAAGAATGCACACAAAGAAAAGGAAGAAAAAAGATACAAACAGGTTTTCCACAATGAGGCTTGTAGGTAACCATCATTATTCAGAATATTTAATCTTCTTGTTGCCATGGACACCTGAATGCTGAATATTAATAAAGTACTTTGTGTCAGTGTTACCTTATTGTTATTCTTTCAGTAATCCTAACAAAATTACTGAAAATCTTGCAGTAAATGACTAGCATTGGACAAAACACACATTTTATCTAAATGTTTCTACTAAAAATCTGTGAAACGAAAATGTAGCAGTAAATTAGGAATCAGCTTAGCTCTATGTTATATACAGTAAATATTATGTATCTCTAATTTTCCAGATTCTTCAGCATGGTCTCCTATTTCCCTTTTTTGCAGATTTCCTGCTTTATTTTTAGCCATAAAAATCAATGCTCTGTTGTCATAGTCTAATGTCCATTTGACTTTTCATCAGTGTCAGTGTTGTTGCGCTGGCTGGTTTTTTTTTTTGATGCTGAATATGCATGCCTCCATAACCCTTTCCTTTATCTGGTCAACTAAAAGTGGAATTTTAGAGATCCTGATCTTCATTAAATAAAAAAAACGCAACCAAAAAAACAAAACAACCCACCACAAAATTCCTGCCATGCTGTAATACTCATGTCTAAAACCAAAACATTATGAAATCTTCCTTACAGCCTCAATGGACTACTGCTAATACCTGGCAGTACGATTTGATCCGTGGAATTAGCCAGAGCACATCATATGCTATTATACACACTCTGTGCTAGCTGCAGAGTGATAAATTATGCCTCGTTTAGCAGAGGTTTGCCAGGAAAAGCTTTTCTTTGAACACTTTTTGACAAATCAAAACCAGAAAAGATGTAAAAATGTGGTCATATTGTACCAGCGTGTATTATACTTTTAACTGTATATAATTCTTTTAATCTGGGAGGAGAGTCCCTATAACTGTATTTATAGCCTCAGGCAACTACAGCCTTATAGACTATAAGCTTGAAGCACACACAGACTTGTCCACTTGTTCAGGTTTTCCTCAAATCAAGCTATTCATGAGATTAATTTTATAAAAATCTAAATTTTATACTCTAAAAGGAACACACATAAAGGCAATTCAAATCCTATTCTGTTACTTTGAGTAAGTTATAATGCAAGTTTGATATAAAGCCTCACAGTTCATTCTTCTAAGTGAAGTAGCATTTTGAAGAAAATATGTCTAATAGCCATGGATTTCTGACAGACAATACTGGTCTCAGAACATGTGGCAGCTTCAGAAAGCAAACACAGACACATTACAGTAATCCTACAAAATTACAATAATTTTTGCTTCATTAGAGGTTAAAGAGATTACCTGGAACTATGGATCTGACTTTTAAAAATGGAAAATAAGATTTAGGGAATTGGTAGTTTAATTTCAAGATGCAGTACCCCTGAGTTCATAAAAACACACTGAGTGGCATTTACATGGCATCTACTAGCTAATCAAAGTTCTGCACTATGAATCAACACTTTGCAGCATGTGCACTGCAAGACATATGGGAATCCTTGTAACAAGGAAGCCATCACATACCATAATACTGCCAACTTGACACAGGGGCAACCGCTATTCCACACTTGAACACGCCGCTTCCAGAGCCAAGCACCATGGAGGTCACATATCCCCCATAAGACTGAGAAGAAAACATTGCTGTTATTTTAGTAGGAAAGAAAAGGATGGGGCCCATCTGCTAAACAGTTCATCAGACATTTATAGGCTTAGTGTTTTTCATATTAATGAACTCCATTCTGAATTTGGGTCAGATCTCACCCAACCTGCTCAGTTGGGGAAAAAGGCATCAAACAGTGCACGGCAGCTGTGGCGCTGATGAATGAGAACTTGCTGGGGAAAAAGGGTGCAAACGCTGCTGAACTGTGACTCAGCTAAGGATGACAGTGTTTGGTAGCACCGTAGGTAGCAGCGAAAAACAGGAAACAAGACACTGCTGAACTGCTGTGTCCCTCTCTGTGCTGGGGGAGTGGGTGGAAGCAGAGCTCAGGCCCACAACATGCCCAATGAGTAGTTGCACTAGGGCGGCTGAAAATTTACAACTCCCTCAGAGCAGGCCTATGGCAGCTCACTTGCTAACTCTCCTCCAAAGCGTTGAGAGCAAGACTGTGACTAGGGAGTGAACGATCTTCTGCAGAGTCTGTGGGAGGAACTGTGCACCAACACACTTCTTGCTATGCGCAGAAAAATCACTCATAGGCTAGCTTGATACACAGATGAGTAAATATCTGACACACTTGAGCATCCAGACAGCAAGATACCTAAACAATGTCACTGACTGCCCAAATGACTGCCCTTAGTATATAGTCTGAAGGGGTTATTTAGGAAAATGTGCCCACCCACATCAAAAAGAAGAGCAATTTTTGGATCTCACTCCTGTCTTGAAATCAGATGACAGGCAAATGGAACTGTTCAAAGCCCTTAAATGTTTGCTCCAATTTCACACTGAAGTCCTCCCAAGGAGATAAGCAAAGTAAGTGCACCTTCATAGTAATTAAACCCACGTATACATATGTTACTTAACCTAGCCACAGTAAAGATATTATTGCTAAGATATTGATATTATGGCAAACAAAACTGATATACCTAATGACAGTCTGACAAACTGAAAACTCAAGAGATAAACTGTTTGCTAACAGGTTCAGTATCCAGGATGCAGAACTCCAACATAGCTCAAAAGAGGATTGCTCTTCCACTATTCATCCCAAGGCTCACAGGGAGTAAGATGGTAATGCATTTAGTCCTCCATTTCTGCAGAAAGATTTTCCCTCCCACTGAAGTTAATACTACTACACTTGACTTCATATAGCACAGACATGTTGACCCCAACAAAAAAAGCTAGTAAAAGTATCATCATCATCCTGGTGTCAAGCAATTTATTCACTGGTGCTTGTCACCAGCAGTGACCAAATTCCAGCTAGCAATATAATGCAAGATCCGCATTTACTTAAGCATAGTATGCTTAAACAGAACATGCAAGAATATTCCCCATTACCAGAAAAACCATTGAAACAGCAACCCGGGACAGAAATGTTCAGAATTTGAATAAAATAGATGTCAGTAACATTGCATATGCACTTAGCCTTGCAGCTGAGGGGTATGTACACTCTGTTACACTCCCCTCTACTGTGACAAGTTTTAAAGATGCATCAAGTCAGAGAAATCTGGCCTCTGCTTGAATATAGTGCTGAAACAAAATATAGCCAAGCACAACAACATAGCAGATTTGGATGTTTTCAGGCTGCTAGTAAAAACGACAACCATGGCAAGCAGCTGCTTCACATGTAAATTTACACCTTCTTAAAAAGAAAAAAATAGAATCATTCAACTAATCCAGAGTGACACTGATGAATATATACTTGGGTCACTTTTAAAAAATATTGGTTCATCTTGCACGCACGAACTTGGCAGTATGCCTTTGTTTTTAACCCCTCTAGTAATCCTAATTTCTGTTTCAAAGGCTCCTTAATACTTGCAAAGGGACAATGTATACAGTTCATGTACTGTACTGTGCCATGACCCCAGAGATGCCTTACACTTCACCGCTCCAGCACCCTTGCACACACATCACCACAACAAATAGCTGTTACAATTAGGTAAAAAAAAAAAAAGTACCAAACTTACTGGAGTACTTACCCAACCCCAAATAGCTATTCTGTCCTTATCAACAAAGCTCATTTCAGAAAATTTTCTAAAACCAAACAGAATAATTAAATGCTTAACAGATTGCAGGTATCTGCCATTATACAGACATGCCTGTTTTCCATCATGTCTGCCTCTTCCTATTGTAGAAATAGTAATTTTCTACTTCATCAGAGTGACTGCATAAGAAAACATAAAATGATTCAGGCATGTGTATCTTTAAAAAGTCAGAAAAACATCCGTGCTTGTGAAAGTAAACCCCTGGACACTATGTAGAAGCCCTCAAACTACACTCATTGACATTTGTATTGTATTAGGTTAGGCTGCACCACCTGCCTTGCCTTTTTTTTTGTTTTTATTATTATTTTTTTAAAAAGAGGAGCAACACTCAAATTGCAGCTGTAAGGGACAGGCCAACACCTGTAGATCCAGCCAGGGTTTAAAATAAAAAAAGATTCTGTAATGCTATTTGTTTATAGACCCCTTAACATTTTATAATCCCCAAAAGCAAACCCTGTAAGATGACTTCTTTGTGATTCTGAGATTTTCATACTGACATCGTTCAGTTAGTGAGGTTCTACAAGCATAAACCAAGTGATGAACACGAACTATGATGCAAAGGCTGAGTAGCTCAAATAACTCCTTCACAACAGAAACCTGTAAAAAGCTTGGAGTAAAACTTCCAGCTCTAAGTTCCTTGGTAGCATGCTCTTTTACTGATGTGACAGGTATCTTATCTATAAAATCAGAGATATAATAAATTTGTATTACAGCATTAAGTCTTCTCTCTTTTTAAGTGTAAAACAATGATTTGCCCACAAATGACACACTTCAGCATAAAGAATTAATGCAGAGTTTAGTTAAGCTTTTGACAGTGATTTAAAGATGACCATTCAAAACCTTCACCTTCCCCCCCCCCCCAATAAGCACAGAAAAGAAGGAGCAGATGTTGACCATTTCACTGTAGCTCACCTCGCTGCTGCTATCTGATCTTCCACTTCGTATGTTCCCAGCCTTCGGTTTATTGCATGCATAATTTCATCCCCTTGGTATCCACTTCCTCTGCCATCAAAGCTGGCCACAATGATCTGCTCAGTGCTTGCAAGGTAAGTAGCCCAGCTGATCCGGAAGACATAATCCACTTTCTGACTACAGGGTCCTGCATACCTGGGAAAAAAGTGCCACAGAACTCCGGCATTAATTCTCCATGTATTCTCATATCAAGCATTTGAAATACAATTATTGCTGACAATTTTCAGCCTGTAATGAAGATTATTATCTGACAAATTAAACTGAGCAAACAAGAAAAGTATCACTCACTGACTCCGTACTGCTGCTTTGTCTGGACACTAAAAGCAATACCCTTTTTTAAAATGTCAACTGTTAATCAAGAAAGCAGACTGGATTTTGTGTTATTGCCTTCTGCTTCAATAAGAAACTTCCATTATTTTGATTTTAAGCAGGTTGTCAGAAATCCAAATAAAATTCTTTTTTTGTGTTGGCATATCTAGTCACCTGAGCTTCAAAGCAATGCTCTTCAACTATTTCTGTTCCAGTTACACATCATTTATTTGGTTAAAGTCTGAAATCAACAAATAGCCTTCATTTGGGAAAATGAAAGAGACCTTTTTCTGCATTTTTAGTGCTCATCAGTGTTCTCTACAGTCTAAACTTTCTTATGCAGGCTGAGGAAAAGAAAGAAAAAAAGTATTTTTCTCAGTATTAAAAGCAAAGAAAAAACTGGGAATTCTCTGTATCAAGCTTTGTTTTTATACACTATGCATCCTGACACTTCTGAAGTGATTTCTGATTCATTTCTGATCACCATGAAGCTGAGGTGATCCTGACAAAGGCCCAGGTAAGTCAATAAAAAAAGAATGAAAAACAAAGTAATTCCTAAGAAGCAAGGAGCACTGACTCCTCATTAAGATGTTCAACAGGCATATCAGAAGTATTACAGTGCTACCAAATCACATTGTATAAAGATGTATCTAACAATTAACAGGAGTGTTTTTGTGGATTCAGCCTTTCATAAAAAAAGGAAAATATTAACATAACTATTTTAATGCATAACTAAATTTCAGTAATTTCCATTTAGAAGAAAACATGCCATCATGAACAGAAGTGCTAAGGAAGAATGGACCAAACAGCATGTGCTAATGGTCTTGAATTTATGAAAGAACTCAACAAATGCAATCCTGACCACAAGATGCAATTTGCCAACAACAGTTGGCAGTCAAATATCATAGAGAAAATGTAATGTCAAACTCACTAGTTTAGCTTTGGGATACACAGATTATCCAGGGTTTCATCCTGGAACAAAATTTCATTTAGTATTTTTCCTAAGGAATCGTAAGAGCAGAGGAGGAGGAAAGCTAATACTAACATGCTGGCTTTTTATTCAGACACAGAATGCATCTGCGCCTCTGCCACCAGCAAAATAGGTGCTTCTTAAGCATTACATCATCTTATGGTACAGGAATCTATGACAAATTGAGATACACTTCATTTTTTTCATTCCCTCTTAAAACTACTTCAAGAAGTAATTAGAAAACATGCCAGTTTTGTGTTTCCTGATCTTATTAAGAGCATTTGAAGTAGATGAAAGTGATTATTAACACAACATTGCCATGTAACTTGAAGACTTACACATCAAGGAGCAGAGGGTACTTCTTTGATGAATCGAAATGGGGAGGCAATATCATTTGATACCACAGGTCTGAAAGGGAAAGAAGTTTGACTTAGGTCAGTTCTCCAGCAAAATAATTTGGCATGCAGTGCAATTCATACAAGAGCACATTTGAGTCACTCCCTAAAAAGTAATTTCATCTGAACTGTCCTAATACCTACAGGTCTACAGGTAAATGCTCCTAGCTAATCTAAGGCTTACTATTATTTTTTTAAAAATGTTTTACAGCTAGGCTATCAGAAAGTCTGGGACTGGAGTTTCTACAATAATGTAGGGGACTCATCACACTGTCTTGTAATATTATTCTACATTCTAAGCTTACACATAAAACTCTGTAAGTCTCTACACTAGTACATCTGACACTAGCTCAGAAATGTTTCTCTACTCGAATTCCTCTCCCAGCACAAAGAAGAAATTTTAAATATTTTGAACCTGCCAGATAGGCTTTGCATGACAGTTTGTAAAGCATCCCAGAAACATATCCAAATAGCTATTATTTCTCAAGAAACATTGATTCCAGTTCCATCCATGTTACTCTTTCCACACAAGCTGGCTGAGAGTTAGCTGAATATTTTAAATGCAAACCATATAAGTTTTGCAAAATGATTGGCTTGGCTGTTCATGCATAAATTCTAAAAGAACTGATGCTGCAAAGGAAGCAATGGTGACGGACTGCACTGCAGTAATAGCCAGCGTGCAAGTCTTGCATATTCATATCTGGACAAATTTCTGTAAAACATTAAACCACCAAAAAATTAACAACCTAAACTGAACACATGAAAATACTAATTTTACTTTTGTGTACTCTGTAGTCACAGGAGCAGATTTCTTCTTTGATTACATACATGGATTAGTGAACAGAACTTGAAGTAAGGCTACATAAATGGATTTACTTCTCCTATTTGTGACACTGAAAAAAAAAAAAAAAAAGATTCCCCTTACCCAAAAGCTTTTACCCTGAAGCGATGAAGCAGTAAGAACAAATAGGAATTAAAAAAAAAAAAAAAAAAAGGGAGAATATACAACTGATAGCAGGAAGAACATCTTTAAACCTCCATCTTGCCTGGAAGATTCATCTTTAGCCCTAGTAAAAATGTGACAGAAAGAAAAGACAGAAAACACAAAGATAAAGACAGTTATTATATAAATAGCTAAATGGAAGGAGGGAGGCATCAAAAAGAACAGTTAATAACGACTGACAGAAAAAAATAAATAAAGCTTGTAAAATATAATTCTATTAATATTCATTCTTTTTATCAAGAGGAAGTTTGGCACAAAGATAAAAGCTAGTAGTAAAGGCTGCAGCAAGAACAGATTAGGCAGGTACTAGGCCTCCCACTGCCTATCACGGCTGGTTCCTCAACCTAGAAGCATACCAAGAAAGCTGCTGTACCCAGATGTGCAAATTCTGAGGGGCACCATTAGCAAAGCATTAGCAGTTCCATTTTCTACCATTTCATTTTAGTCTGTATTCAAAGGTTTATGTAGTCTTAGAGCATGAACATGCTTTTAGGAACATGACTATTCAATCCAAATACTCCCCTACACAATGTCAAAGGTCATCTAGTGGAAATGTAGCCTAAAGGATTTTGTAAGCTTTTCCATTTAGTTTCTGTATCCATTTTTTGTTACTAACTGAACTTCTCTGCTTGCCAACCTGCTAATACAAACCAAAGGGACTTGTATCTGTAAAGTAAGAGTTAACTGAATTTATAATTTAATTTAAATTCAATGATGCTTATGAGCTTTGTGCCCCACCCCCACTCCTGTAATTTATTTAATGTGGTGCTAGGGACTTCTGTTTTTGAGGTAAGTATCAAGGAAAAAAAGGAGTTAAGCCACTTTTTTATGAACACATCAAGGTATCACAGGAGGACAAAAGCATATTTTAGTTAAGAATATTTTGGGATTTCTGGAAAAATAAAACAAACAACCCAGAATGTTTGGAGATGTAAAAAAAAAATAAAATAAAAAGAATAAAAAAAAAGTCCCAAATTTATCTTGCCGTTAATTTCTGAATAACTGCAGTAATCCCACTACACCCACCTCTTCTGTCATTGTTTTCATCAGGAGACCTTGAAGCACTTGGTGAAAGGGGGAAAGAAAGGCATATGTTTTTGAACTTACTGTATCCACCTATAAGAATGGAGCCAAATTTTTTTGAAGGTATCTGAATATCTTCCAACAAACTTTCCAGTTCAGTGTTGTTTTCCAAGTATCTGAGGACTAAATAACACAGTTAGTAAAGGGACAATTAAACACATTATTTTCAAATGCATAGCTCTTTAATTGTGAACAACTTTAAAAATTCAATCTGAGATAATGGCAGCCTACACTGCAGTTTTAGCTTACTGCAGTTTTTGTTTTTCCTCTCAGATTCAATGTTTACGATATAGTTTTCCTTCAGTAATTTAGTAACCAGAAAGCTGGTTTCCCTGTTTTTCATGTAAGTGCAATTTCAGAAAAACTGAACAATTATCCAGTAAATAAGTCATACATTACTCACTGTTTTCTAGCACAATGTAAAATATTATTAAATAAACTATGACTAAATGTATGCCAAGCTATGTAATCTATTCTTCTGGTTAACTATACTAGAGTAATCATCTGAAATTAAATTTACCCTTTATAACTGACATTTTAATTACTATACTAAGCAATTAACAGTGCAATTTTCTGACTCAACACAAATTATATTTTAAGACAATCCCATACCTTGATCATTACCGCTTCTGTGCAGAGTAGATACAGGCAGGCCGGGACCTGTTAACAGAGCAGGAAACCTTCATGTTTGCATGATGTCTCAAAATACAGCCCTCAAAGTAAATGGAAGTGGGTGAATCATAAAAGCTCAGAGTTTGTTTCCCTCCAGTCTGCACAAGCTGGATTTTTAGTTGGGCCCAAACTCAAGACACAGGATCCTGTAAAACATGCAAAGTGTCTCGCAGGCGAACCACATGGTTGCGAAGAATTAAACTTCTACTCTTTAGCAAAGTCTACCTATTGGTTGTGGACCACAGTTTGGAAATCAGTAAGCCTTGTCACGGAGACCACAGCAGCCTTCTTCAACCAACCCAGTATTACAACGTGGCAGAACAATTCCCGCCCTGCTGTCTGTCTGTCCTTCTAGCCCATAGGTCAAGGAAGACCTTGGCATCTTAAAAAACAACATATAATTCAATTTAACGGAAATGTCAAAGATTTTATTTTTCCCATCCTTTGATTAATTTTTCCCTTGTAGTATCTAGTACAAGCACTTAAAGGTCAGAGAGAGACTACAGTCCCACTGCTTTAACTTATGATTATGTTCACTGGATTTTTATGAACAGGACTGTCTATCTCAATTTTATTGCCATGCATAAAGCACTTCTCTCTACCCAGCCTGTTGCTTGCCTTGTTCCCTGAGCCTTCAAATTCCTTCTACAGACACGAGCTCCCCATGCAGCTCTTGAGGAGCTACATAGAGAACAGGAGTCTTTGCACCTATTTCAGGACCACTGATAAAATTTGATAGATCTATCCCTGTAATTTTTGACAAGGTGCTTTTGAACCTAGGAAAGAGTATGTTTTTCTGCTGCCAATGCATTTATCCAATGATACCAACACATATCATTGTTCCACAGTGCATATCAAGATCTTGATGAAATGAACTTCCTCACCCAACTAATCAGTGAGTCATGTTTATGTCAGTTAATTCGAGATATACTTACCATGACAATCTAGTTGATAGTACTGTGCATCTTTGCTAAAGGACACAGAATAATACTGGCACCTTTCTCGATTCAGATCACAGCTAACACATTCAGTAGAGTTTGGACTGCTTTCCAAGAGCACTCTGCAAAATAGACGAGCTTCATTTCAGAGATGAAGTTGGTTTTTTTTTGGGGTTTTTTTTGAGCTATGCTAAACTAAGGTATGATTTTAAAATAAAATGACCAAATGAAGTATGTTGAAATTCAGGAGTAAAGTTCTTACTGATTTAAAAATTAGAGAAAACAGACTTTAATTTTTTAAGTTCAATTAATACTGGAATTATAGTCATAGCAAAAAAAGAATAAGAGGCTTTCTTTAGGGGTTTGTTGCTAATTCTTTTCACAATTGTCCTTATATTAACTAAATTTATAGAAAAATATTGTAGTTATTTTTCCAGTTTATACTCCTACACTAATTTTCATTAAATATCCCATAAAGGATCCCATATTAGATTGTGAACATCCTAATCTGTTATTTTGCAATGCTTTTTCTTAAAGTTTCTTTTTCATTAACAAATATTTTACCCATACTGCAGAAAAAAAGTCTTACTTATACAGATTTCTTCCTCCTGGCATTCCGTTTTCATTACTAATGTAGTATCTATAAAAGCAAAACATACTGGTTTTGATAAAATATTTACAGTACATTACAATATTTAAAGGTTTATCTTACAAGTTTAGATCAGATTTTTAATGAGTTAAATGACACCTGTTCTCCTTCCCTGCTTGCTTAGACCCTTTTTACAAGCCCTCCTGATAGGAATCAATAGCTTAATTACAATACTTACAAAAAGTTACTGGTTACAGCTGCTATGCTGATTACTTCCCATTTTCCTGCAGTAATAGGCACTGGAGCCTGGAGAGGTGGGGAAGGCAAGGCAGAAAGTAGAATGTGAAGCTCCTCAATCACCAGGAGAAACACAGGTCAGCAGTGACTGACTTTTTAAGTGTCACCTTATTTTTTAAGTGACACCTTATTACCTACCTGTGAGCCATTTATGTAATGGATGTGCTTGTAACCTACTGTATTGCTGAAGACTCTGTAATAAGTAACGTTGTCGGGTGCAAAGTGAGGGACAGATGGCTGAAACTTGAACAAAAGAGAGATGCGTATTAAAGCAAACAACAAAACTCCAAAGTGATAAATTTAGTTTTGATAGTGCTAAACAGGAGTTTCAATACTTAAAGCAATATATCACTGAATGTACTGGGATTTTTTTTTTCTTGCCTACTTAACAGGTAGAACCTGTAGCCACTACCCTAAAAATAAACACACTTAAAATATTTTCTTGCTCCTTCAATAGCAGAATTTCCTGAGTATTAGTCCTGGTAGTGATTGAAGTCCCCTCCTACCTTCCTTGAATTTGAAATCCTACAGTTGTTCCTAGTTTCCTTCCATTTTAGGACACAATATGTGCATCTATAAAGTCACTGTTTTATTCTGTCCAATGTCAACATGCAGCTGTAACCTATAGCAATGTCAACACTGCAAATACGTTTTCCTTAAATTTCCCATTCTAAAATGTGCTTGTGAACAAATTCTTTGAAAAATTTTTTTTTTTTTCTTTTTAGCCTGACAAGGAAAAATATCCCCCTTATTTAAGAACACAAGCTGCTTTCCAAGAGGAAATTTTGCTAAGTAGAAAAAACCCCAACTGATTACAGAATGCCAGAGAACCCAAACTGGAATGATATTTTCATGAAAGAACTATCCACTTATCAATTGGGAGTGACAGAAATGAATGGATTCCTTCTACTGACTGTCATTTGGATGTGCTCCATATGGTAAAGAGAAAAACAAGAGGAATGAAATTGAGCCGAATGAAATACAAGTTACTTCTGTGATAAACGTCCAAAACAGCTAAATGTTAATTAGGCAACTGACACAATGCAATTACCTCCAAGACAGTATACCCATTTTTTAAATGGAGGTTGAAACAGAAAGACTTGCCTCTGGTCACTCAATGTAAGCAATGACAACTTGCGTCTTCCTAACCCATGTGATCCAGATCATCTCTCCTTCATCCCTAGCAATATTTTTTGCAAAAAATAACCTGGCAAATATTTGCTAGCTTCTCCTTTATCACAGTCTTGCTTTTTCAAAGTGTGACTTTCCTTCAACTCAACTGGCAAGCTTTAACTTAACTCATGACCTGGAAGCCTTATGCAGTAACACAGGCTGTTCTGAGCATTCTTAGATTAAGCATAAATTCATCCCTACTTTGGAAAGGGGAAAAAAAAAAAAAAAAAAAAGAAAGAAAGAGAGTGCAAAAGAAAAGAAAAAACCCACTATATATACAAAGAGAGAACTACATATCTATATTTTACACACCTATTTACTTAAGTTTGTATATACACTTATATGAATAGTATGCATATGTATGTGTGCATATATATACACACACCCCCTTTTATATATATATAAATCTCCCTTATCAAATGTCATTTTATCATCCCTAGGTAAGAATAAAAGAATAAATATACCTTTCCTATCCCTTCTTTAATCCTCTCTACTTTCCACTCCCTTCTGAAATCCAAGAATCATATAGGGAGATTATCTTTTTCTTCCAAGAGCTCCTAAGATGTGGGTTGTCTCTTTAAAAGAAACAAAAAACCAACAACCTAGTTTAATGGCACAGACTTGCATTTTGCCCTCTCATTTTGCACAACTGTTTACAAAGTCTGCAGCTTGATCATCACATTGTCTAATTGTGAAGCCTTTGCTGCAGAGAAGCAAAATGTGTCAGCGTTAAGGCCTTCCTTTCCATATCAAATTTGACAGCAGGTGGGTTGATCTCTCATCTTCATACTGCGGATGATTTCATCCCTGCTGTTGCCTCCCTCTTTGCATTTCTTTAAACTTTCATTTTTGACTTCAAAAGTGAATTAGTGACTAAAGCATAATCAGTGTGTGGAAAATGCGGGAGTGGAAAGTGTACTCTGTGTTCTCATCAAAAACTCTGAAACTCATTTCTCCCTCCAAGTCTGAACTTTTGCATCTCTGCTTCACTTCCCCCAGATCTTCTGTGTAGTTCATTAGGTGCCTACTCTCTACCATGTACAAAAGGACTGAGAGGCAGCTTTGAAAGCATCATCCAGACAGTAGCAATTGGTTTAGCAGAAGTTTATGAAAATTTTAATCTGTCCAGTTATTTGCACCTTGTCCCCCATTCTATTCAATAGGTATTTCAGGTGTGGGGAAAATAAATAAATAAATAAAAAGCCCCTAAGAGAATGCAGAATGGTTTGTTGCAACCTGAAATGCTAGAAATTACTTTTGTCCTCTATGCTCTTCCTCCAACAGAACTCAAAGGTTATAGGATACACTTCTTTATACGTTTTATCCCCTAGATCATTCTAGAGGTGGCAGGAAGACTGGAAAGCCGCCAAACCAGCATAGCTGACAACTCCCCCAGAACAGAGGGAATTCTGATTCTGCCTCCTTCACTCCCCTACCTACTGCTACCAAAATGGTAGCTCAGAATTAAAAAGGAGTCTGGAAGGAGCACTCTGCTTTTTGGCAAGCTGAACAGGATGCACGGGTCACAGAGGACACAGTTACAGCTCCAGCCCATGCTGCACTGTCAGCCCAGCCTGGAAGTTCAGAAACTCCATACCCACAAAAGCTTAAAACCGGGAGCAGGGTGTTGCAGCAGTTCCATTCGAGACCATTTTTTCCCCTTTACATGTAAAAATGCAACAAGTGAATGGATCAGACCTATACACAACAGGCACTGCAACTGGCGAGGCTCATGTGAAATTTTCTTAATTATCAGTGTCATTTAGCATGTAACAGTTTTAGAAATCGAACACTTACTCTGCCAATCCATCCAGTTGTACTTTCTTCTGTACGCTGTTTTTCCTAAGAAAGAAAAAACAATCCCACAACAATTATGTTTATTTTACATCAGGCTACAATTATAAACATACAGAGATACTCTGCTCCTTTCTAGTCTCATTTATCAAGCATCATGACTCTCTCACCTCCTTTTTCTTACCTGTGGACACAACCAATTTCCAGTAGCACTTTCAAAGTCACAGACTGTGAGGATTGAAAAATTCTGAATTCTTCTGAGCCACTGCAGACAAATCCTTTCATCTGTCACCCATGTTACAACACTCAAATAATGATCCCTGAAAACAGCAATAGCATTAGATACTTACAATCCTCTCTGTCATAGCATACTATGCAATAGCATTCAGCAATTTACTGAATGAGACTCATCTGGCTATTTTCACTTCAATCTACTCTTCCACAATAAACAATAATGCAAACCTAATCGAGCCATTTTCTTGTCAATTGTTTTTGTCACTAGTAGACATTTTGGTTATTTTCACTCATACAATAAAGAATTAGATGTTTTGTACATAACCGCTTCCAGAAAGACTGAAATTAAATTCTAACAGCCTATGCACTATCATCTAATGCATAAAATAGCTACTCTAGACTGTTCATAAATCTTGTACTGTGTGCATCTAGAGGAAATTCTTCTGAATATTGGAGTTGTACAGGCACTAGACTTTGGAATTTTATCTTTAGCTGCATGAAGCTGGTTGCTTGTAAGCACTTTCTGAGTGATATGTATCTTTGTTCAATTTAATACTTATTTCCATGATTTAGAATGGAGGGAGAGATCATACCAAGAACAGCTATTACTATTTGAATATTTTACTTTCATCTTTAGAATACCAACTAGTTGACATGAAGTACTGGAGTATCTAAAAAAAATAAAATATGTAATTTTCATGAATATTCCTATATATTAATTTTAAAAAGGCACCACATAAAATTTAGTGGTTTTGTTTACCATTATGATCTGTTAGATGTACTCATCTTTTCTTATTTTAGATCTCTCCTATCTCCTAGAAGACTTACGAACTAAAAATAAAACAAACCTCCCCTCCAAGGCAAGTATACATTTTTAACTGGAATATGCACATTTGACTTAGTTCCAAGTTCATGTTCTCTTCCCCCCCCCCAAGTTAGTTAACAAAAATGTGTGGGAAGTTTTGTGATGGAGTGAGTATATTCATGATCACTGGGGGGTGGGGGAGTGGAGAAAAAATGAAAAAGAAAATACTACAATTAGAGTGGATGGATTAAAAATATATGCCAACTGGTTGCTGACCACTTTCAGGTTTATTTCTAAACTGCAGCTTAGAAATCACATCTGAAAAAGGTCTATTTCTGCATTTATATTTGACTGGGAAGTTAGTAAGTCATTTAATTGTTATTGTCACTGCTTCAAACGTGTATTTTAGACCAAAAATACTGTAAAAGCACTCTGCAGAAGCTTGTTTGATGGAAACAAACAAACAAACAAACCCAAACCAAAAAAACCCAACCAAAACCCAACAAACTCAAACTCTGTGTTCCTTATGTACCTGTAACACCTGGTTCCCCTTTCTTTAAAAAGGGAATTAGCCCCACAGTTTTCGTTCCCTCAAAGAGAAGTTAATTCTGGAGACTATAAATCATCTATCAGACAAGATGGACAGTCAAGGTAAAACCCCCCAACAAAATTACTATTTATATACTGTTATTATAACATAGTAAATATTTTAAGGTTATTATGGAGACTAGCAGTGCACCTTCAGATTTCAACAACCCATCAAATGTTAACTAAACTGAAATTATGTATAGCATACAGTAGTTCTGCATTGCCCTTACTCATTTGCTGCTGAGAAATGATATCCCTGCAATAACTGTCTGGAGCTCTCTACTCGGAGGACTTATTTTTAGGACAGATCACTTCAGACAAGAAGCATCCACTTGCCCTCATCCTCCTATTAGCCAACAGGAGTCCCCTGTACCCATGATGCTAAAAGTAGTGTCTATACACTGCCTGGATTTCATGCTGGTTATTTGTGCAAAAAATATCAGGTTTTATCTACCATGATGTGTGGCACTGCCATTCCAGATTTTGGCAGCTTTTCTTGACAAACCTTCTCCTCTGAAACAGAAGTGTGCTGTGCCACCTTCAAATGTGGAGGTGCAACTGCTGTGCATACAAGCTCTGGATAGCACTGCAACAGGCAACCATTTGCTGGGGCATTGCCCCTCAAAATCCCCACCCAGGCAGGTCAGGTATGCCACCAATTCAAACTTAGTTTTACTCAGGATTTGGCTCCAAGAGAGTAAAAATAGAATTTTCCATCACAGAAAGTAACCTTTCCTGTCAAACAGTGGTATAAATATACATGCCATGCAAATATCCATTACTTTGCACTTCCAGGAGCAAACCTACCCAACAGCAACATTGCACATCACTTGCTTTTTCCTACTCATGTACTTTTGCTCTTGCAAAATTCCTCAAGACTTGTTCTGGCCACCTACAAACCAAAACATTGGTTTGTAGGACACATGTGAGGCTTAACCATTACCTGGAGCAGCCGTTGTGAGAAAGATGAAGTTTCATTCCTTGCACTCATCATTCAAGACTGGTTTACACTGTTACATTAATTTAAATATGGATTAACTCCATATAAATCTCAGGGCTATATGTTAGCCAAATGGATACAAGGCTGGAAGGGAGAGGATGGTTACTCTCCCCAGGTCACACAGCAGCACTGTTCAGCTTTCATTAGGTGTAAACAAAAGATAAAACATGACTCTAAGACAGCAAGAATCTAAACCAGAATTGAGCAAAACATACAGGGCTGTTACTTCTGGGGCACTGAAATTCTGAAGAAAACCAGCATATAACACCTACATAACACCTTGCTATTGCAGTCTTACTGTACAGAAAGGATAAAGAATAACATTCATAAAATCTTGCTTAATGCAGAGATGTTAGTTACACCGTGGTGAGGACTGAAACGGAATAGCACTGAGATTCCAGTTACAATTTTTTGGCCACTATGTTCAAAATGCTGGGTTTATGCACTAGCTAACAGACCTCTCTTGTTTTTCCCTGAAGTTTATCGGTGTAACCTATGCTTCCATACCCGTGTTTGTAAGTGCAAAGCTCTAAAAAATTCTACAATGCTGTTAAAAAGAAACAACAAAATCCAGGATCTGGGATACCAAATTCTGTGTGCATGCATTTTAAATCAATTTAGCTGCTCTTTACAAAATACATTTATAACATGTTGTGCATTTCCAGTGGCATTTTGAGAAATACAATTTTCCATTTACTGTGAGAGGTGCTGGTTTTCACCATGTTTCCAAAGAAAACAAACATTTTGAGTATAAGTCTGAAGACAGTCATGATACCTTGCCTTAGCAAGGAGCCTGCTTCCAAAGAAATCAAATCTTCACTTACTATTACGGTTTTGTTTTGTTCTCCCCCCCCACCAGTGAATTGGAATACATATATTATAATTTGATTATACCAAAACTTGCTCATATTAAAGTTGTACTGTGAAATGACTTCACCATAGTTAGACTCCACTGAATGTGATGAGCCAAGAACTTGTCAAATTCTGAATATAACATACATGGAATATGCCATCTATATATAATCACTAGGAGGATAATCTCTGAGCAGATTTTCGCTGGTAAATCTTTTTGCTACCAGAGCCCCAGGACTGGGAAAAACTGCCATATAAACTGACTACAAGGTGGTCACACATCAAAGCTCCTCCTCTCCCACCAGAAGAAACAAGCAAACATTGAACCAAAATTTCTTACCCTGATATTATTTCTGCAGGTGGAGAAATTTCAGCAGGGTGGAAAGCAGGAAGCGATCTGGTATCCACAATAAAGAATTGCACAGTTGGATTTTTAGCTCCTGCCTAAAAATAAAATTTTTCATTGTACTTTTGAAGACAGAATATTTTTTGTGAATAAGTGTATGAAACGATAGCCAAAGAAATTACTAGAGTGAGGTAGAACCAGCCAACTTCAAACATTTGAAAAGACAAGCTCCTAAATGCAGTTCTTAAGATCAGTACATAAATTATCCTTTGCGGGTTTTTTTTTCTTTTTTTCTATGGAAGTGTTAGTTATGCATCTCTAGATAAGAAAGACTACTACATTTAGAAACACTGGTAACTACATAGGGCTTGCTGTACCCAAAGCAGTTTTGGGCAATATTTCATCCCACATGCCACACACAGTACCTAATGGTGAATCAAATCCACTGCTAACAGATAGAAAACTTCTTCATGGAAGCCTTACATTAAGTGTTCACATAATAAATAGCTGCCTATATCACAATCAAAGCTGTGACTGCAGCACATATCCCATTATTTTTAATGTGGTATTACTGACAGTAATGTAACTGTGTCAAGAAGGGATTCTCTAGAATTTAACCAGTCAAGTCCTCATCATAACAGTTAAATAGCTGTAGTTGACCCCCCTACAGAAGTCAGCAATATTCCAAACACAAGGAGTTTTATAATAATCAAAGGTGCAATTTAAATTGGCAGCTCATTCCACACCTATGTCTGTTCACAGGCAGCATGCTCAGGGCAGAGCACCTGCAGTGGTCCACAAGCCCAGTGCCTCACTGTGAGCAACGGTGACCTCTCTGGAGGAGACTCCAAGGGTACAGGCGAAGGCCATGTGTTCCTGAAGTTTTGGGAAAGTTAGGAAGTGACGACCATGGCAGCTGCACAGAAAGCTGACCCTGGGCACAAAGAGGATCAGAGGGCAGTCTTTTACAATCAGCTGAAACATTTGAGGGATCAGTCGACTGTATCAGCTGTTCTGCCCCAGTTAATCAAAAGAATGAGACTATCTTCCTGAGCTGGCCAGACCAGTATGTGGGAGCACATACAGGTGCCTCAGCCCAACACAGACTATAAAACCCAAACGATGAACAAAAGGAACTGAAGAAAGTGATGGGCTTAAAATGGTTTCAACTCATGTAACTCCTTCCCAGCAAGTGGAACTCCCAGCACTGTGGCAGTAAGCGTGTTATGGAGACCCCCAATGAGAACCGTGTTTATGTCGTGATTCAGCAGTATAGTGCAATTGTTGTACTTTGTACTTGTATTGTGTCTTAAGCTGCACCTACTAAATCAAAATCCTATATAACTTCAAGAAACTTCACACAGGTAAATCTTGTATTAAACATGAAACCCTCCACCTATGAAGTACCTGAGAGAATCTGCCTGAAGCACATTGGACTCTCTCACACCATTTAGTCCAGTGCAAACTGTGTCACGAGCAGTGGGCACAAAATCATGTGGATAGGAAGGGAGAGGGAAGGAGCTGCACACACTAAAGACTTCCCTCTAACAGCTAAGACTGAAAGAGCTTTATGTCTAGACAAAGAAACTCCATCAGCAGATTCCTTTGCTTCACCCCAATATAGGAAGCATCCAACAACTGAAATGCTACATTGAAGCTGAGAAGTTTCCACTAGCAATACCACGCACAACCCTAACACCATGTACATCTGTCAAATGCTTTTTACCGATTTCAACTTCCTAAGACTTTTTTTCTCTCTCAACTTCTACTTACTACATCAAAATTGTCTGGTGAAACAACAAAACCTTAAATCATATTTTTTTTTCTTTTTTGCTTTCCCCTGGAGATAATAAAACACTTTAACATTGCCAGATGCTGTTGACTTCAGAAAGAGTAATCACAGCAAGCTGTTGAGGAGAGACAGACAATATTTTCATTAGCAGAAACTGATTAAATGAGACTACTCTCTTAATGAAACTGCAGAACAACCATGTTTAATAAATAACACAGACCTTGGGATATGGGATTCTAATGGTCTTTGGATACTGCAAGGTGTCCTCAGAATAAAAGGAATACTCTATAACAGGAACTTCTGAATCATTAAATGCTGCATATGCCACAAAATTGCCATTTGGAGACCACCACAGAGCAGAATGGGTGCCAAACATTTCCTCTGAAAGAGATGCAAATGCATTTAAGCAATAATTGATAAGTTGGCTCTTGTCCTAGGTACTGTTCTCATCATTTTTTAATAGGATTTTTTTAACTGAATCTCAGGTACCAAAGTAGAGATTGTTTGACAGCATTAGATCAATGCTTACAGGTCTATTATATGAAGCTAATTCACAAGCTGACTTACAATGATATACTGCAAGTTACGTGAACTCATTTCTGTTCTCAGATCCTCACACTAGCTAGGTATTAAGCTCAGATAAGGATGCCCGCTTCAGTTAAAATACAGACTAGATTATTTTGATTATCAGATTATTTTGAACTTTCCCATGATAACAACTTTTTTGAACTTAATTTTTAACTTTTTTTTGAACTTTTCAATTTTAAGAAATAACAGCTAAAATAATTACAATAAATAAAGTTTTATGCAAAGTAAAATATGCTTGACATAGTTACCTTCATAAACCCAGTCTGGTACGCCATTGAAAATTTTATTTTCTTCTCCATTTTCAGTGATTTGCACAGAGTCTGCTGTCGGTGAAGGTTTTATATAAACATTATTTTTCCAAACATATGCCTGCAAAACATCATTGTGTTTACAATTATTATTGGAGTAAATCCTACGTCCTTCCTTTGCTTCATCTACTGGGAAATCTACATGAGATGACAAAGATTGTCTCTGAAAGCTGTGTTTCACTAAACATCACTGACGCGTAACAATCTTGAATTACTAATACAAATCATGTGTAGCAACCTAACTTCAAGCCTAGGAGCAAAAAACAATCAACTATGATAAATGACACGATTACCACATCAAGTTTTGAAAGTTTTTTTTTGCTACTCCTTTTCAGCTGAGGTACAAGCTTATTTTCCTTCATTAGGAGTTGTTTTTCACTCATTTGTCTTTCAAAGAAAACTATCAGTACTTTGGTAAACATTGCAAAGATAGTGCACTTCCTCACTGCCACTTAGAATCCTAGTTTTTGGCACTTGCCTGCCTCTCTCATCACCCCGATGTCATCCTCTCCAACAACTGCACAGTTTGGTTCCAGAGCTTTGCTCTGAGATGGAAAAAGCTCTTTTCAACATCCTTTGCTTATGTGGTTGGGCTCTATAATTCCTATACTAAAAGCAATAAGAATAAATGATCACCACATGCTCCTGTGACAGCTCTTTCATCAGATCCAATGCTCACCATAACCCTGCAAACACAGTGGCTGTCACCATCACCATGGACTGGGATGGACAGGAGGAAAATAAAAAGCAGAGTGGGAAAGAGTACAAGAGAGATTTTGATCTTCTAATCCCTGTTACATGCACCCATCAAGTAAAACTTCATTGATTGTGATGTCATTAAGAGAGAAAAATCACAGTGGATGAGTAAGGCAATTGTAATGCTGCTCCTCTGAAATGGATGAGCTACTGTCTGTAATTGTAAAAACACAAAGTTCCTGGGCATTTGTGCATTTCATAACTACTGGGGCCACTACTAATTTCAGGAATGCATTTCCATTAAAGAATGAAACAAAAAACACAGAGGGATTTTGGAGTCTTTCCAGCAACAGCAGTCAATTTGGAAACTAGTTCAGCTACTTTATCCAGCAGTAGGAAATTCCCAGAATCTCAAGGGTGCAGACAACGTGAGCTTCCATGTCAGTGTACAAAAATGGCTGTTTATATAAGTTCCACTTATCTTTACTAACCAGTTTGTGACCAACAGGTGACCAGGATATATATTGTGTATCATTAGGTAGTAGTCCATCATCTAAGATCAAACTGGAAAAACAAAATCAAAATGCAGCAAAGAGAAATCAGTGAAATGTCATTTAGTTGGAAAATATTGGTAAAACTATGTCTTGTGCAAAAATTACTGACCTGCTATTGAAATCATAGATGTGATATGAAGCTGTATAGGAATGCCTCCACAACTGCAAAGAAAAAAATAAAATTAATATTAAGAAAATAAATTTCACCAGATTAACATCCCTTACAATTTGAATTACCTCTGAAACCCTCCTCATGCTTTTGCTTAAGACAGACAGACCTCAATGAATGTAAAAAGGTAACAAATCCCTGCAAGGGTTTAAGAAAAGACTAAATAATTGCTACCCCCCTGGGGTCATCATTTAAATACTATGACAGAGACCATTGACTAAGGACAGAGATAGAGAGAACAGAGATACTGCAGATTTTTAGAAATCCTTGTAGCTACATGGCAGACTATTGCAGCTATGCACGGTTAATCCTTCTCCTTCTGCCTTACTGGTGCACTTGCTGTTTTCCATTTCATTTTCCATGCTGTTTTATTTAACTTGGCATCTTATTACTCAGTAGTCCTCACAAGTCCCAGCAATATTTCTGTAGCAGTTTCTCCAGCTCAAGAGTGATCTATTCCCATTCATATTGCCACAGAAATAAACCTTTTGTTTCAAAAACCTGCCTTTCAAAGTCCTATCACTCTGTAGGCACTCACAGAGAGAAAGATGATGATGATACTGCAGATGTTTAAATCTGCTCACTATGTGGGGCTGAAGAGATTTGATTTAGCCCATGGTGTTGACATGTTACAATAATGCTATACTTCTATGATGGTTCTGGAAGATTTGTATGAAGATATAAACCAATAACTTAGTACTACACAACCAGATGGCTATTACATAAGAAGTGTCTACATCCTCATGATTCATTTTGTTACTGTTTTCTTGCAGTAAAGATTAATAACTTCCAATCACACTATTATATAAAGGTTAAAAGATCTTGCTTCAGCATTAAAATAAAATTAACTCTTACGACTGCAACAGATAAAATAGCATAAAGCAATAAACCATGAGTAGAGGGAATGTCTAGGGTGGCTGGAAATATATAAAACATTTTGTGGCTACTAATGATGCAGTGAAAAGCCAGACAATTACTAACAATTTGGTAACTAACAAAAGGTAACTGGCTAAATATTACCTATCAAGGAAGCTAAAACTGAAAAAGTGATGGCTGAGTGCATGGATTCTGGCTGGCACAGTGAGAGGGACATTCTTGGACTGGAGAGCTAGAACATGTAGATAGAGCTCAGTGGCACAATGCTTGAGTATTTGTACACTGCGTAAGTAAGCACTGAGCTTTGTGTAAACAAAACAGGTAGCTGTCTATTAAAAAAGAAGACAAAGTTACTTGCTTCTCAGTGCACACACTGTAACGTCTCCATTAGTCTTCTGTAACTGTCCTCATGTGGCATGAAGAACTAGGTTTTCATGCCACCTGGCATAAAAGTAGGTTAACCTTTGTTGAATGGTTAACCACCATGCCTGGATGAGGCATTATGCTGGAGTTTTTTCATGTGCTTGCTGACAGTAGGGATCAAGGATACCCACGTCCATTCCAAGCATAAGAGGACAGTCTTCCCTTGTAAACACATGCTGCTTTTCATTCACCTCAGTTTTAAGTTCTTATGTCATAACATCACAGCATAATAAGCATACGTATATATAGCATACATGTACAACCGTGTGCCTACAATCATATTTAATCATCACTTCTCCTTACTCACAGAACTCCTTGGACAGTGATGCCCATCTACTCTTCTAGCCTGTCTTCTCAGATGAACCACCCAGCCTCACTCCCCTGGTGACATCCCTCCATCCACTTTTTACCCAGCTTATTTTCTTCAGTAATTATAACTCTTCTGCCAAGCTCACAGATAATACCAGTCTCTCTTCCCCCCTTCTGCCTGCTCAACTTCACTGTTCCTCTGCAGACATCCATCTCATTTATCCATTCCCTGTATTTCCCTTGTATTCTTTCAAGCCTCTCAGTTGTTCCCAAACCTTTACTTCTCAGTTTCATCCTCAGAAATGCCCTCATACCTTTGTAGAGCTGTACTGCAGAAGAGCAAACTTTTGGTCAGGTGACAATATAACTGTGGTTGCCTTGTATTTATCCTGTCAACAAAGGGCAAAAGGAACACATTAAGCATCGATCCCAAAGAAATGCACAGAACAAAATATTAAACTCAATATCTTTCCCAATGTCTGCATATATTACATGTAAGTCAACGTACTAATGTTGTATTCTCCAAGATTACTGAGGGTGTTCCAGTGTCAGCATTGATAAGCAGGATGTCCCCATTAGATGCTTTGTGAAGATACTGATTTCCTAGAAGAATAAGAAAGTTGCTTAGAAACAGTAAGTAAAATGCTGATCAGTTACTTCCCTCTTTCCCTTAAATTTTTTAGTGGGAAATAAAATTAAAAAATCTGGTCAATGCTGTGTTTCCCACTTTTGTAATGAAAGGATGCTTATAGTACAAGAATGTTCACAGAGCATAGTCCTGGGACTCACAGCCTCTGCTTACGGGCACCTCTTTTCCTTGGAGCACTAAGCATATTCAAAATGAAAAGCACCCTGTATCCTTCTGTTGCCTGATAGGCTGATGCACAGGAAGCTGACGTACTTCAGAAGAGAACATGCTTCCACAAAAACACATAGATGTAAGTATGCTCTTTTACTAGCATGGTTGACATTCAAGAATTGCTTATTCCAAGCTCAAGAGCAGAGCATCCCGACACGTAGGAAGTCAAGGAAGAGGGCCAGGAGACCTGCGTGGCTAAATAAGGAACTGCTGGGTATGCTCAAGTGGAAGAGGAGAGTTTATAGGTCATGGAAGGAGGGGCTGGCCACTCGGGAGGAATATAAGGCTGCTGCTAGAGGATGTAGGAAGGCAGCTAGGATGGCTAAGGCCTCCTTAGAATTAAATCTGGCCAGAGGGGTCAAGGACAACAGAAAGAGCTTTTTCAAATACATAGCTGATAAAACTAACACCAGAGGCAAGGTTGGTCCACTGGTGAATGGGATGGGTGCCCTGGTGACAGAGGATACTGAGATGGCAGAGTTATTGAATGCCTTCTTTGTCTCAGTCTACTCTGCCGGTGGCAGTCCTGAAGAGCCCTGTACTCCTGAGACCTCAGATGAAGTCAGGTCACTGGAGCAGTTTGCCTTAGTCGATGAGGAATGGGTTAGGGACCAGTTGAGCAATCTGGACATCCATAAATCCATGGGTCCAGATGGGATGCACCCGCGGGTGCTGAGGGAACTGGCGGAAGTCATTGCTAGACCACTCTCCATCATCTTTACCAAGTCTTGGGAAACGGGAGAGGTGCCTGAGGACTGGAGGAAAGCAAATGTCACTCCAGTCTTCAAAAAGGGCAAGAAGGAGGACCCGGGTAACTATAGACCGGTCAGCCTCACCTCCATCCCTGGGAAAGTGATGGAACACCTTATCCTTGATGCCATCTTAAGGCATGTCAAGGATAAGAGGGTTATGAGGGGCAGTCAACATGGCTTTACCAAGGGGAAGTCATGCTTGACCAACCTCATAGCCTTTTATGAGGAAATAACATTGTGGATGGATGATGGCAGAGCGGTGGATGTGGTCTACCTTGACTTCAGCAAAGCATTTGACACAGTCTCCCACAGCATCCTCATAGCTAAATTGAGGAAGTGTGGTCTGGATGATCAGGTAGTGAGATGGACTGCGAACTGGCTGAAGGACAGAAGCCAGAGAGTTGTAGTCTATGGGGCAGAGTCCAGTTGGAGGCCTGTATCTAGTGGAGTGCCTCAAGGGTCAGTACTGGGACCAGTATTATTTAATATATTCATCAATGATTTAGATGAGGGAATTGAGTGTACTATCAGCAAGTTTGCTGATGACACTAAGCTGGGAGGAGTGGCTGACACGCCAGAAGGCTGTGCTGCCATCCAGCGGGACCTGGACAGGCTGGAGAGTTGGGCAGGGAGTAACTTGATGAAATATAACAAGGGAAAGTGTAGAGTCCTGCATCTGGGCAGGAACAACCTCAGGTTCCAATATAGGTTGGGGAACGACCTGTTAGAGAGCAGTGTAGGGGAGAGGGACCTGAGGGTCCTAGTGGACGGCAGGATGACCATGAGCCAGCACTGTGCCCTTGTGGCCAAGAAGGCCAATGGCATCCTAGGGTGTATTAGAAGCGGGGTGGTCAGTAGGTCAAGAGAGGTCCTCCTTCCCCTCTATTCTGCCCTGGTGAGACCGCATCTGGAATATTGTGTCCAGTTCTGGGCCCCTCAGTTCAAGAAGGACAGGGACCTGCTGGAGAGAGTCCAGCGCAGGGCGACAAAGATGATTAAGGGAGTGGAGCATCTCCCTTATGAGGAAAGGCTGAGGGAGCTGGGTCTCTATAGTTTGGAGAAGAGGAGACTGAGGGGTGACCTTATTAGTGTCTATAAATATATAAAAAGGGGGAGTGTCATGAGGATGGAGCCAGGCTCTTCTCAATGGCAAACAATGATAAGACAAGGGGTAATGGGTATAAACTGGAACACAAGAGGTTCCACTTAAACTTGAGAAGAAACTTCTTCTCAGTGAGGGTGACAGAACACTGGAACAGGCTGCCCAGGGAGGTTGTGGAGTCTCCTTCTCTGGAGACATTCAAAACCCACCTGGACACATTCCTGTGTAACCTTATCTAGGTGTTCCTGCTCTGGCAGGGGGATTGGACTAGATGATCTTTTGAGGTCCCTTCCAATCTCTAACATACTGTGATACTGTGATACTGTGAAGAATATAGCTTGACATGAACACAAACGTCTAAGGGGAAAAAAAATATTAAAAATCACAAACCCTTGAAATATGCACCTTTCTGTAATGACACCATTAAATAACATACCTTATCTGTTCAGGATACGGTAGTCACCTCAGCATGAAGATATATGTTTACTGAAGGTAGTACATCTTCTAGATATTTATGCTGAATGTACAAATGAATTACCTGAAATCCACTGCAAATCATACATTCTGTAGTTATAGTCATTGTTCAAGTAATTATGCAGAGTGTAGGTTCTTCGTGAATCAGGCTCAGTGGTACTTTCTGAAAGAAAGAGACAGAAGAAATTTCGGTGTTGCTGCAACTTGTTCTACACACCCGCTTCTTAACCTGACTATTAAAATAAGTGGGTTTTTGTTGCTGGGTATTGATGTGTTTTAGCTAACCAGCCCGAAAGTACTAGCAGTGAGAAGGCACTAAAGCTTTACTACAAGATGAATTCAGCAAGCATAAAATAAAGAACCATCAGTGAGATCCCTCAACAAACTCTTGTGAAAATGAAAATACCTTTTTGACAGTGACAAAAATAAACAGACGACCTCTGGCCCTCATATCTCAGGAAACACATACTTGTACACCTCAAAAACTGAAAAGAAGAGATCTTAAGTGTCTTTCCCTTCTATGCTCACACTGAGAACTTTGCTACAGAGCCCTGATTGCTAATATTTGCATTAGACATCAATTGCAGAGTGGGTCATGCAAAGCAGAGATGTACATGCTCATGCTGGAGTGGTAGATGGACAAGGCTGTTGCCGTGGTTTAAACCCAGCCAGGCAGCTCGTTTACTCACTCCCCCCCCTTCTTCCCCCCACTCCCGGAGAGATGGGGAGGAGAATCAAAAGAATGTAGCTCCCACAGGTTGAGATAAGAACAGTCCAGTAACTAAGGTATAACACAAACCACTACTGCTGCCACCAATAATAATAATGAAAAAGGAAATCACAAGGGAAGAGAACACAACACCTCACCACGCGCTGACCAATAACTCACCCCCACCCCGCCGTGAACTAGCTCTTCTGGGTAACTCTCAGTTACCTCCTGGGCATGACGTGCTGTGGTATGGAATACCTCTTTGGCTAGTTTGGGTCGGGTGTCCTGTTTCTGCTTCTTCCCGGCTTCCCCTCCTCCCTGGCAGAGCATGAGGCTCAAAAAGTCCTTGGTCAGACTAAACATTCTGACCAGCAACTAAAACCATCGGTTTTATCAGCGCTGTTCCCAGGCCAAAAGTAAAAAACTCAGCGCTGCACCAGCTACTAAGAAGGAGAAAAAAAAATGACTGCTACTGCTGAACCCAGGACAGCTGTCCAGGTGAATGAAATGGGTCATCCACAAGTACATGTACAGACTTCAAAAGATACCCTAAAATTAAAGTAGCTGATGTATTTTATCACATATTCTGAAATACTGCTGTCCCTGCTCATGAACCTTTCAGTCGTGAATCATCTGCTTATCATTAAATTCAAACTTCAGAAATGTCTCAAGTAAAAAATCTGAGGAGCAGTAAAATTTTCAGGGAAGATCTAATTAAAAAAAATTTAAAAAAAAATTTAAAGTACAAACTCACAAACTCCTACTGATAAGCTTATGATGAAGTAACTAGTTAAATATATATCCCTCTTGATGTTCTTCACCAAGGTATCTTCTTAATGTTTACTGAAACATCACTATTTTGACTGCAAAATTAAAGCCAAGTTAACTGGGTTACTACGAAAAGATTAAGTGAAACTTTAAATCCAGTTAATGAGTTTGGCAATCAGCTCCAGCACACTGCAGTCAACTTCTATGAAGAATATTTCTTTCTTACTAGCTGCAGTGCACAAGCTATTCTTCCCAAAGTGTAATAATAATAATAAGTTTTGAGTCTTTGTGATTTTTTTTTTTTCCTCTGAAAACAAAGAGTACAATTTTTAAATTCAGGTGTGCAGTTCTCACCCTAGGACCACCTAGTTCTCTACCCAGGACATCTCCCCTGCCCTTTTTTAAATGGAAACCTAAAAACTACCCTCACGCAAGTCTGCACAGTGCAGAAGGGAAGCAATTTTTATTTCAACCAGCTAAACCATTCCTTTTTTGTTACTACCAGTATAAACCAAAAGACTTAGGGCAAAAACAACTGATAAAAACACTCAAGTACAGATGTGGTGACTGATTAACCAAGATAATAACCTGCCCCTATCAGTTCTAAGAGCCCCAGTCTTTCAGATACTTCTAAACAGATAACCTCTTCTTTCATTATGATAAGAAAGAAAACTGCTGCAAAGTCCTTGGGGATGCACACACAGAAAAGCATCTTACAGTAATGCTTACAGGTTCTTTCTCTGCAGGTTAAGTACATATGACAACTGGAACATAGCAGGAAGATACTTACAATAGCTTTTGCAGTTCTACTCTTATTTCCAAACAATAAACACATTGTACAGTACAGATTGTACAGCCATTGCTGCAATAGAAGAGCCATAACAAACAATTATTTTAGTCTAAGGTGCTCCACAAAGGTTTAAAGAATTGCTTGCTCAATTCGATCTGAAATTTGACTGTTTTAAAAATTTACTAGTTTAGATTTCATGCTCCTGAAATTTCTGTGAGAATATTAATTCCTCAGGTTAATTATTCTATATTAACTGAATACTTAATTTGACGGATTATGAACAAGTGTGCATTTGATATTCATGCACAGTTGTCTAGTTGGGAATATCACTTCTCTCCTTCTTAATTGAGTGTCATTTACAATTAGAGGGGCTTCTGAAAGCAACAAAATTCTCTCTTGGAAAAGGAGGAGCAATTTAAGACAGGTGGTTGATGAACAGGTTTAGGGATTTTTCCAAACTGAAGAATGTTTTCCCCCTTGGTGACATACATATTTTGCTGAGGTCTCATTACTAAAAATCAGGACACTATTAAGATTTGTTGGCTGTGTATAAAATTAAAATTTCATTTTCTGTCAACACCTTCCACATAGTAACTGAATATGAAAACATACGCCAAGTTGTAAGGGTATACTCATAAAAGTTCTAGTTGAAATCTTCTCTTCATTTGCAAGATAGGCCACTACCAGTATATTCTTGCTTAACCACATTATGCTACGCACTGAAGATATTCAGCATACATTGAATTCTGCATTTTGCTACTTCTTGTTCAGATTCCATTTGAAAAAAAGTGCCAAACAGGTTTATTTTGACAAAATAAAGTAGTTGTTGACACTCAAGAGCATTTTATTGGCTTTGAATATTGGATACAGGTCAATGTATGTTCATATTTTAGCAAAACAGCTTCTTTCAGTCTTAGGTTCCTCAGAGAGGCTGTGAAGGCTGAATTTTCCTGCTATTTTCACTATTCCAGATACAGACTTATTTTTCTAAATTCTAAATGAGTAGCTCCTCATCTCTACCCCAGCAGCACATACATATTTCCAATGTCATAATGATATACTGGAAATATTTAAATCCTAACACCCCTGTTAGAAAACCAAAACCTAAGTCCTTCTGGGAAGAAGGCTATTAGCCTTTTATGTAAATAGTACTCATTTAAGGTTGATAAACCATTTAGTTTCCATTGTGGATTTTTTTTTAAAATGTCACCCTTTCTCAAGGGAAAAATTGAGTTGGTTTCTGAAGGTGTAAAGCAAGCAAGAAGTTAACTATTGTGTAATGTTAATTATATGACATATCACCATACCAAAATCTAACGTCCTTGACAAATTACTTCTGGTATATGTATTGCTTAATCCCCAATATCAAGGCATATTTTACTAATTTCCATATGTAATTAAAAAAAAAAAAAGTAAGAAATTATATAACCAACTTAAAAGAGGGAGAAAAACTATAAACCCAGTAATAACAGAAGCTTTATTACATGGTCACTGCTACCAAGAAAGCCTGGATGAACCACAAGGAAAAGACAAGTACAAGCATGATGCACAGCAATAATAAGAAAGAAAGGAATAGAGAAATTATAAAAATCAGAAAAGGTGAACAAGTATCGCTGGTTTAAAGTGACAGCAAAACAAGACCAAGAATAATATGCTATATAAGAATGTAATTCAGGAGCAGCATGAGAGATGCAAGAAGGGAAACCCGATTGATTCAGTAGTTACTCAGAAAAGTAAGTGACATTTCAGACTATTTTTTACAAACCTTCCTTCTTCCCTGTTTCTCTTCCAATGTGTGTAAGAAAGCACTCAAATCCCCTCTCCCTTACACTCAAGCCCCCAGTTACTACCTAAGTGACAGCACAGAAATGGAATTCCAGCAAAGAAAGTAAGAATGACTCTCCCAAGGTTCACTTAACCCAGAATCCCATCTATACCCAGTAGTTGATACTGGACACCCAGAAGATACTCTAACTAACAGGTGAGTGCCATGACCCCTCCTGAGGCAGTTCACACAGATGTCACACTCTGGGGCTGCAAAGACTTCCCCAGGGGGAGGTAATCATTAACTTTGAAATCAATAGCTCTGGAATCCCTCTCAAATTTGCCCCCCCCCCATGCAAAGCAAGGAAATAAAAATAGCAGAAGTGTCCTACAGATAGCAATCCACTGCTGATATTTTTTTTTTTTATACTACATGACTCAACATTGGAAATAAGATACATATCAGAATTAAATGACAGTTACAGAACTCAAGGACACACTGCAGGAAAATATTTCCATTCTCTGCCTTTTCCTTCACTAACTAGAAGAGTAACACATCTACACATAACGTGAGGACTACAAGAAACCTGTAATGCAGAGCAAGGTACATGAATACATAGGGAAAAGAGAATAGTTAGAACAGTTAGATTCAAGCCAAAAGACTGTTTGGTCAGACAAATCTATGGCATACTCACAACAAGGCGATTTATCTGCTATATCCCAGATTCAACTTTGGGGAGAATTTCAGCCACAATTTTGATTAAAGTCCTTTGAAGCTAGCTGAATGGAATTAACTACTGCTCACTCTTCATGTAACAGTTCTCTTAAAGAAAAAAAAAGAAAAAAAAAAAAAAGGAAAGAAATCCAAACCCTAAAATCCCACACCAAGTCAAGATTCTTATTTAAACCTTAATTATTGAATCTAGAGCCAAAGAGATTCTACTTCAAAGACCAATTTATGATCCACAGGTTTAAATCCCCTTACAGATTTTCTAGCTTAAAACACCTTTAAACCTGCTGACTTACAGAAACCGGAATAATACAGGACCCCTCAATTCCCAAGAAAACTGTGACAGATCACAGCTGCCAGATTCATTCATCTTGTGGCATAAGTCTCCAAACACAAGGATTGTGCATCAACCAGAAGCCTCTCTCTATTTCAAACATACTGTTCAGTTGCAAGCAGAGTGTTGACATTGGCAAGAAATACTCCTCCACACCACCCAGTCACAAATTTGCTTAGTTCAAGACAGAATGCAGAAAGGGTAAGCCAGGGAAGCCTGTAGATATGACCATTCTCAACAGAACAATGACGAGAGCTAGCTAAAGACCTTCTTTTTCTTTTCAGTTATATATTAACACAGCTGTGAGGAAATATGCAACCTCACATGCCCGAGTCCTTGAAGCACGAAACCATCTCAGCACTCCCAACATTCTTCATCTGCAAATCCAGGATGACAACACGAACTTACTGGACTTCCACCAGTAACCCCTCTCTCTATGGTGGCTTTCTACCAGCCACTAGTAATACCCAACACGTCAATTAGGCATCAGACTTACAAAGTACCCTCAGACACCTTATGGTCATTAACTTCCCCAGCACCTGCTGTGCTTTTCCAACCTCTTCATATCACAGAAGCCCAAGCATTGTATCATCTAATTATGACAGTGATGATCCTTCTCATTTAGTGAATATCTCACCCTTGGAGAACTAGACCTGTGGATGCAGGAACCAGTTTTGTGATCAGATCACTGTAAAGGCCTCCCAGTATAAGGCAGGTGATGACTTGTTGACGGCTTGCTCATGGCAGCAGAATGATACTACATAGTGCACTGTTTTCTTCCTGCTCTCAGCATTAGCTACTCTTCCTCTCACCCTGGGCCTTCCTGCCCAGCTGGCTGGAATAAGAACTGCTGTTACACAAGAGATAAAGGTGTATGGCCATTGTATGTTTCGATCTGCTTTTGCATGGAAACTTACAGGAGAAAAAAAGAAAATACAGGAGATACATAAGTAAAGGGATAAATGGAATCAAGATCAGACAGAACACAGGTTTTTAGAAAATATTCATGCTTTAAGGGTAAACACTTGCTGTTGTAGTCACCTCTTGAATAGCTCCTCAAAGCATAACAATGCTTTCATCAACAGACTTTAAATACAACCCTCAAGGCTACTTTGAGATTCAACTATTTGATGCAACTAGCTCCCTGTGGTTATTAAATATAAAATAAGGTAGCACAATAAGCAGTAGGTATAAGCAAAAACATAGAATTTTCTACACAGTTCTGACTGAAGACCCTCAAGGTAGATAGTGAAGGGCTGCACCCAAAACTTTGCAAATTTAAGTCTACAGTATTTGTCCACACTAGATAGCTGCAAGAGAAGAAGCAGAAGTTCCATGTGTCAGGCCTAGAGCTCAGCCAACAAACCAGAACTCCTCTGGAGTGGCAAAATCTCACAACCTTTCATAGCACTGGAGTCCATCTATCAAACTAATTCTGCGTTGCATTACTCTAAGCTTACGAAACCTAAGTACACTGAGAAGCATGGCAAGGAGAAGAGCAGCAGGCCAAAAGTAAGAATCTCAACTCAAAGTTATCTGTGTATATCAACAGGCATTATTTTTACTCCCTGCACAATACTTGACTCATCAGGATGAAACAGACTTGACTGCAATTACAATGACATTTATCAGAGCAGACTTTGATTTCACACAGTCACATGAGCTACTCCTCCTCCCCAAAGCCCCCCAATTTTGCCACCTTTCATTCTGTACTCAGACCAGCACCTGTACTGACACAGGAGGCATCTTCAGCTGACACACACCCTGAGGGAGTTCATAAAAGCCATAGCATGGTGATAATTCTGCATGCCATCCAAAAGAAATCTTTCATTAAATTAAAATATATTTACTATATAACTCAATGACTGACTCTGAATTGCAGACACTTCTACAGCAAAAAGATTCCTATGCTACAACGTATGAAAGAAGAAAACCCATTTGATTTTTAATACGACAAACCAACTGGTATTAAGGCAGACAAGCACCAGCTCCAGCAGAGTTCAGGCCTGCAGTACTGAATTCTTTCACTAGGTGAAACACATGCACCTTCACCAGGCTGCACGCATACATTTGGTAAGTTATCAAGACCCTTCTCTTTCTCTCCCCACCTTATGAAATTATCTTCTATTACCTCCAAAATTTGCTTTTTTTGCTGTAAGCGAAAAAAGCTGGCCCAAAATAACAGAAAGGAGTCAGCATCTACTGATGCAAGTATTAGCCCAGAAGGTATGTAGAGGAACTTTCTATGCACATAAACAACTGCTGTGTCCATACCTGAACACCCTGCCAAGATTAAGATACACATCTTCACACTTCGGGTGCACCTCACAGATGGAAGACAACCAAAGGTCTAGTCTAGAAAACTTTGCTTCCATAAGTTTGCAGTACTCAATTCTACATATTGCAGCTGCTCAGCTGTTCACCATAACGACACAATAAGAGAGATTAACCTGCAGCTCCGTCCTGCCAGCTGAAAGCAATGCATTACTTAATGAGCAATGTTTCACATTAACATCTAGAGCTACAAGGATAACCTGTAAAGTATAAACTTATCAGAGTCCAATAGTGCATTTCAAATCTTTCCTACTTTTCTGACCTCTGGAACTGTGCTGTATATATAATTTCACTCAATAACGTTAACAAAAGTTGTGCAAACAAACCAAATTAGAGGGAATATAACCTTATCTCTTCAATACACCCTAGGAAATTGACTAACTGGGATTTTACTGCTGATTCTACAGCCTCCAGCTGCAATAATCAAGAAAAATACTGAAAACCTTAATGCTTAGAACTAGTATTTTCCCAACTTACACAGAAATCAAGTGACTTTTAACACCCCCACACCCCTCAGGTGATACACCTTCTTGACCAAGGACCTAGTTTCCCAGAACTCTGGAGCTCCAACTCCATCAGCCCCGTCGCCTGCTGCACAAACTTTCCGCAAAAGCCTCCACTGCATCGGTTGCAAATCCTCCGAGCCCGACAGAGCCCGGCCAGCCGCAGGGAGCGTCCCCCCACCCTCCCCGCCCCGGACTTACTGCCGGTGAGCAAAGCGAGGGGCACGGCTATGGCCGTGACGATGACGGCAAACCCCAGGATCCCCAGCAACCACTTCAGGAAGGTCTGCAAGGAGAAGTCCCATCAGACGGCAGCTGCGGCTGTGCAGGACCCCCCAGCGCCTCCCATCCGCTAACCCCCTGCCCTCTCTCACCCACCTGCATGGCGCGGAGAGAGACCGCGCACCCTTAAGTCTTTGTGCTTCTGCTGCTGCCCTCGCAGCTTTTCTTCGGGGGGGGGAGGGGGGGGCTGGGGACGGTAGCCACTGGCAGGAAGGAAGTACCGCCAGGAGCCGGGGGTTCATGCGAGATCTCGGCTTGCCTGCTGGCTTTGCAGCTTTGCGTGTTGTTGTGCGAGCTGCTTTTTCTTCTTCGGTTCAAACATTAGGAGCGCGGTGAGACGGCTGCACGATAGAAGGGAGGGACCTTTGACACTGAAAAGATTTCTGTAGGAAATCAGATAACGGCCACACAGAGATCCCAGAAGTGAAATGCCTTCGAACGCTAACGGCAAAGCTCCTAATGCTCCGGTAACACCAGCATTTCTGTAAAGTTTCTGCTCTTTGAACTTTCTCTGGCAAGCAAGTCATAGAAAGACTAATAAAATTGCAGGAAGGGCTGGTATTTATTTATTTGGCACTGGTTGTTGGCATACAAGAGAGGTGGATGTGTAAGTTTGCAAAATGGAATTTTAAATTAAGTCCAGAAAACGGAAGTGCAGGATAAAAGTTTAAAATCTAGCTCTGAAGATGACCCTGGTTTATCACATCAGCCAATTCCACTTCCAAGGAGAATTTTGAGTATGTGTTGAGGTATTAGGACTAATTAGTGGGAAAGACTGAATATAACCTGGAAATCAAAACTATAAAGCATTTGATTGTTTAAAAAGCTGATCATCACCAAGTAGTCTTATGCTCAGCTCACTATTGTGTACCATTCACCTTGAAGGTAGTGGTTACTACTACTTATAAATTTATATGATGCTAGCTATAGCGATTTACCTTAGAAATACCATAATTTGCCCTGATAGTGGTTCCATACAGCTCAATGTATGTTTACAATGGAGGATGTAACATGGCATAAATTCACAGATATCTTAATGGTAATTTCTGTGTACTGTTAAGTCCATTTTTATAAAGTAAAATCACAGAAATAGAAGTCTTCAACATTAATTTTCAAGCTAGTATGCCATATATGCTGTGAGATGCATGACCAGAATTTCAGATTGTTTTATAGCCCCTCTTAAATATCTGTATGTTAGTCTGTGCACTCACTCATCTTACCAACAAGAAAAAAAAACACCTCCCCATGCCTTGGGGTGAATTCTTCTTTTCCCAGTGAGTGGGAATTGCAACATAATTCAGCCAATCTCTGCTTTGTTTTCTAAATATCTAAGTAGTGATCATCCCTGCATCTCAAAGTATAAACCTGTCAAATTATAATCTCAGTCTTATGATAAATGTAATGATAAAATGTACCTGAATGTTTCCAAGCTTTTCATAACCAAGTTACTTAATAATTGATATTTTGAGAGATTGTATGCAAGGTTTTTATCTTTCTCACTGGTTAATTCTAAGAAATAAAAAAAAGACCTATGCTGCCAAACCATATGCCTGACTTCTGCTAGTTTCAGTGGGTAGACAATTTTTGGTACCTTTGGAAATCTGGGTTCCTGTGCCTAGATCAGAATGTCTAATAATGTCAGTTCTTCTAACTCTGGTCATACCAGAGAGGCTTATGGGACCTAATTCTGTACTCAGAACCACCTGGGTGATCCAGTAGGAGTCAATATAGCAGAGTATGTTTTCCATTTAGTTGCAATAGTTCCTGGCAGTGATTCTCTACATCTTAAAAAAAATCTCAAGTTCCTCCTGTCTGATCAAAATACCCATGGTCCCCAAAATGACTATAATGGTTGTGCTTGTGGTGCTCTGACAGATTGTCTCTTTTTATGAACCATAAACTGCACGTATGATACATTTACAATATGTTTAAAATAAGATGGAACCCATAGCCTAACTGTTTTCTAGACGTAAAACTCACATCAGGTGCAGAGGGGCATCGCAGCAGTGCCATTTTTTGTAGCATGCCTGTCAAGACCCTTCATACACACCAGGGTATTTGAACTTAGTAAGTTATACCAAGTTTGGGTCCTTGACTGGAAGAAAGTTTAATGTTTGAGGGTGGATAAGACCATAGCCTTGTAGGTAATACTGAAACATGACTCCCTTAAGCAGTGCCACTTGCATGCCTTTATTTGCCAAGAGCAAATTCAAGCCCCCTTATGCAAGCAGCAGCACCACAGGCATTGCAATCAATATGATAATCGACAGCTGTTGCTCCATTGCCTGAGGACTTTGAAAACCATCTATTATTTAAAAGGAACCTTTAGGCCACTGTTCCTGAATTTCTTTACCAATGTACCATTCATGGCATGTAAGGCCTAGAATTATATCTCTCCCTTTCTAGACCACAAAATTAAAACTAAGACATAAAATAGCAATTCTCTAGAGGCTTGAATGCTGCAGCTATTCTGCTTTCTCTCAGCCTGCGGATGTGAGTAGCTATTGCCCAGTAAAGACACTTTTTAAAGAAGTGACCGCTACTTTTTTTCCCCCATGTTTGTGACGTTAACTGAATTTCATGTAGCGTGTATAAGAAATATCCAGCACATACCTTGTTTTTGATCCCAAATGGGCTTTTTCTGTGATTTCAGGATGTGTAAGTCCTAGTTCTGTTGAGCTAAAACGTGTGTTTGGAACTTCTGGGACATGTTCATATCATTTCTGAAGAAAGGGTGTCTTTTGATTCGTGTTCTAGATTGGGACTTAGAAAATTAGAGGTTAAATATTTTTGCTGTGTTCCAGACAAGTTGCATAACTTTGAGAAAGTAATTTATACCCCTGTCTTCCTAAAAGCATGTAATTTGTAAAAATGTGGGAAACCAGTATTTTCATAGCTGACAAAGCCATCTTTAGGAGGTGCTCAAATACACTGATGACAGACATCACAGGAAAATGGATTTGTAACTCAGGAAGCCTGTCCTTCATAGCACTAAATATCCTGGACATAATGGAATAAAACATTTTAAAGACAGTTGCTCAAATCTATGGAAATAGAAAAGTTAACTGTACCATTTGAGCCTTGACCTTATGGACCCAACTTTGTGTAACTAAAGGTTTGTTTCAGTTCTAGAAGCACTTGGAATGAAACCACTGAGTAAAAGTGGGACTAAATAAACAACAGATGTGTATACATTTTTCTCTCCCCCTTTTTAATTTCCATTGGTATTTTGGATGCTATATTTGGGGTTTTTCTTAGTGCAAGGTTCCATTGAGTTTTAATTGTTTCAAGTTGGGATGTTAGAACAGCTTTCTGTTGCTGTGAAGAAGCTGTTCTAGATGCCAAGTTGGGTATGATCAGCCCTGATCTGAAAGCAGAATACTGGTTCTTGTAGTACTTTGGGAGAACAATCTAATCTTATTTGTCCAGAAATTCTAGACCTCAGTGAAAGTTTCAAATGCCTTTAAAACACAAATGGACACAGGTGCTAATTCTTATTCAACAGCACTCCTGCTTCACATCAGCTTCTACTAGGTACTTGCTAAGCCCATTGGCTTTCACTTAAACCACTTGCTCTTTAGGTCCTTTTAATATAGACATCTGGCATAATGCTATTATAGCAAGGGGAGAAAAGGATGTTTGGGTTGTTACCAGAAGAGGTGTGTAACAGTACCCATGGCTATCTGGGAGCTGCAGTTCCTATTATATACCTACAGAAACATGCCCTGGCCATGACTGCTAGAAACACTGAGATGTGCAAGCCAGATGTTCTGTCACCATGATAAGAAGGCTCAGGCTACAGGAATGTTGTGCTTGTAAGTTACTGTACAATGTTGCTGAACACAATACATGGTGGACAAAGCAGTTCTCAGAGGAAGAAGGAAGAAAAGAATACAACACAGATTAAAGTGACCCCAGAGCCATTTGAGTTGGCATTACTTGGCAATCTTATGAAATTTAAAGAAATTATATGGCAGTTTCTACTACTATTAAAATCAAAGCTGTCCTCCTCATTTTGCTGAGAAACCAGAATTTATGCTAGTGAAGAATGCTTGTCTGATCAGACTTGTTTCCCCCTCTAGCTTCATCTTATATGATTTCTTTTTTAGCTAAAGATAATTCAAGGTTCACACAGCTCTTTTCTGAGAATCATTATAGAGAAAATGTGACAAAACAAAATGTTGAGTTTGTTTTATCATACCAAACAAACCACTTCCAAGATCTCAGTGACACTAAAATATTAGAGTAAAATGAAATGGAGTGCAAGAGGCACAAGGGATATATGCATGAAAAGTCAACAGAAAAGAAGCTTGAAAAAATTTATTTAAGGCTATCATTTAATATCCTTAAAGCTTAGCCTTTTTATAACAAAGGTTTTAAGAGGGATATTCACTTCTCAGGCATTTGTAACTGCCAGCCCCTTACAAATAACACATACAGTTTATGATTAAATCCTTTGTGTGTAGAAGTCCACTTTTTAGAAAAATAATTTTATCGTTAAATATAAATGAAGTTACTTCGTCTTAATAAATGGAAAATATAAAGATATGGAACTTTCATTTAAAGTTGTTAAGATACTTATCCCTTAGACAGTAGGTTTTCCATATGTAAACCTTTGGCAACACTAAACTATAGTACAATTATTTCCTGGCATGCAAGGTGACATAGTTTTGTTACACCAAATGCAAATGACAGAATACAGATTTCAGAATCTCTTAATAACAGGCAGTTGATGCAATGAAGATCTTCATTTATCCCATTTTTATTCTGCATTTTTACTGGTATTCTCCCAAAAGGTCCCTGGAAAAAAAGCAGCAGCAGTTAGGACATATTATAAACCACCAAAGATTTATGAAATATGTGTGGAACATATTTTTTCTGTTTAAGAGTTAGCAGATGTTAGTTGCACAGACCCCTCAATGACTCTCTGTAATAACAGACTGAAAAAAAATTCCTAAGGGAAAAGCTTTTGGATAGTTTCTAATGTATTTTTTTCATAGTTTATTTCAATGCTGATCTATAAACACACACAAAAAAGTATTAAAATATTAATAAAACCTGTATTTTAACTATAGTTTCTAAATGTTTTGTTTTTTTTTTTTGAGACAATATTGGTTGTTTCAGATTTCCAAGATCAACTAATTGTTTTGTGTGCTTCAGTAGTAGTCCAAATACGAAAATTAATTAATTTTTACAGAGTGGATATCCAACATTTTAAAAGATCTGGGCACTCATATGTGCCTTAAGTTGGCATTATATCATTTTTGAAATGCTTTGTTAATGTTAACAAATAATTCTTAAATATTAAGCTGTCCCACAGATCTCACATAGAAAATGTTGCTTTGCTAAAAGCATTTGCCTATATACAGGCACACTAAAGCAGGGTTCTTAATTAGTTATCTATCAAGAACTCAGATTACAGTACCCCATTGACAATCCACAATTTAAGCCAATGTTTTATATAACAGTCTTTAAAAAATAATCAATTTGGTGTAATTTTACCCATAAATATTCCTTGATTTCATAATGCCCATGGAAAGGAGAGTTTTATTTTTCAGTAATTTAATATGACCTTACTTCTGGTAACATTCAATGGCAAACCTCCCCTCAAGTTACACAGGAAGTTATTAAATAGGTTCACCACTGATGGAAAACGCAAGTTATATTTGGAATGAGTTCTGTGTCTTATCCTTGTTAAGCACTGTCTGTAACAAAGTTTGTAACACAGTTAAAGATATGTCAATAGTTTAGAGAAAAATTAGCAGTACTTTCTCTATGTGTGACAAATACATTTAAACCCACAATATATTATGAAGAACAATCAAAATTAGGCACCTTTGGGTAACTTTTGTATTAATCAGCCATTTTAGGAATTCTTTGGCAGCCATGTCATCAAGGACTTTGTTGATATCACTTGTGAAAGTGCCATCTGCATGTCTTCGGCCCATTTCTTCAGCCGCAAGAGCTTTTTCTGGGAAACTTCAAAGAGAAGAAATTATCAAACAATTTGCATATCAAAATAAAGAAACTGTTTAGAAGGGCCTTATGACAGGATTCTAATACACTGCACATTTCCACTGATTTTAAGGAGTTAAGAGTTGAGCCTGATGTTATGGCTCAGTGTAGAACGATGTATAATAGAACATCTTTTGAGGCATTATTTTCATAATAGAATAAGGCATGGAAGTCTCCGTTTACCATATGAGGACTTCAGGTGGGTCTAAATTCCTCTCTTGCATTTTTGAAAAAGCCATACATGCAAAAATGTATGTCTGAAATGCCTATGCCAAGCAGACTAAGCATCAATAATATCCATAGTATATTTACTAAGAATCATTATTTAAGAAATATCACTACTAAAGCATTATAGTAATATTTTCAGACTTTTTTTCAGTTTTTTTCTGTTTTAATTGTACGCCAGTCCTAGTTATATACTTAAAATGATACTGCATAAGTGTTTAGATATTAAGAACAGCAACATTTTGGGGGGTTAAAATAACCCAGTATAAAATCTATATGCTGTACAAAAGCATTTTATATTTGGAATCAGATCCTGATTCTTGCTGTCTCCTTTTTTGACCACTGGAAAACCATTATGCCAAGAACCTGATTTAAAAAGTTTCCTCTCTTGTTTCATCCCATTAAATAGACAAATATTTTAATGGGTTCCATTAAGGTGTGCTGATGCTGAAGCACACTGTGCTCTGGAACCAATGACAGGCAGACTGGTTCTTTTCATGCAATAATTTCAGGGAAGGCTATATACAATGTTGACCACAAATAATACTAAGTATTGGAAAGCAGAAGGATGATCTACATTTAATTGTCTGTCTAGGTTTCTGAGCGCAGTTCATCACAGCTAGGTTGTATTTCTGTCTTATGGATACTGAAATACCCTATTTCTGCTTATGAATATAAAACATGACAGAAAAAGAACTGCAAATCTCAACATCACTATGAAGTGGCACCAGCCTCTCCGTTCTCTATATATATAGCTGACAGCTGACCTCATTTATTTAACTCTGTGTTTAGAGGAAATCATCATTATTTACAAAATTTACTTCTACCTATTTAGTTTTCCTTGACTACAACACACAATCTTGTCTTACAGATTGTATTTTATTGTTATTGTTATTATTTTTATATAATGCAAGAGACTTACATAGTACTTTACAGCTATTAGAATATATAATCAAAGGATGAACTGAAGTCCTTGCCCCGAAGAGCTTACAGTCTAAAGGCACAAATAAGTATAGACCAGGTAAAAAGTGGGGAGTGTCATGTGCATGGTGTAGCTCCCAAAATGCAGAGTTGAAAACAGGTGAGTTAGAAGATGTGTGCAGGAGATTGAAGGCGATGACATTTTAATTATATGACTATCACGAAAAAAGGTGTAAAGCCATGAGTACATGAAGTGAATAGGCTTGAGCAATCTGCAATGCGTATGCGAAGAATAAGATATTAATGAAAGAAACCAGAGACATGGGTAGGTCAAAACTGTGGAGCACTGCACCCAGGAAACTCTGAACTATAGCAGAAGAAGTAGAGGTGTCTTAAAAAGGAAAATAATTCATAGTTGTAGGAAGTTGTAGTTACTTTCGCAGCAGCAACTTGGGGAGACTCTGTGGGGCATGGGGAGAGGGAAAAAGTCATCAGTCACTGCTGGGAATGATCAGCAGTGTATAGAATATAGCTGATGATGTAAAAATTTCATCTTGGAAATACTACAGGGGAAAAGATAGACTGTGAAAGGGAAATGAAGAGAAAGTAATTTAAGATGATGCTGACTTGAATCAACTCAGTGATAGATGAAAAGACTCTAAGCAACATTATGTGAAGGGACAGTGGTGGTAGGTAGAGGAAGTTAGAGGTTTAATTTTAGATATGTTGACCTTCAATATAACTTTACCTTTTAGACTGTAACAGCGTAATGAACAGGTTGTTTTAATCTGTATTGAAACTTAATAATGTAAACTGGTAGCCTAACACCCACAGAATATCTTCTTTTACAAAAGAAGAACATGAAGTACAGCAAGAATGATCAAAAATACATCAAGGTTTCATCAGACTTGATTTCTAACCCCAAAAGCAAAGCAAAATTTAGTAATAGGAATGGATTCTTACTCTCTTCTTCCTCGTCCATTCACTAACCAAGCAATGAACTCTTTGGCAGCTTGACCTTCCAAATAAGAGGTGATATCACTGGTATAGGTGCCTTCAGCATGTCTCTCATATTCAGCATGACGCTTGGAGATTGCATTGCTGAAAGAAGAGCAATACTGTAGGAGCAGGCTGCATAAGGACTTAATTTTTCTTTTAACCTTTATTGATTTATATTTCTCAGCCACCAGACTAGTATTTTTTATTAGTGAGAGGGGTTTTTTTTTGCTTCTTAAATTACTAAATTATTATTTTTTTCTTGGTAATATTACAGTTCTGAGGGCATTGCCTGTGCTGAGCAATAGTTTTGTGCAGAGATGCCTGAACTAGTTCTGAACAAATCAAATCAGGTACTGAACGCAATTATAGCTGTATTGTAATGATCATCTGCTAGATTAATTAGCTATGATCAACAATCTGTATTGTATTATACAGACATACTTTTTGTTATCTCTTGTGTTTACCTAAAAATTTGCATTAAGCCACTCCTACCTTCATCTTCATTATTTCTTAGCCAGTCTTTTGAGACATAATTCCTATTGAATTTACATTTTGAATGTTTTGTGAACACCCTTTTAATCATCAATCCGGCCAAGTGATAATCTTGGAACAATGTCAAGCCTGATCACCTTCAGCATAATAAAGACAATTGGTTTCCTCATTGTGCTTCTTTCTCTGGCATAGCACAAGTTATGTCACACTGGCCCTTAGGAGAACAAGCTCCACTTAGAAGTAGATATATAATGGAATATTTTCCACAAATAAGTTCCCTAACATTTCTATTTCAGAATTTGCTAATTTCTATCTAATTTTCAGGGCCTCTAGATCTTTCTATTATTTTTCTTCTTCTTGAGATTTCACCATTCCTCCTAATTTAGTACCATCTGCACTTTTTATCAGCATGTTAACTAGAGTTTGGAACATTTTAAATGAAACATTAATTTTGTTGAGATATGCTGTTCTATTGAAGCTGAAACATTATTACAGATTTGTTACTGATATTGACAGTGTTTTGAACGGAATGATCTTTGTGATCCAGACTATGGTCTTTGGAATTTCTGACAAAAGGAAGAATTAATATAGGTGTTTCAATCTGATTAGCAAAAATGTGGGGTTTCTGTATTACTTGTTTCAAATTTCCAATTCCCACAAACTTCTCCCAAAAATATTGTCAAGAAACAAAATTCTGGCCTCCATCAGGTCTTACATTCTCCTTTCCTGTAATAAGCAGTTTATGTAACATGGGACTGAATGCTTAGGGCTGAGTATATTTTATCAGCTCCCAGCAAATTGGTGCCTGGCCATTTTCCTTTCATTAATCTTCTCACTTGTTTTCTTTTCCTCAACAGATTTTTTTTTTTTTTTTTTTTTCCCTTCAGCCTTTCCTGTACCAAGTTTTTCTCTTTAGGTTATTCTCAAATCACTTTTATTACTTGAAATGTCCTTTTCTGAAATCTGTTCTCATTGTGTTGTATTCCTCGAAGCCACTGCACATAACTATAGAACACAGGTACAGGATTAAATAACAAAGAGACATTTCCTCTTTCCTTTTAAAAAGCAGGTGTGTGATGCTATCTTTTGATAGGTATTTCTTAGATTATGGTAACATTGTAAATAATACTAGTTGTTTTCTTTCTTGTTTAACAGAAAATTTTCTCAGAATCTATTTGAGTAACAAGTTGTGACAACTAGAATACCTTGAGAGTTGGTCTGGGAATTTGTCATTTTCTTTGGCCTCCTGTCCTTGTTGCCTGTAATGGAATTCCACAATCATTAGATCGTTATTACCAATATATTGCAGAGTATGCATAAGCTGATGAGATTTTATTGGTTATTATTTAAATAATTATGATAAACGACCATGACTGATAGAGGAATATTATAAATAATTTCAGGCTTATGAATTTAAATTAGTACAATATCTAGAAATTGTTACTTTATACTTTAAAGACTCAGAGATTTAAAAGCATTAATATCATAGATTTGTTAATTCTGTGGGCAGATCTGTAGAACAGAGGGCATAGACTTACATGTTTTTACATTATTCTTGCTCTCAGTTTGGTAGCTTGTGTTTAATCAAAGAGTACTTTCAAAACCATGCTAACTCATGCGTTAACAGTATACTTGTAACGGTAAAGTATCCAGTGGTCAACTTAAACCTTAGTTTCCTTTTCACAACGAAACTTCAGGATTAGAGAGTCCATAGATAGGAAAGTTTTATTAAGGCCTAATGGCCCAGACCTTTACATGATATTTACGTATCTTATTCCTATTGAACTTAATTCACTGAAACAATCTGTCCCGAATAGGCTGAGATAGGCTTTTTAGATGGTGCATCAGGTAAAATTCACTCAGTTTATCCAAATCCTTTTGACGATTTTGCACATATTCCCCATTTCTAATACTGTGTTAAAATTATATATAAATTTTCCTTAAGTACTTATTTGAGGATTACACGTGGTCTGTGATGGGAAGTTAAAATCAAGAAATTGAATTCAGCTAGATTTTTAGCTGTGTCTGTATATGGACTTCTATAGCAATGTGACCAAAATGCTTACCCATTTCTTTTAGTGCTCATTAACCATTGCACAAAGTCCTGAGCTCGTCTAGTGTCCAAGTACTTGCTGTAATCACTGGTGAATGTGCCCTGTGAGTGACGTTTCACTTCATTCGGCTGTCTAGATTCATCTAATGGTTCAGACTGGGAAGCTTTGAGTGATCTGTGAGAAGTTTAGTAATTGTTAGTTGGCAATGGTTATAGTACATTCTACAGGTGCGTTGACTTCTCTTAAAAATTCTATTTTAAACTCTTACAAAATGAAGGCAAATGACATACTGATCACTAGCTGGCTAGTAAAATGAATTAAGATAGCAGATTTGATACTACACAATTAAAAGATCATCTTGGGTTACTAAGGAGCTATTGTTTGTAATACCAAAAACTTCTGTGCTATACTTTGCAATATTAAAAACTGGTAGTTTAAGTATTGTGTAATAGTATAAAAAAAAAAATCTTTAAGTCATAGTATATTTTGCTTCAAACTATAAGAAAACAAACTTAAGGCCAAGCGTTTCTAGGAGTTTGATCTAAAGATTTTACCTTGATTTCTCCTCTGTATCCTGAAGAGGATTTTGCCAGCTGCCTTGAACTATCATTAAAAGGAGCCCAGCAACAAAATAAATGCTTTTCATTTTCATTGCCTGTCAAAACAGAAAAAAGCAACAAAGAAAAATGTAATCATCTTTACATATGTCTGAATAAATTACATTGAAAAGAGACATCTTTAATGCTGATCTAAACTTACAGATATTGAGACCTTTGAGGATGGGGCCTATGTCCAGTGGATGGAGACTGCAGTGCCTTGGGTAGGCATTCAAAAGATACAGTCTCTGTTCTAGTCTGTATTCTAGACTGAAAGGTGAGCTTAGAGCAATTGTATCCTCACTTTTGCAATATGAGGATAAAGGCCTGTATATCCTTTGCTCTGTGTTCTGCTGACTGCAAGCATTAAATCTCTTTCAATAATATTGTTTTTTTTTTTTTCCAAAACTAGGGTATTTGTGTTAGTTTCATTTTTTCCAGCTCATTCACTAGAGAAAAAACAAAGCAAGTCTTTGTCAAGAATACTGTCACATTAGCTGCTCTGCATTCTTCTGGCCCTCCACTCTCCTTTTAAAAGTTTGTTTTGAAATAACAAAAATTGCAGTAGTAGGCCTCTAGACTTAATAATGACTTATTGGTAAGTTTGATTTCTTATTAAAAAACAAACTACCAAGCCATGCACTGGCTTGTGTTCAGTTCATTACACGGTATGTCAAGTTTTGCTTCTTGCACTATTGACATAATACTTTTATTTCAGCCTGAGGGCTTCCATTATGGGGCTACATAGGATATAAAAGATATGGGGTGTATACTTTATATTATTGGTCCTAAATCATACCAGAAAATATTGTATCCCAGATGCAATTCTTACTGTTTCAGGTCATTCTATTGGCTTCAACCATGTAAGAAAAATGGCTACATTATTATATGTGTCTTCAACATGTGCACTGTAATAACTTGACTAGTTTCACTGACTTTAATGTGAGATTATTCAGAGTAAACTAGAGTATTACAGTCTGTACAAATGCTTTGGTGATCCACAGCCAAGCTGTTACCCCTTACTTGCATTAGTGATTCGTTTATTCGTGCAAGTAGTATGGTTATAGATTTTAGTGAATAGTCACGAATAAGGCATTGTCTAATCCCCTAATTATGTGTGCTACCATTTTCATTATTTAATGTAGTATTATTAGTCTGTTGGCACATGATGTAGAAAAGCTGTTGAAAAAAGAAATGCTGTTCATGTTAGGGTCAAGAAACCCTGTGCAAAAGGGACTATGAGCAGCTAATGACTGATAAGACTCAGGAAATGAGAGGAAATCTACTTATACTGGTCTAGGTTGTTAATTTTTAATTATTTTGGACCACTTAAATTTATGGACTGAATGTATAGAAAAGGAAGTGAATTTAAAATTTGGGTAGGTACTTTTGACCTTGACAAAGAGGTTGAATATGCAATTTATTCAATGGCAAATGCACATTCATTGAGTGATGAATAGTAAATATTCATTCTAACTGTAAAAGCAGTATGGATCACAATATTAATCAGCTGTAAAGCAACAGAAGTTGCAATGAGTTCACATCAGCAAAATGTCACTAGAAATAATTTCATCATGTACTTGGCCTGATACTTGTGTATTTGCAAGAGCACTTCTGCCATCCATGACACTTTCCTATGGAATTCTATAGTACAGTCTGAAAAACAAAGGGAGGTAGAAAACATGAGTGCACTGAAGTAAAGCGGTAGATGGCAAAGTAAGACCCAATCAAAAAGCACCCTCCCCACTAAATGTAATCTCTGCTGAACCCCTACGGCTCCACTGAGGAGTGATTGATTGAAATTCAAGGATGTATAAAATAAGGCAGTCTGAGCAAAAACATACCTGTTCTGTATTTTCACATGTTGTCACAATAGGCTGAATTTAAATACATTATGGCCTGGAGGAAACTATAAGAAAGTTATGAAGGAATGATGTGTATGAAGGAATGATGTGTAGGGAAGGTGCAGATTACTTTGTCTTGAGATTTAGAGCTGGCTCTGCACTGAGCAGTGAAAGTGTGTGTGTGTGTAGGGGGGGGGGGGAGCGTAGGGTAGAGGTGGCCATAGATAAACATTGCTGGAAAAATAAACTTCTACATCAAAAACCTTACTGTCCCAGTAGTCTGCCCAGCTTCAGAGCAGGTTTTCAAGAAATCTGTTTCTTCTGTCTATTTTAAAATAACTTGGAGCTGCGAAGCTTGACTGTTGGCAGATATTTTACCAATGGTTAGGAAGAGTGCATTGCTTCTGGTACTCTGGTAAGCCTGACTTTTAAAGGAATCTTAATGAATAATATATATGTTTTACTAGAATAACTCAGTGGCAGTATCAAAATACTTAAAGCAATCAAAATATTAATAAAATCTTAAAACAAGGAAAGGAAATCAATGACTATAATTTTTTTGTTGTTTTTTATTATACTATTAAGCAATGGAATCAATTTCTCTCTCTCCACCAGCAGCCACTGCCAGTGTTGCTCATTTTTTCATCAGTGCTTATGGAGACTCTTTTCTGCCTTCTCTAAGGTCTTGATATATGAAATTTTATTCCTACACTTGCACATATCTTGCTGTAGTACCAGCAAATGCTGTAGTGGCCATCTAGTTAGTCCTATTATATCCCTAACTGTAGTACCGAACACTGTTTCATTTGGAGCTGTAATTTGGTGGTGCAACACTGACATCCAATGTCTATCCCAAAGAATGCATAATTTCACGTTTCACAGGCTTCCAACAATGGAACAAAAGCTCTCTCTCTTCTTTGGGTGATGACACTGCTGTGATTATAAAAATGGTTTGATTGTAATGCAGTGACCCCCATGCTAGCTGATATGGCTGCAAATGAATTAATTCAGACACCAAATAGGGTTTGGTTATTGCACCATACATAAGTGAATTTGCCCTGATTAACAGTATGTTAGCAGTTTGGTATAATTTACTTAACCTAAAACACTAAATAAAAACAGTTTACAGCTGCCTGTAGCTTTGTTAAACCATGACACAGGTTAGGCATAAACCTAAGCCACTGAGAGGGAATGAAAGGAAAAATCTAGTCATTAATCCAGCCTCCTTATAGTAATACTAGATACCAAAGCTATTATTTTGTGAGAAATTTAGAATAAACCAGATTCAAAGCCCACTGTAATCAGTAAACAGATCTTTAGTGATTTCAATATATCATGGATCTAACTCTTATGCCTCAGGCCCATACAGCTTTCAGGTGTGAACAATTCCACTGGCTACTTTATGATTGAAGAATATGTTTAAAATTAAATGCATGTTCAGCTTCTTTGTAAATTTTTCAAAATCAAAATCTGGGGAGATTACTAAAAAGAAATATGTATAAATACATTTTTTTGAAAGTAATACAATTTCAAGTAAGAATCCTTATTAATAAAATAAGCATTTTCAAAAGGTATTAAACTTCTGTCAAATATGTTCTTTTAAAAATTAAGAATCAGTTTATTTTCTTCAGTATTTAGTACTTGCTATTGGTAACCCAAACCAGTAACAGCATTTTTTTGACAAGTTAAAGAAGCTACAGTATTTAAAGAAGAAATTGATATTTTATTCTGAGGAACACAAACATGTTTTGTAGAGAAAAAGATGATCAGCAAAATAATATTTGTTTAGTTTATTTTAGCTAATCAGTCACTTCCTGATCAGAAGAAAGGTTTTATTTGCTCTACGTTATTCAGGTCACCTGTAGATACTGCTAATAAGATAAATTCCTATCAACATGAAACTGTTTGCAAATAGCAATTATCTCTAGTTATAAAGAATCACTTTTTCAGGTAGGTGTATTTTACATCTAATTTACCTAGCATGCTATAATGCCTCGTGGAAGCTTCTATAAAATATAGTGGTTCTAGTCTAAGGAGTTCCATAGTAAGATGGAAGACTTAATTAAACATTGTAAAGTAATCACAGCAACTATTGAAAGGCTTTACTTTTTACTTTTGTGCTATAAAATTTCCCTTTCAGATTTTACAGTGATATGAAAATAATAGTCGCTTGAGACAAACTAATCTAAAAGTAGGGCAGTGGAGTGGCATTCTGTAGGGTGATGGAGTGGCAATCTATCTTGGACAGTTTTAAATCAGTGACTATACAAACCCACTTAATTTGTTTGCATTCTGCCAATTTAGTCCCTATTGATTCATATTTAAGCAGTATATATAAGGAGTGAATATTTTTAAACTCATGTTCATTAAACATTTCTACAGAAGATGCTAAAGATAAAAATACAATACTCAATAATTTAAAATCTTACTACAATGCATGTCTTTCATGTTCTTATGGTTAATCTTCCTTTCTTCAATTGCTTCGGCAACCCAAACTGTAGATTTCTCTTTTTTGGATCAGTCTCTGTTGAACTAATTCAATACATTAAAAGACTTAAATGATGATGTCATTAACTCCAAACATCAGTGAAGATAACCACAGAAGAAAACACCAGTTTGCTGAAAGATCCTGCACCTCTATTGCAAACTTTGGGCAATACAATTCAGATAATGCACTTAGCCTGCTCAGACAGATTGTACTGGTAGTTCATATCAATCTTACCTTTTTGTACTTTGAAGTGATATGTAGCAGTTGCAGAAAGAGCTGCTACTCTCTCTTCTGGAACTATGCAAGCCTTGAGGATCCTGAGATCTGCCTAGCTGCCTCTTTTGCACAGACTTATATATATACTGTTCAGCTCTAGTAAGCATTATGAGAGTGCATCATTGCTGACAGTTTCCTTATTCAACTTAAAAAAAAAAAGTCATCATATTTGCTATTCATTTCATTTGATAATTTTACAAGCAATTTCACACATTCATTCTGCTTACTTTATGACATCAATGCTAACATGGATTTGCAAAAGGAGTGAGGTAGCTATGTCCAAAGAAGTAAATATCAAACAGAAGGGCATTAGGATGACAAACAGTGGGCTTAAGGTGCTTGGAATTAAGGCATCAATTTCTGCAAATTCTGATTTGACACATTTAACATTTAGAATCCCAGTCCTGTTGATATCAATAGCATCAACTTTTAAATCAATTTTAAATCAAGGTTTATAAATTTAATGCACAGTTAACAATAACCAACATAACTCCCCCAAAGCCCTTGAATGATTCTTCAAGTAATCTCATACAAATATAATGAACATGAAGAGATGTGAAGTACCGCAGTGATGGCTACCCACTATGCAAAGCCTGGCACAGGTCAAAATCTAACGAAAATATCTGATTATCCTTAGATATAAAATTCTAACTTTGCAAATTCTACTGTATAAAAATTCATGTCCACTTGAGACCTATATGCCAAACATTCATTATAAATTGATTAATTTCATATAAAATGAAATATAAATTCATTATTGCAAGACAAGCCTTTTGCTCTAGTCTCCATTTCCTACAAGGACAAAAATATCTAAAAACCAAAACAGATTTGAGCTTTGTGGCTGTGTATGTTCTATGCAACTATTGCCAGCGTCCTAAACTATTCAGTCATAGGGGCAATTTCATAGCTGTGGTGGGGCAGCACTGTTCAGTCATGTGGTGACCACAGGGAGGAGAGGTTGACACAAAGCTTGTCAATGGTCCTGGCAGATGAAAAAATCTGCCAGTCAGAAATACGGGTCTTTTATCCTGTCTATGAAGATACAAGTGAGATAGCCCCGTTCGAGAAATTCCTGGAGAGGTTTTCCTTTACAGACTTTTTCATACATTTAAAATGCAAAAGGGCACAAGCCCTGAAATATTATTATTACATATGTAAGGTGCTAGGCAGTCCAGGAGACAGATAAAATATGAAGGACTCCATCTTCAGTCCTGCTCAGTAGAGGAAAGGGTCTGGAATCACAGTGAACATCTTCCTGAATGTTAATGACAGCCTGTGCTGCAGTCTGGTGTGGTGTGTAGTCTAAGTTGTGGCAAAAAGCATACATATTACAACAAACCCTTTTATTTCCCCTAACACTGCTCCATGAAGCCAGCAAAGAATCTTCTTCAGTGAGGGAATTTTCTGCTGGCTTACCACAGCCTGATTGGCATAGCCCATATGATGCAATTGAGGCAGCTTGTACATGTAATAAACTTAGTATTAGGGTCGCAAACAAAATTTAGTGGATCCTTCCTATAGCTCTATCCTAAATACCTTACTGTAGTAATACAATATTTGTTTAGGGAAACACTGTCTCACTACACAGTCCAAAAAATATTTTTTAAATATTTTTTTCTTGTGTTAGTGTAATAGAGTAATTTTTTTCTGCTCTGGGATCCATCTACTGAGATTCATGGTGCATTTTTGTCATTTCTATCTATAATGCAAGTGTCTACTAATGCTGCTGCTGAAAACTTAAGAGCACAGCTTCTGTTCCTCTCAACATTGCCTTCTGTTTGTACCTTCAGTCACTTATGAGAGCCTTCTTTTGCCTTTTTATTACTTTTATTTTTAATTACTGCTTCTTTTCCACATGATCTGATCCCTATGTCCTCTTTCTTCCTGCTCTTAATTGTATTTTTCACATCTGTTCAAAGTAATAGATTCCCAGTCATTGATTGGCATAGGCTAAACAAACTTCTATAAGTATTTATCAAACTTGGCTTTTCGGATTTTTTTCTCTGAAACGACCAGAAGTACCATCTCCATATACCAGTCTTCCCTAGGCAGACAACTGCGTAACTTGTAAGAGATGGTGCCAAAGGAGGCAAAGTAAGCCTGGAAACAACCTTATACCCAAAATCTACTTATTTTCATGATATGCCTATTTCACTGAGATACTTTGTAGTTTTTTGCCTCAGAATTACTTTTTAATCTACTTTCTATTTAAATTTTATGAGTATTATATAGGGGATGCAAAATCACTGTTTAAATATAAGTTCAACACCAAGTGTTGGAAGTCACTGTCTCCCTGAAGTTGGTAAGCTTTGCGGCTCTCCGAGAGAAGGCAGGCTCCCCAGCCCTGCAGTACCCCGACGGGACAGCAGATGGTGATCAAAGGGCCGTGTAGACCTTGTTTTAGACCAGGATGACTCATAGACACTTGTTGAAATAGATTGCTACAATTATTTCTCTGCTTGTTGAGTTAAAGATACGTAGCTTTGAAACAGGCAACATAGGCTGTGAGACAGTATCATCCCCTCCAGGAAAAGGCAGTTCTTTTTGTTTAGCTGTGTTTTATCTTCTTGATTTCAGAAAAAAGTATATGAGACATAGCAGCTCAGTACACCTGTTAAACAGGCTGTATCATCTAGCAGGTCATCTAGAATCTAGGAGACTGATTACTTGTTTTGCAAGTGATATACGGACAATAAAAAGTACATGAAAAAACTGAACTGCCATCAAGAACAATGCAACCTTCAGTTGCCATAACTGAATATACAGCAATACATTCAAAAGCACAGCAAGCAAAAGCTACCAAGCAGAAGTAGCAAATAGTAACTAGTGTATGAAATATGAATATGTACTATTTTTTCTCTCAGATTGTAAAATAAAATAGGTAGATGGCACCTTTTGACAAAATTTAAAGGCAACCTCACTCTCCTCTGTATTATAGTTCACATATGAGACACTTAAACTGAGTCAGATTAGAGACAGAACCTGAAAGTTGACCTGCCTTCAGGAAAGTATCATCATAATCTTTTTCATGATTCACTTGGAGTCATTAAAAGATCTTTATCTTGAGTTCACTGTATTTGGAGTTGCTCAAAATTTCCTGCACCATGGTCTCAGTACCAGGTAATGGCTGCTATTAAGGACAGTGTACTGCACTCACTGAACAAAAAGATCTGTGGGGAAAGTTACAGAAGAGGTACAATGAGGGGCAGAATTCTTACCAGTTGCACACTGAACCTGATGCTCTAGCAGTAACAGTTCCAGTTGGCATAGCTTTTCAGAAAAATAGGACCAATGTGTTAGCAATAACTGGCTAGCTGCTCTGAATATCATAATTTTTTGGGATGTTTCTCTCAACTCTTTTACTGTTGGTACAAGAAAAAAATAATTTTAAAAGTTTAAATTGTAAAGATTTGAACAGTTTAATGAATTAGGAAGTTGCTGACTTTTGAAAGTAAAAAAGTAAAAAAATTCCCAGCAAATGCTTTCAAAAAAGTAACCCTCCATTTTTTTGTGTATTTCTTCATTTCATATTTGTTATTATTATCGTATTATCTTATTATAAATTGCATATTTAAAGAACATGTGAAGGAGGACGATGTATCTTGGGATATGACTACAGGCCCACACCCTTTTATTTATTACATTGCACAGAAAGCATTCTCTCCCCTACCTTGTCAACCAAAAGTTCAGGGGCTGTGCGCCCCCTTTTATTTTCCTATCTTTGTTACATGATAATCAAGAGAGTCCTGCATTCTCCTTCTGAGAATTAGTGCAACATATATAAGAACATATGTGTAAGCACATACATATATAAAACATGCATCATGTTAGATACATACATGTGTGCATATACATTACACACACAAATGTGTGCATATGTATGTATACAACTCCATGGTTACACTTTGGAGAGCAAGAATGGCTTTCTGAAATGGAGGATTAGGTCCGGTCTCTAAGCCTTATGACAGCATGCAGCTCCATGCTTACTGCTGTGGATTCAGATGGGTTTGTACCTCAGGAAAGACAGCTATTGTAACTATGCTGTAGCCCACTGTCTCCTCACTAAATTGGAATTGCTCCATTTGAAGTCAATGGAGCTGCATCAATTTGCGCAAGCAGAAGAGCTGGCCAAGTCTGTACTAGTTACTTACATTCTGAGAAGACAATGTTCATAATTGAAAGTAATACCAAATGCTCTAGCAAATAGTATGAATTATTCAGATTAAATATAGAGCCTTCAAATGACTCTATAAAATGCTCTAAACAGCTGTGCCTTGTAATTGGAACTGACTGGCAAACTGCAAACTATTGAATGTAGTCTGAATTTGACTTGAGTAAAATGAGTATAACACTAAACATATTCTGGGGCCTGGCTGGGCTTATACTTGGTTTTATACTAATGCTGTTTTCAGGCCTTTTCTTCTTTGCAGCTGCAGTAATCCTGAGTGAAGCAAAACGTGTAGCTCCATGTTTGAGGTATGAGGATTGCATGTTCGCTGATATGCACAACTTGCACAGCATGAATGAGGTAGATGATGAAAATAGGTGTTTGGGAATGAACGGTTTGGAGTTGAACCACTGTTTTTCTACTATTTACATACACTTTGGTTCCTGGAATAAAGCAGTTTTTGTCTTTCAGCTCTAGCTTTATTTTACAAAAGCTAAATAGGATTCAAAGTGGAAACAGATTTGTAAAGAACTCTATCTATGGCGACTTATCTAGGGCCTGTCTACTAAATTCAAAACAACAATGTCCTGCTTTAAGAACCTTGTATACCTTATTTATACAACAGATATTTGAAGACTAAGTTTCATTGTCTTTGGGGTACCTGAAGTGTGAGAGTCTCATTTGAGAGAGAAAATAGGAGCAGAAAGTGCTCAGCATTTTCTGAAAACCAGATCCTCTAAAATATTTGACAGTAGGAAGCAAAATTTGAGGATATTCGTTCATCAGCTTAGAAAATCTTGTCATGAAGGCTCTAATTTCTTAGTTTCATAAGTTGTGTCCCAGTGTTGGCTCTTACATACCATATTCTATGTCTGCAGTATAGATATATATACATTTTATTCATATGTAAGGCTAAACCTTAAACATATTTTTGTCAGCTTCAACTTGTTTTCTTAAGACAAGCCCTTTCACCTTGAACTGTGTTTAAGCTCTGTTACAGAAGAGCCCATATAGTAGATTAGGTTAAAAGGAATGGGGCAAATAACTGTCCAGTGAAAGTTTGTGGTGATGCTTATAACATGGGTGGTGGTTGTAGACAGCAATGCAGAATAGAAAGTTTTCTTTCTAGATAAGAAAAGGCTCGAGAGGATCTTATCACTAAATGTAAATGTCTGAAGGGACAGTGTAAAGAAGATGGAGCGAGACTCTTTTCAGTGGTGCCCAGTGACAGAACAAGAGGCAGCAGGCACAAACTGAAACACAGAAGGTTCTGTCCTAACATGAGGAAGCACTTTTTTACTATGAGGGTGACCAAGCACTGGCAGAGGTGGCCCAGAGAGGTTGTGGAATCTCCATCCTTTTAGATATCCAAAAAACCATCTGGACATAGTCCCAGGCTACTGGCTGTAGGTGGCCCTGCTTGAGCAGGGAGATGGAATGACCTCCAAAGTTCCCTTCCAGCCCCAACCATTCTGTGATTCTACAATACTGCAGTGGTAGGTTTGAAGTGCTCTGCACCATTTCTAATGAATGACTGCAACATTACCTGCTACAGGGTTGGATTTTTTTGACACTCACTGTATCTTAGGACATTTTCCTGCAGGTCATCAAAATACATGATTGCTCAATCATAAAGCTTTCAGGTTAGACACTGCTCCAGCAAGTCAGAGTAAATGTCACACTCTGCTGAAGAAGTAGTCCCATTCTTTGGAAGAGCACTGTGTAAGGCAAATAAATTAAAAACATTAAAAAAAATGAAGCAAAACTGACAGCAGCATGATGCACTTATTTTTTTCATGCTTTATCCCCACAACTGCTCCCTCAAAGCCAAGGTAAATGCTGCACAGTTTGGAAGATGTGTACTCTGATTGCCTTAGGAAACAAACAGACATAAGGGCAGATTAATAATAAAACAGCTAATGCATCCCTTAGGAAAGAGGTACCTTCTGTTATTTTATTTGACACATTTTCCTGAAATGTGCCTCATTCCAAATACTTCCAGAAGCTTCTGACTAAAGACCTGTGGGCAGGGTGTGAGAAACACATTGCATAATTTTATTAGTTGTAGTATCCACAAAGGGCCAATTTATCTAGCCAAATTTCCAGAATTTATAGGATTTTCAAAAGTATAAATAGAAATAAAGCTGTGGAAATTTAAAAAGAACTTAATATATTAAAATTTATGGGAGGCTGATATCATACGTTTTTGAAAATTGCTCAAGACTCCCATTTTAGACATATTCAGGTATCTAAAACCTTAGGCATCTGTGATAAGAGCTTGATTTTTCTCTCTTTTATCACATTTCTGCATTGGTTTTTGTGGCAGTTTAAGAAATTGAGAGTTAAATCTCAGTAATTTTAACTGAATTATATTCCTTATTTGTAAAATAACCACATTACTGAGACTACTGTTGTGTGCAGCAAATGCACATAGGACCGTATAATCAACATCTAATTAGCCCCACTTCATGTTATATTTGCTTAATGTTAATTTTGTTAGAGCTATAATTTTTTCCTTTAACCGTTATAGCAGTTGAATTTTAATTACATTACCAACAAAAAACTCATTAACATCACGTAATTGGCAGCATTTCCAAAAAAACCTGAACTAATTGAGTATTTTCTGAAGACTTCCCATCAAAGTATAATTTAACCATTACAAACAGCTTGGCAACTACATTTACATAAAGATGTGTCTGAGGAATGTTCTCATGTGTGGAAAATTAGATTTGATATTGCCATTAACAAAATGAAAGAAGCTGTTACATAGCAAATCACTTCCACATTTTAATGATTTTGGCTAAACCCCATGTTTTTGTCAAGAGGGTCAAATGAAACCCCTTGCTTTTCCACAAAGAAGCAGTACCCAATCTCTGACTGACAGTTAGGAAGCAGCTTGCTTTGTGGGAAGGCTGCTCCACAATCTTTTTCAGGTTATTCTGTACTCCCACCGGCTAATAGCAGAGATGAGTTACTGTCTTAAACAGAAATGGTTCTTATGCAGCAGGTTAACTCAGAATTTTTTAAACATGTGACCAGGGAATAATTTCACTTACAATGGATCTGTTGCTAATTATTTTGTTCATATTTGTATATTATGACATGACTGAGTTGATTACTAATCAAAAGAATACAAGTATTCCAATCACTATTAGCCTCTAGCATTTTTAAAAGACTCCCTAAAATAGTTTCACTGGAAAACAAAGCAAAGAAAGCCTGCATAATCCTTTGATCCTTCCCCTCCAGTCTGGGATGAATGACACTGAGATTAATTTGAATGCCAAGGTGATGATTAAAAACAGGCTAATATGGTTCACATATTCTGAATACAGGGAGAAAAATGCTGAGATGATATAGCTATCAGGAATGTCCTCCTTTCATGTTTAAATCTGAACACTGAGAGTTTTGCAGAATCAAGATTTCAAAAAAGAGTTGGAGAAAATTTGAACACAGCATTCAATAGTCTCAATAATTATCCAAACTTTATCTTTAAATATTGTGTGTTCCTATCCCTGTTTGGATTTTTTCCAAGAAATTAGAAACAAATTTTGTGAAACCAGTTCTTTTTAGGATGCTAATTAGGTACTTGCACTGATTTCTTTGTCCTTACCCGTTTTACAGTTGTAGTTAACAAATGCAACTGGCAGCGTGCCTTTGCAATGGACCACCTATCTTTGGATTACAGAACGTAAGTTTAAGCAAGATGGCAAGAAATGCACATGGCGTTTTACATTCTGATTTTATTTTTTCTATCAAACGGGTTAAATGTGCAAAAACATGTATTAGCATAACATGTGCTAATATACAATATCAAAAGTGGATGTAAACATCAATTTAAAGCTTCAAAGTTCCTGTCATCAATTCACCTGAAAACTATATAACCTGGGCACTGTTATTGTTGCATTCTCCCAGAGATGTATCAGATGCCTTGGCATATTCTGAATAGTCTACTCATTCTGACAAAGAAAAACATCGTTTGAGGAAGTGGGTCATATGTGTGTAGAGATGTTTGCTGGAAAGGCCTGGAATTCCATGGTTCTGGTCAGTATACCACTGAAAAAGAAAAAAAAAAAAAAAGCCATAAACTCCCTATGTTATGCTTTCAATTCTGCAATAGTTAATCAATACAAGAACTTTATTACCATATAGAAGTGGATGCCTCAAGAAAACTGAGGGGCTTGCTACTCTTCTTTCTTTTCATCACTTTCCAGTATGTTCATATTGCTGAAAAAAAGTTTCTAAACCTTCTGTAATCTAGTAGTAATCATTACTGCCTCAGTACTGACAAATCAGTTGTATCAAGTCAGGCAAAAAAGCTTTGAGATGCCCTTAGGGATGACCTGCTGTGTGGCCTTGGCAGTTAGGGTCACAGTCTTGCTTTGGAATATTGAGCTCTAAGCAGCAAGCTTTCAGCTAGATGTTGTGGGATTCTGTTCAAAACATCCTGCATTACATCAGGGCCATGAACATTATGAATCGTGTACTGCAAATAAAACACATATGAATTCTGCTGACTCTTAGAAGTAACTGCCATTCCCCCACAGCTTAACTAGAATGATTATATACAGTATTCCAGATACTTGAGAAATAACAATAGTTTGCTAAATATCAGTGAAGGAGGCAGAGAAAGTGGAATACACAAAAGGGCCTACAAACCCGAAGTACAGAGGGATCCTTGTGTGATCCCTTTTTGGGAGGTTCATGGTCTTGGGAAAGTAGACTCAGGCAGAAGGCCAGTATGTTTGATAGCAGGCAAACAGTTTGGTCATTAGCTCTGATTAAAAAGGTGCAGAAGCAGACCTTCACGTGTAATTCAAAACTACCTTTTTCTTGTTCATTCCTCATTTATGTCCTCTAACCTCTTGCTTATGTGTTTTTCTCTGCCTGCACCGCAAGCAAGTTTTGTGGACAACTTGTGTATTTTCTAATGCTGCAAATACTACTTGGGTACCTTCTACGCTTTTTGTGCGTTTCGGCTTGTGCTTGTGGTAAGTATGTCCAGTAAAAGATAGAATCCATCAGACCAGTGATGGTTTTGTCCCCAGAAGCCAGCTCCTTCATCTTTCTCTCTTCTACTAGCTATCACAACTTTCATAAGGAGGCTGGATTCTCATTCTTCTCCCTGGCTCATTTTAAAAGCCTCAACATTATTCTTGACAACAGAGAAATACTGCTAGCATCCAAATGGCAAGAAGCAAAGCATGGGGGTGGGGTGGGGTGAGGGGTGGAGGGGAGAAAGCAGGCAAATCTTTCAAGCAAGAAATTGTTTATGAAGAGTAACAGAAGCACTAGCAATTGACAGGTTTTGATGAATGTTCAGTAGAACTGGGTTCTTAAGAACATTGCCAAATATCAGATAAGCTTATTGATAAAGCTATAAAACACTGTTCAAAATGAAAAAGTCTGTTATTTACCATTGCTTGGAAATCCACCTGTGCATTAACCAGAGCTTTTGCGATTTGTGCTGAGTTCTGAAAATGTACGTTATCTGAAAAAGGAAAAGGAATTGGCTGTTGAAACGTGTAAATACCGTAAAGCATAAAGTTATACTGCATTAAGTTGTGTCCATTAATTATCAAGTGATACAATTGACATTACTAAGAATGAGTAAACATCTTACGTCATATGGAAATCTACCAAAGATCTAAGTACTGACCCTAATCAAAGGCATAGAAAGATGCTTAATGTTTTTCAAACAAAGTGATTCTGGCTCTGTATTTGTGCTGCCATTTGCAAACCTCACCATCTGCTGTTCCATGGATGAGAAGATACTCTACATTTTGGAAATTCTTTGCTCTTGCCATCACAGTTGAATTCTGTTGAGAGGAAAAACGAACAGTTCAGCAGCTTCAATTTAAACCACTCGACCACAGAGCTGAAAGGCTTTCGTTGCCTAGTAGAACAACAATCAAACAGTTGAACTGGCATAATAATGACAGCAGTGACTTCATATCAATCTGAGATTATAATAGAAACCATATGTATTTAGTGTCTTTTCTAAGGGCCAGTTCATGAAAAGCACAGCATTAGCCATTGTGTCAGTCCCTGAATGTTATAATTCCTACACAGATCTACCAGATCTACCAGGGCAGTTTGGTATTGAACATTTCTGTTCTTTGAGTTGGGATGAAGAATAGGAACTGAGAACGGGATCCAAAATCTTTAATAGGTATCTGTCCATTAACTTCTTTGGGCATTAATTCAGTCCTCTCTGTATGCAGGTATGTGCACTGCTGGAGGGAGCTATAGACTGCCTATCAATGTGAAGAAAAGAAGAAAAGGCAACCTGTGCCACATAGGGGAAGCTGTTCTGACCATTTAGTATGCTTATGATGTTATTGTCAGAGAGTTACATTTACATGAAGCAGTTTGCATACCACGGCTAACAGTACCAACCAAAGCCTTATCAACATTTTAACCTCTCTCGCAAATTCTTCCCTAGGCTAACGGTTTGCATTGGCAGAACTGCCTGACTTGTCCAAGTGCAAAAATAAGGATCCTTCAATTTAGCATATTTAAGATTTATAAATACAAAACTGCAAGTAACTATGGAGATATGAATTTCCTGTAGCTTAGCTGCTACAGGATTGCTGCCATGAGACCTGGCAGGTCATTTTCTTTCTTCACAGTTCTGCTTGTCCATGGAAGTGTGATTTAAGTTTAAGGCAGATCAACACAGAGGGAAAATTCTCACCTTGTAGTGCTCAAGATTATCGGACTCTACAGGCAGACCCATAAATCGTTCTGTGTAGATAGATGCTGTGATAGTAAAGGAGAAAAAAGCTATAGGCAGAGAATGTACAGATATTTTTGTGCCTTCAGTGACATGTAACAAATGAAATATTGTTTATTTTAACTGTGTCTGTTCTGCTTGGTTTCCTCATAATACACCAAATGTAAACATATTTTAAAAAATAAACTATGAAGGTTAATTAATAAATGTCCTCCAAAATGTCCTTGCAGAAATAGTGGTTTGATACTCATCTGTGGAACCAACACAATGTTTTATGGATAAAGGTAATTATCTAATATTGCTTTATGCTATTGGGTTGAACTCCAGAAGTCAGTTGAATGAGCCAAGAAGCCAATAAAGGAGCATGGTGAAAAGATGATACAGCCTATTTTTGCCACCTTGAAAAGAATTTAGCAGAGCAGAATTCCAGCCTTGGATGTGTACGTGTAACTACAGTAAATATGGATATATATGTTGTCCATTTCCTACTGAATGAATATATGCAGGAATTAGGAGGAGCAGGAAATGATACAGGCTTGCACTAAAAAAGTGGTGCAATTGCTGTTCAGGTCTCTGTTCAGTTCCTTTTTCTAACTATGACAAAGACTGTTAACAGATTTGACAAAACAAATGTGAATAACTGAATAGTATCACCAAGAAATTAGTAGGAATAGCTATCTTTGAGCTGCCTGGGTATTTGTAATTTATCTACGAGCAGTTATGAAAATTTGTGGAAAACTGATGCAGCAGCTGTCACTACCAGAAAATTAGTTTCTTTATGACCTTGCCTTGAAAGAGCAACTGACACATATTGAGCAGTCAAACTACAGTATTGCAAGAATTTTATTTATTTAACAGAGTCAGGGCTTTCTGACAAAGAACAACTGGAATATTTTCCTCCCATAAGAGGTGATGGCCATTGAAATCCATACGGAATTGTAATTGTCTACCTTATTGTCCAGTTTGGTACACTGCATTGGAATCATTTTATTAAAAAGTAGAAATGAGAATCCTCCCAGGAATGGAAAATGACTCAATATACTCATGTTCCCATGGTTTATTATGTATCCTTTACATATGTTACTAGTGAGTGCTAACAATGTGTACTGTGTCTCCCAGATTAGTGAACTAAGGCTCTTGAAGATAATTTGTAATAAACTAAGTACCAAAAAAATCTAAGTAGCCTATATTTTATAAAAATCCTTTATCATTCAATGAAAACAGAAAATGTGCAATATTTGTTGTCAACACAGTGTCAAACAACCATATTGGGCTTAAATCTTCAATAAAAGAGATTCTTTTTGAATTGCTGGCATTTCAACAGTATTCTGAGCCAAATTCTCCACTCTTCTACCAGTATAGCTACAACAAGTCCACAGAGGTCAGCAGAATTGCATTATAATGACTAAGTGGAAGATTTGGCTTGTCAATTACTGAGTAAGAAAAAGGGAGATAAATTGCAAATTTTAATAAACCAGTCACAGATCTAATGCTTTTAACTATATATTGTCCTGCGGCACAATTTCCTTTGCCATCTTGTAACTGTTCAGCTCTTATTAACTCTGATACAAAATGGAGGGAGTGGGAGGGTTTCAGAGAAAAGATTATGGCTCAGACTCTGATCAGTGCATCTAAAGGAGGGTGGGGCAGAATTTAGAAGCTCTAGGGGCCAGTACATCCTCTGACATACCAATACTACTTAGAGACTCAAATATGTAGCATTCTGTAGTTTTGCCCCTAACACAGTTCACCCTAATGTTAACATGATTTGTTTGCCAAAACTTATGACTCACAACTTCCTTCTGTTTCCTTCCTTCCTTAGAGGAGGTACATTTGCCTGTTTGGATTTGACATTGTGTTTTTAGCAAGATTCTTTAACTCCTTCATGAAAATTCATCTAAAATAAGGATTGCAATGGTGTGCAATTTTTACCTTAACTAAAAACTTAATTCAATTTTTAATGCTTGGACAAACATTTACAGATCTTTTCTTGAAGGACTTCTGCAAAAATAGTGCTTTATGCCTGCATTCTGGAAATAATTTTGTGATCATGAGCAAAAATGTCTTAAAAAAATCTTGATGCCAGTGAAAACATGAAGACTATGCTTCCTGTGTCATACAAATGTTTTCCCCTTTGTTTGCAAAACACCATAAATACAAGAAATGTCTGTGCTAGCAGTCAGGGAAGGAATCTTTCCCATTTAACCAAATTTTTTTCTCATAACCAAGACTTCTTAGCAAACGACCATATGCTAAGTAAATGTGTTCAAAGTGCTACATTTTGCTCATTGAAAACATGCATGCCATGATTCTTTTTTACACTAAGGTTCCTTTACACCATGCCAAAAGCTTAAAAGGTCTGTAAGTAAGCATGAGTGTGTGCCTGCTTTATTCACACAGTAAGGCCCTGGGAGTATACTCCCAGAGTTGTTTCCTCTGAACAGTCTGGAGCCTAAGTCAATAAACATAAATAAAAATATGTTTCATAATGCAACAACACAGGAAGTGTGGCTGAGAAACATCTAAGGGGAAGATACTGAATTAAAAAAAAAAAAAATTACATCAGATACAACTGAGTCCCTTTCTTTTCCACTGCTTTTGGGAAATAACTTTTCAATCATCAGAGATACTGATTCCTGACAGAGGTAATTTGCAGTATATGAAGTTGAAGTGCACTGTGATTCCATTATGGCAGAAAAAGCATTTCAGCTGTTTCTGAATTCAGTACTACTGTTTTAACAGGATTTTTAGGGAGAGCACTCCTGAGTATAGCAGTTTATCAAGAGGGCTTTACACACTTTGGGTTTCAGATGTGCATATGGAATTATCTGGGCATACCTTCTATGTGACAAAGTCTGTTCCAAACTGCCAGTTGCAGTCAGTTATTTTCAGCAAGGAAAACATTAAACTTAAGGTCCTAAGAGTTTTATGTCTAGGTAATTGCAATGTGCTTTAAGTTTCATGTTGCCAGTCTCCTGCAATGATTTAATTTAGAAAGTCATTAAATGCTATATCTTGCTTTCCAAGTCAGTGTTTATGACAAGTTTCCATACCGTAATATTCCCAGCTGGAAACAGGAGCCACAGCCATTCCGCATTTAAATACTCCACTGCCAGATCCAAGTGCCAAAGAAGTTACGTACCCACCATAGGACTAGGGAGAAATCACAGACAGTTTAAAAGAGTTGGTAACGATTTGGGCTTTTTTTGTCTGAATCGAACTTACACAAATCAATTCCAAAGTAAATATTTTGCTTTGAACACATGGAAGACAAAGCAACAAAAGCTTTTTATTTCTTTCATTTATTTATTTCAAATGGATCTGATATTATTTCCTGTGAGACAGATTAGACAATTACATTGAATCTCTTTTGTTACTTCTTCAATGCTTAATGTAGGATACTCCTCTCATTACTGCTTAGAATCATACAAAAATTTAAGTTGGTAGGGTCTTTTAGGTAATCAGTGCAACCTCTATCTCAAAAAAGGGCTAACCAGATTTAAATGTAGTTGATCAGAGTCACATCCACATTACGCAGTCTTTCTACCAGATCTGTTTCAACACTGATCACTCTCATCTTAATTTTTTTTCCTAAAACCAAAAGAAAACTTGCCTTGCGGCAACTTGTTTTCATTGTCTTCCATCCTTTCGGTATGCGTGTCCAAGAAGATTTACAGTATTTTTCCTCCCTTAACAAACTCCCTAGCTTTTGCTAATGATTGGCATACTGAACCCCATCATCAGTACTAATAGGCTCAGCTAGCTACTTGGGAACTTGAGATTGAAGCAATTCCTCCCTATCGTCTGCCACTGATCCTGTTATTTTCTGGCCTGATTCCTCAAACTGGGACCCAGCAAGGAAGAGTAAGTTCATAGCTGGAAGTTAGGGAAAGTAGTAAGTACACCTGGATATGAGAAGAGATTTGTGCAACTGTGTGGGGCTAGTTGCTGAGACAGGGAAATTCTGTAAATAAAAATAATTTTGTTTGGCTGACCATAGGATGTGGAACTGGGATTGGGAAATACTTGTATAAGGTCTTTGAGAAATAATGTGTTACGGTTTACTTTGGAATGGATGGAAGGATAAAAATATGGGCTGTGTCATGAAGAATTCTGAAGATTATCAACTTCTTCAGTAGCACATGAAAGACTATTAAGCATTTTTTTTGTAGAAAAATAAGTTAGTCACTCCTTCCTCTTGAAATTCCAGCTTGAAATGACAATGATGAATACACTAATTGAAGCAATAATATGTACAATTTTTCCAGGTCATTTGATTGGCTTATTTGATATTTTAAAAATCAGTCCACAAGGCTGATTAGGTAAAGGTAAAGGATTAGGATCAGGCAGATAAATCTATGCACTGTAACAGAGAGTTCAAAACCTGAATTTATTTAGTTGTTAAGTCATTTTGCCATCCAGAAGAGTTTGATGAGTCTGAAAGTACTATGAGCTGCATAGTTCATGCATACCTGACAAGCTATAAAATAAGGAATCACCTTTGAACTCCTATTGAAGGTTATGGACCAGGAAACAGTATAATAAATAGAAAAAAAGAAAAAAAGACTGACATGTTTGGCAATAGTGCTGTTTGAATATTATGTGCGCTACTGGGATACAATGCTTTACATGTGTGAAATCTCTTAACTGGTTCTGGAAATAAAATATGACGTGATTAAAAAAATAAAATATTTTCATGTGGCCTTAACTTACTTAATGCCACTCTAGAATTACTCACTTGCAAGTGTCTGTGTCACTTAATTTCACCATATGGTACCCCATTTTATTCTGGTGTTATAGCAGTGTCTGCCCAAAGTAATTTAAATATTAGTTGGTAGAAGCTTCATAGAAAGATTTTAGCAACCCTGTTCATGTGCTATCTAAGATCAGGGAACTTCTATAGTTACGTTGAAAATAATCTTAAAAGATCCATCCTCTAATGTGTTTCTGGGCAAGCCTCTTACAATGAAACTGGGCCAACGAAAACAAACAAACAAAAACTAGCAAAAAATAAACAAAGCAGTGACAGATCAGAAGAACTCTCCTGGCAAAGATAAACAGTTAAAGAAAATTAAATAAAAGGTCTTTCGGATTGATAATCAGAGAAAAATGAACATGTATGAAGAGAAAAAAACCTGGAAAATGTTAAGGAGTGGCTAACATATCAGTTTGTTCTGTAATCTTTTTTAATTAGTGCTGCCAGTTACTGCTGGATAGCTGACAGAGCTATCTGCCCAGAGAAGGAGTAAGGGTGGCTAAGACAGGTCTGGCCTCCAACCCATTTACTGTTCCTTACAGTACTGTCCCTAAAACATGAGACCTTCAGATGTTGTTTATCATCTTGTTCTCTTGCACAGTATCATTCTGTTATGCTGAAGCTGATGAAGCAAGGTAGGAGGCAGGGCTCCAGTTCTGCATATGCATTCTTGATCCAGCCATTCATGATGAACAAAAGCAACTGAGTCAGATGATCTAAACATCTTAAAAATCTCTATAACGGGGCTATGTGGCATTTGTGCTGCCACTGAGTTGGCTTCAGCTCTCCCATAATACTACTAATATGTCTGCATCTCATTTCTATGAATAGTCCTACTTTGACGTTGATAACAGGAAAAAAACCCAACTATTCCAATACTTTATTTTTCTCTATTAGAATGCAGTGCTATACTAAAATATGTAGTTGAGCTATGCTACTCTATTTCTCAGTGCTTTAGGGCAGAGGAATGTGGTCATTTAATAAGAAAGACTTGCAATGCATCTGGCCATACAAGGTTCTGGGTGCGTTACAAAGACAAGTGTGTGGAAAAAATCAGTGATGAAAAAAGATCGGCTGATTATTTTGAATGACTCATATACAGTCCCATTTTTTCTACTACGTGGTGAACTGCCAATGTTGTACACCCCTAAGACCCATGTTCATCCATACTGACCATTTCAAAGCCAACCAAGTATACAATGAATCAGACAAATGCAAGGGTCACATTTTCTGATGATTTTAATCTCAGATCAGAAAGGGCATACTTGAATTTTGACATCATGCTAGCCAGTCCCCGAGTTATAAGTAAAGGCAATTAAACCATCTCAATTTTCCTTAACTTTAAGTCCAACCAATGTATTAGACTTTTCAGTATGCCCTCTTGAGCTGTCAAAGATCCCTTTTTGGGAGCTTGCATGCTTTCAATTGCATGATATAGGCACCAACAGGAATTATCCCCTTTGGCAATATCATCAAACACTGGCAGAAGAAACTTTATGCAGATCTAGGGCAGGATAAGTAATAATAAAAAAAATATATTGCAGAATTATTTAAAGGTAGAAAAAACCCAACCACTTACCCAGCCCCATATTGCTATTCGTCTCTCATCAATAAAACCCATTTCTATAAATTTCCTATGAAAAAGAAAATCACAGAAACAAAAGCATTATTACAAAAGATTGATAATGCTATTACAAAATAGTAAAAACCAATTCTCTTTCACTTTTTTTCAAACATTAGACTAAGTTAAGCAAATTGACAATTAGCATAGCATGTCTGATTTCTACAAAGCATGAGTTATTCTATTAAGAGATATTTCAGAGACAAAGGAAGAATATTTCTTGGAAGAATAAAAATGCTGAAATTAATACTTTCTTCATAATAATTTTTGTTCCAGTGGATAAGGACTCTGCCCAACTGGCTTTTTGGCAAAAAAGTTCTATTTCCTTATCCTTAGAAGTCACCTGGATTTAGTCCAGACTAGATTAAACACCACACATTATACTTAAACATCACACGTTCTACTCATGTTGTGCACGTGCAAATGTATGTGTATACGCACGTGTACGGGCATACGCTCACACACATGCAGAAAAAAAAAAGTTCAAAACGTATTTCTACTAATAGCCACATTTCATTTCCTGTAGCTCTACATTCTCTCAGGCTATTATCATTTTCATTGTTTTAATGCCAAAGGTGCTGATTATCATTAATATTCTGATGCCAACCTTATGCAGTTTAACCATGCCAAGTGCAGGTCCTACACCTGGGTCAGAGCAATCCCAGGCACAGCTACAGGTTGGGCAGAGAAGAGATTCAGAGCAGCCCTGCGGAGAAGGACTTGGGGGTGTTGATCGATGAGAAAATGAACATGAGCCAGCTTCAGTGTGCTGTCGCAGCCCAGAAAGCCAACTGTATCCTGGGCTGCATCAAAAGGAGCGTGACCAGCAGGTCGAAGGAGGTGATCCTGCCCCTCTACTCTGCTCTCGTGAGACCTCAGTTGGAGTATTGTGTGCAGTTCTGGTGTCCTCAACATAAAAAGGACATGGAACTGTTGGAACAAGTCCAGAGGAGGGCCACGAGGATGATCAAGGGACTGGAGCACCTCCTGTATGAAGATAGGCTGAGAAAGTTGGGGCTATTCAGCCTGGAGAAGAGAAGGCTGCGTGGAGACCTCATAGCAGCCTTCCAGTATCTGAAGTGGGCCTACAAGGATGCTGGGGATGGACTATTCATCAGGGACTGTAGTGACAGGACAAGGGGTAATGGGTTCAAACTTAAACAGGGGAAGTTTAGATTGGATCTAAGGAAGAAATTCTTTACTGAGAGGGTGGTGAGGCACTGGAATGGATTGCCCAGGGAGGTTGTGAGTGTTCCATCCTTGGCAGTGTTCAAGGCCAGGTTTGATGAGGCCTTGGGTGGCATGTTTTAGTGTGAGGTGTCCCTGCCCATGGCAGGGGGGTTGGAACTAGATGATCTTAAGGTCCTTTCCAACCCTAACTATTCTATGATTCTATGATTCTAAGATGCTCAACATAGTTACTTTATGGGTTGATACTCTGATCCCTCAAGAGGCACAGTATCAACCTCTGAGATTAGGGATTCCCTGGAGCAATAAATAAGCTTTCTTTTTATGTGCCTGAAAAGTGAAGAGTGCATACTGCTATTATAATATAAAATAATAATGAGGAAGGCATCATCGAATGCTCCAGGTAGGCAATAAGCTTTAAACTGATGAAAGGTACACCTTGCTTATCCACTCAGTAGTCAAACTGGGCAAAGAGAATCATAAATATTAGGTGTTCTACAAAAATAGCACATCAGAGTCTGAAGACTGTATTTCCAGAGCTGTATTAGCAACAGCAAAGAAAAGAGGATAAGGCAAAAGAACACAAAGGTTTGAGAGTGACAGATAAACAAAATAGGTTCAGGTACATGCCAGGACACATATTAGTCTTATTTTACTATAACAAGCATAAACAACTGACAACACCCAAAACATGGAATACTATCTGGGTGAGACAAAGTTCAAAAAGCCAAAAAATGATTCAGGTTTGTTATATTGCTGTCTTAATCCCTGGGGTTTCTCCTACAGTAAAAGTCCCTCCAAGAATTTACTAGAGTATAGTATGCTCTCTAAAAATCACTCATCTTAAACCATGTGTTACATCAGGAAGATGGAATGCAACACATTTAACTGAATAAAAACTTTGTCTAGGTGCTGACAGAAAACTGGGAAGTGTGAACTCTGAGGTAATTTCTTCACAGCCTGTCTCAGCAGATATTACAAATGCAGAATCAGCTTAGGTTCCCTCTGTCTCTGACATTTTATGTTTGGGTGACAATTCAGAGTAATAAAAAAATTATATCTCTGGTGATATTTTAAAATACGCCATTTCTGCTAAAAGTTTAAAAAAAGAAAATCAAATAGTAGATTAATAGAAAAGCCTGACATGAGACAGCAATTCTGTTTCATTTATCACAGAAAAGGAAAATAGTGTGTTTATATAATTTAGGAAGCAATTAATTATCACAAAGCAGGAGGGAATAGACACCTTTCTCACACACACTTGTAAATACAGACTGTGTTGTCAAATAAGTAGAGAAAACTGTGTGAACCTGTACTGTTAGATCCTATTTCTAGCTAAGCTACTCAGAGTCAGGTCTATTATTGAAGGAAAGAGTGTACTTACTGTTGCACCTGGAAATCTAAGCATGCTCTCACTGGCCAAATTCCAGACCATAGGCTAGACTAAATCTCTTATTCCTGCTTTGCATTCATCTCTGGAGTTCAAACACTTCTTTAAATGCTCACTTCAGCAGTGTTACTGCATCTGTAAGCTTATCAGGCAGCCTTTCTTTACAAAATCTCAGCTTTCACTGCCTCCCAAAACCTCTGCTTAGGGAATTATTTTTTCTTGGAAAACTTTAAGTGCTTTGATGAAAAGGAGCACTCTTGGGGCACTTTCTGTTGTTCATAACTATCATAAAATAGCATGGAAGGCAAGTTTATATGACTAACCAACATCCAGGAGGCTTGCATCAGGATTCAGTTTTGCTACAAAGTTCACATTTGACCTTTAGCTAATCACTGTGGTACATCACTATGGATCTTTGGCTAATAAGTGTTTTGAGTGAGGTAGGTTTCTCCTACAGGGAGAACTTAAGAATAACGGTTTATATGTTGGCTTACCTCTCACCACTGACACTTGTATTTCTGTAGGCTTAGGATTGAAGCCTCTGATGATGCTTTTATAAAATGGAAGTGGTGAGGTCTAAATGTGAACTTAGTAGTATATGGACTTCAACATACCACACAAAATCTCAACTGACATCAAGCACCTCAGTGATATTTTATTTCTATGAGTTTTCTGTCTTATTTCCTGGAGACCTCAGCTCTCCAGAAGAAAGGCTGAGTAGTATATTCAGGTTTTCTTTTCACATTACTCCTTGTAGGCATGCAAATACAACAGTTATACAGAGAGATATTCTACTTACTTCACTGCTGAGATTTGGTCCTCAACTTCATAGACGCCAAGTCTTCGATATACTGCATGTAAAATCTTGTCACCTTGATAAGCTGTCCCTCTGCCATCCACTAGAATAACAATAATTCCCTCTTTGCTTGCAAGATAAGTTATCCAGCTAATGCTAAATGTTTCCTTTACATTCTGACTGCAGGGTCCTCCATACCTGAGGATGAAAATTCACATGTTTTCAACTCATAATATTAAATTTATAAATGATTACTGTATACTGGACTATAACTATAGGTACTTCTTACATTTTCTCCACAAGTATTTTGTTATATGGCTGTGGCTCAGAGAGCTCAGTAGACAAGCAGTTCAACTACCATTTTCATATATTTATGAGATTTTGCTATCTAAAATCTATTTAAATCCTTTAGGTCTTATGCCTAAGGCAAATTGTTAGTTTTAGCTCAGGTCAAGGGGTGCAGCATTAGGTGCTTGTCAGAAGGGTAATCCTGAGAAAAGTCATGCCTCGAAGTCATGCCTCTTCTCTCCAAATTCCTTAGGTGTAACACCAGTTTTCATTGCTTTTCTGCGTTTGACCCCACATGCACTCAGCAATGCCAGAGGAAAGAGGAGAAAAAAGTACAACTCCTTACACTTTCTGGACATCCCCATCTTTGTTTCAATAGGGAGTATCATGTGCTGTTGGAGCTGCAGTCGGAACACACCCCACATAGCTGAGCAATAGAGAGACATTCCTCATGAGAATGGCCTAATGCAAATTATATGTTTGACCTCAAGGACACAACTGACTTAATCATCTATTCTAAACTTAAGTCAAATATACTTGGCATTCTTGGACTTTTGGATCATCACTGATTAATAAAAAATGATGCAAAGTTTATTACACCCACTCAGCTCTCATTTCTTTAGCACCACTGCAATTTTTGTTGCCTTTCCTCCCTGCAATAAATTAAATTTGTGTCAAATGCTCTTTAGAAAGAACATTTGATCAAAGAAGCCAGTCCACATTGTTTAGAGGTGTTTGATATCTTTTTTCTTCTTAATAAATGAAGCAGGCTCTTGCATTTTCCACATTAGCAAAGCTGAAATCAATAATGCCAGCTTGCCTCATGGTAAACAGAAGCAGCAACAGAACCAAGAACTCCAAGGAATACCCCACATGTTTTTATCCTTTTCCTGACTCTGAGGAACTAATCCTTGCCCTGCTAAGACTAACATTAAAAATGTTATTGATTTCCATTAATTGAATTACTGTTCCAGAAATACATTAAAAAATCCATCACAACAAAATAGAACTTAGTGGTTTTGCTTTTGTTTCATAAAATATGGCAAAAGTCTTAGGTTTTGTTAAATTATAAGAAGTATGTTTTCTAACAAAACAGCAATGATCAAAGAAAGGAAATGGTACATACACCTGAATAAGCAGAGGGTACTTCTTGGATCTATCAAACTGGGGGGGTAGAAGCATTTTGTACCACAAAGCTAGAAAAGACATATTAAAATTATATTGTTAATGGTTAAAATGTTTCATCCAAGCATAATCCAGAGTTTGGTGTAATAGTATATGAACATGAATCAGCACTAACTATAAAACACGTGAACTGTGAATCACAGAACTGATGCAAATAACTGTTTGTATTGGGTGGCTGAAGAACAATTTTGAAGAAATAAAGTGCCAACTTTTATTTCAATTTAGTTGTGCATAAAATTATTATTTCACATAACTCTAGGTTCACAGTTTTCCAGGTGCCTAGAAAAACACAACTAGGAATGTAACTGTTAATGAAGATTATCAGAAATCAGTTTTGGAAATTTTATACTGACTCATTACCACGGAATATTGTTTATAAAGTCACTATGGAAACAACAGTGTATGCAATTCAATATAATGTATAACACATGAACAGCAGTTTACATTTCACATTTTATTATCACTATCCTATGATGTTTTTACACAATATTTCGAAGAGTATTAAAGAATTAAAAAAAAAAAAAAGCATTGTGAAGTGGAAATGTATTTTAATTACTATTTTACTGAGAGATGCCCTGAGGCACAGGCACAGACAAATTGAGTGTTGTCAAATAGGGCAGAACCAGGCCTCCTCTTCCCAATCTGACAGGCTAATAAGAATGTTCTACAGAAAAATGATACTATAACAAAATGAAGGCAAAATATTAAAATGGTATGAATAAAAAGTATAATAATGATATATAATTCTTACTTATACCATCCACTTCAAGTTTATTAATTTCTTCTTTTGGCAGTTGGATATTTTGCAAAGCAGACTGCAATTCCCAATTGTCTTCCAATACTCTGAGCTCTAAGTAAAAGAGATGACTGAATTATTAACTAATTTATTAATTCCTCTTCATTATTTGAGATTCCTTTATTTTCTGTTATTAGAACAGAAAGGAAATACGTGCGTTTTACAAGCAGTGTAATGAAATCAACTCAGACATTTCTAATTGGGCTTGATCACATAAGTAAATAAAAGCAAGGCACATGTATAGAGCACAAATATTCATTAAATTTCAATAGGATGTACATTTTGCAACGCAAATCATGGTGCTTCTGTGTGTTAGAGTCCTGGACGTTATGAATAAACCCCTTTCTCCTGCAGATCCTTCATCCCAGTTTTGTAATATGGAGTTGTAAATGCAAAACCTATCCCATCTTGCAAAACGCAGTTCTGTATCTCCTTCCTTGCTTAACACAGTAACACCAGTTTGACCTCTGAGACCCTTGGGCAGTATGGTGAAGTGCACAGATGTTTGGGAATATCTTGTTTCTGTGCTAATGCAAGAAATTCAGTTTCTTAAGGGGTTGTGGCAAACCCTTGCTTAATCACTGTACAGTACACACAACTTACTGTACAACTGTTCGTATTACTGCACACTTAGTGAGCCTCTTCTGTTGTTGTTTTATTGGGGGTTATTTCGTTTGTTGAGTTTTTTTAAACCTAAAAAATGTTTAAAATTTTTGTTTTACTTGCTTTAAACCCATTTTAGAGTGATATGATTTAAAAAATTACTATTTAAAATTTACATAATTTCCAGCATAAACTGCAGAATTATGTATTATGAATCTACTGGGTATTGTTTGTTTCTGTGCTTTCCCATAAGTAGTGATGGATGAAGAATATTGTACATAATGGAAATCAGTGACTCTCAACTTCAATTTAAAAATGAAAGAACCTTTTAGAACTGATGGAAATGCTTCTTGGTTCGTTTGCCTCTTTTTCTATTTTGTTTTTTTGCTGTGTTTTTTTTTTTTTTTTAATAGCAACTACTTCCTGCTTCTGGAAAAGCTCAAGAAACCCCCAAACCCTCAAAGTACTTCTCTCAGCACTTCTTGAGCTAGATAGTATCCAGGACATGCCAGAAATACAACAGTGGAGTTTATTCTTTCAATCTTGACAAGTTTTGAAGATTCTAGTGGGGTTTTATGGCTGAAAAGTCATCCTGGCACTTGATACTCACCCAGACTCAGCTGAACCCTTTAAATACTTCCCCTCAAAACTCCTGAAACTTGTGCACTGCCACAAATGAATTGTAGGCATGTTAGAAGCAGCTTCCAAACAAGTGTATGTTACTTTAACTGCATGCCTCCTACTAAAATTTATATCTTTTTAAAATGCTGCCAACTGCAATGAGAATGGATCTACTAAAAATAGTTTGCGTCACAGAAGAGATTATGAAAGCAAGGGACTTAAAGAAAATTAAACCAAAAAGGTCATTAAAAAGTCAAAGAGAAGCCTGAATTTGCTTTTATTCCTGAAGAATAATAGCACAGCAGAGTGAGGCATCATGAAACCAGTGGTGAAGATGATTAAAAGAAACTGTTCTCTCTTGCACAGAGGTTAAGAAACAGAAGTATCTGTAGTTGGGCACTTCGCTGCACTCCATGATAAGGAAGTAGTGGGGGCCTTTGATAGACAAGGTCATAATGAATCATAGAAAACAGAGAGCTATGGCAATGGCTTAAATCTGAAAAAAATACATGCATTAGCTGTATCTAAACTGTTAAACCTATTTAAACCTTCTGCAAAAGAAATACGAGAATAACACAGTGTTTTTATAGCACAATTGCAACAGACATGTTGACCAATATTTTCCATCTGCAAACGTCCAACATTTTGGTTAAAAACGAAGATGTACCAACTCCTGTTGTAGTCGAAATAATCTTACATTGCAATTCACTGACTTCTACATGAATCACCACTGATTAATTTAGCTTAACAGTAATGCAGCATTTGTCTTCCTCATGTTGTCTTCTGGTCAGACAACACTGAGTTAACAGTGGATTATCAATACTGGCTGACCTGGCAGTAAAGACCCTGGGAGTAGAAATGTCAGTGCATTTCCACCGGTTACTGGGGAAGAAAGGAGGAATGCCAGATCACTGAGGTGTTTTACAGGACCATGCTAGTTTTCAGAACACTTCAGGACTGAGTACTTTAAGTTGGAGAATTTTTTTTAGGGAAAAACGAAGGACAGAGAGAGAAAAGACACTGCAGAGTAATTAATATTTTTATGATTAGCAAGTTTCTGCTTGGTCTGGTTGCAAACAGTCCTCACTAAAAGGCTACTTAAAAAATGAGGGTTCTGAATGTTTCTTGCTGGAGTTCCCATCTTTTATCAATAATTCACCTTGTCTGAAGCAGTTATTTAAACTGATCATCTGAAAGAGCTTTTGCTCTTCCCTGACATCTCTGCTGATGGCTGAAGAGCAAGTCACTGATCCAAATTCTAATTAGTACAGCACAATAGCTCAAACTGCAAACTCTAAAGAGTACACTGCTGCATTTTGTATAGGGTAGGTTTGCTTCATGAAGAAAAAAAACCTCAGAAAGTCTTGTGTTAATCCAAATGTCAAAAGGAATAGTTAGGAAATCAAAATAATCTTTTCTACAAAGTTTGACTCAATATTTAGGAGACAAAGAGCTGCTGATGTTCATTGCATCCATAGGATAGAAACAGGAAAAACATCAGGATGCTATAAAAGTGCTGGATTCAGGAAAGAAAATAAAGTGAGTTCACTGGTATTTAGCTTTCACTAATTAGAAATCTAAAAAGACACTAGATATTTTGATAACAAACAAGATGAAAGGCTTCTTGATCACAATCCAAATATTGTATTAAAGGATCTGCATAGTGAAGATCAATGGGAAAAACAATTGCTTAGAAATAGGCAGGATATTTGCAGTACCTCTATCACCGTAGTTCTCAAAAAGAGTAGAAATGGGAATCCCAGGACCTGTCACAGAATGATAAGAAGGCAGTTTATAGTTTGAAGCTGGAATTTTATGATGGAGTTTGTATTACATTAAGATTGGTAACTGAAGGGTGTTAAAGAGCTCAGAGTTGATAAACAAACCTAAATCTTCTCTGCTGTATAACACACTAGTCCCTGCTGCATGAAATACATAAGGTACTGTGTGACATAGACCTGTATACATACAGGCATTGCTTAGCAAACATAATCAAAGCAACTTTAAATCTACTAACAAACTCTTCCTCTCTACAGATGAAGTGACATCTAGTTAATACCCGAGATGTGATTATATAAGGTGCATGCAGAATTAACAATGTGAAACATTCTTCTGAGAACATGCCACATCATATTTGTGAAGGTGAGTGGCTTTCATATGGTGATGACCTCACTGACTACTTTGTGCAAGAATGATTGAAAGGTGTTATTATTTGCTACATTTGCTTCTCTGCTCAGGAAGTTCTCAGGAACTCTTCAGATGATCAGTCAATGAAAAATCAGAAGAACAGTAAACTTCAGATGAAATACGCAAAAGGAAAACCATGGATATTTTTCTTTCCTTTTCTCAGATTGTGACTTCAGACCTCACTGTTTGATTACAGTAATGGATAAAATGTTGAACCACTGAAATCACCTAACTTATTTCAAAAGAGCTAAGACTTCATTTAATACTTATATTACAAGTAAATCATGCATCTTGATGAGTTGAATTTTTCTGAGTTCAGTTATTAAGAATGTTCTCAGGTAAATATCCAACATTTTGTGGCTGACACAAATTTAATAATTTCAGTTGGGAAACATATTGTAATAGTCTCTAATTGCTAACTTTGATCACATAAATTGGAAATATGTGTGTTTTTAAATCCGGCTCTAGTTGCTGCAAGAAAAACATGACTCTGATGAGACACATTAGAATCTGTTTTGTGCCATGAAGGACTTTCAAAAATCCGTTTTTAATTCCAAAAATCCCAATGTTTTTGTTTAAAAAGAAAAAAAAAAAAAAAAGGTGAAAATATTTCAATGTTCTAAAACATCTTCCCAAGGATTTTGGACATGGAAAACTTTCTTTCTGGAAATCTCTCCTGGTTATTGTGAAATTTGGGATATCACTTGGGATAATCAGTATTATCTATAACTCTGATAAAATAGAAAGTACAACTGATTATATGCTTGCTCCCATATTATACATACCATAACAGATCAAGGCGTAATACCTAGAATGTTCACTGAACCTTGCTGTATAATACTGACATCTCTCTTTCCTTAAGTTGCAAGTAATGCATTGTTTTCTGATAGGTTTACTTCCAACACTGATTCTAGGAAAAAATAAAATAAAGCAATATTTATTTTGCCACAACTAACTTCATATGTGTCTGCCTTGCATTCTAGAACAAAGGCACTGTATTTTCAGAACAGTTAAATTTAAAAATAAATGTTTTCCCTTTTTATCCTTTCTTTCTTTTTTTTTTTTTTTTTCCAAGAGTATATTTAAACTTTAGATACTATTTGTCCTAAATTTTCAGATATAATCTGAGGTCAAGATTTAGTTAAAGTAGCCTATGAAATTATACTTCAAACATTTTGAAACTAAATTATTTTATTAACAAATCCAGAGCTATCTTCTGTAAACTTAGCATCATTAAGATAATGTTGATAACACTTACTTGTAAATATTCCTTCTTCCTGGATAGCCTTCAAATTCATTGCTTGAATAGAAACTGTAAATTCATTTATATGTTAGTAAATAATCCATAAAGTGATGACGTATGAACCAGCATCAAGATGGAAAGCCATTTTGGAAGTTAACTTAGACTTTTTGAGATTTCCGCATATGGTGGAAGAGTAAGTTAAGCTTATATACCTTACATCTTAATAAATCTTTGATCAAACTCTGATTAGATGACAAACCATATATATAGGTATTCTATTTTAATTCTCGCAAGCTAATCTCTCCAATTATGTAATTATGTAAACTGTATCTACTTATACAGTAAGCTGAATGACAGACCATAGAAAGAGAAGTAAATGCAGAGTGTCTAAGGGTTAACCACATGATTAAATTTAAGTATTTCTAAAAAAGTATCTCTAAGATTGGTGATTGAAAATGGAAAAATGAAGATGATTTGCAAAGAATATCGCATAAGTAAAGTTTGCAAACCTGTGCAGTGCCTTTGCATACAAATTTATTGTAGATGTAACTTTATGAGTTAACGAATGGTGTTCAAATGATTAAGTGTTGCTTTTACTGACAACAGTCACAACATATTCTCTTCTTCATGCTACTTACATTGCATCATTTGTTACTCTGAAAATGTATATTGCTTCCCATTCTCCACTTGTAATTTGGATTGCATTCTCCTGTGAAGCAAGACATACAAGTTACTGAATATTGTAGAATTATTTCAGGAACTTACAGTAGACCAATATAGAACAGTTTGCTTGACTTACCACAGAGCCATTGATGTAATGAATATGCTTATAACCATTTTTGTCACTAAAAATTTTGTAATATGAACTGCTGTCTGATGTAAAATATGGTGCAGAAACAAAGAACTGAAACAATAGAAGGAAAATGGTAGATGAAATGTAAGTAAGACTGTCCAAGCTGATCAGCAGATTATAGTACATATACTAAAAGTAACAAGACTATTTAATCAGATGGGACAAAGTACTCTGCACAAGTGTTTACCTGTGATATTCAACCTTGGACTCAGTACATATTATAGCTTCTAACCTGTCATGTCAGACTTCTTAAACTGATAATATAGATACCTCAAGCACCTCACAAATGCAAGCTCTCTACTTATAAATGGAATAATTTGTTTGTATATTCTGAATGACCTGTGTTTTGTTATTAAAAAGTAGGTAGAGGTGATTTTTAAAAAATAAGTTTCTGAATAAAGCTGATGTTCATGAATGGTGCCAGACTGAAAATCCTGTTTGGCTGATTCACTGAGCAAATATAGCACTAAGTAAATGGATATCTGAAGCTTCCCATACTATTCTACTAATGTTAAAGAACAGATTATCCCAGATAAGACCACTCAACTTTTGTTTAATTTCAAACCATCACCTCTTTACTAAAACTGTCAGTCAAGATGAGTTACTGCAGCTATGTTTCATTTTCAGAATATGAACACAGAAGAATGACCCACAAGCACTTCAAGCATAGCAGTGAACATTCCCCAGTGAGTGACTTCTGAATAATAGTAACCCAAACTCAACTAGAACCTTTGACCACAAGCTACATTGTTCTGAAGCCTGCTTCTAGTACTCCTAATACTTGAAATTCCATAAAGGCTAATGCAGATATTTATGCATGTGTGCAATTTCTTTAGCTCTTATTAGAGCTAAAACCTCTCCTTACAACCCTGATAAAAATGGTGAAACAAGAAAGGAATCAAGTAAAATAACTAATCTTGTAAATGCATAATCTTCACTTCAAGTAAAAATACATCTCTTGAAGGACAGTGTACTGAAGAAAACCAAAACTCTTAGTTAAGTCCACTGCAAGATATTCAGGCATAGTGTGAGGTTCGCTATATTGAATTCTGGTAACTTTGCCTGCCTATGGAGTAAAATAAGCAATAATATACATTCACTGTTAGAATATGATTGAAAATTCCTGTTTGGCTGATTCATTAAGCAAACACAGTGAATACATAGACTACGACTGAAAACCATATTCTATGCTTTTACAATTTCCTTGCATGTTTGTTTTTCCTGTGAGACAGGTGTTATGTCTCTTCCAAGATATAGGTTACTGGGTAGAGAAAATTTCTCTTGCTTAGGGGTAACTGCAGAGAACTGTCAACTACCATTTTAAGTGGGATATTTTACCTTGAAGGTTCTTCCTTAGCTGAGGTTGTGCAGCACTTGGCACTGAAACTGTTCTGAATGGACAGGTTTTATTCTTAAAATGCTATGGTATGTCTGATCTCTCTTGAATGACATCAGAGAAATTTTACATCTATTTTTTGTCTCCAGGATGTTTCTAAGAATTACACTGCAGTATGAATTTACCTCTTGTCATTACTTCCCTCCCTTCAATATAGTGTCTAATCAGTTGGTCTAAAATTTGCAAAAGGGGACAGAAAAAGTTTTTAAACTCAGAAAGCAGGTAGCCAGATATTATGCCTAGCACAGGATTAAAGTCTCAATCCTACAGTACAAGAAGTTTAAGCAGTAGTGTTGTATGACTCAGAATGGTTCATGTTTCAACTCACTGCTGTGAATATGCAGAAAGCTGTAGCTTTTCGTTAAATCAAAATGGAATACAACAAGGAAACATACCCCGCCTGCCCATCCTGTTTGACTTTCTTCTATGTGCTGTTGACTCTGAAAAACAAAACCAAATGTACAATCTTTTAAGAAATTCAAGAATGAGTTTATGGAGATTCAAAATCTTAAAATATAAAATCAACAGCCACCTGTAAAAATGTATTTTAGGACACTTGCTATGAATGTTCAGGGACTTGAGGGTTGCCTGAGGTAAATAATATTATTGTATTAATAACATTATGTTAAAATATTCTTTTTTAACAGCTGTCATCAGAACTAAATAAAAGCTGAAGTAATTTTTTTAACCTTATGCAACATTTTCACTGAAAGCAAGAATTAACAAATACTTAATCTCATGAATTTTTCAGCAAAAAAGCCTGAGTAAAATAATTTCAGGAATAATAATATTAAAAATCTGTCTTAGATTCTCAGCTAGTTAATTTGACATATTTCCTTTCATTTCAAAGCTGTGATGTTGATTTATAACACAGATAACATGACTACTAGGTACATCTTTTAAACAAACCTTAAAACCACAAACCAAATACTTTATCTAAGCAAATAGAAATCAAAGGTCTCTGTACCCGGTGCTCAGATTAGAGATATTAAAGGGCCTGATTTTCAACAGTTTAAAAAAATCTCAGAAATAAAGTATTTAGAAAATGAATTAAGGGTTAGGCAGCAAAAATCAACAAGGTTATCATACCCTGAGACTATGAATGTAAGTTTAGCAGGTCTCAAGTTCTTGTAACATTCTTAGAGCTGATTTTAAAAAAGACTTCTGCTGAGCATAAATGGATCAGAACCTCCTGCAGATAAAGGTACATTTTTATTTATGCTTTACTTCTAAAGTTTCTAGTGCATTTTCAATACTTTCCTAAGACTTTTTCATTGAAGAGTATAATATCTTGTTTGTTGGATGGAGTGATTTAATATTTAACAATTCTGCATTCAGTCAATGCATTTCTTTTTTTATCTTGCAAACTTTTCTTTATGCTGTTCATTGAATATAGTATTTCTTCACTGTCTGAAATAAACTCAACAAATTTGCTTTCTAAAGACTATGGTTTGTATTTGTTATTCTCAGTGTAATCTCATTAACATTCAGAATTATGCTTTCTCCCTTTAAACTTAGTCCCTGCAAAGTGACTTCTCTGAGAAAAAGTTGCAGGTACTTGCCCCTTAGAAGGCTGTCTAGTACTTCACAGTGGCTCCACTGAGCTATTAACTCAGAAGATGGACTTTATTTCTTTTATAAGATAAGAAAATTAGGATGTGTTGTTTTATATCTGCATCCTAAATTTATTTTCCTTTCTTTAAATTAAGGCTCCAATCTTGATGACATAGTCTGTTAAGGATATATTTAACTTCTCTCGTTTGAGTAGTCCCATTGACCTCTATGGGATTTTTCAGTCTATTAAAGTATTTACAGAATTCAATTAGAGAACTGGCATCTCCATAGGAAATCCCAATTTCACAAACACATGCCTAGCTTATTTTACTCACATGAATAGTTCCACTGAAGTCATATTGGTTTCAATGGTCTATTCACATGAACAAGACTCAAACGTGAACATTTTTGATGAATCGACACTTTAGGAACATCTTGTAGATTACATTTTGTTATTATTTTCAAGCACGTAAAGCCTAGCACATTTATTGTACATTAGTCTCAATTTAATCTGAAATCAACAAGAGAACTGTTTTGCCAATGGAAACATGCAGAGATATACTTTCTAACGGCAAATAGAGCTAATGCAGCACTCCCATCTGTTCACACTCCTTCAATTGGCCATTTGTGCAAACTTTAATGTGATAAAAGCATTGTATCACTGTATAAATATAGAGTTATAGAAACGTCAGTAGTGACTCCATAAATAAGGTTTCATGGAGAAATGCAATTAAACAAGGATAATGAACACAGTCCTGCAAGATGTTAATTGTTCTGGTCTGGTTCCAGAAAAGCAATTAAGCACATGCTTAATTTTAAACACATAAATAGACCTGCTGAAATAAATAAAACTGCTTACATGCTTAAAGTTAAGCTTGTGTTAAAGTTCTTTGGTGGACTGTGGTAGAATCCTAGAAAAAAAAATCCCTGTGGTTTTTTTTTTTTTTTTTTTAATTTGCAACAACTGTCATATCATAGAGGAATAAAAATTATTTTCAGCTTGGAAAGTTTGTGTCAACAAACTCTGAATTTACAGTTTATCAGTCATACAGAACACTTTTATAAGTATTCTTGCCTTTTATTTCTCATTAGTTCCAGGTTTCACCCTAATGCTAGTTTTTATAAGTGTTCTGTGCCATAAACTCTAAAACCAAGACAGGCAAACACCATCAATACTAAAAGACTATAAATGAGACTTCTGTATTAGTTACTGAAATTCAGAGTTATTCTTTCCTTCAGGATCTATATGGATTTATCAGTGTCTCCAGTCTCCACGCTTTACAAGGTCTTTAAAAGAAATACTTTTTCAGAAAGGCTTCTGTACATGAGATCTGTAATGATCTACATACAGGTATAGACAGCTAGGCCACCTAAGCAAATGCTAATTTCAGCAATGTTAAACTTATATTTCCAACTATATTACCTCTGGACAGTCCCATGTATTTGAATTTTCTTTGAAGTCACAAATAGCTAAGACTGAAAAATTCTGGATTCTCTTCAGCCATTGCACACAGACTCGACTATCTGTTACCCAAGTAAGCCAAGTAAAATAGTGATCACTAAAAAATAATAAAAAAAAAAAAGAAAGAAAGAGTGGTTATTAAAGAACAAAAATATAGAAGCACTGCTACAGATTGTATCCCCCATAGTGCTCTGTGGAATCAACAGCAAAGCTTCCAGTGTCTTAGGCATTATTTTTTTTGTCCTTTGTAAAAATGAATCATGAGGACAGAGAATCAAAATACATTTCTAGTTAGCTTCTGATCCATCTAGGAGATGAATATGGCACTCCACTGTTAGAAACAGAAAACAACTCAGAAGTTCAAACATTTAAAACTAATAGAAATTTTTATTTTGTTTTATTTTTTTAAAGAAAAGATGTATTTGAGGGCACACTACCTTGATGCTATGACTGCAGGAACTGGCACCTTCTTAGGACCAAATGCTTCAGCATTAATAGTGTCTACAATAAACACTTTAACAGTAGGATTTTTAGCCCCAGCCTTCAAAGAGAATGTATCAGGTTATTCAAATCAGGCTCTGAACAATTCAGAATGAGGAAAATAACAACACTTTTTGCAGGAAAGGAGACAAGGTGTAAAATACATATTCAATTGTGTATAATAGGGCAAACGTGGTTTTATAAGATATCACAGTGTCACTAAAGCTGTATTATGGTACTTTGCATCATTTCATATGCAAAGACAAAAACCTTTTAAACAGTCAAATTTAGTGCCTTTCCTTACAGAAAATGTACTTGATGGGAACCAGCATTGAATTTGCATTATGGATCTGTGCAGCACACATATGCTTACTTTGGTATAAAACTCTAGGAGTACATTCACATGATTGCAATTGCTCTTTGACATCCCAGCTGTGAAATAAAATGGTTTAGCTTAAACTGATTTCATGCTTGCTTATTCACTGCATACATTATTAGTTTTTTAATTCTCCTCCATGTGTGGTTTAAAACATCCAGATTTACTTTAGAACTGCAACCCAGCTGACAGTTGAATAACTTCTTATGATGCATTACCATGATCACTTGCAATCATATGAGCATGACAAGAGTCAGGAGAGCTAATAACATGCTGAAGAAACGCCAAACCAAAACCTTCTTGCCTTAGATCTAGCACTTGAAAGCAGTTAAAATCCAAATCCCCTTGAGATCAAAAAGCACTATGAAGTGTGCAAATAAACTGAAGCTGTTCTAGCCTTTATTTTTCAAAATTTACTGTAATGAAAAATAACAACAGCATAGTTAACACATCACAATAAGTAAACTGAATTGAAAAAACAAGGCTTGACCATGCAAGCATGCACTTGCTCATGCTCTTTACTTACATGAGTAATTCCATTTATTTCACTGATATTATTAAATATCTATAGTTTTGAATGGTCCTATAGCTTTTCAGAAGTTGGCCTAAGTTTTTTGGATTTCTTTTTGTGTTCCCCCCCCCCCCCCCCAATAAATTTAGGCCATAATGGATTTAACCACTGTAATATTACCATTTTTCAAGCACAGTTATCAAATGACCCGCAACTCATTTATCAACAGAAAGTCAAAAGAAGGATAAACCATACCTTTGGGTAGGGGATAATTATTTTTCTAGGATACTGGTCCTCACCAAAATATGAATATTCAATAACTGGTATGTCAGTATCATTAAATTGTACATATGCTAAATACTTTCCACTTGGAGACCACCACAATGCATATTTTGTTGCTAGCATTTCCTCTGAGGAAAAAAAAACAAATCATAATAGTTTGTCATTGTTTCTCATTCCAATCTATTTTAGCATTTAGCACCCAGATATGTAAAGTGAGTTATACTAAATAAATAACACTTGGCATATTGCAATACATCTCAATTCTGAAAGGTCTTAAGAACTCTCAAAAAGGCACAAAAAACTCACTTGGGTTTTTTTTTCCTGTATGTATGTGGGTTTTTTTTAATTATTTTTTTATGCACTGAAATGCCAAATTTTCACCAAAATTAAAAATTCCATTAAAGCTGAATGCCCATCTACTGCCTGTGAAACATAAGGAAGCCCAATATATAAAGGTCTGATATAGTTTCAGTAACAGAAGACCTAGGAGTATGGTTATACACTATGAATATAAAATACAGCCATTGTATGGAAAATAAAATATGGAAATGCAGTAATCTTTAGGGCTCCAAATACAGTGTATCATCACAGGTATTTTAGACTGGATTGTGAGAACCAGGTAACCCAAACAAAGCATTTAATATGTTAGTTGATGTTCTTCAAGATTTACTTACCTTCATAGACCCAGTCAGGAATCCCATTAAATATTTCATTCTGTTTTCCATCAGTAGTTATTTTAATTGGTGCCTCTCTTGGGCTTCGTTTCAAATAGATATTATTCTGATATACATATACCTAAAGACAAGAAAGTATTTCCTATGAATATAGGCACCAGTAAGAGAGGTTAGGGTAAGATCTTTTGCAGCCAATGCTCTTACATTATACCAACAAGACGACACAACGAATACAAAATGGGAAATAAATGCTACACTATAAGCCGCTGCAAATTCTGCAAGAGTAGGTACCTCAGTAAATAAATGATACAGGCCAAACTCTATGTTCACCCATATCAGAATAAATCCTTAGCAGCTCCTTTGAATTCAACAACTTCAGAGGCTTTTGTGGCAAGTTTTGGTTTGGAAAATAAGGAAAAAAAAATCAAAAACTCATTCAAATTGTTGTGTTTTATAAGCGACCCTCAGACGAAGTGTTTTGTGACTTCTCCATCTGCTTCCACCAAAACTAGAAGTTAAAAAAAAAAAAAAACAAACCACAATGACTAAAATGAAAATAATCAGACTTTTAAAAATCTATCAAAAGACCTAGGTGATGTGAAACAAAAAAAGGTTTTACTCCCTCTGGACTATTTTCTTCTTGTCTAATAAACTAGTTACCAAAAGAGAGTTCTTGCAAGAAATGCTTGAGGCCTTGTATATCTCAAGATTTCAATCAATCAAATGAATGGACATGTAGTTAAGAAACCAGCAACAGAAACTTCACTTTCTTAGAAAATTGTGCCTTCTGAAGCTATTAGCATTTGCTAGCAACATCAGTGCTTTAAATGAAAATCAAAGCAACTCCTAAAACTCTCAGATCCGATACAAGGATATAAAAACATCACAGACTATTGGTACTAGGAAGATAGGAAACTGCCTTCAGAATTCTTGGTAACAAAATGACAATATTTAACTAAATATACTCTCCTAGAACATGGAGAAATATTCCTAATAAATTGTCCTTTCATATGTAGCACACTCCTGGGTATTTTCTGAAATGAGTTTGATATTTAAAATTTTTTTCTTGCACAAATATTTTTCAATACTGGGTAAATAGTTAAAAAACACTAATTGTTATTGGGCTGATCTTTTGGAACCAAGAATAAAAACAGTTTATAAACTCATTAATGTGCAATGTCTTTTATCATTACTGAGATATCAAGTAGCTATTAAAAAGGAAAGAAAATAACATTTTTTGTAATTAGAACCTGACAGCCATTTTCTAGGGTGAAAATTTTAGAAAAGATTTTAAATACTGCTCCTTTAAATCTCCATAGTAAGCACATGTGTTATACAGTGTCAAAGGAATACACATTGGTTTTCAGGCCCTGAAACTACATTTAAGCTGATATACAATTACGTTGGTCAATTCTTGATAGGAGATTGGCCAGCGAACTGAAACACGCAATGTAGCTGAGAACCCAATCCTTCTATCGAGACACAGACAAGCTAAATTTTAACAAGCTAAAACTGTTTTATTTGTCACTCTTGCTTACAACCAAGGTTATTACACATAGTCCTGTCAAAAATATGGCCTAACAAAATAATAACCAAAAGCAAACGTTTTTTAGCCACACAAAGCAAAATAATTTTAGTGCTTTGCTATCTTTACTGACCAATTTGTGTCCGACGGGTGACCAGGATATATACTGAATTTTATGTGGAAGCTGATTTTCTGTTACAAAACCACTAAAAAAAAGAAAGAAGTTGAGATGGCTTTTTGTGCACAGTGCAAATGGATCATTATACTGTACATTCATATAAAATTCATGGAGGGCTATGTTTTCTAACAGCTTATTGTTTTTTGAGCCATGCAAAATCAAGGCAGGCAGTGAGACATGCAGTCATGTGATGGTGTGCACCAGTGCTGGTAAAGCCTCCCAACTCAACCTTTTGAAAACATTCAACAGCAGAAGAAGCCAGCCTCATCTCTTTCTAAATACTGCACAACAGTAATTTGCTCCATCTGCAGCCTCAGCAAGTTACTGGGAAATGTGAATTCAGGATACTGCATGCTAAGGCAAGCATAACAGCAGCAGTTGCAACATTTGTTAAGGATCAGGACTCACATGCAGTACCTCTCTACTCACATTAGTTTGCAGCAATCTTTTCCTGTCACCTTGAACCAACAGTTTTGCACGAGTGGCGCAGCTCAGTGCAGCCCCTTTTGCGCAGAACTGAGAAGTATTTGGTTATGTTACTACTTAAGGTATAAAAACTCACTGGGGAGACAGGTGGCCTCCTTCAAACTTGGGTGGAAAGAGTAGTGGTTTGGGGAAGATCTTGCGAAAGATACCAAATACCATGGGAGAAGCTGTAAAGTTTTGAGGAACCCAGGACTGACTGTTACAAGATCACTGCAGCACTAAGGGAAATGAGAGAGTTCTAGGAAAGCTAAAGATTGGATCAACCATAAAAACGACGAATTAGACAACAGAATGACATGGAGACATCAGGTGTGAAGCTGAAGTGGACTCAATCATCCAAGATAGGGTGGGAGAAAATTATGCAAAGAAGAAAAATATATGAGAATCTTTAGCAGTGAAAGGTTTAGGGCATGAAATATAAATCAATTCAGACACCTGGATGAGTAGGTGAAAGGACTGTATGATTTTCTTAAAGGCCATTTTTGTCAAGCAAACAACCTGATAGATTCAGGCAAACGCAAAGCAGGGTGGTAGTCACATTACTGTGGAGTTTTTCAGTGGAAATGCAAGCATGTCACTACAAAGTATTCACCATAGTTCCCTGTAAGAGATATCTGGCCTTACCCATATATGAGATCATAAATGTGGTATGATGCTGTATAAGAGTATCTCCACAGCTGCAAAAATTAAGCAAGAAAATAATATTATTGACTTGGACAAGATAATCTAAAAGTAATCAGCTGTCTTTTCATAGCCTGGCAATTTCGTGAGAAAGTACTAAGAAAGGTTTACCTGTAGCAACCACAACGAACAAAATACTAAATGAAACCAAACATTTCATGAAGTGGTGTATTAATTACCTTTGAATAATTGCTTTCCAGCGCTATGAAATATTTGTCAGATGACAACACATAATTTGAAGCATTCACTTGTTTCTGAAAGATTCAGAAGTAGATTAGATTCTAGTGCAAAAAAAAAGGATTTTATGAGTTTTAATCCACTCACTTTTAAACTGGTACTTAAAATGCAACTGCGTTTTGCTGCCTTTTTATTAATTGGAATGGTACGTACCATTGTGCTGTTAGTCATGATGGTAGTTGGGTAGTTCATTTCAACGTTGTAGAGTATAATGTCATCTTCTGCAGACTGATGAAGATATTCATTGTCTTTATAAACAAGATAAAAGGGCTGTTACCTTGCACAGAAGATACTACAGAAAAGATCCATTTATCACAGTATTCACACTCCTGTCAATGAATAGGCTTTGAGCAAACTCTTTTGGCATCTACATAATTTTTTTTTCCTAATGATGCCAAGGTACAGAGTTGTCAACAAACTGCTTTCAGGGTTCCTGAATATGTTGTCAATATGACACATTGCACAAAGAATCAGCTAGTTAACTTTATGATTACATGCCAGATTTTAGTAATTGATCAAGAATACCACTGACAGACCCATTAGAAGGTCAGTATCATAACGTAGCTGTTTTCAAGAAAACCAGAACATTCTCATTTCTACAGATTCCACGGATAATAGCAGTATCATGTAACTGACACTATGTAAATGATACTTCCCTTACACAGGTCCTACAAAGTGAGGATGAGTGACCTTCAAAGCGAATGGAGTTGAACCCAACCTGTGCTCAAGACCTGAGCCATGGTTTGGTAGAAAATGAAGATCAGAATTTTAGTTTCACATTGTTATTTTTGCTGCTATAAACAGAGAGAAGGAATTACATGGTGTAGCTAAAGAAAGAGAGACTTTAACAGGCAGCCTGAAACATTGTATAAGGTGTTCATTTTTAGGAAATTAGATCACCCTTGGATCTTTTGAGCACACTTCTGTGATTTGTGTTAACAGCATTTTTGGTGATCTCAGGCACTCTTAGGAAGAGATAGTCAATTTTAATTCCTTGCTTCAGAAGAAAAGTAGACATATGGAATGCTGTAGGCATGACTATCTAAGGAATCTATGGCATGACATTTGCGTGAGCTTTGTGACTGTTAAAAGGAAAGATAAGTCTAAGTGAGAAGGATATAAACAGGGAAGGAAAATATTAGGTTTAGGTGATATGTTGCCTACATACTTCAAACATTCAGACAGAATTCCAACAAATGGTGACCTAATTTTTATATCACACAAGTGATGTCAATATACTTCAAATTATTAATTGTAAAATTTGAACTGCTGCAAGCGATGCCCTGGAAACCTTCAGTTAAGCTCAAAAATTGTGGGTAAAAACTAACTTGGTAAGACCGCATCTGAATGGGCACTACGTTTCTTGTCTTGAGTCAGGAACAATTGCTTGAAGCAGCACATAGATGGAGTGGTAACGTGTGTACTAGAACATAATCCAATCTAGCTCAAGCCTTTGGGTGCTTGAGTCGGTAATAATAAGACTAGCATTTCAGCCATGCACAGACATGTATCTCAGCAGCAATTAACTTCATGGCTTTATCTTCTACCTTAAGGAACTCACTCAGAAACTCAACCTTAATTTCTATGCAATGCTTTGGAACTCAGGAATTTCAGCATTATCAACATTTTGTTAAATGAGACAAAATCAGCTGGGCTCATTGAAGAGCTAAGTACTCATGAAAACAAAGAAGAATGGGGCCTGTAAGGTAGGCTATCTCAATTATTACAAACGACAAGTGAAAAAGGGCTGTGACAAAGAAGATTGCTTAAGAAATGACTGGCACATTGATATATTTCTTTCACTTGCTGCAATGAATATGACAGCAAAGAAATAAAACACTGAAAGCCTCTGTAAAATTATACTTGACTCAAACATGTCTGTTGAAACATTAAATACCTGGAATTTCTAGAATGACTGACAGAATAGTAAATTTCAACCACCAGTTTTGACTGGCAGATTGTTTAATTTCATAGTTAGCATTCATTCACAGTAAAGCTGGAAGGAAAATACATTTCTGAGTCTGAAATACATATTAGAAAGGCTTATGTACTTTTGAGGAAAGGTTTTACTTACCTGACACCCAATATGGAAAAAATGTTTTATATTGGAAGTTTCCATTCAAGTAATCCTCTAGTGTAAGAGCTCTGGGTCCATCATCTGTTTTGGCAACTAAGACGATAGAAAGTTTCTGTTAATACAATGGTGTGAAGTGTGAAAAAAAAAAGGAAAAAAAGAAGCAGTTACTAGTCCATTATTTCTTTACCTTTTTTTTTTTTTTTTTTTTTTTTTTTTTCACTATTTAGCACCAGAGAATATTGAGGATAGCATAATCCTGGAAGTACACAGAGAGCAGGCACAGCAGAAAGTTTTCTGATACTGTTTTGGTAAGGTCCACACAAAACCACAAACTAATTTAGTTCACCCAGTCATTTATTCACTCAGATATATTTACTTGCAGACCCTGTGAGTCCCAGAAGGGCCTTTTCCACACAGAAGACAAATCAAAGGGTTTTTTTAAGCACGGTTTCATGAACTTGTGTGCTATGTAGAGACAACTATTTTAATAGGGATTTGCACATATTCAGCAGACTCAAACAACAGGATGTACTTACAAACCCCTACTGCCAAATTTCATAAAAATATCTCATCAACCAGAGTTAGAAGATGGACATAAGGCTTCCAAAATGATCACCATTCACATATTTCTCTTAGTAGCTACATGAAAAAATAATAGATGAAGGTATGCTGATAAAAAAATGATGAAAAGTAATGAATGAATGAACATGAACTTTTAACTTTTAATTTAATGCTGCAAAAGAAAATTGGCAATGATTCTGGAGAGAAGAAAGGTACTCTGATATTAGATTTCTAAGCATATTGGATAGCTACATAAAAATAAGGAACAAAATTGTGTCTGGTTTTGTGGCTTTTGTCTGACTATATTTCCTTCCAGTGCTAAACACCCTAAGCTAGGGCAGAATTTAAATACCAAATTTAAGGACAAACACCTATATGGGAATTGGGTAATGTTGAAAATGCTGGTTTGCTAAGTGCATGAAAGTGAAAAAATTCCTTTGCAAAAATGTGGAAAAAAAAAAAAAAAAAAAAAAAAGCAGCAAAGACCTATGCAGCTCACAAGAGAAAGAGCACTCAAAATATTTAATCCTCAAAAGACAGGAACATTTCTGATAAAGGCCTTTTTTTAAAGTTCAGTACCACAATAATTACAGCTTTTAAGTCTAGGCATTCTGGATTCTATGCTTTCCTCCTTTAAAATCAAGGGGACTTTTGCCATAGTCTTCAGAGATAGAGGAGATGTCACACTGCAGCTCAGTAGATCTCTGCCCCTTCCCCTGTTTGTTCCTTCAGAGCAATGAGATGACAGCCAGATAATCAAGATGACTCGTTGCCCTCAGGTTTCATATCATGCTCCATCACTTCCTCATTACAGCTGCCCCCTCTGTTGAGATCACACTGACTTTCTGGGAAATGTTTCTTCATATTCTCTTCCATAGTACTTTATAATGACAATACATGATTTCTTCTGGTAAGTGACTATTACTTACTGTAGAATACACATGTCAGGTTGACTGTTGACACTAGCCTTGTCTGCACTAATGCAGAAGAAAGCTGTCATGAGGAATAAAACTGAATGCCAATCCACAGGCAAAAACCTACCGGTATAAACTCTGAGCTAGCAGTATGTCCAGAAAATATCTCAAGAAGTTCAATAAGAAGTTAATTCTTCTTGCTAATGCCATGACTGTATATTAGAGATCTTTGATATGTTAATGATAAGCTTAGAAGATGTCAAGCTCTTAAAAAATTGCATAGAAAATAATTCCAAACAAGAATTCACTTCTGTTTATACTGAGTGATTATTACTTATCACTAGCTTCCAGTTTAAATTCCCCATGTGAATATGCCTATTTGCAAAAGAAATCCACTGTTAAGATCTATTTCTATGGCTGTGTGTATCGGAGGCTTATATTTGCAGTCCTTTTTGATACCTTAATTTGGTAAAATTTCCTGGTTCCTTCTCTCAGATTAAGAGAATTTTTTTACTAAAAAGACAAGCAATATCACAAATGTCTCTTCTCTGGTCTAATTTTCACAGCTCTAATTTAAACCTTTACACTGTTAGCCATCTCACATACATACTTAATATTCTGTGATAATTTATTATGACTGCTAATGATTTTCAAAATGTGTCCACTCCTATCTGAATTTCTACCAGTGGACTGAAAAAAATGTGAACACAACTATTTCTTACTTGATTACTTATAATTTTGAATGCTTGTCTCTAGGCAACAGAAGATATCTTTAAATGCTTTAAATGCTGTAATTAAAGGCACCATCTTTAATAGTTTTCTATAATTGTTGCTGATTCTTTCTTCTGTAACTAAAGACTGGTTCAATAATAGTATTCAAGATCTCTGCTCACAGAATAAACCCTAACATGAAGATTACTTTACAAGTCTGCAGCACTATACAGACACTGATTTGGATGACTGTTGGTGAGCCTGGTAAAGTCTTTTGTTGTGTTTTGTTTCTCTAAGAAATAACAAAGACGAAAAAAGATGTCACGGGACAAGGAAGCAAATAGCTGAGCAAACCACAGAAATGAAAGCTTACCAAATTTCATCTTTGCTGTTTTCCCTTCACCACCCCACTGTCTCAGTTTTAATCCTTTGTGGTCCATTTGCATCCATTTACAGCATGTAGTTCTGTATTTCTGTCTGCACCAAATCAGTTATTTTGCTTCCCAGTGTAACTAACTTGCTTTATATATTCCATGATCATAAATATTCACTTGTGCAGTTGAGTGTATTCAACATACATAATCATGGTGATAAAAGCCTGTAAACATCTATTAAATGTTACTGGCTTTAGACAGACGCCTTCTCCTTTACTGTTCAGTTCACTGTTGTGAGAGAGCTTAATAAACACAAAAAGATAGACTTTCAGTTACATTAAGCTCAGATTAACTTTATGCACAGCAATCCATCACTATGAAATTCTGTTTGTATTATCAGGATTATTCCCTTTCAAAGACCACTAGACCAATACAACCCTTGCATTAGATTTCAAAGCCCTGTTGACTTATTCTACAATGTGGTCTAATGTGCATCCATATAAATAGTGTCTACTGCTGCCAAATTAAAGAAAGTATACATAACAATCAATAAGTATTCAGTTTTCTGTATTTTTTATTTTATATATGTAATTGTATATAGGTATTTTATATGTATTTGTAAGCAATTAATATATATGTATTTTTATATGTATTTTATTTAGCATCCACTGCTACATGGCAAGATGACTTGCAAATGAAAACTGGTTATCACGGTACCATATTCTGCTTCTGGACTAGATTGTCCATTCTCATCTCTGTGGTTTGACGCTGAATATCTAAAGCACAAGTTCGTTCAATATGCACAGGAAAACAGCCTTCCACTTGAGGAGACCACAGCTCAGTTCAGCATCAGAAATTAATTCCAACACTCCTGATCCTGCTCCAGAACTTCTGGTCACACTCAGTTCCACATCAGCTCAATCTGCATGTCTATTCCCACATCACATTCGGTCATTTTTTTGTGAGGTGCAACACTGGTTTCTCAGTGAAAACTACTTTAAAAACACCCTTTGGAATGAGAAGAAAAGATGAAGTCTGAACAAGTCATGTTCCTCAGTATGATACAGCTCCTGTTAGGAACAGAAAGTGTGTGCAGAAAGCTAAAGCATGCTAGAATGAGAATGGTTTAGTTTACTATGGACTCTAACATCTCTACTGCTAAGGATCTAGGAAAGGGAAAAAGCTCTCCTCTCTAACGATAGACTAAGACAGAATCACTATAATCCCTTTCAGTTATTGAAAATAATGCTTTCAGAGAATACAAAGAAAAGATAGTATAAAAATTTAACCTTGGAACATAGCCATCATACTGCATTTCTAAGCATAGACTTGGAAAGATTTAGTTTGGTAACCTCTTTAAAAGAGTCCTAAATCAGAGTATTTATTCTGCCACCAGCATGTGAAAATTAATGCACAGAAAATTAATAGAGCCTGTTTTGGGTAAGCACTTCATGCCAATTTAAGAATCTAAGTGACAAAGAGTTTCTTCAAACCACTAGTCAGATTTAGAAAGAAAAGGCCCACCCAACCCCACAGTCCTAGCAGTATTGTCACACACTGCTGCTGCACAAGCATAGCAGACTGAACCCTCTTAAGGGAATATAAACTAATGGAGAATGTAGGGTTTATCTAGAAAGATTTTCACATGAATTCGTACTATTTTTTCTTTATGCAGTCTAAAGTACCAGACAGAAGAGGTATGAATTAGTTTAATCCATCCTAATATTGTTTTTTACTTTGTTCTAATAACCTTATGCTAGCTCTCTGCCATCAGTGTACAGGCTTACTTATATATGAGCCTGAGCTTGTAGCTAAGGCTGAACCACCAGATTTTTGTGGAAGCATACTGTCACAGTAATCTATTGATTTTCAATTACAAGAAACTTCAGCAACAGTGGAGAGTTTATAATCTCTAATTGTCACTTGCCAATTTTGATAGATGTCCGAGAAGATGAGAATTTCTCTTTATTACTGTTTTAAGTCAAATATCCGACACACATTTAAATTAGAAAACAGGAACAAAGAGCATTGTCTCTAGCTGACTTTAATGCCAGCAACCAAATTCTTGACTGGAAGCATTTTTCTTCCACTCCACAATGATGGAAGCAATCCTGCTTGACTCTGCAACAGAACACAAGGAAGAATTTATTGAAAATGGATTTGGCTGGTGTGTAGCAAAGAACACCACCTGTTCCTAAGAAACTGGCTGCTCCACTTCCTGGCTAAGAAGTATGGCCTCTGATCCAATCTGCAACATCAGAGAGGGAGGGGCTTGGTCTCAAGTCTGGGTCAAGTGTACAATGGGGAATAGTGCTCTTTTGGCTTTAGTTAAGAATAATGTTGATAACACACTGATGTTTTAGTTGTTATTAAGTAGCACTTACCCAAGTTAAGGACTTTTCAGTCTCATGCGCTCTGCCAGTGAGGACGGGTACAAGAAGCCAGGAGGGAGCACAGCCAGGACACCTGACTTGAACTAGCCAAATGGGCATTCCATGCCACAGAACAACATGCTCAGTATATGAACTGGGGGCAGTTGGCAGGAAGGGACCGATTGCTGCTCAGGGACAGGCTGGGCATTGGTCAGCAGGTGGTGAGCAATTGTATCTTGCACCACTTGCTTGTTTTTTGTTTCTTTTTTTTTTTTTGTTTGTTCTCTCCCTCTTTATTTCCTATTATTATTATTCTTGTATTTTACTTTATTTCAATTATTAAACTGTTCTTATCTCAACCAATGGATTTTGCCTTTTTTTTCTTGATTATCCTCCCCATCCTACTTGAGGTTTGGGGGGGGGAATGAACAAGTGGCTATGTGGTACTTAGTTGCCAGCTGGGCTTAAACCATGACAGTTCTGATTCTGAATATTCATTAAAAATAGCAAAAGGAAAGATTAATTTGGTGCCTAAGAAATACATTCAGTTAATTGTAACTGCCTATGGTTTTGCTATTGCTTTTCAACTGCAGACAAATTTGTTTTTTCTTGTTTATGCTGCAGAAGAACAGGATCAGATACAGCAGCATGTAAGTGAAAAGAACCTTTGTGAACAGTTTACAGCTGGGTTATCATAGTTAGGTAAATTATCGAGCACATCCCTAGCTCAAGGAAATGTCAAAACCCCATCACTAATTTCTTAGGCATAGATGCCACTCACTATATTGAGATTGCCCATCTTGCTTTTCTGAGCCCCACAGAAATTGTGTATAACTGCAACTAAGTATTTTCCCCGACTGTCATCTACAAACAGATAATTGTTTTCCAGTATAACTTTTGAGAATTTTTCAGTTTTATACTCTTCCATGTGTAAACCAAAACCAGCTATCACATTTTGAGATGTTTGAGGAACATAAAGTTACTAGAAACTTAGCAGACAAAACCAGAACTAAATGTTTCTTCCTGTTCTTTCAGAATTACAGATGACATTTTTCTTTGCTGATTTCTTAAGCAGAAGTTTAGTTGGTCTGTGTCTATACATTCCTCATATGCAATTAATTGTCTTGCTAGATTGCCACATCCTTTCAGTTAAGCAGCAGCAAAGGTGGAATGTGCAAACAACATTCCATTTCTGTAGCCATTTCCTGTCTTTGACTTGCAAAATTTATAACCGCAAAATGAACTCATATTTTTCCATTAACAACTGATCAGTACACTACAAAGAATTTGAAAATGTTTTGAACAGGTAACTGATTGAAAGACATTTGAACAGGTAACTGCATCACTTGCAGTTCTACCTGTGAATAAGAAGACATAATCAGATGTGTTGAATATAATTGTGTTCAACATAGAATCATAGAATCGTTACGGTTGGAAAGGACCTTAAGATCATCTGTTGTTTATTCCACAATTGTCTAAAATACTTTTTCAAAAGCATTCAGTAAAGAAAGATAAATTCTTTATCATCTTACTGAATCTAAATGTGATGTCTGATGTGACAGACACCAAGTCACTATTCCAAGAAACTATACAGATGAAATGAGTTCTTTGTAATGGCTGAAGTACCAAAGAGGCTCAAAATAAGACTAGTGAGCTGGTATGTAATAACCTCAGAAGGGAAAACACATTCACTTCCTCCTACAGTACCTTCCATGATCTATCCTTGATATGATCTATCTTCATATTCACATGCTGCATGACAGGATCAACCATAACTGCTTCAGAAACCTCCAACTCTTCTTTCAACAAAACAACCCATGATCACTATATTCCACAGAAATACTATGTAGTAAAGAGATTTCACCTTTCACAAACCCTGCATATTACTTACAGTATCTAACTTGCATAAGACAAATAGATAACTGATTTAGCACCACTTAGTTCTAAATGCAAAACTGATTTCTTAATCTTGGTCACACTGACAACATGTGAACAAAGAATAATAATTAAAAAAACAAAGCCCCTTAAATAGATACTGTTAGTGGAATGAAGGCTTTTTATTATTACTTTAATTATTTTAGAGGCATTCAATTAATCTGCTACAGTGAAAGGGTCACATAAATACTTATATTGCCCTTAATACACCTCTCATAGAAAAAAATTACCATAAAGAGAATGCCACTCAATCTCTAAATTTCAAGCCACACACACTTCAGACTTTTCTAGAGGACTCAGCAGATCACACTGTGTTAATTTTCCTACAGCTGGCATAATAATACTAGAGCAAATATATATGTAACAGTATATAACAATAATAGAGCAAACAGAGCAAACTATGCATCCCTATTTTATACAATGCTGTCTTTAATTTTTAAATGCAATAATAAGTATATTCACAATCATACCCTACCTACAACAAAATGTTCAACTTGTAATTGAATAGAGAACTTCTGTAATTATTACACAACAATTTAAAACCAAATACAAGTTCACCAAGCTAAACGAAATTACTAACAGTTTGTGAGAGTCTCCTAACCTCTAACACAAAAAATAACAAAATATGAGATCTCGGAATTATTTTTGCAGTCCTGTCCAAGAACATTATATATCATGCACAAGAAAGTTAATTCAGGTGCTTTTCACTACAAGGAGTTCCTTGTTTCAGCATCTGCTGGCATTTCAATCCTACCTTCAGGATATTCAGCTGTCAGTACATTTCTGTAAAGTGATAAAGCTGTAACAAGTCTGACAGGACAGGACAACCCTAGAGATGACTTAACAAACTTTTGTGAACTTTAGAAGCCATAACAGCTAAAGATACTCTGTTTTGCACTACATTACATTACAAATGCCTTACCTCTTGATGGAAGCAGTATAATACACATCAGTAATAAGGTAAGCAAAAGGCATATAACCACGCCAAAAATTATTTTTAGCTGGGTCTGCAGGACAGAAACAAACAATAATTACATTTCTAATACTGTCTGAAGCATGCTTCCATGGCTTCTAAATAATTAAATCCTTTCACTCTCTAACTGCTGCAATCCGTACAAGAAACAAGCAAAAACGTCCCTGCAGTACATTTGAAAGTACTTTCCTTTCCTTTTTCTTTAAAACAAATACTTTCACGTCAGAGCCTGGCCTTGTGCAATAGCTGACAGTTGAGAACAACAGATATAAATGTTACCAAACGCAGAATTCGGCAGCATACAGACCTTCATTTTCCTGCTGTATTCTAAAAGAATGTAAATTCTCTCTTCTGGGTGTTGGTCAGTGGATCTAGGAGAGGAGTTTGAGAAGGCAGTGTCTGTTTTCACAGTTGGAAGCCAAACCTCTGGCTGACTTTTTTCTTTCTTTTTTTTTTTTTTTCCCCCTACAGACTTTTGAAAACTGTGCCAAATTTCAAAGGGTTTCCATAAAATTAGAAACACGCTTTCGGGGAAGTTTTAGGACCAGAAATGGACCGTGGGTGGCTATATGGGTGGTGATTATATACTTCCCACCAATGTGAGCTATAACCAACATCTGCTTACACTAACTTGAGGGTTTTATGACTCAACAGTTACTTGATATGTACTGTTTTTCTCTGAAAAGTATCTACTGTGTATTTTGGCAATCCTTGCATTCTCAGGACATAATCATGACCTTATTTCTGCTCTCTACAGCAAAATTCAAAGAAAACCCCACAGCTTTATTGTTTATATATAATTCATGTATATTTACTTTCTGAAACAATAAATGATGGCGTAAGAATGCAAAACAAGAAGCAGAAACAGATATAATTTAATGTGTTCCACATGTGAGGAGAACTGCATTTTTTCTCAGAAAACGATAAACTTCTTCAGGCCATGTAAGGAGAACGCAGAGAAGTAAATATCCACAGGCCCAGTGCAAATTCTGAAACGGTGCTTAAACCACCAACTGCACGTATTTTATTTAGCTCATTGAAATGAGGTCAACTGAAAACAGGGAAAACTTCTGTTGAGACTGCAGTGTCAAGTTACATAAGAGATACCTCTGCAGCGAGAAGTATCGCTCCAGAAGGGAAGCAGCAGCATGCCGTGCTCATTAGGCTGACTTTACCCACGTATCCTTACTCCCGGTGTGCCTCGGAGCCGCCCCGGGGAAAGATGGCGAAGGGGAGGCCGCTCCCCCGAGCCGGGGCAGCGGGGTTTATGAGGGGGGAGCAACAGCCGGGCTGGGAGGGGAGACTAACGGTCGGCGGGAAGCAGGCACGCTGCCCCCTGGCGGCAGTGCGCACCGTAGCGGCGCAATCCGGGCTGAAAAGAGACAAAACAGTTAAAGGAGGCACCATGTCTTAGGGATGGTAGCGCCACAGAGCCTGCCCCGCATAGCCCCGTATCCCGCAGGTAGCTGGGTCCTTCAGGAGCCCTCTGCGCGATCGGCTCCTTCCTTCACCGCTCGTTGCTGTTCCCCAGCACCGCCCATGCTTTCAGGCTTGCTGGCATCGCTCCGTGAAGTTGGATGCTGTTTAGCACATCTGCACATGCCCTGCGATGCACAATAACTTATTACCAATGTCCAGGTCTCAGAAGGATGGTCTCAAAAAGGAAATCCTTCCAGTCCTCCTGCCACAGAGCCAGTATCATTCTTTCAGATGCTTAACCTGAGCCTGAGTCTAGGCCCTGCATTTCAGATGTATTAGGAAAAAAAACCAACCAACCAACAAAAAACCCCAAACAAGCAAACAAACACCCCAAAACCAAAGAGGGGGGCAGTATCATACTCTTCAAGGTATTCATTCTTACAATGTGCTGGCAGGAAACCAAGGGCCAGCCAACAAACCAACCAACCAAGGACCTGTGCAGGGTGTTCTGCCCCACAGCCATGGGTTCAGGCTTTGTGTTATGTACAGAAGGGCATCAGGTATGGCAGCAGCTGAACTAAGCTACAGCACAAAGCCTGTTGTCCACTTAATGCCTGTAGCTTCCCAGTCATTACACAAGGTGCCCATGCCAGAGGGGAGACAGTGCCCGGTGCTGGGCCTTCCTCTGGTTGGCCTCCACAGCCTGCTCAGGGAAGCCAGGCCCAACCACACCCCCAGTCCAGGCTCAGCTTCCTCCTTGCTGCTGCCTCAGCCTACGTGGCAAATATCAATCATCAAAGGCGGCCATAAACCAACAGAACATTCACTAGATTTGACATGAGACTTAGAGACCACAAACTCAAAGTTGCAGGTTGGGCTTCAGCATTCTTATTTTGCATGTGGAGTCTGCTGAATGACCTCACCTTTCTCCCTGCATTAGCTTTGTATTTCTCTTCTGTACTTAACACCAAAAAAGGAAAAATAAGAGGGTGAGGAAGGGAGTGCAAAATGGTGGTGCCTCTGTGTGAAGTCAGACACGGGGACTATGATTTTTCAGAGGTTAACAAGGACCAAGTACCCAAATCTGACTGAAATTCAGTAGAACCCCTCTGGCTCTTTTGAAAATCAAAAATGAGATTAAATAGGTTCCCTGTCACATGAAACTGTCCAGCAGAAGTTTGACCAATGTTTTACAGAGAAATAAACCTCAGTGTATTACCAACAAAGATAGTCAAGTTATCACCTTAGCCTAACAGTATGGGCTGGAATTTGAACCCTAACCATTACGCCAGCCTTAGTGAGGCAGCAGCTCATCAGGGCAGTGTTTTGGCAACACTCCTTATATTATATTAGGCTTGGTGGGGGGATTTTTGAAAAGATATTAAAATCAACTGTCTGAAAAAGTGATATGAAACATGCCTTGTTTTCCCATAAACCCAGTTTCCCTCTCTCCTTAGTTCTTGTCACAACAACAAAGTACGAATTATAATGTTTCTGAGTACGATCCATTCTGTTGACACAAGCCATGTAAGTAAAAAGAGCTGAAAAGGCTAAAATACATTGTTCCTGATACACTGTATATGAAGAGCAGAACTGAGCTCAAAAACAATAGGTTCCTAACAAGATAAACTGCAGCTACTCAGAATTCCCAAAACAGAAAAGGATTGTGACAAATTATTTTTCCCCATGTAACTCGTGCTTCTCATTCATATTTCCAAACAGTTACTTATTTCCTAGCATTCTGTGCTGCCATATGTATTTTCAATACACAGTTCAGAGAAATAGATTTTTTTCCTACCAACATTGGCTATTTCTGACAACCAGAACATCACAAAATTGCAAATGGAGGTTTTGATCAGGCTACTTTTCAATTCCAAATCTGCAGCTTCCTCTAATGAATGCATACTTAAAGAATGCCTCAAAGGAAATGCTTCAAACTCACATGATCGAAAAGACTTTACTTACTATACACTGCATACTATGGTTTGTTGGTTTTTTTTTTTTTTTGTTTGTTGGTTTTTTTTTTTTGTTTTGTTTGGTTTTTTTTTTTTTTAATTTGGTAGTCTAATTATTTAGGCATGTGCTGTAGTAAGATTAACAAAGATTGCAGCCTTAGAAGCAAAGCAAAATTTACCTGGCAAATTCTGTATATCTATTGCTCCTAACACCTGAACCCCCTTCTCTGGACTGTTTATACTAGCACCAGTGAATAAACAAACAGCAATTCTTTCAACAGCCAAAGCTTTTCCTAACTCCTGCAACATTAGAACTCCATAATGTAAGATAGAAATAAACGTGTAACGAAGTTAGAAAAATGGTGAATCAGTTGGAGAAATGAAAAAATTATGGAACAGATAACACATACATTAACAGATAAACATAGTTTGTACAGCAACTATCCAACCAGTTATGCAACTACTCTAAGGTTACTCGGTATTTACATGTCATAGATGACGCCATGAAGATTTACAGATATCAGTTGTGCATGACATCAGAACAAAAGTTGATAAAATAATGAAAATGTAACTAAAGCTTAACCAGTTCTTAAGTAGCCATACACATAGCTAGACAAATTCCCAGCAAGTAATAGTTTTTCTTCTTTCCACATTTGTGAACAAATAAAAGCTGTAAGTAGAAAATACAATCAGGATTTGCCACACTCCCTGGAGGACTTTGGGTCCATAAAGGCAATAAATGCAAAAGTAACTAGCAGATAAAACATGGAAATTTAGCTTGTTTTTTACAACTTCATACTTCCTGCATGAACAATATAGGCATGCTTTACAACCCCATTCAGAGACAATAACTTGAAGTGGAAATTCCTTATCCTACACACCAGAAGGATTCATTTGAGGTTCATAATGCATTATGCTGAAGTGAGATTGTGCAAACACTCTTTAAGCCTTGGTGATAATGTGGCTGAGTCACACTAGGAACTGGGAGGGTACCAGCAGCACACTAGTGAACTACAAGAAGACTAGGCATGTTTGTGATACAACCCTGTTGCACTTAAATATAGAAGAGAAATCCAGCTGCATATGCTCTTGTTCCTTCAAATAAAGGGAAGTGTCAAAAGCTCAGATATCAGAAAATCTACTCCGCACAGAATATTATTTGATTGAGGACCCAGCAGAAACCTATGTAACAATATAATCTTTCAACCAGGGTTTTACACTTCTTTTAAAGTGCTGAAGAAATTACTTCAGACTCCTGAAAATGCTATGTACAGTGATTAAGTTACATAACTATAGCAACTAATTAATACAGAAATCCAGAGATGATCTGGATGATGATTATTTACCAAGAGAGACTATGCTAATAATGAATTTTTAGTATATTTGATAGCACTATGCATATGAGCAAATTACATCTTGAATTACAATCATGTGTGATCTCCGACATTTTAAAATAGATTCTTAGATCAATGTGTAAAAGGTGTAACATTTGCCCAGAAATTAATGCAAAATCATCAGATTCCAGAAGCAGCCAAAAGCTTCAGTATTAAGCAAAAGTGTTACAATACAAGAGAGAATAACTTAGTTTCTAAGAAAAATAGATGAGGGGAATGGTTTAAGTTTTTTAACTAAGTATCTAATGCTGAATAAATAAATTGGTAACGATTTCATATTTGTTCTGCCCTGCACAATACATAAAGATAAGAGCATTATAAAAAGATATACACAAATATAAACCACATACATTACAAACTGTTTACACTCCTTGTCTCCCAGTGGCCTTTGTGAATTAGTTGTATTGTTCAAAAATATCTGTGAAATTGCTGTGTCTTGAAACATCTTTGCATATATAATCTCTTAACTCTCAACACACCTGATTTCTTTTTACAGTCCAAAGGTAATTATTGGTATAAATCACTGTTATGGAATAATTTCAACCTATAAACCAGCTACCATTTCTGTAATTTTAGTGACTTCTAATCTACAAGACTGCTAGATTGAAAACTCATCAGCATGCATATTTGTTTCATTTCATAGTGTATCAGCCTGTATCAGATTGATGACATCTGAAATGTGCTGCTCTTCGATTCGCAGTCAGAAATTAGATCCCCCCCACCGAAACAAAGCCAGAAATATAAAGAAAACCCCACCCACCCCCAAAATCTGGTCCTGTTGCAAACATGAAATGAAATCTGACTTTAAGAAAGTGTTCCTTTTAAAAATGTAGAGCAATTACAGATCTAGCCATAATAAGATTCTTTTTTGCTGGGATATACTTTTCAGCTATGTTGTTAACTTAGAAATTTTACCTGGGGCTACTGAAGTATTTACATGTTCATGCTCATAAACATACCACTTTACCCTGAATTTGCAAAGCTGACTGTTATAACAACAAACAGACCTTCTTTCCACTCTCCAATATCTTACTTGCAAATAGGGGGAAAGGGAAATCTGTCAATGAAATAAATATGGAGACACATTATGCTATTTTTACAGTTGGAATACCACTATCCTTTAAATTTCTAGGGTGAAACTGTGGTAGTATTATTGTCAAAATACTTACAGTGAAAGAGAATAAACAGTACCACAGTTGCCAAAGGCTAATCATTACATTAATTTATTGAAAAAAATACATACCTCATTATATAGTCAGTTTAACAATCCAATTAAAGTAACACACAAAGTCACTTAGCATTGTGCTTCCTGGACAGTAAAATAATCAATTTCAAGTCAGGTTAAGGGCTTGATATTTTGAAATATCTTTTAACAGAAACTTAGTTTTAGTCTGTCAAAACGTATGAGCTTACAGCTAAAGATAAGAGGGGAAGAACTCAGTCATGAAAACGCTGATGAAGTAACACTGATGCAGAAATAACACCTAATCTTTTAACACAGCTTCTCTTTTGAAACACTTTATCTTCAAAAGGGTTATAGCAGGAAGAAAAACAGACAACGATCACCATGGCACATCTCATGATATCTGTCCTATGGTCTATGCTTGACAACAGGTCACCTAACACACTTCTGACAGTGTTGTCACCCCTTGATTGACTGTAGTGATTAGAGATGGGAATTTGTTCCATGGAGTACCAGAGCAATTCTGAGTGCAGACAAAAGCCATGTGACTTCGTCCTTCTTCCTTGGGTTTTTTTTATCTCTTCAAGACAGTTTCCTCAGGCCCAGGGGCTTTCACAGTATGTGATGCAGCACTTCTTATGGGACAAAGGAGCTTCTAATCAGCAGGAAGCGAAAAGTTGAAGAAGGGCTTTTAATTTTCATTTTAAGTACTTAATCTTCATCACTTGAAGGACAATGAGCTGCGTAATCAAAACCAGGGAACTTGATGGGCAGCTCTCTCCATTTCTTAAAAATTTCTTTTCTTGTCTTCTTGTCTTCAAACACAATCACAAAATTTATAATCTTTAGACAAGGCAGGTCAAGACCATGGTGAACCATCATATTTCCCCAAGCCTACAAGTATATGAAAATTACATTTCAGATAAAATACACCAGATCATTAGGCAAAAATAGATACAGACAACACCACCACCATAAAAGTATGAAAGTAAGTTTTTACTCACTTGTCCACAATCTTTACATATAACTTCTCCATTTGTCTGGTAATCAGCATTTTTATCTTGCAGCGTCTTATTTTCTCTTGTATGGTAAAGACTTCTGAAAAACAGACAGCGTGCATCAGATTCGCTGCTACATATGGACTTAAATAGTGACTACAATTGCTGAAGTCACATATGAAACATAAAAGGTCATAAACTCTGACTGCTGTGAACATTCAGGAGATGGAAGGATGCAAGGTCCTTTCATGCTCCTATGTAACAGTGAAATACAGGTGTCTTCCATGCCTCCTTTTGTAGCATTTCAGGAGCTGCACCCACCCTTATACACCCTCAAGTAGGAGCAGCAGGCTCTGTTATAACCAGGGATTGATCTAGCACATTCTTGTATCATTTAGTTTAGAGTACTTGGTCTTGAGGGTTACTACTAGCCTGTGCAGAGAGACTGTAAGAATTATTACCCTGTAGTCTGAATTGATGGGCAACGTTAAGCTGGCAAGACAATTTCATGGTAAAAATCTGGTAAAAGTTTAATGTTTAGGGCTGCAGCTCAATTTTAATTTTTTCAACATATGGGTACTAATTTCTCATAGCTCTTCACAAAGACACAAAATCTTTACAAATTTTTGTAAAAGACCAGTTACGTCTCAAAGAAACTAAAACTTTAGAGGGCAGTAACTTGGTAGGATGGTGTCAGACAATTAATAAAGCATGAGTGATCTGTAATATACACTACCCATTACAAATTTCCCACAGTATGCAAATGCAATTGAAGTTGAATTAAAACATTTTCTTGTACTCTAAATGTCCATTATAGGTGGTAAGAGAAAGTCACCTCCTGCCATCATGGCACGGAAAAGTTAAAACAGTTTAGCACAAATGTTTACCAAACTGGACTGCATTTCTTGCAGTGGAGCTAAGAAGCAAGAACACTGGAAGAACTAAAAGAGGTATGTCACCAGTACGCACATCCTATAAAAATACAACTGTCAATGCACAGCTTGTGGCTGATATGCTGCTTGAGTCACTGGTTATAGTCAAACTCTTATGCTGGGCCTGTTACTGGTATAAGTGTGTGGTTAACTGGTACTCACCTTTGGTTAGTTACACTGTGGAATACATACTATATTATACAATAAGTGACCTACTTAATATTACCACAGACCCTGTATTCTTTTCCAAAGTTTCAAACTCTGCTGTAGTGGTTTAACCCCAGCTGGCAACTAAGTACCATGCAGCCCTTGCTCACTGCCCTCCAGCGCTGGGTGGGCTGGGGAGGGGAGTTGGAAAAAGGCAAACTCCACGGGTTGAGATTAGTACAATTTAATAAAGTCAATTATTATTATTATAGTAAAAGAAAAAAGGGCAGGAATAAACCCCAAGAAACCCAAGTGGTGCACAATACAATTGCTCACTACCCGCTGACCAATACCCAGCCCATCCCCAAGCAGTGATCTGTCCCTTCTGGCCAACTCCACAAGTTTATATGCTGAGCATGATGTTCTAAGATATGTAATACCCCTTTGGCTAGTTCAGGTCAGGCTATGCTCCCTCCTGGCTTCTTGTGCCCCTCCTCACTGGCAGAGCATGGGAAATTAAGAAGTCCTTGACTTCAGAGTAAGCACTACTTGGTAACAACTAAAAGAGCAGTGCATTATCAGCATTATTCTCATACTAAATCCAAAACATGGCACTGCACCACCTACTAAGAAAAGAATTTACTCTATCCCAACCAAAACCAGGACAACCTTGAAATCAGGGGTAAGAATTAACATTTCCTTCAAACTCAGTAACTTTAAACTCCACAGAGCCTGGGACTTGACAATATTGGAATATTCTTTTTTTTCCCTCACAGGGCCTAGAGGGTTACAGGCCCTGTGCAGCTCTGCTGAAAAGAAAATCTGTTTCTCTTGGAAAGAGATGAAGTAGTTCATAAACACTTACTGGAAATCTCTTTTCACACTGACATGATGCATGTTTTCAATAACTCGTATGTCTTCCCCAGAACATACCAGCTTGTGGCAATTTTTGCATAAGAATGTTATCAGTGAAGGATTTTTCTTGTATGTCTTGTGCTGATGTCTCTTTGCCTTCATTTCTTTTTCCACTATACTTTGACACTGGAAATTCTGAATCTAGAAACAGATCAGTGAGAGCACTGTAATATTCTGGTGGAACGATAGTAATAGTTTGCTTTTTCAGTTATTTTACCCAGTTCATTAACAACATGACTTCTAGTCTGTTTTCCTGACTTATGTGTTTCCACCTTTACCAATGGAAAAGCATACTTTTCTAAAGGCCCAGAAAACGTAAATTATAAAACAAGTATTGGCAAAGCATTCAAGGCAATATGTAGTAACTAATATTATTTTAAATTTTCCTCCCCTAAATAGATTTCAAATAGAAAGTACTTCTTACAATATAAATCACTCTTCTTTAAAGGGAAAGCGCAGACTTGCAGTAAATACCTTCTTTAAATACTCCTCCTGTGGCATCTTCTGGACATGCTGAATGGCTTTATACATCATTTTCTCACGGAAAATATTAACATCTTCACGTTCAACAGCCCCTGAGCCACTCGAAGCCACAAGTGCATAGGTGCTCTCATCAGCTCGAGCTCGACCACGAGCCTGCAATTTGCAAGGAATGAAACATAAACAGCACAACATCACCACACAACATGTCTTCCTAGTTTTGTAAGGCAAGACATGTACTATTCCTAATGCAGTGTTCCCACAGAGGACTTTCTTCCACTTCCCTCAGACAGATAAAGAATCAGTGAATAACACATACTGTTTCTGCATTATCAAAGATATCTGTGAAAATAATACTCAGGAGGTTTGTAATTAGCATAGCATTTTGCAAAGCAGAAACTATATTTTGTCACCAAAAAGTAAACATACACTTAAATCTTAAATATATAAATATTTGTGTTCACAAATCTAGTGAGAACATGGAAAAAATGGTATTCTGATATGCAATTATTTCCTTTTGTTGGTGGTGGTACAAATTTCTTTTACATCAACCAGTCTCGTGATCATATTTTCATACCTTTTCTATTAAGAGAGAGATTTAAATGGATGTTTTACCATTACACATGGAGGCAAATGTTATACTGCATACAAACTGAGGATAGCAACTGGAAATGAACCTTGTTGCAAAAGTATTTTTTCTTTTAGCATGGAAGTGTTTCAAAGTTATCTCCAAACCCCAGGTATATGATTTACCACTTGCATATTCCAAGCAGAAAAGCACTTCAAAAAAAGAAGTTATCTGTAAACTCATACCTGCACCATAGCAATTTCATTGGTGACGAGGCCGTAGCGAATAACAATGTTACACTCTTTGATGTCTAGGCCTTCCTCAGCTACAGTAGTAGCAATAAGTAAATTCAAATTTCCACCTCGGAATTTATCAATAACTTCCCGTTGCTCATTCTGTACATGAAAAAAACAAACTAAAACTCAGTACATTAACTTTCAGTTTTAGTTTCTGTCAGTTTATTCTAATTAGGAGGTTTAAGGAATATAGTTCAATCATTTCAAAGTGGAGTGCCAAACATCAACTGGCTTCAACAACTGCATTTAAGCATCTTTCAAGATCACAAACACAGAGTTCCTATGAATGTAAGAGGTGTTCAGTGTCTTTTTTGAGGGATAAGGGAGCAGAAGCCAATCTTTCTAGGGTAACCAAGCTTAGAGATTTGTATCCTATTTCATAGGCACTAGGAGTTTTGATAATGTAGTTGCTCTATCATTTTTGAATTCTTTAAGTACTTATTCAGAGATTCTGGATTTCTAACACTTCGGTAATTTCAGTTTGAAGTACAGACTTCAGCATTTTCAAGTCAAGTTCCAAAATACTTAAAATTCCCCATAATAAATGGGGACTGTAATTTATTGATCTGGGCAGAATAAAAAACACAGAAAATTATACACTTGAAAAATAAAGCATCCAAAACACAGACTTATGAATTAGTTGGATATTTCAAAGAAGCTTGAGCATAGGACAGGAACTTCCTGTTTGCTATATTCAATTTCAAATTGTACAGGCTATGGTTTTGTTTGTGCAATGTGGTGCACAAATTGAATATAAAATTTTAATAGAAAACAAGAAACGTTGAGAGAACAATTCTTAACTCTTTTTTGAATTCAGAACAGCTGAAGGAAATGGAACCAGCAGTAAAACACACCATTTTTGCTTAAATGCTGAGGTTGCAATTTTATGTGCAGTAAAAAGCAGAATAGTAAAGAGGTTTTAGGATACTGACGTATTTTGTTTTGGAAAGGTTTAATCTGGAAGTATAAATCATAACAGAGATATTGTATATGAAATCAACACAATGGTACTAGATGGACTGTTGAGTGATCAATTGGGATATTTTCATGGAAAATTTTAGCAAATACTCTTTCAATGATTATGTGTCAGTGTAAAGCATACATATAAACTAGTGTAAGTTGGTTAAGCCATGGTATCAGAAAAAGACACGCATAATCAACATTGTAATTTTTTTCAATGTAGGGACTAAATATAATTTGAATTACTGTTGTCCTGGTAAATATAATCTCATTTAGCTATTGCATTTTTGCTACTGCAATTTTGTTCACTTCTTCCCATGCCTCATTACAACTCCTGTCCTTTTTGACTACATACTCCTCTAGGAAATGTCTGTTTCTCCTATTGCCATACAATCCAAAACCAAAAAACTTGTTTGTTGTAGAAAGAGAATTGCTCTGACATTGTTTTTGATCTATCCTGAGGATTATGAAAGTAAATTGCTGGCAGGTATGAAACCAGAACTCTCTAGGGTTCCAAACCTCAGTCTGCTTTCTAGTACTAAACTAAGTTATTTTCTCAAATCATGTACAAGATTTTAATGCTGTAGTGCATAGTTCTGTACCTGAGTCATGGGTTTCATTTCACTGTTATGTCCAGCACCAATAAGATAATGGGCCTTAATTCCCACTTCTTCAAATTTTGGGTTATCCTTAATCCACTGGAATAGAGCAAAGGCACTTAGCCGGGTCTTTGTGAAAATAATTCCTCTAGGTGTCTCAGTCTTCGTGAACTCCTCCATTAAAGTGTTTCGCAACTGTGTTAGCTTCTCATTTTCATATTCTGGCATTCTAGCCAACTCTTTCAGCTGTTTCTTTTTTGCTTTAAAAATAGCAGACATAAATTAAGGAAAAGTAACCATGTAAAATAACAGCTCTAGGGAAAAAAACCCAAAAACGAACAAGGGAAAGAGCAGCTTTCTATACAACTCACAGCATGGCTAATTCACATCCAGTTTGAAGAGCAGTGGCACACCAATTATTTTTCCAAGTATGTTTACATTTATTAAAAATACACTAATCAATCAAAATAAATCACCATTAACTTTTAAACATACACTTGATCTATATTTCATGGTAAAAATAAGCAAAAAACACCGTCTACACAACAGAAGTGGCACAGAGTTATGTGTGCAGAGTACGTTAAAGAGCTAAATCACAACTTAAAATTTCTGCAAAGCAGTTTTAAAATAACAGGAAGTTTTTCAAGGGGAAACAGATTAATATGCACAGCCCTCAGAGCTGATAATGTTTTTATAAATTTATGCATAAATTCTCCTTGGGACATTCACTGAAATAGGAATCCTCACTAGAAGCATGCAATGTAATAGACACCAGGATGGGCACACTGGTACTAGTATTGCGCTTTTTAAAGGCATTTCTATATGCTCAGTGAAATGTTAAATGAATGATGGCTTCAAACTGAAGGAGGGTAGATTTAGGTTAGATATTACGAAGACATTCTTTACTGTGAGGGTGGTGAGTTACTGGAACAGGTTGCCCAGAGAAACTGTTGGATGCCTCATCACTGGAAGTGTTCAAGGCCAGATTGAACGGAGCTTTGAGCAACCTGGTAGTGGAAGGTGTAGTAGTACCAATGCAGTGGTAGTCAATGTATCACAAACTACTACGCCACTTAGGCTGTGGCTTTCTAACTACATTCTTATCATGTTTTAGAATGTAATCAAACATATGAATACATACAAAAAGTAGGCAGATGTAACAAATTCCCATGATGCCCCCTTAGTTAAACATACCAAGGGCTGCAGCGAGTTTATCACCCAAAGATTAACTCCACTCTAAAGCTGGAAAGAGAAGTTTTAGATATTCTAAAAAGCTACTCCTGGCACCTTCAGTGGTAAAATAAAAAATAATAATTAAAAAAATATTAATTTTCAGTATCAGGTTCCTTGAATTTCATTTTCCTTCAGAAATGAAAGCAATCTAATGTCCTGGTTTCAGCTGGGATAGAATTAATTTTCTAGCTTAAGACAGGTATGAAGAGTCATTAAAAACCACGATGACATTATTTAAGCTAATCTATTTTTCTGAAAGATTTTTTTTAACATTTTCTGAATTTTTTAACAATGGGATTCTAAATTTGTAGTTCATAGGATACATGAAGCTGGGGTACATGCTATAGGAAAATCTATTTTCCTTTGTACTGCCCAGGAGCTGTAGGGAAGGGGAGCAAACTTGTCTACTTCTTCCTCCTTGGAAAGGCAGTAAGGGGAAAAACAGGCAAAAAAAGATTCCTGTGTGAAGGAATAAATGAATCCTAGTTCAGAGGTCTGAACGGTATGAACAAAGAGCAATTAATTTTGGTATTTGCAATTTAATCCTCTGTTTAATTCTCTCACTAATTGCTGTTTGCCTGAAACTTACACAGGACCATCACTCCCATCTCTTAGTATATAAACAAACAAAGCTTGGCAGAAAGGATTGGATAAAAGGTGTAATTTCATTACTTTTATATTCCATTTACTCAACATTTTGCCCCTCTAGAGTGTCTACTGGAATACATGTTCAATGTATCTATCAGAATGTCCTCAGGGACACTTTACTGGAGAAAATTAGAGAATAGTTTTTCCTTATGATCAGCAAATACTCTTTCAGCAAAAATAAAGTGCCCTTGGGCCAAAGCTGAAGAACTACTACATGCTGGGATATGATCACACTATATTGTATAATGTACTCCATATTGTATGAACTGGAACATCAGATACTGTCATAATAAACAACATGGCAACTTCTAGGATGTAATAATTAATGGACCCATGAAAATCATGTTAATGCATAATCTATGGATTTCAAATATTAAATATCACAATGGATGTCTAACTTACCATGAAATAAACCTATTAGAAATAAATCTGTTTCATCCTGTTTTGATACTGCTGGTGCATCATCATCATCATCACTCCTTACTGTCTTCTTACTTTTCTCATCCTTATAAAAGTTATTCAGGTGATTGTATGCATCTACCATTCGGATGGTATCATTTATCTGGAGAGCATCATTGTATTTCTTCAGGTGTTCTGCACAGACACGTTCCTTGCGTTTTTCTTCTTTTGCAGCTAAAAGTGAACAAAAAATACAAACCCATGCCTGTGTATAGGATGGCCCAAAGAAATCCAAAGCTGGGATATTTTTGCTATGCAGTTACCTTTTTTCTCTTCTCTGATCACCCACTGTTCATATGGCTGAGTTCCAAACTCAGATTTTGGATGAAGCTGGCAATAGTTTTGAATCTCTGTCATGATCTCAGTTATTCTCTCTCTAAATGGATCCTAGAAATACATTGATCACTAGAGTAAGTAAGCATCTTCTGGCAACAAAAACACTCGCTAGTACCACACAGAGCAATTTTTTAAAACATTAAACCTAAGGTTGTTGTGTGCACTTAGAGTTATGGAAATAAATAGTTCAGGATATTACAAAGATGATACTGTGAAACAACTTTCTTTTTCTTTTTTTTTTGAGAATGTAATATTACTCCAGTGCAAGCATTTCAGCTATGGTTCAGAAAGTCTTTTGACCAGATACCTCAAAAATATAACTCACAAAAGTAAAAAACCAGTTCTATTTCACTTTACTGTACTTTGCCATACAGAGGAAAGCAGCAGATAAATACACACATATTAAAATTAGCACTATTAGCACCATAAATCTCTAGAAAAAGAGCATTAGCCAAAAGGTTTTAATACTGTACAGCACACTTTTAAAGGGCAATAGAACAGTGATTTGTTTGAAAAAACCCATACCCTTTTTTTGTCATCTGCAATCACAGTCTTCTTAAAAGGTTCCTTCACCTGATTCTTCAGTTGGGAGGCATGCTCTTCAGCAGTCATGATTCTACATGCATCAAGATTGGCACAGATCTGAGAGAAAACACAGTGTTATTTCTTTAAACATCCAATGAAAACTACTAAAACATCTAATGAATTAATGCAGCAGAGCTTCTCATTTAAATATTGGGGTTTATATAACTTTATTTTCTTCCTACAAAAATTGGATTCAGACCCTACCATCATAAGAAAGGCCAAATCTTTGAAAAGCATTCGAGATAAGCTGAACAAGTCACTTTTTAGGCCAAAAGTGATCCTTGCACACAGGAAAAAAGATTGTAGATCAGGGTACAAGCCAGGTATTTTGAAAAAGAAAATATGCCATCAATACTTTGGAAAAGCAGATTTTGGAGTACAAAACAAATAAAATCAATAATGAAATAGAAAAAAAAAATGTTAGTGAGTAGTTGTAAAAGTAAGAGCTGGTCAGGAGAGTAGAAACTAATTTTGAATTATCCTTCTTGGAAAAGATGGAGGAAATGTTTTTGCTAACTGCCCAACTAAACTGGACTTCTCTTGCTTTTGATCTCTTCTGAGAAGTAAATACATACATTTCTGTCACTAAGTCTAAAGCAATAATGGGAAACCTTAAAATTGTTATGAGCAGAGAAAACAGAAAAAGAAGTCTGGAAGGCAACCTTTTAATGTCTTCAGCAGTAGTTATCTATTTGAGTTTGTGTATTCAGATTAAATTTATTTCAATCCAAACCCCAATAGCCTATCATTGAGATTTCAGAGATGATGAAAAGGAATTCTCTATTTTTTCCATTGCCAGAAAGTTTTTGTCTCAAAATACTTCACAATTCTATCTTCACCCATACAACTTAAAAGCTTCTTACAGGCCTACCTATTCAATATCACATCCTGTTCTTGTGCAATCTGCTAGTCGGAAGTTTTCACTGAAGTACTGGGCTAAACTCTGCTTTTGTATTATCAACATAAATCTGCTGAATTTCAATTAAAACAGTTTCTTTAAGCATAGAATATAACCAATTATCTCCAATCAGGTATTTATGCAAGTACACAATACTCCCCTCTCTGTAACTAACTGCTGTAAAGAAACACATTTGTGTACTACCTGCACCTCACAAGTGGTTTCTGCTTGCTTAAGTATTCAACTTTGTTTTTCACTTTCTTGCAGCCAAAGCCCAGTTTAGTCACGCTAGATATACAGATATAAAACACTGTGTTCTCCCTAGGATTTAGGAATACACAGCAAGTTCTAATCCATCAGTGGAAAAATAAGATTTTATTAACTAAAACCTCACATTTTTTTGCCTTTCTTACCTCTGATCTTGAGATTTCTTTTTCTAGTGAGACAATATTTTTACTTTCCTTTCCAATAATCCTACTTCCCTGTAATCTTTATTTGTACATGGATTTTCTTTAGTTTGTAGTGGGTCAATTTGCTCTATAGTGTGAGCTGAACTCCCATGTACACATGAAAAAGATAAATCAGCTTATATATTTGGAGACTAACACTGACTTTAAAAGTTTTACTTGAACAAGACAATCTCTTTCATGGTTTGTAAGTGTGAGGGCTGTTTACTTTCAGAATATGTTCTTCAGCTTTGGAATAGGATGTTGCACCTCCTACACCAGGTGAGGCTGTAAGTCCCAGAATCTGAGGCTGTGGGATCAGTGGTTTGTTTTCTTTTGCCAGCTTCCTGTTCTTCTTTTTTTCTTTTAAGTAACGTCGCATTATGTTGTTGTAGACACCTTCCTTTTGAGTGTGATGACACTCATCAATAATGATAAGTGAAAAATCTGGAAAAAACCCAACAAAACAAAACTCAAAAAAATTGGCCAAAAATTATTAATTTTCTTTCAAATGTAGAATTTGTGTGACTAAATCAGGTTACAGGTAAGGAGACAGTTGAAGATAACCCATTGGTTTGTTTGAGCCCTAACTTATTAGGAAATTTGTAGTGCTGGAGGAGAGCATGTATGGAGGCTGTATACATTTAACAGACTTTGTATTTTTTGTTGCAGTGCTGATACGTCAAGTAGTTTCACATTTCATGAAGAGCAAAAAGCTTTTCTATTTTTGAAAAAAAAATCTGATGGTAAAAAGAATTTCAGAGAGATATTTTTAATAAACAGTGGTAAGAACATATCACAGTTTAACTCAATCCTATGCACAACTGCATCTGACAAACTACATACTGTTTGTTTATGAGAAGATATCTAATACGTTAGAAACTTCCAGACATTCTAGAAAGACCTGTCCTGACAAAATATGCTTCTATTTTATAGCAACAAAGAGATTTCCTCCATATTCCTGTTCAATTAAAAGATTTGTATTGCTTTATGGATGTGTCACTGGAAAGAACAAAACAGATGGTGGGAGTACTACCAATCATGTTTCCTTTGTAGTGGAGGAAACTGATGAAGATTCATCCAGGTACTATGTGCTTTTAGTCAGATCATATTTACATGCAACAAGTAAAGTACTATAAGAAAAGGAAAACTAAGATTATTTTTCATTTGTTTTCAATTTCTTACAAATACAGAAAACTTTTTTTTTTTATATCTACCTGCATATGCAGCCAGTGACATGTATTTTAAGGTTCTGATCTGACAGACTTATGAATATTTCTCTGTTTCTTGAAAAGCAAAACCGGTTTATGGAGCTCCCACTCTTCCCATAGCTGGCCAGTAACTCTAATTTGATGTTGTTTCCTACAATTCAACAAATGTTTGCAGAAATTACTGTAAAGCAGATCACTGCAATGATCAGGGTTAAACTCTCTTTTCTTTTTTTTTTTTCCTGTTTTCTTTTTTAATCCAGATAATTTCTATGGTCTTGTTTACACATTAGTGTGCTCAAATTGTATCACTTCCAATGAGTTTGCAAAAACTGGCAGCAGATGTTGGAAATTAATATAGAGCTAGAACATTCCCAGTTGATGTTTCTGCTGGAGAAAATATCATGTAACTTCACTTTTGAAGAACCTAAAGAAAGGTGGAGACCGAACAATGGAAATTTTACATAAAGGCTAAACCAACAACTATAACTAGGAAAACAAACCAGTGCGCCATGTCACTGGGGAAATTTGATTTTCTTTGCACATGTGGTTCAGGAAGGCAGTTGGACTGCAGTGAGGTGGTTACAAACCTAGATTTCTATTTATTTCTAAGATTTCTACTTTTACAAGACTTCACAAGCAGTACTGGCAGTTACTCAGTTATTTTGCTAACATGAAATTACTCCCTTTGATCTTGACCATTATCTTTTGCAATGCATATTCCTCTTATTACTCAGGAAGAACCTAACCCACCAGGAGAGATGTGCTTCCACTAAGAAATAATACACAGCTTTTAGAAAGTCCACACAGTGACTTCAGCCCTTAGTGAAGAGTTTAAACATTTGGTAAAACACAACTAAGAGAGTCTCCTCCATTTCACTGAGGCTGGAATTTCATGTTATATATACACAGACCTCTGTGAAAACAGATGAAAAAAGCATGTACAGAAATTAGGAATAAAAACTTTATAACTAATTAGTATGGTTTATATAGGCTGTGAGTTAACAAAATCATAGCCATGATAATGGAGCTGCCTCTGTTCAGGCTTGCTTGGCTTTAGTCCAGCTGAACTTTCTAGCATAGGTGTAACAGCAAGGAAACACGGCCCTGTTTGCAGGGCTACCTAAGTTCTGGAGAAAATACAGCTCCTTATAAAGTGAACTTCAAGGTGTGAAACCCATTCAAAAAACCACTTCATTACACAAGCTGGTTGGGACTCAGCCCAATTGTCATCAGGTCAGCAGTTCCTGTAGAAATGTTCAGGTGCCTCTATACAGCATTCCCAAATGATTCAGATTTGGGAAGGTTTATTAACTTAGGTGCAGTGGAAAGGAAGTAAGTATAAGAAAATCTCTGATGCTCTGCCTAGGATAATAAAAAAGCAATCTGAAGAAGGGGCGGCAATTCTGGGGTACCCAAGCAGCTCTCTAGTAGTTAGTGTGGATCGAGCAATGCTCCAGTCAGCTCTAGGCACTGACACAGATTGATTCCTCAGGTTTCTTGGCTGCTTTTTGTAACACCCAGGCAAGTACTTCTTTCACAAATCCAATATTTTCTAGAATAGAGACATACTTTTAGCCCTTCTGTAAATATTTCAGAATTAAAAGCTTGCCTGATAAGTGGACACCTTCTTCATCTTCTTTGTCTGCATTTAGCAGTGAATTCTCAAGGATCTGTGCTGTACAGATGATGACATCATTTCTTCTGACAACTTCAGAAAATGAGATTTTCAGCTGAGAATCACCACTTAAACCAATAATGTGATACCAGCGCTTCAGGAATGGACTAAACTCCTTTCGTAAATGCTGTTCTACCAATGGTACCTGAATAAAAGTTTCCAAAGAATTTAAATCAGAGTACATATAGGATTAAAAAAATAAATGCCTGTTTGCCAGACATGCTGTTAGGTGAACACACAATTTGCACAAAATATACTCTGTTAAAAGAGCAAACATCCCCTTATTCACTGCAGGGTAGGATTTAAAAAACTGCAAACACAGAAAAACAAAACCAAGCACTAAAAATTTTCAAAGCAATCCCTCCCCTCCAACTGCTCCTACAAAAAAATCTTTTTGTCCAAGAGCTTCGGCTTAACTGTGCCTTAAAAAGAACAAACAAATCACGAATGCTCTGGCTCTTAAGCCAAACTTATAACATGCTATCAATTTTATTCTTACGAAAGGATATCCATACCCTTTATTGGTTTTATAAAATTTTAAAATAAACGTATTTCCATATTTCAATGCTACAACAGAATATTACTTTACATTATATGCACTAAATTTAACTGTAAAAATTACAGTAATTAGCAGAAAATCTGACAGAATATTCCCTAACTACTGTGAGACTCATTAGGTGGCCTTCACTACCAAATCCAAACACAGAATGTGAAAAATATTTTTATTTTTTAAAAGACTATTTCAGTTCTATTCATTCTAACATGAAATTGTACTTTTTCCAATAATGCGGTTATTAGGGAAAATCTAAATTTGCATTTGCTCTGGGGTAAACTAAAATCAGTCGTGCTTGCTCCATGATGACGGAGATGACAGCCTAGAGCTGTATGCCTTTGAACATAGCCACATTTGGAGAAGCCAAGATATGTGTTTATATTAATTTTACAAGTTCTATATTAACAGTGCATGAGGTTTAAAAAAACCCCTATTTTTTAAAAAATGGACAAACATACCTTATTAACAAGGACTATAACTTTTCCAGGCTCTGATGCTCTTTTCTTTTTATCCAAATGATCTTTGGTAATGTAAACAGCCACTCTGGTTTTACCACTGCCTGTAGGGAGACATATTATAATATTCTCCCCATTCAGTGCTGGCTTTGCAACTTCCATCTGGTAATCTCTCAGGACCAGATCTGGCTCAGGTGAAGCTCTGCTCTCTTCTTCATCTAAGGGTACAAAGAAATATAAGTATCAAACAAGAGGCATAGAACATTTATCAGATTATTCAACAAATGTCAAAGGGAAAATTATTAATTTCCTATCAGAAACATCTTCTGAATAAATAGTGCATATTAGCATAGGCAATGCTGTTCCCTTGACCTGAATCAGAACTGCTTACATTCAGTCACCAACCAGGGTAGGCAGCATAAGCCATAGTACGTCTTCATGCATCTATGTTGACACAACTATTATCATGTATGAATTCAAATGATACAGTTCAGTAGCACTGGGACCAACAAACGTTGTGTTCAGAGCTGCAGCATTTATAATCCAGCCAATCTTATGTGACGTTCTCTTTCATCAGTACTAAAATTTATTTGATTGTGAGCCACCTTTTTAAATACTTCCCAGAGGATGAAAGAAAGGATGGAGCCATAGAAAGAGAGAGAGATAGGGACCACTTAAAAAATGATGAAGGGAGTTATAAAGTATAAAGATCAAACAGATAAGAAAATTCAATTGCCCATATAAGATAGAGCTAACTGCAGAATGTATCACACCTATTCATGGTAGATTGCGCTGCTTCCAGACTGACTCACGCATAATGCAATTGAGCTGTTCGCTAAAAAGCCATATACATTTGTCACATGAAGGCTCAAACTTTCCATCTATCATATAAAATGCAGTGGCAGGGAGTTCAAATCTATGCCTCACAGGTGAAACAAACAATGTTCAAAAGTTAAAAGTAGAAAATGTTGTTGCATTATTTCAGGCCATAAGAAGATCTCATGAGTTTACAAATATTTAGGAAGTCAGAAGTTGTATATATGAATATCAGAAGGATTTATTTTAAAGGAGTTTAGGGCTTTTTTTCTCCTGCAGATATGTTTATATCACCCTCCGAGGGTTAACTGTCCTCATTGAAGAAAAGGCACAAATTCATTCTACTAGACTAAAAATGGGGGGGGGGAGGAACCCTATAGTTTTATTTCCTGATGATATCCTTTAGTGAAGAATCATGAGGATTTTATTATCACTGATACATTACACACAAAACAACTCTATCTTTCTAGTGTCCCTGATTCCATTAAATAAAATTAAACTAACAAAAAGTAATGAAGCTTGATAAAATACTGCTGATGGAAACGTCTGAATACCACTCTTAAGTGTTTTTTGCTTGTTTTGCCTTTTAGTGTGAGTGCACTTCTACCTGAAACACAGGGAAATTCACACCAGAGAGTACTTGATGTTACTTATCTGACTTCTAGTACTCTCTTTTGAGGAAGAACGTTGTTTGCTTTCTGGTTGGCTAAATTCAATAGTTCAATCATATTGAAACTAGCACTTTATCACCCATCTGTTTGGTTAAATTTCAGCTCCTTAACATCCTCAATTAACTGTCCAGGCCTAAAAAATGTTTAACTTAGCTCTCTCCTAGCTTCCTCAGCTGCTGTTTAGAGAAAGGCTAATACAGAAATCTTTTCATAGGATATGATTCCATTAAAGAACTTTCATTGTGCACAGTATAACTTTAGGGAAGTTGTCTGCCTTTGTACAAGGCTCATATGAATCGCCTCTCTGGGATAAAAGAAGCATGATAATTATTCTTCTATTGTCCTAATTCTGCCATTTTTCTTTTCTGTAAAATAATCCTTGCACAGAAGACTCCAACTAAATCCATGATTCTTTGCATTAAAATCCAAATCATGTCAGTGCATTAAGACACTATCCAAACATTTCCGTTAACAGAACAGCCTTACTGCAAAGTTTTAAATTATAAAATCCATAAATATCACAAAGTCCATCTGTATCTCCTTAGCTTTTTTCTCATAGTTGCTCTCACTGAGTTTACCGGGCATGTTTAAAAAGCATGATTTTTTTAACTAGTTATTTTTAAAGCCCACATGTAAACAACAGAACAGATAGTGAGTAAACATGGGAGGAAAAAATCTATTCTTCACATAAATGTAGTGAAGTTTTTTTTTTTCTGCTGGACTACTGGACATAGCCAATGCCCAGTTTACTGAGTTTTGCAGGAATCTGAAAGGATCAAGCCATACATATGTGCTGCACCATACCAGTAGCCTGTGTCAGCCTGACCAATATAGTGTGACTGTCCACAGAACAGAAACTTCTGTGCTCAGACATTTCATGTGACACAGTAAGGAAATAAATACAATGTGACTGATGAGTCACCAGTTGATGCAGAAGTACAAAGTATATTCTTCAGTTAGCAACAGATAGACTAAAATCCTAGCTAGAGGGTTGCAGTTTAGGTTTCACGTCTCTTGAATTTTCTGCGTACTTAAAAAATATGTGGATTTTCATATTTTAAAAGCTATTTGAAAATTTGAAACTATTTTAAAACCATTAACAATAAACATTTTGCAGGCATATGATATATAATATTCACATTGACTTCACTGATCTAATACTAGCATTATTAGGCAAAGATGGCCTGAAAGATACCCAGATTGCTTCTAGCCCTTGTACGAGACTGTCCCAGCACAAACTTTATAAAGGCTAAGTTCCAAAAGGTAAGCGGTTCCTCTTGAATTCTGCGTAGGCATGCACAGGCTGTTCACTATGGTGGACAGCTGTAAATCTTGTTCTGCCTGCCTGAGGTCTAAGACTGAAAAAAAGAAGAACTAAAATTGGGATGTCTTTTACAGCAGCAGTGTTTAATTGAGCTCAGGGTGTGCATATATACATTTATAGCAACTTCATAGCTGTATGCAAAGTATTATGTAAAACCAGCCCAACATTTAGTTTCAAACTATATTGAGAACTTGCACAATATGTTTAAATGCGAGATTTGCACAGGTCTTCAGATAGTAACCTACACTGATTAGGTTGCTTTTACAAGCATGGCTACTAAACTACTTGGGTCCAAAGCAGACTTTCATTGCTGTTCTGAAAGTACAATGGAAATGCTTCTCCTCACTCTTAGATGCCTCTAAAGCATTGTCCTATTTCCTCTCGCCCTATGTGGGTGCCAGACACAATCTAGCTCCTCTCTGGGAACAAAAGAAGCACATATATGTGGCAGCATTATCAGTATCTGTACAGCCTGCACTGGATGACTTCAGAAAGTCTCTTGTAGCCTATATGTTTCTATCATTCTGCATCACTGACCATCTTCTACGATGATGATGCCTAGAGGCTTATTCAGATGATCTCAGTAAATCAGCACTTTTTGGGCTGGGACTTAAGTCCAGACCCATAAAAATGGCATCTATTTCCCAACAAAATAAGAGGAAGTTTGGCATCAACATAGTGTGAATTAGAGTTCAGTGAAAGCCTTCTTTTGATTTTTGTTCTAACCCATTCACAAAGTGTTGACCTTCCAGAGCAAGGAATTCCTTTTGCAATTACTAAATAATAAAAGGGAAACATACCTGAATCACTGCTTGTGCAGCTCTGTCCCAGGTTTTCATTCAAGTTACTGACACTTCCAACTCCCATAGAGACATCTGACTCTAAAAGAAAAGCACAAACAAATGTAATAATGTGTTATACAAATATAAACAGCAAAAGCATACTGTTTGCTTTCTCCCCAAGTTGTTAAAATAAGCTAAACAAATGTCTGGCAAAGATGTCTAAACTATAACTACCTTTATTAAACTTTATCTCAGTTAAAGAAAAAACCGGGAACAATATGATTAATTTTCTTATAGAAGAAAATATGGACGGGAAGATGAAAAAACAAAACATAGAAGAGGTAAGGCAACGTGGGTCATGATTGATTTTTTCAGGCTTGTTCTCTTTGCTTGAAAGCAAGGGTCCAGACATGACCAACTGCATGATCCCCTCTAGTCCTGTTTTACTGTATCTTTTCAGAGGGGTGAAGAACCAACATCCTCACCCCCAAAACCCCCAAAAATACAAAAAAAAAAAAAGAAAACCATGTTAGTCTACTGGATACACTGTGCTGCTGGAAACTGAAGACATTGTCTTCTATTCCTTGTAAGCCACATGAGTTATATCTGTAGTCGAAGAAAAATCAAAATAATAACTGTGATTTATTTTTTTTAAAGGGTTTCTTCATGTAACATGAAAAGAGTAAACCACAGTTCCCAGTAAATAAAAGCAGAAAGAAATTAGTAAATTTTCCAAAGTGTTTACAAGTAAAATCAGAGACTGACAATCCTATTACACCCAAGAGAATACTGGGACACTGTCACAGAAATCTGTCAGGTTTACTGTACACATTCTAATGTTAAGCTCTCCCTCTGCTGGACAATCAATATATTACACTGACTTTTTTCAGTATCAAGTGTAACTTGCATAGCTGGATTTCCCAAAACTCAGTCCTTTTACTATCTAAAGAGATACACAGTTCTTCTGGAAAAATCTGCCTCATCTTACACTGTCAGCTTACATGCAGCACGCTGCAACTGAGCTTATAGTGCATACAGAAAGCTGTATACTGGGCTGCACCAAAAGAAGCGTCGAAAGAGGTGATTCTGCCCCTCTACTCTCCCCTTGTGAGACCCTACTTGGAGTACTGTGTGCAGTTCTGGTGTTTTCAACATAAGAAGGATATGGAACTGTTGGAACAAGTCCAGAGGAGGGCCCCGAGGATGATCAGGAGACTGGAGCACCTCCCGTATGAAGATAGGCTGAGGAAGTTGGGGCTGTTCAGGCAGGAGAAGAGAAGGCTGCGTGGAGACCTCATAGCAGCCTTTCAGCATCTGAAGGGGGCCTACAAGGATGTTGGGGATAGACTATTCATCAGGGACTGTAGTGACAGGACAAGGGGAATGGGTTTAAACTCCAACAGGGGTAGTTCAGGTTAGAGATAAGTTCTACGTAGATTAAAACCCTTGTCTCTTAGAAATCAATGCAATCAAAATATATTCTCAGCAGAATCATTTATATAAGATTTCCCTCTTACAATAGAACAGTATGCATTTAATATCACATTAAAAGACAGCATTGTCCTGGAAAAATGAAGAAAACCTCACCGGCTATAATCTATGTTGAAAGACCTGCAACAAGCTACTAAGTAGCAGTAGTGGGAATTCAAACTACGAAGAACTGCAATCTCTTGTTCCACTTTCTAGGAATCCATGTGGATGGGAAAGAGAGGACTTCATTAAAATTTTATGTATCTACTCCATGTGGTCTCCCATCTAAAATGACACATTGAAAGATGTATGTGCAGCAGATGATATGCATTTACAAAGTGTTTTTTACATAATTATCTGAATTACAATGTTCAGCATGCACTACAAAATAATATCTCAACAGAAAACATCAGTGGTGAAGTACAATATAAAATACTCATCTTCCAAATGAAAGGTGAATAGAATAATGTTGTCATTGTAAACTATGGCAACTTTCTTGAATTCTTTTAAAATAAATAAATAAATACAACAGTAACCCTTTCTAAAGTAATGAAGATAAAAGAGTTATTATTCCAACAGCTGTTTTCACCATTTTCACAAGTCTTCCCTTACAGTGCTACTTGCACATTGTAACACAGCATATTCCACAGGAAAATTTTCAGTCACTTTGCACTAAGTAAGAACAGACAATGGAACGCAATGGGAAAAAAAAAAAAAGGATCTATGCAAGATTAAAGAAGTCTTTCTTTCCTGTCCTGTGCTACATTATGTCACAGAATAAGTGTCAGACACTAGAAAATGTAAATGAAGGACTAAAATATAAAGAGGCTATTAAAATTTGTCCTACTTTCAAATCAATGGGCAGTTTTTCTATCTGAAAAATTAAGAGACATTTTGTGAGACATTACTGAAATCTCCAGTTAATTACAGTGTAATTATTTGTTCCAGTCAACTTTTTTTATGAATCAGGCCTTGAAAAACAGACCTGCTATTTATTTAAATTGTTGTTTATACAGGTAACTGTAGCCCTAATTCAAGTGTTTCACTTCTGACCCTGCAAACCTACTGCTTTTGTGTTGGTTTTTGTGTCTGCAATTCCTTATCTGTGTTTTTGCATGCACAATATGTCTCTAGTTCTCACTTAGGCTAAGCAATCTATTTCTATTTTATCTTTATGACCCTAATGCCCTCATACCTTCACACTCCCTCTGCCTCAGCTACTCCAGTAAGAAGACACTTTAGATATAATGCACACTGCAGTAATTCTAAGTGGCTTGAAAAAATCTTCTTTCTCCCTGAAATATGCCCTCCTTGAAAACTGTCCTTCTCCATACATGAAGGAATGGTGGGAGTGTGCTGCAAAACTGACAACACTTGACAGCATTAAATTGCAAATTAAGTGAGTTCCCAGCCTACTTGGAAGTAGAATCTGGGCTCCAGTTGTATTTTCAGCTGCCTGGTCTAAAAATACAGTCTTATGAGATCACCAGAAAGTATGGAAATGGAAAAAGGATTTGAGTGCAGTTAAGTCTGTGTGTACGAGTGCATAGAGATCAAAGCTTACTGCATTTCAGGATGGCTCAATGTGAGCCAGTCCCTCTACAGCCATCTTCATGCAGCACTGTCTCCTGGCAGCCCTTGGTACATTGCGTCTATGCTGATGGCTTAGTGTGACTTCAAAGCACATGCTTACAGTGAACCTGTCAATTGTCCCCACTTACACTACTCTGGTTCATATCACAGAGCTGGTTTGGATCAGAAGAAATGAACTCCTGCCAGCTGAAAGGAAATTAGATGTGTTCCAGCCACCTGCAGGCATACAGTCCACTCCAGACTGAAGTCAACCTGAACCAAACTGCCAGAATTCACATACTATGTACATCCTTAACACCATTTCACTGAACACTCAACTGCACAAACTGCTAATACCCACTGTCTTTTAAATTTAAGCACAGTTCAGTGTTGAGCAGACCATAGTTTTCAGGCTAAAATTAGCCTGTGGCAGGCTAGTTAATATTGAATAGTTCTGGCTATCTGTAACCCTCAACCTGACAAGAGTCAGGTGAAAGGCCTGGCTAACAGCAACCTGCTTTCGGTGAGGCTGTAACTAAGAGCCTTAGCCTTGCCCTGAAAGGATTGGAAGACTGAGGATAAAAGTCTGATCCATTCTATATCATCATTAAATATTTGGCACCTCTTCTTTATACTGCCAAGTTATGCTCTAATCCAGGAAAACCAAGATGATATTTTTGCTGTAGTTAATAATTCACTACTTGCTACAAAATGTTGTGATATGCTGTTAATATCATGCTAAATGAGAAATAGGCTACTACTGTTGCACACTGAAAGGCTGCAGTTTCTAGAGCCAATTTTTTTTTTTTCTTATTTATTGATGTTTGATAAAAAAAGAGCAGCCTTAGCTGTCTTACTACTTTGGCTGAGTAAGCCCCCTAAAATAATTTCAGGCAGGATTTATCTCAGTTGTAACTATTGTCTGAGCTCCATCTGAACTTGTAACACATATGAATGGTTCCTTAATCATGCAGCATATGTTTGAATCATTGGTTCCCAGCTATGTCTGGGAATTGTTACCGATAATTGCTGTTGCTCGCAATCAACTCCCAAGGCACGTTTTTAAAAGTGGGTCCATATGAACAACAGGCCATAACAATTTCTAAAAATTTGTACTAGAAAATGTACTTCTGAGCATGTGATGTAAGTGACAAAGGTTTTTTGATGCTCTGTAAATACAAAACCTTAAAATAAACAGAAAAATTGCTTGTTGGACCAAAACCAAAAATGTTTTCCAGTATAGAATTATAAGACTTCTAGAATGAACGACAATGCAGCTGCAGTTATGGTTCAGAAACATTCCTGGTTTCCTATTTTCTGGTCCAGAAATATTCCTCTTAATTTAAACTGGAAGTTGTCAATATAAACCTAATGTTTTCACTGGATAGTATAAACCTACCACGAATAGATATTAGATATTAATTTAATATATTCATATAATTTTATATAAATATGAATTTAAAATATGAATAGTTTTAATTAAAAATATTAAATGTTTGAAAATTACTAATGTCTTCACACAGCAAATAAAAAAAGAATACAAAGTTGTTAAAAGTGCTATTTAAGAGGAAAGGAAGGATCACTGATGTTGGTCAATTATAAGAAAATCAATCAGCCCGTAGCAGATAAAACTTTATCACTACAACCAGGATACAGAAAACATCTATGTGAAGGCTGTACATAGCATGCTCAGATTTCTGGGCCTTGTCCTCCTAAGCCATTCAGTACTGTGCTAGTAAACTGATTTCTGAACCAGCTCTTACCTTTCAGATTAATTAGTTCAAGTATGACAACATATCGTTGTTCTACAGCAGCTCTTTGAACTGAAGAAATTTGCATATCCGGCCCTTGAAATTGCTACTGCTGTTAATGCATAGGAAGAAATGGCATTTTCTGCTTCCAAAAAAATCAAAAGATTTACTTTTTCATTCATTCTTTTCCCCTTGACAGTACCATATGTTCCTGATGCATCAAGAAGAACGCTCTCTCAACTGCTAAAGTTTAACAGCACAAGTGGACATACCTGAAACTACAGAATTCTTTCCAACAGATGTTTCCAATAAATTGTTCTCACTGCTGAAACTATCATTCATATTTTCCTGCTGCTTCAAATCCTCCACTATGGCATAATCTGGTTGGCTTGTAACTTCTGTTTCTTCGTTTGTACTGTTCTTCATCTCATTTTGTTTATCCTTTGTTCCTGGAAAATTAATTTCAAGGCACTATAAACCATCTAATTTCTTTTAGTGCGGAGCACAGAAAACATAGAACTAACCTGACGCACATAACAGCATAACATATGGTCCTAGTCCTGATTTACACATCACAGAATCACAGAATGGTTTGGATTGAAAGGGATTTTCAACTATCATCTAGTCCCAAACCCCCTGCCATGGGCAGCTACATCTTTCACTAGATCAGGTTGCTCAAAGCCTCAAATACCTCCACTGACAGTTTGAAAGTTTGATATTTTTATGAATATTTATTAATAAAGTTGTTGATCATAAATCTCAAATATTTGTGGTCATGATAAACATCTGAAAACTGAATTTGTGGACTAGACTGTGTTTCCTACCTTCTCAATTCCATTGGTCTTGCAAGTTCATAAATGGATGTATCTTACAGACGACATCAAGACTTGCCCATACAACAGAAAACCTGAGAAAGCTTTCACAAAATGTTTTGCCTCCTTCCACTTCTTTTGTCTTTTATGGAATAATTTCCCTTTGACTTCTCTGTTCTTTTATTTTTATCAGGCTTGTGCAGAACCAGGCATCCTCCAAGGGCAAAAAAAATTGTTCAAAAAATCATAAACTTTGAAAAAAACCCCAAAATCAATCTGCATAAGACTGCATTGCAGGGTTTTCCAGATTTGGAACTCAATTACTCTGCAATTAAAAATTAAGTGCAAAGAATTTAATAGATTTAATTTATGTCTATATGTAGGTGCCTGCTAATAATATATTTTACTGTAACGTATCAATCTGGAGTGATAAAATGTAGCACCACTCTTCTCTTTCCAAGGTGCCCAATTGTCCTGGGTTCAGCAGTAGCAGTCATTTTTCTCCTTCTTAGTAGCTGGTGCAGTGCTGTGGTTTTGACTTTCGTCCTGGGAACAGCACTGATAACACTGATGATTTTAGTTGGTGCTAAGTCATGTTTAGTCTGACCAAGGACTTTGTGAGTCTCATGCTCTGCCAGGGAGGAGGGGAAGCAGGGAAGAAGCAGAGACAGGACACCTGACCCAAACTAGCCAAAGAGGTATTCCATACCACAGCACGTCATGCCCAGGATGTAGAACTGGGGGCAGCTACCCGGAAGGGCTAGCTCACTGCTCGGTCAGGCTGGGTATTGGTCAGCAGGTGGTGAGTGTTTGTATTCTCTTCCCGTGTTATTTCCCTTATCATTATTATTATTGGTGGTAGCAGCAGTGGTTTGTGTTATACCTTAGTTACTGGACTGTTCTTATGTCAACCCGTGGGAGTTACATTCTTTCGATTCTCCTCCCCATCCCTCCAGGAGCGAGGGGAGGAAAGGGGGGGAGTGAGAGAGCGAGCTGCATGGGTGGGCTTAAACCATGACACCAATGAACCTTTCTTAGTGGTTCCCTTCCATGACCTTGTATCAGTGGACGCTACAGCAGTCAAACAATTTACGTATCTACACACATACAGGACTGTGTACATGGAAACTTTCTTATCCTCTAGTAACAGTAACACAATTTATGCTTTACATAATAATCTGCAATTAACTATCTTGGGGCATGCATTGCCCAAGATTACTGAGAAACTGTGGAATAAATGCATTCACGTACATATTGCATCGAACAACTGAACTCAATCTTATCTGCTTATTTGTGTCTGGCAGAAGACAGGTTGATTCCTGTCCTCAGCTGGAACCTTCACACCCCTCTTTATCCCAATCTTATTGCATTGTCCCATATACAGCAACTAAAAGTACATAGTTCTGGTGAACTCAAGTGAGAAGGCTGACGCTGCTAAAAGGTAAATCTGTTAAACTGTAGTCTCAAAAATCTTATAAAACATACGTGAAGTCCAGTAAAAAGTGAGGGATAGAGTATTTGGAGGCTGGTTCCCTTTTCATACTTTAAAATCCAGAGGAGCACTGGGATCATTTTACAGTATCATAATTATTGTACAAGAATTGAAAGTCTTTTAGGTTTATTTATGTTAATAATCTCTTTATTAAATGATTCTATTATTTATAGTAAATTTCATAGTATGTCTTGAGACTTACTTGTCTTATCCCAGAGGAGACATACTGCAGCGCACTTTAAAATCCTGCATATATTTGTAAAACATTCTATAAGGAAAACACTAATCCTTTTGTTGAAAAAGAAATACAGAAAAAGTTTATTTTGTTTGTTCAAATTAATCTTCAGGATATTCTTCATGATTATAAAAACATCACATTGAAAACCAATGGGTTATAAAAGGTAAGGATTCAGCTTAATTACAACTACATGCCTAATCTTGTAATTCTGATATTGGTTTATAAGGATTTTAAGTGTTTAAGAATCAATCAAATAAGCTCCTAATAACTTGATCTTGAAATCCCCAGACAAGTAAAAGCATTAGTCTCAAAGTCACAGTGAATTCAATACGGGGAGAACCCTGCATTGTTTCCTGAGTAACAGAACGAAAAGGAGATATTAAAAAAGCCCCACAGATTAGTGCTAGTGAAATAAGATTATTACCTCCTATATTTCCACTTAAATCATCTGCAAGGCCTCCATGTTGGGTTTCACGCAGAGCAATCAAAAACCGAGAGAACCAATCTTTCTTCTGCACTAATCTGCTCAATAGCTCCCTTGCACCTTCTCTGTTACCACGGCAGTCAGTAACAGTATGGATCTGGTGAAAATAAAAAACCAAACACAATCCTGAGACAGACTTTGGAAATGGTTTAGGGAAGTTAGTAAGAATTGTATAGGTACAAATGTGTTTCCCTCTCATCGTTAAAACATACTGTGCTGGTTTAGGCTGGGGTCGAGTTAATTCCCTTCATAGTAGCCATTATAGAATCATAGAATCATAGAATAGTAAGGGTTGGAAAGGACCTTAAGATCATCTAGTTCCAACTCCCCTGCCATGGGCCGGGACACCTCACACTAAACCATGCCACCCAAGGCCTCATCCAACCTGGCCTTGAACACCGACAAGGATGGAGCATTCACAGCCTCCCTGGGCAACCCACTCCTGTGCCTCACCACCCTCACAGTAAAGAACTTCTTCCTTATATCCAATCTAAACTTCCCCTGTTTAAGTTTGAACCCGTTACCCCTTGTCCTGTCACTACAGTCCCTGATGAACAGTCCATCTCCAGCATCCTTGTAGGCCCGCTTCAGATACTGGAAGGCTGCTGTGAGGTCTCCACGCAGCCTTCTCTTCTCCAGGCTGAACAGCCCCAACTTTCTCAGCCTGTCTTCATACGGGAGGTGCTCCAGTCCCCTGATCATCCTCGTGGCCCTCCTCTGGACTTGTTCCAACAGTTCCATGTCCTTTTTATGTTGAGGACACCAGAACTGCACACAATACTCCAAGTGAGGTCTCACAAGAGCAGAGTAGAGGGGCAGGATCACCTCCTTCGACCTGCTGGTCACGCTCCTCTTGATGCAGCCCAGGATACAGTTGGCTTTCTGGGCTGCGAGTGCACACTGATGTCGGCTCAGGTTCATTTTCTCATTGACCAACACCCCCAAGACCTTCTCTGCAGGGCTGCTCTGAATCTCTTCTCTGCCCAACCTGTAGCCGTGCCTGGGATTGCTCCGACCCAGGTGTAGGACCTTGCACTTGGCATGGTTAAACTTCATCAGGTTGGCATCAGCCCACCTCACAAGCGTGTCGAGGTCCCTCTGGATGGCATCCCTTCCCTCCAGCGTATCAACTGAACCACACAGCTTGGTGTCATTGGCAAACTTGCTGAGGGCGCACTCAATCCCACTGTCCATGTCACCGACAAAGATGTTGAACAAGACCGGTCCCGACACCGATCCCTGAGGGACACCACTCGTTACAGGTCTCCAGCTGGACATCGAGCCATTGACCACAACTCTTTGCGTGTGGCCATCCAGCCAGTTCTTTATCCACCGAGTGGTCCACCTATCAAATTGATGTCTCTCCAATTTAGAGACAAGGATGTCGTGTGGGACAGTGTCAAACGCTTTGCACAAGCCCAGGTAGATGACATCAGCTGCTCTGCCCCTGTCCATCAGTTCCATAGCCCCATCATAGAAGGCCACCAAATTGGTCAGGCAGGATTTCCCCTTAGGGAAGCCATGCTGGCTGTCACCAACCACCTCCTTGTTTTTCATGTGCCTTAGCATGCCTTCCAGGAGAATCTGCTCCAAGAGTTTGCCAGGCATAGAGGTGAGACTGACTGGTCTGTAATTCCCCAGGTCATCCATTTTCCCCTTCTTGAAAATGGGGGTTATATTTCCCTTTTTCCAGTTGTTGGGAACTTCACCTGACTGCCATGATTTTTCAAATATGATGGCCAGTGGCTTTGCAACTTCATTCGCCAGCTCCTTCAGGACCCGTGGATGGATTTCATCAGGTCCCATGGACTTGTGTACGTTCAGGTTTTTAAGATGGTCTTGAACCAGATCCTCTCTGCTAAGGCACATGAGGTGGACCGATGCCAGCCTTATGAAGCTTAACCATGCCAAGTGCAAGGTCCTACACCTGGGTCAGAGCAATCCCAGGCACGGCTACAGGTTGGGCAGAGAAGAGATTCAGAGCAGCCCTGCAGAGAAGGACTTGGGGGTGTTGGTCAATGAGAAAATGAACCTGAGCTGACTTCAGTGTGCGCTCATAGCCCAGAAAGCCAACCGTATCCTGGGCTGCGTCAAAAGGAGTGTGACCAGCAGGTCGAAGGAGGTGATCCTGCCCCTCTACTCTGCTCTCGTGAGACCTCACTTGGAGTATTGTGTGCAGTTCTGGTGTCCTCAACATAAAAAGGACACGGAACTGTTGGAACAAGTCCAGAGGAGGGCCACGAGGATGATCAGGGGACTGGAGCACCTCCCGTATGGAGACAGGCTGAGAAAGTTGGGGCTGTTCAGCCTGGAGAAGAGAAGGCTGCGTGTAGACCTCACAGCAGCCTTCCAGTATCTGAAGTGAGCCTACAAGGATGCTGGGGATGGACTGTTCATCAGGGACTGCAGTGACAGGACAAGGGGTAACGGGTTCAAACTTAAACAGGGGAAGTTTAGATTGGATATAAGGAGGAAGTTCTTTACTGAGAGGGTGGTGAGTCACAGGAATGGGTTGCCCAGGGAGGTTGTGAGTGCTCCATTCTTGGCGGTGTTCAAGGCCAGGTTGGATGAGGCCTTGGGTGGCATGGTTTAGTGTGAGGTGTCCCTGCTCATGGCAGGGGGGTTGGAACTAGATGATCTTAAGGTCCTTTCCAACCCTTACTATTCTATGATTCTATGAGTTAGGCTTCCACAGAGTCCAGGCCTTGTCTGCTCCTCACCCCACCAGAAAGCAGGCTGGGGATGCACAGGAAGTTTGGAGGGAACACAGCTGGGACGACAAACCCCAACTGACTAAAGGGATATCCTGTACCATATGGCACCACACTCAGCATATAAAGCTGGAGGTAGGCAGGAGGACATTGACAGTTACAGCGTCTTCCCAAGTAACCATTACATGTGATGGAACCCTGCTTTCCTAGAAATGGATGAACACCTGGCTGCCCATTGGAAGTGGTGACTGAATCCCTTGTTTTACTTTGCTTACAGTGCAGCCTTTACTTTACCTATTAAATTGTCTTTATCTTAATCCACAAGTCTTCTCACTTTTATTCTTCCAGTTCTCTGCTCCATCCCACAAGTGGGGAGTAAGCGAGTGGCTGAGTGGTGCTTAGTTGCCAACTGGGGTTAAACCGTAACACATACTTAATAAAGGTATAAACTGGGCTTGCCACTTATCAGAAGAGTCTTACTACAGTTTTGTCCAACTTTATATTTATCGCATATGGCTTCAGATAGGAAATATAAAACTTATTAGACCCGAAATGTAATTGGTAGTTTTGGAGAATGGTTATAAAAATAACCACTACATAATAATTATTAATATGGAATAATAATTGGTGTTCACATTGGTTTAGGGAATAGCCAATCATGATTAAGGAGAAATGATGTCGCGCATCTTAGCAGCTCTCAGACTTAATCTGCTAACATGACCTCAGACATAAGATCGAACATTTTCCTTCTTAAACTGACTTCATCATCTCAATTCCCACTTAAAGATACAACAGGTAAGCCTCTAGAAAGCGGCTATTACCTTCAAAGAAGCTATGGAAAAGTGTTCCAAGGTTGTCATGAGCAGGACTTGACATGTGATCACATGAGGAACAAAATGACCACCCCAAAAAACAAAGCAGCCTGAGACAGGTGTTCAGTCCTCAAAGGCAGTTTTCTTGAGGCTTAAGAATCATCCATCCTGATTAGCAAGAAAACAGGCAGGCATAGCAGTGGGAACCCCTGACTGAGACTGAATACTAAGAGAAAGTGCATGGGAATTGGGAGCAGAGAGAAGTAAACAAAAAGGAATATAGAAGTATATTAAGAAGGCCTAGGTGCCATTGTTGAAAACAGCAGGGCTGTGAAGAGCTTAATGGAAATACCAGCAGAAAAATTATGACCCTGGAGGGAACAGGTGAACCCATTACCAGGGAATGGAGCCAGGAACCTCCAAAAAGGACCCTACCTCTGCCTGCTGCATTACCATGCTTGGCTCCTCATCCACTAGAGAGCAGCTGGCCCTTGCTGCTACTCAGCAGTCACCAGACAGTTATGTGACTGTTATTTAACTGAGATGGAACACTGAACTACCTAAAAAGCAGATGCAAAAGCTCAGAGTGCAAATATGATTTAGGCCATACTTAGTCTGCTAGTTTCTCCCTTATTGCTATGGCAAGTATTACTTTAATTTCTTTTTCTAGCTCTGTTTCATAGTATTAGTTTTTTTGGGTCTCATTTTTTAAGTTTCACACTAGTCCAGGCAAGTCATTCTTAGCCAAATGGGGTAAATACCAGCAAATGTTTTCATGATGTTTTTGCTTTCTTGTCAAACTGGTATTTCTGCTCAGCTTCAGTGTCTAGTACGATATTCCTTAATGAAGCTACGGCAGAAAAAGGGAAGGGAAGCTCTTGCTTTATTTTAACTCAAGCAGTCTCTATGACTTTACAGGCCATCACTACTTCCTGGTATGGTTCAGGGGCTGGAACATACTGATATTTTGAGCTGAAGGTCTGTGGAATATGGTAAATAACAGCAAAGCCAGCCATATTCCTTTGACAGTGGCTTAATTTAACTCTGTTCATGTTCTTCTTTCCCTGGCTCTTACCTGGCATCCTACTTGCTGCTGACAAGTCTTCACTGGCTTACCTGGAGCACCATTTCTCTTTTGCCTCAAGTTTGGGCACTCCCCTTTTCTTTTTACACTTACAAAGTCCATTTCTAGTTGTGGCTTCTTATCTGCCTCACAGCTCCCGGGAGCTGCCTGTGTCTGTGGCACTATTTGGTACCTGGCCTGGTGGGCAGGCCACTTACCCCATCCAGATCCTCATCCTGGAAGATGCCCATCTGCAGGCACTTCTCGGCCACCTGCACGGTCCGCATACTATCCACAAGCGTGCTGTGGAGCAGCTGCACCAATTGAACGCAGAGGTCGTGGTCGGCCTCCTCGGCCGGCGAGGGCAGCTGGCTGAGGCTGGGGTTCACGTAGCAGGCGGCCATGCCGCAGCCGCCCTGCTCGAGCGCCTGCAAGAACTCGTGGAACCAGCCACACCCGCGGGGTCCCCGCTCCACGGCCCGCAGCAGCTCCTCCGCCCCTTCCACCTCGCCTCGCTGCAGCGCGACCGCCCGCACCTTCTCCCTGTCCTCCGCGCTGAGCGAAGGGAGCCGGTCCAGCACCGGCTGCACCCGAATGAACTGCTTCAGCCGAGGCCTGAAGCACGAGATCATGTAGAGGAACCGCTCATCTAGCAACTCCGCTGCCATCGTCGCGCTGGCGGCACCCAGGGACGCTCCTGCAGGAGAGCGGGCACAGGGGCGGGGCGGTGCCTGCTGCTGCGCCGACCCAGGTCTCTGGAGGCGGCGGTCCGGTTCGGCGTCAGCGAGGAGCGCGGCCCCGTTCCGTTCCACGCCTCCTCAGGCTACCGCCGGGCTGGCCCCGCTTTATCCCAACCCCGGCGCAGCTTTCGGTTTCGCTTGCGAGTTCGGCGTGTGACGGCACCGGCCAGGGCCGGGCACATCTCAGTGTTACTGCTGAGCATTTACCGGGAAACCTTTTAACAGGAGCCGCGAGTTTAAAACCAAACCAACCAAACATAAGCTAACCTATTTGGACGATGCATCAGTTTTTCTTGTCGGGCCTCAGAAGCCTGCATAGGTTACTTGGGTGCAGTGTGTGTAGACAGGTTGGTTGTATGTTTGCTTCCTTTGTCAAGTCGTGTGTGTAGCAGTGGTAAACAAAACAACCAAACATAACATAAACCAAGTGTAACATCACTCAGGAGTTTCCCGGGCCGGTCACTGGCTTGTCAGGGTTCCCTGCAAGGTGCGTCTCCAGGTATGCACCCACAGGGAAATGAGGCGCTTGGGTGCAGGAGTGTCTGCGGTTGTTTGCGGCTTAAGCCTTTTTGCAGAATACACACCCACAAGAAGCCATCAGGGCAGTAAAGCCTACTTGTATGCTCTAATGGTTTACTTTGGGTATGTCTTAAAGAGATTTTTATATTTTTGTGCCTTTTTTTACTTTTGTTTTTATTAGTTTGAAGGATTTCACCTTGCATACAAAGCAGGAGGCACGTGATAAACTTCTTAGAGGAATTTGTTGGATAGTCTGAGATTGTTGGAACAGTCTACCATTGAGATGTGGTTCCCCCCATATGGTAGATATCACTGAGCTTCAGAAGCAGGCTTGGTTTACATTGTGGGCTTTTAGGGAACCTGCGTGTGATTCTGAGGTTACTCAATTTCATGACTCAATTTCATGTTTTGTAGCATGATGATAGACTAAACAGAGAGCACCAGGATTACTGTCTTCAGTTTCAGACCTGGACAGTTCAAGAGAGAGAGAGAGAGTGAAAAACTAGAGAGGATCCAGAGAAGGGCCAGCACGATGCTTACCTGTATTTGAAGAAACTGGGTTTATTCAGCCTAGAGAAAAGAAGGCTTGGGAGATCCATTCTGACTCCTAAAAGTTGCATCCCTCTTCACAGGGATACACAGCACAAGGGGCAACTGGATTAAGTTTCTTCTGGGGAAATTCTATCCGGGTATAAGAGAAAATATTCTCCACTGTAAAAACAATTAGACACTGGAATATATTGCCCAGAGCAGTAGTGGGAGTTTCCTCAAAGAAATACTCAGGACTTGACAGGGGCCTTGATTTAATGCCATGCTTTTAGAAGGAAGCCAGGTAGCTCCAGAGGTCCCTTCCCAGCCTAACCTTTCTTGTAAGTCAAATCATGCCCTCAGCTGCTTGTCATGCTACACCCTTCTGCTCTTGGTGGAGCTTCCTTCAGTTGGAAGTTTCTCTTGTAAAAGAACTTAATTTGTTTTATTTTCATTTCATTGTTGTGCTTTCTGCTTATTAGTTTCATTCTCATTTCATCATACTGCTTTATGCAACTTTCCTTTGAAAGCTTTCTAAAGTCTCACTACTTTCCACGTCACCCCCTCCATCTTTTTCTTCTGTCTTCAGCACTTAATTTGGACGATACATCAGTCTTTCTAGTCAGGCCTCAGGAGCCTGCATGGGTTACTTGGGTACAGTGTGTGTAGATAGGTTGGTTTGTTGTTTGTTTGTTTGCTTCATTTGTCAAATTCGGTGGTAAATCAGGCCCAGTGTATTTATACTCAAACAACCTTTTTCAGGTTCTATGTGTTTGTAGACAGTAAAAGGACACTTGTGACTTATAGTGGGGGAAAAAAAAATCAGTACTTGTTCCAGCTGCTGCTAGGTTGCACAGATGGCTGATCTCCTGCACTGTGCACTGGTGACGCAAATAGAATCATAGAATTATAGAATAGTTAGGGTTGGAAAGGACCTTAAGATCATCTAGTTCCAACCCCCCTGCCATGGGCAGGGACACCTCACACTAAAGCATGCCACCCAAGGCCTCATCCAACCTGGCCTTGAACACCGCCAAGAATGGAGCACTCACAACCTCCCTGGGCAACCCATTCCTGTGACTCACCACCCTCTCAGTAAAGAACTTCCTCCTTATATCCAATCTAAACTTCCCCTCTTTAAGTTTGAACCTGTTACCCCTTGTCCTGTCACTACAGTCCCTGATGAACAGTCCATCCCCAGCATCCTTGTAGGCCCACTTCAGATACTGGAAGGCTGCTGTGAGGTCTCCACGCAGCCTTCTCTTCTCCAGGCTGAACAGCCCCAACTTTCTCAGCCTGTCTTCATACGGGAGGTGCTCCAGTCCCCTGATCATCCTCGTGGCCCTCCTCTGGACTTGTTCCAACAGTTCCATGTCCTTTTTATGTTGAGGACACCAGAACTGCACACAATACTCCAAGTGAGGTCTCACAAGAGCAGAGTAGAGGGGCAGGATCACCTCCTTCGACCTGCTGGTCACGCTCCTCTTGATGCAGCCCAGGATACGGTTGGCTTTCTGGGCTGCGAGCACACACTGAAGTCGGCTCAGGTTCATTTTCTCATTGACCAACACCCCCAAGTCCTTCTCTGCAGGGCTGCTCTGAATCTCTTCTCTGCCCAACCTGTAGCTGTGCCTGGGATTGCTCTGACCCAGGTGTAGGACCTTGCACTTGGCATGGTTAAACTTCATCAGGTTGGCATCAGCCCACCTCACAAGCGTGTCGAGGTCCCTCTGGATGGCATCCCTTCCCTCCAGCGTATCAACTGAACCACACAGCTTGGTGTCATTGGCAAACTTGCTGAGGGCGCACTCAATCCCACTGTCCATGTCACCGACAAAGATGTTGAACAAGACCGGTTCCAACACCGATCCCTGAGGGACACCACTCGTTACCGGTCTCCAGCTGGACATTGAGCCATTGACCACAACTTTTTGCGTGTGGCCATCCAGCCAGTTCTTTATCCACCGAGTGGTCCACCCATCAAATTGATGTCTCTCCAATTCAGAGACAAGGATGTCATGTGGGACAGTGTCGAACGCTTTGCACAAGCCCAGGTAGATGACATCAACTGCTCTGCCCCTGTCCATCAGTTCCATAGCCCCATCATAGAAGGCCACCAAATTGGTCAGGCAGGATTTCCCCTTAGGGAAGCCATGCTGGCTGTCACCAACCACCTCCTTGTTTTCCATGTGCCTTAGCATGCCTTCCAGGAGAATCTGCTCCAAGAGTTTGCCAGGCATAGAGGTGAGACTGACTGGTCTGTAATTCCCCGGGTCATCCATTTTCCCCTTCTTGAAAATGGGGGTTATATTTCCCTTCTTCCAGTTGTTGGGAACTTCACCTGACTGCCATGATTTTTCAAATATGATGGCCAGTGGCTTTGCAACTTCATTCGCCAGCTCCTTCAGGACCCACAGATGGATGTTGTCAGGTCCCATGGACTTGTGTACGTTTAGGTTTTTAAGATGGTCTCAAACCAGATCCTCTCCTACAGTGGGCCTAGGGTCTTCATTCTTACAGTCCCTGCGTTCGCCTTCCAAGACTTGGGTGGTGCAGTCAGAGACTTTGCCAGTGAAGACCGAGGCAAAGAAGTCATTAAGAACCTCAGCCTTCTCCAAATCCCGGGTAGCCAGTTCTCCTGACATCTTCCGAAGGGGGCCTACGTTGTCCCTAGTCTGTCTTTTACTCGCTACGTACCTATAGAATCCCTTCCTGTTATCCTTAACATCCCTAGCCAAGTTCAATTCTAACTGGGCCTTGGCCTTCCTCACCTGGTCCCTATCTTCCCGGACTACATCCCTGTATTCTTCCCAGGCTGCCTGTCCTTGCTTACACCTTCTATAAGCCTCTTTTTTCCTTTGAATTTTCCTGAGCAGCTCCTTATCCAGCCAAGGAGGCCTCCTGGCCCTCCTGCTGCACTTCCTTCTAGTTGGGATGCAACATTCCTGAGCTTGGAGCAGGTGATCCTTGAATAACAACCAAGAGTCTTGGGCCCCCCTGCCCTCTAGGGCTGTATCCCATGGAACCTTACTGAGCAGGCTCCTGAAGAGGCCAAAGTCTGCTCTCTTGAAGTCCAGGGCAGTGAGCTTGCTGCACGCTCTTCTCACTGTCCCGAGGATATCGAATTCGACCTTCTCATGGTCACTGCAACCAAGGCTGCCCTGGAGCGTCACATTTCCAACCAGCCCTTCCCTGTTGGTGAGCACGAGGTCAAGCATGGCACCTCTCCTTGTCGGCTCCTCTATTACTTGCAGAAGGAAGTTGTCTTCCACATGATCAAGGAACCTCCTGGATTGCTTGTGCCGGGCCGTACCTTCACTCCAACAGATGTCAGGGTGGTTGAAGTCTCCCATGAGAACAAGGGCCTGTGAGCGTGAGGCTGTTCCTATCTGCCTATAGAGCACTTCATCCACAGATTCCTCTTGATCAGGTGGTCTGTAACAGATCCCCACAGTGATGTCTCCCATCGCTGTTCTCCCTTTAACCCTGACCCACAAACTCTCTGTTGACTGCTCACCTGTCCCCAGACAGAGTTCCATACTCTCCAGCCTATCCCTAACACAAATAGCAACTCCCCCTCCCCGCCTGCCAGGCCTGTCTTTTCTAAAGAGCCTGTAACCTTCCATTCCAACACTGCAGTCGTAGGAGCCATCCCACCATGTTTCTCTGATGCCTACTATATCATACTCCCGTAGACGTGCACACATTTCTAATTCCTCTTGTTTGTTTCCCATGCTACGGGCGTTTGTATAGAGGCATCTGAGCCAAGTTCCAAATGAAGCCGGCTCATTGGCTGGAGCAGCTGGAATATCTCTGCATTGCTCCGAGCATTTATTATAGGTGCTGGCAACTGACTGGGTGTGTTGGGATGGAACGATGCCCCCCTCCCCCAACACATCTAGTTTAAAGAAACCTTGACCAGCCTGGCAAGCCTCCTACCAAAACCTCTCTTCCTCTTCTTTGTCAGATCAGCTCCACCAGCCCCCAGTAGACCTGGCCTACTAACTTGGGTCCTGTATTCAAAACACCCAAATCTCTGACTATGACACCACCCTTTTAACCATTTATTAACCTGGCCAACCCTCCTAGCTTTTTTAAGGTCCCCCCCTGTATCCTGGAGAATTGACGAAAAGACAATCTGAGCTCCAGAGCCCCTAAACACCTCTTCCAGGGCTCTGTAGTCCTTCTTTATGTTTTCCAGGCTACTTCTATCAACATTGCTAGCACCCACATGGATCACCAGAAGTGGGTAATAGTCCGTGGGACTCACTAGAGCAGGCAGCCTCTCTGCAACATCCCTGATCCGTGCCCCAGGTAGGCAACACACCTCCCTCGAGACCGGGTCAGGCCGACAGATGAGTGCCTCTGTCCCTTTCAAAGTAGAGTCCCCTATCACTATAACCTGCCTCTTTTTCCTGGCAGCACCAGTAGTGATCTTCTTTACCAGCGCACCAGCCGGTTGTTTCTGGTGCAAGTGCCCTTCCTCCTTAGCCCCCTGCAGGACAGCAAAGCGGTTCTGGGTGGGGACAACAGCTTTAAGAGGAAGCTCCTTGTTTTTGATTGTCCTCTTCCTCTTTTTTTTTGTTGTTTTTTGTTGTTACTATTTCCCAGCTACCTGGGTTGACAGCCTCCTCCTCTCCTCCATGAGCTTCAGGGGACGCTTGAGGCCCCTGCACAGTTTGGGCCTGGAGGAGGCAGTCCTGCCTGTATCATAGGACAGGCTTGGTTGAAAGGGACTTTCAAAGCTCATAAGGTCCAACCCCCCTGCAATGAGCAGGGACATCTTCAACTAGATCAGGTTGTCGAGCTCCATGGCCAGCCTGGACTTGAGTGTCTCCAGGGATGGCACATCCACCACCCCTCTGGGCAACCTGTGCCAGGGCTTTACCACCCTCATTGTGAAGAACTTTTTCCTCAAGTCCAGCCTGAATCTCCCCTCTTTTAGTTTAGAACCATTTGTCCTATCACTCACATATCCCAACTATGGCCGTGCTCTCCCTGGATACAAACACCCCATAAACCCACTGATTACTGAGGCCTTTGTCCCTTTCAGGTAAGGCCGAGGTTAGTCCGGGGTTCAGGGGCCGGGAAGAGCACTAGGCCTGCCCCACAAGGCTGCCGTGGCTGTGCAGAGTCGCGGCGCCAGCTCCCGTCCCCGCACGGTATCAGTCCAGGCGTGCAGCCAGGCACACTGCTCAGACACGGCGGCTGGAGCGCACGCCAAGGTAACGCAGTAACCGCCACACCCACGGCGGTTACTGGCCGGCCGCCTGAGGCAGCGAAAAGGGCGTTCTGGGCTCGCGGGACCCGCCGGTGGGTGGGGTTTCGCTTGTGTCAATAGCAGGCGCTAGGACGGCGCGGCGTTGCCTTGGAGACAGCGCCGCGGCGGTTGCTGACGGCCCGGCGCAGAAGGGCCGGGTGTTGCCTCCCTCTTCGACGACTTGCCCCCGGGCTCGGCAGCGCCGCCCTCGCGGTGCGGTTCCGGTGAGGCCGGGCCCTCGCAGCCCAGCTCCGTTCCGGATCTCCACCCCTCTCTGCCGCGCACCCGTTGCGGGTGACGGAGGGGCGGGTTTCCTCTCGGCGCCAGCTGCGGAACCGCGCTGCTTACCCGCCAGAGCAGTGCCGGAGGAGGCCTGTGACGGCAGGCGGGCGGTTGCACTACTGCAGCCGAACGGCCGGTGCTGTCTGTGGGCCGTGTGCCGGTGAGCAGAGCAAGTATCCTGTGACGAGTAAACCCAGCGCAGCAGCAGCGGCGTCACTGCTTACGGACTGCCTGCATCTGGTAATGTGGTCATTGCCCTGATTGTAAAATGTTATATCATATTTGGTGTTTCTTGTGCCCAGGGTCGGGACTACAATGCTTATGGACACTGCACTGTCTTTTGTAAAAGTAGCATTCTAGGACTGACAGTACAGCTAGAAACACTAGTAGGAGTCATCAGCAAATGTGAAAGCACTTACAAATACAGCTCAAAAAGAGAATCATAGAATCATTGAATGGTGTGGGATGGCAGAGACCGCAAAGGTTATCTAGTTCCAACCCCCTGCCATGGGCAGAGACATCTTCCCCCAGACCAGGTTGATCCAAGCCCCCCGTCCAACCTGGCCTTGAACCCTGTCAGGGATGGGGCAGCCAGAGCTTCTCAGTGCAACCTGTTCAGTGCTTCACCACCCTCACATAAAGAATTTCTTCCTTATATGTAACCTAAATATCTCTTCTGTCATGTTAAAGCCATTCCCCCTTGTCTTGTCACCACATGCCCTTGTAAAAAGTCCATCTCCAGATTTGTTGTAGGCCACCTTTAGGTATTAGAAGGCTATTATAACATATGTAAGAGTTGAGGTGCAAAGTGGAAAAGACTAGGCTTTAGTCTAACTCTGACACTCTTTAAAATTAAATTATGATGTTAAGGAGGCTACTGCAAGATAGTAGGTTAGTGTAATGTACTTGTTGGTTCTGTACTAGGCAGATTTAAATAAGAAAAAAGGGGGGATGTGTGTGTATAATATCAGGCTACTTGAATGGTTTTGGTTTCTTTTAAAAGAAAATTCATGATCGCTGTCATTGCTGAAACCATTAAAAATCATATCAGTAACACACTTCTGATTGTTTTATTAATTACCCTTTCAACATTCAGATTAAAAACTTGCAGAATGATTATATCCATGTAAGATGTATCCTTGTGCATATTAGGACTTCAGTGGAATCTTGGTATCACTTTGAACCTGTTGGTGATTATGGGAAACTTGAATTTTAAATTCTCTTAAACTGGTAAATTTTGATACTAGTTTTGTTTGAGCATTTATAACGAGGTGTAGATACTGGTTATGGAGATGTATTATCTGTATAACTGCTTTATTTGATTTGCGTGTCTTGCACTTTGTAATTTTTACAGAGTGGTCTCATTCATGTTAAGCTGACCACCAGCAGTATAAGCATTAGTAGTTGGAGCTTCCATTAAACTTCAGTAGTTTCTCAAAAGGAAAATGAACATAAAGGAATGCTCATCATTCCTGAAGGTGGGTTTAGCTTAATGCATGCAACTGTGGCAAAATTGTCAAAATACCTATAGAAATAATTTACCTTAGTATTAATTTAGTATTAATTCAGTTTGCATCTTAATATTGAAAGCATAATTCTTCAGTTGATAATTACTGCTCTTCTATTCTATTGCAGATTATTACTGTGCATAGTCCTGCTTGTTAGTAGTGTAATTACTTTATTACTATGGGAAGTTGTTGCTGGATCACCACAGTAGACTGGGGGAGTTATTGGTAGAATGTAGGTAGCAAGATGTGAACTGATCAGTTGACTAAATAATTTTTGGACATGCTCTAATACTATGAAATGAGATTGAGGCATCAGTTTTCTTGCTAAAAATCCAGAAGCAGAAGCGTCTAATATTTAAACTTGTGGGTCCCTCCATCTGTCAGGATGGAAGTGGGCCATTTCTGTCAAATCTCACTGATTGTTAGTGTAATTGTATTTGTCATACTTTCAAAATCCCCAGACACTGACTTGCCTGTTACTGCCTCTTCTAGTTCTTGCAGTGCACCATGGCATTATGAATGCTGAACTGCTGGAGAAAAAGAGGATCACTAACCTGTCAGAGTTCATGTTTGGAAGAACTGCTGTGAATGGAAGCTGTTGTAGAATTGTTAACCTTCCTGCTCGATAAGACAGTGCATGATGAATGCTTTTATTTTTTAAGTGTATGATTCACAGCAATAAATTTTTTTTGCGTTTTCCTGTATTTAGAAGACAGCTTTTTTTATCTGTACATCTGTAATTCCAGACAAGTAAATTTCTGTGTTAAGAGCTTGATGAAAAGTGAAAGCTTATGGTCATACATAATAGGTCATGCCTTTTTTGGTGAGGCAAGCTCAGATACTACTATTTGGATACAGGCGGAATGGCCTTCAACTGCTTGTATTTGTTTAATCCCACATAAGTCTTTTCCCCAAGAAGCTCAGCTTGTCTCAAAACCTTTCAATGACTATTCGTCTGGATCAGTAGAATCCCTTGCTGAATAGGTCTTGCTTGGTAAACCTGTTGCATGATTCACTCTAAATTCTTTAAAAGAAAATGATTCAAGCAATGGATTTGTCTGGCTTGAAGATAGGTATTTAGACAGCACCTTTTATCAAAACATTTTGGGAAAATTTGGGCTTCAATGGATAGCAGTTATTAGCTTTAATACTCAGATTTTGTAACTAGAAGCTATCTTAGATTTTTGAATTCCTCAGTCGGTGAAGGTAGAGGGAATAGACATGGGTATAACTTCCAGTTCTGCTTGAGGGGTGGAGATCAATGTGATACCTGGAGACTGCCATCTGCATAGGATTTTCTGAAAAGGTCTAGTTTAGTGTCTCTAGTCTGCGTGCTTCAAGCCAATGAGCGATGTCCTGTGTAATCCTGTGTATTTATTCCCATGATGTTACGAGTATACTAAATATAATTAATTTTTTTTCTCATGTTTTTGCTAGAGATCTATATTCAACCTCTTTGAATCCCTGTTAGTGGTGTTTGCATCACAATAAGTAAATTAAAGTAGGTCACAAATTAAATGTTCACATTTGTAGCTTATGGCGGAAATGAGTGCATTGCATTTATTTGTGCATATTTAGATTTCTTCCAAGTAAGTTTTCATCATGACATAAAATACAAAATATATGTGCAGTGTACAAGCGCTTTCATACAGTAAACAATTTTCCAGGAGATCTTTTCTGAAAGCAAAATAATAACTTTAACTGCATTCTTCAGACAGGATTTGCTAAAGCTCATAGTAGTGGAGTATTTATGTAGACTAAGTTTTCAAAACTTCCTTTGTATTTACAACTTTACAATATCATAAAGTTTCAGTATGGGAAATGTAAATAATGCATAAAAATGCTTCCTGTGGGAGGCTTTAATTTCGTCCATCTAATTTGCATTACAAAGAAAATAGCCATTTTCTGCATTCATTAGTAATCAAAGAATGTCCCATGTGGACATTAAAAAAAAAACAAAACAACAAATAGCTAGATGAAGAAAAATGTTTATTTATAAGGCAGTTCTATCTACTACTCATATGCAGAGGTAGAGGGAGAAAAAGGAAGCTGCAGGCAGGTACAAGCTCTTGTACATGGTCCTTTAATATCATTCATAAAACTCAGTGTTGTCTTGATTTTCATATGTGATCTACTCTGTGGATCTTGTTTGTTTTTCTCCCATTAAGCTATTTGCTGTTTAACTTCTAATACACTCTTTTTTAAGAGTGTATTTTCAAAAAATGATATGTTGAGTAGATGTAGTATATAAATGACACTGGGACAGCTATAAAAGTGCATATTCCTAGTGAAACTGAAGGAAACTGTAGGTTCAGAGTAATCATGTTAAAAGACCTTTTTTATTCTGAGTAAGAAGCTACTTAAAAGTTAGTTCTGTCTGAGCATCCGTTGAAAATACACCAACGGCTGCACACCAAATCTGTCTCCAATCTGAATCAATTTTACAATTTGTCAGTATTTTCATTAAAAAATTGGTGTTAAATTTGAAAATGAGATTAGGTCTCTTGCTCTTTGTGCATGGCTGCTAGATACTACAGATCAAACAAGTGCATCCCCATGTATTTTAGTGAGGTTTGCATTTGTGATGATAAGGTAAGAGTAAACTAATAGTAGTGCAGTGAACATATAGCCTGAATAGTAACAGGGCTCAGTGACAAGCTTTGCTTCCTTCTCAGAAGAGCTTGGTGCTAGGGTGCTGGGCCTCAGAAATGTCAGCATTGGTCAAAGAGAAGATCAAACTGAGAATCAGAACAGAAGAGGGATGGTTGGTTTCTTAAAATTGCCTCCTTGAATGTAAAACCTGCTGTGTGAGTTCTGCTGTCTCATCTGCTGGGCCACCACTTTCTCATTCTTGGAAATAGCTGTCAACTAGTGGCTCAAAATGGGGACTAAATGGCAATGTTTGAAATGCAGTTATCTTCCATTAGGCTTGTCTCATGTCTTCACTAACCTCTGTGAAGGATTAGGATGTTAAAAGATACTAAATTTTGATATCTACTGTTTATTTCTGGCTATGAGGCTTATCCTTGAGCTCTTGTGGGTGTCCTATATTTTAATGGTTTGATTCCATGTAGGCTCAAAGAATGCTGAAAGGATTATTCTAAAAGCCTGTCTGAACAAAAACCAGAAAAAACTGGTTGCGTTGAGCAGAACAGATTTTTCTGCTTCATGCATCAACATTTGATGTCAGTTTAAATATGCAGGGATTTTTTTAACCTTACATAAGTGTGAGTCATGCTTGGGGTGTGCACAGATGAAATTAATCTAACATCTTTTCCAAAGGAGACTGTTTACAATAACTTACTAGAAACAGTGATATTTGTTGGAAGCAGCAGCTTTAACAGTTTTTTGGGTTTTGATCAGTTAAGTTTTGCTAGCTAGAAATTGATTGTGCATAATGTCTTAATTAACAAAACACAGCAGAACATACCTGTAACAGTCAGAAGATGCTAACATCGTGTACAATGTCAGCATAATTAATAACACTTTTTAAAAAACACCATCTGTTCAGTTCCATCATTTCTGTCATTGTCAAAATTTTACTTGATTTTAGTCAATTCTAGGGGACTGAAGATGATTATATTGCTCTACAGGAACCAAGAACTCTAGGAACTGTAGACTTTTCTATTTTTGCTGTGACAAACAACATCAATTTGAGGCTCTGCAAAATGTAAGAGGAAGGAAAATAATGTCTATAATAGTGCCCCCAAAATGTAAAAATTATTTAATGACAAGTATGTAAAGTTGTCAAAGTAGCAACGAATTACAAACTGCTAGGTGTAATTTCCTGGTACAACTGGCTCAGAATATAGTGCACTTAAGTGGTGCATTTGTGGAGTCTGTGCATTTGTTTTTGTGGAGAAAGATTCTTAGTTTTTCATTAATAAAATAATAGTTTTTATATCTGAGCAGTACTGAAAATGTCACCGCACTGCTGATGGCACAAAAATTCTGTGTGTAAATGCAGAGAGAGCCTGTAGATGAATGGAGAGGAGGTGCCCACTGGACCCAATTTCCAATCTGATTAAAAATGTGATAACATCTCACTCTTGGCTCCATTGGAATTAATTATTTCTGATTTAAACCAACATATGAAGAGACTAACCTTAAATACTTGCATAAACATCTATTCACTGTGTAAGAATATTTAATAGAATAGAAACATCAAAGCTTCTAATCTGCAGGTGTGGCATTACATACAATGGTCATTAGAAGAATCATGCCTTCTGCTATGCGGCTATTCCAGTCTTCCATTGTCCTATTCATGTCCAGGCTAGCTCAGCAGCTCTCAAACAGGAGGACACACCTTTCCTCTGTGGGCAAAGCTCAGGTTGCTTCACCTAAGCAGACAGCCCAAGGCCATGCAAAGCAGTTCTTACCAGCTTTTTGTATGTTACGAGGCTCTGATGAGTGACCTGTGCTCACAGAGGTTGCTAGGACACAATCTGCAGCAGGAAAAGGGAAAACAGGTTCATCCATGGGCAGCAGCTTTTTAATGGGAGACCAGAAAATGTGTTCACTGAGCAGAGTGGAAGTATGACAGGAAAGACATGCTTGGTCAAGGGCTTCCTGGAAACAACAGTGTTAGGCAGGTCAAGACACAGGTCTTACGTGTATTACTGTAAATTTGTGCATGTGGATGAACATGTGCATAGTACAGCTTGCTGCACAGTTTAAATATTGAAAAGCATCACAATCTATCATATGCTTTAAACACTGAACTAGACCCATAGCTGGTGGAAGATGATGAATTTCATGAAGACCTCTGCTGATTTGCACAATCTCACCTCTCACATTTGGAGTGATTGTCCCAATTGTTTTGATTCTTCAGATACATTAGCTATTCTTGAATTTCCAGGATACTTCTCTGTATTGAGAGCTTATAATTTATATATAGTTTTAGCCACAGTTTTTAAATGTAAATAACCAAGATGGGTGTTCCTAAGCTCAGATAAGTATCTCCTACAGTCTTGCCAGTCTCTGTAGCAATGTGTTGTGGTGTGTGGGTACGTAACACTTTTACCATTCCCAGCTGAATTTGGTTAGCACAGACCTGTTTCTATCAATTCAGAAACAGACTGGGCTTAAAGGGAGCTCTGCCCTCTCCTTCTCTTTGCCTTCCCCGAAAAGAACAAACCAAAAATTAGAGACAATTTTTTCTGTTTAGAAAATTAACACATTTTCAAAAACAATAGTTTGTACCTGTCTGTAGAAGAAAATAAACTTTTGGGCAATGGGTCTTCATATGCTTCACTGTATCTCAACAAGAAAAGAAGGTATCTGAGAAGGTCTTTCTTTGGCAGGGTAGGGGCAGCCAGAGTACTGCCAACCAAGTTGTCATCTTTCGTGTTTTGTTTCTTCATTCATTGGTAGATGTCTGGGGAACTTAGAATCTCTGTAAATTTGCAAAGTCTTCCTTAGTTGCCCCCATCTGAGATTTTTCTTCTTGATAAATACAGACAAAGAGAAGGAAAGGAACAAAGTCTCTCTGAGCCAAGAAAAGGAGAAAGGGATGGAGCTTTTCCTTCACTTGGAGTAATAGAAATAGTTGATGCTTTTCCTCAACACTCCTTCCCCAGTCCACCTGTTTTGCTCAGTCTCTTTGGATTAATATGAAAGACCAAGTGATGAAACTGGACAAAAGGCATTTTGTAAAGCAATGCTCATGCGTTATACTTTTTCATTAATTTTATTTTTAATTTATACCAGGCTTTTTAAAATGTAGCATAACCACAAATACTTTTCTAGGAAATGTGCTAGCTTGTTCTTTGTAACAGCCATTAATATTAGTTACTAGACTGAGACAGAGCAGAAGTTCTTAATGCTTGCTATTTAAAAAAATAAAAGCAGAAACTATTTCACTGTGTTATGCAGCACTCCTGTTTCAATGGAGTCTACGCAGACATTCTGGCTGGCCCAATGTCGCTGTCACCTAGAATCTCATCCTGCAAGACACTAAAAAAAAGTGCAGACCTACAGTCGTCATGGTAGAAGTAAGAGCCATCAGCCCACTGCAGCATTTGGACCTTTCAACAATCAACAATAGCATGAGGCAGAAGAAAATTTGATCTTGTATGAGAAGGGTTGGTTTCTCTTTTCGCTTACAAAGGTATTCAGTTAATTCATTTTTGTATATTTATATGAAAGGTAAAGCAGAGCCTTTCTTAGTAGCTCAACACTCATGCTGATTTTAAATGACAGAAGGCTCAGCCACCTTGGGTTTATCTACTGGCTGTGTATGACTGAAAGTGTTATATATCATTCTGACCCCAACACACAATATATGTATCTATTAACGTGAGGGTCAGCTATTATTGCATTACTCTGTAGCACTGGTTTAGAACAGAGTTTAATTTGGTTTTAGCTAAAATTTCACTGCGCCCCCACTAACATGCTTTTCTGAAACCAGTTCTTTTCCTAGAGGAATTTCACATTAAAGCTTTAGGAATAGAAAAATCATGTGAACATTTTCAAATATTTGAAAACAGTAATAAAAAGTTCAATTCCTTCTAAAATAAACACAACATCTGAAGCAGAATAATATTTTAATAAAATTAAATCTAAGTATTCACAAAGCATTATGCACATACAGTACATACTGTATTCAAAGCCTATGGACCTTAAATCATTTTATTCTAATGTAGTCAGCTTTGGACACAAGCTAAGCTTACTCATTTTGTAATAAGAAAGTTTACAACTGTTCCTGAAAGTGATTTTACATATATACATATATATATCTCTATATATCTATACTTCTACATGTAAGTGTAGATATAAACACACACTTGTGTGTATGTGTGTATATATAGTAACATATGCACACATACACACGTGTGTATAAATATATACACACATACATACACACATATGTACATATATAAAATACACACATGCACACATACAGGAAAGTGTGTGTGGTGTATGTGTGTATTCACATACATATATACTCTATCTAGGGTCACTGTGAAGGGGCCAATCAGTAAAAACAGGTAACTGCAAACAACCACTCTTATAATTAGAAATCAAAAATGTGTAAATTATTTTTTAATTAAACAGATTGTTAATAATTTGTGTCAAACAAAAGGAACACAGTCTTCTGCATTATACAGAAATGAGGTTTATTGCATTTGATTATGTTTGTGTGACAGATGAAGAGTTCCTGCCTGCTCATGGCAGCTAACTTCTGTGATGCAATTAAAAAAAAAAAAAAAAGAAAATTAAAGTATGGAAACAAATTCTTCAATTCCTGCAGTTTTGTGGATGTGATCTACAGTGATTCTTTCCAGCATGTGGCAGAGTTTTCCTGTCTGTAAAAGTGCTGCCCTACTTCAACTGATTTGAAAGGAGGCTGGTTTCTCTGTCCTAATTGTTTTAAACCTAGAAGACTGGGTTACCTTCTTCTTTCTCTAGGTTCAGAATCATTGTGATTTACTGTAAAAAGCTCACTACAAGAAAGATAAATTGATTTTCAGAACTGAGCTAGAAGAAGATTTTCCTTGAATTTTAGCTTGGTCTGTTAGGAGTTTTTTTCTATGTGAACTATTGTTATTGGTCTCCTATTTGCTCTGAACACATATCCACAATAAAATACTATTTCCATGACAGCAGTAAATGGTAATATCCATGCAACGTAACCTGTAATTTGAGAACATGCATGTTATTAAAAAAAAAATAAGGTGCCTTGAGAATGCTGGCAGTTTAACATTTGGAACATACACTTAGTGTGTGTGTATATATATATTTACATCAGAACTGCTCAACTTTGCCTTACAAGCTTCAGATTTAGGAAAATATACAGTACTTTTGCATATAATGGTATATTCCTTGTAGCCCCTGAGTCAAGTATAGAGGATTTAAATACAAAAAAAAAAAAAAAAAGGAAAACCAACAATTAAAAGCACTTACATTTTTATGTGAAGTAATAGTATAAAAGTATTATTTCCCAGGAAGGCCAGGATCAGAAACATGCCTATGAAGACTCAAGATTCCTACAGTGGTTAGTGAAGATTCTGGCAAGGAAGGATGCCTAATTGGCTGGAGATAAGTTTTACAGTGCTGTGGGGAACACTCTACAGACTGGTCACGTTCTTGGTCTAAAAGAGAAGCCAGGTTGTCTTCCGAGGCTGTGTTAAGATGCACTCCACTTGAGAGGGATTCTTTGGATTTAAGTTTTGTTTTTTCAAGGTCTAGAAATTCAGGACACTGGAAGGGAGAAGAAACAAGATGGTAATAATTAAATTGGTCTCTTCCAGGCTCTTGTTCTGCTCAAAATTATCACATTCAGATGGTTGCTGGAAAATCGTGTTTGAAAATTAAGCAATGTACTGAACTATTTTTATGTGGTACTGCATTTGATTTAATGTAATTGAATGCAATTCTGTTGATTAATTGTAGAAACCTGGATATATTGTCCCCTCCTCAGACTTCAAGATGCACATCAAGACACACATATGAACTGCGCTTTCTGAAGGACTGAATATTCTCAATACCTGATCTAAGACTATGGATTTCAACGTTTTTGAATATGCTGTTTTGTTTCAGAACGTAACTCTGGAATTGCATCATTCTGAACATGATAACCATTTGGATTCCAGTCGCAGCTGTTGGTGATTCTTCACTCTCAAATTCGGAATTTGTGTGAAGTGTGCACTGTGCCTGCTGATGTTTGCAGAGGGTGGCCATATTTCTGTTCAGAGATATATGTATATGTTTGTGCAGGTATGTGCAGGGTGCACTTACCTGAAAACTATTTCTATACATTTGCTGTATAATCTTTATGCATGTGAGCTGTTGCCTTTTGAATGTGTTGGGCTTATAGTGCCCGTGTATGTCCCAGCATATGCACAAGGAGTCTGACCTAGCTAAGCACAATGAATTTACTGATTGTATGCTACATGACTGATTTGGGATTCCTAGACATGCAGCAACCTGTTTGGAAATAATATGCTACATCTCTGCCCAAGCTGTTGAACTCCAGCAATCCCAAACAAATTTGGAAAATCACAGTGTTTTGCCTGTACAGAACTGGGATGGAAAACATGTAATGGGAAGCACAGGTATGTAATAGCTCTATATGTTCATATTTCCAGTAGTATCAAGGGACTGGACATAAGAATGGTTTTAGCCCCTCACACTTCCGTATGTGTATAACCATTATGCTGCATCAGCTGGACTTGCCTGGCCTGTACCTTGAGGAAAACATAGTTGTGGTGCTTCCCAGGACTTCATGAACAGGACCTACAGCAGATGCACCGTTGCAGGCAGGCCGATACTTGGAAAATGTTTGTGCTTCACAGCTTTATCTAGTATTTGTCATTTCTGCTGACATTTGTGAAGAGCATGAAAATAAAGTAAATCAGACTGATTACAAGATCACTGTATGGATCTCTATAACCCTCATAGAAAATGTGGCCTCTGAAACTGTGTCTCTAAGTCTGCTGTGGAGATGCTAGATCAAAATATTAATTTCATATTGCTAGTAAACTAGTTCATTTAAACTAGTGAACAAGCACCTAGATTTGCACACATTTCTTCCATCATAAGCTAAAAAGATTAGCAAACCTGTTTTAATTTTATTGGCTATGTACATACCTGAGATGAAGGTCTGAAACTCCTGTCTGTTTTAATTGATGCTGCAGGCTGAAGCTTTTGTATCACTCTAATTGCTGGCTGTTGGTACTCTGCACCTGCAGTCACCATGCTATAGGCAGGTGGAATGAGTGTTGTCTGCCTTTGCAGAAGCTGCAGGATGGTTTGGATATCAGCAGTCATTTGGGATTCAAGCCTAGAAAAGTAACACAAAATCAGTTAACTCATGGTGAGGAGTGGGTATATTTTAAAATGCTGATAACAGATGCATTCAAGAGAGACCTGCAGTTTATTAATGAAGCAAACTATTGCTGTGATGACATGACCATGTCTTAATAGGAAAGAACAGAAGGGGGAGTATTAAGCCCTTCCAAAGCTCTCTGTCTCCCTTTCCTTTGCAGAACGTACCTGCATGCTTGTCTCGGATCTTTTTGCTACATTAAGAATTAATTCATTATTGTCCCTTATGTTTTCACCAAAAAGTAACATGGGAGACCAGGGCTTTGGTTGAAATAAATGTACCTTCTTCACTGTAGCTAAATTGATTTGTACTGGCTGAGGATGGGACACTATTTGTGATGCATCTGACAATTCTGACATTCCCAATGCTAATACAATGCACCAAAATAAGCAGAAAACTACATTTGTGTTTTTCCACAGTTAGAAAATGAAAGATGCTTTCAAGATCATTAAAAGAAACAACAGCACAAGTCTCCTTACTGTGAAAATTTATTCAGACTTATTCAGTCCTCAGAATTAACATCAACACTTCTGATGTTCAAATTTAGTAGCTTTTTCCTCTTTTTCCCCCTTTTCATAAATTTGTGTATGGCTTCTGAATCACTTGAGCTGCTCATACTTACAATTACTTGAGTTGTTCATACTTACAATTCCATAGCACTGAAATGATTTCCAAATGGTCTTGCCAAGATCTGTGACAAACTCGGCAATAGGTAATACCTATTGTGCCTCCCCAGCTGCTGGAAGGCTACAGAACATGATATGACAGACTGTAATAGAGATATGCAGCCTCTGTTCTGCAACTCATCTTCTGACAGAGTAAACAAATCTTTGTCAGCAGTCTTTAATGTGAGTGTTACTGGTTGGGCTCCTTACAAGCAGTAGAACAGATCCCATGCTGACAGATAGTTGCTTTTACCAGGTGCTTCACTGATATTTTTTATCACGTTGCAGTTGCCCATTGCATCTGTCATTTATTTATAAAAGCATTTCTGAAAGCTATGCCCAAAGGATATTTAGAATGCTGTTACTTCCTTTATCATGAGAAGCTGGTTTTGTGGCATCAGCTCCCATAAAGAAAAGTCCAAACCCAGATGTTACAGTCAGTCATGCCATACTTGCCCTTTTGTTCAGTGCCCCTTGTTTCTTTGCTGCTTGCAACTATGCTGGCCTCACACAAGAATGATGCTGATGCCACAGAAGAAAATACTGCAGCAGTAGCAGCATGCCACCATCCATCACCTGCTAAACCTGGGCCTTAATATCTGAATGAGTAAAAGGGATTTAGCATTGGAGGACTTGCATCAATGATTGGCTTTGAAATAACTCTAAAGTTGCTCCCTTCTTACTTTGTTAGCACTCAGTACTTTAAATCAAAGAATACCTCTGGTAGCCTTTATTCATCATCATTGCATATAGAACACCCTTTCTCAAAAACTTAAAACAAGTCCATGTCATGCTACCCAAGGATGAACAAACAGGAGAACCTTAGATGACTGGCCCACAGTCTCCCATGAAATTCTGATTGCTTAAAGGGGGGAAACAGAGATAGCTCTAGTGACATATTCCTTGTACAATGGCTTTCCAGCCATCTATATCCATTTAACAGTTTGAATGTTACGCCAAGCCTCTAAGTTGGCACGGAAAAGTTTAGGAAGAAGTGGCCATGTTTTTTAGTCCAGCAGGTCAGGTCTGACGTAAGCAGGAAATAGAGTTGTCTGCTACATTCATAAGAGACCCAGCAAGGCCCAAAATCCTGAAAGCATGGAAAGCTTTAAAAACAGAGAATAAAATGATTTAAAAAAATCAATTACAATTCAAATCTTAGTTTACCAGTAACTGTGGTATTTTCTCACTCAAGAAAATACTGAGAACTTGCATGAGAATTTGATAAATCTATGGCTAAATTTGAGATAAAACTTCAGTTTCAAGAGCTTAAGATTTCAGAAAAAGAAATGTCACTGAAAGACTACACACTGTTGGTGGGGAACATGCAGCTGTTTATGTGACTTTTACATTTACTTAGATTACTTGACTTTTCTGCAATTAGAAATTATAGCAATTTAGGCTTACATGTTAAAAATGTCTTTTTAATGTACTATATAGTATTCAGAAGTGAAAAATACTATGGTTTGATTTATTATGGTAGATGAAAGAAGCAATATGCAGTTAATCTGGCTTTAAGCTGATTGCTAAAATATACAGCAAAATGCCAATGAAGAGCTACTACTCTATAATTAGGGCTGAGTGCATATCATAGTATTTGTCATGGCAAAATATTGAATGTAATGGAATTGCAGGGTGAAAATAACAAAAAAGCTACAGACCTGAGCATAGGGCAATTTAAAATTAAGTGAAATTACATAGGAATTTATCTTGTAGGATGGGTCAAAATTCTGTAACCATATTTTTAAGATGCTGTAAGCTATGCTGCTTAGCTGCCAGCAAACAGTAGTATATCAGAGAACAAGAGAGAAGGAAGAGACATTTTACTAAGCAAGGGTAATAATAGATTCTGACACAGAAAGCATCTGTGTTCTGTTGTAACAGGTGTAAGTATTTTGCCTTCACTTACCCCATATCCTACTTATGATAGAGACAGTTGCAAAATACGTTCGTGCATCAAAAAGGGAATTTGTCCGTAATACTTTTTTAAAGGAAGACAGCTGTTTTACTTTGGGTATCCAGGAAAGAAAAAGTACTTCAGATATTGAACAATACTGAAAATTGTCATTTTGTGGACATGTAAATATCTAGAACCAGCATTCTGGGTGAAGTAAGATTTAAATTTAACAAGCCTAGGTGCCTCAGAAAGATTCTTGGTTAAAAAGCTGGTCTCCCAAAAAACAGTCAATCAAGGAGAAAGGCTCCTCTGCAAGGCAATTCAGAGTAGACATTGTGAGTATATAGAGGTGACAAGAATATTCTGGCAATGAATTAAAAATTTTGTATCCAGCATTCCCAGAATAGGTTTTCCAAGAATCTGGAAGTCTGAACTTAGGTTTCTCAGAATATAGATAACAAAGTGATATTCCCATGAGTCAGTTTTTGGAAGACCTGAATGCTTTTGGAAACTTCATTCATTCATGTGCAAATTCATTCATCCTGCAGTGTCATTAATATCCGTTTCATTACATACTCTCATACACATGGGTTTCTTTTTCTGGTCATATCTCTGGTTTTACCTGTTGAGTTGCTCTTGAAGTAAATCTAATCGATTCTCCACTTCCCCATATAGGAAGTCACTTTCAGTTTCACAGATCCCCCATGTAACATGGGGTAATGCTGACTGAACTGGGGAGTCCTGGTACTCCTGGATGTTCTCTTGCTCCCAGGCTCTTTTATCAGTGATAGCTGATGAAAAACAAAACATACATGTTTATATACACACTGTTAGAGAGGGGTTGGCACTCCACAAGCATCCCACTTACTCATGTTTCTCAAAACCTTGGAAATCAAACTAGTACATTGGCAAGCTTCCTGAACAACTTTCTCTGTTCCTTACTGTTTTTAAGGAAAGATAAAAGTGGTCACATCTACGATAACATTTTAAAGCTGCAGGTCTAAAAGCAGCTTTATCTAGTCAGCATCATCAGAGTTTTGCCAACAAATGGCTCTTATTTCTTTAGTTTTCTATTATTTTGCTAATCAATCCCCAATTTTCTCAAGGTGTTTTTAGCAATACATTAATAATTAAGATTAGAAATATTGGTTCTAACCTAAATGCATTAAATGATGTACTTGAATGTCTTTGATTGTGTGTTTCAGAGGCCTGGCTAAGACCTCTTTTCTTTCTCTTGAATATGCTACTGAAGTGTATTTACTTTAGCTTTTTGGTGTGAAAGGGGGACTTGCTGCATTGCATTTACAGCGCTGGGTGTGCATTATACTGCATTGGAATGCCTCCTCTAGAGAAAGTTGCCAGACCTCATCTAGCTGCCTTTCTTACCAATAACTGTAACACTGCTCGTCTTAAGGTTGGTGAAGTGTAGTATGTTTTCTCTGAGACAGGGGACACCTAATGCAGCTCATGCTGCTTGCAAGAGGATAGCAATCAGTATTTTCAAAAAGGAAATTGATTTTCATTGATGTAAATTTTAGCATTACTAGTCTCCAAGCCAACCCTTGCATCATTGTGTAAAGCATGTCTCAGAGACTCTTACGGTACTGTGGGGTGAAAGGTGCCAGTTAATTTTGTTTAAGAACTTGTGACTCCTAAAAGAACAAAATAGTCATCATTGCTGGGTCTGTCAGAGATCACTTTAATATTAAATGAAGCTTCATGGTAAATAATAATTCTTTTTTTCTTTTTCTTTTATTTTCTGATTGAACTGCAGATAAAATTTTGGATTAAGATGGAGTAAAAAAAACCAAAAATGTTTCAAGCTAAAAATAGCCCTGTTACATTATTAGGATCTTACTGCAGAGTTTCAGCTATCTTGTTGAATTTAGTTACCTTTCTAATGTCTATATAATATATAAAGTGTTTAAAATTACTTTTTATAGAAGTCATTTATATTTATTTCTATATTTCCAGCCCTTTGTAAAACAATAATGATGACTACTTCATGTCTCACCCTGTACCTCTCTGCCCAAATTCCATCCCTCTTGTCCCTCCCAGTTCTTGGATCTCTGTGATCAAACACTGCACCTTACCACCCAAACAGAACTTGGGGGCACTCCTTCCTTTTGCCTGGATTTCTGGCTTGAGCTATTTCTCCTTCCTGTTTCAATTTGCTTAATTCACACCTCTGGATTTTTAATCAGTTTACATTCTTGGCTCTAGGCTGTTTCTCCTCTTCACCAAGCTGGAAAGGTTACAAATCATTTATCATGGGATATACTAGTTGTACATATCCTTATCAGATACAGAATGAAGATCTTGTTGTGAGTTTTGCAGAGCCTACAGGTAGCACACTTAGGTTGAACAGTGCTTTTTCTACAAATACCCCTGCCCTAAGCCTTTGTTCGTTTGAGTCAACCTGTTGTCATGCAGTCAAAAATTGCTCAGTGCTACTCAGATTCACCTCTGCTGTGATAAAAGTTGTTAAAACTTTAACACCTGCTCAATACAACTCCCATTAGAGATGTATTTGTAATTATTTAACTACACAAAATTGCAGCATGTATTAGAAGTTCTTACTTCCCTCAGGGTGCTGCTTCACTATACAGCTGGACAAAATCCTTGACTGCTGATAAAGTGTCAGCCTCTGTTGTATAAGCAATTGGATTTGAATCCCACAGCCCCAAGTAGTCACTGAATGGTTTGCTCAGTGCTTCTTCTAACACTTTGTGCTCTGCACTGATAACTCAGCATAGGTTACATTCATTTCACACTTGTGAAATTTTTCTAAGCAACCATAGCAGCCAAAGCCATGTTTCAAAGAAAAGAATAAAACCACGGTGCGGGTGACATGTGACAGGTTTGTCCAAATGCCATTAGCCACTCCTTTTCGAACATATCTCTGAGCAGTGTTGCTCTAAGTAAAGAAATTTAAAAAAATAAAACCGGAAAGAATAAGTCCTGCTCAGATTTAGTATTTCAAGTCGGTTTAGCCAGGAAGGGGAGCTCTCACCACATGACTCCAACTGGAGGAGACTTCTCTTTTTCTTATTGGAGAATGGTACTTACTACATTAACTATTCTTCGGTAAGCAGGTGTAGGTGGTTTCCTGGAGTTGTAAAGGGTGTTTGGATTTCATGTGACATGACCTGTAACTGATTTTATGCACTGGGCAAAAGAAAGGGGAAAGAGATTTCACCTTGGCTGCACAGAAACCTCTTCAGCTTGTCAGCCACTTAAGCCAACAAAGAGACAAATGGTGTCACAAAAGCATGTAATACTGTTTTAGCAGGCACACATGGCACAATTTGCAGTGTCCAAGGAAGTTGGAAAGCTCTTGGCAAAGTGAGAGGAACACACTATGACAAAATCAGGGATAAAATTTTAAACTATGGGTATGGGTGCAATGATGTTGTGAATCCAGTGGACTTATTTTTAAGCAATGAATTTCAGGATTAATTAGAAACCAAAAATATAGGCTACACATTTCACTGCTTTTTAATGTCCTGTTAAAAACAAGTTTTTGGTTATTTTACACAATAAATAATAAAATAACGTATTTTTCAATGGTGTGGATTATCCCAGAGGAAATCACAGCTGGGTTTTGTCCAAGAATATGTATTTGTATACTACTACAGTAAACATTTGATATGTGACAAAACAAATAGGCACTGAAATGATAAAATAAGTTCATACACTATAAGCAAGTTAATATGCAATAAATAACACTATCGTAAGTGTTCTAACCATCTTTTCAGGTACTTCCACATACCTGAGTACTCCTAGAAAAGCCCAACAGCAGTTTCAACTTTATAACCAACTACGATTTTCCAGGTCTTGAAGAATCCTAGACTAAAAACTAGTCCATAAATGCATAACTAGGTTCACTTGTACTATTCAAGAATCTGTGAACTGATTATGACCAAATAATAACCAAGTGAAAATAGAAAACAACATTTTTCTGCAACATATATAGATTACCAGCTACAGAAAAATTATTAGGTCTTCTCAAAAAAGCCATATGTTTTAATCTTAAAAGTTGCATTTTAGGATTGTGAGAGAGAGGTTTATGCAGTTTCTGCCCACATTATACAATACATTATTAATAATCTTTCCATTCATCAACAGTAATGACTGAAACTTAAAACAAAACTAAAGATAATTAAATATGTATGTCACAGTGGTAATGAATTGCAATAGCTTTATATAAGTGCATTTGCATTCAAGATTTATAAGGTACCATACTATATGAGGATTATAAACATACATACAAGCATAGTTTATTTCAAAATTGCATTATATTTATAACTGCCTTTATGGTAAGTTAAAATCAATCTCTAATTAACAGCAGGAGTAAGAATTTAGTTTAAAACATATACCAGTCAAAGCTGATCTTATTTGATTGCCATTCAAGTTTTTATGAAAGTTGCAAGAAAGGTAAAGATCTTTTGTACATATTACCAATAGTGCTGGATCACAAACTGAAAAAAAGAATGTGGTCTTAATCAAAATATGTAACCTTTAGACATGCTAAATTTAGCTCAAACAAAATCTGCAATAGGTTGCCTTGGAAAACGTTGCTATAGCTGCAAGGACACATTTCTGGCTATTGGTAGGGGAAAGGTAAACTTTCAAATTGCAGTACGTATGCAACAAGTTTATGTGGTGAAGATTTATATAGCCTTAACCTGAGGAGAGCAGACTTCAGATATTCATACGTTTGAGATGTAAAAAAATATATTATTTGGCCTGATTAATCGTTAAGTTAATTTAAAACTATAGCCTAAATGCCTAAAGTTTATCGAATGATGGTTAAACACTTAAACTGCCTCAATGGAAACTTCTTGGGAAAACAGCATTAAGCAGAAAATATGTAATTCTTCCCTTCAGACTGAAACAATTACGAACGAACTTTCAGCAGTATTTAAATCATATATTAAAGGATATATCAAGAGGAGCGTGACCAGCAGGTCGAAGGAGGTGATCCTGCCCCTCTACTCTGCTCTCGTGAGACCTCACTTGGAGTATTGTGTGCAGTTCTGGTGTCCTCAACAGAAAAAGGACATGGAACTGTTGGAACAAGTCCAGAGGACGGCCACGAGGATGATCAGGGGACTGGAGCACCTCCCGTATGAAGACAGGCTGAGAAAGTTGGGGCTATTCAGCCTGGAGAAGAGAAGGCTGCGTGGAGACCTCATAGCAGCCTTCCAGTATCTGAAGGGGGCCTACAAGGATGCTGGAGATGGACTGTTCATCAGGGACTGTAGTGACAGGACAAGGGGTAACGGGTTCAAACTTAAACAGGGGAAATTTAGATTGGATCTAAGGAAGAAATTCTTTACTGTTAGGGTGGTGAGGCACTGGAATGGGTTGCCCAGGGAGGTTGTGAGTGCTCCATCCTTGGCAGTGTTCAAGGCCAGGTTGGATGAGTCCTTGGGTGACATGGTTTAGTGTGGGGTGTCCCTGCCCATGGCAGGGGGTTGGAACTAGATGATCTTAAGGTCCTTTCCAACCCTAACTATTCTATGATTCTATTAATCTGAGGTTTTTCATTAATTTCCCTTCACATTACTGAGCAAATAAATATTTTAATATATTAGATGTAATTTTAATTATGTGTTTTAACTCTATGTAATAATTTCTGATAATTTGTCATATACAAAAGCTCAAATCTTTGTTCCTGTGTTTTTTACTTATGGAAGCCAGGATTTGTTCTGTGTAACGAAATGGCACTCCTTTTAACCAAGTGCAACAACGTGGGATAACATCCTTTTAAGCTATTATGCAATTTTTTCCACTTTTCACATTTTTTGTTCTGCCTTGTCAATGCAGGGAATTAAAGTAGTTACCCGAAAATATGTTTTTTGTGCATGTGCAGCCATCAAAAGGTTTATCTAGCTTTCATTAGCCAGGATTTTTTGCTGTCACCCAACCCTGGGATATCAAACAGCCTTTGAGAGATTCTTTACTGCTTTGATTGCAGTTTTTATCCATGGGCACTCAACGAAGTCCAGCACCAGATAACAATTTTAAGAAGTTTGTTTAAAGGAATTTCCTTAGATAGTTCAGTTACAAGGTGATTTATTAACAAAGCCTGGAATAGTCTTTTGGAGGTTCTGTCATCCAGTCCCACAGCCAGTATGTTAAACTACATTAGTCCTCTTAAGAAATAGTAATTTTTGATCTAAAAGGTTTTGTCTTGTTAAACTTTCAGGAAACACAGAAGTAAACATTATGTAAAGACTTAATAGTAACATTCAGAAAAATATTTTTGATAATCAGACTAAAAAAGATGCCTACTCAAACTTTACAAAGTAGCAACAGCTAGATTACCTTTGCAAGAATTGCTTCTTTTGTCAATAATAGTTTCTTCTGGGGCATGAATCATTTCTTCAAAGTCCACCTCTGTGTTTTTCTCTGTTACAGATGGGTAATCAGCTGTCCCAGAGAACAGGGGCTTTTGCTCATCTTCAATGGATGATACAAAAGATGATGACCCACTTTTTTTCTCCTCAAAGTGTTTCTTAACAGATTGATCGTATCTGGTGGTGTCCCCTGAGGGTTCAGGATCACTCTGATCATTCTCTTTGAAATAATCTGTCAAACAGAAATAATTGTGTACAGTCGTATGCAGTTAATGAAATTGTGTTCTAGTTTATTCTGGTCTGAGGTTAGAGATGATTATTATATCAGTTATGAAGTTCACCATCTATTAGAATAATTTATCTTAATGCCTTTTTTTATTCCCGTATCAGAGGAGATATCACTTTCTTTTGAATTCCTAGAAGACATTTTCATCTATATTGTAAAGATTCATAGTCCCTAACACATAACTCATGCAACAAGTCACATATTAAAATAGCAAAGGTTTTATCCAACACGACCCTCCTATTTACTCACTGCTTTTTCCAGATGAGAATGAGATTTGAGAAAGCTTTATATTCCGAATTTTTTTTAAATAATTTATTACTTAATTCCCTCTTCCAATTTCTCACATTCTTGGGCATTTCTCATAGTCTTGACAGGCTAACAGTCATGGATGTCAGACTCAGTATCAGAACTACTCATGTAAGTTATGCCCACATAAGAGCATCTTTGCTGATTATTCTTTTCCCAGAAAAGGCAAATGTATTAGTCAACCACTCAACCTCAAAATGTTTGGGCCCACCTAAATAGAGAACATATTTCTCCATGCTCATTACTGTCAAACCGATATTTAGGATTGATGTGGTAGAAAGAAATCCTTTTGGTACAAAAAGAAGGGAGTTTCTTGTCTGTGTTTGTGGGATCATCTCAAAACAACTTTCCAAAGTAGGCCAAATTCCTTAGCCTTTAGAATTAATTGCAATTCTCTGAACATCCAACCTTTTGAATAAGTACATAACATGCTGTGATACATATGGAGGCACGGTACCAATCAAGTTCAGAATTAATCTTTCATTAATCACGTTCAAAATCTGTAACGAAGAAAGGCAAATTCAGTCCTCTTAGGAAGTGGCAAATAAAACTAAATTTAAAGCAGATGCCTTTAAAAGCACATTGTAAAAATTAAATATAATTTTAAATCAAGAATGATCATTTATGAATATGAAGAGCTCCTAATCTCTTTTCAGAATAAACTTGAAGCTGATTTCCAATTCAATATTTGGTTTTACCTACTTTTAACTGAAATATCAAGATAATTCCAGTTCTGCTATTTATTTAAAACACATTTTAGCAGGGTAGTCTCAACAACATATAAATACTGTAACTAGTTTGCCTTAACTTCCTGGGGAGACAGCATGATTTCCCATCTGCTTTGTGCTAATTACTAATCAACACAGCTCTAGAATGTCTGTAGTCTTTGAAGCCTATAGCAGTGGTTAATACAACATCTAGTGTATTCCCTAGGTTTCTTCTCTGTTTTCTGGTCACTATAGGGAGATAAAACTGTGGCCTCATATAACCCTCTTTATCTGCACATAAAAAGAATGCAGTGTCTGTAGAGAGCACTCTGCAGGAGTCCAGACATCTGTGAACAGTGAGGGCAGGTAATGAGGAACAAAATAAAACTAATAACAAAGCAGACCTCCTGTAATTGTACCATCTAGAGTCTCTGAGAGCAATTAACATAGCACTGGCATGAAGTGACTTTATTTGGCTTATGTTAAGCAGGATTACTAGCTGTAAGTGATACTGGTGATACTCTGATACTGTGAAGGCATCAACACAGCTCTTGGGGTATGCTCACACTGGAGAGTCAAGTACCACAGAATCATAGAATCATACCATGTTCTCTGCAATCCCATCTCCAAAAAAGTACAAAACCAAAAGAAAGCTTCATAAGAAAATTCTAATGTAGCTCTCTCCCATGGCTTTTCCTTTGGGAATATATGGTCAAACACATACAGCCATGCTGCAGTAAATTGTCTTAATTACTTACTGCTTGACTGACTTCAACCTGTGAAAAAGACCTTTTAATGAAAGCTTGAAATTGCCATTTTTAGGGTAATTTTTTATATTCATGGGATTTTGTGAACTAACAGTAGCTGTAATGAGCACCCTGTGGAATACAAATCAATCAGTGGACTAATTTTAAGAGGAAGTCATTGAGACTCTAATAAAAAAAATTACATAGCAGCTGAAGTATAGCAGACTGCCTTATCTGTCATATTCATAGAATACTAAAATATCTAGAAACCAGAAGCCAGATTCTGCTAACAATAACACTGCTGTAAAATCAACATAATTAAATCGATACCTCTGCATTTAATCTCCATCTATAACAGAACAAAGGAACATATTCTTTTCCAAATGCTGTCCAAGTATAAAGAACTCACTGACAATAGAAGGAAAGCAGAGATCTGTTGAACGTAGGGTTTTGCCTATTGAAATCAGGGAAGATTTGCTCATCAGCTGATTGATTTAAAAATATACATCTTTGGCTTTACTGCCGTTGCTTTATCTGTTAGTCATCTGGCTACATGCAGAGAGTCAAGTTGTTTTCCTTTTAAAAGACTCTTATTTAATGATAATGATTCCTCTGTCTGGAGAATAATCCTGTGATACTCTGCACCTAGAGTAAGAATTAAAATAGAAACTGCATTTTTTATTTGGCTCTTCAGTACCTGATGATGGTGCAAGTTCTGTACCTCAGCTCGACACCTTAGCAGTGCCTCTGTAGCTCAGTGGGTATATGTTACAAATAATATCCACCTAGTGCTTAATTCAGAGTGTGAATTTCTCAAGTTTCTCCTTCTTCTTATATAGCCAGTCACTGGTTTGGAATGAATTTTCCAGAAGAGTTTTCTATCTGTGTATGCATGGATAAGTTCACTATGATTACACAGACTTCCAGGTTTCAAAATGTTTCTCTTCTCCTTTCTCTTCTGTTTCCAATATGAATGTAATCATTAAAAACCCCCCTCATCCTACTGTTTCCTCCTTCCTTTTCCAGTGATATAAATTTTGGTCTCTGACTCTGATTGCTAGAAACTATGTTTTGCTGAAGATGATTATTTTGTAACTTCCTGCTTTACCAAACATGTACAAACATAATTTACATTTTTTATGTGACTTGTTTTAGCCTGATATGTATTTTGGGCGCCTGCCAAGTTTACAGGCAATGTCCTCTGTTATTTGCTGTCTGCAAATTCCAAAATCTTCATAGTAATTGTCAGAAGGTTTGTGCTCTGCTTTTCAGACTTGCACTGGCAAAGGAAGGGAAGAAATGGGGTTGTCATGAAGGCAATGAAATATAGCTATGACATAGACTCACAGAAATAGTGGCATAAAATCCAGGTTGGTGGGATGGTTACCAGAGATCAAACAAGTTTCTTTTGTGTGTCATGGTCAGCCTGTAGAATTGTTTTTGTATTATTCAGACAGTGTCAGTCTGCATGATCTTTTTTCTCTTAACCTATTAGTCTGCTGCAAACAATATTGGTGAAAGTATCAGTAATGTATTACATTTGGAGCAGCATTGTCTAATATTACTGTGATATCATTAATCTGACTAGTTATATAGCCTAGTGTTTCAGAAGGTGGCATATTTTTACTCCCTTTTTCAGCCATCCAATAAAAGTCCCATAATATGCCTAGACAAATTCAGTTTTGTGCAGGAAATGAGGTGAATGACTTCCTCACCCCTGCAGAAAAAAATTTATAGCCCAAACCATGAAACATAGAGAATCCTTATCATTAACATGATCTGCCTAACTATAAATCTGTTCAGCAGATATGACATCTTCTCTTTCCTTTGAAAAAAGCTACTGTATTATCTTATGCGACACCAAGTACATTCTTTGGTAAGAGGAATGCAAACTGTGACCTAGAAGGAGGGACGGTTGATTGCTCAAAAGTTCTGCAGGTCTTCAGATTCAGATTACCAGCAAGTATTTTGATTCAACTGCTATTAGTTCTTTCTTGTGTGATATTCACAAATATTCCTGTGGTGCTCAAGATGCCTTTCCTACATATGAACAAAATATTTGCTGGTCATCATGACTATTTGTAATCTGTTCTTTAATTCTAAAATGCCAGTTACCTTGTCAGAGAGCAGGAAAATGCCTTATGTGCGCATCCGTGCACCACGGGGCAGCAAATATTTGGAATGAAAAGTCAGTAACCAAGCATTTTGGGTAGTATGTTAAATACAATACCACAAACAGGGTTGAAAAAATGCAAAATCTCAAAGACAACAAAAAATCAAAAGAAGTTGATGCATAATTTGAACACTGATGTTCAGACCATACCTATGTTTTCCATAATTTAGATGGGGAGCAGGATAAAATCAGCCAGGGAAAATGGTAATCCTTATTCTTGAAATCACTGCTTTTCACTTAGTGGTGTAAAACCAGTATAATCAACACACAGTATTTATGTAATATCAAAAGTTACTGGTACTGTGGAGCGAGACCAATATATAATAAGGGGTGATTCCAGAGAAGTCTACTCAAGTTTTATACAGGTTCAATTACTCTATAGAATGCCAATCAGGGACTTTAGGATTATTAAACTGCTAATTAAAATGCTCCTAATTATTTTTCCTTGCTCTTTGCTTCATACTTAGTTGAATATGAATGGTATGGAGTACGGCACTAAATATAACTGAGTGCCTTCTGATAGACTAGGTAACAGAAAAATATCAAAAAGAAGGAAGATGACCGCTTGTAAACATGAAAATGAAAAGCAACCCAGTGGCTGACCATTCAATAGACAACTGATGCTATGGTGAGGATAGATCTTTTTGCCATGTTTTTCATATATCGATGAATAAAAGAAAAAAGTAAATTTGCATTATATTATAACAATGAAATGCACAGGCATCATGTCTGACCCTTTTGTTCCTGTTGCCATCCTTTCTTTGAATTGGGTTTTTCAGACTGGGTCTCTTAACTGAGTCTGCAATTAACATTTTTACTTGAAAATTATGTTCATGAAGGACCTTCCAATGACAGACTTCAGAATGGATTTTTAATTCATAAATTCCATTAACTCTTTATTGCTTAATTTTGGTGAATTTAAAATCTTCAGAGACAAAACTACACTGATTTGCAAAGTCTTCTGGGAAACAGTATGAAGGATTTTAGTGGATCTATTTTCCCATGGGAGAAGGATATGAACTGCCCAATCTTTACAAATGCATGACAAGCAACAGAAAAATTTTGGACTCTGTAGTTGTATGTAACATTTGAGATGAGAGCTACTCCATTTTTGCTACCAGAAACTTTGTCTGACAATTAACTTTGGCCCTGTCTATAAAGATATTTAACCCTTCTCAAACATCATAAAGTACTATAACTTACCCTGAATTCACGTAAACAAACCTGACATTTTTAAATCTTGAATTTTTGTGCTTGAGTTCTTGTCTCTCAAAATCAACTTGGCCTACGCTCAGCCTCAGAGTCCTGATGTTGTATATCATGACATCGGGATGTTTGTCAAAACCAGCCTTAACTCATGTTCTGACAAGGAACATGTGCCAGGAAAGGGGACATCTGAAAGTCCATTCCAGAAGATGAACAACTTGAACAAAGCACTCTACCATTTTTCGGCTGAAGAGAAATTTGTCTGTTGTCAGACAGTCTTCTATTGCTGTCATGATCAGCTCAATTCATGACCAGTGGTTAGGGAAAATAAGAAATGCTACATTCATAAACATTTTTGAACGTCTTCTGAAAGCATAGCTTGTCCCAACATGTGCACATTACCAAGACATCCATGAGAACAAAAGAATACAGTAAAAAGTAAAAACTTTTAAGTCATAACATCCTTATAACTAACAACTCAAAGTGATAAGATAGCATCAATTAGTATCTCTAGAGGCTTTTCTTGCTCATTGGTGAAACATCATTGATGATCATAGCACTGTTCAAGTACACAGAATATCTAATTCTTAATACTTTTTGGATGGGTTTTCATGCTCGAAAACTCTATGGAAAAATCACAAATTTAGTGTGCATGAAAAAAAGTAGTTTGGAAGCTTTGTAAAATGCCCATTGGATAGTCTGAGAACTTCAGATCTAAATATTTCCAAACAAACAATCTGAAAAGGTAGAAATTGCTATGGTCAGGAGAAGTACTGGGTCATAAAGATCTGAAAACAAACTGTACTGTTAAAATCTACAGAGCAGTTTTTATAGCAAGGGTCTCTGAAGAAGAAAACTATTTACATATAACGTATAACACAGTAATAATGTTTTAGTACAGTGAGAATTAATATGAAGGCTGACTTTCATATACACTTTATTTGATTTTGTTAATCTAAATAATCACATACTATTCTGATTGTTAGTTGCACTAGAATTCACTTTTAAAAGTGGAAAGTTACATTTGCAGCTTTTTGGTTATAATTAGAGGAAGTAGTAAAGCACACGGTGCCTACTCAGTGATAAAGATATTTCTTCACGTTTGAGGAACACAGGATTATAAATTTTAGAATCAAAAAATCAATATAATGAATCCCGAAGAAATCACATATTCATTAGTAATTTAATTTAACAACAGTGCCAGATTTTTATGGTAAGATGAGGACTGGCTACATTGCTATTATTTTTCCTTCTGTGAACATCATAAATAGTTATGTCCTTCTACAGCATAATATCTAGCAGAACTTAGATGAAATAAAGAACAAGCGAAAATAGATTCTTTCCATCAGAGATTTTTGGGCATAAAAATAATCTTTTGGAACATATACAGTTATATTAAAGCTTGGCCATTTTCAGAACGTGTCAGAGACAAGTTCTTAAAGGTGCACAATCATTTCTTTGAGACATTTCTTAAGCTGGTAGAAAGGATTTATTTAAAGTTCCACCAGGTACAGGGATTTGTGTATCTATAAGTCCTTGTTCAGCACCTTGGTAAAGCAGATGTCTGTAGACCTGTCAGACCTTAAAATCTGAAACAATGCCAAAGAGTTACAATGGCTCCTAGAACCTGGGGTGTGGAAAACCTTGTATTCTTCAGTGCATGTTTGTTTTCCTCCTTCTTCCTCACTTTCACTCATTATGCTTCCCTTCAAATTTCCCATCTATCTTTAGGAACCCCTACTTACAAAATGTACTGCCAGATGTGTGCGTGGTATTTGACTAACACCAAGAAAAAATGATGCTGGTCTAGAAATTGATGCAGAAATTGATTCCTGTTACTAGGATAAGTAGGTTACTGGTGGTATTTTAGGAAAGTTAAACATTTTATCCTCCTGGTAGTGAAAAAGGTTTAAAGTTCTTGTTTTTCTGTGATTGTTTTTTGTGACAGAAGATTCCTTTAATTCCAAATTCATTCATAATTTGTGATGCCCTAAGTCTTCACTGGGGGACCTAAAGAAACGAAGTAGTGAAATTTCTCTGTTATAGACAGTCCTGGCAATTTTGCTGAAAGGTTCCAGTGGGTTGGATAGTGATGTGGAGGAAATTAACTGTTCTGGAAAGAACTGTTAGAATGACTATTTTGTCTCAGCGCTGCCTGTGAGAGTTTGGTAAATTAATGTGTCCTTTGTTGTGTTTCCTGTCTGAGCTATGTAGGGTTGGATGATTCTGGAAATAGGGAAAAGCAGAAACCTCCCCTGATCATCCTGATCTAAACACTGGCTAACTTTTCCATAAGGATCCATGTTCCTTTTTTTAAAATGGACTAAGAAAGGAGCTACATTTGAATAACTGAGACATATTTTAAAAGCCAAGAATTTCACAGTTAAAGTGTGCAATCCTTCATTTATTCTTTTGTGCCTTCTTTAGTACAATGAGATGAGATATGGATGGAGTGACAGCCTTATCTCTGAATTTTCTCTGTCTGGCTTTGATATCGACTTTAATGTTAGGCAATAATGGAAGGACAGTTCTTGCTTTATACTTCAGGAAATAATACTGTACTTAAAAAATCAGAAACAAAGAATTATAAACATGCATCTCAGAAGGATTCAGGGCAAAGGCCAAAGCAATTCTTCTATCAAGTTTAGAATTCTTTTTTACAAGGAATTCAGCTTTCACTGTAGTACTATTATTACCTTTTCTTTTTTCAAAGGATGGATATGGGTATGTGTGACTGCATACACAGTTTCGATCAGATTTGGCCTCTGGAAACAGCCTCTTTGGGAGCAACTCCTGGAAACAAGACTCTTCTGTGGAAGATCCCCGAGGTGGCTCCTCGGCACTGTGATAACAGCAATAACAATAATAGGAGCAGATGGGACACTGCAGTGATGGGCTCTCTAATGACCATATATGTACTTTTTGTTAGGGGTTTAATGCTGAAGATAAGATTTCGGGGACATGAGGTCTTGTTTCAAGCATATGCTGCCTGCCAAGATATTAGCTGCTTCCTGGTTGTTTAACTGCCCGACACTCTAGCTGAATAATAGAAACTCTTTTCTAATTAAGTCCAAAGAAAATGCATCAGCATAATACCAACAGTTTAACAAAGTTATGTAAGAGCTTCAATTTTTGTCCAGATTCTTACTCTACTTTCTTGCTGGGGACATAACACAGTGCTTGGGTAAGTCATCTATTCATAAAGTAACCATTTAAATAAATCAGCTCATGGAAGGGGATGAGAATGGGAGAGAGCAGGGACATGGGAGGAGGGGGTTGTTTTCCCATTCTGTCAGTACTGCTTCACCTCATACTTTCAGGCAGGAGAATCAGTCCCCGAAAGATTTCTACATTGCCAGCCATGGCCTCTGGCTAACTTTTGTAATAAAGCTATGCTAATATGGCTTAGCTTCTTAGCCTAGGTAGTACCTACAAGCGCTGCACACTTAATATAGCTATAGTGATCAAGATTCAATTAGAAGTTTATTAGAGCTCTGGCTTCTGTGCCTACTTTGAGAGTAGATCAGTAGGTAAAAAGTCTGGTAGAAGAGCACAACTCTTCAAATACAATTAAGTACTACATAAGTTTATTTAGCTAACAATATGCTAAAAATGAAACTCTAAAATGAATTTTATATCCCACTTGATTGTTACATTCTGTGTCAACATGAAATAATTGTGTAATAAGATTTCACAAGAACTTTCTTTTGTGGTCTTTTAAAAACACATCCATGAAAACAAAAGTTCCCCGTAATGAGGTCCCTTGGTGAGCTGACAAAAGTTGAAGTATTGCTAGCTACCTATATCTCTGGTTAGTCTTTTAGTCCTTTCAGCTAAAGGCCATGGAATGATCTTCTTGTTTACGGATCACAACTGAAAACCCAGAATAAGGATTTATTTCATTGAGGTCATCATTACATTCCCAGTTAGTAAGTCCCCACTGGCTTATTTAACCAGTATTTTAATTAATTAGAGCCAACATTAACAAAAAGTTAAAGAAATGGCTAGCAAGAGTAATAACGCTTGAACCCTAGAAAAATCTTTTCAAAGCTTCATTTTTTTCAAGCTCTCAGTGATCTTACTTACACTCTTTTGTAACTTTTGCATCTCTCACCTGTATGTTTGAATTTCATATTGATCTAACCAATTATAGTTATGCCCTGTTCAGCATGCGATAACAGATCCACACTCAGACACAGCAGAGCAAAAGAAACTACTTGTCCCTACATATTTCCCTTGAAATTCGCTAACTCCCATAGAACTACTAGAGGAAAATGAGAAATGGGCAAGAAAGAATTGCATTGTGCACTGCTAAAAGAGACAGCAATATAGATGGAGCAGCCTGTTGTCCCTTAGTTTTCAGCAGGAGACTAACTTGCCAATCCAGATGACAGCTTTGTTTGGAACTGCTAGGCAGAAATCCTGCTCATTTTAAGCAGCCATAAGAGAGTTTCTTGACTGACTGCCAAGCATCTATGGCAACTGGCTAAGGCTGAACCTGCACCTGTGCAAGGAATATCATCCATTATGCTGAAAGACCAGCAGTGAATTTCTTTTGTGTGAGAGCAAGAACAAGCTGGTATGAAGTATCTGTTAAATTTTGCAGGGGACCTCTTGTGGTATTGCAGTCCTTTCTGGAAACCAGAGAACAAACTGGTCCCTCAAGTAGCTTTATGCCCTTTAAAATCACATTATGGCAGAGCCCAGTGTATTAGCTATCAGATTTTGTTGACACAGGCAAAAATGGTGGAAATATGTGTAGGTGGAGTGAGAAGGTCTTGCATGGAATTGGAAAATTTATGGTGCTAACTGCAGATATATAACAGAGAGCTGCGTTGATTTTGTTTAACCCCTGACAAAACCTATGCAGAAAGAGTTACCATGGCAACAAAGTCCAAATCAGGCTAGCATGAACTAAGGGCTGAGATAACACAATCCCGTTTTTAGCACTCTAAAAGGGAGAAAATCACTAATAATCACAGTAAAGACGGAAACAATATAATTTCAAGCTGCATAATATACTAGTAGGTCAACAGCTGAAAGTTAAGAATGCCCACAAGAAGACCATTTGATGGACAACAACCCTCCCCTCCAAAAAAAAAATTGCAAATCAAGATGAATTTAGTGAGGTGTAAAATATCAACAGAAGAAAGTCAGAATGCTGGGTGTCTCTATCCTGTCTGAAGTATAGTTCTAAAGTTTTATAAGAGAAGATAGTAATAGAAAAAAGGGGAATAGTTTTAAACTGAAAAAGGGTAGATTTAGATTAGATATAAGGAAGAAATTATTTACTGAGAGGGTGGTGAGACACTGGAACAGGCTGCCCAAGGAAGCTGTGGATGCCCCATCCCTGGAATTGCTAAAGGACAGGTTGGATGGAGCTTTGAGCAACCTGGTCTAGTGGAAGGCATTCTGGCCCATGGCACAGGGGATGGAACTAGAAGATCTTTAATGTCCCTTCCAACCCAGACCTTTCTATCATTCTACGATTCTATGGAAATCAAAATATGATTGTTAAAATTCGTTATACAACACATTTTTTTACTGTAGGAATACTGTGACCAGAAATGCATTTGCCAGATATGTGTTCAGGAAATCTATTATATCTACTCCAGTTCTTCTGAGGCACTCTGGAGGATCATCCCTAAATATATATCACTATAGACCAGTTATGGTGGATCAAAATATGATGCCACTCCCTTCTATATCTAAAGGGATGAAATCAATAGAATATTATTTTACAGGCCACTAGTAATATGCAGTATACTCTGCAGCCTCATACAGGATGTTGGAGGAGCCACAGAAAAGTGACACTGAAGGTCTATGACTACGAGGTGTCTGCTGTGGCTATGGCAACATATAGAGAATCTGAAAAGGTACCAGAGAGGGGCAGTAAGCCAGTGTGATTTACACAATTCTCGGCAAAGGACTTTTATGCTTTAATCTTCTCAGACAGACTTCCAATGTACCACACTTCTGTCTAACTCGGACATTACCAGATACTATACAGTCATTACCAGGACTAAGGAGCTTGTTGCTAGTCTTGTCTCTTCTTCCCCAGTGATGCAAGTTGTTTTTTTTGTGTTTTTTTTTTTTTTTTTTTTTCAAAGATAAAACTGTGGGAAATTACATTATTTCAAAAGTAATTCAAATAAATATCTCTGAGAGGATGTTCGGTGTGATCTACTGGGCAAAACCCATAAAAGCATAGGGGTCTTGGTACCAACTGACACCTGAGAAGGCCTATTTGTAATTCTGCAGGAGACACAACATGAAGGATCGCTTCTATCTTGACTAGGTGGCAGCATATGTTTTCTGATAAGAAATATGAAGGCTATTCAGGCAAAGCGCCTCTGTCAACAGATTCTTTGTGAAGAGCAGATTGAACGTTTCATGGGGACGTTTTCCTGACAGATTTGTTGTCAGCCTTGGCTTTCTGCCCTAAAGACACTTCTTTGATTGAATGGCAATGTCATTGTTCTGAGTAGCCACAGTCTGGATTAGTTTTCCTTCATCGAGCATTATACCTGCTATGTATGTTTAAAATGTTCCCATTTATTATCAGCTACTCTGAAACTATATAAAATGGTATTATGCTGCATTTAGAATTGGGGTTTAACTGTGGAGTGTGAAAGACAGACATACTAGAAACAGCAATTTTCAGACAAATCATTGGACCGTGAAACTGTAATCTTATTGAAGGAATTGTGCTTTCCCTACCATGAACATGAAAATTGTGTGAGTATCAGTTTAGCTGTCTTCATAACTGCTGCTGTCTGACCACAGCAACTCTCTACAGTTCCTGGTATTTACAGTATTGAATACTGGTGACATAGTTTAATATTTCACTGAATTTTCTTTCATTAGGATTACTCCCAAAAGCCTCTAAGATGCATGTAAGCACAGAAGATGTTACCTGAACTCTTGCCAGGACAACCATTTACACATTACCACATGAATCAAAATCTGACCATGGTGAACCTACTGCGTCCTGAAAACAAAATATTTTAATTCTAGGGAGAAACACTACCTAGCATCAAGTTCAACAAAGCCCTTTGCTAAGGGAATACAATCAGTGCTGCTAATCAATAATGCAGTAGATTAGCTTCTCAAAACAGTTTTAACCATGGTGTCTCAGAAAAAATGTATATTAAGCCATAATATACATATATGTTGGTACATCTCCAAGCCAATAAGATAGCTTAGTATTTGAACAGAATGTGTTTGCTGCTCAGCTGAATTCTCAAGAGCTGCTACAGTAACAGCCAACATGGGACCCCCCTGTACCTGGCATTACCAAGTAAAATATCAATGAATAATGAAGCAGTGCTGTCTAATGTAAGAAATGAAGTTAATTACCTTCCTCTATTTCACTTTGAAAGGACAATTTCCGTCTTCGTAGTTTGCAGTTATCTCCGTCCGTATCATGAGTAGTTTGTGATCTTATTATGAGGTCAGACTTGATTAATGAAATATGAAACACAATGACAGATTAGTCCCATCTAAATAGAATAGGTTTTCAACTGGTGATTGACTGTTAATCGTATTCAAGCTTTAAGAAAGGTAATATTACACAAATCAGAATTCATCAACCCCTTCATCCCCAGTTAATGGCATTGCTCAATGCTAATGTCAAAAAGTTCATGCCACTCGAGCAAAACCATCAATGTCACCACGTGATGGTGAAACAAAAGTGTTCTGATAATAAGTTTACATGGAAAGACATGAGTTTATGTGTTACCAATTTTCTGAACTTGCACAGATGTGATTTAAGTAATCTTAGAGAAATTAAAGAGAAAGAAATTAAATAACCTCTAACAAAGACTGTATACTATTGCAAGAAGTAATGTGGCAACTGATTGCAATTAGATTTATATTTAACTATACCGTAATGATTATAAAGGTTACATTTTACAACAATAAGGCTTGCAAACACCAGATACTTTACCCCTCATTATTTCATCTTTCTAGACCCTCTCTTCCTCTCTTATCAGGTCCAGTTAATTCAGGTACTTATTTTCGTAGCAGAATACCATGTCGGTTTTATCTATCCTTCTTATAGAAGATGATTTTGTTTCCTCATGATAATTACAAGATACATTTAACTCTTTTTCTACTTATTTAAAACCGTGGAATTTACAAATAAGCAAATATAACACCAGTTATGCTCTTTGTGTACATACACATGGCATTAGCTTCAGCCTACTTCCCTGTGCTAGTGAGGTTTCCCGTACCACTTAAGTATGCAGATTTACATGTGGGAGAAGGGCAGAGGGAAAGAAGTGGGAAGTGTTTACATCTTTCTCTATTTCCTTCATTGTAAACCTGGTGGGTAAGGTTTTTCAGTGATGGCCCACTGGTAGAAAACTGCAGGAGGAAAAAGGCACTTTTACATAAATAGGAGCACAAGAGCAGAATTTGAGGCAGAAGCATCTATCATTCTTATAATAAATCTGGATCTGAGTGATGTTTTGAAGTCCAGAATGTGGTCATCACTTCTTTTGGGGGATGATTTTCTGGATTGCAATAGATAGTGGAAAGCAAGTGGAACTGCTAGGGAATGTTGACTTAGCAAGCTCAGAGTCATGGGTGAGCCTGTCCTCCCTTCCTCATCTCTATGAAGTCTGGCAATTTTTTCATAGTGCCTGGTACAGCAGTAAAAAATAACAACTGAAAATTTTCTAAGAAACATGAGCAGTGAGGCCTTTCTTTGTGTATTTTACACCACAACACAGAGGATAGAGTTTTCTTTCAATTATCTCAGATCTAAGGAAAAAAATAATGATAAAACATTGATGACAATGTAATTGCAGGAAATAATTGCTCAGACTAAAATCATTAACCTGAATTTATCTTCAAGGAATTTTTCAAATATATGAACTTTCAGTTTTTACTTAAATTTATCACTAGACTAGGAATTCATTTTATTATATTTCACATGCAATTAATAATGATGGCCTTTTCAATAAACACAAAAAAAGATTACTTTTAAAATAAAAAAATAGAATTTATCTTTTATTTTCAGAATGATATTTTATTAAAAAAAAGGCTCAGCATTAGAAAAAGTGACATTTCTTGTCAGAAGTTATATTTTTTTAGATTTTTAAACTAAAGATCTACATATGATTAGCAAAGATTTCCCTATCATCTACAGCCCAAACCTTAGTATTCTTTCCTCCTTGTTTTTCAGAAGCCTTTGAGGCCAAATTATTTTAGCTCCTTCTCGCTGAGCCTTTTTTCCTTAAAAGTATAGTCAGAAAACACAAAACAGTAGTATCTCATAAATAATGAAATGTAAACTAGTCATTCTGTGGGCAGTATAGTACATGTTCATGGCCAGTGCTGGTGTAACCTGCAACATTCTAGAGAAAGTTTTAGCCTCAGTAGTAGCACGAGCTGGGCAACAGCTCTTTCCCTCTCCCCTGCTGGCCAAACCTCTCCTCTCTTTCCCAATTCAGACTGATCCTGGCAGTCTGAAAGAAGGAAAACCGGGTAGTTTTTCTACTTCCCTGAAGATATGATCTGTGCAAATGGGGACACTTAAGACAACCACTGTGGGAAAAAGGGACCATGAAATCCCTGCAAACCAGAAGACTGAGTGAAATTTGAAAAATCCCTTGTATGCTTTTAGTCTCCTAGGAGGCAGGGTGCACTCCAAGATAACAGAATTAACAATTTATGTTTGAAAGGCAATTAAATATTTTCTATTGTTAGACACAAAATGAATCTGGATAATCTGATTTATCTCTATTTTAAGGCTGTATAATAATATTTAGTGTCAAAAGTTCCCTTTGTGGTGACCCAGGCTATAGTCATCTGAAAAAAACATATTTTCCAGGGCTTTCGCAAAATATCCGATATTTAAGTATAGCACAAAATCCTGTTGGATTAATATAATCTGAATAATTTCATTGACTTCTGTTGAGCCTAACTGACCTCAGTAGGAGCAATAAGGTGAGTGTATTTTTTTTTAAATAGGATTTGGCCTTAGCTTTTAGCTTTTAATTTTGCTAACCTTGTTTTCTTTTCAATTGTTGTTTTCAAGTTCTGTTACTGTGGGACAGATTCAGTCCAAAGTTAAGAAAAACCAAAAAAACTTATTGTATGTACCTTTGCAGTTTCATCTCTCAGATTAAAAGTCAGCTCTAGATTGGTGAGGAAGAGATCAGAAAATTCAGGGTACATGTCCAAAACTTCTAGTAGATCTTCTCGCTGGATCTTATGTAAGTCACAGTAAGTTAAAGCTCTCACATCTGCATTTGACTTTCCTGGTTTTGCATAAAGATGTACCATCTCTCCAAAAATATCATTTTTCCCTGCAGAAAGAGAATTCAATGGAGTTTATTATTTTAAACAGTATTCTGGGCTGCATCAGAAGGACTGTGACCAGCAGGCTGAAGAAGGTGATCCTGCCTCTCTGCTCTTGTGAGACCCCACTTGGAGTTTTGTGTACAGTTGTGTTGTCCCCAGGATGAGAAGGACACAAATAGAATCATAGAATAGTAAGGGTTGGAAAGGACTCTAAGATCATCAAATTCCAACCCCCCTGCCATGGGCAGGGACACCTCACACTAAACCATGCCACCCAAGGCTCTGTCCAACCTGGCCTTGAACACTGCCAGGGATGGAGCATTCAGAACTTCCCTTGGCAACCCATTCTAGTGCCTCACTACCCTTACAGTAAAGAACTTCCTCCTTATATCCAATCCAAACTTCCCCTGCTTACGTTTTAACCTGTTACCCCTTGTCCTATCACTACAGTCCCTAATGAAGAGTCCTTCTCCATCATACATATAGGTCCCCTTCAGATACTGGAAGGCTGCTATGAGGTCTCCACATGGAGCTGTTGGAGCAAGTCCAGAGGAGGGCCACGAGGATGATCAGGGGGCTGAGTACCTACCATGTGAAGACAAACTGAGAAAGTTGGGGCTGTTCAGCCTGGAGAAGAGAAGGGGAAGGCTGCTTGGAGATCTCATAGCCTTCCAATATCAACAGGATACTTACTGGAAAGGAACTCTTCGTCAGGGACTGTAGCAATATGACAAGGGGTAAAGGGTTTAAACTTCAATAGGGGAAGTTCAGATTAGATATAAAGGAGTTCTTTACTGTGAGGGTGGTGAGGCACTGGAAAAGGTTGCTCAAAGTAGTGGTAAATGCTCCATCCCTGGCAGTGTTCAAGGAAATATATGAAGAAACTTCAAATATATTTAAGTAGAAAATAGCTTAGTTTTTATATTTTTCAGAGGGAATGCAAAACTTCCATGATGCAGAAATTGTTTCGAAGAACCTCTTCAAACATAGCTGCCTCTGTTTTGATATTATTAAAATTCTTTCTGTCAGTGTTGACACATTTCCTGTACCTGTTTGCTAAAATTGTCATCTCTGTTTGCTCATTTTCCCCAAATTTGCACCTAACCTTCATCAATGCAGAGCAGTTGCAGCCATAGACCAGTGAAAATATGCTATAAACTAAGGGCTGCAGGGCTTACCTGCAAAATGGTGTCTGGAGGGGAACTAGGAAATCACTCATGGAAGAGAATAATGGTCATAGCAACTGAGTAACAGTAGACTAGTTAAAAAATATGCAGGCGATTTTGCCTTTCGGTTAAGCATTTGTGGCTTTTATATAAGCTTACTAAAAGTAGTTCTGGTTTCTCCATTTTCTATAAAGGAAGCTGAAAACCGGGTGAGCAAGCAGTTAAAAGCTGCAAAAAATAATTTAAGGGCTGATTTCAGTGAGCATCTTAAAAAGCACAGTCAGTTTAGCTTATCAACAGGGAGAATTCAGAGGTAACTGATTATATTGCATATAACCTTATAGAGATGAAAAAATACTTGGAACTAAACACCTCTAGAATATGATAACGAATGCATAGCAAGAACTAATGGAAAGGAATTGAAGCAGATAATTTTATACTGGAAATAAAGCAAACATTTTTAAAAATAAAAATGATTAACTATGGAAAAAAAGCGCCAAGAAAAGCAATCACTTTTTCATCTCATTATGTCTTCAGATCAAAACCTGTTACTTTTGTTTCATCAAACACAGTTCATTAGACACAATGGATAGTTAAAGATATGAAATATAACAGGAGCCAGAGATATAACAGAGGTTAGCCAATATAATCTAACAGTCCTGATCTTAATGTTTATAAATGCAGAGGTTCCTATTCAAGGCATATAATGCCTTCTCTGCAACATGACTATTGAATGATCACAGTATTTTTATATCTTGTCTGCAAACTAAAAAAGGATAGGTTCTATGGTGTCCACAGCTATTGTATTTTCTAAAGATTTGGCACAAAATTGCATTAGACTGCATCAGTCAGTACTGTGGATGATTTTCTGGCAAAGAACGGCCATGTACCCAGATCAGCAAGTGCCTGCGTGGAGCTCGACATGGATCCAGGGTCATCCAAGAGCGAAGGAGGACACGAATAAGGGAGTGAGAAAGCAAGATAAGAAGGAGCTGGAATTTACTGAGCTGCTAAATTGTGGACTGTTGGCAAGCTTTGAAGGTCAGGTTCTCATACCTGTGCTTAACCAATTATATGCTAGCTGTTAAGGGCCTTAAAGATATGTATCCAACCACAATGTACCACATTACTGTAAACAGTTTTGAGCTATGGTATATAAGGAGCTGATACTTTGTATTAAATGGCTTTTGTCTGATCACATTGATCTCCAACTGAGTCCATTCCACGACATGGTACTGATGAGACCTTACTTAGCAGCATTAGACAGTGGCAACAAATTGAGGAAAACTTGGCGACAAAAGAAACATTTCTCAGAGCTCTGATTTCTGTGATGAAGTTGCAATACTTGTTAAGTATGAAAACTTTATCCATGCTACATCTGTTGGACTGAAGTCTTTTCAACCCCAGAGGATAAAGCATTGAGTGTTTTCTGTGTCTATTTCTATGTGTAGGTTTTTCAGAAAGAGGAATTAACTACAAATATTTTGCTAAGTATTGATAATCTTTGTTAGGCTTCCATGTCATTTCATTGCAAAGTAATTTTTGTTTGTATTATCTTGTGTTCTTTTGTAGCAGATTTATTGAAGATACCACAGATTTATTGACTGGAGTCAGCTATCAGGCAGGCTCTTGCCTCATGGATCCTGCAACATGTGGACTCACAGAGCAGTTCCTTTTGGCTGCAGTTGTGCACAGTTGTCTCACTTTCTGTCTGACCCACCATTCCCTGGCAGTTAGGCTCCAAAGTGCAGCACCTGGTGTGAGGAGCTATAGCCTGTAAGAGACATAATGGCATTGCTGCAGTGTGAGAGCACAGGGATCTGATGTGCCTAACATGCAAAACTTGACCAGTCTGCCTCTTTGGTCCAGGAAGAAATGGATGAGTTCATAAACTTGTCATTTATTCTTGATCGTGAGTGCTATAGAAATTTGCTTGGTTTTTTGATGTAAAAGATGAAATCCTCGATGAACCACACTGTTCATAATCAGTGGAAAACACACAAGTAAGTAAAAACCTCTCAGTGTTATACTTGCATGATCATCTCTTTGCTTGTGCCTGAAGTTGGCACAGCTGATGAAATGTAACAGCATGAGATGGCAAATTACCTTGATAACACCATCTAAACCTAGGGAAGGATTGCTGTAGGCACACCTGTGTATTTCTGTTCTTACATCCACCCTGCAAAGTACTATCAGAATATTCAGTCACAAGTCGATTAATGGCAACATACTGCTACCAGTCCAGATTTTGTTTCAGCTATTTTTCTGGTTTCAAGTTCCTACAGTGGATAATAAACAGAAAAGAGAACATATGCATGATGTTGCAGCTGGTGTAGGCTTCTGTACAGGCAAATCCTTCCTCATCTACTCAATTATTCTTTGTATTCTTATTACCTGATATTAAATTGGAGAAACAAATTAGTAGTCTTGTTTAGGTAGGTAGTGTTTTAGTTATTTTACTTTTAAAATTGCTGTGGCTAGTGATTTCATACAAGACCCATCACCAGGTGAGCAGGTGAGCTCCCAGCTGTACTGAACACTGCTCTGAGACATCTTCATTGGGAAAGAAAACAAGAAACTCCCTATGCTATACAAACAAGAATGTGTTAATCAGAAACATAGGGGAAACACGTGTTATTTCACTTAAGTATCAATCTAGATCAGATTACTCTGTTATTCTCTTCCTTTTCTATATGCTGTGGGCAGAAATAGACATTTCTGAAAACCTCTAGAAGGCATTTTGAATGCCTGAAGTAGACACATATTTTTCTCCAGCTAGCATATAGAGGGTCTGTGTGCCTCAGTACCTTCGTACACTGCTCAAGAAAAGGCTGTCCTAGACTTTGGTTCTTACACTAAAATCAGAACTGGAGTAATTTGATATCTTCTTTACTCAACTTGCAGCTTACCACTTAATTAGGGATAAATCAGGCTCATTACTCCTCTTATATCCAAGGACATGGGCGCTTTGGTGCACATGAATTGTTGCAGTAATGTAGACTTTGCTCCTTAAATTATTTCTCTTCTTGATTTTAAATAACAGTGAGTAAAAAGTCTACAATTTTCCTTCACCAGAAACAACAATGGATATTTGTTTTCAAACCCCTGATTCTTTTAACATGCCTTGTAGCAATCTACTTACCAAGAATGGCTACAACAATGTCACTCTTAAGGATTTCAATGGAGCCTCTTGACACAAAGTAAAGAGCAGTGAGAACATCTCCACAGTGCACTAAAGTGTCCCCAGGAGGTGCATGTGTTGTTTTAAATTTCATAGCCAAAGCTCGAAGACAGCCTTTACTGGCCCCCCGGAAAGCTTTACAATTCTGAAGCAAATTTTGGTTGAGGTGCAGACAAATGTCAGCTTGTAAGCATTCTGGAAAGCCCTTCAGGACCTGGAAAGATAAGCATAGGGATTTCATGTGAATAATATGAAAGTTGCTTTATATAATTTTTGTTTTCTTCCTGGACAGAAAGAAGTGACATACAAATAGAGGTGGCCCTAAGAGCTGTCAGAGGCTTACAATTCAACAAGTGCATAGTGTAATCTATATTGCAAAGTTTATACAACGTGAATCCTAATGTACATACTAGTGGATGTAGTGGTTACAAAATTCATTATTAAGATTTCTCCCAGTACAAGAAATGGTACTAAGGTATATGAATGAATATACTGCAGTTAAATAACAAGTAAGACAACTAATGGAAGACTCTTTACTGAATTTCACCTATTTGGACTAATATGTCTATTTCCTTTATATCAATTATGAAAGTACTACATTTAATAAGGAAGTTTTTTTTTTTGCTGAAGTAATCATGACATTTATTAAATGAGAGCTGTCTGAACAAGATCAAATATTTTTCAGAAAGACAGCATTTTAATGGGATTTTTCTGTTAAATATATTCTGCTTGCAAGTTTAGGATTTAGATTTTTATCAGAAAATGCAACGTGTACCAATGAAACAATGGTGTTATGCAGATTTACATAGGCAGATGATTAGTTCAGCAAACCACAGGGCTAGTTGCTATGGTCCTCGTTCATCCCTTACTTAGAACAATGGGAGTTTGCCTGCAGTAGAACCATGGGATTCCTCCTGGGTACCATGGTAACGTTAATTTTGTTTAGAAGAAAGAAGTGAGCTACTTACAACATGGTCATTATGTGTGAGCTAAATTGCCTAGGATCATATTACCTCTGATTCTTTTAGAATCAATAAACATTTCTGCTACTGACTTCTATAGGAGTTCTGCTCACCTTGTGACTGCCCACTGTGTTAAGGAATGGGCCTGACATTACTATGTACTACCCTTTCTTGCAGTTAAATCCTGTTATCTGCTAGTCAATTATATTAATTATATTATTATATTATATATTATATTAATTATATTATGCTTTCCCTGGGACCTGCTACATCTGTTGCATATTTTGAACGACGAAACATGAACTGATGCTACCAGTCTTACGAATGTGTGAACAGGATGTGTCTTTTTGTTATCAGAGTAGCCTATGAATTAATTCCTGTTTATCCTCTGCCCTGTTTTTCTATAAACACATAAATATTCCTGCACAGAAAAAAAACCCCAACAAAATCCATTCACTTTTTGCTACACTAATTCTTACTTCAGCACAATAAAGGTCTGTGCACTCACTCTGATTGCATAAAGATATTCACAACTCGTATCCCCTGCTAACAGAGAAGATGAACACATTTTTGGTATGAGGCTTCTGTCCACACAAGCCAAGCTATGGTTTACAAATGAAATATCAATACCTTTAACTGAGTTGAAATGTTTCTATGATTGCTAATGGAAATCAGTGCTGTGAAATAACAAACAGAATGTTTCAACACACATATATACAAAATCTTTATGAGCTATAGGGCATTACCAAATGAAATTTACACATCCTCAGAAAAAGCCAGCATTCAACAACAATAAGCAAAAGAAAATATGGTAAATGAAAAGCATCTGTGGTGCTGCTCTGTTTATAATATCTATCACACCACTAGAAACAGTTTATTATGCAATTACTTTTTTATTTTAATGTCATTATATTGAAATAAAAGTATTGTGGGTTGTAACAACTTATTTACTGAGTGATACTGACAAACTTGATGACCAAATACATTTGGTCAATGATACAGTCATGTGAATAAAAAAGACCTATTTTGAATTACTTCTTTTGTTATACATCTATCTGAATATGATTTAGAAGAGATCCATTTTTATAGGATGCAAAATAGGAAATACATTTTCAATTCAGAGGTACTTACAGGAAAAGGTATTTGAATTGTTAGAAAGACAGGAGCACAGCCTTAGTATAAATTGTATTAATTTTTTACATCAACTTCAGTTTATCACATTTATCAAGGGATTGTATTTTACCATTAAGCAAAAACCATGCAGACCATGTGTATTGGTTTATATTTCTGAAGATACTTTAGGTATTTCTTTAAAGAAACTAGTAATTTGATAATTAATTTATACTTAACATAAAACTGTTCTAAAATCATTGCATATCAGTTAATAGTTATTTATATGCCAATAACATCTGAAAGGTACTAGCTTCTATTCAGGTATCTGTGATTAAAATATCCCTGCCCCATGGAGCTTACATTCTAAAACAGATGTTATACATCAGAAAGGAAGAACATTTACTCTTTAATACCACAATTGTCAAATGGCTAGAAGGAAGACAGGTGCCCAAATAACATTGGTTTCCAATGGAGTTTTGGGCATTACTCCACTAATGCAAGTTTAGAAATGCAAGCAAGAATCTGATTTGAAGATAAATTTGTTAAAACATTCCTGTAGACAACATTACTAAAATAAGCTTACCATATCATGCACATTGTTTGTAGTTAAGTATTTAATTCAAGTCCAGCTGCTGACATTATACAGAATTTGATTTTTCCAAACTAAGTTATATGTTGTGCAGTACAGACAACCTCTTGCCAACCCAAGTCTCCAAAGTACATTCCCAATATTCAGATTTTAATTACTTTGAGAAAATATGTTTTACTCATCAGTTTTTAGCATGTGTTAATAAACAAGTATCTGATGCCCACAGATATCTTTGTCTGTGTAGAGAAGGAACAATTGTATTGAAAATAAAGTTCTTACAATGTGGCAGTCAGCATCAATATATTCTGTAAACACATACTGACAATGCTAAATATTAGAAAGCCATCCAATATTCAAAATCATATAATCTTTAAAATAATAAAATTCTAAATATTGAATTTCATTTATTTTCATTTGTTGTGAGATTTTTGAGTATTTAAAGACATTAAATCCCATTCTAATGTGATAAGAAAAAATTAAAATGCACTTTTTTAAACAACTAAAAGTCAGCATAATCTTGAAACTATATGAATACAGCACTAGACAATGCAAAAATTAAAAAAAAATCACTATAAGGTTTTGAAAATTATAAAGCTAGAATTGCTCTTCTAATAACATTGTTATCAATAAGAAATACAATATTAATAAATCATTTGAATACAGGTTGGGTTTCAGTTGTTCTGTTCTTTCCTAACATGTTTCTATTGTTACACTCAGTATCTCCTTAACAGGGATTCCACCTGGCCCTGGTGAGAAAAATCTTGGATTATCATGGTTAGATTCATCCTTAGAATCAGAACTCATGCATAATTCAAGAGACAGAGGTCTACTAAAATAGACAGGTTACAAAATATAAAATCAGTTTCACCCTCATCCCCCCCCCCCAAAAAAAAAAAAACAAAAAAAACCCCAACACCCCAAACCAAAAGAAAAACAAAAGAAAAGGAAACCCAGTTATGATTCTCTGACCATAAACTCCAGTTGTTTCTCACTGGTAGTTATCAAGTCCAAGTTCAGTTGTCTCTTCTTGTCTGGAATAAAACTTATTCCCTGTCAAATAACGTTGGTTTATCTACTTTGCATGAGAGAGGAGGAAAGTCCCATTCAGAGAGCAGAAAAACATTTTACATGGAATAAGTGATTGAAGTTTAGTGAGGATAGTAGGGGCATAATTCACATTGCCCTGAGGAATGTGGTCTTTCATAAGTGAAGAGAGAGTCCAGCTTCATTAACTTCTCTTTTTCAAGATGACAAGGTTTCACTCATGTATCAGACACCTTTGTGACAAGTCATTGGAGACCTCTATGTATCTTAACCTGAGACAACTATCAAATGTTTGGGGCAATGATCACTTTGTTTTGTTTGGGTAAATTATAATATTCATGACAATTGTTATATTCTTTTATCCTCTGTTCTGGAACAGGTATTGACATCTGTCCCACAGAAGATATTTAGAAAGTATCCGAGCCAAAGCAAATCAGGGTATTAGCCACAATGAAAATACCATGTCCTGTACCAACAAAATCACAGAATGGTTGAAGTTGGAAGGGATTTCTGGAGGTCATCTTATCCTTATAACTCCTGCTCTAGCAGGGTTACCTAAAGCTGGTATACCAGGACGATGTCCAGATGGCCTTTGAAAATCTCTAAGGGCAGAGACTCCACACCACCTCTGGGCAACCTGTGCCAGTGCTGTTGTCCCCACAGTAAAAAAGTATTTCCTGATGTTTGGACGGAACCTCCTGTTTAAGTTTGTGCCCATTGCCTCTGGTCCTGTCACCAAGTACCACTGAACAAAAACCTGTCTCCATTTTCTTTACACCCTCCCTTCAGGTATTTGGTTGTGTTGATGTGAGCCTTCATTTATTCAAGCTGAAGAGTTCCGTCTCCCTCAGTCTTTCCTAATAGGAGAGATGCTCCAATCCCTGCAGTCTGGCAGTCAAAGATATCTTTTAATTCTGCACATAATGTAGTCATATATTTTCTCTGTTGAAATATAGTGGGCCAAACATTAAAAGCCAAGACATTGTTGAAGAGACACAAGAGGGCTCTTGTGTATTGTGGGTCTGTTTGGGGTGTGTTGAAACTCATTTTGACTAAGATTTTCTTGTCCTAAATCAGTAAGACTTACTGATATATGAGTAGCAAGTATCCAGCATATAGACGAAAGACAGACTCTCAAATTAATCTGACAATTTAAAGTGGTATAAACTGAAAAAGAAGTTCTAGTCCTTCCCTACCTTATCTGCTTGTTCCTGCCTTGTTTTGGTCTCCCTTCATGAAATGATTTGAGAAATTGTTCCATGCAAAAACTAACCCTGCAAAAATATAGTGAGCAGCTGAAGGTACAAAGAGGCAGGAATAAATATACTTTCTCTCATAGGCACATACCTGAACTCTATTTGGATCTCATCTGCATAATATAGATCTCAGGATATGTTGAAATTTGCATCACTAAACGCTGAATAAAGTTCTCGAACAATTTGAGCATAATTTTTAAACCAATTACTGAGAGCAAACACCATGGATCATTCACTTTAGTGGGATATATATTAAAAATTAACATTTATTTGGTCTAGTTCTGTAAGGGCGAGTGAAATTAATTTATAGCAATTCATGTATTTAGTCAAATAACTCATGTCTTTAACTTCCATCTTTCTACCTACTAATTTTTGCAATAATCTGAGATAAGCTGCACAAATTGCACCATATAGATTTTTGAATTAGGATCTCTGTCCCCCAGTAGGTGCTCCCTCTGATGGAAAAAATAATGAAAGATTTAGTTCTGTTACAAAAAATTGTCTCTCAGATTTTCATAACATCTTCACCTGGACTAAAAGTTTCTCTAATTCAACATAGTTCCATTTCTAGAAAGAATTTAGAATTTACTATTTCTATGGTAGTTAGTTACAGAAATGAACTACCACTATAAGCAGAAGGCTAAAACGTTTCCAAGGGCTTTCACCATTTTGCAAAGAATGAACAGAGTCACAAGTGGTAATAATTCTGCTGCAGCAGCTCTTGGGTTTCACACAGAATGAGTTATTTCTGATGATTCCTCTTCTTCATACCGGAAAATGTTGCAGATTTTTGTTTATTTATTGTTTTATTTTTCAGAATATGAAGGAGGTCTTTTACCACAGCTGAGAGAGAAGCAGTGTGTGATGATGAGCTAATTCACCTTTTAATGACATTTGAAGCCTGACAACCTTATCGAGAATTAGGATCTCTTGCTTTCAGTCATTGCCATGACACTGATTTTTGTGACATTTTTATGTTGAAATTACTGGAGCTGCAGTGGATCATTCTTCATCTATAACCTCATTACAGTTTCTGAGTAATACAATTTCTTTTACATCTGAAAGGTGATCTTTGAGGTATGATACATTGCTGGGTGAGGAGGACAGAAAATTATTTCAGTTTCTTTGACTGTTGAGTCTGTCATCAACAGAAAAGTTCAATGTCTGTAGAAGGTGACCAGATCCACACCTTTCCAAAAATTTAATGATAGTTGGAAAATTGTTAATTTGCTCTTGGTTTTGAGATGTTAGACCAGAAAATACAGTGCAGTGAGTAACTGGTAATGGTAATCAGTTTGCAGAGAGATTGACATTGTTGAAATTTGTTTTTTTTTGTTTTTTTTTTGTTTTTTTTTCCTGAGGTCTTTTCTGTAAATTGATTAAATGTAGGCATTCATGTTTTATAAGTGGTCTTGTAATAGAAAATGAAAGAATGACTTTACCACTAACCATATCTGAGGTACTTCCTGATAGTCTTATGTATCTTAGGATTTCCACTATGACATATAAACAAATAACAGTACCACTTTCCACCACTATTTCATATTCCTTCTCTTTAACCAATTGCTACTGCTTTTGTTCCAAACACTTCTAATTTGGATTACCCTTCCGGTGGTATAAGGAACTTTGTCTTGCTATTTCTTCTTGAAATTTTAACGTAGTTTCCTAATTCTCTGGTTCAAAGCTATTACTAGTGATAGTTCTATTGGTAGAACTGTTTTCATCATAAGAAGTGGTCACAGTGGGAGGAAAAACAAGAATAACAAATGTAGTGGTGGCATCAGTGACCAGTGGCCAGTTTCTCACAAAAGAAGCCTTACCAAAGAAACAGTGAACCTGCCCTTTATTTGATACAGTAGCATTGCTGGCTCTGAAGCTTCAAGACAGGTGTGTGCTCTGCTGTACTTGCATGATCACAGTGACTAAGTGTATGGTCATGTACACTCGGATGGTCACATACACTTTGCTTGGATGCTTGCAGGAGAAGGTTCCATAAATTTATACATAAAAATTCTGTATTGCTCTTTCCTTGCATGGCACCAGGTAAAACCCAAAATAAAAAGGCATCTGTCCTACATCCAAAATTTTATTACATGTACATTTGGCTAAACACTTTCCAAAGCTTGTCCCACTTATTTATGATTTCCTTCTTTGAACTCTTTTTAAAGGTAAAATAAACCAGTAAAGCTATCCAGATGCATAGAAGATCCATGGAAAAAGAGGGGAGGATTGTAAAAAATACATGCATAACTTAAAAAATGACCTCAAACACTGAAAGATGTAATCTTTTTAGGGTAAGCATCACAGGCATGCTATTATCAGTGCTGGACTGATAACGTGGGAATGAATGGGGGAAAGAAGGCAGAGAGAGTTTAGGAAAAACAGAACAGGATAGTTTAAAAATAAAAGTAATGTCTTTGAATTTTTGGGACTGGTGACATCCTTCACAAAACAATATACACTGTAAATATTTTTTTTTAATTTAACTTTGCCAGTGTGTACCACAGGGATATTATTTAAATAATGCTTATTCTATAGACTCAAGATTTTTATCCAGATTAAAATAAATCCCAAATCCTGTTTATCCAGTCCATGCGTAATTATATGGAACTGTTTTTATCAAAATGCTTTCTGCAATGAAACATGATCAAAGAGATGTAGAAATGAAGCAGAGTGGAACAAATGAAAAAATAAACAATGTTCTACGCATATTTCACCTGCAGATCTTTAAAGCTAATTTGAAGTTCAGCCATTTCAAACAAGCATAAAGTATTATCTTCTGTTTTTCAATAGAAAGTATAGGACTTTAGTGCAGTATAATTCCTGAGGTTAAAAGGGGGTTTTGGGGTTTTTTTTGGTAGGTTTTTTTGTTTGTTTGCTTGTGGTTTTTTTTTTGTTGTTGTTGTTTTTTGAGGTGGTTGGTGTGGTTATTGGTTTTTTTTGGTTGGTTTTGTTTATTTTTTTCCACTTATCCTGAATTCTTAGATTACTAATGATAATTAAAAGCATCTTTTGAAATGTATTCTCTAATATCATATATATATGAGTATGTGTATGTTATACATTGCATGTACATATATACATAAAATGTAAATTATTTGTGCATTTCATATTTCAAAGGAGAAAGAGGACTGAGTTTCTGATTTTTATTTGGTTTTCGGTCATGAAATGAAAAAGAAAGACACTGTATCAAATTCTGCCTTCAGATATCTCAGAAAACTCCCAGTAAATATTGATAGGAGTCAAACACATTTGTCTGAGGATAGTGTTATCCCCTTGGTGTGTAAATGCAAATATTTCATGCAAAATTAAGTTAACACCACATGCAAGTCCATTTCATGTGCACATGGCTTATAGCCAAGAAAACTTCATTGCTGCTTGTGCTAACATGCATATATGCTTTGAAGTAAAAGCATTCAGGCAAAGGAAAATGCAGAATGATCAGCATGGCAACTTTGTCAGAGTGGCATTCCTACAGAGCGACTATCTAATGCAAACCAATATGCACATGACCTTTTTTGGGCAGAAAAGCATGATTTGAGTTGTGGGGTAAAACAGTGATTAATAAATGTGGTTAGATTAGCATTTCTTAATGCCTAATTCTTAGTGACCATTTTGCCCCACATCTGATTCTACTTGGATTATTTCTCTTTGCTATCTACCCCTTCATCATGCAAAAAGTTACAGTTAAAATTAGAAAGCATTGAACAAGCTCTAAACCCGACAGATAACATGGATATTCTCCACACTTTATACTGGAATTAAATTCGATATAAATACCTCCTGCTCTTACCAGTGGGTGGTGTTATTCCATGTATTTAGGTATGAAGCAGACAGGAAAGAGATAAATCTTTCATAAGTACAACATATATCACATAATTCTTATATTATCCTTGCATTAATGTAATATATTCAACTCACTTTTAAAGAAAATTGACTGCCATAAAATTTGAGGGATAGAATTGTGAAAAGAATAAGAAATAAAATATAACAAAACAAGATACTAAACTTGATTTTTTTCACATTTTATTTAAAACAAAGCCTCTGTACTTCCTCACAATCAAATTGCAGAATGTGGGCTGTTTAATCCATTTAGTTAGTATTTCACATTTATTACAAGTCCAAGACTACTTGCAGTACACCAATTTCTGCATTACACAAAATTTAACCTGACAACATCATGTTTTAGTTACTAGTTCATATGAAACATGTTCTTAGTACATCCATTAGTGGTAATGAATTAGTTATGGTGTAAATGATTTTGTAATATCTTCAGAAATAATTCTGTGAGCTACTTTAAGCTTAGGCTGCACCCACCTGCAGCTTAAGGGCCTGATCCTGCAAAGTGCTGAGTACCCCACAATCCCATTGCCATCACAGAGAATTAGGGCCATTCTGTGCCACACAGGATGAAGCTACTGATGCTGCCTTCCACTGCAGTAATCCTCAGCAGAGGTTTGTGCAAGTATCTTTGTCTTGCACTGGGTGTAATATCCCTCTGGAGGGGACACTCATGGAAGTGGGATGTGAAGCCCAATATATTTAATTTCCTGTCTTAGTTTTAAGATCTGCTTTACTTAATGGTAACCATTAACAGTCAGGCTGACAGTGATTCAGCTTTATAAAAGCTTCTAATCAAGACCATTGTTTCTGCTCACTGCATGAAAGTGTACCACTCTGACAGTCATTCACAAACATATGTATAGATACCACATGGAAGCTGTCTGAATTTATGTCAAAATTTCTGAGGCTGATTTCTAGTTAAATTATTACAAATATGTATAGATTTTCTTGTTCTTGCCAGCTTTATGGAGAGCTCTGCAAAGTCTCTATAACTCAGAATAGCTCTGGAAAGCATCCCTCTAGAGACACAGATTCACAGATCCTTAAGATGTACAATGCTTTCAGTGTCTTCAAACCGATGTCAACTTTTCATAAAAAATGTTGCTGTCGTCAGAAAATCATCCAGAAATAGACATGTTTATTTTTGCTCATTAGCAGATTGTTATTCTTTTTCAGCTGGCCACATAATGTATTTTTATATAAGAAGTGTTTACAGGTTTTTTTATCAAGAACAGAAAATATGAGGGTTGTTCCTTGCCACTTCCTAGAAATGAGATTCTGTGGATTGCTAAATGGTTAGCAGTACTGTGTTGACTTTAAGTGCAGAATTATGTGGTTATGAATGCAAGCAAACTACTGTCCAGGCTATCATATGGTTAGACTATTTCACTCTGAAAAGAACAGCTAATACACACGCTTGCTCCTCTCTTCCACCCCTCCCCAATATACTTGTTCTGAGTTACACAATCGTATTTTGAAAAAGATCTGCACAGGATATATACAAGAGTAACTCTGTAGATACCAACAAAGGTACTCTTGTTAGATACTGGAAGTGGAAAATCAGGCCAAAGAACAAGCAAAATTCTGGAACAGCTATGTCTGAAATATGAAACCTATAATGCTTTTTTCTTGTCTTAAGTTTATAATAGTCAGATGCAGTTCTCAAGCTGTCCTACACACAGTGAGAGTTCAGATTTCTGATACAGTTTGTAATAAACTAAACAGTTAAATGTCTGGATGCCAAACTTGTAATGGCTTGATTTTCAATAATTGCTAATATCCACCTTTTTAATGCTTGCACTTTTACAGCTCATAAATAATGAAGATTTACAATATCTTTCTAAATTCTGATGCATTTTTCTATTCCTCATTATCTGTGCCTGAAAAACAGAACAACATACCATGTTCATGTCAATGCCATTGGTGTATGTCCATGCATGCTGGAAGTATTCCTCAAGTCGCTGCCTCAGTGGGTTGGGGATTTGATGAAAGCGTATAAACTCCTTTACTCGCAGCATCTGCATGTGATACCGTGCAGTTCCCGAGTAGAGTCTTTGGATTATTGCAGATACATTTCCAAAAATGCTAGCATACATTAGTGCTGGATTAAATAAAAACAAAAGTTACTTAAGTCTTACATTTAGTTTTGCAGATGATGCAACCATTCTATTAATGTACTTTGTATGTAAAACAGCTTAGATGAGACTATTAACATTTTCAGAGATGTGGAATTGATTTACCTGAAGTTTTCTATTGATTCAATTGTATTAGCACTAACTCATCAGATGAAGCTTAAATATTAAATCATAATCAATCAGGTTGGTAATATTTCTCTTTGGAGATTTGTAGTCATAAATTTAATGTTGTAAATTAGGTTAATATAATTTTATGGACTTTGGTAGAACTAAGAACTAGGAACTAAGATTAAGTACAAGTTAAGAACAAAAAGCAGGGTTAAGAAGCTAAACATACATATATAGGATCAGAGCTTAAATTGACAAATAAAATATAATTTGATTATCCAAAAAAACTGTTGGGCTATACTTTGCTAAATCCACTCAAAACTTTGCTTCCTACCCTCTATAGGATTTGCTTACAGACAGATACACAACACAAAACTTCTGACAGTTTGGGTAACAGATTTTGAGTAGTCAAGCAACTTGACTACTTCCTGACACTGCATGAGTCACAACATATTTTGCATATAGCATGGCTTTCCCTGGAAATTTGGCCTTCTGGCTGCATTTTTATAATCTTATTAGACTGTTAAGTCATTTGCTCAAAGACTGAGAAAAAAAAAATTAATAAAATAAGACTACTTACAGCCAATCAACATGACACAGATGGAAAAGATTTTCTCTGAGTTGGTGTTTGGAGACACATTTCCAAATCCTACACTTGTCAGACTGCTGAAGGTAAAATAAAGTGCTGTAACATATTTGTCCTTGATGGATGGTCCAGAGCTTGCATCACTCTTATTGTAATGTTTTCCTAATTGTTCTCCTAAAGAATCCAACCAGCCAATCTTGTGAGCCAGGTAAGGTCTTTCTACATTTCCAATGGCATACCAAATGCAAGCAAGCCAGTGTGCAATTAATGCAAATATGCACATAAGGAGCATCAGAACTGCAGCACCATATTCTGAATATCTGTCCAATTTCCTTGCTACCCTCACCAAACGCAGTAGTCTAGCTGTCTTCAGAAGACCTATTAAAGTTGTTGTCTGTAAAAATAAAATAGAAATTGATTTTATCTGTTAGGAAACTACCTGTAGCAAATTAGTAGTCATCATGAATAAACTATTTTGGGGAATCAACAAAACCAGTAGATTAACCCATTTAAATGTAGTCTTCATTTAATTTTCTTTAAACTATCAATTTTAGTATAAAAACAGTGAAGAAAATAAGAAACACACATTTTAAATTAAGATATATTAAAGCGGTCATTATCTGCTCAATACTCTTTCATTTTTAATATTATGCTTCATCTGGACTCTTCGATCCACTCTAATGGACTTGAATGATTCATTGAATTAATGATGTTTTGGCATGATGAAGTCTGTTATTGGAAATACTCATAATCATATGACTGGCCTGGTAGGTAAAAAGTACTTATGATGTTTCAGCAAAGCTGTGTGAAGTGGTAAATGCTCCATCCCTGACAGTGTTCAAGGCCAGGTTGGACAGAGCCTTGGGTGACATGGTCTAGTGTGAGGCATCCCTGCCCATGGCAGGGGGGTTAGAACTAAATGATCTTGAAGTCCTTTCCAACCTAAACCATTTTATGATTCTTTGATTCTATGATTCTATGCCTATATTTGATCCTAACTTACAGACTCCTTGCGATACTCTGGCACAAATGTCATAAAAGAGAATCAATATGGCAGAAATGTCTCAAAAAGTATCTTATTCTGCAAATATTCTTCCTGTTTGTAATGGTCAAAACACTCTATAAGGTAAAAGAAGATGAACCACTGTGAACTGAAAATCATGGAAAAAGTTACTGTTGCCAGACCTCAGATTAATTTGCTTTTAGCATCTTTCATCCTGGAGCTTGCAGGTATAGTCGTAGAAGCCAATGATAAAAATATTATACCATTAAAAAACTATGGGTCAATTAAAAACCAGGAATGTATTCCAAGATTTTTTGTGCAGACCATACTATGACTCATTGCAGCCTCTCTGAGGCTCTGATCTTTTTGAAGTTTTTCATGTAAATTTACAATTTTCATGCAGTGATTTGTAATTGTGAATTCCTTGTAAAAGAGATAGACAGCACTGTAAATACTAACTACCTGATTTCAGAAAGAAATCAGCCACCTTTTCATCTCCATTAAATCTGAACATATGTTAAAGCATTCAGTAAATGTCAAGACCGAATAAGTTTTCAATATATTTTTTTCTTCCTTTTTTTAACATGCATGTATACTATATAACACAACTGGAAAAATTTTCAAGCCTTACAAACCACTCTGATGGTAGTATGTGTCATGTTAAATCTTTCTTGAAGTGACTATTAGACTAGTTTTTATGTTTTATTAGATCCTTACTTTTACCATGTTTCTGAGCTATATCCAAAAGCCTTTGGAACAAAAAAAGAGGTTTTCCTGTTTTCATTTGTCAGTGAACAGCTCAATATATTGTTCATATTTTCTGAGTAAATGAGCAGGAAGTTAACATAGGGTAACACTGGGTAACACTCCTTGGTTCAACTTAATGACACAGAAAGTAATTTTAGTGTGAATTTCTCATTGCCACATAAAGGCGGCTGTTTCATTGATTGTGACCTCCACAGTGTGAAAGCCCATATTCTTCAAAACTCTATGCCTAGGCTGAGCTTCAGCATGTGAATATTGCCATTAGGTATGGGTTTTTCTTTTTGTAAGCTAGATCAGGCTTAAATATTTATGATCCCTTAAGGAAGAAAGCAATTGTAAGAAAATCTAGCATTTTTTGTAAGTGGGGTGTTGGAATCATTCTATCACAGATGTAGTCATTTCTCTACAGCATGCAAGTGGCAACATATTCTTACAGTTCCCCTTAAATAGATCAGAAGGTAGACCGTGAATCCAAAATATATCAACACTGTTCCACCCCATTCTTAAGATAAGACTTGCTAATATTATGCATCCTCACCATGCTTAGATACTGTATCAACTTGAGCTCTGGAGTATGCGGGAGGTATATAATACAAGCAAACTCCATTTCTCCTTGGTGAAATCAGTATGACTGAGACTAGATATGCTTTAAAGCATCAAGAAACTCATCCTGAGTTTGAATTTTCTTTAACACAGTGAGGAAGCTTTGACACTAAAATACAGCAGAGGCAGACACCTTTCACAAGACCAGGTTGCTCAAAGTCGCATCCAACCTGGCCTTGAACGCTTCCAGGGATGAGGCATCCACAGCCTCTCTGGGCTGTGAGGCTATTCAGTGCCTCATCACCCTTGTAGTAAAGAATTTCTTCCCAATATCTACTCTGAAACTACCCTTTCATTTTAAAGCCATTCCCACTTGTCATATCACTACATGCCCTTGTAAAAAGTCCCACTCCAGCTTTCTTGTATGCCCCCTTTAAGATCGTCTTCAATAGGCACATGTCCTTATACTGGGGACCTTAGAGCTGAACACAGTACTCTGGGTGGGGTCTCATGAGAGCAGAGTAGAGGAGGAGAATCACCTCCCATGACCTGCTGGTCACACTTCTTTTGGTGTATCCCAGGATACGGTTGGCTTTCTGATTGGCAAGCACACATTTTGAGCTACTTGTCAGCCAGCACCCCAGAGTCCTTCTCAGGACTGCTCTCAATCCATTCTGTCAAATGCCTTGCACAAATCCAGGTAGATAATGTCAGTTACTCTTCCTTTATCTACCGGTGCTGTAATCCTGTCACAGAAGGTCACCAAACTTGTTGGTCATGATTTGCCCTTACTGAAGCCATGTTGGCTGTCACCAGTCAACTCCGATATTCCATGTGACTTAGCATAGCTTCCAGGAGGATGTGCTCTATGATCTTGCCAGGCACCACGGTGAGACTAACAGGCCTGTAGTTCCCTCAGTCTTCCTTTTTTCCCTTTCTAAAAATAAGTGTTATATTTCCCCCTTTTCCAGTTAGAGGGAATTTCACTGGACTTCCACGACTTCTCAAATGTGATGGCTTAATCACTTCATCCACCAATTCCCTCAGAACCTGCAAATGCATCTCATAGGGTTCCATGGATGTGTGCACCTTCAGGTTCCTTAGATGTTCTCAAACCTGATCATTTCCTACTGTGGGCAGTTCTTCATTCTCTCAGTCCCTGTCCTTGCTTTCTGTGGCTTGTGCAGTATGGCTGGAGCTCTTGCCAGGGAAGACTGAGCTTTCTGCATGTCCCAGGTAACCAGGTCACCCATTTCTTTCCAGAGGGGCCCTGCATTTTCCCTAAGTCTTCTTTTTCTCTCTGATGTATGGATAGAAGCTTTTTTTGTTGCCTTTGATGTCCCATGGCATATTTAGTTCTATCAGGGCTTTAGATTTCTTAACCTGATCCCTGGCTGCTTGGGCAATTTCTCTGTATACTTCCCAGGCCACCTGTTCTTGCTTCCTAAACCCTCTGTACGCTTCCTTTTTGTGTTTGAGTTTGTCTAGTTGCTTTTTGTTTGTTCAATACCTTCTGATTTTTTTTCTAGCTATAGTACAGGAGGGAGCCCTGGATTAAGAAGTGTATTGGGGTTTTTTTTTAGGCCCCTTTAGTTTAACTAGCAGGTCTCAACTGATCCATGCCAGTCTGTTGTTTTCCTGATTTCTTACACCTGGGGATTGAAAGCTCTTGTGCTCTATGAGAATAATCCTTAAAGATCTGCCAGCTCTGTTCTGCTGTCTTGTCCCTGGTCTCTGAGGGTAGTTTCCCAGGGAGTCGTAATCACTCCTTAAAGAACTGGAACTTTGCTTTCCTAAAATTCAAGGCCTTGACTTTATTCTTTGCCTGACCCATATCAGTCAGTACTGCAAGCTGAGGGATAGAACCACATCGTTAGTTGTTTTAGAATAATTATTCAATTCTACTAATTAGAAGCTTGAGAAAGGTTAAAGTTTGTCAATTATTTTCTCTTCCATGGAAACAAATGACTTTCTAAAATGGGAGTTCATGGATACTACATTTTCTAAGTATATATATGTGCAAATATATATACTTACATACATTTTACAAAATCGTTATATATTACAAGGAGGTATTCTTAATCACCTATTATCTGATTAGACTTCTTTCTTAATAGTGAGATTAGTTTATACCCTCAATTCCTCTAGCCCTGATGCTGAAATGACCACAGCGGCCTATTTTGATGGACAGCAATTGATTGCATCATGATTTCGAGGATAAGGGCATCAGTCTATCTGATTGCGGAGTGTGATTCAGAAGTTACTATTGTATCAGACTGGGAGAGGGAGCTGGTATCACCTAATTAATTATCTGCATAAATATTATTCTGCCTGAGCAAAAAGCCATTTATGACTCATGACATGCTCACTGAAGGCCAAACCCTTAGGTTTACTTTAGATTTTTTGAAAAAAAATTCTTTCTTCATGATATCCATTTTTGTTAATGTATAAATGTATAGTGTCATCTTGGTTTTGTCTCTTTTTTAAACCAAATAACCCCCTGATCTGTATGTGTAGCTCAAACTGTCTCTTCCAATGCATTAATGTGTATTTGCTCACACAGTATTTCATCTCCTGTTTCTCGGTATTGTAAGGTCCTCGGTTTCTCAATAATTTCCTATTGCCTATATTTTATGTTAAAACCATCATCAACCATCTACATTTTTTACAGCTTGTAAATAAACCTATTAAATGTGAGCACTACAGCACAGTTAACTCTTTTTTCTCTCTTGGAAAAGTCTCTAATACATGCCAGAATTTGGCCTTTTGGTCTATGCTCCATTACCTAAATAGCCTCTTCTGAGCACTGTGTCATTGTTGAAGATCTTTATGATGTATGGATCACGATATCAAAAATGTTAGTACAAGTAGCAATTTAACAAAAATATTACAACTAACCCAAACTTCTTATTTACAGCAGAGTACTGGTACTTCAACTGCTATTGATAAAGGACTTCCAAATGGTCTACAAATAACTGCCTGCTCAAGCTGTGCTGGTGTTCCTCTTTGCTTCATCTTGAAAAACAATTGAGCGAAGAAAAAGTTGATACTAAATGCTTTTCTGATATTAGCCAGCCACCTAAATAATTTCCGGAGACTCTACCCTAACGCTGTATCATCCAGTGAATTGCTAAACTGAGCACAGGAAACTATATTAATCTCTTCCTGAGATGTTTCCTGAGCTTGATTTTCAAATATATTTTAATTTTGAAGCGGGTAGTGTACTGATTCTATCAGTGAAGATGCAGTCAGGACTATAAGGTTCAATCTCCAATTCTAGAAATGAGGGGCTCTTTTTAGTTTGCTTTTTTAGATGCACTGTGTAATGGAGTGAAGATATCAGAACTAAGAGGAGTACTTTGATTTATACGTCTTCATTTTAGCCAAATCCCATCTATTTTCTTGATTTATTCGTACGAATAGAAGACACATTCACTTTTAAATTTTGTTATTGTGCTGGATATATACATCATGATGCATTTCTTTTTATTTTCTAAGGCATCACTTTTCTTGTTGATAGGCTTTTTAGCTCTGTAAAATAGCTCTGATCGCTATTATTTGTAAAAACAGAAAAAGGAATATGCTTTTCAGCATATTTCAGCACAATGTTCTCTCTGGCCTTAATTTAATAAATCTTTAAATATGAATTTTTTCTTGCTGAAGCTATTACCATCACTTATTTGTATGTTGTATTGCAGTAGGTTCTAGATGAAAGGTAAGAAACACTGGTTATCTATATATCCATCTGATTTTTCCCTTCAATGTACCTGTCTTTGAAATGAAAAGCTGATCAATGATAAAAAGCTTTTTAATAAAAAGCACATTATTTTAAATGCATATATCTAAAAATATCTAGTAAACTTCAGCAGCATTCCACTTGTACATGCATCTCATCTAAGTGTGTGCTTAAAGGATCTGAGCCACTGCAACTGTTAGTTGTTTAAAACCTAACCTAAGCTCCTCAGCTGAGCAGAATGATTAGAAATAAACTACAAAAAGAGCAGAAAGTAAAAAGTCTATCCGAAGTATCAGGGATGCCACTTAAAGTTTACAAGGCACGCACGAAAAAAGAGAATGGTTTACTACCAGCCATGATAATTTTGTGTTGAGTCTATTTAAACTTAAATTAAAAAAAAAAAGTAAAATTATATTAATTGCTTATTTTAGAAACTGGAAAATTAAACGTCTTACTCTGTTATTTTCCTTTGGCTGATAAAGTATGGCTGAAATAGAAGCATTCAGATAGGGCTGCATGTGGTATTTGGATTATTATCTCCTTCCCTTTCCAGCCTCAGTTTGGTATCAAGGTGTTTTAAAGCTGGTTGAGCACTCATGCAGCTCTCTTTGGAGCTTATGTTGTTTAATAAAAAGACTATTCAGTACAATTGTTCATAGGGGATCTTATTTGAAGAATCTCCAGATAACAAAAAAGACCTATTTCATAAAGAAGATAACCTTATGACTGAAAAAATTCTATTAAATGAAAAATGCTCCATTGTAATAGTTTTATGTTTGCTTCTTCTTGCTAAATTATCAAAAAGGTATCATAAGGGAAATATTATAGTTAGTAATGTGGGAAACAAAACTGTAGTAAGTAGCAGCTTAGAAAAAGTGATTGACATATTCAACACCCTGAATGAGGGGGAGAAGTCATGATGATATGGTGAACTGGTCATAATCTGTATAGTTTTATTGCTGCTTTGGTAAACAAACTAGTTTTTCCAGATAGTGAAACTGTTCAATTGCTAGGTTTAGAGGGAATAAAGAATTAATTTATTTGCACCTTCAATACTGAAAAAGTAATTTCATGGTCCAATAATTGCTGTTACAAGTTTCACGTTTCTGTATTTGTGCACTCACCTACCAGAATGTACTTGTTTACTACTAATCTGTAATATTATCTTATGTTAAAGTTATCCCTTTAACAGCACTTTAACACCTGGCACTTTACTCTTAACATCTGTAACAAAGGGAGATGTGAAAGAATGATGTTCAGGGTCAAATCAAAAGAGCATTCCTTCAATGAACTTTGGAATTGGCCCCTGTTGTAATTCTTGATGTTTCACACTTCCAATTACTCAATGTAATTTTTGGCAGTGATGAGTGCTCAGTGATCAGAAAGGGATGCAGACCACACCTGAGGAGGAATGATGTAGTCCAAGTTAGAAGCAGTGTAATTGTCAAAATGTTTGTCTTTCATGTGTCTGTGGTATCAAAATCACAGAAAAAAATCTGCAGAAAGACTGAGACCTACTACAGATAATGAATGCAAAGGTGATCAAATTTCCCTTGAATCTCTAAGCTTTTTAGTCACCTTCTGAATAGAAAAGTTCTCTTTTAGAGATTTAGAGACTATTAACGTTTCCTCTGTCTTTCATGTTACTGTTTCTCTTCTTATTGCATTTCCTTAACAAAATTTATTTCTACTGCTTTTTATTACCTACATGTTTCTCCAGATTCCTCATTTACATTGTGAGTTCATTAGGAATGTTACTATTGATTTCTATGACTGCCAAATTAGACCACATTATTATAATGATTCTTCAGAAGTACAGGAGACGAAAACATTCTCATTATATAAAATTTAAGAAAACGGTTTTAAGAAAAGCATGACTGATGTTCATCCTAATTCTGAAATTTTTAAGGCTAAATATGCTCACAAGACTTTCAAGACGCATGTAGGTATGTGCCAGTTGTTTTATACTGACCTACAAAGCATACTTAGTGAAGTCTAAATGTAATCTATAATGTAGCTAGAGTATGCTCAGAATTCAGATCAGGCTTTTGGGGTGGACATAAAAATATTTGCTGTCACAGCAAATGACTCCAATAAAAATTAATTAATATTAAAATGAAAACATTTTTATATTCTCCGTATTGTGACACAGGGGCTTATGATAAGATCAGTAAATTTTCATTCTAAATCCACAACTGCTGATTAATTTGTAGTTTTTCACCTTCCTCTTCTCATTTAATGAGATGCACATAAGGTCAACTGAACTGTCTGTTTCTCTTATGTCAATATGTGCAAAACATTATTTTTAAGAAATTGATTTGTGTCCTTCAAAAAGTGAATGGTTCATATTTTGCTTGGTTTGCTGCTCTTTTTTTTTTTTTTTTTTTAACTGCTGTATTGTATGCATCACAAACCCCCCCAATTCTCTACTTGTCAGTTCACTTTTCATCAAAAAAATATAACTTTAGTCCTTCTTAAATTAAATAAAATTCTTTGGAAGGAGGCAGAACTGGGTGAGGCATCCAGAATATACTGTATGCTTTATATATCTTTGGGCAAGTTTTAGATGCATATTTTGAGCACTTTTTTAACCTGTCATACAGAAAGGGTGAGGACATCTGTCATGTCTGGCAAGGTTAACCCCATATAATCTTTTTTCTTTCTTTTGGTAGTCCAAATTCTTGATAAAATAGATAACAGACAAATCTTTTTGTTAACAAGTATAGTTTACACTACAACTCCTCTGTTTCACACTGAGTAAGCGTCTGATCTAAAGATTTTGAACAGAGAAAAATTATTTTAATGCCTTAATACCAACAAAACACTTATATGCATTATGCACAGTTTTTAAAAAGGAAGCAGCAAACACAAGAAGCAGCTCTTAAATAAAAGCATTTGAACAAATCTTTCATAAATGATATATTTATTTCATTATTTGTAAAGGCAGTGTCAAATGCTGTGTAACTGGAAAATACTAGCTGAATAATTCAACTTGTTCTCCTGCCATTGAAAGCTAATATTCTACATTATTCTATTAAGGAAGGTTTAATTTTAGTTTAACTTTAAAAGATGCGGCAGAACTACTAAACAGCTATTAACTGGCAAGCAAAAGGTATGTTAGGATATACAGATTATAGTAGTAAAGCAAAAATTTAAGATAGATTTAAGATTTCTTATTCACTTAAGCTTACCTCTTCAGAGCCAGAGCCAAAAATCAGCAGGTCAAAAGGTATTGCAGCAACCATGTCAATTAGGAACCAGCCTTTGAAGTAGTGAATTGCTATTTTTGCTGGGTCACTTACCACTTCTTCATTCTGGTTTACATATGTTGTTCTGAAGTTTATCAGAATGTCAATGATAAACATTATATCCACAATTAAGTCTACAACATTCAGTGGGCTGCAAGAATATCCACACTCTCTCCTCTTCCTTTCCTCACTATCATTCAGAAGGAAGGCAGCAGAGTAAGGAGTGAATATGGCAGTGTATATTACCAGCAACAGAATGAGCCAGTCCCAGACGGCTTTGAAAGGACTATAGTGCAATATAGTAAACTTATTGATGCGAGGTGTCTGGAGTTTATATTCTGGTAGAACATCAGCCCCTAAGGATAGAACCTAGAATGAGAAACATATTATGTCAACAATCAGACAGTGTTTCTATTTCTACTTTCTGTAAACTTAGCAAATACAGAACAAACTTTAAACATACTATATTGTTGGTTTGTGGATTAAGCTTCAATTACTTTGTGTTTTGGCAAACTAAACTTCTGTGAAATTCATGATCTCTGCCAGGTTCAATAAATTCGTTGACAATTTTACACAGTAGGTTGATTCTTGTTCCCTACAAATAAGTGGCATGTCTGGTCCATAAAATCTGCATAATTAAGCATGTCATCAAATTCGTTTATCCACCACATGGCCAGCCTATTCATGGCCAGTGAATGACTTTTCTTGCAGTGAAGTAGTGGTTTTTCCCCAAAAGGAATCTATTATCATAGGCTTAAATTCATTACAAGTCTACTCTCATTAGAAGATGTTCAGCCAGGCAGAAATGAAAAAGTGAAAAAAAGCTCCGTGAATGTCCTTGCCAGCCATCTCCACTTTGAGTTTTAAACTTTTACACACAGATAAATTTCACTGAGGCTATAGTTCTAATACAGCTAAAGTGTAACAAAGTAGTCTTGCACAGAAATATTGCCTTTTGCTTCACTTCTACTTCTGTCAGTGCCTAAAGCTTGTTATCATTCCTTTAAAAGTATGGGTTTGTTATCTGTTGGCATTATCTAAGTTGGATTTCAATTTTATTTGGAAGGGATTATGTTTGTAAGCACTGCTTGATTTGCTGGCTCTAGAAACTGACATGTTTGCTTTATTGTTAAGAACAAGTATAGTGTGGGCACCAGATAAACCAAATTTCTTTTGGCTGCTCTTCCAGTTTAATTGAACTCTGACAGGAAGGAACAAAACCTTTAAGGATAAGAAGGTAAATTAAGTTTGCATCCTTATTCAATGCTTGGTGTAGTTATAGAGACTGTCAGGACTGATGTTAATTACAGTCTTCTGTGCTGCAAGTGCTCTCCAAATCCTATGGGACTCAGATTGCCACTTCATTTTATACAGACCAATGAACATCACATGGTGACTACCTTCAGTTACTAGCCATTTGGGCAAGTGATATATGCAAGAAATCTTATACCCATTTTCCACTGTTACTTCTGTTGACTCCTTATCTCCCTGCTAATTAAAAGCAAAGTAATTACAAAGAATTATTATACTGAAATGAAATGATGACTGGAAGGACAAATACGTTGTCAGCAACATTGCCCTCTTATTTGCTTTTTGTTTAGCAGTAAATAGTTTGGGATTTGAGATTTCAGCTTGCTCAAGATTGAGGAATTTCATACTCCTCATAGTCTTATAAGATTATAAGGTTCAGCACACTCTTTTCTGTTTACTTTCCAAAAGCAAGTGTTGTATAAACCTTAGATCCTATCTTTAGTAATCTAAATGGCACTTCTTTTTCAGTGAAGTTCTACTCTGAAAATGTTGTGAGAACACCAGGGTTAATAACCACTCTTCTCTTTTGAACTGTGAAGAAGAGAACTATTAAGCCATCCAAAAGATTATATGGTACCTTCAAGCAGCCATTAAGCACCATGCTGAGGTGATGACAGAGGCTGTTCATCTATTTTTTTATATTGTAACTAGGACTTGCACTTAACTAATGGTGCTAGCTATTTTTCTACGCATTAAACACACTAGCTGACAGCAAGCTGAAGCATAGGCATTGCTTAGTCTTTTAAGCAGTCTTAATACTTTTAGATCCCCACCTGCTGAGTTCACAAGAATGTTTTCCTAATATTTGAGAGCATTGTGAGTATATATGGCAAGGGAACTGCTATTTATAAAATTTATATGAGTATTCTCTTTCAGGATTTTCAGACAATGAAGGAAATTGATTAGACAACAAGAACAATAAAGCTTACTTCATATTTCTTGCATTTTCTTGAAAACTGCAGCCAGTATACTTCACTTCAGAGCAACACAATGTAAATTAGACTGAAATATGGCTCCTATTCTCATTTTAGTTACATTTATTCTTAGGTTGGTTTAGGCTGAGCTAGGTGAAACTTGAAGAGCAAAACAAACCAAAGCAACAAAACAAATCAATGGGGCAAAAAGTGAGAACAGCAGTATAAAAGTTGTAGGAGCAGAAATGGATCTAACTTTTCCATGTTATCTTTTTAGACACACACAAAAGCAGAGGCTGACTGATGGCTGTGAGTTTCATATTTATAATGCAATATAGAACTTTACATTTTGCATTGCCTGCTCCCATGCAGTGAGAAGTGAAAACAAACACTCATTATGTAACTATTTTTATTTGCTGGATCAAGAGAAAGAAGATGAGACTTTGTTTCTTGAATGAAAATCACAGTTGCACGTCCATAAAAAAGAGAAAACACATTATTGGGTTTCATGTTGACAGTTTCAATGAATACTGATTGAATATGGGATATCAGTGTTCATGGAATCTATACTTTTGCTTTGTGTAATGTACTTGCAAGGCTTGGGTACTGATGTTGGATACTCTTGGCCATCATGGCTAGATGGAAGACTTCAGTGTACTTAGTGATCTAGTCAAAAGACCTTTACTATTGCCACTTGCTTAAAATAAATGTTGACAGATTCACTGCTAGTGACATTTTATTAACTTATTTCTTCTGGACAGTGAAATTTTCCTTATAGTTTGGATTGTAAGACACACGATGACTAAAGTATTGCAGTATTAAAAAGCCTCTGAACCTTGGGACATGATATGATAAGAAAGCCAAACTTCCTTGCATTTTACTAAAGAGAAGACTATAATGAGAAAAAGACCATACTAGCTCCAATGGGTTTTCTCTTAAAAAAAGTTGATTGGTATTCCACCTTCATGAAATACTATCTCACACTGGTTTTGCTGGTGAAAGCGGGAAAGTATTTATAACTGGTGTGTTTTACAAGCAGTAATAGGTGATAAGATTCATTCTATTTATAGTGAGAAAAATCTAGAGTTAAAGAAACTGCTTGAGTTTTGCCTTTGAGTAAAGAACCTTGATCTAAAATTCAACTTTTCCTGTGCGTTCCTGTTTATCCCAATCACTGTTAAACCATTACTGCTGCAAGTTAGAAGACTTTTCATTCTAACCCTTTTTTTTCAGAAAATCTTGCTTTAGGTGCTTCACACGGAGAGGGCTGGTGAACATCTTTTGCTCTTTCTAGGTTCATGTGTGCACTTTCTAAGATCACAAGTGCAAGGTAGCATTTATTATAGAAGGGCTGCAACCAGATACATAGAAAAATATGGGGTGAGATCAAAGTAAATGTGACAGATTCTCACAGTTTTAGGCAGATTTATCTTAGTTTATCTCTTAGTTTCTCAAAGATATTTCTTCCCTGTACAATTTCTTTTGTAAAACAGAATATGTAGGCAAAATGCTAGGCAAGATATTGGGTGATCTGGTCTCTGCCACTGAGTTTCTTAGTGATCTTAGGCAAGGTGACATTTAACCTCTCCAAACTCTGTCAAGTAGAAAGGATAATGTTGTCGTGGTTTAAGCTCAGGCCGTATATTAGAACCACACAGTCTACTTCCCCCCCACCTTTCTTCCCTCCACTCCTGGAGGGATGGGGAGGAGAATTGAAAGAATGCAACTCCCATGGGTTGAGATAACTAAGGTATAACACAAACCACTACTGCTACCACCAATAATAATAATGATAAAGGAAATAACAAGGGAAGAGAATACAACACCTCACACCCGCCGACCAATATCAATACTTCGCCCCCCATCCAGCAGAGTTCCAGCCCTTCTGGGTGACTCTCAGTTCTACATCCTGGGCATGATGTGCTGTGGTATGGAATACCTCTTTGGCTAGTTTGGGTCAGGTGTCCTGTGCCTGCTTCCTCCCTGCTTCTCCTCCTCCCTGACGGAGCATGAGACTCATAAAGTCCTTGGTCAGGGTAAACATTCTGACCAGCAACTGAAAACATTGGCTTTATCAGTATTATTCCCAGGCCGAAAGTCAAAACCACAGCGCTGCACCAGCTACTAAGAAGGAGAAAAAGTGACTGCTGCTGCTGAACCCAGGACAAATGTTTACCTACTAAACTGAAAGCATCTTCCAAAGAATAATGAATGGAAAGCATCCATAGGAGCCATTACACAACAGTTACCATAAATTATCAACATTCTTACTCCTCTAAACTTCGTTGATTATTTTTATTTCTAAGATTAATTCACACAAGTGTTTGTTCTCTTCTCATTTAATTTTGAATTTTTAACCTAATGGGGACATTGGGTTTATTTTATTTCCAGTTTGTTTTTATTTCCTGCATGAAAACACTTTGTTTTTGTTATCTATTATGCAAACTGTACAGTTTCGAGAGACTCTGAGAGACCCATATTGCTATGTATCACTTGTATATTCATAAGTTCTGTTCTGAGGCATTTTGAATTTAAATTTGTTAAGGAATGCAAATGCATACAGTAAAAACCAAAGAACTAGAAATAAAGAAACATAATAGTGCATTAATAAATCATAAATGAAATAAATTATAAGCCATCTGTTATGAATACCACCACGAACTGCTAAAGAAATACTTCTGTCAAACCACTGCAAGGATTTACATGATGGTTTCCTAGCTATTAGTATTTCCTAGCACTGTATGAGAGCCAAGTGTGGGGTTAGGGTTATTATATGATGTATCATGGCTCTTGAAGCAACTGTAGAGCTATGCAAAGCACATGAACATGGAGAACAACCAAGAAAGCATGCCTGATGCTTTCAAGATGTACTGAAATTATTCTGTGAGGATATTGTGACTGCATGGACTACATGCTATAAGCAAGTTATTCAGAAAGCATTGGAGCTTTTGCACTTTCAGTGGGTATTCACAATACTTTTGTCCTGTATATTTCAAAACAGACAGCAGATACATGGTTAATGTAAGCTCACACAAATGATATGTAGCATTTTTACCATGTAGGTAAGACCCTTTATCAGTGACAGAGCTAATGCACGTTTGGAAAATTTGAAGAAAGAGCAAAGTTTAGAGGTGACAAAATGAGAGGTATACGGAGTGGAGGGAAACCCAGTGGTTGTAAGGTAGATGGATACTGAGTATATTTATGCAAAGGGTAGATGTGAAAGTTTGATTGGTGCAACACTTAATAAATTAGCTTTTCAGAAAGGTACTTTCCTATGTCTCATGACAAAGTGTGTTTCATATGAACTATATAAATGATGTAGTTATAATCAGTACTAAATACTGTTTTCTCACTATTGCTTTAGCCACAGATGAATTAAAGGAAAGCTTGCATTAAAAATGTTAGCTCTTGCTTAGCAGCTTTCATGTTAAGAGAATTTTGTAAATATATAATAAAACTCAAACTATAAATATAGTTCCAAATTACTTGGGGACTTTAAAATAAACATTTATCTCAACCACAAAACATCTTGCATAAAACTATGTAAGATGCTACCAGTGCACTCATTGGAATACCATGTTAAAAAGATTTATATCTAGGAAGTACTGTATGACATGAAAAAAAAATTATTTTGCCAATATCTTGCTGGGCTCAGTCCAACGCTAGGTGCACAGCCCTGACAGATGACTGGATGATCACTCCTCTGTCAGGGAAACTGTAGCAAATCAAGCAACATGTCAGCTTCTTGTATGTCAAGAGACTTGAATAACTTTATTTTGAGTAGTTATTGAAGGAACTTTAAAATTTCTCATTTTACAAAGTGTATTCAGCAGATAAGATATGAAATTTACATGATAATGTAAACAAGATGATAATGGAATCAGGATAGTTCTAATAGAGGCATTATTGTGGCTCGTCAAAAATAAGAGAAGGAATTCAGAAGAACTTTCGACTTTTCAGATCTTCTAATCCAAATGCACCTCAAAGTTGAATCAGAAAGCCAAAATTATCCATACTTGCTATCTGAATATAACAGTGGAAGGTGACTACATTAATGAAATGCAAAGCATGTTCTATTTTCTCAATGAACATAGGCAAGAGGTGATATGAGAACACTCATACCCTTCTCATTTTTATAGGAAATTTCCATAGATTATTATTCTAAGTTAATGTCAATTACCTTTAAGTAATTTCCTCCAAAAAATTAACAGCTATTTGGACTTTTTTATTTTTTTTTTTTTTACCCATCAGTATTTTTAACTCTGTACAAGTTTATTGTGATTGACTAAAAAAATCAAGGTAGCATCTCCTAAATTCGAGTAAAGCTAAATTGCTATTCCCATTGTTCTCTGATGCAGTTCATAGTGCAGAATGAACACTGCCAATATTATCCAAACCCCCTTAAACCTTGAGTAAAATATCTTCCTTTTAACAGGAAGTTTTTAACTCATTTCCAGATCTTTATTAGTAAGGCCAATAACAGTACTGAACACGAAAACTTGGAAATAAAAAAAAAAAACAACACAAAACCCCAAGAAACACGAAGGAGACACAGAAGCTAAATTCATATTTCTCTAATAATTACCCCTATTTATAATGATCATAGACCTTACATCTGAATGATAGCACAGTTAAAAAATTGAAGCAGTATTACTTCAGCTTTAAAAGAGGATATGATTTTGCATTGGAGATTTTATAAGGTTCGTGGAACTACTCTTGATATAACCTTTTCTGGCTCTCTTTTCTCCCGAGTATTAGCTCTACTAAAGCTACCAAGCTATAACTAGCAAGGACATCTCTTCACCTGTCTTCTCTATTCATACCATCACCATAAGACACCTACAAACTGGACCTGCTAAAGAGATCTCTGAATCTAAAAAGACCAAAAAATAAATATTACACAAGTACTAGTGAGCAAATGGAAATTAAATCAACATTTGCTCTGTGATGGTAGGCATTACCTAATTCCCCAGAAGTCTGTAACATTCTTTCATATTTCAGTTATCTTGATAATCATCTTCCTTGATGCTGACATGAAAAACTGATAAGATTACACCAGTACTGAAAGAAAGCTGAAGTGCTTTTGATTCAGTGCACCCTCTGTACAGAGCATTATATGCTGCTTTCACATATTAGCATGGAAAGGCATTTTTACATATAAAAGATACTTTTACATGTTTTTCAAAGGATAGCCACTTAACATCTTCTTAACCAAGAATTACTAATGCTGGGGAATGTTCATACATGTCTTCTTGTTTTCCTCTTTTGTCTGTATTAAATATTTTAAAATTATGTAGTTGACAATTTGCATATAATGCCAATATTTATCTCTATCAGTTTGAAGTATAATCATGAGGTCTTACAATACAGGTGCTTTAATGTCTTCCATATCTTTTTAATTTAAGCTTTTGTGAAAGCAAATCTGCTGCTATGTGAAAATATGACTTGTCCATACCTGTTCTGTATGTTTCCCATTTGGGACTTCAGATACAAGAGAATAGAAACCTTTCTTATTTAAACAATGGGCTCAATATTATTTTGTTTGCGGGGTCACAAATAGCACAGTAGTTTGGTTTCTTTTTTGGACTATGCCCAAATATTCACCAAATGTAATTTGAGGTAGGTTTTGAAACAGCAGTTTTGTTATTATTGGCTGAAGCTGAAAACTCAAAGCTTAGCTGAGTGTATTTTAATATTTTTTTGTTCCAGAAGTCAATCTGAAAATAAATAAACTTTTATTGAATACATCAAAGAGAGACTTTGTGGCATTCTTAACCTAACTGATACGCAGAACCATTGGAATGGGCTTTGGATATTCAGTAAATCAGTGTTTTGGAGGACCTGTGATTTGGTAGGCAATGAAAACCCTATTTGATTTAGTGTTAAGTAATTTTTATAATAAATGTCAAAAAAAATCTCAGTGAAGTTGAATGTTAATCCTGTTTGGTGGTGTTAAGATTTTAAAAAAGCCCCAAATTCTGAGACCTAAAGTCTTCATGTGTTGCCACAAAACATGATAATTTGATAGTGGTATATCCACAAAGAATAGACTGACACTGATTTAAAAAGGTCTTGGTCATGTATGAGTGTATCAATCAATGCTGCTGTGACTGTTCAAGTTATATTGGTTGAATTGTTCTATCTCTGCCTTAGGTAGTTTAGTTACAATTCCGTCTTTGAGGCTTTTGATATGAATTCATGGTATAGGTGAATATTTTGCTGCCTGCATGCCTGGTTTCTGGTGTTCTGATTCCTCTTTAATCATCTCCTGCATTGTAACGTGTGCAATTTTGTGTAGCTGAAGCTGCAAGCCTTTTCAGACTGAAGGACTGTCATCTCAAGCCTACTTCAAAACAACTGGCTCATAATCGCTTGTTTCCTCCAAGAGAGGAGATAAATGCTGTGTTCCAGCCTTTGCTGGGGAGGCTTGTGGGAAAAAACATTGCGCAAGTAATGTGTTGCCAATAGGGCGTTACATGGCTCTTTGCTGTCCCTGTTGGCTGAAGTTTCAGCTTTTGTCTTCTGTAGCTTCAATGTTATAGTACTGTAATAAAGTTGCTTTTGAACTGGAAATAGAGGGTCTTCTAAAAGACATGTTAAAAACCCCAATATAAATATGTGAATTAGAGTATATAGTTGTAAAATGGGGTAGATATATAAGGATCAGCCTGAACATCAGAAAAACTTTTACAGTTCTACTTCTGTGTGTCATAAATTTGTATTCTAATATTTTTAGAATTAAAAATGATCTCCCTGTATATGTTTTTCCTCTGGTCTCCATATTTTCTGCTTAGGAGTGTCTTTAAAATACATTTCATCATACTCATGATAATACTTTACACCCTGTCATTTAAAATATATGATGAAATGGAGAACAAACTTAAGATCTGATCCTGTGGCTGAGGCACACACTCACACAGTACATCTATTCATCAGTGACATGATCCATCTGCATACAGTGATTGCCCTGAAATTATAGCAGCTGTACTGAACTGTTATTGGAGTCTCACTAGTGCTTGCACCATATAAATGTAATTATATCCATGAACACTGAAATCTCCAGAAATTAAATAGTACACCAGAGAACAAAACCAATACCTCAGTATCATGCAAAGAGTCAGGCCTCATTATCAAGTTTGACCTTTCACTGATGTGAATTACAAAACTATTCATGGGCTTAAATATTTACAAAGATTCCTCATTCAATTAGTCTCCATTTGATAGGGTAGCATCCTTCCTTGGTGATGATAAAAAATTCCAAATCTGACTCAGATTTGAGAGCACTGGGACTTCTTGGGAGTGCTGAGTGCCTTACAGGCACTGAGGCCATGAAGTGTCACATTTTATAAAGACTATCAAATAATTAGGTAAATCTATTCAATGTACTTAAATACATAGTAACTAAAAATCTTCAACTTGTCAAGGAAAGTTATGCATGCCATTAGATTAAAGCAGTAGAACAGATTTCTCATGCTTGTTCAGTATAATTGTGCAGGTTTTGTAGAATAATATTTATGTGGTTATTACTGTCAAGCAAAATTGCTTCACCAAACTTGAATACATGCAATAATTTAGAAAACTCCGTATCTCTAACTTATCACTTATTTTTTCATATGATATATGAAGATATATATTAAAAGAGAGGAAGTATTTTTATGGTTCATTTTCAATCCATTATTTTCCATGACAAAATTAAGAAATGGCTTATAGATCTTAAACCTCAGGAGCCTCTTCCTGCCAGTCAGTATGTAATTACTTTCATGTTAATGAGTAATGCATCATCAGAGCAACACTTAGAAGCATGCAAATTTACTGAATGCACTTTACTGAACTTTAAGTCTTAAATTAGCAATATACAGATTATCAAAGAAGGAGATATTAACAACTGGCTATTTTTAGCAAATGTTAATGCCAGAATATGTATTAAAAGTTGTGTAACCCTCTTCTTTAAAATTCACTCTAAGGTATTATTTCAGAAGACAGAAAATGCCATCATTCAAAATACTAAAGATTTTGTGAGTTATTTGTTGCTTTTTTGGCAACACTAACCTCCTAACAAACATTCATGTATCTGACAACAAAGCATCAAGTGCCACATTTGTAATAAGGGCTTAAATTATTGCAGTGGTTTTCAGTCACTTAAAGGATATTTTTTATCACTTGTTCATCATATAACCAAAAAACAAAAAGGAGATTTTTTGCTCAGTGATGTTATCACATCTTCCTCACAATATATATGAAAAACATATCTTTCATTATCCATTTAGACTGCTTTGGTAGCTGCCAAACATTTTGATGTAGAACATAAAGGCTGTAAGAATAGCTGAAGTACATGAAGTGAAAATGAAGCAGCTACATACATAGTTTGGTTTTATGTTTACAGTACATACTGACGTGATTGTCAAGAGTGAAGGAGAAAGGGAGAAAAGATCCATATGAATATATTCAGATTGAAGTTTAACCTTCAGTCTCATAGTAAATATTTTTTCCATAATCAGCAAAGTAATCAAACTTTAGTTTCTAGAAAATCTGCATTTTGTTATTATACCCCTTAGTGTTTAAAAAGGTGTGAACTGCAGTTGAAACTGCTTTATTAGCTGGGGAAAAGCTTAATTTAGAGATGACCATCTTCCCTGTAGCTATTCAGTGTTTATGCCTAATGAGCATATGCTAATCTGGTTCACTTAAAGGAGACATTTAGTCTTAGCATTCTGCTCAGGATCCTCTCTTCACTCTGCTTGTAGGAATGCTTAGTGTATTACCCAAACTTCTACTAAATTTGGTCAGTAACATTCTAATCAAAAAGCCATTTGGCAAGGGGAGATGGAACAGATTGCATACACATGTAAACACAGCATGATGATAGAAATCACATTCACTAGCAAAACCAACCTATAAAAGCATGATCTAGAATCCTAGAGCTACCCATTCAATTCATACCAGTTAGGCACAGAAAAAGATGTAGTTGTAGCTGTAGACTGGCAGACAAACTTGCCTTTCCTCAGCCACTAGCTGGATCTTACATTAGACTTTTTTCGGTTTTGGGAATTGTGGTAAGACAAGGTAGGACATTCATGATGATTCCTCACTAGCTACTATGGTACTCTAACAAAAATGTGTCAGCACAGCATCAGTGAACCAAAAATAACTCCCTGAGAAACTCTGTCTCACCTGTGTTATGCTAAATGAAGTTCATGTTCAGGAAAGAACAGGGCATTTTATTTATGGATTTAACCAGGGAGATATGGGAATCTTTTCAGTGCTACGGCTGATCACATGTATGATTGCAGGCATCAAAAGCTCAATTCAGTGGAAAAAATGCATAGAACAGAAGCCTGACTGTAAGCTTGAGTATTCTTTTCTTTCTAGACTGATTAATTTATCATACTGTGTAAGCTACAGAATGGGTCATTCACTATTGATTTTACTTAGCTTACTTGATATTGTAGGTGTAAAGACAAAAAGTAAACAGCATAGCATATTTGGAAATTACTATCCTATACAGAACTTATTTTTCAAGCTTTGTTTGAAAGCCTAGAAGGAGGCTACAGTCTAGATGCTATCCTAACAAAATTAACCAAAATAAATTAGATGGCCTCTGACAAGTTCTACAGGATGACCATGAGCAACAGGCACTGATTTCTTGCTCACTTCCAAACATCATTAGAGACTAAGCTGCAGCAAAAGGTTCTCCTTTGATTATAGTATTCTGTTGTTAACCCACCTGCAAACCCTGTGAACTATGCTTCTGTGAACAGAACAGATTGGTACAGATGAGAAACCATTCCACACAGCAGTTCTTTTTGTTTCAAAAGAGAGTAGATTTCTTCATAATTAATAGAATTCATACCAAAAGTGGAACATTTTCAAAGAAGATAGCTACTTATATTAAAAAAAAAAAAAGAAAAAGAAAAGCTGTGAAATGAACTTTTCTTCCCATTTAATGGATGTTTCTCATTTATTAGTAGTATTCTGAACACGCTGCCTGGAGCTGAACATATCTTCTCATGCCAGCTTTCATGATGAAAAGTAGTTATTGCAATTTTCATATTTAAAAAGATGCTGCTTTAATGTAAAATTAGCAGTTCTTTGAATAGTAAACTTATGCTTGAAAATATACCTGAAGTACCTTAAACACAATTCCACCATGTGCACAATGACATATTTGTTCAACTGTCAAAGAAAAACAGACTTATCAAAGATAAATCTAATAGAAGGCCACCTTGATATTAGCAAAAAATTCTTTGAGTTCTCCATGTACTGTGAATACCAACTAAATATTCATGCAATTCAGGTACTTTATTTCAGATAGATTTGAATTTTATTGTATATTTCTATACTCTAGATGATTTGAACTAGCCACTTTCAGTAAATATTTTCTAGAGAATTTTGTTGTGAAATGTTCATTAATTTTATGCTAAGTATCACAACTATACCACCTATAGCACTCAATAAATGCTTTGCAACTACATGTTATCACAGTGATTAACACACTATTGCATGAAAACAATATTTGGGATTCAATGACCCTTTGATTTTTGATTCATACAGCTGGTTCCAAGTTTTTTCCTTACTATGATTTTATTGATTTCTCACAATAATTTAAGGAATTTTCCTCTTTTTTTTTTTTTTTCCTGAAAAATATTGTCTCTGAACTATTCCGAGTACACACTTTTCTATTGATCTATTACCAGCTACATTATTAATTACATTATTAATTTTAAGGGCACTCTGAAATCATCAAAAACCATCCTGGGCTGACTTGGCTTTAATGGTCTTTTCTTTTTCTTACTGTTTCTAATCCTATGAAATAAATCCCAAGCTGTAATAAACCTGAACCAAAAAATATTTTCCTCAGCTGCCAATACATCAAACCCAACCAATCCACATGCTTCTTTCCTGTCCCCATCCCAAGCCAAACAAATAATAGTCTTGCTGCTGTTTGTCCCTTACACTTAAGGCCACCTGGTTTCTAATCAACAGTAGAAGATAACTGTTTTATAATTATCACCTTATTAGCTGCAAATTGCAGGAACTTTCTGCTCTCATGTTTAGTTTATTCCTCATTTCTCTCATAAGTGATGTGTGGGAACCTAACTATTTCCTTGACAAAGTTAATCTTTCAAATTACCCACCAGTTTTTCACTTTGCATATTAGCTGGTATTACATTTAAGGGAAAATGTGTAACTTGCAAGAAATCATAGAATCTTAGAATAGTAGAATAGTTAGGGTTGGAAAGGACCTTAAGATCATCTAGTTCCAACCCCCCTGCCATGGGCAGGGACACCCCACACTTAAACATGCCACCCAACCTGGCCTTGAACACTGCCAAGGATGGAGCATTCACAACCTCCCTGGGCAACCCATTCCAGTGCCTCACTACCCTCACAGTAAAGATTTTCTTCCTTATATCCAATCTAAACTTCCCCTCTTTAAGTTTGAACCTGTTACCCCTTGTCCTGTCACTACAGTCCCTGATGAACAGTCCAGCCCCAGCATCCTTGTAGGCCCCCTTCAGATACTGGCAGGCTGCTATGAGGTCTCCACGCAGCCTTCTCTTCTCCAGGCTAAATAGCCCCAACTTTCTCAGCCTGTCTTCATACGGGAGGTGCTCCAGTCCCCTGATCATCCTCGTGGCCGTCCTCTGGACTTGTTCCAACAGTTCCGTGTCCTTTTTATGTTGAGGACACCAGAACTGCACACAATACTCCAAGTGAGGTCTCACAAGAGCAGAGTAGAGGGGCAGGATCACCTCCTTCGACCTGCTGGTCACGCTCCTCTTGATGCAGCCCAGGATACGGTTGGCTTTCTGGGCTGCGAGCACACACTGAAGTCGGCTCATGTTCATTTTCTCATCGACCAACACCCCCAAGACCTTCTCCGCAGGGCTGCTCTGAATCTCTTCTCTGCCCAACCTGTAGCCGTGCCTGGGATTGCTCCGACCCAGTTGTAGGACCTTGCACTTGGCATGGTTAAGCTTCATCAGGTTGGCATCAGCCCACCTCACAAGCGTGTCGAGGTCCCTCTGGATGGCATCCCTTCCCTCCAGCGTATCAACTGAACCACACAGCTTGGTGTCATCGGCAAACTTGCTGAGGGCGCACTCAATCCCACTGTCCATGTCACCGACAAAGATGTTGAACAAGACCGGTCCCAACACCGATCCCTGAGGGACACCACTCGTTACAGGTCTCCAGCTGGACATCGAGCCATTGACCACAACTCTTTGCGTGCGGCCATCCAGCCAGTTCTTTATCCACTGAGTGGTCCACCCATCAAATTGATGTCTCTCCAATTCAGAGACAAAGATGTCATGTGGGACAGTGTCGAACACTTTGCACAAATCCAGGTAGATGACGTCAACAAATGAATACTAAGTTGTTAGCAGAACATATCTGCCTTTTTTGTCTGATGAAAATAACTTTTAAGAGGGGTGAATATGTAATTTCAGGTATATGGCAAATATTGCCTGTCCACGTTAAGCCATTTTGTGACTAGATCCAGCACTGATATTACAGTGGGTACATGTGAAGTGTCTGGCACTAGGATGCAGTTCAGAATGCAGACTGTTTGAAGGGCAATGACACTCAGACAGGGAAGGAAGAGTCTGGAGTCTGAGTGCCTGGTGCCCAAGGTTATTTCTGTGGATTTTTTAACAGATGGTCATTTACATATGGGACTACAACCCAGGACTGCCTCTTTTTAAGTAAGTACCCTAAATGTTAGCTATACCATCAATGTTCCTTGCAAAACGCCAGCTTCTTCCAGCCCATGAGATCCCCAGCCTTCTGCCCTCTTCCCTCCCTTTTTCTGCACACCAGCTGCTGTTGCTGTCTATCACTGGGTGCTTTTCTCTAAGAAAATGTATGCTTATACAGACATAAACACAGAAACTGTTTCCTGAGTTAACATGGTAACCTCCTGACTCTGATAGAAAATTTGAAGTTATGCTGGTTTGAGTGGGAGGTTGGGCTAGATGGCCTCTAGAGGTCTCTTCCACACTACATTTTTGTATCATTCTAAGGTTACGTGAAAGAGATTGTGACTCATTTCATGGCTGTTATAAGGCAACTTTAACCACGTGTGAAAGATATTATTTCAGGATGTGAACGCCAGGTGGATCAGAGGAGTCTGCCAGTTCTCTGGATCTCACTGGGGCTTGACAGGGGCTAGACAGGGGCTAAAAAGGGGCTTGACTTCTTGCATTCTTGGTGGGACACTTCTGTTGAGTGTCAAAACCATGGTTTCAACACAGTAACCTACCAAGTGTAGAAACTTCCAAAGTCAATCCACCATGAAATGGGAGTTCTGGACTTTAGAGCTCTAGTGTAGAGAAATCAGATTTGCCTAAGTGCTGCCTATACTTTTGCTTTTATCAGTACAACTTATGTTGTAGGGCATTAGTTTTTACACCATCAACATATTCATAAAATTAATTATTTTCTGTGCAAACTACAACGAACTACAATGCAGTCTGAAGGTCTGTGTCTGCCTATTCCCCCTCTCTCCCTTCTCCCTCCCTTATTAGCACAAAAGAAGAATGTTGCTTTGGAAAATGGACTAGCATTAATTAAAAAAAAAAGAATAATCATATATTCCATTCCATGTTAGCATCACAGAACAGATCACTGAGTATTTGGTTCAAGGCAGTAACGAAAAAGAGATCACACAAAACACTGATTACTCAAAAGTATAATTCATAGGAGTTACTGGATACTTTTTCCCAAGTCAGCACAGTTAGGCAATCCCTTTTTCAGAAGGGTAGATCTTGGGGGAAGGACATGGACTAATTAAGGATGCATCCAGGTTACGTGCTTCAAAGCAGCTGGGCTTTCCGACTGCTCCATTTCTGCCATATGTTGTGAAATCTTCTCAAAACATTGCAGCAGTTCAGATGCCTTAGTCTATTCAGCTATCACAAATAGAAGAGATTCTACTGGAAGGAAGGAATATTTTGTCTTTCCCAGTTTCTGTGAATCTGTAACTATATTGGCCATTTTATTACTTGATGCAATTGCAAGTAACTCCAATGAAAATGCCATGTTTTCTTCTGAAACTAATCAAAACAGTGGGCTTTATTTTCTGCTTCCTTTAATTTGCATGGCTACTTGCTCTGGTGAAAAGAACCTACTCTCCAGTTTTGGTGACATGTTTGCACAGGTATAAAGAACTACCCTGAGACTGGGGTATTTTTATTAGTTTTGCCATCACCATTATGTTCTATACTTCTTTTCACATACAGTGTGTCATACCTCCTAAATGATAACGAAATTATACACATGTATATTATTTCTATAACTACACCTATAGTAATTACAAAGACTAATTCTATAATGACAATAAAAGATGAAATTTTATTGCATAAGGGTGCTAAGTATTATTGTAAACAAAATACAAAAAAAAAAAAACCCAAAAAATGTCAACAGATCATTGAGAACAGGAATAGCAAATAATAGAAAAAATAACATTCTCACTTCATTAGGAACCAGTAATATAAACTTTCCATACAGTATCTAGGGAATGTTGGCTCTGCTTACCCTTCAATTTCATTATTATATATACGCCTTGCTCTGTAGTTGGAAGACATATCAAAATTGTTTTCCCCTAATTCAGAATTTGCTGCTTCAGGTCAGCTTGCATTCCAAAATGAACAGTCTTGAAATGTTGTTTGTGTGAACTACTGCATGATGTTGTAAACAGCGTAGTGTGTCAGCTGAATCAGACTGCTGAAAAAGTATAGATCAATAATTTGGTTTATTTTTAGGTCTTATATTGCTCCTCTCTGTTGTAGATGCTGCTAGTCTTCCTTTAGCCTGAAAACCTGAAGGTCAGTTTGAAGTCATGATCACATAAAAGTTCTTTTTATATCGACAGCTGAGACTGGCCTAGGGGGATAATTTTACTTTTCTTAATCTTTTGGGGAGCAGAATAGAGCCTGGCCAGATTACAAAAACATGCAGAGAAGCTACAAGGTCTGTCACTTCATACATAACTTCAACCTTCACTGAGAGCACAGAAGAGCTGTGGGTGTTCAGCGTGCCTGCAAATCAGATTACAATCTCCAATCATCAGTGTAGTCCATTAAGGTATATATTTATAGTTCTGCCATATAACCAGTTTTGGTATATATTTCCTACAGGTGGTGGATGATGAAACCGATTTTAAAAGTATTATTTACAAGATGATTAAGGATCATAGAGTTTTACCTTCCTGTAAGTCAGTTATTGAGACAGATAAACAACAGATACACAGAGTCTTTCAACCACATGCTATATCACAACAGTGGTAAAATGCAAAGAGATCAACAATCTCTGAACGTTAATGATCCGGGCCCACAAAACAGTTTTTATTAAACTACACAATAAAGAGATAATATATAAGCTTATTAACTAGTCCAGCTATAGTTTGTTGCCAATGTTAATCTATGGGTATTCAGAAATTCTCTCTTTTCTTTGAATATAAGCAAACATACTGCTTATATATGTACTACATAAGTAATCTTCATGATGCTCTGAGTTCATAATAGAGTTCACAGATTTGGAGTCATAAATCGTCATGAACTGCATATGTAAGAACATTTAAAATAGATCAGTATTAAACAGAATATAAAACCGCTTACTGTTGCACATATACACGTTGTAATTGGAAGGTGAGAAGTCTTCTTTATGAATTCATCAAAAATGTTAAGGTTCAGATGTCAAATTTTTGTCCCACTGCTTTGTTTAATAAAAGTCTACTTTTTGTGCTTCAGGAAAGACGTGTCTCTTTCTAACAATCAGTGTCAGGACCCCAAATGAACCTGTCAGTGCAGAAGAGTGCAGAAATTGTACTGCCCCCTGAACAGACTGTATAATAAAAAAAAACCCCATAAAATAATAATAAAAAAATAATTTAAAAAAGTAAGTTGAGACTCTTCTAGAAGAGAGTCTAGCTTAGCACCTCTGGAAATTATAATGTGAAACATTAAAAGAAAAATCTTTTAGTAAAGCAGAATGGAAACTTAAATTTTACTTTAGTGACATATATCTACATTGGGATATGACAATTCCAATTTTTCAATAGGGGTTATCTGGCAGCTATTACTGGGCTAATCTTCTGAGTAAAAGTCAATGTTATACTGAAATGGGCATCCAGAAGATGTTATGCTACTTGTTTTTATCAGCAAAGACCAAGGTGAAAGGGCAAGCGATTGAGGTATCTACTTATGCAGGACCATCTCATGTGTAGAACTTCACTGCAGGCTATATCTTCAGGCAATTTTCTTCTTTTCATAATGTCCTAAACATTCCTGCTAAGTAGTAAGATGATATTGGGAGGGTCTTTGCATTAGAATTTATAACCTAGATCTTTTTGAAGAAATTAATTTTTTTGTATTATTTAAAAGGTAAGATGTTGAAGATTCTATTTATTTATTAAATTGTGTACTGAAATCTTGTTATTTACACCTGCATTTCAAAGTTCATATTTGTCACTGAAACTGTCAATCACTGGCCCACAACATCATCTGTTCCTTTCAAAATTATTTTCTAAACTGTATTCTCCAGTTTGCTCCTGATTTATTTCACTACAATCTTACTGCTAAAGCATTTCACTTCTCTTTAACTGATTTCTGAATCTGTATCACTTGCTTTAAACACAGTGGCTATATCTTTTTTATTTGCTTTATTCATTATTCTTCCTCTACCTTCTGAAGGTAGCTATGTGCCATCCCCTCCTTTTTCACTGTCTTCACTACCTGAATTACTTCTCCAGACAGTGCATGGTAGCTGTCTGTCATCCCTGGAAAGAAAAACTTCTTCTCCTTCCTGTGCTGCTGATGCTTAGTTTGTGATATTATTGATGCATGAGAGAGAATCCAGAGTGCAGTGATACACATGTGGGGATCACTGATACCTTAGTGTGGTGCATACCCGAGTCCATGTCTCTGTTTACAGTTGCACAGTGAGAGGAGCCGCAGTAGTGGAAATATCAGGTTATAGCAGAAGTACCAAATTTCTCAGCAAAGCTGAGAAAATAAAAAGGTGAAAAATACCCAAAAATGAGTACAGAAAGAGAGATGGATGGATATTTGAATGGTGCAATATGTGACTGGAAGTGGCCTTCCATTGTCACTAAGTCCTGCAATCCCAGAGAAGCACATCATGTTATCTATCCTTATCTATCCCTTTATTATATTTCTCAGGCTCTGACAACATTTGGAATTCCTGCCCTAATTTCTTTTATTAGAAGACTACTTCAGAATGTCGCTACTTGGATTACGGCTGACCTTTTAACTTACCATGGCCATTCTATACTCACGTTGCCCTCTGTACATTTTTGATGCTGTTTCAAAGATTTAAGTGGACTAAGCCAGCATGAACATATCTTAAATATCTCATCTGACATTTCCGCCATATTCTGTTTCAAACACTGTGCTCGAACCTTCCAAACCCACTTTTTCATTATTCTGCAGATACAAAATGGATCTATGGCCCTATGAAGAGTTTTATGAAGAGATGTACAGGCAGACATGCAGTGAAGCCTTCAAAGTTTATCAGAGCCTGACTCTGATAAAACATTTTGAAATCATTGGGGATTAGAAGCATTAACAGGACTCATAAACAGGACTCATAAACAGGACTCATAAACAGGACTAAAATAAACCACTTTCATCTTCTAAATTTCTATTTCAAATCTATTTCATTAATAACTAGCTATCTAGATCTTTGATTATCAAATTCAGTAGACCTAAATTTATTTATATCTTCTAGGAGTTCCTCCCTAATCCTAGAGTTTAGGCTGAAGTTGCAACTAGAACCATTGATAACTGAACATAATAAAAGAAAAAAGGAACAGGTGTGAGAAATTCTTTATGATGAACGGTGTATTATCAAAATTTACTATGCAAATTGTACTCTGCATATTGGTTGAGATAGTTCTAGAAAAGGACATAAACCAATGTCAAATTAAATTGGAAGTTTTTTGTGAAATGTAAAGATTTTATAGGGCATTTCAAATTTAACTTTGAATTTTGTTAGCATCAGGGTTTCTGGAAAGTTTAGCTGATCCAAGCCATTTCTATTGGAAATTTTGATAATACCTAAGTTATTTGGAGAATAAGTATACTTGTTAGTTATTCATTCATTCATTCATTTACTTAATTTTACCCAAACAGTGTCATTAGTACATAGAAGCTTGGCACTCTGTCAGTAATTATCCAGTTAGAATTTTGAAAAGAAAAAAACCCAGCTAACTAATAAATCAAGCTTGACTTATGCTTACTTATAAAAATTAGTCTTTTTAATCAAGCTTGACTTTTTGCCATAGTATCTGTGGAAAGATTTCTATGTACGACTACAATAAATAATTTAAAACATATCAAAATGGATCCAGAAGCGATCAAATCTTTCACAACTGCCCAGGGAAAAAAGTACAATGGTTGCAAATTCAAGTTATGTATCAAAGACAAAATATATACAAGATAAAAATACAATTACTTTTTAGTCAGTGACTGATCTCAAAATAGAACTCATAGAACTTTTATCTCTGTTTCTTTAGGAGGGTGTACAATACATTCCTTTTTATATCCATCAGAGGAGTAAGAGCATGGACAACACCTGGCATAGTATCACTGTAGAGAAGCTGCAGCCTCTTCTGAAGGCAGGTCAGCAGTAAGTCAAAAGCTGTTCTTGATCAGATCTTCCTTATCCAATTGCTATCTTCATTCTAATACAAAGCACTTCTAACTTCTTTCCGCCTATCAGTGGATGGGCATTCAAGGGCCAACACTCTGCTTACTAAGGCTATAATTGGAACTAGATGATCTTAAGGTCCTTTCCAACCCTAACTATTCTACAATTCTAATGGTTCTACTGATTCTATGATACTGTCATGTCTTAAAATTTTTTTTAAGTATGCTGTACTTCGGTAGTCTGTTGTAGCCGATATCCATATGACATTACAACACAAATGTAATAATGACACTGAATTGAGCTGAATATCTCTATTTGCTTCAGAGGGCACTGTATCTGTCTTAGAGTGAAGAAATATGCTATCTTGAACTGTTTTCAGTTTGTTTCAATTGCATGCCTCATTCCCAAGTATGACAGAATATATCATATATTCAGTCCATTCAGGTATCTGCTTTCCATTTTAACAGCCTTTTTGATATACACATATAGAAGAGATGCATAGGAAAGAGCATTATGAGAAGCCAAAGAACTGGGACAGAAATTACAAGACGTGATTGTGATCCTCGTAACAGTGGCACAATCACTGACCATGTGTTATCCTGATGTGCTTTGCACATAAAGCTGGGAAAAAGAAAAAAGAATGAAACTAACATTTATGAATTATGGGAATCACTGACATTAGTGGACTTATTTGGAGCACTTTGTGCAGCTTTTTTCATTGAAAAACAGAAGAAAATGGAGTTTGTTAGCAGTATCATGTAATGTGAACTATTTCATGTGTAACTGAATTGGAGGTAAAATAAGTAATGGCTTAAGCCCTTCAAATTGTCTTGGAAATATGCAAATCATTCATGAAAAAAGTATCAATCTGTTGAATTCACTGATAAATGCCTCTGCAAAACTGAAAAGGGACTAAAATAATGGGTATTACCTTACCTGTGTAACCTTCTCTGTTACATTGTGCGTTCGGTCTTTCACCTTGGGTGCAATAATTGCTTTCTCCGAAGAAGGAGGAGATGAAGATTTTTTTTCACTTTTGATATCTGAAAAGTTCAGTGTGAGCTGAGGAATTTTGTTGATTGTACTGTATTTGTTGAGATTTGAATCTGATGTGGATCCCAATAGACTTGACTTGATATGATTAAAAGGCCCTGAAAAATAAGAACATATATTCAGTATTTGACAAATACAGAGAAATAAGTTATGATTTATGTATAAGTGGGATATGTCAAAAGGACAAGGGATATTTGTTAATAAATAATTTTACAAATTATCTACATTTTAAAAACAACTCTGTTGCTAATGAGAATCAAATCTAGTATTGGATGTAAATATAAAAATTCCTTTACATAGAGCCCTCAATATTTTTTAAAAAGTCAGTGGATTGCAAAGTACACAATGCATCCAGCCTTACTTGTTTTTATGCTACTGGATATGCTGGTATGCTCCGTTATAATGCTGGCTGAACATAAATGCTATATTCTCATTTCTTTATAAAAGTGGAAACAAGAGATACAGTTATATAAATGTGTCTGGACTGAGCAAAGGCTTTGTTATCACATCTGTACTGTTGCTCATGCTTACATGATAGTTAGAAAACACCTTTCAGTAAACTGGAAAATTGAGTAGACCTCTGCTGTACCCCTGTTGGCTCATCAAATAACTCCATACTTAACCAAGAAAAATATTAACCTCACATTGTCCTAAAAGCCTTTAATTTTGGCATATCACAAGCTCACAAAATTTATTTCTTCAGTTGTCATTGCCAACAAAATATTGAAAACAATAGGGATACCCATATGTAGAATATTATTGCAGTATTTAATATACACTTAAACATACTACTTTGGTGCCTCATGATAGATAAAAAATGCAGAGTTTGTATACTTCATGAGGTACATATCCACTATAATTATTCTTTTCAATATTGGACAGAGTTCTTTGTGCAACAAGAAAGCAATATAACAGATTAGAATACTTGTTTTATACTTTCTTCATAATTTTGGTCCAGAAGCCAAAAGTATTCACAGCAAGAAAAATTTTCTTTTGAGAGTAATACTGGTAACAAAAGATTTATGAAGAACTTTAGGCAGCGAGAGCTAAATCCTGTCAATGGATTTAAGAAAAAATCCAGGTGTTGGAGTCAGTTACAATGTGTCTGTGTCTGGGATCCAACAGTACTTCTCAGATCCACATGAGAATCTTACTGCATTCTTATTACTATTACATGCAACAATGTGATGCTTTTTCTTTTGACTGTTTTGAGGGGGCTTTTTTTGGTCTGCCTAGAGGGAAACAAGAATGGGGGCTATGATTAAGAAACAGCCAGTGGGACAGGATTAGGCCTATGGGGTAAACTGCAGAGTCAACAGCAGAACAGCTGCATTGTGTTTGTAATGTGTGAACAAGTGAAATTCAAAGCAACCAGCTGCCTGGAGATAGCTGGAGGGAAGTGTTTCAGGCAGTACTCAATTTTATATTTTTTTTTCTTTTTGTTTTAAATTTGCTTTCTTAGCTTAGAAGGATTTATACACATGCTTTCTACCTCCTACATTCATGTTAATTATATGTTAATCTGGGCTAGAGATAGAAATCCGCTACTTTTGAATTTAGCCACTGTGCAGAAAGGAATTCAAGATAACAAGGGTAACATGATAACAATTTGAGTACTCTCCTGGAAGAGAGCAATTTGGTGGTTCTACTCTCAAGACTTCCTTTATTTTGTCCAAAGATCATCTGATGTGAGATAGACAAAAAGTTGTGGGTAAGTGCTCTAACCACTAAACTACAAAATCAGTTCTTTTCCTCTTTAGGCCAATGAATGTAATATATTATTTTTAGAACAGTTTCACTAGAAAAAGGAAGAAAGCACTACCTTTCTTCTACAAGCAATGCCAAAAAGCCTGGTACTGAGGACAGTGCCAAAGAACTGGAATATTGTGCTTGGACATCTTTTGGCCCAGGTAGAACTCGACTCTATCTTTTACATCATCGACGTGAGTCTGTACAAAAGTGGTTTTCGAAATAAATTAGGGCTGTCTTCTCACAAATTAGTGAGGTGGCTAATCTGGCTGGTGTGTGTTATATATGTATGGTCTGACTGCAGTTTTTCAACTCTACTTCCCTACATAGTTACAGCGATTAAAAGTTTTTGAATACTGAGTAAGTTTAGACATGAGCTTGGTCTCACTTTGGGGCCGTTTGTTAGGTGAATAAAATTCTTGATACATAGGGAACTCAAAGGTAATAGGAAGCTAAGGGATCTTAGGCAAATCCATAATTAGATAGTAGATTTATTTTTTTAATAGTAACTTTATAGATGTTTAAATTGCATTGAAGCTTTCTTTTCTGCGATTTAAATCTTTTATTGCTTCTATTCCAAAGGGAATTACTCTCTCTTTTGCTACCTAAGACTCATGCTCTAGCCTGTGACATTAAACTTAAGTTAATTGCACATGGGAATAAAACCTTGGGGTTTTTTCCACCTTCTTTTGATTTAGAAAGTGGTGATAGGTATGTATGTATCTCATTGATAATGGTAATTAATTGAAAGACATTACTAGCTTCAGTAGAGCCCAGGCTGGCAGCTATTGAGCTGATACTTGGCAGCAAGTGGACCTTTGCTAGTCTCTCTCATAGCAGAAGCAGAAAAAGAGGGCCATAACAAATCACAATTACAGTTGACACTATTTGGCACCCTGATTGACAGCTTCAGCAGAGTGGCCAAGAATTGAATAAGCAGGGAGAATGACATGCTTCTGCCTACCCTACAAAGGAGATTCTTTAAGATTAAGTTTGAACTCCTTGTTTTTACAGTGGGATTCCATTGTCTCTGCTTACACAATGCATTAAGAATTGATTTCAGTCTTCTGAGCTGTCAATCCATCATCTTTCACCAGCAGTAAATACATTTATAAAAGTTGTTTTAGATTACAGATACCGCATTTTTTTTCCCTGCAACATTTTGCCAACATACACATGAAGCAAATGCAATGATTTTGTAGTCCACAAATTACAGAATCTAGGTCATGCACTGCATGCAGTTTAGATAGAAGACATAAAGTCACACACTTTTGTAAAGGTACACGCACTTTTTGCATCATGCATGAAGTCACAAACCAGTTTTCAGACATAGCTACAAACATTGCAATTAAAATGAATACTTTTGTTCTGAATTGTTTTCTAGAAATGGAGGAAGTCACTTCAGAATATGTTCAAATAGCTTCTAAAAGATATAGCTTGGTGCTAGCAAATAGGAAAAACTGCACTAAATATTATTTATACATGAAATTATCAATGAAGTTCATGCATGCACATTTTAATACTAAATGAAGCTTGAAACCATACCCCCTGCCATCCAGGAACGTGAAACTAGTTTTAAGGAGAGAAAGGAGGAATAAGTGAAGATACTTCCACAAGGCTTCTGATTACCAACTACTTCATTTTTGAGATAGTTAACTGAAAACTAAGCACTTTAAAACAACAGATTGTCAGTGGCTCCCACCCAACTTTGACAGGAAAACTCCTAGAAGCTTCAATAGAAGATTTGCCTGAGTTAACTGAGATAAAGAACTATGGTATGTTCTATCTTCCTCCCTTCCTTTTTTTGGAATGAGCTGATAATTAAGTCAGATGGCCATTTAAGAGCTATGCCTTCACTTTTTCCAGGGTTTGGTAGTTAGTGCTTTCAGAGGATGGTTAAGGGAATAACTACATGTTTAACAAATGTAATTTAAATGATGCACTTGGTCTTAGAGAAATCAGCATGAGAATGTTGCATTTGAACATTTCATACAGCAGGCAAAGTAACATGCCATAAAGTGTGGCTGTCTGAAACACTGGAAGATACAGTCTAGATGTATACTTTACCTTTGACATTGCGACCATTGTCTGGGTTTCAGCATAATAAAAGTGAAGAAAAAGAGAGAAAAAAAAAAAGACAACTAAAATCTACATCAGAAAAAGCAGAAAATATTGCTTCAAAATATGTATGTAGACTTTTAGTTAAGATGAAATCACTTTGACAACTGAGAGATAATCTGTAGAAAGGTTTGTTGTAGATCAGCAGGTAGTAGGACTGGCTGAGGCACCCCAGCTGCGGGTGGCAGTGCAAGCTGGATGACTGCATGGGTGTGGGGCTGCGCAGGTGGCCCTGCACAGACCTACAGGCCCCATGCCTGCCCATGACTTGCAGGACGAAAGGTTTTTTTAACATAGCAGCAAGGTGAGCAGCACCTTTCTGAGCAACACTGAGGAGAAAGATGTATCTTAAATCGTTCTTCAGCTCTTAGGTGCCTTTCTGCAAGGTAACAGTGAGAAAGCTCTCTGTCCTCACAGGCACACCCACCCCTGAATCCTCTCATGACATCAACCCTCTCTGGGGAGAAAATTATTGTTCCTATTGTTGTTGTTATTTAATATTTTTTTAAAGAAGCTACACAGGTGGATAGGTAAGCGCCACTGCTATCCATGGGTGTACAACGTGACCCACAGGCCCTCCTTACCAGGCTACTGCAGCTTGGAGTGGATATAATGCTGGGTGAGGTAGTGAAGGAGCCAGGGCCAGTTGCAGGACATGGCCCTGCCCCTGTGTGTGGCTGGCCACTGTGAACAGGTTGCCGGTTTTCAAAGGTGCACTGGGCTCAAACTGACATTCACCTGCAGTTGTGCCCCCCTGGTAGGCCACCGCTGAGGGCTTGAGGTATCTGTGCCCCTGTCCATCCCAGTGGCAGCCCTGTCCCTGCAGAGGTGCCGCCTCAGCCATGCTCTGGAGAAAGGCTATGGCCTTTGCCTGTGAGGGGAGCTGGAGATGAAGCTGGGCCTTGTTTGTGGTGTCATGTCACACCTGCTGCCTCTCTGGTTTTCCTCAGCTTCCCATGGACCAGGGAGCATGGGACACTGAGCTGTAATGCAGATTTTGTAGGCTGAGTTAGGCTCAAAAGCTTGGGGTTTTTTCCTTTTTTTTTTTTTTTTTTAAGACTGTAGGGATGTTACTAAGGGCACTTTCTGAAGAGAATTAAATTTCTGAAGAGACTCTGTGAACCGGTACGAGCCTGCAAAATCTGGATTGCTGGCATTTCAGGTGAGAAGGGCTTGCTTGGAGTTTTGGTGGTAGGTGGGAGACACAGTTCCTGCCCTGCTTCTTTTTCTGTAAATAGGCAAATTTAGAATGGAATTCAATCAAGTACACTCAAATGAATTTAAAATCCTGAATTGTCATTTTTACTGTAATACCTTTCAGCATATAAGTGCCACAGCTATGATAATTTTACAGTGATAGGCGACTAGGCTACACAAATTAATTAAACACATGAAATAATTTGTATTCTCAATTGCGTTATCATGCAAGCAAAAATTTGACCATGGGTGAATTACTGTAGTTAATATTGAGCTAAATAATGCTGTTCTGTCAGAATTCTATTATGCTGGTTCAACTAATATTACTTGAACTGGAAGAGGTGGAAAAAAAATTAGATGAGTCCTGAGCTGCATTTTCAGACAGAGTAGTAGTTTTCAGTGGACTCGGGAAAAATCAGAATTATTAGGATCAGTAAACAAAATCAAAATAGAATGGAAAATATATTAAACTTCTTGCTTCCTTGTGTAGTAATTTAGCCCACGGGGGTAGTTTACTTTTGCTTTTTGTACTTTACTTTTACTTCGGTCTTTACATTCTCCAGCGCAGTATCTACAACTTCTGCTCAGAATCTTTGAGTCCAGAGAAGGTGACTTAGGCTGAATCTTGGTTGCCTAACTTGCAAGGATAATTTTTTAGCAACAATAGGGGTTTATGGCTCACTGTTGAGTAAGGCAAGCAGGACTTGCTGGCTAAATTTAAACATCTTTTCAGCATAAGGTGCCAAATTCTAATATGCTTGGAAGCAGATGGCAACAAGGATGGTTACTAATTCTAATGCAATTCTGACAAGATACTCTGTCCTGCTGTACTCTCTTAGAATGTGTATGTATGACCGAAACTTAGGGCCAAATGCTCTACTATTTTGTAGTTTATGCAGAATGAAGTCAGAGTGGCAGTGTTTTATCTATTTACACTGTAAATTATCACATTACATGAGAGACCATAGGAATTCAAATGAATTATTTACTCCTCATAGTAAAATTAATTTTCCTTAGTATTTAGCATTTGAAAAAACATTATTCAGTGAAATAAAGCTAGAAATTTTTGCTTCTTGATGCAGCTAGCATTAAATTATGTGGTGATTTTTGCATGAGCTTTGTACCACCATAACCAAAGAAACTTATTTTTACACTTTTTCATCATATAACTATATGAAGATTGAACAATTGAGAAGTGCTGTAATGAAAATAAGTTCTGAAAATAGAAATTGACAAAACAGATATCTTTAAATTTTTTTATTTGAATGTTTTTTTTATATATATATCTGGGTCAATTGAACCCAAGATAAAGCTTATGCAGTGGTCCAAAAGACATGCCAAGGTTCAACCCTCCACATCCTGATTTTTGAAATCTTGGCTTGAATGTGAACATGAAATATAGCAAAATGGTATGGTTTGAGATGGATTTAATTTAATTTTCGGGTTCATTTGAATTGACAAAAATCGGAGTCCAAAAGAAACAAAAATTAGAAAATATGTATTTAACTATTATATTTAACATAGGAAGAGTAACTGGAAGGAATAATTAGTTCTGCTATTCTAGGAGTTAATCTGGGTGGCAGAGAAACATTCGGACTTATATTTTAGGAGATGCACAGAAGCAAAGAGCCCTTAATGCAGATCTTCTGGAATGCAGGAGAACTCAAAGGAATTTTATACTTGCGGTCAATGTATAGGAAAAAAACAGGCAATCACTGAAAATGAAAATTCATTTTCTTGCTTATTTATGTATCTGCACACAGTCTTCCATGACATATATGTTTGAAATCTTAAAATACTCCCCATATATTTCTTGTCATCTAGCTTGAATAAAAATTACACAATTTGAGTCATTAGACCATCAGTAGCTGCTAAAGTATTGTATATGTGGCACTGTTTTGCACAAGCTAGTTTCAGAGGTGCCTCTCCATTCACAAGGCTTTCAAACCTCTGTTTGCTAAGCTGCTTTTCCAGGTTTCTCAAACTCCCCATCTCTAACAAGAAATCATGGACCACACTCCATGAGTTTGTATAATTAGGAGAGACAGTAGAAAAAGAAGACAGAGAAAACATCTTTGTAAATTTTGCTGATTGTAAGAACATATTAACACAAAGAGAAAATCACACTTAACGTGACTTTTGCACTAGAGTATTTTGCCATTTCATTAAGTATTTCACTAAGCATTACACAAAGTATTTCAGTGGAGTTGCTAAAGATATTTTGTCCAGTGTGAGAGAAAATCACATCTAAGTGTTGGATTGGTGAATATAAAATGTACACATTAGAGATTTAAGAAAAATAAACCATTCAATCTCTGAAGTAGTGTTTCATGCAGTCAAAGATAATCTAGTATATGAGATTATTGGACAGAACTATGCAAACAATTTTAACTTGATAACCTGATTTCCTCCCTTCCCTCTCCCCAATGCCAGTATTAGCTTTAGGAAGGTTGGGCCTTATTTTGTTATATTGCCATAGAGAAGGCAGATAGTACTGTGGGTAGCCCTTTGATTTCACTAGTCTGTATAGACATGAAAAGCAGTATTTAGTGTAAACAAAGCTGGTATATTTGGGACCTTAATATTTTTAGTGTGCCTTTGAATGTTACAGGTGATCATATTTAGTTTTGCTTACAAAATAATGATAATTTTTTTCTTAGTACATCAGGGAATACTAGATTGACTTTCTACCATACCTTCACTTGCATGACGGTCCCTAAAAATGTTCTTGGGATGGACATTAAAGCCTTCTATGTCATGTACTGAAGACGCTCGCCGTATGCTACAAATGCTTTCCTTTGATCTGGAATGGGTTAGCGGATTGCTTGTCTGTATCATATCAGGGTAAAGTCTGTCCCATTGCTGTTTAGGTGACGAATGGTCAAGAGGTCCTGATATATTAACCAAAGGTGAACATTTACTGGGTTGAATTAGTGCTTTTGTATCATCCACTTCTGAAGGACTACAGCTTTCTTTTGTAGGTGATTTAAAGTGCTTCATTGCCACTGAGTCATCGCTGTGCTTAGATGAATCGACTATCACTGCATCAGGATCTTCCTGTGGTAAAGACTGCTTTCGGTATGTTAAAAGTCTCAGTCCAGGTAACCGGAACCCAAAAAGTCTGCCTACATGTAAATACATAAAAAAGAAGAAAATATTACATTATTTTCTTGTCATGAAAATTGTCTTTTTTTCAAACACAGTCAGCATGCATAATAACAGCGATAAATAATTGACCTATTCCTAATAAATTACAATACTTAGCAATGGGATGTGTAAATATGGAAATATTATTTAGCTGTAAGTTTGTCACAGTCATAGTTTTAAAGGACTTAATATTTCATCAGACCAAAGTTACTGAACTCAGGATAAGGATAGTAGCATTGATTCTGCAGTCTGTTTTAAAAGAGAGAAGGTATCAGTTCTGATCGTCCTTTCTAAATTAAAAATCTATACATCTATAAAAGGCTGCTAGAACACATCAAACTACTCTTCTTGGTAGCTGTTGCCCTGTAATAGGTATTTGTGGACTCTGTTATTTGTGGAACTCTGTGTGCTTAAAAGTGAACTGCTGATTTATTTGCTACAAATTAATCAGGAAGATACTAGTATTAATCTTTCAGGGAAGAAAAATAAGTTGTGTAACAGTTTTATCTTAATCCTTTCCAATAGTTGCATCTTACAGTTGAATGAAATGTGTACTTTGAATGAGTTTAAAATGAAAAGTAAAGGAACATGCAGGAACAAAAAAATTGTTACACAGCTCTCAAGCCTCAGTTGCACTTATGTAATGCAATTATCTTTTGTATATTTGCATGAGAGTGGACTTAGTCGAGCTTGGTATATTGAACAGCAGGGTAGGCTATTCTCAATGTGTGGAAAACTAACAAACAACTTTGTGTGACCGTAGAATGGTTTGGGTTGGAAGTGACCTTAAAGATCATCTAGTTCCAATTGCCCTGCCATGGGAGGTAGTGGTAAGAAATATCACTAGCTGAGAGGAAGTGTAAAATATAGTGCAAAAAAAGAAAATATAGGGAAAGAACTGTAAAATCTACAGGTTATCTTTCATAAAAACCACGAGCCCAGATAGCAAATATTTTAAGGTATTGTGTAATACAACTCGCAGATGGAGGCACAGGGACTTCTGATGTACAGAAAGCATAGGAAAAAATTTGGAGAAAGAAATATTTTAAGAATTAACAAAATAAAATAATTGAAATTGCCAGATGTCATTGCATAAACAGTCTGACTTATATAATAACTTCTTGTCACTCAACACTGCTACATGAGTGTTTTGCACAGTGAATCAATAGCAACATTATTTCGCAGAGGACATTTTGAAATGTCTTCGTTTTCCCTCTTACTAGGATAAGGAATTCTGTTTCGGATAAGATTTAATTTTTTTTCAGTCAGTTTTAACCACCAGCATTTGTAACTTCATTAATATTTAGCAGTAAAACTTATCATCCCATACTGAAATGTTTTGAAAGTCTTTCATCGGTGCCTACGCCCAACAGTAAGTGTAGTGCAACTGATGACACACTTGAATCATTTAATATTTTAAAATGAATGTCCTATATATTTAGTATTTAATTTATTTTAAATTCTAAGTGAATGAAAGTGAGAATGCCCTGCACTTGTTAAAGGAAAACCTGTGTAAGAGCTAAAGTTGCTATACTACCTGACTCCACAGGTCCATCTAGTACACTGTTTAAGAACTACTACATTGCGTTATTTCTCCCAGTAAAATTATTCAGTTTCTGTCTATCTGCAGTTCAGAAACTTTCTGAGCCAGATATTGTGTTGGAACTGAATGTTTGGTGTACCTTACATGATTTTGTTTCAGTGCTTTTGAAACACAGTTGTACTTTGACCTGCAAAGGATCCTATGGGAAATGGTTCCATAATTTTTGGCATTCCTTTGTGAAAAAGTACTTCCCCTTGCTTGCTCTAAACCTGTGGCCTTGGTGGTTCTTATGATAAGGAAAATAGCTATTAATTGCTCCCTTTTTATAGTCTCAGTAATGTTTATAGCTTTTTATATATCTGTTGCCTTCCTCTTTGTATACCTCTTTTCCAAGCAGAAGAATGCTACTGTAACTGTATTGTGTACTTCTGATCATCCTTCGCACTCTTCTTACTTCCTTTTCATTTCTAATGCATGCAATTTTGATAGTGACCTGAGCTACTTCCAGACTTCGGATCAATGCAGTGACATAATGGCTTTTTGTTTTGATCTTAGTTGCTTTCCTTGTAATTTCTAATATTTGATTGCCTTTTTGAGTTACCTTCCTAGCCTGTGCTGACTTAAGATACTTTCACAACTGAGAGATTTCTTTCTTGATTGGTAAGAGATAATTTAGTCTCTATTATTAGTCTGTATTAGTCTATTATTAGTCTGTAAAAAAATCTGTTTCTTGTTTTAACACTTGGCCACTCAGTATCATAGGATATGTCTGTAAATCTCATATCATATTCTGAATAATTTTGTAGTATCTGCAAACATTCTTCCCTCACTGCTTGCACATTTTTTATCCAAGTAATTAAAAATGTATTAAATAATAGAGAACCTGTGAGAGTCTACTTGTAACACCTCAGTATTTAGAAATCTGGCCATTTATTTCCACCCTTTCCTCCCCTACTTTAAAATATAAATCCATGTAGCAATTTTTCTTTTTTTTTTTTCCTGACAGCTTCTGAAAAAGCTTGTTGAATTCCAGTGTTTAGCATTGAATCTATTGCTCCAATGCATGTACATGCAAACAGTACAGCAGACAAGAAAACTCTGTGACATAAAATCAGAGTCATGCATGTTTTAAACAGCAGCTAGAGGTGCCAGTTTTCAGTTTGCATAGTGGTAATCAGCAGAGTGCAGTTTGGGAACACGTGTATTTCTTTTACTTCCTAAGTATACTTTAACAAATTGCTTAAAATTGAAATTAGTAAAGTACATAAAAAAAAAATCTATCATTTTTAAATGCATGTAGAATTGAGTTGTAAAGAAGTTTATAAATCAATTTTGAAAGCTTATTGCATCAGAAGTGAAACAAATACTTTAATTCTTTTTTCATCAATTACATTGAACTTCTTAAAAATGCCATTCATAAGGTTTTCTGGCATTAGACACCATTAAAGGCTTTTTGCTGGCACTCTGTTTTAGTCATATTCATGGTGGTGCAGATGGTCTTTTCTGCTTCACCAAGTTAATATGACCATGTTGTACTGCATTACTGATTTAGCTGTCTAACTGCAGTTCAGCTGGAAAGAATACTCAGTGAGAATTTTGCTTCTTGCTAAGACTCTTGGGCATGAAATAGAAAGCTTAAATGAGCTGTTCTTTTTTAACTGTAATAAATGGTCTTAAAGTTAAAACCCTTATTTCTGTTTTCTAATTTGAATATGCTTGAGAGAAGGAGTACTGTTATTCTTCTTCAGTGCATAGATAATGAGCTACATGATGTGTTGGAAATTCAGCTCTCTCCTGCAGTACTGCAGCTAAAACTACCAGGAGGCCCACTCAGAATTTGTCTGGTTTACATTACACTTCCTTGCTCTGTACAGTAATATTACAATTTGTCAAGAAGAAAATCCATGGCCTTAGGCCTACTATCTCAGTACATACTAGAAAGGTAAGTGGAAGCTTTCCTGGTATATTGAGTATGGGGTAAAATCTTTTGTTTGAAAGTGGACAACCCCTGCTTTGTGTAGGTATGATATCAGAGCAGATTTATCTTGGCTTACAATACTAAAACGTTTTTGAGATGCATTTGCCATAAATATACAGATAATGTTACATTAAAATCCTTATGTTGTATTGAAGTTGAAGACTAGATTGCCAAGTTCTTCTTAGTGCTGAGTCAGAAATTTGTATAATAGCGGCTTGCTAAGAGCAATTGAAGAAAGTAGTTGAATCTGAGTCACAATTCCAGGCTTATGTTCCACCTCCTCCTTTCAAACCTTGCTTCACTGAATAAGTAATTTGCAAATGAGTTAATCTGTTAGCTGCATTTATTCTTTGTGCTATCTCAGCTAAACCTTAGAGTTTCTAAATAGTAGAACTCAGTCCAAAAATATACTGCAGATAAAAAAGGACACTTCTAAACTGTTTGCAGACATATCTCCAAAGTCCCAAATTCAAATTGACTTTTCTTGCCTCCTGAAAGAGTTTTTTTATTTCTATTTCATTTTTGGGGAGATCAAAGTAGAAGATATTCATAATAAATAAAATGTTTTGTTTAATAGTTTTGTGAAAAAGTGTAGGAAAAGCCCCATCTTTATAAGAAAAAATAATAGCCTTGCTTTTCCATAAGTATTGAAATGGGAAATGTTAACATTGATGGAAAATTGCAATTCTTAAACACTATATACCGTCATACAGAATTTTGTAAGAGTGAAAAAAATGACAGTTGAACCCAGGACAGTTCCAAAAGACCTTATTAACAGTTATGATCATGTTTACAAATTTCCTGCCACATCAATACAAATTCATTTTGAAAGTGGGGTATTCCAGTAAAAACATATATGAAGATTTTTTTAGTAGCCCAATATATTTGCATGGCAAGTTAATCCACTATATGTTCTGTGCAAGCATTTTGTAACAAGGAAGGGAAATGATATTTGGTCTGAATATTGCCTTGCTACAGTGAAGGTACTGCTCAAACTTCTAGTGATAAAAAATGGATACTTACATACTAGACACAGTGGCAAAGTCGGAGAAATGCCTACAACCAAGAGAGCTGTACTTTCACTACATTTTCTTTAGTATTTTTAGGACTACTGGTAGATGCTGTGTGCTATCCCATATTCTGTTTCGGCCATGTCAATGTATATGGGATTCCTGATTTCCTATCCTGACCACTGCAGAAAGGTAGCCCTAAGAGACAGCAGCTGGGAAGTCATGATGGCTCCTCAAAGAATTGCTCAGCCTTTTTTTGTAGCATCTCTAGTAGCGTTGTTACTTTCATGATGATGCAAAGAAGTACCCAGAAACCAGTATCTGAAGCTGCTTTTAGCTAAGTCAAGTCTATTAGACTCTCAAGCTTCTCTAGATTTAGACTTTCAAGAATCAAATGCACTCAAATGCACAAAAAGTTTGTAAAAGATAAATTAGGTGAAATGTAGAAACTGTCAGAAATGTTTCCTGCTATGACATGCCACTTGTTCTAGGCTAAGAATTAACCCAAACTCTGTGTTGCCCATGTGCCAGTACAACCTGTTAACCGTGCTAGAATGTCGAAGAAAGTCAAGTCTTAGATAGTTTTATCACAGTGGATGACTGGTTTGGTTATAATATGAAACACTACTAATTTTTTAGCATAAAACGTTACTTTTTAATATGTAAGATTAAAGAATGCAACACACATATTCACAAAGATCAACTTATTCTAGATAGAGACAGATTTCCTTGACAAGGGCATGTAAAGCAGGTTGATTAGGGCAGACTATCCCCCAAAGCATGGGCTAATTCAACAATACTTTTGTTCTGAAACTTCCGCAAACAATGAGCAAAATTACGTTCACAAAGGGGGCACGAGTCAGCTCTTTGCTGAAAGGTTTTCTGACAACTGAATGTCTACTGTCAAGGAATTTCAGGATCTAGTTTATCAGAAATATAGACACAGGCAATTACTAAATTGCTGCTCAAAGACTTGGAAATACCATCTAACAACTCATGCAACAGATTGAAGGAAACAATTGCTTTTGAGAAATGGAATCCCTAAATGGTGACAGTCTAAAATAGCAGCAAATACTTGCATGTACTGTATGCAAACACTGAGGCAAATGATACTGCCTTATTTTCTGCCTGGGCTCAGGGGGTCTTAGGACAAAGAATTACAGCAAGAGCCAATTGCGGGGTTTTTTTTTCAGTTCTTTCCCCCCAAATGCAGAGAAGCATATAGAAGCGGGTCATTTTCTTGCTTTGCAAGATCATGAAAATTATGATGTGATTATGAAATGTGGTACTACATCATTCCAAATCTTCATTTCTTTTCAGACAGGAAAGGGAAAGTACATCCAGTTATTAACTTTATAAGTTCAAATTTGTAATTCTCAGATACTGCATACACACTTTTTTCTTAATCTTCTGGTATGGTCTAATTTTGGCCACTTCAGTTCTTTCAGTTTTCTCTGAAATTTAAGGTTGCACTTGAGTTTTATCAGTAACAGCAATCTTCTTTATATTCCCTTATAAGTGAAAAAGTGGTTTTATCTCTATGCTGGTGATGGCACATTTTTGTCTTCAGGCTATGCTTCTCCTAAGAGGAGAACAGCTAAGAGAATAATATGGTTCGAGATCCTCCTGTCTACACATAGGCCTCTGAGGCAGCCTGTCAAAACATGAAAGGAAGGGAATGAAGTCTATGGCTAGAGGTAGGGCTATGCTGTGTGTGGTTGACCAGTGAATTTAGTCTGAACAACATGCTCAAGGTCTCCCTCAAAAGACAGAATGGTTATATCCTTGGATGTTAATATGAACCTGTACATTTACTTGTCGGGTCTTCTTCCCAGATATTACTGGATAGAGTTATTACTTCATTGAATCTTGTTTGTTATGTTAAGATTATAGAAGTTACAGTGTTTTTGTAAAAAGCCATAAGAAAAAAGAATTTTTGGTCCCTTTAAGAAGAGATTTTACTTCTTGCATTTTTATTTCTTAGACATAATCAAAAGTGGAAAAGAAGAAAAAGGTAAATAACTGTAATGAAATAAAATAGCAAGCATTACAACAAATATTATATGCAAAAAAATTAGGTATCTCAGTATTTTACTGTCTTGCTGAGAATATGGTGGGTTTTTTGGTAGCTCAAAAAAAAAGAATTCATTCCATCTATTAAAACAAGTTCTCAAGAAATTCTCAACCCTTCATCACCTTGGTTGCCAGGCTTCATAGAATAAGAAAAATATTGCTTTTGTCTGAGACAGGAAGCCTGGAGAAGTTATCTTTATCTTTTAACACTGAATTTGTATAACGGTACCAAATTCTGAAGTGTGTTTTGTCTCATATTGATTGAATTTTTTTTTTATGCTCTGCATACAAGAACTTTCAGTGATAATAAGCTGAAAAGCATCACTACATTTGGATTTTATATGTCATATAATTATACTAAATTTAATAGTTTTGCTCTTATATCTATAGTTTTGCAGAAATAAGTATTCAGAGAGTGGGAGCAAGAGCCATATTTTGACTTGCAGTATTCTAGAGTTACATAAAATGTAATGAGATCTTGAAATAATAGAACCAGAACAAAGCAATAAGAGGACTTTAGTAGACAGAATTTTAGAAGATAGATTTACCTGAAGAAGAGCCACTCGAAAGGTTGTTACCATCTGAAATACAATTAAACTAGATTTACAAAAAGCTTTAGCTTAAAAAGACACAGATTCAAAACATAAACAGACTATTAAGAAAAGTTGGTAGAATATAAAATTTTCCACACATTTTAGAAGCAAATTCAGGTAGTTTGATTGTGATCTGCAGAAGGATTGTTCTAAAAGCACATTGCCTTTTTATCTGGAAAATTTAATAACTATTCCATTAAGAAGTACTTTGATAATTACCAATTTTGTTGCGTAGATCAATATATGTTTCCAATTACCGAGTTTTAAAGTTGGCTAATGTTTCAGGCTGAAAACTAAAGAAGGTGCATCCAGACTAACATGCTATTTCTCATGAAATGGAACCTCTTCCGATTTCTTAGTGATAATTTCTTTGCTAGGAAATGCCAATTTTGTTTGGAAGAAACTTATTGAAAAGTTGAAAAATTCATAATCTCCTTAAGAAGAACAGACTATTCACTGACACTTTTACAGAGTATGACATTAGAGAAGTTCCATGTTCCTGATAAGGTTCATATATTTCATGACCTTATGGAAATAACTCAGACTACACATCTCTGCCAATTGCTTTCAGGTCTTTGAAGTGCTCAAGTTGCCTGGGTGTTATGCTTTTGTGTAATAATGGTAGGAATCTATGCTCGAGAAATGAGATGCAGTGGTAGTAAATCCCCTTATTTTTATCTATAGATCTATTCTTGCCTTAAAATAATGTCTACTTCCTGTTCAATAATATAAATAACAAAATATACTCCTTATGACCAGTGTCCATCTGAAAGCTGCTTAAATCCATTTAATTATTTTTTTCTGCTTCCTATTAGAGTCCTCTTTGTCTAAGCTTGAGATAGCTTAATTGTTTTAATTTCTCCCTCTTCAAGGTTAAAATCTCTAACTCAATTTCAGAAGAGCACAAATGTGTTAAGTTTTCTGTGCTAGTCCTTATTATGAATAATAGAGACATATGTCTCTCTCATCTGTCAGAGAATGACGTAAAATTCACTGCCTTTATACTTTCCTGAGGGCATGTATTATAATGCGGGATGACTTTTCAAAATCATTATCCTAGCCTTCAAGCCACCTCACAGAATACACCAGTTTTAAATGTCCTGGAAAGAACAGGTGGATAGGAGACCTCTTAAAGATTAATAAAAATATAGAACTGGAAGAAATCTTCTGTATCTAGTTCAATCTAAGACTCTTTATCATACTCACTTTTCATACTTACTATGTATTTATTCAAACAGGAAAATGAAAATTTGCAGGGTCTCTGCATAGCCAAAGCATTGTCAGCTTGTGTTCCTTATCCTGCTCAATGGGCACAAGTCAGCTCCACTGAAGATGACTGAAAGCTTGGTCAATTCCTCTTTTGGGTTTGTAATCTTTTTAAGCAGAGATTGCTTTTTTACTGAATGTTTGTACAAGATATAGTGCAGTAGCTCTGTGATCCTGGCTGGGAGAGGCTGTAATGCACATAGCTAATTGCAGTTGTTGAACAGAATCCAGGGAGGCTTCCTTTCTAATCTGAGCCCCAACAGTAACCAACATGAGTAAACAGAAATATAGCCACCCCACTTGTATTTCTGTCTGTAAAATTCAACTAATAGAATTCATTTATCTTAATGGCTGATCTGTTAATTAGGCTGTTAGGTATTTGTGGAGCACTGAAGGTGAGACAGAGGTTCTTCTGTCTTTTACTGGTGATTGCTGTTTGGCTATATTCCTTTGCTAAGAGTTCAACACAGTCTCAGTTTACCTAGCATTCACTGTAATTTACCTTGGAGACAAATACACATATTGACACTGGGGTTGTCAGAACTATTCTGCTGGTTGGCTAGATAGAAACCTTTGTCCTCCTGGACACAATTTTTCTCGACTAGCCCTCACTTATGATGAATTTGTTCCCTGTGGTGCAGCTAAAAATAAGACCTTGAACAAATTCCTCATTACATTTTGGGCAAAGTCAGGGGATTACTATAGCTTATACATGTCATGTTCTATGTGGCAAACTTGTATGCCTCAAACGATATACAGTATTTCATGACAACATTGTTTTCCAGATATGTTTAGAAAACAATATATGCTTGCTTCTCACTAAATTGCTATGCTTACTTATGTGGCAAAGTGCGCTGCACAGAGGAAAGCAAACACTGTTTATTGGGTTAACTCTTTGAATTAAAGGCCTGATTTTCATTTCAGATGTGCTTGCTTTATTTGTAACTTCAGTGGATTCAGTGATCTCTAATCCCAAGATATAACTCTATTTCTGGGACCAGGAGAGAGGCAAACTTGTTAAAGTGTAAGCACCTTAAAAAATCTTACTGCTTGGAAAGTTTTTAGCTATTTTAAGAATATTATTAGCCTGCTCATTTTGTTTGAGCCTTAACCAAAAAGTATGCGTTTATTGGATGTATAACATCCTTTCATTTCCTTTAGAGGAAAAAACCTGAGAAATTATTCCAGGGTGTCTTTAATAGTCTCATAGATTTTTGAAGTGAGAAAATGATAAGACAATCCTCAAATATCCCTCTCTGGCAGAATGCAATTATATGCTTAATCAAATAACTTCTGGGCTTTCTCCCATGAGATAATGAACACTGAGTTTGGGAACCAGTAATAGCTTATAGGTTCGTACTTCTAGCTAGTCATAATGTTTTGAAGTTAATTGAATAAAACTTGTGATAAAGTTGCCTCATCTGACTTTAGCTATTTTAACCTACATATTAATAGGAGTTTTGCTTCAGACAGGACTTGAGTAAATGCTAGGAAAAGCACTTATAGGTCAATAAAAAACAGCAGTCTTTGAAGACAAATCAGAATTAAAGTTCCAAGAGATTCTTCTCATCTTCTGCATGTGTACATTAGAACCCCACAAATGGTCTACTTTGACTAGAAAATTTGCAGTTACGTTCTTCATTTTGAAGTCAGTATCCTTAAATCTATGACTTTCTGTCAATGTAAAATGGTTGCTTATTTTCTCTGTGTTCATTCTGTGTTATGATTAATGTTGATATTTTACAGTTACTAGCTTTACAGGCACAAAGTGCTTGACAGCTCTGAAGAAGATAATCAGGTGCCAGTAGCAAATATTAATTCATACCACTCATTCTGTAAATTTATGTAAAAATTCCTCATCAAATTAGTGGAGTAGATGAACATGTTAGGTTGGAATGCTTGACAGATTTGGGAATAAAACTGGACACTTACATTCCCTTTCCTCAGTAGATAATTTAAAAACCATATTTATATGCAGGAGTTATAGTAGCTTAACATTTTATACTAAAGCGTTTAATGAAGTCTGTACAACACATTGTACAGGGATTCTTATCTGATTTTGGTTAATAACTGTTACTATATACAAATTTAAATTATAATTCAGTAGTGTGCACATAGTTTTTTGCTAAACCAGTATAAAATCACATCTCTTCTTAATTTAGTATTTTTCAGTGAGTCTAACAGGAAGGAGTTCTCTTTTTGTCTTGCTAGATATTATATAAGCATGTTATACAACTTCAGCAAACTATTAGATTCATGAAAATTTATAAACAAAAATTTTGGGAATAATTTTTTATCATCATAGTGACAATCAAGCAAATGTTAGTATCTTATCAGATGTTGCAGAGAACAGTCCATAAGAACTGCTATAGTATGAGTTAAATCCATTAGGGTTTTACATAGGCCCCAAAATAGGGCTTATGTATGTTAAAGCTTTTGATTTAAACACTTTAATATGCTAAACAAAAATAGTTCCACTTGAAAAAACAGTATTTCTCTCTTTAAGCATTTCACAGATGAAGTGAGGTGGGGTAAAGTTAGTGTTTTCATCTTTGGGTACAGATGTTAATTTCTGGAATTATAAAACATTTACACAATCTGAGAAAAGCCAGTGTAAAAAGTAAAGTTATTAGGAAAGACTTAAAATAAGACTGAATAGAATTCTCGTATCTGGAAATGAGACAAAATTTAGAAAGAGTGATTGGATGATGAATGGACACCTGTAGCGGAAATTACTTTCTGTAAATCTCACTTTAACTGCACATTGTACAAACACATCCTCATTGGAGAAGATGATGTTATCCAGCCATGGAGTAAGTGCTTACAGAAGACATTTCCTCATCTCTCTGGATATAAAGATGGAAGAGGCATAATATTAAATAGATTTAGTTAGAAGTTTAAGTGAATAGATGCTACAAATGTCTGGGGATTTTTTTCGCAAAAAAGAATTATATTTGAACAAGTGCTTCCTTTGTTTTACTAGTAAAATGGCATACATTAAAAACCAGAATTGTGGCAAATCACAAAAGCAGTGAAACAGAAAAGAGTGAAAAATCAGTTGGCTGTGACTTAGTAGTTCTTTACAGACTTGGTGCATGCTAGGATTTTCCAAAATTTAGCTATTTGATTATAGTCAAACTAGTCAGACTGCCATAGAGAACTGATGATAAATTCTTTAAGGGAAGAATAAATGGTACAAAAGGATCAATGGTACAAAAAGTACAAAAGGATCAACTGAAAGGATTTTTACATTGCTATTGTGAAGAAATCTTCACTTTTCACATTATTGCCTATTCAGCTTTTTGGTGTATAAGATAGGAGCTCTTAAGCACCAGACTAGAAAGAACTATTTTTATACTCAAATGTGGTCATTAAACTCCTGGCAGCATACTGTTGTTTTTTTTTTTAATAATCTATTATTATCATAATCTGCCAAGTCCAATGCAGAATCAAAACCTAGCTGTGTTAGCCATCATAATAGCCAACATAAAAAGAAGACAGGCTTCCTGTCCTAAAGAGCTTACAAACACTGTTTAAAGATCTGTCAGTATTCAGCTGGTAACTTTTTCATTTTCTGCCTATCCAGAACTAAATGTAGTCTCTGAGCATAACTTAGCACATTTCAGTTGCCTTCTGTAGGTCTTTAATTTGTTCAGAGGGCCCTCAGCCCTTTTACAGTTTGGAATCCCTCTTGTCTGCTTAGAATGCTATGGATAGCATGAAATGCTTCTTTCTTGCACTGTGTTAGACTTCAGTCATGAGGAGCACTGTGGTAAGCAGTCTTATTCAAAACTGTTTGCTACAGCTAGCAGTATAGATGCTTTTAGAAAAAGGAAAGCTTTTTCAAAGTTACACTTGATAAATTTGATGTCAACTCTTAATCAATTAGAGGAAGAATGACACTATGGAAGTGTTATCTTATTTTCTAGAGTCAGGAAAATAACTATAATCTTTTTGTTTTGTGTTCACTTTTTGGTCTTCTCTCCTGCAACCTGACTCAGTCATTTTTATTTGCTCTCATGTTGGAAACGCACTTTAACATGAGAAAACTCCATCTGAGGAGCTCTGGAAGAAATTTCTTTTGATCTGTGTACTTTGGGGTAGTAGATGGTAATGCAATCTGAAATCTTTTCTCTTTTGTCATTAGCTATTGCTTGGCTGTTTATCAGAGATGTATTGCATTTGCTATATGGCTGGTTCTCTCTATTTTTATCCGCTAAATTGGCACTGGATTTGAAAGGATTTTGTTTCTTTGCTTCTCTCCGACTTCTCCCATGAACCAGTCCCCATCACTGTCCCTTTTGCGTGTGATCCAATGAAAAAAGATCATCTGCTTTACCTGCTGATGTATGTTCCAAATAAAGTAAGATGAGGTAAAACTAACTTCCTTCTAGATGATATGTGACGTTCCAGGGCAGCCTTGGTTGCAGTGACCATGAGATGGTCGAATTCGAGATCCTCAGGACAGTGAGAAGAGTGTGCAGCAAGCTCACTGCCCTGGATTTCAAGAGAGCAGACTTTGGCCTCTTCAGGAACCTGCTTAGTAAGGTTCCATGGGATACAGCCCTAGAGGGCAGGGGAACCCAAGACTGCTGGTTGATATTCCAGGATCACCTGCTCTAAGCTCAGCAGTGTTGCATCCCAACTAGAAGGAAGTGCAGCAGGAGGGCCAGGAGACCTCCTTGGATGGATAAAGAGCTGCTCAGGAAAATTCAAAGGAAAAAAGAGGCTTATAGAAGGTGTAAGCAAGGACAGGCAGCCTGGGAAGAATACAGGGATGTTGTCCGGGAAGCTAGGGACCAGGTTAGGAAAGCTAAGGCCCAGTTAGAATTGAACTTGGCTAGGGATGTTAAGGATAACAGGAAGGGATTCTATAGGTACGTAGCAAGTAAAAGACAGACTAGGGACAATGTAGGCCCCCTTCGGAAGATATCGGGAGAACTGGCTACCCAGGATTTGGAGAAGACTGAGGTTCTTAATGACTTCTTTGCCTCGGTCTTCACTGGCAAAGTCTCTGACTGCACCGCCCAAGTCTTGGAAGGCAGATGCAGGGACTGTAAGAATGAAGACCCTAGGCCCACTGTAGGAGAGGATCTGGTTTGAGACCATCTTAAAAACCTAAATGTACACAAGTCCATGGGACCTGACGAAATCCATCCGTGGGTCCTGAAGGAGCTGGCGAATGAAGTTGCAAAGCCACTGGCCATCATATTTGAAAAATCATGGCAGTCAGGTGAAGTTCCCAATGACTGGAAAAAGGGAAATATAACCCCCGTTTTCAAGAAGGGGAAAATGGATGACCCGGGGAATTACAGACCAGTCAGTCTCACCTCTGTGCCTGGCAAACTCTTGGAGCAGATTCTCCTGGAAGGCATGCTAAGGCACATGAAAAACAAGGAGGTGGTTGGTGACAGCCAGCATGGCTTCACTAAGGGGAAACCCTGCCTGACTGATTTGGTGGCCTTCTACGATGGGGCTACAGAACTGATGGACAGGGGCAGAGCAGTTGACATCATCTGTCTGGATTTGTGCAAAGCATTCGACACTGTCCCACATGACATCCTTGTCTCTAAATTGGAGAGACATCAATTTGATGGGTGGACCACACGGTGGATAAAGAACTGGCTGGATGGCCACACGCAAAGAGTTGTGGTCAATGGCTCGATGTCCGGCTGGAGAGCTGTTACGGGTGGTATCCCTCAGGGATCGGTGTTGGAACCGGTCTTGTTCAACATCTTTGTCGGTGACATGGACAGCGGGATTGAGTGCACCCTCAGCAAGTTTGCCAATGACACCAAGCTGTGTGGTTCAGTTGATACGCTGGAGGGAAGGGATGCCATCCAGAGGGACCTCGACACGCTTGTGAGGTGGGCTGATGCCAACCTGATGAAGTTTAACCATGCCAAGTGCAAGGTCCTACACCTGGGTCGGAGCAATCCCAGGCACAGCTACAGGTTGGGCAGAGAAGAGATTCAGAGCAGCCCTGCAGAGAAGGACTTGGGGGTGTTGGTCAATGAGAAAATGAACCTGAGCCAGCAGTGTGCGCTCGCAGCCCAGAAAGCCAACCGTATCCTGGGCTGCATCAAGAGGAGCGTGACCAGCAGGTCGAAGGAGGTGATCCTGCCCCTCTACTCTGCTCCCGTGAGACCTCACTTGGAGTATTGTGTGCAGTTCTGGTGTCCTCAACAGAAAAAGGACATGGAACTGTTGGAACAAGTCCAGAGGAGGGCCACGAGGATGATCAGGGGACTGGAGCACCTCCCGTATGAAGACAGGCTGAGAAAGTTGGGGCTGTTCAGCCTGGAGAAGAGAAGGCTGCGTGGAGACCTCACAGCAGCCTGCCAGTATCTGAAGGGGGCCTACAAGGATGCTGGGGATGGACTCTTCATCAGGGACTGTAGTGACAGGACAAGGGGTAATGGGTTCAAACTTAAAGAGGGGAAGTTTGATTGGATCTAAGGAAGAAATTCTTTACTGTGAGGGTGGTGAGTCACAGGAATGGGTTTCCCAAGGACGCTGTGAATGCTCCATCCTTGGCGATGTTAAAGGCCAGGTTGGATGAGGCCTTGGGTGGCATGGTTTAGTGTGAGGTGTCCCTGCCCATGGCAGGGGGGTTGGAACTAGATGATCTTAAGGTCCTTTCCAACCCTAACTATTCTATGATTCTATGATATGCTATTTGCCTTGTGGTGAGAACATGACTTAAAAACCATGGTTTTGCTTGTAAACAATCCACCCTTTTTTGTGACGTTTGTTGCTTATTGGTCTCTCTCTGCCTTTTCTAAATTCCAAGGCTTTTGTTTGTTTGGTTGATTGGTTGGGTTGTTTTTGTGATTCAAATCTACCATTGGACTGTAATCAATATCTTGCAGCTATTTCTACATTTTTTGCACAGGTTTTCCTCTTTCTTGAGAATTCTCTCTGCCAAGAAGAATTCTGGGCTTTGTAGCATATTTTGTATCACCATTCTTCCTATCCTGCCCACACAACAGTCTGCTCTGAAACCGTAAGCAACTAGGTAGGAGTAAGAGCAGCCATTTGCCTGCTCTAGTTTCTGCCAGTTTCTGGCATCTGGCTGTACCCACTAGCAGAAAAATGGTTCAAGTCACCTCTCTTTGCCTCCTTTTGCACCTTGATCCTTCTCTATTATGCACTGAGCTTGGAGCCCCAGCTATTCTTTTTTCATGAACTCTCAGCAAGGAAATCCTCTATCTATGTCAGGAGTAAATACTGTAAACGAAGAGAGGATGTTTTAAGTGCTTTTTTTTGCAGATGTCCTCTTTAGTGGCTTTTCACTTTAAAATACGGCAAGTGACAACACTTGAAAATGTACAGTGATGTTTCATACATAGCAGCTCTTTTTCAGGACACAAAGTTCTTCAGCCCCCAACTGGTATTTTACCTTCTACTTTGTCAATAATAAAATAAACCATATTAAGTATGGAACAGCTGAACAATTTATTTTTTTTTTTAATCTGGGAAGTAAAACGTTCAAAATTCACAAAATCATAGCATCCTGAAATAGAGTATGAGTGGGATTTACTTGATATATTTTTTATATTTTTTTTCTCTGACGCAATTTTATTATTTTTCTGATAATAATTAGCAGAATTTTTTCCAATAACTTTACTACAAAAATAAAAATGTGTTCTTTATATCTCAAGAAAAATTAAAAATACTGCTGTATTGGTTCTTAAAAAACCCCAACCAAAAAAAAAAAACCCAAACAAACCAACAAAACCTCCCCTACAAAACAGAATAAGAAAATGAAGTATAAAAGCACAAGATTATAAATATGCATTGTAAAGAATATTTTCAAAGGCTCTTTGAAATCATGTGATACTTGGTGAACAATAATTATCTTCATACTGCTAGTTTCCAGCAATGGAAATTTTCTTTTCCACAGTATTATATTGACTGCCATTGTAGGGTTATACAGACATAAGTGGAGGGACTTTGGCCCATCTGGAGTGATTCAGTCAGAACTCTCTCTCCATGCTTAATGAAAACAATATTTTTTAGTATCACCATTAGTCATAGAAATAAATCGCAATTTTTTAAAAATGTGAATGATGGGGGGACTTTTTCTTTATGCATTTTTTCAAAAGTCGCAGAGCTTTGAGTGAGATCCTGTGCATTTTGTCCAGAAGATATAGTGCAGAATGTCCAGATTATGAAGAATGGCAAAGACCGCTTTCAACATAAGGAACCTGGTAGTAGTGTTATATGCACAGCTACAGGCTTCCTCCTTACAGTCTTCTCAACATAACTTGCATGTCATCACTTCAGGTAGCACAGCGCTTACATCGAGAAAATTCTCCCCTCGCTTCTTGCAGTGAAGATCATACTGGTCTTTGTCTCCTATCTAGAGAAAGCTGAAGTGTTGATATAACAATCAGCAAGTTAGGTTCCAGATCCCTTTATCGTACTAACGTTAAAGATTATTACATTGTTAAAAGGTATTTTCCAACTGTTGCTGAGCCAGCCAGGGGAGAGTGTTAATGCTCACCATAAGAGCATGCTGTGCTTTACTAAGAGCTTGTACAAATGGGGATATGTCCTGGTAAATCTTGTCATGGGAGCAATTATGGGAGTGCAGATGCAAAGCAGAAGGATCATGTGCTGTTTCTGCACAAAGTGAAGGTCAGGAAAAGAGCACACATTCTGCAGATAGTGTGACAGGACGCTGCACAGTGTATCTATGTAAGAAGTTGACTTTGTTTTGTGCAGAGTTTTCTGATTTTGACAATACTTAATGTTCCAGAGTAGAACTGAAACAAAAGCATTTGCTATAACCAAAAACCCCCACATCCTTAAAGCTAATTTAAATACTTTGGTTAAATAATGTGGTAAAATCAGAATGTTTATGTTTTAACTTGTTTTTCCACATGATTTATATTTTCTAGTCTTATTTTATCACACACTCCACCAACTATTTTTAATCAGAAGGAAGATAGAAATAGTCAATTCTGAATAAGCTAAGGTGAAATACTTGGGCAGTATCATAATGATTTTTTTTTTTTCAATTTTCCATTCAGAATAATTTATGTCAAGGGTAATGTATTTCTCTGAAATGTTTTAATGATTTTACATTTCCTAGTACTCACAAGATCTGTGCTGTTAGTGCTACCAAAGATATGATAGATTATCTTGCCAACATTACAACAGGTTTGCTATATTTAACTGATTATTGTTTTGAATTCTATCTTAAATGAATCAGGCAATGTGAATTGCGTAATTTCTCTGGTATCATTATTGCCCAGGTTAATTACTGTCCCAGCTAAGAGTAGAGGTAAGCAGAGAACTGACAACTTTTAAAAACTTACGATTTACAAGTTTGGATGGCAATATTGGCTTGCATTTCTCAGGAGATACCACATTCTCTTCATCTGTAACATACTCAAAATTAATAATAAACATCATTGCTACTCCCTCTTGATTTTTCACTGGAATTATGTGGGTGTTGCAAATGAAGGTAGATCCTGAAAATGGAGAAAAATAAATAAATAAATGAAAGAAAACTTTTTTTTCACTCCAGTAATTCCAGTTACACCAACAGATAGTGAAGAATATTTCTTTAAATTTATTAATTGAACATGACACACACTATAATTTAAACAGGAATATTTTCATAGAAAGAAATACATCTTTTGATAATTTATTAGATTATTAGCTCTTCTAAAAGATTTCTCCTTTAAAATGCCAATTTTACTCTTTGTTTTTTATTCACTAGGAGTATCTAGATAGATAGACACACTTCTGATCTGGAGACATTTAGCACCAAAAGCAGCAATGCAAACACTGTTCCAAACACAACACTAGTGAAGAGAGCAGAACCCCATTCTTCTAAATGTCACACATTCTTCAAGCTTTTCTTCTATTACAACAGGATGAATCATGCATTAAATATTTATGGGTGTAAATATATCACTATCCTTATTTTAACTCTCAACTCTCTTTATTCTCTTTCTGGGGCTGTATAATGTTTAGGTTTTTGTTAAAAGTTATATTTCTTCTCTGATCCCATGGGCTTTTATATTCTCTCACAAAAGACTTCTACACTGTGGTAACACTTTTCAAAAATCTTCAGAAGTATTTGACTTAACTGAAGTACGAATTTAAAGGTACCCTAGTTTTCATATATGTGGAGCATACCCAGCTTACACTGAAATGAACAGAAGGTGTAATTTCTTAACACCTTGTACTCAGGGTGTTCTTGTTCAAATGCCTAATTAGAGATTTAAAAAATTCTTTGTGTTAATTCATCCAGTATAACTCTTCAGAAGTTTAATTTGACAGAGTCATTAGTTTTGATTTAATTCTTTCTATTAACAGACCATAGTGGTTCCAAAAATAATGTGAATGCTGTAAGCAATACCATAATGTGCTAAAAGCTTCATGCAAACACAACTGTGAGATAATGTCTTTCCATGATAACTAGGGACTGGTTTAATGCACATCATCTGCAATTTATGCATTCAAATGCAGTAATCACTGAAACTTGACAGGCTGTGCAATTCGACAAAAACAGATCCTGATCTGGGTTACACAAGAATAATTTCTTTTTTTTTTTCTTATTTTCTTTTTTTTTTTTTTTCCTGTTGAGGAGAGAGATAGTAAAGATTTATATCATTATAACCACGATCAGATTCTGGGTCCTCATATTTAATACAGTACTTGCTATAATGTAGTATATATGCCACTTTGAGCTATGTATAAAATTGACATGCTGGCCTTTCAAGTTTTGCAGCTGTACCTTCAATCCATTTAATAAAACAGTTTAGCTGTGGCACTTGCCACAGTTGCCATGGTTACAAGCTCAATGACTTTAGTAAACAGAAAATAAGCAATTTAAGACTGTTCCATTAGAGCTAAAAATAGAAGCGCTGCAGGCCAAGCATTGCAACATAGACTGCTTAAACAGAGGGTCTGAAAAGAATTTAGAAATAATCTTTGTGGGTTTAGCTAACTTATAAAAATACATTTTGAGTTTAAACAGTCAAAATTATATTTATTGATTTGTTTGGAAGGAAATACTATTTCATGATATAGACTATGTTTTGAAATGCAGATTTATAGGTTGAGGAGATATCCCTCAAACACAAAGGACTGGAAGTGGAGCTAGGCTGAGGCACACCTGGTTTTGAAGAACACTGGACTCCAGCAGATAAAATATTTATTTGTTTTCACAAATGAGGATGACAAGGGCTTCATTAAAAACTTTCCTGCTTGTTTCTCGGCTTTTGAAATGCTTCCCACAGTGCTAAGTAATGACACTATCTCCCGTTTATGTAGAACATTCCACCCTCAAGTATTTACAAACTTCTTTTGTGCTGGAGCTACGGATTCACATCTCTGGGGAAATGCAGAAACTGTTTGTCAGACTACAGCTTAAGAACAAGGCAAAAAGAGCACAGGGTTAAAAATTTAAGCTGGATATAGAAATATTTTGGGAACAAAAAATGGGAAGGATTCATATCTGGTATAATTCAGCAGAGTTCCTTGAAGACAAATTACACCAGAAGGCTAATTAATGAGTCCAGTGTAGTTCATTAACCTGAAGTTTTTCCAAGACATCTAAGCTTTTTAAGAGGCATAGAATATTTACTTTGTGTGAATTACTGGAATTGGAATTCCACAATTAACCAGAATACAATGCCTGTCGTAGTCATTGTTGGTGTTTTTCTTCAGTACAGAAACTGTTATCTGCTATCCATTTATCAGTATCTATCTATCTATCTCTATAGAAATGGCAATAAAGAAACACAAAATACAAAATAACAAGGAAGATCTTAGGCTGACTGAAAAATAAGATTTGGATGCAAAGAAAGAATACTAGCAAATTCAGAAGATAAGCTCAGAGTTGTAGTTGATGGCAATAAAGAAATATTAACAAATAGGTAGTTTATAAACAATCTTGTCTGGTATTTACACCCTGGCATTCCACTGCTTTTCATTGCACACAGCATGTTTTCCCTGTTTTGTCTCTATGCTGAGTATTTCAAGAGTAAGAAATGCTTCTGATGAGCAATGAAAATTGTAATGAAGTTTCTGGAATTTGCATTTCTCATGTAATGGAACAGGGCAATTGCATGATATAAACAGAATAATTATACCTTTATAATTAATAGATTCAATATCCAGGAATATATCTGGATTTTCTAAAGATTGCCATTGAGAAGTAGTATTGAAATATACCTGTTGTGCTTTCTTGTTATCATCACTGGAGATGATAAAGAGAAAAGCTGGATATTTTCTTGTCAGCTTGAATTCCACGGTTATAAGGGATTGTTTTATTTTGTCTCTGCCATTTTAAAGCCTACTATTTCATCTAGTTAAATAAGTGGCAAAACATCCATATGTGAAGGAAAGATTCTGGTCCCCTGAGAGTTGTGCAGTCATTCTATAGCTATGCATTCAACAGTGTGATTTTCACAAGACCAGACAGGCTGGTGTGAAACAAATAACCACCAAAATGCATATATAAGTGTCAATAAATATTTAAGAAATAAAGATTCAAGATATGTTAGTGCTATAGAAGGATATATTGCACCTTTGGCAATTCTGGTGATAAAGCCTATTTAAATATCTGACTGCATAGTGTTTAAAGTTGACTTGCTTCATGAAAGCAGTACAAAGGAGGCACATCAAACCAATCAATCTGGTTCATTCTGGTTCTATCCACCTTTCCAGTGATTTTCTACAGAAGATTTTAGGAAAGATTTTTATCAGGCTGCATCTTCGAGATACAACTTCAGTAATTTATTTGAATTGTAATAGCTTCCTTTATAAGCAATTGGGAGAGGGCAATACAATTAATACAACGGTAGAGGCATTCCAAATTAAGGATCCTCCATTCCCGTATAAAAAATTCTGACAAGAAAACTTTGAGAAATGACACATCCCAAGCAACTATTTTGATTCAGCTTTCCTAGGAATAAAATTTTCACAGGCCATTACATATGCCAAGCTCAAAGGATCTCTGAAAATGAGACAGTGTGGCATTTAGGCAATTGTCCTAATTCTACAGAAGCCCCACGTTTCACACAATAGAGATCCTTGAAAATCCACCGCGGTTCTACAGGATGGCTCTGCAGCCCTGTTGCCCTGAATGAGTCTGACAGTTACTATCTGCATTTCATAATTAAAAGATTCAGACTTCCCTACCTTTGTCCAAATTTAAGGACTGCCTTCACTGGGGCTGAAACTGGTTCCAACATATTTTGGATCCAGTCTTGGCTCCCTGCACCAAAGCACTTATGAATTCTCAGCTACTTTTTGTTACCAGAGCTGCTGTGGACAACTGACTAAGGCTATATAAAGAAAGATGATGAATATGTCCTCTGTGTGCATATATAAATTTCTGGACAGGTTGACTTTATACTAAAGTTTTCTAGGACTATGGCAATTTTTTACTGCTGCAACCTACAAGTAGAACAGTGTAGGTATCTGTACAATCCATAGGCACTTTTGCTTGTGTATTGAGGGTGAGAATGAATAAACAAAAACAAAACAAAAAGAAGAGCCAACAGCTTGCCTACTAGAACAAGACCAAAGACAGTTAAAAATTAGAGGCAGAGGTGCTGTACGTGTTTCCAGGGCCAAGCAGTCCTGTTCTCTGTTTAAATTCAGATCTGAATGAGACACTTCTGCAATATGACAACTTTATGATAATACAGGGACAAGAGAAGTAAGCTGGGTGTTCTTTGCACATTTATTAAATAATCAGCATGTTTATTCTGGAAATAATTACCCTTCACTTCCCTCAATATAATTCACATTTTTTCATCAAAATGAATGCTCAAAATCCCTTCTCTCTGAGGCATAGCCTTAGAACATATTAACCACAAACACAGAGTTTATGCCTTACATTATAAATTAAAATCTTTAATTATTAATTATATTAGAAATGCAACTAAATACATTTTATATTAAATTGTGTACTAAGCTTAGTATTCTATCAGCATTTTACTGAAAAGGAGCACAGAAAAGTCTGCATAGTTCATATTTTTTTAGTAATGCGAAATATGTATTGTTTTCATAGATTAATTTTTGGTTAGTTACTCTGACATTATTACAGTCTGATCAGTTATACTAAATAGAAACTTAACATTTCTCTGTTAAGAAAGAGTTGACTTCTATAAATACAAAGAGCATCATGTAATAAAATATAACCAACAGCATTTTTTTACTATCTTGTATCATATTTACAGCTTTATTTGTCCTTTCATCACACCACGGGTCAAGGGGATTTCCGAATGTTAATAAGAAGTTCTTTGGGGAAAGCAAAGAGAGAGAATCTGAGGGAGAATGAAACTTTGCCCATTCTTCATGGAGTCTTTGTGTTTGGGATGAAAAGCGAAGGCATGGCTTTCTACTAACTCCTTAGCCCCCCGAATTCAATATTTTTCCCTATTGGACAAAAAAGGCATCTCTCTGTACTACTTCCAGACTGGGGCAGGTCTCAGAAAGTTGGTTACTCTGTTTATTCAGGTCCACGGCAATTCTTGTCCAGGAGGAAAGTAAAGGGAATTTAATGAAATTCAATGTATGCTCTGGTCTTGGGAAAAGAAAGACTGTCCTGCTTGTCAGACATTCAGGAAGGCTGAGGCTGTGGGTTTTGTTCATCATGTTTAGTATGGCAAATACAAGTAGTAACAAGGCCTTTATGAGTATATGAAATGCTGATAACTCAAATCTTGTTTCCTGGTCAAATTGCTGTTTATAATCTTTTTTGTTACCAAATGCTGGTAGATAAAGGACATGGACATGCTCCTCATATGGACCTATGTAGTAGTATCACAGGGACTGTGTGGTAGATGAATTAGGTAGAAAGCAAGATGGGAAGTGGGATACAAAACCTTGTGAAATAAGGCTCTGTCTGGCACACTGCTGATAAGACTTTTGTGTTCTTGATATGCCCTAAAGAAAAGCAGAATACCCTTACTTGAAGCAGCTTCATGTGTGATCTTCTGAAATTGTGACCTTATTCCCTGTTGCTCCAAATCTACTTTCAGCCAAACTTTAAGAAAAGAAATGGAAGCAAGCCAAAACTTTTTGTCTATGTGTTGTCAAGATTCTGGTAACAAATGGGTTAAAAACTCGTTTTAGCAAGCAAGTGCTCTCATCAAGCTGTGAATGGTGCAGAAGAATGACACCTGAAAACAACTAGTTGTAATTTACTAATGAGACCAGTAAAAGCACAGCACCTTGTACCCTTGAAGGGTTATAAACAAAGAAAAGGAAATTAGAAGAAAAGCAGTAACTAGTGAATATTTGCTCTGCCTTGTGGATTTCTGTGACCTACCACTGAAGAAGGTCATTTTATGCTTAAAACACAGAAGCCTATTTACCTCTGGTTTGAGGTCCACTGTAAGAAAATAGGGTACTTAGTTGAGCTTTTGTTGACATTTAGGGACAGTTGCACTGGGGATGTGTATTGAATATTCGAGCGAAAGCCAGTTTGTCAAATATTGAGGGATGATATGTATCATGACGTGGGGATTCAACATGACCAATCAAGGGCTGAAAATCTATTCCTTTGTGTTTCTATTCAAGCTCAAGCCAGGAGCAATGCAGCATGTCACAAGGAATCTGGTTTACAGTGGACTTACTGGAGAGGTTTGCTTTCTTTCTCAAATCATACTAAGAACTCTATCCCTGTAGTGTTAGGTTGAGAATAGTCATGCAAAACTCCTGCAGAATTTCACATGATGTTGAAGGGCTCCAAATGCATTTGCAAGACCATTTCTGTATCAATTAGAACTATTCACTAACAGATTTTCATAACTTAGCTTGCCTGTTTATATAATAAAAATGTGCTGAAGAGTGACTGAATCTGCCCTTAGAAAATTTTCCAGCCCTTAGTGATGTAGAATCAGATCATTGGTGACAGATACCATCTAGCTACTTGCTCAATTCAGTAACAACCCTATGAAAGAAATATCAGACAAATATTTTTGTCTGGTTTTATCTGTAGCTCTTTGTATCTTTGCACTTGATGTCATTTATTCAGATTTGTGGGGACATCTGACCTGTAAAGACCCTATTCTCTTGTGAGACCTCACTTGGAGTATTGTGTACAATTCTGGTGTCCTCAACATAAAAAGGACATGGAACTGTTGGAACAAGTCCAGAGGAGGGCCATGAGGATGATCAGGGGACTGGAGCACCTCCCGTATGGAGATAGGCTGAGAAAGTTGGGGCTGTTCAGCCTGGAGAAGAGAAGGCTGCGTGGAGACCTCATAGCAGCCTGCCAGTATCTGAAGGGGGCCTACAAGGATGCTGGGGATGGACTCTTCATCAGGGACTGCAGTGATAGGACAAGGGGTAATGGGTTCAAACTTAAAGAGGGGAAGTTTAGATTGGATATAAGGAAGAAGTTCTTTACTGTAAGGGTGGTGATGCATTGGAATGGGTTGCTCAAGGAAGTTGTGAATGCTCCATGCCTGGTGATGTTAAAGGCCAGGTTGGATGAGGCCTTGGGTGGCATGTTTTAGTGTGGGGTGTCCCTGCCCATGGCAGGGGGGTTGGAACTAGATGATTGTCGTGGTTTAAGCCCAGGCCGTAAATTAGAACCACGCAGTCTACTTCCCCCCTGCATGAAGGGAAGTGCTTTCTGCTGACTGAGGAAGGCAAAAATATCAAGTGTGGGTCTTGGGCCAGGGAGGAGGAGAAGCCGGGAGGGTAAAAGAATGTCTCCTTCATAGGTTGACCACCCAGGAAGGAGAAAAAAGATGTATAGTTGCTAAGCATTTGTATTATATACTTCCCAAAGTATAAAGGTGGTGACCACACTGGGAACATAAGCCAGATCAGTTTCATGATCAATTTTTCTATTGTATTACAAGTCATTACCATAAAATACAATGAGACAATAACCTTAGCCCAAGCCCCACACTTGAAAAATACTAACACAGCAAATACCGGCTCTAAGTAAGCTACGGCATATTGAGACTGTGAGATCAAAAACAACAACTTTGAGAGCCCATAAATCAGCATTGTGACGAGTGACTATTAATCCAAAACACTAAATGATTATCACAAATACGATTAGACACACATCTGTCGTTATCTCAACCCTTCGTGCTCCACGTTGGGCGCCAAAAAGAACTGTCGTGGTTTAAGCCCAGGCAGTAAATCAGAACCACGCAGTCTACTTCCCCCCCCACCCCCCCAGAGGGATGGGGAAGAGAATCGAAAGAATGTAACTCCCACGGGCTGAGATAAAAACAGTCCAGTAACTAAGGTATAACACAAATCACTACTGCTACCACCAATAATAATAATGATAAGAGAAATAACAAGGGAAGAGAATACGATACCGCCCACCGGAAAAGAGAGCCCGACTGAAAAGAGGACGTGCCCTTCCGGGTAGCTCCCAGTTACATCCCCCGGCATGACATGCTGTGGTATGGAATACCTCTTTGGCTAGTTTGGGTCAGGTGTCCTGTCCCTGCTTCCTCCCACCTTCTCCTCCTCCCTGGCAGAGCATGAGACTCATAAAGTCCTTGGTCAGTCTAAACATCGGTGTTATCAGCTCTGTTCCCAGGCCGAAAGTCAAAAACACAGTGCTGCAACAGCTACTAAGAAGGAGAAAAACTGACTGCTACTGCTGAACCCAGGACAATGATCTTAAGGTCCTTTCCAACCCTAACTATTCTATAATTCTATGATTCTATCCAAGTTTTGTCAGAACTTTGGCTCTAAAGGAAAGGATTATCCTTGGATGTTCCTTTCCTCCCCATTCTCCATTTGTTATGTAGCTGCACACGTGGGCAGGTTGACTTCATACTAGAGTTCTTTTCCTCATCTCTAAGCATTGTAAGTTAATACCTTACAATACTTACATCAGTCTTATAAATCATATCTTACTATCAGCAACAATTTTAGTGGCAGAATGGATATCTATTTGAAATGGAGGGTGGAGTGAAATATCAAAGGGAGCAGGTCCCATTAATCGCTGTAAGCTCCCTAATAAATATCAGCCAAATATATTCTTGTCTCTACCCATCCCCCTTAAAGACGGCTATTCAATTGAAAAAGGACATAATACATTTCAACCTGCCATCTATTTTTAAGTTGTTCTCTGCAACGAGTCTTTTAAAAGAGATAGTATACTGATACATGTCATACTGATACATACACAACATACTGATGTTCAGTGTATTTAATGGGAAGCTTGTGAATTTCCCATTCTTGCCACACAAGGTAGCTCATTTTCAGTCAGATGGAACTGGAAAATGGTGACATAAAGACACAGCTCAGAAGACATAGGTAAAAGATAAAAAGAATTACACAATGTTCTGTGTGGATACTAGACATGTTTTAAGAATGTGTGACTTATCTACTAATCCAATTGTGAAACTAGGATCAAAAGTTTCTAGAAGTGATTTTTCTACATTGCACAAGTTATTCCTGTGATCCTGTGAGTCAAAATTAATATTTTGAAATGTTCATTTCACTGAAAATATATATACAAATAATTTTCATGATTAGCAGTGAATAGAAAATTCATTGTTTGTTCAGCTGCAGGATATACTTGAGCTAAGGACATATTAAAATAAGAGCTTTTTGTTAAGTACTAAAATGCAGATATATTTGACTAGTTTATGTCTGTTAACAAAAGAGAAATCAGAATGTAATGCCATAAACCATGGGACATCTCAATATTTGACAGCAGACAATAAAAAATTACTGATGTCTAATGTCGTTGTCCAATGTCATTGGACAATGATCAGTACCACCTGAGAAAGATCAGTTATGAAATATCAGATGCTTCTCTGAAGTTGAAGAGGTAAGTCAAAACAAATGATATAACTTAGCCCAAGTAATAATAATGCAGCATGGTGAAAATGGGTTTGTTATGTTTTCAGTTTTATCAACAGACCTTTACATATAAGTTTAAGTAATTTTAATTTATTTTTCAGTCTGTGTCAAGACAGAGAATTTTTAATTAAGAAAGGTCATAGCAGTAGGGATTACATTAATTCAGTGGAATTACATGTAATTAGCATAGTTTTGAAAACAACTAGATTTCATTGTGAAAATGCTTTGACTTTTTTCATTCACGTTTTCATTAAGCTTATTTATAGTGTAGCACTCAACAAATAACAGATGAGTAGCTCAAGGTGAGAAACAATGGTAAGAAACATTCTTGCACATTTTTTTAACAGAAAAGTAAAGTACAGAGCTTTGGTGTCTGTTTACAAAAAGTATGTCACGATTTTAGTTAAAGTTAATTATACCTTAAAGATAAATCTTTAAAAAAACAACTAGCTGACAAGTAATGGTTCTACTTACTTATATTTCAGCTAGTTGGCTAAGAGTTAGCATGCATTTAACTGTATGTGCTAAAATTGAAGGTGCCTTTTTTCTTTATTTTTTCCTCTTTCTTTCTAGCTTTTTTTTTTCTTTCCCCTTCTCTGTCCCCCCCACCCCCCCCAACCCCCCCCCCCGGCTATTATTTTCTAAACCCTCATTAGAAGCTATGCACCTCTGGGCATTCAACTGAGAAGTGTCTTATTATGTTCATGAGAAGAAGGATCTCAGGTTTGTTGAAGATTGTCCATCTTGCAGAAAAAGTGCAGATTAAGATGGTTTTGTGAAAGTAACCTCAATTGTTTCTCCAAATTAAACTGCATAAACTATTGTAAGAACCAACTAAATAACTTTACAAAGCAGAATGAAAGGGGAAAAAAAAAGTAAAAAAAAAAAAAAAAAGCCAGAACTCCATTTCAGTAATTTGTTTCATTTGTCCAAAGTATTAGTCCAGTATATACTATGAAGGAAAAGAACGATCCAGATTCTGTTCTCACCCAAACTGTGTCATTTTAAGTAGAGTAAGTTCTTCTGGTGATAAAGTTTTTAACAGATATCAAAAAGAAGGAGGCATTAAATAGCCATACAGTATGAAGGGTGCTATAGAAAAATGGATCAGCAGCAAGTCCCCTGAGGCAAAAGAGAAATGCTGTCATTGCTGCAAACTTTCACAAGTGTAATGTGCATCCTGCTCCATTGGCCAAGTGGAAAGAGTACCATTTTCTAAATATCGATTCCTTTCTCATGGAAATCACGTCCTTGAAACTCATAGAAACATACTCTTCCTGATGGCTTATAAAAGAATTGATCATGAGCAGTTAGAAATACACAAAATCCAAACTTGTAGAAAAAAAAATTAAGTAATCATATACAATGTGAGATGCAAAGTCATAATGTGTGCATTATAGTACTTAATTATAATCTAGCAAAAAAGTGTACATGAAGGGAGAGAACAGAGAGAAAATGAGAGAGTCTGCCTGTATGCAATTGCTGTTGTGAGGTCTTGTTAACAAAAATGGTGATCTGAAGCCCTCCTCAGTCAGAAAGCCAATCTGGGAAGCCGATGGGACTAGTCAAGCTACCAGGATCATAAAACAAGTGAATGAAACCTCGCAGGACAAACAAAGTAGTTAAAAGAGACATGGTATTCTGGAGTTCTTGCAAACACAAAATTGTGGGATTTTGGATGCATATGAACAAATGTGGTGGGAGGTCTATGTGCTGGAGTTTTGTGAAACTCACTGGTAAAAGACAAAATTTTTATAAAAAAAAAAAGTTTTTGAATGAAAAGTTTCCATGCCCAACATGATGTATTTTTAATTTAAGATATCATTAGAATTGATAAATATGAATAACTTCCTGGACTAGAAGTTCATGACTGCCCTAGGAGTGATTTTCATGACTGCCCTAGGAGTGATTTTCATGACTGCCCTTGGGGTGATTTTCGTGACCTAATTGCAGTCAGTGTAGAAAAGCAAAGCACATTCCCCAGCAGTAAAATGGTGATTCTTCTAAATGGATAAATTTCTATGGTTGAGAAAAATGGAAGAGGAAATAATTGGGAGGAGAAATCAGGCAAATATATGAATGAAAAATCTGAATTCTTGAAATGTTGGCTAATAAAAAAAGTAATGATTCAATGATGCTGGAAATCTTAGCTGCAAGTCCATCTGCACTGAATGAAAAGTTAAGGTAACAAATAGGAATTAACAGGCCTATAGTGAATGGAGAAAGGAGAAAGTAAATACACATCTGTGGAAACTGACAGATATGAAATACAGGAAGTTAACAGAAGAATGTGACAACACCAGGGCAAGACCCAGGACAGCAAGTAGGTATGTAACTACATTAAGCAAAAAATAATTCCAATGATAGTAAGAGTCCATAAAAATCCCAATAACAAAAGTTCTAGTAAAATTGTTAATAAGCATATGATAATGATTATGCAACAATCAGACAGATCTTTAAAGAAATGTTTCTAAAATGTGGTAAGTCTTTGCTAGATCTAAAAGATCAGATAACTTAGAAAAATTGTAATCAAAGGTCTCAGCCTACAACTCAGCAGTCTACAGCTCTGATGTAACCTCTTAACAAATCTTGCTGGGCAAAGTCCCAGAAGGTTGGAACAAAGCTAATATTGTGCAAGCATTCATAAAAGGGATAATAGTGGTTGAAATGACTGTATGACAGTGAGTCTGATATCAGTTCTAAGCAAAAGGATGAAACTTATAATGTTAGATTAATTTAATAAAGAATACCTGACAGGAATATAATTAATGTCACTCAGTAGACATTATTAATGGAAAAGAAATCTGATTTGATTATTCTTTGTATAAAACCCAACCAAGTAGTCATTAAGACACATGGTTTTGCAAGGTATTATACTGATTGTTATACAATATTCTAATAAAGTAATACCACTGTATTTATGAAAAGCTCATTACACAGTTTACAAGCCAAGAGCTTCCAAAATGTCATTAATGGAGCACCACAATTCAATGCCAGTTGCTAGTGAAAGTCCGCAGAAATGACCAGAATAGCATTAATTTGTTTTGAAAAGGTCTGGAGAAAATATAAAATAACTTCTACATATGGATGCTTCAAAAGCTTGTGAATGGCTAATGACATGGTAATGAGTCAAAATAGAAGAATTTGGATTCTTCTGTAAGTGGGACACTAAATGAAAAAAAAAAAGCATTCTGAAATGGTAAATTTTATCATATAGTTATAGAATCAGGACACATAGGCCGAAACTAAAAAAATGGTAGCTATATCCTGGAATACTGTCTTTGTCTCACAAAATCATTATCACAAAAGAAATAATAGGGTAATCTGTGAGAATGGCAAGCAAAGCCTAGGTAGAAGAAGAAGTCAACATTTCCCTATGTACATATAGCACTGCGAAAACTAAAACTGGATTACTGCATGCATTTTCTGGCATCTGAATTCTTAAAGGACATGGAAAAATTGGAGAGGGCATAAAAAAAGAGCAAAGGAATAGCATTTTTCATAAAATTCCTTTGGTGTGAATCTGAAAGATGTCAGTCTTTGTTATGTAGTGAAAAGTAGTTTGAGAAGTTACTTGCACGGCAATCAGTAACTTCATGGAAAGTGCTGAATACTAAAGAGCTGTTGAGTCTAGGTAGAAAAAACGTAAATGTCTAGAAGCTGAAAGCAGATAATTCAAGCTGTATACTCTGGAATGAACCATCAGAGGAAGCAGTAGTTCTCCCTTTCTTTATGTTTTTAGATCAAGACTGGAAGAAACAGACAAGTTCTTCTAATCAACAAAACCTATGTATAATTCATCTTCATAAAATTCTAATGTTTCTTCTGTATACCTCATTTCAATTGAAAGAGGAGTTCAGTGCTTCCTGGCCCAACTTTGCTGCGAATACACAGTGCTCCATAAATCAAGATGGTGCCAGCTTCCTGTGTTTGGGAATAAAATTTCATGTGCTACGCTTAGTCAGTAGGTAAAATTTCAAACAGCTCTTTCATGATCTAGTCAGATTTCTATGTCCTGACCTTAGTAAGAAGTGGGATCAACATGTGGCAGCACGCTTTGGCCAATCTTTGGGTTATGGTGTCGTAGCAGTGAATTAAATTCACAAGATGTGACTCCTAACCTCTTTCTTTGATGGACATAGTATCAGATGGCTGTGGGATGCAGATGCCTGTTTTTCACTCAGGTGCATCAGAACTGTAAACTCAGTACTCTCCAGGGCAATGTGTGTGGAGTTGTTGTGCCTCTGTTCTTCTCATTCTCTCCTCATCAGGAAAGGGCAGCGGTTCCCAACTCTGACCCTCCCAGTAATGATTGCTAGAGGATGCATTTGGCTGTCTGGGCTGCATTTGCTGCTCAAATAGTTGTTTCCTGTCTCCATTAGGGGAAAGGCACAGGCCAGATGGTGACAAAGGGTGAAAGCACTGCCAATGCAAAATCATTAACTACATCTCCCCTCAAATAATACATTTATTTGTCAGAATGAAATCTCCCTTGTGAGTTAAAACTTTACCTCATAATAATTCTTTTTAGCTACCAACAAGTTCACCAGGTTAAATAAGAGCATAATTGTTACCGGACATGGCAGTGGAATTTATTCTTTATTTTTGAAAGTAAATCCAGCTTGACATTCCCTTAACCTTCACAGAAAGCCCATGTTCTTAGGTTGGAATCATGCCCTTAGTACTCATACTTGATGGCTTCACATGATGTCCTGACTGCCCATATGTATGTCCATCTGTCAGGCTGGCATGGTGCCCTCCCACAAGTTGCTGGACTCTTGCCCTAGGGCATGGCTGAGGACTGAATGCTTACTTAATACTTCATGTGACTTCTTGTCTGTGGGGATGTATGCGTGTGTGTTCTGTAACCGCCCTTTTTATAATGGATGGGATGGAAAATATTTGCCTGATTAGCTTCAGGCAAAATAGTCTAAGCGCAGTCAAGAACATCTTTAGTGTGTGGTTTTTTTTTTTTTTTTTTTTTTTTTTTTTTTTTTTTTTTTTTTTTTCCTAGAAAAACGGTAATTCCATGGAGTGAGTTGGATTTTCTAAGCTGAATATCTAAATCTAAAGAGTTTAATAGCAAAACATTGCTTTTTGTTAGGATGAAGTGAAAATTCAAAAAAAAAAAAAAAGGGGTGAATGATGAATAATATTAATGAGAGAGATCATTGGCAACCCCAGAATTAAGTTTTCTTGTGCTAAACACTAAATGGAAGAGGGTTGGAAATGCATCCTTCCTAGAGGGATGGATTTTTGGTAGTCTTCACGTAGTGTTTCAGCTGCCTTACCATGATTTTATTTTTCCAGCTTGTTTCTTCAAGTTGAACACAATTGTTGACTAAATAGCTAAATAAAATTGTGCTTATCAACTGCTTCTGTGTGGCATCTAGTTCAGAATACACATCCAAGCTTAATCCACTTCATCAAAATGGGTGAGTCCAAAGTCCTGTCACTACAGAACCTACAGCTAGTGACTCAGGCTCTCCCACATGAGATGCTCTGCTGGCTGCTTTTCCTTCCTATCACTTATGCATGCTTCCTCAGAGCCCCTATTAGGCTGTAGATCTCTTACCATCTCTTGGCAAACATTACTGTATCGTATACAGACACACTCTTGGCTTCTGATTTACTCCTTGGGGACAACACAGGAAAGTAAGAAACACAGATGTAGTAGAGGAATTTTTACCACAAAATCACTTCAAAAATGAATGCTTTGCAAATGGATAAAATTGTTCCCAAAATATGTTTTCTAATGTTTTCTGGAAGATGAAAATTTGGTTGCTGTCTAAAGAAAGACTTCTCTGGCTCACAGGCTCCTCTGGGAGGCTCTGGCACATTCACCCCCCCGTGAACATTTTTGTAAAAAACCTAGTGAATGGAAATCTGAGTTTAAGGCCTTTTATTTTCCATCTTGGCTTTCAATTTTCTGTAATAGCCTATCAGCTTTCCCTGAACATCTGTTTCTAATGTATTACAGTAACATGTTTGAGACATAAGCTGCTTCAGGCATGGATACAAAATGGAATTTATAATAAAAAAATAATATAGTGTTCACATCCACAGTCCACTCTGTCAAAATGTGTCTTCCATATGCCGATACTTAAGACAACTTTCATAATTTATTTAGTTATCTATATGGGAAATAAAGTCTGCTTATAATTTTGCTCATTTGTATGGGCTGAATTGCAATGAAATCCTGGCTAATAATCAAGAATAGAAAGGGCTGATGCTAAGTCATCATGTATTCGGTCTTGAAAATATCTTTTAGCAGAACCCTGTCAAATATAAGTCAAAAAGTATTTTGCTCATATAATCTATTTGCTGAATTCAGTCCTTCTTGATTTTGAAGTTTAATAACTTGAGGCATTTGTTATCTTTCAACTTGCTAAACTGATGACCCTCAGCAAGTGAGTAACATATATCTTACTAGTATGGTAGAACCATAAAATGGGTTGGGTTGTAAGTGATCTTAAAAATCATCTAGTTTCAACTCCCCTGCCATGGGTAGGGACACCTTCCACTAGATCAGGTTCCTCAAAGCCCCATCCAATCTGGCCTTGGACACTTCCAGGGAGCAGGCATTCACGACTTCTCTGGGCAACCTGTTCCAGTGTCTCAAACCCTCTCTTCCTGATGTCTAATTTAAATCTAGACTCTTCAAGTTTAAAGGCATTACCCCTTGTCATATCACTACATGCCCTTGTAAAAAAGCTCTCTCCAGCTTGCTTGTATCCCCTTTTAGGTAATGGAAGGCTGCTATCAGGTCTCCTTGGAGCTTCTTCTTCTCCAGGCTGAACAACCCCAACTGTCTCATACTATCTTCATAGGGGAGGTGCTCCAGCCCTCTGATCATCAGTGGTCAAAATAGTCTGACACCTTTTAATGTAAAACTACTGTATACAGCTGAATTGTTCAGTTTGAATTTTTATATTGATGATTTTCTTCCAAAACTGCAACTTTATAGGAATTTTGCAACTTCAGGTCTTATGAGTTATCTTCTTTTACAGGTTACAGATTCATCTTAGGGAAACTGGTCCTAAAGGCAACAGTTAAATGCCCTATATGGTTTCCTGAATAATTCATTCATGATATGCAGGACTGAGTAGTTGAAAAAAATGAAGAATAGTAAAATAAGAATGGGAAACATGAATGGAGAAAATTACATTCAAAACTGTAGCTTCATCATAATGTTAAAGTTTGCTACATGGGAAAATGAATGATCAGACCTAAACCTCCATTTTTATTTTCCTAAATGTCTGGGATGATATTATTTTTGCGAAAGACTTATGATTCTTACAGATCTTATGTGCTGATTGAGTCACCTTTACTTCAGGAAATTAAATGTGTAAATGTAATTCTATTTATGTAATTTTTGACAATATCACAAATTTTAAAAGCCTATTTAAAGATAATAATTTTTAATATATACAATATGCACTTTTATGTAGAGTGCAATCACTACAGTCCACTGAAATCTCATCATTTTCTAATTGCAGTGGATAAATCTGTGGTAATCTCCTTTGCAAGTATGGCATAGAGCATGTTATAAATACCACAAGAAGGGCAAAATTTACTGTGCGGTAAAGGTCAAAATGATAAAACCTATAAAGAGTATAATGAAGCCCATTGGCTGGGATTCAACTAGACAATTAAGCAGATGATAATTTTTAGCTTGTGAGAAGTCCCACTGACTGAAGTGTCGCGCTAAATATTGTCAGTAATGTGCAATTTGTGTATTACTTTATACTGCTTAGACATTACAGTTAAAATCTTATTCTTTGTGGAGATCTGAAATGACAGTAGAACTCACATATTTAGTAAGCCTCTTGTGCATAAGAGAAATTAACTAAAACTTGAAAAATATATTTAGGAAAAAAATCCATTTGTACAAACATGTAATTTCACATCAAGTCTGAACTCCTGCCTTGGCTTTTTTCTACTTTTTAAAATCTTCTTGTTAGGAGTTTTCTCCTTTTATTTCACTTCTGCTTACATCAGGCATTGATTCTGAGAGAGGAAGAGAAAGGTAGCTGCAGCCCTCTAATTTTTGTTGAAGCACCACAGCCCTGTGAAGCACACTTCATGAGTGAGCATCATGACTGTCTCACCCTGAACATCGTTGTGTCTTGTTGATCAGCAGAATATCTGTATTCCATCATACAGCTCTATGTGCTTACGCTGATCACTTTGCTTATGTTTACAGAAGATTCCATATATCCCTATAAATTTGGGCATAAGGAAACCATAGTGCTCTTTTAACTCAGAAGCAAATCAAGCTTTGTGCCCCTGGGCAAAGAGACATCAAATGAACTCTACTTCTATCCATGAGGCAGAAAATTTAGTTCAGTTTGAGGTCTTTTGAAATTAATTTCAGTATCCAAAGGATGAGCTTTATCTTTCTTCACAAACACAGATCTTGAATAAGTTCCTCTTGATCTGTGCAAATGTGAGAGAGGATTTCATATGCATGCTGTGTGTTTTTGAAATCAATTTCACAATTGCTTTGTATCTCAATTTTGAGACTCCAAATTGCGCTAATGACTGATTGAAAAACTGTTACAGAAATGCTTTCCTGTGAGAGTTTTGATTAATTTAGATTTTTTTTAAAGTTATCTGGGAGAAATTTTGACTTTTTCTTGGAAAACGAACCAAATGAAATAAGAAGTATAAAGTTTTTTGTGAAAGCTTTATCTTTCAAATGGGAAGTACCAAACTGCTACAGCACCGGTTGTAAGCTGTAGTTCACTTATAGTATACCCTCCTTGTTTTGCTGGCTTCTTTGGACATCCTATGTCTCCCATGATATCTTATAAATGAGTAATTTTTAGAATAGGCAAATTACTGTAGAAATGTTACAGAGAAAACCCAAACCAACTAAACTTCGAATAGAAAACTAAAATAATCCCATCTACATTGATTCAATGTAGATCTAAAAATTTGCTTTAATTTCTTCTGAATTAGAAAATATTGGGTTGTAATTTCTTTATTAACAAATTTTATCATTAATCTTCTCCTCTCCAAAAAGCTCTAAATCAGATTATTTTAGCTATAATACATTTTGGAGTTACACTGTGCTTTGGGGCTTCCATCAGGTTTTTTAACTTTGCATACCTGAGACTAGCTGCAGATACTGTTTCTAATATACTGCACCTGTGCTGTGGAGTTTTAAATAACGTGTCCGAACTCACATCCCTCAATTAAGGAAACAGGGTTTTTTGGGGGTGAAAATTCTCTCACTGCACTTTTATTCTCAGGCTGTTCCCTTTGCTTAGGCAACTCTGAATCAGAAAGACTCAACAGCAGTATGACTCTGGAATCACTATATATACCCCTTGGAAGGAACAACTTATTTTCACTTCAAAGAATGCACTTTGTCCACATACTTTTGAAGTTGTGCAATATTACTCTTCCTGTGTTTAGGTTTGTTGTGTGTTCTGGCTAATCTTGTGCTATTACTGCAATGGACTTCTGAAACTCTTTCTCAACTCTGTGGTTCCATTTGACATCTGAGAAAACCAGAAAGGCTAACCATACTAAACCATAACTGGTAAGGGAACTAAGAGATGGATGGAAGCAGAAATTATTCTGACATGAAAAAAAAAGAGTAGGAACACTACTTGTCCTGAAAGCCAGCAGTTTTCAGGCTCAAAGGGAAGTCTAGCAAGCATTCCAGATTGAGATGTCTGTAAAAGTCAGTGGCAAAGAAAAGAAATTCCTCTTTCTTCCCTGATGAAGCCTATTGCCTAAAACAAGGTAAGCATTAATTAGGATTAAAGTATGTCTGGAAAAAAGAAGTCAGTACAGATCCAGCTAGGAATATATTCTAACACATCCATGAGACATGTTAGCATGCCCAACTCTCAATTCCTATGCTTTGCTGAAATTTTCTATTGCAAATTAGTGTTAGTTAGTGAAGCATTTTGTAGCTTTTTTTTTTTCCTCCCCTTCTTTATACTCCTCTATTAGATAAGTACTTGAGGGGCGGTGCAATAGACCATAGCAATGCCTTCATAGAATCATAGAATCATAGAATAGTTAGGGTTGGAAAGGACCTTAAGATCATCTAGTTCCAACCCCCCTGCCATGGGCAGGAACACCCCACACTAAACAATGTCACCCAAGGCCTCATCCAACCTGGCCTTGAACACCGCCAAGGATGGAGCACTCACAACCTCCATGGGCAATCCATTCCAGTGCCTCACCACCCTCACAGTAAAGAATTTCTTCCTTATATCCAATCTAAACTTCCCCTGTTTAAGTTTGAACCTGTTACCCCTTCTTCTGTCACTACAGTCCCTGATGAACAGTCCAGCCCCAGCATCCTTATAGGCCCCCTTCAGATACTGGAAGGCTGCTATGAGGTCTCCACGCAGCCTTCTCTTCTCCAGGCTGAACAGCCCCAACTTTCTCAGCCTGTCTTCATACGGGAGGTGCTCCAGCCCCCTGATCATCCTCGTGGCCCTCCTCTGGACTTGTTCCAACAGTTCCATGTCCTTTTTATGTTGAGGACACCAGAACTGCACACAATACTCCAAGTGAGGTCTCACGAGAGCAGAGTAGAGGGGCAGGATCACCTCCTTCGACCTGCTGGTCACGCTCCTCTTGATGCAGCCCAGGATACGGTTGGCTTTCTGGGCTCCGAGCGCACACTGCTGGCTCAGGTTCATTTTCTCATCGACCAACACCCCCAAGTCCTTCTCTGCAGGGCTGCTCTGAATCTCTTCTCTGCCCAACCTGTAGCTGTGCCTGGGATTGCTCCGACCCAGGTGTAGGACCTTGCACTTGGCATGGTTAAACTTCATATGTTGGCATCAGCCCACCTCACAAGTGTGTCGAGGTCCCTCTGGATGGCATCCCTTCCCTCCAGCGTATCAACCGAACCACACAGCTTGGTGTCATCAGCAAACTTGCTGAGTTTGCCTCAATCCCGTTGTCCATGTCACCGACAAAGATGTTGAACAAGACCAGTCCCAACACCGATCCCTGAGGGACATCACTTGTTACCGGTTTCCAGCTGGACATCGAGCCATTGACCACAACTCTTTGCATGCTGCCATCCAGCCAGTTCTTTATCCACCGTGTGGTCCACCCATCAAATTGATGTCTCTCCAATTTAGAGACAAGGATGTCATGTGGGACAGTGTCCAACGCTTTGCACAAATCCAGGTAGATGACGTCAACTGCTCTGCTCCTGTCCATCAGTTCTGTAGCCCCATCATAGAAGGCCAAGCTCCATCATAGAAGGCCGTGGTTATTCCTCCCTAAAGTATCTGGAAAGGATATTACTTGCCCATGAGTCTTCCTTTAAGATGTTAGAAAGCCTGTAGTAAAATCCTTACCTAGGCACTTGCTGGCATTCACTTGTTAAATTGTATTTTAAAATAGTATTTTCCTTGTTTAATGTCACATTATTAATCATCAGCACACTAGAACTATGCTATATAGTTGTTCTGTTCTAATGGTTTATAGTAGAGCTCCTTAATTGTCTGTCAGGAGACACTATTAGATAGAGAGGAATTCTTCTCTGAACCATAACAGCAGAAACCATAAGTGAAATTCCTGTCTGTACAGATACCTAGCATGAGAGGTCTGTGCTTGGAACAGCTAGAAAAGGATGAATTTAATACACACAGAAGGCAAAATGAAGGTAAATCTCTAACATTGAAACTATAATAATTGTGTGGATGGACCCTTAGACACTATTACAAAAGCCTAGTGAAGTCCCATCTGAATGGGTCTGCTTCTCCCACTTCAGAGTTATCACACCAGGTAGTGATGCACTTCAAAAGAATATGAAGGTCACTTTAGCAACCGGGTTATTTTTTGTAGTAAGGGCCATGTTTAAAAGAGCATCCATAAGCTGCCTAGATTTTCGAGGTGAAAACTAAGTCTTACTCAAGTCATTCAAACCAACCTTTTTTATTTCTCTGTGAGACATTTATAAAGTCTTGTAAGACTCAGGAATTATATACAAAATGTAAGCCACTGCAGGGAAAAATGTCTTTAACTAAATCATGTCATAATGTTCAGTAAAGTATCCTTAGCAGAGCACACATTCCTGTTTCAGGAAGTGCAGTGCGGTAGGTTGAGCAATTAGCACTTTACAAAGACTGCTCATCAAGAAAAGGGACGAAAACTGCTACTTAAGCCCTGGCAGAAAAAAAGATGCTTTCCTTGTCATTAATGCTAGTGATCTGTCCATTTTTCCTCTGCCCACTAACCTTTGCAGTAATGATCTGAAACATCAAGATTTTGCTTGTTTAGGGGACTTGAAGCTATAGTTGATTGGCTGAGTCTTCAGTGATTCAACTATTTGATAAAATCAAATTTCCAGATTTTGCCATCATATGAAAGATTTTAGTTGGTGACATTGATGATAGCGTACAAAGCTCAGTTCATGTTACTCTCTAAGTTTTGTTACAATATAAAATATGCTTCTTGTTTTAATTCATTACAACCACAGGTGATATCTGAAGTGCTAGTCTAAGCCAAACTTTGAGAAAGAGTAAAATCCTATCATTGGCATTACAAATGTGGAACTATAGTTGAATGCTGCATGTAATGCCTTCCTAAGCCAGGAGGCCTTGAGTAGCAGAACTATGCAAGCTCTGCAAATGCAAGAAAGCTTCATTCTTTTCACCCATCTACCTGACATGGTAAAAATAATGTATTTATGTCTTGTGAACACAGTGGTATGTAACATTTAAAGTCAAAGTATGTCAGAAGGCCAAGATCACTATATGCTGCCCACAGAGTAGACTAAAGCTATACCAATCTTGGGGGAAAATGAAACTATGACTCTTTATTTCCATTTTTTTTTTTCTATCTGAGCTACACTGTTGGAATACACTTGCAGTTGAAAGGATACCATAAGATACTGAAGTTGGTAAAAACAGGTGACATAAGCTAATAAAGCCTATAAATTAGAAAATTAGGAACTGCGTTTCTTGCTTAATCTAAATTAACATATGTAGTCTAAAGTAACATACAGGCACATATTCTCAGTGCAAATTTTGAAAATCTATTAAAAAAATAAATAAAGGAAATATTTGTAAATAACTTATAAAATATAATAGAAATTACTTTTCCTAATAATTTATATGTGACTATCAATGATATTCACATATATAATTGATTATTTTAGTACCTTACAGATTATTTTATAATTAAATATTCATGAAGTGGAATAAACTCTGTAATGGAGGTCATGTGCACAGCATTCTGTAGCATCTCTGGCAATAATTTATTAGTGAAATTGTGTATTCAATTAATATTGTATTATTTAATAAAACATTTATATAGATCCACATCTGATATAGGAGCCCTATAACTCTGATATACAGTGTTGTTGCTGTTCAGAAATGCTGAGAATGGTATGCAATGCTTGCGGGCTAACTTTTTGCTACACTGTGATCTTCAGACCTGTTTCTGCAGAAATATCACATAGGTTATATCTTGATGCAACACTCTAGAACACGGAGAAAGGAACATAGGAATGCAGCACTTCCCTAAAGGGCTTTTGCACTCTATCCATCTCACTAATCCTATCCTATTCCCTAGAGCAAAATTCATAAGTTACTTTTTTCTGTTTTGTTGTTGCCTATATTTCCCACCCAAATGAAGAGTCAATATCACTGGTTTTTGGTTATAAATAAAGCGTTATTGTAAGAGCTCCAGTCCAGTGTATGGCTCTGTTCCAGTTTGCAGCTAGAATGCTTTGGACTTCTGTCATCTGATGCATATTTTCACACGGTGATGGCAGAGTTCTTTCTAGTTAATTAGAACTCTGTAGGTGTGAAACTAAAATGTACCCTTTAAATGACGTAGGCAGATATCTGGTTTTCTGAGATCTGGCAGGGTACTTAAAGCAGGGAAAAACAAATTTATGCTATTATACATAGCATCTAGTTATGTATAATTCCTTCTAGTCCTGAGCTCTTCATACTTTTGTGCCTGCATTACAGCAGAATACTGCGTATCTGTAATTGTCATTCAGCAAAACACAAAATATGAATAACTGTCTACATTCCTTTTCTGAATCACACAGGCCTGTTTCATTTTGTCTAGCACTATTTAGTATATCATTATTCATTATTTTTTCCTTTGCAACTCTCATCTGCCAGAAATATTCAGCTTTATTCACACCCTCAGGAAACACAAGGAGGCTCTTCTACACAGTCAAGATACATTGAAATTTTGCCTCTTATATGGACAGAATATCCCCTAAGGGACCACATAATATCTGTGCTTTCTGCCAGAGTCAGAAAACTGGTCACGCTACTGAAAAGCAACAATGGCAGCACCAGGCAACCTACCTTGCCCTCCAATCTTTTCCCTGCTGCTGAACAAAGAAATAAAAATTATTTTGCAAATCAGTTGCACTAATAAATTTTATCACTTGCTAGATGAGATAGAGTTAGAAACAATTTCCTTGGTAGTTTTCCAGCTGTCAGACTAAGTCCTAAATCTTGACTGGAAGGAGAATTTTAGAACAAAAGTATATACTGGTCCTTCTTCCAGAAAATGGGAGCTGTGTTAGGAAATAAAACATTAATAGAACTAATAACAGTACTTAGCCTCTCAAAATCCTCTATATGCCTGTAAAATATACAAGGTACTAGCAAAAGCTTTAAAATTACATCCCTACTATCTGTATAGATAATTTTAAAAAATATGACCTCAGTAGAAAGGTCTTGTATTATGTTGTTACAGTATGTAGATAGCTAAGGAGAGTTTGTCTGAACATCTCATAAAAATTGAGTAATGGCAGTTCAGTGACTGGTAGTTAACTGGTAAAATAGTCTCAATGGTTTTATCCTTCTGTTGTCTTAAATTCTTAAATATGCTGTGGATTTTTTTTTCCTTATTTGTTATACAGCTTGACCCTCTTCTACTGGGTTAGTCTTGAACAGTCAATATCCTGCCCCCCAGAATTTATGCTATGAGGCAATATCATATTTAGCAGCTTCCACATATGAACAGCAGATGGTTTGAGCTGAATACACATAAGCATATGTGTCTCTGTTGCCATCCTTTAGTTCTGTTTAACCCTTCAGCAGCTCTTTGCCTTTGCCATTTAACAGCCTTGTTTGGAAACAGTAAGGAATTCAGGCTGTGATAACTTAATTTTTTTTTTTTCCTGATTACACTAGTGATTGGGGTGGGGTTTTTTTATATTAGTTTGATAGCTAAGAATAATCTGCTTGACTGGTCAGTGGATATGAAAAACTGTTTTGTTTCCACCTGCTTGTAGCTCTTCCATGTTTAACAGCAGACAGACATGCAAAAGTAAAAGTCACAATACATCATTTGTGAGACAGTGCTTCCAGCCACTGCTACCAACCACAATTTTATTAATTTTCAGGATTCTGTCCCACTTTACTCTGTTCTTATTTTCTCTTTCTGTTTTACGCAATAGCGAGAAAGTCTACTGTTTTGGTTCTTGGTAAACTACCAATTTTTTTTTTGTGCTAAGTTATTTTACTTAGAATTATGAAAGTGCTCTACATTTTTATGAAAATACTTATGCTGGATGGTTTTGACATTGCTTCATGTCTCAGGCAATTATTCAAAATGTCAGAAACAGACAGGACTTACATGAGCTCTGCTGAGTGCTTAGCAACAGAAGTATGAGTATATATGCACCTGCTTTCTGCCTCTCTCAGGAAACTTGCAGCTAACCAGATTTCCTCCAAAGATACAGGCGTGGAAGAGGAATTGCCTGCCAGTCTTGTGGTGCTTCAGTGGTTGCAGAGCTCCACAGCAGCTCTTATGCAAATAACCAACTACAACGTGCAATTTGGCTTCTTTCCTTGAACTCTAGCCATTTAAGCCATATCAGAATTTGGCTTGAAAACATTTCTGAAATGTATTTGATATTACCACTGCCTTCCTAGGCAGATACTTATCTTGACTGCAACCAACTCCTGTATTTCTGGAAGAGACCCATACATGCAATCTGTCCTACCTCCTTACCAATGCTATGGCTTCCACAGATCAAGAAAGAAGCTGTAAAATGAAAGCTCTGAGCAGGGTTGGTTGATCTGTCTACAAATGCAATGGCTCACACTTGCGGTAACTCAGTGGAAGACATGCATTGCACAATGACTTTATGGCATATGCAGTGACCTTTCTGGTTCGGTTTGTACATACAGGAAATATTTTCCAATCTATGTTTTTCTGTAACTAATGTTTGCATTAGCTAGTTTTGTTTACAATATTTGAGTAATAAGTACTTGCTAAATATTAGTTTTGTAATATGGTTAAAATATACAAATAGCTTTTACCAAGGTAATCACCTTTAGCCCCTAAAGTACTGATCATGGATGATGTATAGCTAGGTAGCAATCTTTTTTTTCTCAACAGGAAAGATTTTTAATACCAGCATGATTAGCTATTTGTATCTGTTAGATGTTGCTTTTTAAAAATACCTTGTACTTTTTATATAATATATCTGACTTGGTTTACATATCTATTAAGTGCAAAAGCTTGTTCAGAAAGAGAACAACACTGGAAGAGTTTTAAAATCCCACTCTAGTAGTGTTAGTAAATTAAACTGAATTTATAATCCTTTTAGGTTATCCATATAACTATTCAGAAACCACTGGTGCTGAATGACAGAAGGAAATCCCATTTAACATCTGCCTGTCTCTGTCTGCCTTGGTACCCTGGTATCTAAATATGACTCCAAAGTCATATTGGAAGAGGAATGAAATGACGGAAATGGCAATTAGGTGTTTGATTCTCAATTATTTTGCTATGGAAGTTGAAGAAAATTAGACACCAAAGTACTATGTATTTATAGCTGTTCCTGCCTGATAGTATACTGCTTCAGTGAAAACACAAACTCAATCATTCTAACAAATTAAATGCCACATTTTAACCAGACTTCCTTTCCTATATACTTATGTTAAAAAGGCTATTGTAATAAGGTTTTATTAACCATAAGGTTACTTAATTCAATATAAAGACTATTGGCTATAACATCGTCAAAAAACATAAAAATATTTTAAACAGCAAGCAATTACAGAGATGCTTGGGGGAAGGAGGCTTACAAAATGAAGCACAACACTGAAGAAATGAACAGCAGTTTTCCACAGGAAAATTAATGTAAATGGACTTTATTTCAATGTTGTACAAAACCAGGATAAGAACATCTATTTTCTTGTCAAATGAAGAATAATGAAGAATAACTAGCCAACTAAAATACATTAATTCTTATTTCAAAATAAGCACAGGCTGTTGTGCAAGAAAGAATATTGGATATTGGATATTTTGCAAGAAAGAATAAACTCACTGAAAGTCATTGAAACTGAAAAGATTATTTATCCCATAGCCAGTAGTTTTAACTCATGAGATATCCACCACACCTTAGTCTAGATTTGCATTTTTTTCATCCAGTGTCATTTTTGCTTTCTTTAAAATATATTTTTATTTCAATTTTGTACTGCAAAACTCCTGGGCCACTCTTACATATGCTGTTTGTTTCTACCACATTGGAAAGTAGAGGAAGGATTCTAGATACCGATGGATGAAACCAGTACCCAGGATCAGCCAGTACAAATTGCAGCCACATAGGAGCAGGCAGGCCGGTGACAGTGAAAGAAGGAGAGAAACTTCAAGCTGCCTGAATGCACAAGCTATTCATATATACTGACAAAGCATAGGAATACTCAGTTAACAAATTTGCTCTTCAAATGCATAAGCCTGTATGTGAAACAGGTGCATCCTAGGATGAAATAATTTATGGCTTAATGTAAAAGGTGTACAGTTTTGTTTAGTTTCAGTGCAAGTTTGAGAGATGTTAAAAGACAGCAGCAAACATTTCTATGATTCTATGATTTGAAAATTTGATCAAACCTATATTTTTTTCCGAGTATGTTTTCACTTTGAAAAGGTGTTAAAAAATGAAAGTAGGTTGAACTGTGTAGGATAGAGAGATAAGAATATGATTTCAGAGAAACAGGTCACAACAGTTGTAACTATTCTTCTCAAAGCTCAGATTCAAAGAGTATTAGGTAATTAGGCATCTAAGATTCACTGTAATTATTTAGAGTCACAACTCTAGAACACCCTGGGCCAGTCAGCTTCAGTGAAGGAATTAGCCTTTCTAGATCCCTTCTAGATCAAGTCATAAAGCTGGTTTTCTCTGGGGAAAGGTGGTTAGTCCATGATAAGAGTTTTTCTGCTCAGAAGGAAGAGAGGCATTGACAATATAGAAGAGAATGCACTATTAAAACAAACAAACAAAAAAAATAAACTGCAAGGAAAGACTTTTGGATAGACTGCTGAAAATTTTGAGGGAGACAATTTCTTCCCAGAAAGTCTAAGTTTTCCAGCTTCGCTTTTGTTTCCTGAATAAAGCTACATTCCAAACTTTCACCGTCCTGACTGGAATGGAATTTCTGTCCCCAGAAATTTTAGTAATGAGAGAAAGGTTGGGTATGTGTTCCGGAGAGATGCAGCATGAGAGTATTTGACTGTGTTTCCTTTAGGCTAGTAAAGTAGGTACTCACTTCTACTGAGTAGGTAGAACTGAGCCTTCTACTGAGGCTGCTGCTTTTAGGAACATAAATTATTCTTGCAGCAAAGAAGTGTGTATCATATGCTCTTTCTGGTGGTTTGTGCAAGAGAATTTTTTAGGTCATATTTAAACAATATCTGACAGGAATTACATTTGGTGCAATGTGTAAGTTCTGCACATTTGTGAGTTTTTTGTAAATAATATGTAAAAAGCTACTAAAGTTTTAAATACTATAATTGCAATCATTATAATTATGTATTTGCTTAGGAATTGCTGGTAGTCAGCACAGTTTCTCATCTTCAGAAATATCTTCATTACTGAAAGATTTTCCATAAATATTTTTTTGTCTACTTTGCAGTGTTAACAATTTCAAAGAGCAGTTACTATCTACATGAATAGCAGTTTGAGGCACTGCAGCTAAAGGCTAAATTCTGCAGCAGCTTTACATCAGCATAAGCCAGTATTTCTGCAAACAGAAGCAGTCCTGGCCTGTGTTGGATTGCTAATTTCCACTCAATGCAACCCCTTCCTTTGTGCAAGTACAAATGATTGTGTGACTGTGTGAAATCACAGTGAACTAAATTTAAATTGCCTGTTGCCTGGCTAATATTAACTCAGTTCTCCCTGTTCCAGGTCACTAGACAGACATACATCCCAAACTCCAGCTTAAATTTTGCCTCAGCTGTGTGTATCTATTGTGCCTACAATATGATTACCTTTATGTTGGCAGAGGCAGTGCTGGTTATTCCTTAAATGATAATATTAACAGGTGTCAGAAAGTTTCAGCTAAAAACCTGAACTCAACTGCTTTATAGGCAAGCGCAAAACTTTCATTTTATAACAAAGTTGTTGACATCAGTCATGTTCCACTAACAGGAGAAAAATGTATATTTTGAATTACTCTTTGATTGCTTTCATTGATGCTTAGCCCTTAAGGATTGAAACCTGGCAGGGACAAACAAGTTATTCAGTGAAATCTTGCAGGGTTCATACTGGCCTGGTTGTAAAACAATGCTACCTATTGTAATATAACAAGATTTTGAAACAGGACACTTACTGTAGACTTAAAAGCAGGTCATACTGTGACACTGTTTCAAGATGATTGACTGTGATAGTTACAGATTGGTTGAAATGCATTACAGGATATGCATTATATATCAAGACATTATAAATTATGAGAAAGTACTGTCAGGCAAGCAATTATGATAGCTCATCTTGCAACGCTAATTACAAAATGTCTGGAAAATACCTTATCTACATTTATGAAGCTTCCTGCATTGATCAATGAAGTAGATAAGAGAGTGGAAAGAGGAGTGCTATGATCACTAAAGCATCAGTTAAATAGGTATCTAAACGGAACTGGAGAACTACTCACAAATGGATACTGATGTAATACTAACCTATGCAATGAATGGTGTTTGGAAATGGGTTTTATGGCCTTGGAACAGCTTTTAGATATGTGAAGTAGCTTTACTCAGGTCCTCTGAACAAATATCTTCCAACATACACCAGCGATGGTGATACTCTAATCTAGTAGCTAATTAGGAAACAAACTCTGTAAAAGGCATATGATGTCCTAAAATGCATTTCATAAGATACCACATGAATGTCACTTTACAAGACCTTGTTGACACTTCATCTGAAATGTTACATACCATCCTGAGCACCCAAGTTCAAGAAAATTAAACCAAAATCAGGTGCAGAGAAGAGTAGCCAAGAGAATGACAGGCTTATCTTGCTAAGAAAAACTGATTTGTATCCTTACAAAGTGAAGGTTAAGGAGGCAGACAAATCTTATATGGAAACACAAGGGTATGAGCGAAGAATATTTGAGCCAAAGTCAACACCAACAGCAGGAGATGTGGTTACTAATAGCTCAGGTACACACTTTAGCTGGAAATTAGATAAAGGTACATAATCACGGAAATAATCAAGTTCTGAAACAGCCTTTAAAGCAGTCGGTCCAAACCCCCTAATTGTGTTTAAATTGGAACTTAGTAAGTTTAGTAAACAGATTATTTAGTGTGATTCTCTGCAATAGAAGCAGATGGGACTCGATGGCATCAAAATTCTTTCAACGCTGACATTCCTGTTGCAACTGAATTACCTTCTAAAACCTGCTTTTCAGGCACCCTTCCCATTCTTTCCATGCTTTTTATGAACTCAATAGGTTATTTTTATCCCTTGGTATGGTATTAATAGCAAGTCAATGGTTATTTCCATCTTTATCCTCATCAGTGTGTCAAGGATGATTAAATGTATCTGCATTTCATTACACAATATCATTGCGGTTCAGACAGAACTATTCTTTTCTGTTGCAAATAATTTGACTAAAAAAAATGAAAAGAATTGCAAAATTAAGAAGATTTTGCATCTACCATCTTTGGGAGTGTCATGGAAAATCTGCTGTTATTTAGAAGCTAAAGGTTATATATATTTATATAAAGGGCAACCTCTCTAAGTCCACAGCTTCCATTTCTACATATCAAGGCATAAAAGTAGCTAAAGGCATGGCACCATTTAGAATGGAATTAATAGAAATGAGCTGATAAAGAACAAGGAATTTTACATTTCCTTCTTGAAGCTTAGAGTGAACTCTCAATCTGTGGAAATGTAGGATACCACTGTATGAAGCTCCTGAACTGCAGGATCTCAAAAGTGGATATGCTTAGGAATTTTGGAATACGGAGAACTATTGTAGATTTTTTAGATTTGTATTTTAAACTACTAGTCTGAATTTATGATTTTTTAAATTATTCTTTTATTTCATAAATGATTTCTCAGTCAGATAATCATTTTTATGGAATATGTAGATATTTTAAAAAATACTCTGTGAAAAGTGGGTAGTACAGTACTTAGAATCATAGAATAGTTAGGGTTGAAAAAGACCTTAAGATCATCTAGTTCCAACCCCCCTGCCATGGGCAGGGACACCTCACACTAAACCATGCCACCCAAGGCCTCATCCAACCTGGCCTTGAACACCGCCAGGGATGGAGCATTCACAACTTCCCTTGGCAACCCATTCGAGCGCCTCACCACTCGTACAGTAAAGAACTTCCTCCTTAGGTCCAATCTAAACTTCTTCTGTTTAAGTTTTAACCAGTTACCCCTTGTCCTGTCACTACAGTCCCTGATGAATAGTCCCTCCCCGGCATCCTTATAGGCCCCCTTCAGATGCCGGAAGGCTGCTATGAGGTCTCCACGCAGCCTTCTCTTCTCCAGGCTGAACAGCTCCAACTTTCTCAGCCTATCTACATATGGGAGGTGCTCCAGCCCCCTTATCATCCTCATGGCTCTCCTCTGGACTTGTTGAGCTTGAGAGCTGATGCAGTCTAATTTATTAACAAATTTGTCACAAACAGTACTGCTAAACTAAATAAAATAAAGTTTCCTTTTCATATTATGTTATACAGTAAGCATATTTGCTAGCAGCAGTTGTACTGGCAAGGGATTGAGAGTCATTAACTGTTAGCTCCCTCATATATTGGAAATTTGTCAAGAATTGTAACAGTACCTATGTGTCATTAGGGTCATAGTGTCATATTCTGAATACCTTTCATGATAAGTGAAGCTAGTAAGGTCATTCTGCACAGAAATAAGCTCATGCCACTGTATATGTAGTATCTCTACGCTTATTTGAATATATCTGATCGCCACTTTTAGTTATGCATTCAAATGCAACTATTTTCCAGTAAACATACTTTCTGTTCTCTACCTTTAGGATACTAAATATAGATTTATTGATTTGAAGAAAATACCGCAGGCTTAGAAGAAATAAATGAGTATCATGATTGAAAATCTTTTCTGTCACTTGGGATAGGTTGTATTTTTAGCTTTGCGAGAAAAGCCAAAAGGTAGTTCAAAGCCTGACCTTTAATCCTCAATAATCAGACCTATATATAGTGTTTTACTGGACAGGCCTTCATAAAAGAACTCCAGGTCCTTGGTCTCTCCATTCCGCTCATTCAAGCAAAGGTTTCCACTATGGAAAAGCATAATTTTCTTGCAAGTAGATGTGGTAATGTTATTCTGAAAGGAATCCATTCCTCATCTCATACTCCATACATTTCCTGTATTTAGGGAGAAGGCATCCTATTTTGCTTGTTCTCTTAAAATGGCATATGCCTGTTTGGGTGTACACATTTTGCGTATTCTGTCTACAGTAAACGAAATGTTTGCAGATTGTATATGGCTGTATTTCTGCCACTGCTCCTTTTCTGCTCCTCTTCTGAAAAGGGAATACTTTGTTCTTACTGGATGGATGTGAGAAAATAAAAATTTACCACTTTCCTTCAGCTATGTAGCGTTGTTCTAATTGAGAAAGGATCATTAACCATCAAAATGATCATCAAATGATCAAGGATCATTAATCATTAAATAAGCTCCAAACATGTTCACTTCCTTAGATTTAATGCATCATAAACAGCAGCATGTTCTTTCTTGTAGGGCTGACTTGACCTATGTGCTAAGCTTGCTTGCTGTAAATGTGTCATATGTCCATAACTGTTTAAAACTTTAGAGGAAATAGGAACAACGCTCAGTGCTAGAGTGGAGTACAAATTTTCAAGAATACTCCTTGTCCATCAGTAGCTTCATCACATGGTTATAATTTTGCGACAATCCAAAACTGTTAACGGCGAGTCAATACAGAATAAACTTGTTTTAAAAGCATTGAAAATTTTTCTGAGTAAAATCACCTATCTCATATCATTCTCTGTGTCAAGTGTAGCATTTTGACTGGAATTGGTGACAGGCAAAAACCAGAAGATAGTCCTGAGCCAGATTCTGGATCCAGAGTTTAGAAATATAGACAAAATAAATTATAAGATAGAATTATTTAATTAACTATAAATTAGAAATAGTTTCAAAGGTTTGAAAGCCAATTCCAAATCTGAATTGTGTTGCGCTTGTCTATTTTATAAGAATAAAAACATATTTACAATGTGCAGAGCAGTTGCTCACATGTTTACATGTGGGAAAGATAAACAAACAGAAAATATAGACTTGCCTACTAAAAAGATTTGCTCTATCTTCAGAAAATCTGTTGTCAAAGCAAAATCTTTTATTGCAGAAGATGTTACTTGCAAATAAGATGGGCAGACACTGCACTTTCATGACCCTGTACACAAAAGAATTTTGCATTCCCATTAAAAATATGTAACTCATTGGACTCAGCTGATAAGCATAACCATCTTCAAAGTCTGCGGATTTGCCTCTCTGGCCAACCTGGTTTGTATGTTCTTTGGCAGCTCCTTCTTTCATTAATAATTTACAGCGGTTCTCAAATGGTTTCAGACAGCTTCAGTACAAAGTTCCAATCATACCTTAAGGAGAATCATAGAACAGTTATGGCCAGATTCTAGTGCAATTTGAAATGAAAACACTTACAGGGAATTAAACATTTTCATGATCTAATCAAATGCAGCTTTGTGTTCAGAGAAATTCCTGTCTGATCATCTTGAAGATTTCATGGCAGATTAATATTAATATAAATGAAAGCACTATATAAACAACTCTATTAATACAGAAATGTGTTTTAGGGCAGGATCTTTTGCTCCAGTTCCTTCAAGAAACAGTGATATCTTAATCAGAAATGCCCGTTTCCTGAAGATCCATGCCAACTTTAGAGATAAGTCTGACTACTTTTCTAATTGACAACAGGAATATTCAGTTAACACCCTGTCTTAAAGAATCTTATTTTTAAAAAGAAATTTGCATTGAATTGAATGCAAATTTCATTTTGAAATTTACAGTATTCCTAGAGGTTGCAGCAAAGACTTAACAAGAGATTTCCCTATTTTAATTACAGGTTCTCCAGCAATGCTTTAGTAAAGCTTGAGGAAATAACTACTCAGTTTATTCATAACTCTGATTCACTCAATTCAAAATCAATCCAAATGACTGATGGAATATCTATCCTCAAAATGTACAGTAAACCTTGCTCATTAAGGAATATGCTGTTTTATCTTTCCTGAATTTAGAATATATTATTATCTGTCACATTTCCATTCATGCCTTGATAAGACATTAATAGAGAACCAAATATGCTTTCTATGTATTTAGCCAACAATTGTCAAATATAGAGTATGTTAGAGTATGTATGGAGTAGTTACTCTTTCAGCAAAAAAGAATTTTGTGAGTCTGGGAAGCAGAGGAAGGACAATTCTTTTCAATTCAACTCAACTGTATAGTCCTCTGTTCTTCAGGCTTTGGCATTGACATTGCAATGGAATTGACAGTGACATGAAGAAGTTTTCACAATTTTGTTGTAGACAAATTAAGTTCAAGGGGCTCATATAGAAATTTATTATGTTTCTATTCATCTCATCCCATGCGTGCTTTCTAAGTAAGGGATCCATTCAACTGTATTTATATCAAATACATTGTCAGAGTTTAACTAAACACGAGTTAGTGTTAAAAGTTAGGCATGGGCAACTGATAGAGAAATACACATACACACGCTGGCTTTGGAGACCTTCTACCGTTGGTTCTGTTTTACCTAAGTTGTAAGGATAATCCATAAACCTAATTTATCTGTAGCTGGAGATGGTTAAATAAAAACATCAGAATAGATCTAGTTCATAGGCACGATATTACACAGAAATTCAACATGACAACAGTCTGCAGTCAGCAGTATAAATTATCAGGGACCCTTATTAGTTCAGTAACACTGACTCTAGATCTTTATACTTAGAGACTGAGTGTTGTGGTTTAAGCTCAGCTGGCAACTCAGAACCATGCAGCCGCTCGCTCACTCCCCACTTTGTTCCTCCTCCCGCTCCCGCAGGAATGGGGAGGAGAATCAAAAGAATGTAACACCCACAGGTTGAGATAAGAACAGTCCAGTAACTAAGGTATAACACACAAAACCACTACTGCTACCACCAATAATAATAATGATAAGTGAAATAAGGTAAGAGAATACAAACTCACCACTGGCCAACCGATACCCAGCCTGACCCAAGCAGCGATCTATCCCTTCCGCTTAACTGCCTCCAGTTTATATACCGGGTATATGACGTGCTGTGGTATGGAATACCCCTTTAGCTAGTTTGGGTCAGGTGTCCTGTCTGTGCTTCCTCCCAGCTTCCTCTGCTCCCTGGCAGAGCATGAGATTGAGAAAGTCCTTGATCGGAGTAATCATTACTTAGCAACAAATAAAACATTGGTGTTATCAGTGTTGTTCCCAGGCTGAAAGGCAAAAACACAGCACTGCACCAGCTACTAAGGAGAAAAATGACTGCTAATGCTGAACCCAGGACACTGAGTATACCACATTCAAAGATGATACAAGATGCTTCCATTTTCTTCAAGTAAAGTGAAAATTAAGGCAACAGGATAAAGCATTTTGCATTTTATATGCACAAAGAAGTAAATGCACTAATGTAGGTAACTACTTATTATTTTGTATTTTTAATGAAATAGAGGTACTTTTATGTAATTAAGATGTTTCAGTTAGGATAAATATATTTAAAACACATCTGGAAGGACATCTTGCATCATCATGGCTACTCTGGCTTTTCAGGCAGTCGTGCTATCATTCTTTTCATTGCTTATGTTCACCTTTGCCAATGGGGTTACAAACTGTTTTCAGAAAAGTGCCTTGCAGCTTTATTTCTGCAACAAAAAATATAGGGCAGGAATATTTTGCCTTATGTATGCTCCTTCTTACATTGAAAAAAAAACAAACCAAACCCAACTATAAAAGGCATGAAGTAACTGATACAATTGATTGTATTCTCAGCCAAAGTTTTCTATATACAATTATTTTGTGTCTGCTATTTGAAAGATTAAATGCAACGCTGATTGCAGGAATATGCTATGTATTCAGGTATACCATCACAATGGAAGGTCAGATGATCATGAGAAATCCAGGACAATCATGTAATTCAGTAACATTTTAGAGCTTCCAATACTTCAGAGCCAAGTCCTGAGATGCTAAACATCTTTATTGACAGTGATCTTACTGTGACTTACAAGTGCTGACCATCAATTAGAAGATAATCTGACAGTAAAGGGGGGTGAGGGGAATTATATTCCCTTCGATGCACATTTAAGGATTGGATATAATGTTTTCTTAAGAGTACTGTATTCTGGGGAAAAATCAGCTTCAGATTCCCTTTTACCTACACATTAAATCATCAAATCCTCTAGCTAGAGATAAGCTTATATAACTAGCTGATCAGCATTAGATGTCTGAATCACTGAGGATACTGGTCTGTTACAAATTTTGCTAAGAACTATGATTTCTTATTTCAAGCTTAAGACTTTGTATTTTAAGAAATGCTTTGTTCAGCCTTGCAGTCCAGGTGACAGTTGCCATACTTAGGATGAGAAAGGTAAAATTTTATGCAGCATTTTCTTAAGGCATACAGACTGCAGAGGCATAGGCTTATAGTTCAGTGAATCACAGGGCCAAGACACCTGTTGCATACTTAAGACACACTCAGTTTCGTCTTCTAAAAGATTTTGTGCACCGAAGTCTTCTCTCTTTTTTTCCAGCTATAATAGTTAGTCTAATACATGGTATTTTCTTTCTATGAAAACCATGATTTGCTTGTATCTTTAGATGAAGTTATCTGTGACAACAAGTTATCTGTGACAACAAGTGTATTGGTCATTCCTGAAATATTTTTTTGGCCAACCTCCTCTCAAAAACTTCTAGCACCGGACTTGCGGCTGTACTTATTTTGGAAGACAACTGAAGTAACATACATTTCTTGCATGTAGAAAGTACTTTTGGAATAATCTGTCAACTAGACAAAAAGGGAGAAATTTCTGCACTAATTAATAGGCTTGAAGCGCCCCAGCCTGAGGGGCATTCCTCTGGGCAGAGTTTTATACAGCCATCCCCAAGGTTAGTAACTAGTGCTGCACCTCCCTGAAACATCCTTTTACTCCAACTGTATGTTCAGGATTAGTAACTGAAAGCTTGTTGTCATGGGAACCACTAAGAAGACCTTTTATTGTCCAGAGTTATCCTAAATAATGGAAAATAACATGGATAAACTCTGAAATGTGATTCTCATTAGAATTCAGGAAGACCCTTGCTCCAGGAGGGAAATATACTTGAAAGGGAGGATGTGCTACAGTGCAAAAGTCTCTTTAGTCACGTTGAAATGCTGAAGAAAAGCTATAGCTCACAGGAAAGAAATATTTACATTCCAACAATGAGAGATTGCGTTTCTACAGCAGAAGCTTACGAGCTCATTAATATGGTGTCTGGGCATGTGTCTTGCAGAGACAGTTAAATGTACTGCTTCTGACTACCACTGTAGTCTTTCAATTTGTTTTTCAATGTTACAGCACTTTTGCTGGTGGAAATTGCTTTTTGCAAAATAAACAGAACTGAATAGATGGAGCATCACAAAAGCAAACTGATGCAGTTGTCTAATTTATTTCTGCTTATGGAACTATTATGTACAATCAGCCATGTCTCCACACAAGAGGTCTCTGCTGTTAATTCATAAGCAAAATGCCCACAGAAGCCAGTCTGAGTGGCACATGAATATTAGGGAAACTAAGATAAAAATATTTAGTAGGAGTGGACTAGCAGGGGTCAGAAAAGTTTTCAGTAGATAATTTATTATTTGCCTTTCTTTCTTCCCAGTGTATTGGCTTACATTCTGATTTGCTGAAAAGGACTTGGTATGCACAAATGTGTCAACTATAAAAGGCTTGTTGGGCAGATAAAGCAGGCTTTGTAAATATAATTCTATTTTAAATACCTTCAAATTAACATTTCAATGTTAAATGGCTTCTGAAATAGAAGCCATAAAATTAAATAAGCTTTTTTGTGTGTGCTGGTTGGGGTTTTTTTTATACCATTTGAAGTGGAGTTTAAACTAACTGATTTTTAAAATACTGAGAGAAATTCTGATCCAGTTATTCAAAACAAAATCAAAAAAAGTTGGGGAACTTCCTGCTCCTTCCCCAATGTTATTTCTGCCACAAAAGAGATTTTTTAATGCTTCCATTTTATACTTCTACTACCTAGATTTTGGGAGTGAAATAGAAGCCTATTTCTCAGCTTGCCATTTCAGTTGATACCACTGCAGATCTAGCCAAAAAAAATCAACACCCCTCTTTTTTCAGTACACAAATTTATGATTTTAATTTCATTTCGGTTTTATTTTTTTGGAAGATGTATGTGTGATGCTTCATTATTGACAAGTAGATTACCTATGAATTAATAGATGATGGACTGCTTGTTTAATCTATTGAGTAATTCTTATTTCTTATGAGTGAATAATGTTGCATGGTATCACTTTTTTTTCGCTTCCTGCTCAGATAGCTTTAGAGAATAATGAATTATAAACAACAAGTAATGATTAATGAGCAATGACTAATAAATGTTCTTATTTGAAACCAAATATCAGTACTGTCTTGTATGGATGAAATTATTTGTGGAAGAATATAAATTTTCCAAACTTTAGTTGTGAATAAAGCCAGTTTGCTTATTGTTAGGACATAAGAAACCTACTGTTATGATTCCACGTATGCTTGAATGCTTAACCACTCTCTTTGAAGGCTGATCATGAAATCTGAATTTCATGATAATCCTTCAACTATTATAATAAATAAATAAATCATAAACACAGAAGTATTTAAGGTGCTTAACTACTTAGCCAGATATTACTTCTTTGCAAATAATAATAATCATTGCTGAATCATGTAGCATGATAAATATACCCACTCTGCCATACTATTTAAATGAATAAGGGAAATAAGCTGACAAATTACTTTCAAAATAATTGTCAAGATTTTCAATGACAAAAAAAAAAAAAAAAAAGTAAATTTTGGGTTGATTCTCTCATGGTTTCCATTATGTGTACTTTAAATATACTTTTAAAATACCTTTTACATGCCAGTCTGGAATTTTGAACTTAACTTTTTTAAACAAAAGAAGCTTTTATTTAATTTCCATATAAAATACCATATTTTGAAATAACACAGAATTTGGTTAGGGCAATAATAAAGACATTTCTCATAATGTTATTTCCACTGAGGAACTTAAAGATTTGCATCGTATGTTTTCTAATTTTGACTCCATTCCATCCTGTTACAAGAATTCATAATTCACATTATAATTTTAATTTATAACCATAATCAGTATTAAATAAAATTCACAATTAACTGATTCACAGTTAAATAAAATTTACAATTAAAATCAATCTTTTATTGCCATTAGGCTGTATAGTATATAAAGCAAATGTCTCTTCCTTCTTGTTGGAAGCTAGCTTTTAGATCTTTGATCTTTCAGAAATAGCTATCTACACAGTAAACTACCTATCTCTTTCAGATGCAGATATTAACACACAATAATTATACTTCTTTTTTTCAGTGACATTTCTAATCCTACAAATCTGAGCCCTGTTTCAACTCACTGCAAACACTTGTTCTGCTTCTGATGAAACGCTGCACCGTGGACACATACTGAATACAGTAAGTCAAGTTCCATGAATGACAGGGATGAGTCTGTTATTTTGTTATTAAGTACAGATAAATAATACTATGTCACTGTCTTTTGATTTAATTATAAAACAGAAATGCCAACCCTTATAGGAAGCACAAAATGGTTAACTATTGACCAATTGCTGGAAGATGAGTAATTCCAGTTTCCTTAGTTTTGATACGAGAGCTAAATTGGCAACGCATTTGGCATGATTTGGTATTAAAAATCTGGTTTGGCATGTAGACTTTAAATGGGACATCTTAAAGATAGCCAGTATTTTTTGCGAGCACATATCAAATTACCGTGAAAAGGTATTTTTATTCCAGCTGTTTGGTAATAAGCCTAGGCGTCATTTTCCAAATGTTTATAAAATGCAAGTCAAATACTTACTTTCTGAAATTATTCTGTATTACTAACATAGCACTGAGAAAAATATTATTACAAGAGAACTGTTTTAACCATCTGCTTTACTGCATGTGGCTGGGGAGACTGCTGAGGTGCAAGGGCTGCTGAACTTTGCATCATTCCTCTTGAGTTTATGGAGTACAATACTGGAAGATTACTGAATGCTATGTAGGAGAAATTTGTACCTTATGCATAACATATGCCCATATGGTTTATAAGATAAAAATCAGAATGCAGGACTATAGAAACTGATGCATGCTATGCTAGTGTTTCCCCATTGAACTACTACTATTAAGAATGTCTTAAAGAATATGCAAAAAAACCCTATTAAAATCAGCCTTAAAAGTGAAAAAGGAGCATTACATTAATTGTTTTGGTACAAACTACATGTTACTGTATTTTAGTGAAAATTCAGTATTTCTAAGTGCAAATATGGTCATGGATGACTATGTATTCAAAAGATGTCACATATGAGTGTTAGAGGCTAAACTAACTAATTGCTTTGAATGTAAACCTATGTTAATAGTCATATTGTTGAAAGACCAGCTTTTTAAAAAGGGCTGGTCATGTTTGTTCTAATACAGTTGTTTGTAAGAAGTGCTAGGAAATGCTTCATTTTGGTGGTGAAACTAGTGTTTGTTCAACACAGTCCCAGATAAGGAAATTATCCTTTTTCAGAATATGAACAGAGGGTTAGGTTTAGGAATGTATGATTGATCTGAATGTGATTTATTAAAAATAAATGCATGTAACTGAAACTATTAGTAGTTTTTATCTATTTAACTCTTTTTTTTTTTTTAAAAAAAAAGCTAAATATAAATGTGGGTTCAATAATTTGATTTTAACTATTTTTTAGTAAGATTTTCCACTGTTGCATCTTTTATAATAATAACATAAAATGGTAGATTGATCATTACTTCTTTTAAAACTTCTTTTTTAAACTCTTCATAGTGTTTCTAATAGCATTCTTAGCTGAAAATAAAATATGAAAAGCCCTAGGTCTGAAATTGTGGTACAAAGATAAACAAAATTAGAACCTTTAAGACTGAACTTGCTCCATGGTACTGTGCACTAACCAATGGGTCTTACTCTTTCTGATGAAATTCACTCTAGGAGACGCAGACTTGTTTCCAGTTACATTCACAACAGAAGTGGTTTTGCTTTGTTTAGAGTCCATCACCCCAGGATCAGGATGTGATCTCAATTTCTTCACCGCTTTATAGATTGACAAGTTAATATTTTTTGCTTCTTTCTATATTAACATAACAGCTGAACCAAAGTTAAGCTGAACATACCTTGTTTCAAGAGTATGAAAATATCTTTACACAATTATTTTTGCTGTGCTCAATTGTAAGTTGAGTTTTCTATCTACAAAGTTTGATTTTGTTAACTCACTGTTTTGAATGCACGTACTAGGCTATGTTTTTTTCCACTTCAGTAAGTCGTCAACCACTCACAACAGTCTGTTAGATCAAAGCTAGGTTGTTTTAATTTAATTTCTTCCCAAATACTGCCTTGTTTTTCTTTGCACCCTCTCGATACTTCAGATTTTTTACAGTGTCATCTCTTATCATACCTGAAAATGTCAATCAAATTAATCTACTTTTAAATAGAAATAGAAGTCAGAATATCTATAGCCCTAACACCTTTAGCTTGGTTGTCAGATCATTAGACTATACTATGGAAATAATGACATATCTCTTGCTATTTAAATAAAAATATAAGTTGTGTGATAACTTCAAATTATATTTGGAACAATAGCAAGTATGAGTCTTGCAGTTGCTATTTTTCTTCTCTTGCTGTATAGTAATAATGCCAAGCACTGACAGTCTTCTTCTTCACCATTCATCAGAATAATACTACAAACAAACAAACAAACAAAAGCAGTGGGAATATTTAATAACTGAAAATCTTCTCAGCTTAAACATCATTATTCCCACTTTTTAATTTAGGATTTTTTTAGGCATTTTTTTCCCTGATGTTTAAAGGAGTTAAGACAATACAATTATATTGAAATCAGGTGAAAAATTCACCTCCTAAATTCTAATTATTTCTTTCATAATTCTAGCCTGAGCCATTTCCAGTCACACAACACATTGGTTTCAATGGCAGGATTAAAATCTGTGCTATGCATAGAACTATAGTTCCTTCCTTGGATACCCCAAATCTCTGTAGATTCTCCTGTCACATTTAGACTTTCAGTTAGTCCTGAACGTGTAGCTCCAGAGTTCCAGATTAGATAACGTTTTCCGATAACGTTTTCCATTTTGCAGTGGTGGTAAGGGACTGTGGCTGGTATCCTCCTTCCTCTTAGTTACACAGCAAAGATCCAGTGACTCCAAAATGTATTTATCTAGTGTCAAAATAAAATGCTTATGTTGTGCATTCTGAAGATTATTTTCCACTTTCTACAGGATAATTCTGAAATATTGACTGAAAATAAATTGATAAACACTTCTGTTTATGCTTGGTTTCCTGTATTTTATTTCTCTCCTGATTTTCTTCTGCTGCTTTGCTGAGAGCATTGACTGACTTAATTGCTCCATTGCAGTGCTGATAATGTGACCTGTATAATACTGCCTGCTTGTAGGATATTTTTTGCATCTGCTGCTAAGTGTCTGCCACTTGCAAAGCCATTCATATGTTAACGGCTGCTGTCTTCCCTGTCAGACACCAGCTACTTTTCCTAATCTTCATGATACCATACTTCGCTGAATCTTACATTCCACCTTCATGCTCACAGCTCTTCCATGCTTGCTTTGTGCACATCCTGACCTTTCAGTATCATATCTAAATGCTAAATCTTTTGATGATGGCTAAATTGTTTCACAGCTGTTCCATATATGATAAATGATCGTAACAATCTAGATATCTAGGATACTACCACGTTGATGACAAGAGAAAAAAAAATCTACAGGGCAGGCTTTCTCTTTTCACTAGAGAAAAAGCATAATACTATTAGTCAAGTGCTTGCTTGTGTCCTCTCCCACCTTTACTCTGCGTTAAATGCAAATAGAATATTTTTTTCCTTGTAGATTAGAACTTTTGCTCAGAGTTTGTTTCAAATTATTTAAAGTTGGTATGTGCAAGTAAAAATTAGTACTAAGGGCCCTGTACCTGAAACCTTAACAAATAAAGGCCATTTCCCCCTGTTTTGGCATGAGCTTGCTTTTGCTGTGAGGAATCCTGCCAGTTCTCCATATATGTTTATCAGATTACATTGCAAAGGGCAATGTAAAAATTCAGCTGTAACCAGAATAGTTACTGGTCTATAAATGTCAATAAACATGGCAAATTAAAAGTTTATTCTGAAATAAATTCATTCAGTGTTGATACGTGCTATGATCACATCATAAATATTATTGTTTTGTTAAAACATTACTTCAGAGGATTTTTGATTTTCTTCAAATTCCAAATTGTTCGTTTGTGCCATATTTCCCTATTGATTACTTGTCTTTCTCAAGGAAAAAAAAAAATGCCTATGCATCAAAAATTTGATGTTTGGTTATTCTGCAATTTTGTAATCTCATCATTTGCCCACAAAATTGTCCTTTTAAACGTTCACCCTTTTTGACTAAGAAAGTTAGCCAAAACTAGCTACCTCAAATTCTACTTCTTCAACTAATCCTCAAATCAGAAGAACTTCAACAAGGCCATTTAAAGCCCATCCTTAGGCATAATGAAACATCATTCTCAAGTATACTTAAAAGTAAGGTCTCTTATCTACCCTAAACTGATGACATTTATTAATGATTTCGAATGCAGGAAATAGAAAGGAATAGCTACCAAAGTACTTCTGTTTTCATCTGTAACATTTTTTAATAATTAAAGCTTTAAGGGCTTGAAACAAAAGTGTTTGGGTTTTTTTTTTTAATATCGCTGAAAATATTTTAACTATATGAATACAGTTAGTGCCTTTCAATAAAAATGACATTATCACCCTGTTTATAAAGTCAGCAGTTGACTAGATACTTCACCTACTATTAATAGTGTATCAGATGCACTTACCATATTTGATTTGTCATTTGATTAACAATTTAAACCACCTGTTTCTTTGCCAATGTATGATGCTGGATAATGACAGCATCTGCTTCTGTAGCATTTACTACTACTTCTGTAGCATTTACTAGCTTTTGCGTTTTATTTAGTACATTGTTCAAGGAGGAAAAATACTTTTATTTATGTTACGATTGCATATGAAATGGTATTTTAAATTTACTTTGGTGGCCCTGTACCTAAAGGAACTGGACTTAGTACCTTTTACTCACTCTAGGGAAAAAAAAAACCCCAAATGGGAAGACAACCTAATCAGCATAGAATTGTATGAATACGTGGAGGCTATTGGGTTCCTTTGGTTCTGGCTGTGGTTCTGTTTCTTTTAAGTATTACTAAAGTTTTAATTTTCTTGTGAGTTCATAATGCTCACATTTTTAATTTGCTCACTTTGCTTCTGACCTCGAGGATGCTTGCTACGAACCTGATAGGAATGTGTTGCATTACAGTACTGCAATAGACGCAAGTGTTTCAGTGTATTTTTCCACACAGAATGCTCCTCTAGGGTTCCTAATTCTAGTTTAGGAAATGTTTATAATCCCCCAGTGTCTTCGGACCTTAGGATCTCTTGCAAGTGCTTCAAAAGCAGTATGAGAGATTGAAAAAAATCTCCTGTTCTGACGTAGAAATTATTTAAATGGACTAAATGATCAGAGATTATAAAAAGCATTTTTTTATGACATTTATACATGTATATATACATATTGTTGACATGCAGGTAGTATAAAAGCTACAGTAAGTGGCTGATGTGTTTGACTTACTTAGTATAAATATTACAGTAGTCCATTGATTACTGGGGGTAGCAGGTGAAGAATTATGTCAATAGCGACCTTGTGCAGTCAGCCATGGAAGAGCTGAGCTGTCACGGAAAATTAAATTGAGCCCTGAGATCTCTCTGGCTAAGGAGGTGTATAAAGTTTGAATTGAACACCTGCTGGTAGAGAGTAAAATATTCACTATAAATTGGGTATCTGTAGACACAGCTGCACTGTTGTAAACCACATGAAATTACTTTTTGCATGACAAAGCTGATGATAGAGAAGTTATCATTAAACAAAGTCTTCTGAAAGTATTTGATGTGACTGCTTTAAAAGATCCTAGCTCCAGAGACGCCTGCATAATATTAATCCTCCTAAAATCAAAGAGAAATTCTGTAAAGGTATTAGGATGATGACACATTTGATGCCTCAGATGACAAATACTTTATTAGGAAACAAGTAGGTTTTTTTCTCCTTTCTTCTTCTCACTTAACTTACTTCTGGAAAGATGGGACACCAGCGGAATGTAGAGATAGAAAATATCTGATTCAGAAATAAAAATATTACAGTGGCAATAAAAATACATTTTTATTTTAATGAAGTGTTGCTTGTGTATAGTTTTCTGATTCTGTGATGGAAGCAGTGGAATTCTTGCAATTTTATGCATGGTAAAATAGGAGGTGAAAGAGCAGTGATTCTTGTAAAATATATTTAATTAAGCAGTTATTATCATTATCTCCAAGCATTTGATTGTTTGCAGTCAGAAACGTGTTTTTCCTCTTTCTCACAGCATGTACAATATACATGCACTTTTACTCAAGGTAAATTATATAAACATACAAGCTATATGAAAATATAGTGCTTAGTAGTTACACAATGCCTGTCAGTGCCTTAGGAAAACACAACAGCTACAGGAGACTTCCCACTTGATCTAGAAAGAATACAGAATAGGTACTATGGAGAAATCAGTTTGACATTGTATTTTGGGAATTTCTTCCTCTATATATCAACTTTCCACCCCACAAATCTTCTAGGTGTAAATGGTAGGTAGTAAAAGTGCTTGAACAGAAGAAAGATCTGGATTCTGAGCTTGTATGGAGGGTTTCCTAGCCCTCTGCTAACTCCTGCCCATAAAGGATTTATAAAGAAAAAGATAAATACTCCCTGAAACATTCTGGTTTTAATTCCACAGCAGGGTTCACCTCTAATGGGGCTTCCCTAGCAGCTGCTTCTTTGTGCTGCTGTGGAGCCTCAATGCGTACAGCCCTAGTGCCTTTCTGGTTTCCTTGGGATTTGCGGAGCTTTATCACAGGAGCGGATTGGCTGTTTGTGTCCAAGTAGGGAATTCAAGGAAGCTGCCAAGTCAGCTATTAGCAGACAAATGAATGACAGTATATATAAAGTAGAGTTCATGCTTCTGGATTATGGATATTTCATTAGAGTCTATTTCTACTATCAGTTATTAAATAAATTCACTGGAGTCTTTTCCTTTCTTGCCTTACGGAAGACAAATATACTCTGAGGAAGTGTGTGCTAACCCTTGTTATACATGAGCAGATTTGGAAATGCGAGGCATTATATCCCTTTCATGCTCTGAGAATTTCCTGGAGTGCCTCACTTGAATTCTGTGTCAGATGCTTGTTTGTGCTTTTCAGGAATAAACTGACGTCAAAGGAGTGCAAAACTGCATTAAATATCTAAAGAAGAGCTGCAAAATCGGTAGCAGGGAGTAGCTAATTTTTAAACCCTCAGGAAGACATTTGAGAGAAGTGCAACTGAGTAGATTATGAAATTGGGCATTTAAAAATATAGCAGTCTCTAATAGTTGGATTCCAGCAATTTTGCTGCCTTACTGAAAGAAGAATATTAACACTAAAATGAAACTTTCAGATGCTTTCTGTGTAATCCTTAGGCACTAAATACTTTTCTTTCTGTGTTCCTTTAGCTGGGTTCATACACAAAGACTTCAGAAATGAGACTTGACTTACATAATAAGTCAAGTTCTCGACAAATATTTGCCCTCAACTGAAATATGCATACCTAGACATTTTTCAGTTAGAAGAAGGAATTATTTTGAAAGAGAGCTCACATTCTATGTTATTTTCTCACTGAGCCTAGTAATTATCTTTCTTAATTTTGATTTTTTTTGTCTTTTTTTTTCCTTTTTTTAGTACAGTTGTTTGAATATTATGCTGAGCCATAACTTTTAATGCTGTCAGCTAATACAGCTATATAGATAATATAACTGTTAAAAAATAGCTGTGAAAGAAAGTTTACTCTAGGACTGAACCCATTGCCTGCTGTGATGATAAGAATCTAGGGGAGTTATGCCAAGGCTGTGATTTGCTCATGACTCATGCTGTTCTTTGCAACACTGCAAAGGTAAACAGTTAACACTTTTCCCACAAATAGACTACAAATCAGCTTTGGTTTCCTTTAATATAATAAGTGAACTTTCAGAGAGTACTTAGGGAACAATATGCTCCTGGGAAGCATTGGGGTAGGTCTTCTAAAGGCTGTAAAACTGTTTAGTTTTAGACTAGCTTAATTCCTGAATAATAGAGATCAGCAGGATTAAAATCATCCAGGCTGAGGTACCAGGCTAAATGGCTATAAACTCTCTTCCACAGGATGTAATTCAAAGCAATCCATTTCAAGACTTTAGCAAGGTGGTGCATCACACAGTTTTAAACAGGAACACAGAAGAATTTCACTGTGAGAGAAAATCTGTGCAAGGATTCCAAACATTTACAGGTGTCAGAATTATTGCATTGCACGAGGAAAAGGAATATGTATTTATTTTAATTTAAAAAAAACCCGAACAAATTGTACAGAATTACATGGTCCATGTATAGAAGAGATTCCTAGGAATTGCCTCATATGTTTCAACAATTACTAGAAAACAAGCTAAGTGGAGAGAGTGCTCATACTTTCTGTGCTCTTATGTGTTATTATGTTAATACGCTCTAAAAACTCTACAAGCATTTACTCATTTGGATTTTTGAAAACTGAAACAAAAGCCCTTTGAGCCTGGACACACACTTCAAGACAAGCAAGCCAAGTACCATCTGTGGCTAACAAACTAATCTGGAGACAAACCACTCAATGCTACCATCTGCCAAACATGGCTGTCAGTCCACCAGAACTGCCTGAATCTAGAGAGTAGCATGAATGTTTTTTTCACTGCAGCCTGCACCAGCTCATGTTCTAGTTTGTTGTCCTAAAAAAGTCTCTCAAGGTTCCCTGCTGATAGTGCTACTGCCCGCTTTGTGGCTCTAGGTCAATAAGATGCCAAATTGCTACACGGAAGCCAGAGAAAATCGATGTAGCCCCGAAAGACAGAAATGCTGTTGCCAAAGGTCACTAACCCTACTGAGACTGTTGCTATTTGGGAATGGAGTTTTAAGAGACAATTCAGAGAAATAGCCATAGATGGGGAAATAATTGTCGAGTTTACTGTTCCTTCTCTGACAATACTGTACACGTTTATGTCAATACATACTTTTCATTGGTGATCTTTCTTTCATCTCTTTCCTTTCTTAAATTGGTTGACACTAATAAAAACCAGTGGCACTGGCTATATGGACCACAGCTAGGCATAGCTTGATGTGAGATGACAAACTGAACACTGTTCTGCTCAAACCTTTACTCTTGTCCTGCAGGACTTCACTTTGTTCTGACTCGCTGGACTAAAGGACGAAAAGATCCCATAATAGGTACCGGGAAATCCTGTGACTGCAGAACATTTTGAGCTATCTGTGCAGATACAAAAAATGCTTGTGGCAATAAATGGAGAGCTACATTTGCAGAAATTCACCAGCCACACTGTGGATCTTTTCAGCTGAAAGCAACATGGATGGGACTTCCATTTTAGGATTGCTCTTCCTTTTAACATTAATCAGATATTTCCATCTGAACTGTCTAGACTGATATGTAGGCACTACAGTACCTGTGTGTGCTGGGTTTTGACTGGGGTAGAGTTCATTCTCTTCGTAGTAGCAATTATAGGGCTATGTTTTGGATTTGTGCTGGAAGCAACATTGATAATGCAGGGATGTTTTGGTTACTGCCGATCAGCACTTACACAGAGTCCAGGCCTTGTCTGCTCCTCATACTGCCTCACCAGCCAGTAGGCTGGGGGTGCGCAAAAAGTTGAATGGAGACACAACTAGGACAGGTGACCACACCTGACCAAAAGGATATCTCATAGCATATGATATCATGACCAGCAACAGAACTCGGAGATGGGTGGCCAGGGGGCCACTGCTCAGGGACTGGCTAGGCATCGGTTAGTTGGTGGTGAGCAATTGTTTTCATTTGCATCACTTGTCTTTCTTGGGTTTTACTGATCCCTTTTTGTTATTTTGCTTTTAATTACATTAGATTTATTATCATCATCATTATTATATTTTATTTCCATTATTAAGCCGTTCTTATCTTGACCCATGAATTTTCTCACTTTAACCCTTTCAGTTCTCTTCACCTCATCCTGCTGTGGCATGAATGAGTGAGCGGCTGTGTGGTGATAGTTGCTGGCTGGGGTTAAACCACGACACTATGTATTTTTGGAGAATTCCAGTGTAATCTACACATTTTTCAATTTTAATGTGAAAAAAGATAGGAACACATCGAAATTTTCTAATGTATGGGTGCTATAATGGCACTATAATGAATAGCTGCAAGTGATCCTTGAGTTGTTATTAATTAACGTAGCAGATATGTATGTTTTCATATCTTCAGCCTCAAAACTCAAATCCTTGTTTTCTAAGGGGGTAAAGCCTTCTATTTAGTAGTAGTAGCATTACTGACAGCATTAATCAGTTTCATTATACATACACTGTTCAATTTCCTTGAGAATGCTACCCATTATTGGGGTGCCAGATTATGGTGGAATGGATTTAAAACCATCTGAAGTTTGTCTTTATCTCACCTGTCTTCCATTGGATGAAATATGACAAGCACCAGACATTTCATGACCATAGTAACCTCTGAAAGCTAGTCTGACAAAGAAGGGGAAGAGCTGCTTTGGTAGGAGACTTGCCGGCTTTGAACTAGATTTGTTGGGGGAGAGGGGCATCGATCCATCACAACACTCCCAGTCAGTTGCCAGCACCTGTAATAAATACTTGGAGTGATGCAGAGCTATTTCAGCTGCTTCAGCCAATGAGTAGGCTTCATTTGGAGCTCGGCTCAGATGCCTCTATACAAATGCCCATAGTATGGGGAATAAACAAGAGGCTACAGGGATATGATATTATTGGTATCACAGAAACATGGTGGGATGGCTCCTATGACTGGAGTGTTGGAATGGAAGGTTACAGGCTCTTTAGAAAAGAAAGGCCTGGCAGATAGGGGTTGGGGGAGTTGCTATTTATGTCAGTGATAATCTAGAGAGTATGGAGCTCTGTCTGGGGACAGGTGATGAGTCAACAGAGAGCTTGTGGGTCAGGGTTAAAGGGAGAACAGCAATGGGGGATATTACTGTGGGGATCGCTTACAGACCGCCTGATCAGGAGGAATCTGTGGGTGAAGCTCTCTATAGACAGATAGGAGCAGCCTCACGCTCGCAGGCCCTTGTCCTCATGGAGGATTTCAACCACCCCGATATCTGTTGGAGGGACAGTACGGCCTGGCACAAGCAATCCAGAAGGTTCGTCGATTGTGTGGAAGATAACTTCCTTCTGCAAGTAATAGAGGAGCCGACAAGGAGAGGTGCCATGCTTGGCCTCATGCTCACCAACAGGGAGGGGCTGGTGAGGAATGTAACGCTCCAGGGCAGCCTTGGATGCAGCGATCACGAGATGGATGAATTCGAGATCCTCAGGACAGTGAGAAGAGCGTGCAGCAAGCTCACTGCCCTGGACTTCAAGAGAGCAGACTTTGGCCTCTTCAGGAACCTGCTTAGTAAGGTTCCATTGGATACAGCCCTAGAGGGCAGGGGAACCCAAGACTGCTGGTTGATATTCAAGGATCACCTGCTCTAAGCTCAGCAGTGTTACGTGCCAACTAGAAGGAAATGCGGCAGGAGGGCCAGGAGGCCTCCATGGATAGGTAGGGAACTGCTGAGGAAACTTGGAGGGGTTGAAAAGAGGCTGATAAAAGGTGGAAGCAAGGCCAGGCGGCCTGGGAAGAATACAGGGATGTTGTCTGGGAAGCTAGGGATCAGCTTAGGAAAGCTAAGGCCCAGTTAGAATTAAACTTGCCTAGGGATGCTAAAGGTAACAAGAAGGGATTCAATAGGTACACTGAGAATAAAAGACAAACTAGGGACAATGTGGGCCCTCTCCGGAAGCTGCCAGGAGAACTGGCTACCCAGGATTTGGAGAAGGCTGAGGTTCTCAATGACTTCTTTGCCTCAGTCTTCACTGTCAAATGCCCTGATCACACCACCCAAGTCTTGGAAGGCAGATGCAGGGACTGTGAGAATAAAGACCTTTAGACCCACTGGATCAGGCTTGAGACCATCTTAAAAACCTAAACGTACACAAGTCCATGGGACCTGAATGAAATTCATCCGTGGGTCCTGAAGGAGCTGGCGAATGAAATTGCTAAGCCACTGCCCATCATATTTGAAAAATGGCAGGTGAAGTTCCCAACAACTGGAAAAAGGGAAATATAACCCCCATTTTCAAGAAGGGGAAAATGGATGACCCGGGGAATTACAGACCAGTCAGTCTCACCTCTGTGCCTGGCAAACTCTTGGAGCAGATTCTCCTGGAAGGCATGCTAAGGCACATGAAAAACAAGGAGGTGGTTGGTGACAGCCAGCATGGCTTCACTAAGGGGAAATCCTGCCTGACCAATTTGGTGGCCTTCTATGATAGGGCTATGGAACTGATGGACAAGGGCAGAGCAGTTGATGTCATCTACCTGGACTTGTGCAAAGCTTTTGACTCGAGAGAGGAACCTTCAACCACAGTGCACGGGGAAACCCTGAGTCCAGGCCTCAGTTCTGAGCTGCGAGAGCCACCGAAGGAGCCTCAAGCCCTTGCAAGGCCCAGGTGCTGATAGCTCTGCCAGGAGGGATGGCACCGACCTGAGTGGGTACAACCCGCCCCAGGGAGCGCTGAAACAGTGCATGTCGAGGCAGGTAGCGCTGCAGTGTGAGAGGGCAGTGGTTGGGATGGTGAGCACTCGCCTCAGGGCCAGGCCTGGTCTGTGAGGTCTGCTCTGGCTGCCCTGGTGGCGGCAGCATTGGCACCAGACAGAGCCGATGAGAGAGGAGGCTGCAGCACAGAGCTCGGGGTGCAGAAAGTGCCTGCACCGGTCTGTCCTGGGTTCAGCAGTAGCAGTCATTTTTTCTCCTTCTTAGTAGCTGGTGCACTGCTGTGTTTTTGACTTTCGGCCTGGGAACAGCGCTGATAACACCGATGTTTTCTGTTGCTGCTCAGTAATGTTTACCCTGACCAAGGACTTTGTGAGTCTCATGCTCTGCCAGGGAGGAGGGGAAGCTGGGAGGAAACAGAGACAGGACACCTGACCCTAACTAGCCAAAGAGGTATTCCATACCACAGCACATCATGCCCAATATATAAACTGGGGGCAGTTACCCAGAAGGGCTAGCTCACTGCTGGGTGCGGGGTGAGGTATTGGTCGATGGGTCATGAGGTGTTGTATTCTCTTCCCTTGTTATTTCTTTTAGCATTATTATTACTGGTGGTAGCAGTAGTGATTTGTGTTATACCTTAAACTGTTCTTATCTCAACCTGTGGGAGTTACATTCTTTCGATTCTCCTCCCCACCTCTCCGGGAGCGGGGGGAGGGAAAGAAGAGGGGTGGAGAAACTGCGTGGCTGACTTGCCTACAGGGTTTAAACCATGACAGGTCTCTTGAGGCAAGTGTGAGCAATGGACAGGGCTGCACTCGGTGCGCCCTGGTGGAGGTCCTCCTGCAGCAGGGGCTGAGTTGTGGGATGCTGTCAGTTGCTGAAAGGTGTCAGCAAAGCTGAGAGGGAGCTGGACTGATTGCTCCAGGCCCAGGCTGTGCAGGGGCCACAAGCGTCCATCATAGCGCAGACAGAAAAAGAGGAGGGTGCTAATCCACACCCTGACTAACCCTGTTCCCGCGCTCCCTGGGGCGTGTTTTTCCTGCTCAGGGAGGTGTTGTCCCTCCTGGCACCATCTCCTGTGAGTCCCTGCTTGCCTCAGCGGAGCTGCCTGCTGCTGGGCAAGGCCTGGTGAGGGTTTGAGGCTCTCTCAGTGGCTCTCGCGGCTGAGAACTGAGGCTGGTGGATACGGTGTTTCCTCTCGCTCCGGAGTTGAAGGCTCCTCTATGGAGCTGCTCACCTCGGCAAACCATGATTGTCATCTGTTAAATCTTTTGTCTTGTTCTGGATTTAATCCTCCATCCAGGCTTCTTTGAGTAGGGTCTGTCTTGGGAGAAATCTGCACTGGTTCTTGTCTGTGGTTTTATTGAAGGGAAGTGAGGAGAACAGTGTTCTCTAGCTACTGTATGAGAAAGATAGCAGCACTGCCAAATAAACAGAGCACTCACATAAAGGAAAACAGGGTAAGAACCTGTTCAAGGAAAATCAGTTATCATTGAACTAATTTGTACTTTTTAATACTCAGTAGAATATAGTTTACCAAGTTTTGTTAGAAAATAATAACCTTTGTTATCTACAGGATGCTGGGACTCTTCATCAGGGACTGTAGCGTTAGGACTGGGCAACGGGTTTAAATGTCAACAGGGGAAGTTCAGGATAGATAGAAGGAAGAAGCTTTTTACTGTGAGGATGGTGAGGCACTGGAACAGGTTGCCCAAAGAAGTGAATGCTCCATCCCTGGCAGTGTTTAAGGGCAGGCTGAACTGAGCCTTGAGCGACATGGTCTAGTGTGAAGGTGTCCCTGCTCATGGCAGCAGGGTTGGAACTTGATGATCTTAAGGTCCTTTCCAACCCAGACTATTCCATGACTCTATGATCTGCGGCCCCTTGGTTAACTGCTTCTGAAGAAAAGCTGAATTCTGAACTTGTCTTGACAGGCCATGATTCCTGTTGGAGAAAATAAGGAACACTGTTCATTATACTTTTAATTCAATTTGCTTCAATTAATAAAGAAGATGACTGCAGAAATGGTCTCTGTTATACCAAAATCTGTACATTCCAAGTGAAAATAGGAGAGTGGCTATTTAGCCACCGATCAAAGCATGGTGATGGTGATAACCAAGCAACATACTCAGTTCTGCTTTCATTTTTACTTCTCATTCATCTATGGACGAGAAAAGTATGAATGACTTATTTTCTCTCTTTAAAATGAAGAGTTTTCAAAAGAACCAGAGAATGAGACGATACCATTTTTGTCTCTTTTAAACAGCATGTCAAATTAAAAGCCTGGCAAAGTTATGTTTTGACATTGAAGATTGCTGATTATTTGGGAAAGATATATTGTTTCTAAATGATTCATTAAACTGGAATTTAACTCTCATTTTATTCTACAATTTTTTATCCTAATCTTTCTGAGTGCAAATCACAACTTCAGTTTCTAATAACTGAAAGGCAGTTTTGACTAGCGAGAGGGATTCCTTTGTTCTTTAGGAAAATGAAGAAAAGTCAGACACTGCACTTCCACTGTTAAGTGACAAATTATTTGCACAACTTGGAAAATCTTCAAGACTATTAAAAGACCAATTGCCAAAATAAAAACTTGAAGCAAATGAACATGATCTATCAAAGAAGCTACTGAACAAAGCAAATCATCCAGCAACAGAAACATTATCTATGTTAAAGAAAATCAGAATAGATTACAGGGAAAAGAAAATAATGCCAAACGAATGCTCAAGGAAATATAGAAGCAAAACAAAATGCAAAAAAAAATTTCTGTTCTGCAATTAATCCTCTGAAACATTTGGAAATTTTCCTATGATTATGTGAAGACATATGGGAAGTAAAGACCAGAGAAACCGAAAGACCTGAAAAAAACAAAGAGTTGTCCTGCTTCTGAAGTTAAGTGGATGTATAAAAGAGGGCCAGTCAACTCCATTATTTTACTATGTCATTCGAAATTTAGAATTCTTGTTTATTTGCATTCTTAATGCATTTTAATCATCACTGGATAATGATTTGTATATGCCTGCTTAACAAGGAGTCTGATTTGAGAAGAAAAAATGAGCATTCATATCCAAGACATCTGATGTTAACTGAGGAATGTCCTGTAATTTATCACTTAAAATTTATAGAGGAACTAAATCTCACAAGCACATGAAATTTTGAGTGTCTATCTCAGTGAAAGATTTTCATGAGATGAGTATTTACTACTTTGTGGGATTGAATGAGCCTTTAAATTTCTAAAATCAAACATTGAAAAAATGGAAGAATCCCAAACTGTAAGCTCCTTTAGAAAACATATTCCTAACTGCAAGTTCTTGGCCTTGAGTTTGTAAATATGTGAAGGAGAGGGTTCTCCCTTCAACACTTCCTACATATGCCCAAAGAGGTTTACTATTTTATGTAATTCTCCTGGTAAACCACTGCTTGAATGGTGAATTCTGTTAAAAAGTTTTAATTACCTATAAAAGCTACTTGTTACCCAAAGAAAGGCGGAATTTTTTAGACTTCAAATCTGTGTCAAATTTGCTGAGTTTAATAGGTTCAGTACATTTATATTAAAGTTTAGCAAACATTGCTTAAATTGTAGTCTGCTCAGTTTATCTGTTATGTTTGTGTACATCTAAAAATATGTCTTTTGCATATTGTAATGAGACTAAGCATCATACAAAGAAAAGTCTCAAAGTTAGTAATGAAATCAGAGGGTTACTGTAAACCAAGGATGTATATGTAAGGGTTCTGGAAAGAAATTAGCAGCAAGTCTAGAATGTTTTCTTGTACACAGCCTAACAGCACTTTCTTTTCAATCATGTACATCTCACTAAAGTTTCTGAATGAAATGTAATAGATGAATATTTTCCTGTTTAATGTCTAGCTTTTTTATTGTTACTGCAATGCTTTTATGTCTAAAACTCCCAAAGGTCAGTTTTACAAAATTTATCTCATAATTTAATGAAAGAAATGAATTTTATAAGTCAGTTCTGATAAGATTGAATTTTACAACTACTTTGTTTTATGTGTTTATTGTGGTTCTTTTTTTTTTTTTTTTTTTTTTTTTTAATTTTATTTTTAAGTAACACTTTGATGCCGGTCTGTTCATGCCAGGAAATCAGCTTTTTTTCTGATTTAACTTAAATTACATTTTATTTTGATGGGAATTGTCAACTTATTGTTTGGTGTGATGTAGAAATTTTGCCATTAACTATTAAAATATTCAGATAGAAATCATTGTCTCATATGACATGGATCTTTATGGTTACTGCAGTTAAAACACAAATTTTCCATGCATAATGAGAACAATGAAGATCTTCTCTTTATGGGTAGACAGTATGTATTAAATTAAAAACCAGCATCACTGATCAGAGACGGTCACATTTCACTGACAAGGCATATCTTCATTTTTTGCTGTGTGGTTCTCTGGCTGGGGGGCATCCAATCACTAGCAATTCTAAAATGTCAGAAAGAGAAAGAAGGACTGTGTCTAATATTGAAACAATTTTTTTTGTTCATCCTAAGGAAGCATTTTGTGGCCATTTCAGGAATTAATTAAACTAAAAATTTTAAATAAAATGCCCTTTCAAACTGGAGGAACCAAATATGCGTCATCAAAGCTGAAAACAAAACTTTCTGATTTGGAGGGAAAGGGAAGGAAGTTTCTATCCTTCCTCAAATGAACAGAGTTTTGCAAATTGATACAAGTCATTCCCTCATGGCAAAACATTTATGTGAAAAACAATCTACCTTCATGAAGTATTTTTCCAGGTTTAAAAGTATCACAACAGGATATTTATTTCCTGATCTACTAAACTGCAATTTGAACATCTCAGTATACAAGGACTTAATAGAAAATGGAGGACAGACTGTAAACAAGTCTGGTTTTTTTCTTATGGTCTCTAATTTTGGCAGAAAAAAGAAAAATATTGCTTTTAGGCTTACATGCTATTTTCTGCCTTGGGTGAAATGAGACAAAGTTTTCTGTAACCACATTAAAATAGGCTTTATAAAAGAAATATAAGTTCAATGATAAGGGTAGAGTTACAAATCAAACACAATAAGCATCAAATTGTCATCACTTCAGGACACATCATACCCTTCATCTGTATCCTTTGTAATTGAATAGAACTGCCCACATACTCTGAAGGCAGAATATAGCTGTGAAATACTTGCATATTTATTCTCTGGAGATTTATGGGCAATTCAAGAATTGATTTTTTTCCTTTGTGAAAGTAATGGTTATATTATTAGATTAAAAAAAAAAAAAAAGTTCTTATGCTGTTTTGGCTCCGTCCTTTGGATGTAACACCAAACACGACACCATTATTGAATCCGATTACTCAGGAAGGCACCTATTTGCTCACCTATTCATCAACTACAACAGTGTACATAGAATACATTAAGCAGACTATCTGCAATATGCTGACACTGATGTTCCATCCCTTTACTACTAGAGAGCAAAACAGGCTGCCTGAGAAACTGCTAGGCAGGTTGGAAGAAGCACGTATGGAATCATAGCCTCACTCTAGACCATGTCGCCCAAGACTCTGTTCAACCTGGCTTTGAACACTGCCAGGGATGGAGCATTCACTACTTCTCTGGGCAACCTGTTCCAGTGCTTCACCACCCTCACAGTAAAGAACTTCTTCCTTATATCTAACCTGGACTTCCCCTGTCTAAGTTTGAACCCATTAACCTTGTCCTATCGCTACAGTCTCCAATGAAAAGTCCCTCTCCAGCATCCTTGTAGGCCCCCTTCAGATACTGGAAGGCTGCTATGAGGTCTCTATGCAGCCTTCTTTTCTGCTGCTTACAGCCCCAACTTTCTCAGCCTGTCTTCATACTGGAGGTGTTCCAGCCCCCTTATCATCCTTGTGGCCCTCCTCTGGACTTGCTCCAACAGCTCCATGCCCACTTCTAGTGCATCTACCCCTCTTTTGAAGCCACACAAATCATCTGTATACTGGATATCCTAAAACATTAGCTTTGGTCATCATTCAGGCTGTACCTTGAAACCTTGTGGACAGAGAAGCCAAAAAATATGTTTGAAAACCTCAGAATTAATCTCACCACTATGTAATACAAATACTAGGTCATGAATACTATCTATAATGCTTTGAAATTTTAGCTCCTGGTTTAATTAGCATTTTAAAAAATAAACATTTTATGTTGTATGGTGAAATATGCCTGAATATTGTGAGTGTAGGAGAATCACGGAACACGGACATGGCATTTCACTTACAGCTCTTCTTGAATTTCATCTTGATCTAAAGGGGAGGAAATCTCACTTCCACAAACACCTAATCTTTTCTTTCTTCTAATTTCCAAACCAATAATAATTCCTTGGTGATGTAAAATTTTGGTGGTGTTTATCTAAATTAACTTCAATTTTGGATAAGATTCTTTTCAAGGTTGAATGGAAATAAACCATTTAAAGGAAAAGTGTTTGCAGCACCAATTAATCTGTGTTTTCTCTGTGGCCAGTTAACCTCTCTGCGTAAGATTTTTTGTGGTAGTGATTAAGATGTTGTTTGCACAGTGGCAAGTGGGAAATAGCTTTAACCAAGAGAATTTATATTAGGCAGGATTACACTCATTTCAATAAGATTTTATTCTGAATTACATCCTTATGGTTAATCGATGTATACTCACGAGATCATAGAGACACTTTACAGAAATTAGAAAGCTACAGTCTTCATTGGCATTAAAAGCCATATAGATTTAGCAAAGGTTTGAATGTGTCAAATTTTTGCAGCTCATATTTTAGCTGCAGAATTAACCATGTGAGCATTCCAGACAAGGTTCCATAGGTTATGTGCATCTGAGTCATAGATACATTTCATATTTAATCAGAATGATTTAAACTAGCAAATTTGCTAGAGTAGAGAGAAAAAAAAAAGGCAGCTTTAATTTTGAGCATTCTGCTCTGCCACTTTGTAGATTCATGTTCAATTTCTCTTTTGCAGAAGCTCAGTTTCTCTGCTGGGAACCTCTGAGTTGTGAGCTATAGGCAGAGCATGAGTTCACTTAGTGATTTGTCTGATGAAACAGGCATTAGAAGAAAAAATACTGCGTGTCTTTAAGGGCATCCTACCAGCAAAAAAGTAAGGTTGTTGTGAAAAGAAATTTGAGAAAGGATGGTAGGTGAGTTTGTAGTTTAATGCTTTGATACAGTCTTCTCAGAAAGAGGATTTCTCTGTCCTACCTTTTAAACCAGTGCAGTTTTTCTGCTACAAGAGTCTTAAAGATTGGGGATTTGAGCTTTTTAGTCTTTGGTTTGTTTTGTTAGTTTTGTTATTTTGCTTTGTGTTGGTTTTGGGTTTTTTAATCTTTTTGCTTGGTTCTATTTTTTGCTTACTTTTTTGTTTGTTTTTTCTTTTTCTAGAGATAAGACAACTACTAGAAGAAAGTTTTTATCTTAAAATCTTGGTTAGAACTAGTTTAACATTCTTTAAGTCAGACATAATGTCCATGTGGTCACTATCGTTGCTTACATAATGAGGAAGAATTTCTTATGCAAGTATTTTTCCCTTCACTTTGTGGAGAACGATATTCTAAGTTCCTCATAACCTCTTTGTTCTAGTCAGTTTGTTTTAACAGTATGGATGAACTAACCTTAAAAAAAAAAAATACTGATAGAGTGTTGGACTTCTCTTGCCATTTTCAAAGTGAAGTTGAGTAATAGAACTTCTTACTAGTAATGGTGTGTCATCTGTATCCACTGTGGGTACCTAACTGCTTGTTATATAAAAGAACATTAAGACATTTCTTTTATAGAAACTTTGAAATAGTCTTATTTTTGGATTATTGCTACATACCAAATTGTGAAGACAACTTTACTTTTTGATTAATACAAGAGTAAAATGTGTTTGCATTTTGTCCTCTCAGACCCAAGAAAGTAACACAATACTGATGGTGTGGAAGACTCCAGCAGAATTTACCCTTTCTCGCAGCAAAATAATAAAGACAAAAATCAGCCACATCACTTATATTGGAGACGGGAGACATTGCCCTATTTTCCTCACTTTCCACTACAAATTGACTCAGTGCTGTAAAATTAATGTAGTCCTTTCTGATTATTTCTCATGATTTGAGCAATTTGGCATTTCACTTTGCTGGGAAAAGCCAGTCTTGAAAAACAAAGAACCTGACACAGTCATGAGAGTGAATCAACAGAAGAGGAAACTGCTGTGCTTGCTCTTTTCCTTACTTGCTAATCTATATTTTCTAAACTGAGAAAAGGTTACAAAGTGTATAATGACTGTGCTTTTACCTACGCACTGCTGTTGTGTATATAGAGATTGCAGTGTTGTAGGAGTATGAGCATAATTCTGATGCATGATCTCATAATTTATCTTTAAAGAGCTTAAAATATTTTCCTTAGGTCTGTGTTAATAGCACTAAACAGCATTAAAAAAAAAAAAAAGTAATATTGCAACAGTGTGCTGTATTTGAAACTGACTTGATGCACTGACCAAGGGCATTAAAATACAATTTTCATTCTGAGAATTCTGTTTGCATCATTGGCAAAATACAATCGCATAATTAATTCAACAGAAGTCAAATACTTTGGTTCCTATATCCTATCACTTTCTTCTGAATTTGGTGCCCAAGTTGACTGCAGAAACAAATGTAGAGCTGGAGGGAAAAGTAAATTGCATATGTGATTTGAGGACAACAGATGGTCCAGAATGAGGAAGTCAGTACCAAGATTTTTTTAGATCTAAAACTATTGATATGTTAACAGATATCACACACTAACACCAGGAAGCTGGAGAGAACTCACTGGAAAAGAGGTCTGCAACCCTGGCATTATGTGAAGTCCTGTATTCCTTACAGAAATAGCTCCATTAAATTAACTTCCCATAGCCAAGGTTATCAATTCGAAAGTAAAACAGATCAAATAACAATATTTGATATCCTCCCTCCAGAAATGCTGCAATATTAAGAATGCTTATGTAACCTATCAAATGTCATGTATTAAATCTCTATTATATGCATATTATTTATACATAATGTTTATATTATGCCCATGTCAATACAAAACAAAATTTTGAAATGATAGAAAAGTTTCCTAGTGATTATATTATTTTGCAATCTTAGAAGAAGCTTGGTCACTGGAAAGAAAATATGAGCAAAAAATCAAAATAAAAGTTCATTAGATTAAGTGAAGCAAGCCTAAGAGAAATCCTGAAATAGGCATTAGGGATGCATGAAAAGGTAAAGAAAATGTACAGAATTGTTATGAGAAGGCCCCATGGACTCTATGGCCGCTATTGTCAAAATACTGGAATTAGGAGTTGTGAGTCAGGTACCTCTCAGAAGAGCCCAGTTTGTTTTCCTGCAAGGAAAATGTGCCACAAACATACATACACATTCACACATTCAAACCCTATCAAATGTATAAAAACTTGACTTTCAAATGGACATGCGTGATCCTGCAGTGGAGTGATATATTTGACATCAGTAAAACACAGTGTAGGGGCTTCCAACTAGATCATATATTGAATATATAATTTCATTTGCATCACTGGTAAAATGAGGCAAACTCGTGCCTAAACCTATCTGCAACAATGGTCAGAGGGGCAAAAAGGAGCAGACGTATTCTAAGTCCTTTCTAGAAAAGCTTTAACGTCACTTACTATCACAGGAGGAAGAATTAGGTAGTAGTCTGCACTCAAGACTAATTTCTCTAACCTCCAACTTAAATATTCTGGTTTTCAGAACACACTAAGCTTCTGGCTTTTCATTACATCCCACAACTCTCATATAGCATACATAAACCCACTCTGCTCTGTCAGCCTCTGCTGGTTTGAGATATACAACTTATTACATCATTTCATAATAAAACAGGGAGACATGGATTTATTTTTCTTTTTTATGTCAGGGGAAAATGTAAAGTCCAGTTTTTCTGTTTTGTAAATGCTCAAATCTGACTTTTCCAGGAGGATTCTCTAGGTGTGTAAAGTCACATAAAAGCACAGAAGCACTTTTAAGACTGCTGTAAATGTCCAAAACCTTTGTCAAGCACATGCATGCATCTAAGACATTCTGTTAAGGGCTTCATTAGTAAAGGGAGACAGTGGCTTGCAAAAGGTTTTAGAGCTGTTTCAATCACATGAAAGTAATTTCTAACAACATGACACTTTGCCATTGACAAGTCCAGCAGACAGTGCTAGGGAAAATAATTTGCTTTACTCTGTTAAGTACTTTTATAAAATATCTGATCACTCTACCAAGCAAAAAGACATCACAGTGGCGTTAAGCAGTACTTTTTTGCTTTGGCACATAAAAGCCAACAGGATGATGGGTTACATCAAAGGCATCACCAGCAGAGATAATTCTCTACCCTGCTTATGGCTTGTCAGGCCACACCTGAAATACTGTGTTCAGCTTTGGTCCTCACCATACAAAAAAAGATGAGGACAGGCTGGAGAGAGTCCAGAGAACTTTCGAAAATGATCAAAGGACTGGGAAGCTGTATGAGGAAGGGCTGAGAGAAGTGGTTTTGTTCAGCCTTGAGAAAAGAAGGCTCGGGGAGACCTTATCACCATGTTCTAGTATTTAAAGGATGGCTACAATGCAACTGGAGACTCTCTTTTTGCAAGGAATCTCATGGAAAAGGCAAGGGGTAATGTGTACATAAAGGTGCTCCTGTAAAGATTCAGTTGGACACAAGGGGAAAATTTTTCACAGTGAGAATAACTACCCATTGGAATAATCTCCTCAGGGAAGTGGTGGGCTCCCCAGCGCTGCGCATTTTTAAGATTTGACTGGATAGGGTGTTGGGACATCTAGTCTAGGTCATGCTTTGCTTAGAAAGTTCGGACCAGATGAACCTTGAGGTCCCTTACAAACTATTATTCTATGACTCTACAAAAACGTATGCCCAAATAGATGTTTAGAACAGCTGCAAGTACGAGGTGAGTGAGTAGAGTAGTAAGGCAAAAGGAAAGAATTCCTTTCCTCATCACTTCTAAAAAAAGTTGAAAAATAAAAATAAAGCATTTTAACACTGTGAATGTTGCGTATCAATGGAAAATTTACCTCCATGACTATACATCTAGGAGATGGGATTTTCAAATGTACTTCACAGACTTTGTTACAGATACCTATGGGCTAGCCAATGAAAATAAAGCCAATCACTATCAAGCATCCTTTAGAAAGCATCGGAAAAAAGTGAAAAAAAAATCATTATCTAATTACCTGCTACAAGTATATTTAAAATGACTTTTTTTTTTTTTTTCCTGTTTAATCCTGGATGCAGTAAAATTTTCTTTTGTTACCTGATGGGGATACAGTATGGGGATACAAACTCTACCTGCTTCTATCAGACACACACTTATTTCAGTTTTTAAAAAGTTCATACAGGGTTCAAATTGCATTCTATAATTCTGAGGGTTAAAGTTGTCATCTTGTTTTTTATTATTCCCGATATATCTACTATTTTGGGTCAGTACATTAATTTCATCATTTCTATATAATTAACCACCTTTTGTTTAATTATAGTAAGTTCTAGTGGAAGGCCACATTACTTTGGACACTTCAGACCCTTAGACTTCCAGTACTTGGGTATAGTTTTTCACATATGCTTTCATTTTTCTTTTTCTGATTCGATCCCTAATAAGTAGGTCATAACTTATCAACAAAATTCAGCTCAGCTCACTTTTACCACCAGATTAACTGATCAGAATTCAGAAGTATTGAGCTCCCAGACAGAGTGAGCCTTTTTGAAAACATGATTTATGTGCCCAAGTATGAAGACTTGAAAATAACTCTAAAGTTCTAGTAGTAACTTATTCCTTTGCCTGCATTTTTTCATGAAATATACTGAAACACAGGATGACCACACAAATCAAAGGGTCATTGAATCCTAGATAGCCAAGGTATATTGGATCACCTCTGTGGTATTATTAAACACATGTAAAATAGGAATGTGGCCTGTCCTGTTGCTGAACATTCAGAAATCTCAAATAGTGGTATGTTCTCTTTGCTTATTCTCACAATACATTTAGTGTAATTTAGCATATTGCAGTAGTTATCCAAGCTACTTAGGACAATTTAAGAACTGTATGTCTACTGAGCCGAGGTTTCCATGCTATATATGTAGCTTTCATGTCTATCTCCATCCTAATTTTTTATAAGGCACCTTTACTGTGGTCTGTGTAGCCCCTGCTCTGATCCTCTCCCAGAGAATGAGAGCTAAAAATAGCTTTTCATGCTTTTAGCCCTAGCCTCTTGGTTCAAATCAGCATTCGCAGAATTTTATAAGATTTATAAAAATATAGACAGAACTTCTGTATCTGTATTTCAGGCAGGCAGCCTCAGTATTTCTGAACTCTAATTATCAGTTTCACAGCAGTTAGCCTTTATTTTATTAAGGATTAAATATTTCCAAGTTGTAAATATGCTCAGGCAAAGTATTTTTCTTCCCCAGAAGCTGTCTATCTTTTACAGCTATTTTGGGCTTTGGGGAGCTCACAAATGGAATTGAATGTGATCTATTATGAAACATGCTGTTAAAAATAAAACGTTAGAAATAGCACATTTCTATCTAGCGGGGAATGATTGATTATTGCAGTGTATAAAAATCAGGAGGTTAGCAGAATAACAGTAAAGAAGCATGTTAGAGTTACTGCATATAAAACCAGTATCTTTTGTTGCTTAAGAGTATGTAGACTTTCCAAAACACTGAGGTGGCTGCCTAGAAAATATTTTAAAATGTAAGTAAAGAAATGGTGATATTTCTTATGGCATATCAGATTCATTTGTCTTTTTTCAAATACGTATATGGAAGACTATCTCTTCTGTTATTTATCACCTGCTGTTGTGAAACCTTTTGTCATCTTAGAAATCTCTGATGGCAAAATGTTCAGAAAATTATTTTTAAAAGCCAGGTTTCTTAACCGATATTATACTAAACCTTTCTGGTTTTTTTTTTTTTTTCCTTAACATGAAAAAAAAAGAAATAGCACTAAAAATCAGACAGCATGTTTAACTTCAGCTGGTTTAGTTGATACCTACCTTTGCAGTCATGGGGGTAATTATGCTCTTGAGTCCAACTTGTTTGTTCTAACTCTATTTTTGACATCATAATCATATCACAGGGGCAAAAGTCAGTTTAATACTAGAGCATGCATCTATTCTATCCTGGTACCACTGAAAGTTGAGTACAAGAGCAGCAGAGCAGATATTTAGAGTATCCTGCTCTGCTGCTCTTGTAAAGGTGTTACTAAGAACTAGAAAAATGTTGGGTTTTTTTTCATAGAAGTGAAAAAACCACACCACCAGACTTGAAAACATTACAATTTCTGCCATAAGGCCATCCTTTCTCAGCAATGGAATTTCATTGCCTATTTAAATATACTATTCTTAAATCTACATCTCATAAATATCTGTGGAGTATTAAAGAACAACATAAAAACTGGAGAAGCTACAAACCTTGATTTTTACTATGTCTGTGTTTTTTCTGTAATAAAAAAATGCATGAGCTGGGATTGTAGTTTAAACACAAGCATAGATGATCATTACCTATTAATCTCAGTCAAGCTTTCCTTCCCATGTCACAGGTGAATTTGACCATGTATTCAGTATATGACATTGTGCAGCCAAACAAATCATCATGAAATGCATACAGACAGCCACATTTTTTTTTGCTAGAAAACTTTCAAAAATTGCTTTTGATGGAAGTTGTTTTATTTGTATGGTTCTTTACTCAATTTTGTCAAGTTGCCTAGCTCAGAAAGTGATGGGGAAAGCTCCTGTGCAAATTCCCCAGCAGTATGGAACTAACAAGATGTCTGATATTCTGGACTGAAGTCCTCCTTCACATTCATGTACTTACAGACACATTTCAAAGGTGACATTTATTTCCACAGTCTCTCATATGCTTTGTGGTATACTGTACTTCTTTTTGAAATTGAAAAATAGGCACATGAACCTGTACTGTTTCAACCTTTTCATTCAGGGTTTTATGAAACAATTTGAGTCCAAAAGGCTGGAAATTCTGCTTTTGCTATTTGTAAAATCGAATCTACACCATGTTGGGAATATTATCATCCTTGCAGCCAATTTCTGTGAGCAAGTATATGACTGTTAAAGGAAAAAGAAAATTCAAACTTTATGAATCTGATGCTTTAAGAAACATAGCAGTTTTTCACCAATGTATTTATTTATCCTTAGGAATAATTGTTATTAATTTGTATCATTATAAGGAGAATGGTTTCACTGAAGCCTTTCACAGTGTGTTGTCTACAACATCTCCATCTTCTGAATCCTTTTTCCCAACTCGATCACTTCAGTGTACCCCATTTTTTTGGCATTGCATCCTCAATAGAATATAACAATAGTAACTACAGCTGTATGGAATTTACAGATGCAAAACTTTTCTATTGAAAAAAGTTCTTAATTGGAATAGAAATTTTCTTCAATCGCAATGAGGTGCGTTTTGCTAAATTATTCATTAAAAAGTTTCTCATTTCAACATTATCTAAATTGAGAGTTACTTCTGTTATTTCAGAATGACTTTTCATCTGAAAATTCTAATGAATTGTAATGAAGGATATGTAAATAAAAACCTAGAGGATAAGCAAAGCAGATCAAAAGTAGCTAATACGTTTCCACTGATTTCCCCAGTTTTACAATTTGCAGCTTTTGTGGAGATTTTGACTTTTTGTCCCAATTTATAGTGGAAAGAGTTTATATTTTTTTTTTTTTTTAATTTCAAAAGTGTTCCTGAATTGGGAAATTTTTTCCCACCTGGTTCTAATAATAGCATGTTTGAGTGGGCTGCGCTTTCAAGCTTACTATATCTGAGAGCCTCGCCAACAGTCAAATCAGGGTAACCTACCTTAAGTTCTTAAAATGACTGGCTCTTGTGTAAGTGCACTAGAAAATTATATGAATAAAAATAAACTCACAGCCAGAGAATTCTCCCCCATTGGCCAGAGAGACTGAAGTTTACTTTTCCCCTTGGATTGAGTTGGGTATTTTCTAAAATGACTGTTTAAGAAAGTAGACCCCTAGCCTAGCTCCTCTCTGAAGCTTTTGGAGTTGCCTGCACACAGTGGGGAGCACAGAATATTTTAAGAAGAAAGACAGAGTCACTTCACTGGGAAAGTGAAGAGGTAGCTGGCTGCTGAAAATTTTTAGTCAAAGTTGTATGGTTGAGACACAATGGGACTCTTACATTACAGTAGCTATTCCTTGTTTTGCAGCGTAGTTGTGAGTACTGAGCAGTTAAAAAAGAGGATGCATGAAACGGAGAATGCATTTGTGCCTCTGGCTCTGAATGATGTCAGTCTAGTCCAGATCCAGTGTCACTTTTACTTCAGAAGGTCAGGGAGGATTTAGTTGTGGCAGAATTAAGAAATAAAAGAATTTGGTTGGAGAACTTATGCACAAACTCTGGCTCTTTTGATTGTTGGTGTATATTTGTATGTCTGTGTGAGAAAGAAAACAAACCTTTCCAGCTTCTCTTGTTAAGCTAACAAAATCTGTTTCCTGGTGGTTGTATCTGAAGTATTTAAACATAAAAAAGAAAACTGTTGCTCTCAATTTTTTTCGCTAGTGTTTGAAAGTCTGTTTCATTTTTGACTCTGTCAAAGACTTTTGGGTGAAAAAAACCTCAAATTAAACTCTTGCTCATCTAAGCAGGTTTCATTTTTTATGGGTTGTATATATTCAAACAAATCTGTTCCTGTCTGGATGGTGGGTTTTCTTGTCAAAATGCTCAAAGATCTGTTGCTCTCTTTAAGCTCACTGAGAGAACTGCCTAAAAGATATAAAACTCTCTGTGATCATCTATTGCTACCTATATTTTTTCTAAGGTACATGAATTTGGGTTCTAAGCATTACAGCTTCCTTCATCAGACAAAATCATTGTAAGACAATTCGTACAAAAATCATATAAAATATATGCATCTCTGATCATCACAGATGTACATTCAGAGTGTGAACAAAAATAATTCTTAAAGTACAAATCATGCAGTACATTTGTATGATAAAAGCAAGTTCTATATTAATCTTACTGCACTAGATTATTAAGTGCCATAAAGTGATGTTTAATAGGTATATAGACTTCTCTTTAGTAAGCAGAAACCTTTTAATAATATCTATTTCATGTATTCACAGTAAAGCATCTATAAAAATATTAACTTTACTGGCTAGTACACATGGTAATTTTTTCAGGCTCAAAATTCCTCTCTTTGCAAAGAGTAATTTGCGCAAAGTTACCAACTGAATTTATCCAACAAATCTTGTACTGGGAGAAGAACCTTGATAATTGGGATATAAAACAAAACCAAATACATCCATATGAAAACCATGTCAAAGGCTAGTTGCCAAACACATACACTTCATGTGACAACTACCTTTTTCCCCTTTATTTGTTTCTAATTTCTATTCTATTTTAAAATGTCTTGAATCAGGTACCTGACTCTCTTATGTGTGTGTGTGTGTGTGTGTGTGTGATGAACCAGGGAAACCTAGACTGGATGGTTAAAACATGTTATTTCAGAACATGCTTGGCGAGGATTGTCTCACTTAGCTAAGGATGCTCATTTCAGGCGTCAGAACAAGTTATAACACAAGAATCCTTAACTTCCAGACAGGGTACTGAATGACCCTCTCTCCCATTTCTTCCTGAGACAGAATTAAAAATGGGGTCTAGGAGGGGTGAAGACCATAGTGTACAAGGAAGTTCCTTCTTACTGCCTGCTGTGTCTGTTTCCTGGAGCAGAGTTTTCTTGTTCCGAGGAACACTGATATTAAATGAGAAGTGGACTTAAGAAGGATTTAAGAAGCCACATTTGAATGCCAGTCACCTTGAAGTGACTGAGCATTTTCACAGTGCTGTACTCAAGAAGTTGTGTTATAGGGAACTTAGCCATGGAGCAGGGTGTCTTTGCCCCGGATACCTCTTCAAGACTGGATTTCTTTCTTAACATTGTACTAGCCAAGTGACAAATATTTTTACAAACACTCTAATAAAGGGGTTTGGTTATTCCTTTAGTCTTATTTCGAAGTTTTATTTGATAATGAGCAAGTGATTAGGGCAAAAGCCCAGGACAGAGGAAATTCAAATATGTAGACTCAGATAAACACTTTTTAGGGCTGCCCACGAGACTTAATCTCCATTATTCTGTTCCTGGCTTACTATAAGAAATATACCTGATTCTTTTAAAAATCTAACCTCCTTCCTTAATTTCAGTGTTTTTTTTAATTTCTGCTTTCATAGTTTCCTTCATTGAAGCTTCAACACTGACATTTGTTCAAGGTCCTGTAGCCTAGTGTGAACTTGGTTAACGCTGAAAAAGCTTAAGGAAACACCGGCCTACTCACCTCCAGGCATATGTCCTTGGGCCTGTCCTGCTCCACAGAAAGGTTTTCTGCTTGGTACATAGTTTCACTATGAGAAGCGTACTCTGCCACATGCAGATGTCACACAAAGAAGCACAGCTGATATCACCAGAGATGCTGAAATGTGAAGTCTGACTTTTAAATCAATCCCATTTGTGTTGAGTGTGTTTTCTTAGCATTCTAATTTTATCACATCATGAATGCTCCAGCTGGAATCAATGTCTGACAGTTGACTTGAGGAAATTTTATTTTTAAACTCAGAACAGAATAATTGTAGTCCTGCTCAGCCATGGTTTTCACAAAAATCTTAAGGATAATATTTATGGAAAGTTTTAAGGATTAAATAGTTCTGAATCTAGAGATTGTATTGGGGTGTTTCCTAGGAACGCTGGAAAAATATTCTGTTATAAATATTTGCTGCAGTGTCCACCTGTGTTGCATAATCTACACTACAATTTAAAAATAAACAAAAAAGAGTCATATTAAACCACTTTCAAATTATATAGGCTCTGGTACATCTATGTGTGAGTCTGAGGTTCTGAGTAAAGGCAATTGTCATTGGTAAGAAGTCTTCAGACCAAAAGATGATTCTGAAGTTTGTCTTAGAATCTCCCAAAGCATTATACACTGGTCTTGGACTGAGATTATGGAATAATGAATTATTTACATACCATTTGCCCAGGACTGCTTTAAAAAGAGTGTTTACTCTCTTCACAGACTATGTATCACCAACAGAGAATCTGAATTTACTGCCATATCGGACAGCTGGGATAAGAAAAAATGCATCCTCAAATTAAATACTTAACCATTAATAAAAATATTTGAGGGAATATGCAAAATAGAACCCTAGCATAATAGGATTATATTATCTGAAAATAAGGGGGTTTAATAGATATACTGGGTTACTCTCAGCAGTGTGGAGAACGAAACTGCAGGACTTATATCTCCAGAATTACTTGACATAAAATAATTCCTGTGGCATGCTTGACAGGGTCAGTGTATACAGAGAAATTAAACTACAGTGAACCACTGTTTCTACTATCTTACTTTAAGGCAATCCCGTCTTTTGAAGTTGATCTCAAATGGCATTTTCTGGACAACTAAGTATATGTCTTCAAACTCAATTATCTACTTTTCCTGTCCATTTCTCACCTGTTTTACTAAAGCTCACGACAATATGTTTCCATTCATTGTGCTCATCAAGAAAAGATGTTTTCTTCTATGGACCTCATTCTTCAGGACCCTGTGCTGATTCTTGACTTGTAATGGTTCAATATTTTCTTGTAACTACTAGAATTTCTACACTGTAAGTCTGAGATGGTTTCTGAGCTTGGGAACATTCTCGTCTGTACTTTGCTTTGTAGCTTCAACCACTACTATCTTGACAGAAAAGTTTTACCATTCCTGAACAAGTATCCTGTTAGCATACCACTAACCATGGCTGTAACCTCTGCCACTTCTGTTAAGAAAAAACATGAACCCATCTTGAAGACTCTCCCTCATTTTATCTTTTCACTTAGCTGTTAATGCAACATTGTTGTGGTTCTTTAAACAAGTGGGGACTCATTTCTGGAGGAACTAGACTAAAGGAGCTCTTAAAAAGCCATAAAACCCCAGAGCTAGATGAAAAAAAACCCTGTTCATAATGATACAAATTGTAAGAAAAAAATGTGGTTCAAGAAAGTATATTGTGCTGTTCCTGCATAGTATCAGGCTCTGCAACTTTTATGAAAAATATTTTTAACATGGACAGTAAAAGAAAATAGAACCTTCATATTTTTAATTCCTATCTCCTTACTCTGTATTGTCAAATTCTCATAATACTCAAGAAGAGGTCTTATTTATGGTTTAGTGAGGGAGAACTGAAAGACAGAAGGTGCTGAACAGAGAACACTAATTGCAATCATTTCCACCTCTGGCCTGTCTTGAAAGCCTCAGAAAGACCAGCACAGTTCTCTTTTCAGTTATCACATGAAAACTCTGTTGAAAACTACCAACAGTTCTATATTTTAGTGTACAGTCTGTTTTATTTAACTTTAAAGCCAGTTGGGAAAAATACCTTTCAGTTGAAGAAACACTGCAATTTCTGAAGTTCTTCATCAAGCCTAGATGAACACTGCAGTTAGAACCATCATTAGGGGAGCTCCTTCCACATGGGAGCAGAACCCTGCTCTATACTTTCTACTCTGCTAGTCAGTCTCATTTTCTTCTAATTATGTGACCTGTACTGCCACTACCTTCCTCTGCAGTTGTGTTGTGTGGGTGCATAGATAAGGCTTGTCTTCTTTCACATTTGTGATCTCTAAGTACATGCCAAGGAATGGTAACTCTGGACGGAGGTTCCTTATACTTGCCATTACATCCAGAATGCCTCTAAGCTCTCATTTATCATTCCTTGAAACACCTTATCTACTCATCTAACGGTAGCTGAAAGATATCCAATACAAGGCAAATGTCAGGGAAGAAGAGGTCATTCCTTTCATAGAAGGAAGAGAATCACATTCTGAAGTACCAAAGATGGTTTCGGGGCAAAACGATAAGAAAAATAGAAACAAGATACAAATTTCAATGATCATTTGCAATTTTGCATAAAGATCCAGGTTACTGCTTACAGAATCTAAATGAATCTGTGAATCTGTAAGGATTTGCTGCTGCATCTAAATGAATGCAATTTCCTTAAAATAGACAAATGATGTGGTAATGGACTTTGGTTACAAAATTATGATCTTCGTACTCACAGATATTAAAGACGGGTCAAAAATTAAACGCTAGGAGGCAATAATAGAGTTGAGAGGTAATTCCAGATTAATAAAGGTCATTAAACTACAAACAGTCATATATACATAAAGCAGGGATATGAGAAAAGACATGTAGAACAATTAGAGTAACATAATTTACCAAGGAAGGTTTCTTAGGCAACAATCTTGCGGTTCTAAAAAAATACAGATTAAACAAAACATTGAAAAGAAAACAATTCTAAAGACTTTCATTTCTGTTGTGAAATTGAGATCTTTACCACTCTTAATTTTGTCTCGTCTCTACATGAATCTGTATTTCTAAAGACTTTCTTTAATTGCATCATTACCTATTTCAGAATGCATATTGCATGCATGGTTATAAACATCATTTCTTTAAATCTCTATCAGAAAATGGAATTGAAATGACTACTTGAAAAAGTTTAACAGGGATATAGGTTTATTTCTCCCCAGGTGCTTTGTGGCATGCTTACTGTTCTGAGTATAAGGGCAGGAACAGGTCATATATTCCTGATAGAATTGGACAAAGGTTTTGTTCAAAACATTTCTAGCATTTACAGAAAGTTGACAAAGACAAAATGTCTTTCAATAAGACCTTCCTACAGATCAAATGGAAAATTCTGTAAGCACCATGGCACTTTTGTCAACTTTGGTACATGTTCAAACTTCTGAAAAACACAAGGGAAGGAGATTATTCTTTTGCCACTTCTTTCTCCCTTTGCAAATTTCCCTGGTGTCTGCAAGACTCTGACTCCGAGTACATACCGAATGGAAACTGATGTTGACTTATTACACAGCTGCTTTTAGAAATAGAGAACCAGAATTTTTGAGATAACAATGATACCTACCAGTTGTGAGACAGTCCCTGCTGGGAAGGAAAAAAGAAAAAAAAGAAATAAAAAATTAAAAAAAGAAGCAGCTCCTACTTTCTGGTCTGCAAATACTCCTTAGAGAGAGCATGAGTATCTTGAAAAGTGCCAACCCAGCTTTTTGGCTGTGACTGCTGCTGACTTTGACACCTGTCAAATGAGTACAGCTCTGTCAGAAAGACAGGGAAGGTCCAGGGCCACAACCAGGTACCTAAGCAGAAGTTTGTACCACCTCTACACCTCAGAACTGGTTCCAAGGTTTATCTCTTTGGCACTGCATGAAACAAAGTGAGTATACAGAGATTAAGAGTTTAGCAGTGGGACTGACATCAATGCAGCTACATGGATTCAGTCTGCTGTGAAAGAAAAAAAAAACCCACACATAGAGGCAGAGTACTTATTGACTTAGCTTTTATATTTGAGAACAAGAAGAACATACTGCAGTAGCCTGATTCTGTGATGCCCTATTTGTTAGCTTGTGATAGGTAGACAGGTTGGGTGCCTGATTCACTTCACAGCCTGAGACAGTATTCAAATGCAAAATGAGTTCTTAATGCTGTCCTTTCTTGCTGTTATTCAACCCTGAAGAAATACATGTGCTCAGCTCAGTTTCACAAACCTTATACTGAGCCTCTCATTTGTAGTTTTATCATAAAATCATAGAATAATTAGGGTTGGAAAGGACCTTAAGATCATCTAGTTCCAACCCCCCTGCCATGGGCAGGGACACCCCACACTAAACCATGCCACCCAAGGCCTCATCCAACCTGGCCTTGAACACCGCCAAGGATGGAGCACTCACAACCTCCATGGGCAACCCATTCCAGTGCCTCACCACCCTCTCAGTAAAGAATTTCTTCCTTATATCCAATCTAAACTTCCCCTGTTTAAGTTTGAACCTATTACCCCTTGTCCTGTCACTACAGTCCCTGATGAATAGTCCCTCCCCATCATCCTCCTATTTCTAATTAATATTGCAAATCACAATGTATCTAATAGCACACTGACTCCTTAGGATATGATTCCCTGAGGGAAACTCAGCAGGATGTTTTTGAGCATTCATATTACTTAAAAGTAGCAGGTTGTTGCCTAAGTCCATTTTTGCTGATTTAGCAGCTTTGCTGTATCCTGCAAATAAGAACTTCCCCTTCTGTAGCCCTACAAAGGAAACACAGACAACATGCCCTGTGAACCCAGTTACAATCTGACTGAGTCTCATTCAAGTCACGGAGCGCAGCTCCACAAGTTTAACTTTTCTAGTGAGCTTAGCAATGCTGAAGTAGGTAGGGATATAATCAGGCAAGTGTCATGGTGAGAGTGATTCCAGGGTACTGGATCTGAACCTGCAGGTGGTTTAACATCCAGGCAGACACAGGAAAAACATTGGAGAGACCACAGAAAGGTGAAGCAATTAGAGCTGCTTCAGTCTTTCATACTCTTCGGTGCAAGCTGGTAACTGAATAGCACATAGTATCAGGAATAAAACCAGGTTGAAGAACAAACTTGAAAGAAAGAATGGAAGAGCTAAAAATTCCATGAAACTCTAAATATGGGAGATCAAATTTAAACTCTAGTATGGGAGACCAATGGAAAGAAATTCAGACAGTCCTGTCATTCTCTATTTGCAGATAGAGTGTGCCAGAAAAACTGAAAGTAGTCTTAGTTTTAAAGATTTTAAAGAGTTTTGTGTTTTTCAGTTAGCCTAGGCAGGGAAGATGACTGTGAACTTATGTTGTTATAAAAACTCAGTCTGCATAAAGTGAAAATACACAAGAGACATGTACCTCATTATCCTAATTTCCTAAGCATACAAACTGAAAATGAGTTTGAAGAAAAAGCTAACGAAGTGTCTAGTAAGATTTTGATTTGGGTCTGGAACTGGAGAGAAAAACTGGCAGATTACTGTGAGATTCTGACTTGGATCTTTATCTTAAAACAGCATTTCTGAGTTTTCAGTTTGAAAGAAGATGTTAACCATGTAAATAATATATATATTAAGAAAAAGAACTAAAATTAGTGATACCTAGTGGCATCTTCAGAATCTGAAAGATATTGGCAGAGTGGATTTATGCATAAATAGAAGACTAGCAAAGGTAGTATCTAGTAAAAAAAAATGTTGCTGTACAGCCATGTAAAGATAACTTTTTTATTAGGGTTAATGTATATCCAACACAGGTTTTATGAGGAGGATGCAAAATGCCTTAGTCTTTCAGCAAGGTAACTAAGTGTGGGCAGAAAACCACATTAAAAAATGGACCCTGCTCCTAGTTATAGAAGTGCCTCATTCAGTGAGAGTGCATGTCTGTAACAAGTACTATACTGAGACACTTGATGAGTGAATAGAGGAATAAGAAAGATGGTTTCTGGAGAAAAAGATGACAGACATCTTATGTATTGATGAAAAATAATTTAAATAAATATGGAATAAAAATACTAATTTTTGCTGCTTCAAAACAAATTTTGAAGGCTAAAGGGTGGTGTATAATTAAAATACAGCAACAGCAATACTGACAGATGTACAGTTTATTCAACAAGAAAAGCAAACATTTTCATTGTGGGCTTGACTGTAGAAAGCAGTGATGTTGCCAGTATAAAAAGAATGCTGTGTTCCTCTTATAACTTCTTAGACCGTAAACCTGCACTCAGTACAGTATCATTAAAATATTTCTGGTTTATACTTCTCCTGTAATTTTAGTCTTTCTTGGTATAGGATAAATAATTTTATCAATGACTGGCATGAAACTGCTTAGCCAGAAGCAAAATCTGGTTGAATTGAAGCAGTAACCTGAATATGGGAGTATTGTAAAATGATGGAGGATAGAGCTCTCTCTTACCCTGAACAGTGATAATAAGAGCCATAATAATAATACTAAGAATGTGCATGATCATCAATAAACAGACCTTTTCTACTATGCTTCATTTTGCTTTGCAAAAGTAATATATTATGGCATTACAAATTTATGTGTGTTACAGCTCTGATTTGCTCCTAGTAAGTTTTTTAGGTGAAGCTGAGAATGGTCAGTGTCTTGTTGTGTAAGACATACTGATAGCAGGAAAATAATTTGGTTTCTCCTTGGTAAGTTATTACAGAAAAAAGGCAGACGAGATTACATTTCTGCGATCAGTGATGGAAGATTCCTATCACTGCAGTAGGTTTCTTGTCTGAGATTGGATCAGTTGCTTGAAATCAAGCCTTCCACAGTGTCCTGAACAGTGTTCAGAGTGAAGCCAGGCTTTTTACAGAATTCTTCTCTTATTTTATCACCTGGCAAGAGGTAGATTTTCAGAGCAGTTCAAGAGTCAGAGAGCCAGATTTTTATGAAGCAATGTAACAGCTGATGATGATAAGATACAGTGCTAGTCTTGTTTTAAAAATCAGGTCTTCAAAAAAAGATGTCCATATTTACTCTTTTGTCTCATTTCTCCACCTCTAAAATGGGGATGATATTGAATGTGTCTGCATACAGTATGAAAGGTGTGATCATGATGCCTCATCATGATCACACGGCCCAGATGCCTCTATACAAACACCCGTAGCATGGGGAACAAACAAGAGGAATTAGAGATGTGTGCATGACTACAGGAGTATGATATAGTAGGCATCAGAGAAACATGGTAGGATGGCTCCTATGACTGGAGTGTTGGAATGGAAGGTTACAGGCTCTTTAGAAAAGACAGGCCTGGCAGGCAGGGAGGGGGAGTTGCTATTTATGTTAGGGATAAGCTGGAGAGTATGGAACTCTGTCTGGGGAGGGGTGAGCAGTCAACAGAGAGTTTGTGGGTCAGGGTTAAAGGGAGAATAGCGATGGGAGACATCACTGTGGGGATCTGTTACAGACCACCTGATCAAGAGGAATCTGCAGATGAAGCGCCCTACAAACAGATAGGAACGGCCTCACGCTCGCAGGCCCGTGTTCTCATGGGAGACTTCAACCACCCTGATATCTGTTGAACCGACGGTACGGTCCGGCACAAAGGAATCCAGGAGGTTCCTCGATTGTGTGGAAGATAACTTCCTTCTGCAAGTAATAGAGGAGCCGACAAGGAGAGGTGCCATGCTTGACCTCGTGCTCACCAACAGGGAGGGGCTGGTGAGGAATGTGATGCTCCAAGGCAGCCTTGGATGCAGCAATCATGAGATGGATGAATTCGAGATCCTCAGGACAGTGAGAAGAGCGTGCAGCAAGCTCACTGCCCTGGACTTCAAGAGAGCAGACTTTGGCCTCTTCAGGAACCTGCTTAGTAAGGTTCCATGGGATACAGCCCTAGAGGGCAGGGGGGCCCAAGACTCTTGGTTGTTATTCAAGGATCACCTGCTCCAAGCTCAGGAGTGTTCCATCCCCACTAGAAGGAAGTGGAGCAGGAGGGCCAGGAGACCTCCTTGGCTGGATAAGGAGCTGCTCAGGAAAATTCAAAGGAAAAAAGAGGCTTATAGAAGGTGTAAGCAAGGCCAGGCAGCCTGGGAAGAATACAGGGATGTTGTCTGGGAAGCTAGGGACCAGGTTAGGAAAGTTAAGGCCCAGTTAGAATTGAACTTGCCTAGGGATGTTAAGGTTAACAGGAAGGGATTCTATAGGTACGTAGCGAGTAAAAGACAGACTAGGGACAATGTAGGCCCCCTTCAGAAGATATAGGGAGAACCGGCTACCCAGGATTTGGAGAAGACTGAGGTTCCTAATGACCTCTTTGCCCCGGTCTTCACTGGCAAAGTCTCTGACTGCACCGCCCAAGTCTTGGAAGGCGAACGCAGGGACTGTGAGAATGAAGACCCTAGGCCCACTGTAGGAGAGGATCTGGTTCGAGACCATCTTAAAAACCTAAACGTACACAAGTCCATGGGACCTGACGAAATCCATCCGTGGGTCCTGAAGGAGCTGGCGAATGAAGTTGCAAAGCCACTGGCCATCATATTTGAAAAATCATGGCAGTCAGGTGAAGTTCCCAACAACTGGAAAAAGGGAAATATAACCCCATTTTCAAGAAGGGGAAAATGGATGACCCAGGGAATTACAGACCAGTCAGTCTCACCTCTGTGCCTGGCAAACTCTTGGAGCAGATTCTCCTGGAAGGCATGCTAAGGCACATGAAAAACAAGGAAGTGGTTGGTGACAGCCAGCATGGCTTCACTAAGGGGAAATCCTGCCTGACCAATTTGGTGGCCTTCTATGATGGGGCTACAGAACTGATGGACAGGAGCAGAGCAGCTGACGTCATCTACCTGGGCTTGTGCGAAGCGTTCGACACTGTCCCACACGACATCCTTGTCTCTAAATTGGAGAGACATCAATTTGATGGGTGGACCACTCGGTGGATAAAGAACTGGCTGGACGGCCATACGCAAAGGGTTGTGGTCAATGGCTCGATGTCCGGCTGGAGATCAGTAATGAGTGGTGTCCCTCAGGGATCGGTGTTGGGACCGGTCTTGTTCAACATCTTTGTCGGTGACATGGACAGTGGGATTGAGTGCGCCCTCAGCAAGTTTGCTGATGACACCAAGCTGTGTGGTTTGGTTGATACGCTGGAGGGAAGGGATGCCATCCAGAGGGACCTTGACTTGCTTGTGAGGTGGGCTGATGCCAACCTTATGAAGCTTAACCATGCCAAGTGCAAGGTCCTACACCTGGGTCGGAGCAATCCCAGGCACAGCTACAGGTTGGGCAGAGAAGAGATTCAGAGCAGCCCTGCAGAGAAGGACTTGGGGGTCTTGGTCGATGAGAAAATGAACATGAGCTGGCAGTGTGCGCTCGGAGCCCAGAAAGCCAACCGTATCCTGGGCTGCATCAAGAGGAGCGTGACCAGCAGGTCAAAGGAGGTGATCCTGCCCCTCTACTCTGCTCCCGTGAGACCTCACTTGGAGTATTGTGTGCAGTTCTGGTGTCCTCAACATAAAAAGGACATGGAACTGTTGGAACAAGTCCAGAGGAGGGCCACGAGGATGATCAGGGGGCTGGAGCACCTCCCGTATGGAGACAGGCTGAGAAAGTTGGGGCTGTTCAGCCTGGAGAAGAGAAGGCTGTGTGGAGACCTCAGAGCAGCCTTCCAGTATCTGAAGGGGGCCTACAAGGATGCTGGGGATGGACTCTTCATCAGGGACTGCAGTGACAGGACAAGGGGTAACGGGTTCAAACTTAAACAGGGGAAGTTTAGATTGGATATAAGGAAGAAATTCTTTACTGAGAGGGTGGTGAGGCACTGGAATGGGTTGCCCAGGGAGGCTGTGAATGCTCCATCCTTGGCAGTGTTCAAGGCCAGGTTGGATGAGGCCTTGGATGGCATGGTTTAGTGTGGGGTGTCCCTGCCCATGGCAGGGGGGTTGGAACTAGATGATCTTAAGGTCCTTTCCAGCCCTAACTATTCTGTGATTCTATGAGTCTATGGAGTGAATTGACTTAACTGTTCTGGTGGCAAAGGTCTGTTAAAAAGCTATGTGGAAATTAAATTAAAAAATAATAAAGAAAACAGAACTTTTTCTTCATATATTTTCTTTATTCCTATTTTTGCTTTACAGGAAATTTTCAGAGTTAACCGCCTTTACTGTTTGTCTTTTCTGAGACTCTGCAGCAAAAAGAGGTTTTTATTGACCTTTTCTCCCATATTCTCAGATATCTTCACAATACCAATACCAGGGATGAATCTTAAATTGTTTATTCTTGATTGCATTATATACTGCAGTATTGCTATTTTAGTCTTCTTAAGCAGCACATTTTCAGGAATATAAATTAGACATGTATATCCCTTGCCCTAATTGCAAGCTCCTGGGGATCTCCTTATGAATGACATACTATAATTTATGACTTGTTTCAGAAAGCAAAATGTTAACTGAGGTATGAAAATCATCATGGGTACTGTGGAACTTCTTCCTGTTTCCTTACAAAATCTTCAAATGATGTGAATATGATTATGCTTTCTTTCTGATTTATACCAAAGAATAAATTCTTTCTAATTTAGAGACCATAAAAGTGTAAGGAAGGTTTTTATAATAAATCTTTCATGTCAATTATACCTGAGCATACCCCTGAAAGATACAAGCGGAATTGTCCAGAGAACAGCCGTTAACCAAATATTTGCAGGGTTTATTCTTAAATAGGAATCTGTGGGTTAGTCAATAACAAAACACTAAAGCAATCTACTAATTTTAATTATTTGCTTATTGATAACTAAGCCTGCAGCTAATTCTACCAAAATTTGCTCTTAATGCTTCCCCCTCTCTATACTTTTTGGTGATAAGAAATGTTGGTTTATGTGGTCCATTGCAAGGTGATTTATATCATTCTCTGAATTGGTGGATATTTTTAGTCATGTTTTAAATACTAAATGTTGATGGCTACTGCCAAGATAAGTAAGCAGAGAATACTGTCACTGTGGGGTTTGCTTTGTCTATTGCTGTTTAGGAAACAGTCACAAGTCATGCACTGATCGACAGGGCCTCACTGCTACCCTTGACAACTACCAGGAGGGTTGTCATGTAGTTTAGATTACTTGCATAAAAAAGGGCAAAAGAACAGAGATCCATCATTCAAAGCACTTTTGCACTAATCATAACATTTAGGCTTCTCAGAAAAATTCATAAGTCAGAATATGAAATTTTTCTTACACTTATCCAAATATAACAAAACTACAGAACAGTGGACAGATAACTGCTCTAGAAATGGTACTGCTGATATTAGAAAAGGGGATCCATATGATATCAATAAGAGCATGTTCATAGGCACTGGTCTGAAAACTGGAAGAGATTATCCTGCCCAGTTTTGTGCTTATCCCAACTTCAAATTAAAATCATATCTAGCCTAGGGCAATTGAAGATATTGCTTACTGAAGAGCTATGCCTGAATAGAATATTTCCCTTTGTCTTGTAGGGAAGACACTCTTCAGTGTTCAAAAATAAAACCAAACACTCAGCAGCTTTCTTGGCCATGAGACCTATCCATTCTCACAACTGGCACCACAAGCTTGCCAGAGGCATATGCTGCTCATTTTTGGAGTGATATAACAGAATATCCCATTCTGTCTTCGGTGTTTCCTCATGGAGCCCAGTTTTGCTTAACAGAGTTCCTGCAGAAGCAGAAAGTTTCTCTAGTGTCCATGGCAGCATATAATCTAAAAGGAGTGGTGTGCAGGTGATATTTCACTGATTTGAAGGCTATTAGTACAGTTTGTTGTAACAGGAGGCAGATTATATACTGGCAAATAGAACATAACAAAACAGACCTAGAGCTTAAATTTCAACCTTATAGATTGGAAGGAAATTTTAAGAATCGTTTCTTGTTCTAGTTCATAAGATGTGATTGAAATAGTGAGCTGTATACTGGTAAATCTCAGTGATGGACAGAATTGCTGTATTGGAATGATAAACTGTGAATGGATCAAATTTCAGCAATGTCGTGCCAATTTTACTTTGGCAGACCAACAGACCAGCAGGCTTTAGGTGGAATTTAGATAGAAATGACCAAGTAATTTGGTCACAAAACTGAGTCATTCACTCCCTACTGGCATTTCACTAATCTTGACATGCTGATAAAAGCTCTTCTTGTAAGTACCTTAAAGCTGATATTTTCAGACAAGCTTTATTGCACATTGAGAATGTATGGAAACCACATGAAAGCAGTAGGCTTCCAGATTATCCTATTCTGAAAGATATGTAAAATGCCTGGCTTCAATTATCTCACTTCAGATCAGTTAACTAGTTACTTTTCATTAGCTAAGCATGACTAAATTACGCAAAGTTAAAGAGATCTGAAAGCACATGTCCTCTAATCTTCATGGCAAAAACGCATTCTAGCACAAAACTAGAACTAGAGACACTGGAAAACCGAATACTATGACGTACTGCTCCTTGAGGGTCCCAAGAATCACCTTTTAAATTTCCTTAGAACACCTGGACATCAAATCTTTTGATGCTCCTTCTATCTAGTAAATTAATTTCCACTTCTAATTTTGATCCGTACACTGACAGAAAAATGCAAACCAGTTCTGTCAAGAAAAAAAAAAGTCTTTCTAGTTCATTTTCTTAGTGAAATCAGAAGAATCAGGATTTTCTTAGAATACCCCATCTCATGAGATTCTTAATCCAACCTTGAGTACTTCACAGGCTTTGAGAGTTGCAGTCAGTTTTAGGTTACTAAGTTAGTTAGGTCACTTACTCAATAAGTTTAGGATGTGAACTGAGCATCCTTACATCAGACAACTAATAACACACACCCTACCTATAGGCTTTACGTCTTCCTGTTAGGCAACTTCTTTTAGCCCTTATCTCCCACCTTCGTGATTCCAGAGGTGATGGGAACCAACAGGCTATAAAATCAGCAAGTTAGTGCATGATTAAAGTATTCAGACATCATAAGAAATGACAGAGGCTTTAAGGGTGTTAGAATCTGATCTTTTTGATGGTTCTATTTTACACTAGGTTTTTCTACCTCAAATACCTAATTCGTACCTAGTTGAGAGCATGAACCTGATGATTCTTGAGGCCCCTTCCAAATAACCCCTTCCAAATAGGTATTCTATAAGTCTATGATTCTATAACTAAATAGGTGCTGATTCTGAGAAAATATCTTCACAGCCTCTCAGCATTTGGTGGTGCATGATCAGAGAAAGACAAAACCACAGAATCACAGGATGGTTAAGTTTGGAAAAGAGCACACAATATCATCTAGTTGAGCTCCTCTGATTGAGCAGGGTCAACAACAGCAGGTTGCTCAGAATATTTCCCAGCTGGATTTTATTAACTCCAAAAATGAAAGAAACTCCACAGCCTCTAGGCAACCTGTTCCTTTGCTTGATCACTCTCCTGGTAAAAATCTTTTTCTTCTGCTCAGATGGGATGTAACGTGCTTGAATTTGTGCCTGCTGCCTCTTGTCTTACCACTGGACACCCCTGAGAAAAGCCTGGCTAACTCTTCTTTACCTATCAGGTATTTGATAAATTAAGCCTTTTCTTCAGGCTAAGTGGTCTCAACCTCTCTTTGTATGTAAGATACTTCAATCCTTACCCATCTTTGTGGCCCTTCTCTGGACACACTCAAATATGCTTGTGTTTTTCCTGTATTCAGGAGCCAGGAACTGGACACAGTATTCCATGATGTCTAACAGTTTATAATTTTTTTTTTACAAAAAACACAGTAATTGTCCTGACATTATGGCCTAATTAAAAAAAAAAAAAGTTATTCCATGCATTATGTGTAAACCTACAAGTTTAGCTAAGTATAGATCACTAATATTTACATCTTTATTTGCTACTTTATTATTTTCTAATTCTTTCCTGTCTCTCATTCTTAGAGAGCCAATAGTAACTCCAGTAGTGAGATGAATGAATCTCCACCTAAAAACAGGGATTGCAAGGAACCAAAAGGGTTAGTAAGTCCCAACAGGTGCACTGGAACTGTGACAGTATATTTGGTTATCAGGACCACCTGGAAAAACATTAGGCTTTTGTTTAAAAGGCCAGAAAAGGATAGCCTTTGTTTTCTGGGGTAGGGAGTAGAAGTTTTTGTTGCAGGGGGAGGGTATGGTTAGTGGGACCTTCCTGTAAAGGACAGTATGTAAGGCAGCAACTGAGTATTGGTGCTCTTGCAGAGAGAATCAGCCAGTCCAGGAAACAGGCTGACAATGAAAAATAAGATCAGCAGGAGGCTCAAAATCTGTGAGTTTACAGCAATTTCTTTGGTTTCTTAACACTGGAAGATCATTCGGCAGGTGGTTTCAGGCCTCAGCGGATCATGAGAGATTTCAAAGGAATATAGAATCTGGAATACGGGGGGAAAAAGTCAAAATATTTAATGTTAGGGTTCAACAATGTTTATGGAATGGGTTTGGTTTGGTTTTTTTTCAGTTTTGCTGTGGAAGAAACCCTGAATGCTGTTGCTTGAGATAGCATCCACAAACCTCTTGCAGAAGGATAAATCCTAAGAAGAGCAAGGTCACTTGAGACGTTGATAGATCTTTGGACCAGTGTTGTCACTGCAGTAGTTGTACAATGCCTGGTCATAAGGCAGCATTATGTCTGCTGTGTTACGTTTCTATAGCTACCTATCACTAAGCATACTTTACGTGTAGTCCAATACTGAAATCTTAGGGTGGCAGGTTTTCATATGCTTTTGCAAATCCCCAGAAAATCTTTCTTTGTGCCCTGGGCTCATACTTGTCTCTTTCAATCAAGATTGAAAGACTAAATGTTGAAAGAGAGGAGAAAACTCAAACCATAAATACTGTAAGGGCCTTAGCTTTTTCCCTGACTCATCAATTGGCTTTTACATGGGAAATCTGAGATGTGAAGTGAGATGCAATTACATGTGTTGTCCCTGAAGAATTAGATAACTTAAGGAAAAACCTCCACCAAGGTGACCTTCCAGTTCTCAACTGAACAGAAGCAAAATATCCTACTTAATGGTACTAAACTCTCATTTTCTGTCTTCTCTAAAGTAACTACAAATACTGTGTGTGAAGAATGTAGAGTGGAAATATGCCTGTGCCACAATGTTTCAAGAGAATTGATAGTGATGATGGCAATTTGAGGAAAATGAGTTCAAATTGGAGTTAGAAAAATAGAAGGAAGAATAATGGTAGTTGCTTTAGCACTGTGATTATAACACTTTATGAATACTTCATAATCAAACAATGCTTGATTACATGACCTTGTGAGCACTTGGCTGTACAATGGTCTCCTACATAACAAATGTGTAATTAGACATCTGTATGCCACCAGTTAAATAGATCTGCAGCTGGCCAGGCATCTGCAGAGTGGTTGTTCTCATGGAACTGTCTGCCTGTTCAGTTAAATATTTACTTCTCTTGAACTCTAACATTTGTGATGGATTTTATATGTCTCCTCTTACAGTATGCTCTGTTTAATATTTTTTTTTTTGGTGGTGATATGGTCTTTCTATCAAGGTATGACTTAAATCTTGAAATGAGGATGGGGAGGAGGAGGAGGAACAACTTAGGGCTAAATCTTCAAGAGTGATCTTGTGATCCACAAATATTAAGTGCAGCTGATTTGTGAAAGTTTTACAACTGGCTTTTTAGACACATTTCTAGTTGGGAAATTAATGGAATGCTGCTGAATGTTTGGACACTGTTACATGGCACCTATCTTAAATATTACATTTGTCATTCTTTGTGTATAAACCTGATTTCATGTATCCTACCATGTTTCTGACAGTAATAGAATACTGGAGGACATGTTGCAATGTTTTCAGTTCTTGAAAAGATTTGAATAGCCATTTTAAATGCATGTAGCTTGCATCTCTGGCAACACAATAGGGCAGGACCCCCAGATACCGATGTTCTTCAAGTCCTCAAAATTGATTTGAACACACATGAACTGGGAGCTAACACTGACATTCATTTTACAGTTTGGATCCATTTCAGTATATAAAGCATTGTCTCAAAACTCTGACTGCTTGGGATTTATGTTGCCTTTGTTTGCAAACAATATTCTTTGGAGAGTAAATAAATAGTGTACCTTTCAAATGGGTTAGGAGAAAGATCCAACAGAGAACAGCTGTTGCACATTAGAGCTATAGGAAACAGCTCTGCTTTCTCTATTTCCATGGGGGTGTGTGGTGTCTTGTCTTAGTTTTCCTCTACTTTGTAATTTAGCTGTACCTAGGTCAGCAGAGCTCCCTTATGAGGCAGTTATTCTGAATTTCACAACATGTTAATTAACTTGTCTCTTTTTGACAAGTCTTCCTTCTACACCTAGCATGCATTTGGGTTCTAAGTATTTTTGCTCTTTCAACTTCCACTAATGATTTTAGTATTTACAAGCTATGTTGTGAGCACTGCAAACACAAGTCTTCAGACTTTCTTTTCAATCAATTTTGATTTATTTTTGGGTCATGCAATATAGCTTCAGTACATCTGAATTTTATTCTTAGCTTCAATGGCTTTTATTGGTTTTCTCTATTTCTTAATTCTGTGTTTCCTTTAGGGAAATGTATGCATTTTACAATATTTCAGGCTTCTTAATACACCAGCAATCTGCACTGACCTGTAATTTTTTTTTTAAATCTTCATCTTTTGGCAGATTTACATTTTACATTCAGGGGGCAGAGAGAAATCTGGTTTAGATCAGCTTGTCATCCTGAAATGCTACATCTAGGACACATGGATGTTAATCTAAATAACTTGAAATAAATCTGAGGCTTGTGGATGCTAATCTTATGTTGGCAATGTATATTTATTAAACTGTCATTCATAAACTAGCATACAGAAGCTGATAAAGCAGCCTAACTAATCCAGCAGCAAAGTCAAGTGCCCAGCTAAGTGAAAATTGACTGGGTGAAAATTTTCAGTCTTGTGTGCTTCTGAGCCTGTATGGAAGGTCTAATGGGCAAATCTGTTCTGTTTTGCTTGTCCTGGAATTTCCTTACTAATTGTATCCCTAAGGACTCAGCTAGAAATAAGTATCATCTGGTCATTTCTCCCCTTGTATGCCAAGATCTGGCAAAACCAGTGGTGGAGGCAGTGCAAGGCTTGCTTTAACTGTTTTAGAACACAGCTAAGCGGTCCAAGCTTGTGCTCATTGGTCTTTTAATCTCATGCATGTTAGGGAGAATATACTGTAATATGCCCTTCTGATGACTGTGTTATGTATATATGAGTTTGGCAAAGAATGTTTTTCCCTTATCTGGCCTTTTGTGCCAGTTCTCTTGGCAGAGATTCTGGGACTACCTTGACTGGAATCTGATTTTCTTTTTTATAGAAACTTTAAAGCATTGTGCCTTCTGTTCTTGAGAACAGGAACTTGATGCTTTTCTTAAGTCAAACCTGTGTTAAATTTTTGCCAGGAGAATTTCAGGCTAGACTTTTGATTACATAATTGTGTACTGGCAGAAGGCCTGATATAGCTGTACCTACAGGAGCTGAAAAGAGCTTTGCTGTGATAACTTTTACTTACTTGTGGCACAGGTTAAAACTACTTTGAGGGAAACCCTTTATGCTAGGAGAAAGGGTATCTGCACTTCAGCATCTAAACTATGTTTGTAAATATATTCTGCTGTGGAGCAGGGTTCTCTAGTATAGTACCTAAAGTAGAAAAGATGTGCTGCACAAGCATGTGCATCACAAGCTGGAATACTGTTGGAAGTAGTGTGAATACATCAAAGATGAAGTCACTTCAGTAAATCCACAGTGATTCAGTAACTGTGTAAGAGCTGCAAACTGAGATTATCTGTTTATCACTAGCTCTGTTGGCTGGTAATATATTTACATATATATGGTGGTAAGAACCCAAAGGACTTGATATCAGCAGGTATTTGGTGATAAGATTACAAAGGATTTAGAGACTACTTCCTTGATGTTGGCAAAACTTGATTTTTACCAATGCTACCACTAACTTTTATAACTTAAATTTTGTTTTCCCTTGCAGTTAAATGGAATTTTGAAAAACAAACCTAAACTTGTAGTAAGCTTTTTTTCTTACAAATGCTGACTGGAAAATATTTGAGTTTAGGTTTGGTTTTGGCTTTTTTTTAACATTGTGATTTAGTATTGAGAACCTGTGGCTCAGGCTGACCTTCTGCAACTTTTAATAAAGCCTGCAAAAAGGCCTTGGAAGTATGGAAGCTGTTGAAAAGCCAAACGATTTATAACAAAAAGAGTTGGGCTCAGTAAGCTGGAAAGGTCAAGCTGCCAAAAATCTGGACTCAGAAAAGCTGCTACAATGTAAGATGGTATTATCAGGAGGAAAACAAAAATCCAATGGAAGTATTCTTGGGAAAAATGTAGTTCAGTTAGTGAAGAAATCAATGTAGGTATCCTGCAAGGTTCTTATATCAGAAAGCTCCCTGTGAAGGGTTCTTTTATGTAGAGCAAGAGATGGAAAGCTGTTGGTGCTTCTGAAAGAAAATGTGGGGGAAGGTTTTGAGCAAGATGAAAAATGAAGCAAGACAAACCCATTGCAGAACAACTAGTAACAGGAGTTAAGATATTCACTAGCACTGAATACCATATACAGGACTTTCTTTAGGTTAGACAACGCAGAAATCAGGAACCTTGGTTTCCCATCTATAAAGTGAGTATTTTCACTAATGTGGGAACAGGGGACTGAGAGCAAGGGGAAACTAAAATAATCCCTTTCAGATCCCTAAAGGATCTAATGGTCAAAAATTTTTTTTTGTCATATGATCCTTCAGTGAAGACCTTGCTTCTTCTGATTAATTCTTTTGTTTTACTCATGTAAAATAAGAATTAATTGTGGAGGAATCGGTAGGATAATACAAATCAAGAATAGGAGCTTCCAACTATGTTCTTGTAGGTTTATAGAGATTGTAGGAAGAGCAAGAAGTTAGATGTTATAAATGGCTTATTGAATTTGTTTCCATTGTAGTAACTTTACAAGCAGATTTGAGATAATTTCCGTAGAAAACTTGTCTTGTTTGTGAATTGGTTTTGTGGTTTTAAATTGAATATATCTTTACTAAAGTTAAATTTTTCCTTCTGGATTTCACTCAAAGTTCACCACAAATAACTTTCTGTTCAGTAAGAAAGACAGATACTTCCTAACCTTTACAGAAGCTATAAAGTGAACTCCTTTTTGTACTTGTGAAGCAATCACCCTTAAGAGTTAAGTTTTCTAAAATATACCATGGATTTTTAATTCACTAAAGTATGGAATATCATGGTAATTCTCTTAAAAGGGTTATGCCTTCAGTAGGGGAACTGGAGTGTAACATGACAACCTCAAGTTCAAAATTATGCTGTATCAGACTTCCTGCAAAGATGGTCAAAGTCTTCCTTTTTATGATGGAAAATAAGTTGTCAAAAATAGAGTAAGAAACTGTGTTCATGTCACTGGAATTTGTATTTGAAGCCCCCAGTGGAAAACTTCAGCCTTCTGTAATATAACTGTCAATAGACTTATCTTTGACATTTCTTATATACTTTTTTCTTGGGGTTTCTTTACTTGATTTTAAAGTTTGCTATTTCATGTTTCTGTATAAACTAGGTAAAAAAACTGTAGGTCAAATAGGGTAGAAAATTACTCCATTATTTAAACATACAACGATGCAAGAATATACACTTTCACTGGAACAATATTGTTGCCTTATGTAAGGAAAGAAATTATGTGCTCAAGTGCTTTGAATATGTTTTTAGATTTGATATCCGAAAAAGTTGCTCTGTTAAGAAAATGCACCAGAAAGTCTAGGGTAATATAAATCAGGAAAATATATGAGAAAATAGGCTGTGCATTGCCCTTGGTTATTTAAACAAAGGCATGTTCTTGCATTTGCAGTAATGCTAACAATCCAGTCAAATATTTGAGTCAAACACATCAAACCTTGCAGAAACAAACTATGACTTGTGGACTGTACTCTAACTACATCTGACCTTTCCTAGCTTGACTGTGTACTCATTTGTGTGAGCATCTGAACAGGATTTCATTGTTTCAAGCTGTCTTACAGATAGTGATTTTTCTGCCTATGAAACACGTTCATGTTCCTATTCAGCTTTATTTTAAAAAATGCTACCAGTGGGTAAGTAGTATCATGTGCTTTAAATACAAAATACTGTGCTATTATTGGATGAAAATGTTAATGCAGGCCTTTACAGTGCTGAAGTTAGGCTCTTAAGTATGAGTTTGAACATGTGCTATAAACTTACACATGGAATTGCAGCACATTTAGTTAGCAGTAGTTGTTTTCAATGCCTTCTGTGTCTCACTAAACATATTTTGTTCATTCCAAGATCAATAGGAACTGTGCTAAGGATATAATAAATTACTGAAGCTTGTTCTGCAATGTTCAGTGTTGCAATACATCCTAATTATAGACAAACTATGGCTCAAGTACATGCCAGAAATCAAGATTTTCCTGAAGCACACATCATGAAGGCAACTGATGAGAACTGGCTCTACCTCAGCCTACAAGTTAAACTAAATTACACCAGTTTAAAGTTATCAGCATTTGGTCCCCTTTTTTTCCTGTGTTTAATGTGAAAATACTCTCTCCATTTCAAAGTACAGACAAAATGCCCCTAAAAAAAACAAACAAAAAAAAAAAATCCAAGTTTCTCTATTTCTCTAATAGAGAAAAGGGAAGGGAAATGTGGTTTAGACCCAGCTGGTAACTCAGCACCATGCAGCCATTTGTTCACACCCTCCTTCCCCTCCTCTGGGTGGAGAGAATTGAAAGACTGTAAATCCCATCGGTTGAGATAAGAACCATCCAGTAACTAAAACAGAGTAAAATATAGTGAGAATAGAAAGAATACCAATAATTATAATAGGAAACAATAAGAGGAAAAAAATGAAAGCTCAGAAAACACAAGTGATGCACAATACAATTGCTCACTACCTGCTGACCAATGCCCAGCCCAATTCGAGCAGTGATCTGCCCTTCTGAGTAACTCCCCCCAGTTTATATACCGGGCACGATATGCTGTGGTATGGAATGCCCCTTTGGCTAGTTTGGGTGAGGTGTCCTGTCTCTGCTTCCTCCCAGCTTCTTGTGCCCCTCCTCACTGGCAGAGAGCATGAGACTGAAAAGTCTTTGATCAGGGTATGCATTACATAGCAACAACTAAAACATTGGTGTGTTATCAGCCTTGTTCTCAGACTAAAGTGCTACACAGCACTGTACCAGCTACTAGGAAGGATAAAATTAATTTACAGCTGAAACCAGGACAGCAAAATAAACAAAAGAAAGAAGGAAAGTATCCCTTAATTTGTAAAAAGGTCAGTGTTATTTTGTAGCATTTTAGATTTTACTCTCTTTTCTCTGAGAACAATAGCGATCCTCCCTCCAGGGGCTGATACAGATGTAGAATTAGACCTGTTCGATACAGATGTAGAATTAGACCTGTCCAGTACTGCAGGAACAAAGTCATTCTATCTTAAAAAGATTAAGCAATGCACTAGTGCTATGTACCTAAGAGTAGCAGATCACCTTTCTTTAATTGTCATACAATTTTAAGGGCCAGGAAGGGTTCATAATCCTCATTGATCTTTAGTCCTTGTTCTGAGACAAGCTACAAATACTTAATACAGACGAAATACAGTTTATTTTGTTTTCTGTGGGGATTGCTATCCATTGGATAATTGTCATGTTAACAAGCTGAATGATCTAGACTGTTAGACAAGCACATCTTTTTCATCACCAGCTTCCCAAAAGCCATTTGAACTAATAACTAATCTTTGAGTCAGTCTTCCCTCTGCCCCATGATGCTCACATAATGCTACTTGAAATTCTCCAACACAGCCCTGTTAAAATTGTTTAAAAATGCCTTTATAATAACTAATACACTATGCAGTGAAAGCAGTATTTTGGCATATATTACTACAATAATGAAATATATTATCCATGCAAATTTATTATGTAATCTTAATACGTGTATTTGTTGCCTTTCAATTAACATTTATATCTCTCTGCTACCTCTTAGAGCCATATTGTATTTTTAGATCTGGTTTCAGTGGAGCCAAACATATATACCATAAAAATAACATGCAGGCATAAAGTTGCATTCTTGCTGTATTTGATAAGAAAATGTAGTCAAAGTCTGGTTTGTATTTAAAACAAGATTTCACACATTACTGAAATTTTAAATTAAAAAAAAAAGTACTAATTTGCATTGAATATCAAGAAATACGCAACTGTGGAGGTAGCTTTTTTTATCTAGCAAAACTTTGAACACTTTTCTTATCAGATAATCAACCTCATGATGAAGAAACCCAAAGTACTATTTGCTGAAAAATAACAATTCCTACTTTGCTTTGGGTCATCTCTTCATTTGTAAGACTGAAGTTGCATAACAGGACAATGATAACTGTTTCTCCCTGGATCAAAGAGAAATCAGACCCACTGTGAATTTAACCCCTTCCTCCCCTCCACCATGCTGCCTGTAGCACTCTATAAAGTTTCTGTCCCAATAGACAAGGAATGTGGCTATAGGTTATATGCTTTAGTATTCCTGAATACCTGAAACTTTCTACTGAATTTCATATTTAACAAAGCTTTCATAGATAACAGCTTTCTTGTTTCCAATGTGTAGGTTCTCTGTTAGGGGATTTTACAGTTTATACATATCATGTTTGTTTATGAGAATATTCCATTACTCTTAATTCTTCCTGGTATAAGTTTGTTTCCAACACCCAGCATATTTTTTCACTTTTCATTCTAAATTCCTTTTCACAACCCTCATGCTCTAAGATGTTCCTTTCCCATCACTTTATTTCAACAAGGCCCATACCTAGTAGTGTTCTTTGACACCTAGATCACAGAATTAACAGCTTTTGGAATTAAATTCCTATTACTTAAGAAATCTAAACCAAGACAAAGCAAACAGCCAGTAACTGTGTGGAGTGACACATGCATCAGCAAAGTCTGGACTTGAGAATTTTGAAAAACCTTTCAAACTGTGACTTTTTATTTGGTTAATTTTTGAATGACTGAGCAGGGTTGTAGCAAAGAGGAAGAGTTCATTTTCCTGTTACATCTGTTTTGTTTTTTTCTGGGTATGAAACTAGGAGGTAAGACTTGCTATTTTTCAAAATAGCTTTGAGGTTTTCCTCAGTACACCTCTGTCCTTAGATGTCACTTATCTGTCTGCCAGAAAAAATTGAAATACAAAATATTTAGCTCTGCTGTATTGCACACGACATGAAATAAAGAAGTTTATCATGGGACAAAAATTACAACTTAATCCCCATTCAAAAATCGCTTCTTCTGGTATTGATTTTATACATGCCCAAGAATACTCTGAGGTAGCTGTTTTGTTAGATTTTTTTTTTTTTTCTCTAGTTGCTCTGTCTGACATTTGCAAAAAAAGTGGGTCTGCTCCTGTACCTGTAAAAGTTAACAAGGGTTTTGTCGCTCTCACTAAAGTGTGCAGTTGCAAGCTAAGGTGTAGGAGAAAAATGAAGATGTGACATTTGTTATTATATCTGGAATGCTACAATACGTTTCTATGATCCTATGAATATTCATTTTAGTCTTATCTCCTATGAGTAATGGGAAAAGTACATTTAAAATTTAGGCCTTCTTACTGGGACACTTTATGTTTTCTTTTTTTCATACTGGCCACTTGTTCTTAATAAGGTGTAATGTGGATAACTAAGTAGTAAATAACCATGTTACTCTTTGAATTGTCTGACTTAATGGACCAGATTTTGATTCTGCTACCTGGAGGTATTTTAACCTCCATAAGAAATGAAGGCTGGAACTCATATGCTTCAGATAAATGACACATTGATGAATCTTTCTAAATTATTCAATTTTTCTTAATTATTTGTTCATTTACTAAAGCAGATACAATATTTTCTTGTATATTAAGTTTTTTTTAATGTTAATAGCACAGGTGATATGTTTTAGAGCTAGGGGAAGCTGACAGAAGGTTCCTATTTGCAAGTATGAATTCAAAACCTGAACTGGATGGCTCAGTCATAATATTGTACCTCTGGGTTTGAGTTTTTTCAATTATTAACTAACAGACATTTGTGTGTAGCAATGCTTCAAGAATAGCTAGCCCTTAGGAATTCCCATATATGTCTCAAATGTGGAATATTTATGCAATGATTCAGCAGGTCTTCATTCATCAACATTCACTACTGGTTATTCATTGCTTGCCTATTTTAAAAGTTGCAGCCACTAAGTCGCACAGCTAAGAGCTATGTCATTTAAGAGACTGACCATTTGCATCAAGACTGAATAATAAATAATGCAAACCAACTGAAATTCATATAGAAACAAGAAACATTTAAATAAAATAAAATGCACATAGAAAAAATGCCTAAAACTTGTCCAATAACTTGTCATTGGGAGTTTATTCTAGAAAACACATGTATTGTCTTAGAGAGGGAAGTATATATGCAAATCATTTGGAAACTCAAGAGGTGCATGTATAAGTGTATAAGTACAGAGGAAAATTACCAAATCTCACAAATTCTGATTAACGTCCAATTAAGTGGAAACTCGGCTAAGCTGTCATTTGATCCTAACCTTATACTGGCATCCAAAGGCTGAAGAAGGGGAAAAAAAACCTCATTATGATGGATTCTGTCCACATGAAGCTTTTTTATCTGCAACAGAACATTAGAATTCACACAACCTCAAGGCCACTGAAAATGACACTAATTTTCAAATTAATTACAGGGGAGAAGTTTGGTTATATGCATAAAGTTCCCTTAACTAGTGAGAGTAGAAGTTAAAATGCCTTATGGTTAATAATACATGAATAATCTATCCAACTTTAGTCATTAATTGTTTGAAAGGTCCACTTCAATTTGCAGATGGTACCAGGCTGGTAGGGGCTGCAGAATGCCAGGATTAGAACTGAAAAATAACCTGTCAAAATTAGGTAAAATGGTCTGACAAAACAGGGTGCAGTTCAGCAGGGACAAGTACAGAGGCCTATACCTAAGTAGGGATGAGCAGCTGTGGAAAAAGTGACTACAGAGCAGTGCATAGTAAGCAGAAGCATCACTGTAAAACATATGGAGGTCTGACTACCCTGTGCAAAGCTTTTAGGGTGTCTCTTGCAATGTTGTGCATCTGCTGTGGGAAGCAGTGTTCAAATTCAGGTACTTCAAGAAAGATATGGATCAGCTGAAGATAGTTGAGTTGAGACAGGCTAAAGATAATTAGGGGTGGACAAGTATGACTTCTGAAGAAATAGCAAATGGAGTTTGTTAATGTAGAGAACTAATGGGAAACCCAATATTTACATATGTGAACTATGATGAAACAACGGAAAGGAATAAACTGGTCCCTATGTCCAAAAAGACAAGAATTAATAGATAGAATCTACAGTTTGGAAGATTTGGCTTTGTTTTGGGAAAAGTTTTTAAAGATGAGCATAATTATACGAGGGAAAGACAGCAGAGGGAACTCATGAGATTGCTATTTTTTCTCTGAATCACATTCTGTTGTATTTATTCACATTTAAAAGGCAAGTGGAATAATAACGAAAATAAAGCATAAATGCAGACAACATCTACTTGGAATCATATTGGATTATTGAAATGATTCAAAGAAAGATAAATAAGATGGAAAATACAGCCTGAGGCCATTTTAAAATGGGGTTTGTGGCTTGCTGTGTAACTTCTCAGGATTGTCTGTACTATGTAGATACAGAACTAAATGCTAGAATAAAGACTATAACAAGAGGGTAAGGGAGTTCAGATGGCATCTGCTGTAATTGTTAAGTTTTTTACTTGAACTCAGGGGTGTGTATGGGCTTTGAATGAGAAGGAATAGAAATTTTTCAGTGACCCACGAGTATGTTTTTTGAAGGAATCCTTTAGGACACTTTGACTACACATGGGTCCAGATGGTTATAGACAGAATAGCATTCCTATACATGTTTGAGTGTCAGTATAAAGCACCTAGGTGCTGTTTGACTTCTGTATTATGAGAATTTTGGTATTATATCAAATGTTCTGAATTATTTAATTTTCCCCTTGTGTGCACTGAGATTTTTTTTTTTTTTTAAATTGGGTAAGCTTAAAGGGCGTGATTCAAGGGTTAAGGCTCCCTTGAGACAGCATTTCAAAAGCTGATATTTTCAAATACAATGGAAAAAATCAGTGTGAAGAAGAAAAAAATTTGAGATGAAAAAAATGTATGGATCATGTTAACTCACAATGAGGCAAGCACCTGATTTTCCCTTTACTTTGAAGTTTTTCTCTCAGTAATGGTAACTGCAATATGACTTGAGTACTCAAATAGTAAAAACAAATTAAAGGGAAAAAAGACACAAAAAATTGCATTTGTCACCTAGCTAAACTATTAACAAATTTTTTTCTGGGTTTTTTTTGTTTGTTTGTTTTGTTTTTTGTTTGCTGTTTTTTTTTTAATTGGAGAGTAAAAAAAACGTCAGTGCATGTTCTGAGTATTACTCCTTATACAGTAGTGGATAGACTTGGCTTTCTTGTTTTTACATTCCAGAAATACTAATTTGAAGCTTCCTGTGATGGATGCCAACTAGGTCTCATACATGCTCAAGAGATTGTCTTCTTTCTCTTCAGATGTCTTAAAACAAAATCCCCAACTGGTAGGTTCACTGAGTGTAAGGAAAAGGGGAAGAAACTTCTTAGCTGTGTAGGACTGTGGGTCTTAAGGGCACAACAGAAGAGGAACAATCTCAGAAAAGCATAGTCAGTCTGCAATATTGACTGATATATATATGTGTGTGTGTATATATATATCTCCTATGGGCAGTTCAAGATGAGTATTTCAGCTAAGTAGCTGGAGCTTTTAATGATGGAATAGCTTAGCTGCTACTCCCTCAGTAAACAGAAGGGTAAGGGCATACTGACTTGGACTGAAAATAGCATCTGTTATGAGGTATATGGCACATGGTTACCTGTTCAAAATGTGTGGGGTGAACCCATAATCAACCAAAATCCCCTTTCTATTATAGTATTAAGTAAGTTTTTATGGAACTTTCATTGGAAATATACCAAATACTTCCATTTTGTTGTTTACAAAGAGAAATTAGTATTTGAGCAGGTAAGAAATAATAACCTGTTTAATGAATGCAACTTCAATTATTTATTTTAGAACCTAAAAATGAGTAGTTTGAGATATTCATAGAGTTCGGGGGAAGTAAAAAATGCAAACATATATACCTGTGAGAAGATAATCTAGAGGGCATCCATTGCCTCAAGCAAAGGTGAGCTAATAACACGCTTTGTAGTGGTCATTCCATAGATAACTACAGTTTGGCCTTAAGATCTAGATTAGTGTTCTATGGAGTATGAGTATGTCTTCTCCCTGCTCTTCTGCGCATTTTCTTTCCAATGTGACAGGCCATAACGGCCTTTCAGAAACAAGCCAAGGAACAGTGGCTAGATGGCTGAAATCTACCCTTTTCTACTCCTGCCCAGGCTCACGGAACTGAAGGGTGATGTTAGAAATAAACATGTTGCTGAAATTGGAAAGAATAATCTACTTCTAATGCAGCTAATTTCTATGGAGTAATGGTCCTTCGCACTTCTTCTATAAATATACTCTGTGTTGAAAGCGCTGTCCGGCTTTAAGTTATGGAATGCGGTTCCCTCATCTGTCCAACTCAGTTCATTAAAATATATCAAAGGCCAAATTAGTTTACAATCAGTGGTATATATTCCTTTTTTTTCCAAAGGTTTTGTCTGCTTGAAGACCTATTTCTAATGTACACCAGCAGAACAGTCTAATTTCTGTGATGCTTATTGGGTATTCTGAAATTTTCTGCAAGATACTCATAATGATGGGACTAAAACTGATCATCACAGAAAAGAAATTGGACTAAATGAAAGATCTTTCATTTCACATTTTGAAAAGCCAAGAAACTTGGAAATCAGTGCGTTACTTGTCCTGTTTCATATAGTTCTTTCCAATTGCATCTTTGTTTTATTTTTTTAGTTGCTTCTGAGTGGTACCTGCTGAACTGGTGGAGCTTGGAAGCCTTGACTCTCTGTAGAAGAATTCTAATATAAATAGCTGCAGTATAGACTTGCATATGAATGTTGTATAACTTAGGCCTTCTCTGTTTATCCATAATACCCATTTCACTGCTTGGTGTATGATTAAAAATGGTCAACAACCACGCTACTATGATACATGCTCTGATATGTATGTTGCTGACTTGAATACACACTGTCAAAATAACCTTGCAGGCCACCAAAAGTTGCTGTAATCTATGTTACTACTCTACTATTTATGATTTTTGATTAGAAACCAAAATGAATTTATGATGTTTTTATTGAATTATAAATACTGAGAATGTCTATCTCCACCCATTAATCTCTACTGAGTACATTGTAAAATATAACATAGTGAATATATATCAAAAATATTCTTTCCATTCACTGAGATCTTCCTGATTGTTAAACATAATGCTATCATTTCAGTTTTTGTCAGTGTCACATACCTGGCTCCTGAACAAGTAGTTCTGTTAAAAATTTTAGCTATATGCCACCCAACAAAACCAAACCATTAGTTAGCATCATGCTAAAGCATACTGACAGCAAACTTAATTTCCTTAAGATTGACATTTCGGGTGGGGGGAGGCAGCAGGGAATCTTACGTTGCATGCTATATCATAACAATATCAGAAGAGACTTCCATCCTGAAAAATCAGTAAGACATTTTGATAGAAATAAGGAATAGTGTGCCCATTACATTAACTGTTTGCACTGTTTATGTATTAAAACTATGTATTCTACAGTTGTTCTGTGTCTAGCTGAAGTAGTACATGAGAGATAATGAGATACATTGATATACCAAATAATGACATTTGGATAACATAGTGTTCCCAAAACTGTTTATTCAGTTATCATCAATGCTGTGATTTTGAGTGCTGTCATTGCCACTGTAAACCCTCTTTGAATATAACTATGACTTAAATGTTGAGTGTCAGTTTGGCCCTTTGTATTTCACCTGTGGGCAAATCAAAAGCAGAAACACGATTCTTTTTTTCTTTGCTTACATTGCTAGAGAAATAAAAGCATCAACTGCCTACACAGCTAGGGTGTGATGAATGATGACAATAATAAACCTAGTCTTCTTTCCCTCTGTCTCACTGATGAAGAAAAAACCTGGAATAGAGATATGAAGTTTAACAGCAGGTGCATTTCTGACCTAGATATGAAGCGACACAGCTGTATATAGTTTACAGTGATCAATATATTATGCTGATTGGTGTTAATGTTTAACTGGGTAAACATGAAATTAGCCTTGTGCTAGTGGTGGCTGTGTGGGCCTTAGTGTCTCAGATCATGTAGACTTGGAGAACCTCATATTTCATTTTCACTTTTCCTTTCATTGAAGTAAAAGGTGGCTTCAACTCTGCAAAACCTTGGGTTTGATTTTGTGGCAAACGCTTCTTTTCACTTTGCTTTGTCTTCACTCTTCCCCCATCCCAAAATAGTCTTTAGAAGATAACATAAGATGTCAGAACTTGAGTCTAAACATGCTGTGACAGGCCATTTGGAGACTCCAGACCACAAATGTAGGAAAGCTGTCCATTTCTAGCCATTACAAATAGGCATGTCTAGCATACGTGGAAAATGATAGATGAAATTCAGAAAGTTACCTTGGGTGTCCTACTAAGTTAAATTATAAAGAGGAATTAAATTTCCAGGGCTTTGGGGTTTAATGGGTCATTAATGTTTCCAAGAGTGAAGGTTCCAACAACATGGGATGCAACACTAGGTTGTCTGGAGAACACATTAGTGACACGCTAGAATTTTGCATTTTATTCATGTATGCCTGATGTTCCAATAGCAGAGCCACTGCTTTCCTGCAGGCCATGCTAGCTGAATGAATGTGATTTAGTTATACCAGACAAAGTACAGTTTCATGACATTTAACATAGGTGAAATGTTGGTATGTGCTATTGAATAATAAGTTTAAATATTGTTTGCTGAACCAGCTTCTGGATAAACTTTTAAAAGCTATCATTGACCAGCAGGAATAAAATGTATTGGGGAATAGTCAGTTCATACATTCTCAATGCTTTCATAATGTAGTACTGGGACATAACAGATTTTATCTTTTATTCTTTCATCCTGCTCCTTTAAATTCTAGTTACATGATAAATGTTCACGCTCTAGTTTGCATAAAACAAAGCTCAGTTTCTATCTTTTAGCCAATTGCAACATCTGCCCTACAAGGTTTTTCCCTTTTATATACAGGCTTCCCTGAAGATATAAATATGGTCTTTCTAATAAACACACTTAAAATCTTTCCAGAGAGAAAAGCTTCCATAGAGGGATTAGCATGTGTCATTACGAAACTTGCTAAAAATGTTTGATTTACCTTAAGAGAAATGGAGCTCACTCTGACTCCAAATGAACTTAGCACCAAAGGGAACTGCAGAGTATAAATAAGAGCAGAATGTTGCTCCTGATCTCTTCATAGTAATATGCTTTAAAACTATAAATGTATGAGATTCTCCCTAATGTAATGAGGCAAACTTGTGAGTAATATTCCCAGGAGCCGAAAGGAGTGAATGCAAATTAATCTGTTCTGTCTGATTATCAGCATATCGAGGGGCCATCCTGTCTTTTCAGCTGAGGTGATACTTCACGATATGTATCACAGATGTAAAATATGTGAAAGTAAACTGTAAAAAGTACTAGATCTTTTGATTTTTAAAAATAAATGTGTCCTTGGTACTGTAGTCAGCTACAGTATGAAAGCACAAATGTTAGGAAGCTCTACTGAAGCTCAGTTAATCTATCTGATTATGAGACTGTCTGCTGCTTTCGAGTTTTGAATAATATTCATCTGTTACTGGTTTGGGTCAACACACATTACTCTTTTATACTTAAATTTTAGCAAATCCTTGTCCGTGGTCAAACTTCCTGATCCAGCCAAAGCACCATCAAAGCATCTGTGACATGTTTGTTTGGCCAGTTACAGAGCATGAGTGGGAGACTGTGGTCCCCTATCCACTGTAAGCTTCACTGTAGGAAGCTGATGTGTATTTTGGAAGTCTGGGCAAGAAGGTATTAGAATAACAAATACGAATAAATGACTTAATGATCTGTTCGGGGGGAAGAGCAATTCAAGGGCTATAAACCCCCTAAATTGGGTACAGTTTACAGTACCCAAAGTAGTGACACAAAGTTCACAGTTTTTTTCCTTTATGCTGATGCCGCTTCTCTAAATGCACTCTATATTTCTGTATTTGTTCTGCTTATGTTTGAAATATGTCATATTTTTACAGAATTTGCTGATATAGAGTCTAAAGTGAGAAATGCACCTCACTGAAAAGCAAACTTTGATATCTAGCTAAAGATGCCATCACTGATGTCATGCTCCGAAGGGGTGACCGATGGATGGGCATTCATGGATCACAAAGCTGAAGCTGCACATATGAATCTCATAACTGTTTTTGAGGTATGAGGCTCAGGAGGCTGCATAACTTCAGGGCTCTCCATAAACTTAGTGTTCTCTATTTAACTTCCATGACCGAGATCTGTTCTAAATTCAAGATTGTGATAGAGAAGGTAATATTCTCTAATTAATAAGGTTATTAAAATCACACTCTCTTTTCTTTTTTATATATAGGTGTATATGTTATTTACATATGAGACATACTTACGTACAGAGCCAATATTTATCACTTTATTTCTAGGTGAAGCTATTCTATGGTAGTGTTTGGCTGTATCAGAGGTAAAACTATCCAAGAAAATTTCAAGAGTGGCAGCTGAAAGTTGAATGCAAAACACTAGCTCTAATTCTACTCTGCCATTGAACCCTACTCTAAGTGAAATTTTAGAAGAGTTTTTCAGCCTACAAAGATTTCTTAGGGAAGGGACTATTGGAAAGCATAAGAATTAAATTAATTTTGTCAGACCCTTAATAGTTTTATAAACTAACTGGGTGGTCATATAGCTCAGGAGAAGAGTCATGGAAAACTGGAGTGTTTGTTTCTAAGTCATTGCTTTACATCTGGTCAGGATGGTAGTAGCACATTTTTCTTACAATCTGGTGATTACTTGATGGCCTGTGCAACATAAGTTAAAGATTTCTCTGTTCCTGCAGATCCATTTCATCCAGATTTTCAAATGCAGAGATTTGAACTCAGTGTCATTTGCCATAAGCACTGTTATTTATGTTTAAAGGAAATAGGCCAATGACTCCTCAGATTAAATGATGAATAATAAAATGAAGCTTTTATGGTGCTTCTTATTTTATCTGGCAGTCAGGTTATGTGCTTTATATCTTGATTTTAAGAACAAACTCCTCTTCAGCATCAGGTATTAGTAGAGCTGAATGCTTTCTAGTGATACAGGGAGACAGGCTAGGTTATTGTTGGCTACACAATTGCAAACATTTTAGTTACAGAAGCTCAAATTGCTGAAACTGATACAGATGGTAAGGATATTTGATTATCTAAATTTTATCTTAGAGTGTTGAGAAGAAATCTCAAAGAATTAGAGGAAATTTGGATGGGTAAGCCAGATTAAAAATCTAGCAGAGGAAGCTCTTGCTTTTGAACTTATTATCATTTAATGAAGTCGCAACTAACTACATTTCCGTATGTGTAAGTAGCAGCAAAGGCTGGTACTTAAAATCTACGGCATCCATGGACTATTACCTTTTGTTAGAGATTAGGCATCTAATTTCTAGCACAAGATATTAGGCACAATGAATGTCTAAAGAAATACCATGATGGAGTACATGAGAAATTCTTGAATAATGTTGGTACAGAGGACTCACTAATGCTGTGCTAATAATACCTATTCTTGTTTTTGGTTTCTCTTGATAAGCAAAGCCATCCATCAGAGGCCAGTACAAAGAAGTTTAACAAAAATACATACATTGCCTAGAGAATTTTCCTATGTGCAAACTTTTGGCATGGTATTAGCACTCCTCCTATCAATAAAACTTTCATGATAGGCTGGACAAACTTTTAAATATCAGTAAAAGTGTTACAACCTTTCTCTTTTTTTTTAGCCAGTGTAATGTTTCTGTCTCTATGTTGTGAAAAAAATTGTTCAGTAAAAGGTACAATTCCTTCCATGTACATGTAATATAATGTAGTAACATACAGTGAACTCATATTCTGAATATTTTTACATGAGTTTGTCACAGATAGGAACCATCAATTGAAAGGAGGCAATGAATTAAAATACTCCTTGTCAGAGACATGGAAAGATTATCTGTACACAATGAATCAAGAGTATAATGTGGGATTTCCACTTAGCTGTGAGAACCCAATTGAGCACATGAAATCTGTCTTGATTATCTCACTCAAAGCACTGTCTTCCAAGTTCATCAAAATGAAGCGCATTCTTCTGTTTAACATAATTCATTCAAATATACATTTTATATGTGAAATAAGTAATATGAATTATAATCTGAGTAATGTGAGTATAACAACTCTAATGAAGAAACTTTATTGGAAATTGGGTGTGAGAAGATTGGTTTTATTGGTCCTATATATTGTCAAAGATAATAAATGAAATGTTTCTCTCTGGCTTCTTGACAGTAAAACCTTACACACCTATTAGCTATTGTGGATCCTGCAATGCTGTATTTATCATGTATCTGCACTCAGTAAGCAAAGAAACAAGACTGCGGATAAAACCTAATTTGCAGATACTGGATTAAAAAAAAGAAAGGGGTTGTGTGTGTGTGTTGATAAAAATTCATAGCATGCTGTTGCCTGCAGTCCGTCTCCTTTTCAAAGGGTATTTAGCTTGCTTTTTTAAATTCTGTATCACCAAGTAAATTACTATCTACCTTGCTAATGTACATGCAGATAGACATATTTAAGCACATTCCATTGCTGCCTATTTTTTTACGGCTTCTAAGGTAAGATGACAAGCTCAGTTTGGCCAGTTACATGCCTGCAGAGCTGTACGCATTTATCTGAAACGTGTCCTCCGCTGTGCACCTCAGCTGCCTATATCGGTACAGATCTTGAGATATGCTGCCCAAAAGGAGATGAAGCCTGCAAGGAGTCCTCGAGGGCAGGGTTGCCACGGGAACGGGGGTTTCTGTTAGTCTGTAGTGAGAGCAGCTGCCTACCGGGAAGGTCACACAGCTCCTGCTGCCCTGGCACCTCACCCGAAGCCGATGTGGTCTGCATGCCTCCTGTGATTTCCCTTCCCTTTGCTCCCTTCTCCTGGCAGGTTTTTGCTTTGGCATGTGATTTCTGGAGCGCGAGATTAGTTCCTTAGGATATGCATGATACTTTGGAGATACCAAAGTCCTAATTGGAGAAACAATGCAGCCTAAGAGTAGCTCTCCTTCTGAGTTTGTATATTTGCGTACCAGAAAATTAGGGTTAGTAGCTGATCTGACTTCAAGGCAGAAGTGTAACCAGAACTTATGCGTGAGGAACATTCACTCCTCATGCATTATTACAGGTGCAGCTTACCTTCTGGTCTTAACAGCAAGAATATAATGTGGAATTCCCTCATTCTGTAAACATCTAAGATGTTTACATCTTACATTCATCTTATTACACGTATTGCATAAGGAAGAAATTCTTTATTTTGGAGGTAGTGAGGTGCTGGAACAGGTTTTCCTGAGAAGCTTTGGCTGCCTCATCCCTGGCAGTGTTCAAAGCCAGGTTGGATGGAGCTTTGGGCAACCTGGTCTAGTGGAAGGTGTGCATGGCAGGGGGGGTTGGAACTAAATGATCTTAAGGTTCCTTCCAACCCAAAGGTTCTACAGTCTCTGAAGATACTGTACCTTTAATTCAGCCCTTCTTAACATACTATTCATGTAATTTAAGAACAGCTGACTAGTAATTAAAAAAAAAAAACTAATACTTTTTTATAAAATATTAATATTCAGCTAGTTGACATTGGTACACGCCTCATAGAGCTGTTCTCTAAGACAGAGTTGAGGATGGTCATCAGAGAGTTAAATGCCCTGCCGTGTGTACCTATATCAGTTACAAAATGCTTTTTGTAAGAAAATTTGAATAGATAAACATGATTAGAAGGATATGATTAGCTGTCTGGTGGAAAAGGACCTGGGGGTGCTGATTGACAGCCAGCAATGTGCATAGGTAGCCAGTAAGGCCAGTAGCATCCTGATTTCGATCAGAAATAGTTTTGGCCAGCAGGGCCAGGGAAGTGATCATCCCCCTGTACTTGACACTTGTGAGGCCGCACCTCGAATACTGGTGTGACAAAGCTGCTGAAGGGTCTGGAGCACAAGTCTTACGAGGAATGGCTGAGGGCACTGGGGTTATTTAATCTGGAGAAGAGAGGGCTCAGGAGGACCTTATTGTTCTTTACAACTGCCTGAAAGGAGGATAGAGCGAGGTGGGGGTCAGTCTCTTCTCCCAAGAAACAAGTGATAGGACAGCCTCAACCTGTGCCAGTGGAGGTTTAGACTGGATGTTGGGAAAAATTTCTTTGCCAAAAGGATGATCAGGCGTTGGAACAGGCTGTGCAGGGAAGTGGTGGAGTCATTGTCCCTTCAAGTGTTCAAAAACCATGTAGACGAGGTGCTTAATGACATGGCTTAGTGGTGGACTTGGCAGACCTAGGGTAACAGTTGCACCTGAAGATCTTAAAGGTCTTTTCTAATCTAGTTGATTCTATGATTCTAAGGAGCAAACTCATGCATAGCAAATTAGTTTGTAGCTGAGACTGCCTTTTTCATGTGACAATCTTTGTTAATAAAGCATTAGGGTAGTTCGGCAGCCCTTAGAGAGCTGGTGACAATACTGACTTTGCTAAACAACCAACCTGAAAATTTATGGCATATTTGCATGTACAATATTTGCATGTACAATATTTGCATGTACAATATTTGCACAAGTATAAACAGAGTTTCCCTAGCAATGTAAAATCCATGTGACCTTCACTTATTTTCACCCTTCCTTCACTGTATGAAGCACCAGAAAAAAGAACGATTGTTGATTTTGCTCTGTTTTGAGAGCTGGAGGAAGCAGTTGAAAAGAGGACTTAACATTAAAATAAATATGAATGTTCCTTTAAATAAAAGCCTGTTAAAGCCATCTTAGCAGTAAATGGAATGCCCAACTTATAACTTTTGGAATTCTTCTAATTTTCAAAAACAGAACTACTAAGCCAAGTTAAAATTATTACATTAAATGCTCACTAGTATGATTTCATTATAATCACTTATGGTAGGGAAGGATAGTGTACCACTTAAATGATACTGTTCCAGCTATGAAAGCGCTTGAAATCTCACAAACATGAATGTATAAAGCACAGTGAAAGATAATGGTCCAATTTTTTCACTGCAAAATCCTAACTTGTGAGTAACACATTGACTCAGATGGCTACCCTATTCAAATGAAATAATTTGAACCTTAAATTCTGTCCAGCTGAGAGGAGTTGACACAGTTGCTAAAAACATATTGGGGATCTCATATTAAATTCTTTCTCAAGTGGCAGAATTGAGACTGTGAAAGTCAAAATTAGTAAGCTGCCATAGGAAAAGGTACCACTCAGACATACCTGGCTCCTTATTCTCAGTTCTTTGGTGGTGCTTGCTGTCAAGGTTTGAGATTGAGATTAATGGTTTCCCTGAACCTGGCTGATTGACTGATCTTTCGTTTGCATAGAGGATGCTGGTTTTTGGCAGTGCAAGATTTGTTTCTATTTACCTTCACAAAATATAATTAAAATATGGTATATTTTTAAAATGAGAATGCTCAAAATAGTCTGATTACACTCACTCTACTTGTTTCATCAACCTGTTCTTACCTTATTTGTGATACATCTCATACAGCACCTTTCTAAAGATAAGACAAATGAGTTGCTGATGTCATCATATCTGAAGATGGCATTGTTAAAAATTTTTGTTTGTTTCTGTTAAGAGTTCTTAAAGGATAAGAACTGTATAGGCAGGGGTTTGTGACACTAGTGGTGCTTCCATCTGTGAGACCAGAAACCCTAATCAACTAATCTGGGCAGAAAGTGGATGGAATGAAAAGCTTTCTAATTTTAAACAGGGATTTGCTCCTAAGAGACTATCTTTTCCCATAAAATTTAGAGTAAAATATTAATGATATTTTCAGTAGTGTCACAGTCTTTTCCATGGCTACAGAAACAGTGAATCAGGGAAAGAAAGCTTTGAGGAGAAAAGGCTGGGTTTTACTGCTGCTGTTCTGTGGGTTTTAAATTAGTTTCCTTAATTACTCCTTTTACTGTTAATTATTACTATACTTTGGTTTTTAGAAATGCCTCTTTAAAATTTGTTGACTGTGCCCTTGATATCAAAAACCAGCCAGAAGAACACACACACACTCACACACACACACAAGCTTTTAATTTAAAACCAGAGAAAATGCACTCTACATTACAAGTTTACCAATTTTTTAGCAGCTCAATTTTTTGGCAAGGAGAACAGGGAGAATCTACTGGCTGCAACCTAACAAAGAGAGATTAGCCCAGGACATACATTACAATCAGGTTTCACATTAATAATACCTCATTATTTTTTACTAAAGGTATCACAGAACAGTTACCTCTATGATCTGCAATATTCTAAATTATTAAAACCCAACAACAAGCGCTATAGTAAATGAACCAAGTTCACATCACTGCCCATTATTCTCTGTTTTTAATCACACAGGTGAAACTTATCACACTGTGAAGGGAAACACAAAGCTTGCTTCAGTAGCGCACAACTGAAATGGAACTTAATCTGTACATTAGTGGCGGTTTCTTTACGTCATCGCCCTCTGTCAAAGTGAAGTTGAAATAATTTGCTAATTCACAGTATTCAGTAATTCTGAAGAGGGGCAGATTATCCCAGTCAGCTAGCTCATAAAGCTAAATTCTTGCCCTAAAAGCTGTAGAGGGTGTTCTTTAGACTAAAGAGAAACCCCTTTAATGAAATATGGATTCTGGTTTTCTGCTTTGTTTTTAAGTCCCATTCCCTGTATTAATTATTAATTGGCACTTAAAAGTAGAGACAGCAGTGCTAAGTAGATGCAGTTATATTTAGATCACAGTTGCCTGTAACCAAATTGGCAGCGAGTGTCTGGTTTCATTTTTTTGTAGGATAAAATGCTGCGCTCAGAGAGGTTAAAAAAAAAAAAAAATAAAGCGGGAGAAAAAAAAGCATTTCATACCCTGAAATATTAAAGCAGAAAACTGGTAAAGTGAGTGTCTGCAGAAACTAGCAGGTGAAGGAACCCCTCTTCACCTCTGGGAGAGAGATAATGGGAACGGGAGTCCTCAACCCTCTTATGGGAAAAGGGGAAACAAGTGGAAAAAAAAGAGCTTCCCCGTGCTCTTGGGGAAGAGAAAAGAACCGTCATCATGAGTAAGAATAGCAAAGGGATTCTCTCCCTGCACAGAGAGAAGACAGACAGAGAAGGGAATTCCCCCTCTCCATTGGGAAAGAACAGAAGGGAAGGGAATTCCCGTTGTTGCATTTATACTTTGAGCTCTACTTAATCTTGAAGGTTTTGCACTTCTGTTAACATCAAAGCAATTCTTGGATGCAAAACCTCCTTCCCTTGAGTTGTGGCAAGTCAGTCTTGAAATTCTGATGGAATTTAGGAATTTATATTATCGTTGTCAACATGTAGTCAGATGCAGCCTAACTTTTAAATACAATGTACAAGGAGTCTTGGTTGCTTTAGCCTCAGGCTCAGAGAGATTTCTATTACAGTTTAAGACTTGTTTTTCTATGATTTAATTGTCACTTCAGTTAATGAGCAAGCAGCAGAGGTGCCAGTAGAGCAGCAAAAAGTGCTGGGGGCAACATACGGGACTGAAATTCCTTATAAAGTAAGGATCAGGTGAATCCAGTTGCCTGCAGGGGGAAGGTTGCATTAACAAATATTTAACAAGGAAAAACAGTGAGGTCTTTGCAGTAATCATACAAAGATCCAAAAATAGATAATGAAGACGTGTAAAGCATAGAATTTCCCTGGCGTGCTGCACAATGCGCACATGCTTGAAATAGCATGTTGGGTTATGCCTCTGTTGTGAAGATGTTTTGAGTTTTGCAGTTCTGATGTAGGATGAAGAGGGGGCAGTGCTGGGTACTGTGACCTTCTAGAAATCCACTTGGCTTCTCCACTGCTAAACGAGGTTAGTTCTGACTAATTTTCTGAATGGTTTGATGACTGGAAAAAGTAGCAAAGGATCAAATGCAGTTGTGATCATGTCACAAGGGGAAGGTTACAATGTTCAAAGACTTTTATACATATTTCATTGGTTAAAAGGTTGAATTTCTTATCCTGAAGGAACATCGGGACTCTGTTATTTCTCTTGCCTTATCTCCTTACTTTATGTGCTAAGGTAATGCTAATTAATGCCTGAATGGAAAAATCAGCTAGTGTATCACCATAGATAGCAAAGAAAACTTGCATTGGCGATTTCTCAATTTTCTGCCAAACATTCATTTTAAGCATGTGGATGACACAATCACTAATTGATTTGGGTCTTGACACAGCTAGGGACCCAAACACTTTCATCTATGCGTAATTTGCTGTACAGTTCCCAGAAAATACAGCTGTTATTTCCACTCACAGCAAACAATATCTTAGATAACGCTTAGCATAGGCAGAACAGAGTTTGTTTTACTCAGCTGGCTGTAACTAGGTTGTGGTCCTAGTAATTCTTAAGAAATGACAGTGGGGGATGGAGACTAGATGTTCGCTTGAAAAAACAAACTTCTAGCTTATGCAGATGTGAGTAGCATATGTATTTTGACCTATTTTAATTTGTATCACTTGTGTTTGAAGCAGTGTGGGAAACCACCTGCTCACACTGCCTTTCTTCAAAGTGAAGACTTCAGTTAAGAATGCCAAATATATCACCCTTTGATAACCTGTCAAAACACTTTCTTTCCGCGCCCCCCCCCCCCCCCCCCCCCCCGATTCTGCCTGCAGAACAACCTCTGTCTGAAAAGCTGTTCCCAGGGTAAATAAGGAAATGCATGAAAAAAATCTCGGGGAGGTACCAAGACTGATCTTATCTTTTGTGTCACTATGTTTTAAGGCACTGAAGTTGCAGAGAAGAGAATACTTCAAAACAAAACTGTAACATTCCTTCTCTCCCCCTGACATTTCCCAGAAACAGATGGGTTTTTTACTTGAAAATTTGCTGTATTTTTCTACCTAATCCTACTTAGAGTATGACAAGATCACTGAAAGAACTCTCTAGTTTTGTACTTCATCAAGCATGAGCTCAAATACATAAAAGAGGAAAGAGGTTTCTAGAGTTTCATTAAACATTTATAAGTGCTGCAGTAATTCTCCATATGAAATTTATTTTTATGCATGGAAGTATACTTCATGGCAGTAGTTGTAAAAGAAACTAGTGGCTCATTGAAAAGATCATGTCTTACATATTTAAAATAAAACTCCTCCTACTCTCCTGTTTTCCACTTGTCTCAAAAATCAAATATAATGAAAACTGAGCTACAGCAGGGAAACTGCTGACACTATTACTGCAGGTTCAGGGAAGAATAGATGGGAGAGGGGAAGAGAAAGCAAATTCTGTGACCGAAAGTAATGTCCACTAATGCTGAACTTGGGGATAAGTAAATATTCAAAACATTTCTGAATGTCTCCCAAAAGACCTTTGTTAGGTAATTTAAGCATTATATGATTGACCAAGAATTTAAATTTTGTAATCTAGCAAAGATAATATTGAGGCCATGGGAGGAATACCTATGGTCCTGCTAAGGAAAAATGGGTGATATACAAAAAAGAACAGTAATATGGGAGCAGCAAATATATAGGAGAAGTTGTAGGAAAAGCAGCACAGTTCCAAAGTGCAATGTATGCATAATTGTCAGGAAGGCAATGACAGGGAGTGAACCATAGGAATAACTCTCCTGCCATTTCCTTTATGAAAAGTCACTGCCTGTGAAGCCCTTGGGATCTGAAAGGTGAAGTTTGCTACCCATAGATACTGAAAAGCTGTTTGCAAGGAAACAGCGTGGCACAACAGCCTGGAACCAATCTTTTCACGCCCACCCTAAAGTGCTATTTACAAGCAATTCACCCACTGCAATATGGTTATTTGAATGTAACAGAGGACAAGGGAAATGCGTATTTTTCTAGAGAAAAGTGACATTGCGAGGTTGCATTGAAAATCTGTTAATAGTACATCTAAATAGAAAAGGGTCAGCTCTTTAGCTCGGGTAGGTCAAAATGGCTTTCTGAATTGAATGAAAATAGTCTAAACTCTGCAAAGGATCCAGCCTACTGATCTATGTTGTTCTACTGAGTTAGTATCACAGTATCACAGTATGTTAGAGACTGGAAGGGACCTCAAAAGATCATCTAGTCCAATCCCCCTGCCGGAGCAGGAATATCTAGATAAGGTTACACAGGAATGTGTCCAGGCGGGTTTTGAATGTCTCCAGAGAAGGAGACTCCACAACCCCTCTGGGCAGCCTGTTCCAGTGTTCCGTCACCCTCACTGAGAAGAAGTTTCTTCTCAAGTTTAAGTGGAACCTCTTGTATTCCAGTTTATACCCATTACCCCTTGTCCTATCATTGTTTGCCATTGAGAAGAGCCTGGCTCCATCCTCGTGACACTCCCCCTTTATATATTTATATACACTAATAAGGTCACCCCTCAGTCTCCTCTTCTCCAAACTATAGAGACCCAGCTCCCTCAGCCTTTCCTCATAAGGGAGATGCTCCACTCCCTTAATCATCTTAGTTGCCCTGCGCTGGACTCTCTCCAGCAGGTCCCTGTCCTTCTTGAACTGAGGGGCCCAGAACTGGACACAATATTCCAGATGCGGTCTCACCAGGGCAGAGTAGAGGGGAAGGAGGACCTCTCTCGACCTACTGACCACCCCCCTTCTAATACACCCCAGGATGCCATTGGCCTTCTTGGCCACAAGGGCACAGTGCTGGCTCATGGTCATCCTGCCGTCCACTAGGACCCCCAGGTCCCTCTCCCCTACGCTGCTCTCTAACAGGTCGTTCCCCAGCCTATATTGGAACCTGGGGTTGTTCCTGCCCAGATGCAGGACTCTACACTTTCCCTTGTTATATTTCATCAAGTTACTCCCTGCCCAACTCTCCAGCCTGTCCAGGTCCCGCTGGATGGCAGCACAGCCTTCTGGCGTGTCAGCCACTCCTCCCAGCTTAGTGTCATCAGCAAACTTGCTGACAGTACACTCAATTCCCTCATCTAAATCATTGATGAATATATTAAATAATACTGGTCCCAGTACTGACCCTTGAGGCACTCCACTAGATACAGGCCTCCAACTAGACCCCGCCCCATAGACTACAACTCTCTGGCTTTTCTCCTTCAGCCAGTTTGCAGTCCACCTCAGTACCTGATCATTCAGACCACACTTCCTTAATTTAGCTATGAGGATGCTGTGGGAGACTGTGTCAAATGCTTTGCTGGTAGTAACCATCAGTGCTGGCACAGCACAAATCTTTCATCAAGATTTTTTCATTAAGTGGTATCTCAGTTTACTGTATCATATGCAAGTTTTGGGGGAAGTTGAACTATGATGCAAGAGTGCTGTTACTCAGGATGAAGAAAGTACACAGATTTGTCAGTGCTAAGCTATATATTATGGCAAAAGCAAACTATCTCATGTAACAATACGCAGATGAGAGGAAAGCACTACAGATGCAGTATGTGATTATCAAAATTCATCAGCTGTTATTGAGAAAATGCATCAGGTTAACTTCCCACTAAGTAAAAGCTTTTGGAAATAAAGTTAGATTTTTCATTTCTGAGCTTCATTGTGCTTAAGTTGCCACAAGTTCGTGGCTTAATTTCCAAGGTCTTCTAAGGTGTTGAAAGAGAAAATTCGTCATGGCTGTTTATTAAAAATGCCCTCAATTGCTCTAGCAAAGACCACAGGCTGCTATGCCGGTTGTTTAATGTCAAACTCTTTATCTAGTTTTAATCATTTATTAACAATCTATAATCAAAAGGAGAGAGAGAGAGAGGAAAAAAGAGAGAATCCATTAATGGAAGCACACAAATTTAAGAAAGATCTTGACTTTACACTTGAGAGAAAGACAAGGATTGTATGTATTGAAAGCTACTGCTGGATAACCAGGGAATATCATTAATACTTGGGCAAGGGAAGAGACTTGGGGAGCATATTTCTGCCATTTTTTTCCATCTGGTTGAGAGGAGTCAGATAAGCCAGGGTAATATGCAAAAACTGGCAGAGATTCTTGAGTGGCAGGAGGCATCAAGTAAACTTTAGTAGAGGATATGCTACAGTTCCTCCTCCTTATGCTTTTAGTTGCTTTTATGAAGAGTTTGTCCTGAAGCCCTTTCCACGTTAGTTCAAATGCGCTGAAAGCTGTCAGACTTCCTCCCTCCAATTCTGTATACATAACTTCACCATAGCATAGCGGGCTGATGAGCCAAATAACATACAAGTGTATCCCACTTGCAGAATTAGTGCTTCATTCTTTGATTTTATGAGTCATCTTCCCAAAATATCAGGAAAATACACAAGTGCTTTATTTCTAGCTCCTTCTCAGCTGCTCCTCATGCTTGGCTATGCCCATCCACACACTAAAGGAAAAACTTAGAAAAACTTTCCTCTAGTGTGGATGTGTTCCTTGACATAGACATAGAAATAACTTGTAAGAATCATTCAGATGCCTCCTACATACCCAGGCACAAAACTATTGGCAACGTTGCCATATTATGAAACATACAATTAGGTAGTAGTCTGCTTGCTTTTTATGTAATTTTTCATGTGACATGGAAACAATAATCCTCTGGCTGTCACAGAATATTTGGTGTTTGTTGAGCTTGATGTTGCATAATGTGAAAGGGAAAATAGAAAAGATCAGAGATACGGCCAAGGTTAAGGTATGTGAGAATAATGTTTCAGTGTACTAGACCTCAAAAAAGGGTTGAAAATGAGATGGTGTATCTGTGTTGGCAAATACAAGTTTCAAATATAAGGTCTCACATACAAGTTGGCTAAATAAATACCTTTTCTGGTTTAACTCAGGAAACACTGCTTGAGAGTTAGAGGAATAACCTTTTTTAGTTTTTCATTTAAAGAATACTCTTCTTATTCCTGAATTCAGTTCAATCTCTTCCAAATGGATTTGTGAAGATTGCCAGGGAGAAATAGAAGCTGCCATGAAAGTCTAACAGGAAAGGTTCACCCCCATTATTCAGTTCACTTTGAGTGAGTTCATGGTAAATAATAAAACATAATAATTAAAAAAAAAAGTCCTAGAGGGGCAGGCTTTGATAGAAAGTTTGATACTGCAATGCATGGCAAGTTTTTAGCCAGTGTTACATTTCATAGTTACAGAAATGTCTTTCAAATGTACCTGGGAATGCTTTAAAAAGATTAGGAGCAATGAATCTAAGTAAAAATGCATCCAACAACAAATTATAATTTAGAAAGTATAAGTGCCCCGAATCATGAATCCATTAACGTAAGAGGAAAAATCCATGGATTTCAATATAGTCCCTTCTTATTAATGCTGTTGCTAATGATGATGGCACAGATAAGTTATGTGGCAATATCTTTATGAGATCAGATGCAAAGATACAACAGGGAATCCTCCAAACATAATTGTTATGATATATCACTAATTTGGTAACACCAAATTTCTAACTTGCCACTTTTCCAGGCATGATGCCTTATTTCAAATTAGTCTGCTTACTTGTTTTGGGTGTTTTGGGTTTTTTCCGAGGGGGAACAAGAAGGGTTGTAGTTTATTTTTGTGGGTTTGTTTTTTACTTTCTCAGTATCTGGCATTCAGACTAAGATCTAGAAAAAACCTGAATGTCATAAGTAACATTTGGATGTGGATGATCTGGCACTCCAGTCGGTGACAAGAAGCAAAAAGTGACGAAGCATATAACTGCTCTTTTCATCTCGTGTTCACCCTGCTGTTCATGGATGAATGCGTCTACCCCATTCTACCATGTCATTACAATTCACTATCAGCTGTCTTTAACTTATCCCATCCTACACGTCAATAGACTTGATATGAGGTCTGTCTGCGACTTAGTTGTTTGTATTCAATTGCTTTGCTATATTTTGTTTTACTAATGGATTTCTTTCCTCCTAAATTTGTCAGTGGCTCTAAATGTGAAAAATCCACAGATATTATGTATCCAACAGGATTTTATTGTGATTAGTTTTGCTAGCCAATAATGCATGTGTTCCCTGTAACAGACCCTCCTAAGTGCCTTCCTATCTGTTGGGGTTTTTGTTGTAGTTTTGTTTTGGTTTTGTTTTTCTAGATAGACTCTATTTCATTGCTGAGCTTCCTCATTCTATTTATTTTACTTTTGGTACTTAATGTGACATGAAGTTGAACAGAACACAAATAATGAAAAACCAAATCTCAAGCCAAAACCATAGTAGAAAACTGCTCCATCCTGCATGCACATTCCCATTTGTCGTGGTTTAAGCCCAGGCTGAACCCAGGACACCATTAAAGTCAAGGAGACTGAACAAGCAGAAGACACTTCAGAACAGGTTTTACCCATAACTACAGTTATTGTGCAAGGGGATTTACAACTCTTTTAGCTGCTTGGTGTAAGGGCATATGACACTTGCTTCAGTGGGAGATATCTGGTTCATTAAACTGAACAATTAGCCTCAAGAAAATCTATACATTGGATTAGTTAAATCATCTTTTGTAGATACAGAACTGCTCATTAATAAGTAGCAGGAATAATTTGTGCTTTACTGCAATATCAATCAGGATTAAATGTGTTATATAATTTATTCATTAGGCAATACAATTATGCTGCAGTTAAAAAAAAAGGTAATTTTTCTGTAACCAAGCAACATAAATAAATGAAAACATCCAGCTAGGCTTATTATAACAGCACAAGAAACTATTACAGATGATACAACTAGGAACCAATACTATTAAAAGAGAAGGCATGATGTGAATTTCTTGCCACAATTTCCTTGAATTGAAGCTGTTTTGAATAGCTCCACCAGCATGTTTCATATTTTTCGATGCTTAAAGATTACTATGACAATTTCTTTTCGTTGCCCCCCAAATCCTTCACTGCAAAGTAAACCAGAATTACTGTAAAAATCAGACCACAAGGAAAATATTTCAGCAGTGCATTATACCATAAACTTACACAAAGATACAATAACTAATCTAGTTTAAAATTAACTGGCAACATCAGCAAAGGAAAGAAGCTTAGATATTGCAAGAGTTCAGTTACATTTTAATCAGTGACACTTTGCCTCATTAATAAGCGAAAGCAAATACGGCAATTCCAAACCAAAGCATCTCCTTTATTTTTCTAATATAATAAAGAAGAAATGCGTCAGTCTCAGTTGTGGCCCTTTTCTGACCCATTTTTCTCATTTATGATTAACAACCCGGGTTAACTTAAAACGCACTTGTACGCAGTTTAGCTGAAGTTCTAATTCCAATTAAACTGATGCACATATCTGGAACAATTTTAGTGGAGTTACTGCAAAGGTACATTCAAATCAGAAATGCTGACTGAAATAGCCCTCCAGTGGGATAGCTTTAGGGTTGGATCACAGAAAACTATTTTAAAATACATTGCATTGTTTGCAATAAAATAATCAGAACTTTGCATGCTCTGATTGGAATTGATAGAAAGTATTTTTGAGTTCTTCCTGCAAAGCTTGAAAGGTGTTATAAATTTTATTCTGAGTTTATCCTGTCTTAGTAAAAGACCTCTCACCTAAGTCATTTGAATCTCTGTTGGATAAGACTAATCCTTTCGTCAACTTAGCAGTTAGACTCTAGTTGTGTGTGTCTCTTCATGCAACAAAGTCTGTTATGAAACAGATTTTCTAGGAAATTTGAAATAAGAAATGTTAAAAGATTTGTTCAAGAGAAGTAATTTTAATCACAGTTGTAGTTAATAAGTCAGGAACCAAACTTCTACATGAAAGTGGTTTTACTGTTATTCTGATCTTCATGGCTGCCTGCTGGCATAACATCCTTAAATGCAAAAACTTTGCGTTTACAATCCTCATAGCTAAAGACCTTAAAAAGTACTGATTGGGATTAGCAAGAAAACAAAGACAGTTAAATCAGGAATTCAACTATGTGAATTTGTGCATGTGTACAAATGCATTATCCCTACAGATTTCTCCAGAGCTGCTTTAATCAGGGTTATATCAGGGACTGCTCTGACTCTCAGCACTGCCAGAAACCTGGTATTCAGCTGTACAAATTCTTTCCACCTCCCTTTTTTGGCCAGCACTTTCTACATGCACAATAGAAGGTACTTACACAGAATCTGGCCAACTGTCTTGTCCTGAGGGTTTCTGTCAATTTTAACAGCATTGCAACTGGCTTTGTAAGTTCAATTTTTGCCAGATACACTGGAGGAGAGGGCTACTGCATTCATTTTTGTTGCACCTACACTTTCAAAAGCAGAAAGACTATCAGGCTGTATTATAATATTTATATAGATATGTGTGTGTGTGTGTAAAATTACAAACAGTGATTATATGTATCACTTAAGCCAAAGATATTTCTAAGGATCAGTGTAAGAAGCTTTTAAATTAAATTTGAGAAATGTATTAATTTTTTTTTAAATATTGTAAACTTGCAGTAAAACCAAAAGCAAACCAGAAACCACTTACATCTTTGGACTGATTTTGGGAAATTGTCAGTCAAAGACAGTGGATGTTAATTTTCAAAGGTTAGTACATTTTATTTTGAATGGCTCATGGTGTGCAACTGTGAGCTGCACCACCGATGAAGTATTTTGTGGAGGAAAAGATTTAACACTTCCAAAAACAAAACAACCCCTGCCCCCCCAAAACAAAACCAAAAACTTTTCAACTTTCCCACCTTGAAGCAGTACCTTTGGATTATTTTTTGCCTCATTCACTTTATTGAACCTCTTCCGAAGCCCAACACTCATGTTTTGGTTTGACTCAGAGCACTTTTTCTTTTTTTTTCTCCAGTTTTCAGTCCACCAAGCAGAAGAACCACCAAACCATTCTTCACACTTATTTGTAATAAAAGCCAAGAACAAAGCAAGTGCTTGACTCCCTTGAGTGCTCCCAAAATGCTTTCCATTCTTGTTTGCAGGAGTCTGAAAAGCAGGCAAGGAATGCAAATGAAAGCAAGCTACACCATCTCCTTCTACCTCAGAATGCTTAGGAAGAGCAAAGAAGGTTTCAAGAGAAAAACTGCCCAAGCTCTCTTTTTACCTGTTTAGCAACTGATTATCGACCCATTTCTGGTGCTGCTACCATGCCTACATTTGTTTTGAGTGGTTAGCACTTCACTGGTATTCAGTAGAAGCAGGGTGTCTTTGTCTTACTAAGTCTGTGTGGTTGTGGCTTCCACTTCTGGGGCAGCCTTTAAAAATCACTAAAGATGAGAACCACCAATGCTAGCTGTTGTGAGAACCAGCACACTAAACTGGCATTAATTTGTGTGCTTCGTTATCAGCTATTCTGGACCCTGTATATATGTTCTGAGACCATGGCCAAATAAATCACTATGATCTCTGTAGCCTTTGTAAGAATTGTTTTCCTTAGATTTATCTGTAATTTTCACTTGGAAGCTGGGATGCAGAGCCAAATTATACCTCTAGATTTAAGTAGCTGTTAGTAGTCATAACAATCTCTGTAGAATTCAAAATAGTCACCTTTACTAGAAATAAAGCATTATTAGCCACACGCTACAATTGAAGTCCTAGGGTAACACATTAGTTATGCATCCACACAAATATTTAGTTCTCGAAGGAGGGCTGCTACATTTTAAAAGAAGCATTAAATATTAGTAATACAATTTCAATAACATGATTAGTAACTCTTAAGCTTAATGGATCTATTCTTCTTTCTGCAATAGGCTGGAAGAAACTGCCTAAGTGTTATCTTGATGTAAATCCAGGATAAATGAGAATCTGGTCCACTGTAATTTAGTATCTGTTTGTATTGGTGCAGTAATACCACAAATATTTTTAAGATAAGTAAGAATACTTTACGCAGGATATCTTAGTCTTTAAATTGGCTTTCTGTACTATTCAGGACCTTGATTATTTGTATAACATTCCTATTATTTGTGTTATAACAGTGTGTGTTTTGCTGCATAATTCAAAGCACAGTGAATGTCTTTATGGTTGAGTCCATAGTAAGTTTCTAAGCTGGCCAGGAAGCCACGAGTTCAAGTCCCACACCAAGACTTGGACAGAAACCCAGAAGAGATACCGCAATGCAGCATTAGAGATAATACTGCATTTGGTGTTCATTCTTTAGGGTAAAATGTTAAGCTTGTGTTTGCTTCATTAACCTTGAGTAGTGGTTTTGTCAGTGGTTCAAAATGATGCTTTTTGAAAAGAACGTATAGTAACTCGGTTTCCTGGTCAGCTGTCATTTCTCCTCCTACTCAATATTTGAAAATTCTCTTACAAGCTGTTAGTGAGCACACAGTAGTTGTTCTTTTACACATCTGACAGGTATGTCACTATTTTGGGAAGTACTTAGAGATGAGCATGAATGTATTGGGTCACATTCTAGTTTTTCACTTCTAACACTCTCTTTGTGCTGTAGAGTTTTTAAGAAAAGAAAGATGCACTGAAGTGACTGTTCCGGTGATCTGGGACACTGCAGTAAAAGCCCTGCCATCTTTAAAATGGGTACAACATGTAACACTGCTGATAAATAGGCAAGCTTGTATTACCATTCAGCAACTCTTTGCATAAAGCTGCAAAGGATAAAGATTCTTGAATTTTCCATCTACTCGTTTTACAAGAGTGGAAGACTGGAAAAGCAATTAACATGTCTATAGGTACCTAGTTAGATTTCATCCTGACCCCTGCAGTATCTGGACACTCCATTAGGGACCTTGTTTCTTAGTCTGCTGTCTGCTCAACTTCCACCACCTGCTTGTTTGCTTAAGTACATGAAATATTTTTATTTAGTGAAATAATTTAGTGCATAATGGGCAAGTCAGGTTCTAAGGAAATTTGTGTTTGGAACTACAATTTACCTCTTTTTAGTTGTTAGTGAAAAATTGTGTCTGAAATTTTGTAACAAGAAGGATGTGTGCAAACATTGTTGGGTTTTTGTTTGGTTTTGGTTTTTTGGGGGTTTGGTTGTTGTTTGGTTGGTTTTTTTTTTTTCCCCAAAAAAGGACTGTTCTTTTAAGTTCTGATGAAAAGCTTCTCCATCAGAATCTGTGCTCAGTCTTTGGTTTCTGTATATAACCTCGAAAAGAATACCCCAGCTGATCATGACTTAATGGTTGGTCTCACAGCTCATACGTAAAAGCTGTGCAAGGACCAATTGATATCTTCAGTATTAAATATGAAGTCAGAGATTTGTCCTGGGCTTCTCCTTCCCTGATAGACTAATTTATATATGCCTGGGAGCATACAGTTATGTGGCAGTGTAAGAAAAATAGTGCTTAAAGGAATACAAAAATACTTTTACAATGGGAATTGTGATCCAGTTTTCCATGAAACTATCAAATGTCCAACATTTGTCGTGCCTTAGCCTGTGTGGCTCGACAGTTAGGAAAATCCTGGTGTTTCAGGCCAGGATTAAAATGAAACACAACTAAACAAATAACAAGAATAAAAGGCTGGAGTGATAAACAGAGCAGGGGAAACTAGTAGTCAGAAATGGGTCTCCTGTTTGCAGCACAAACAATGCCTTTAGAAATTGCAAGTATCAGTACCTTCACTTAGATAAACAGAAATTTAAAAATGCAGCCTAGACACTGAGCAGTTACAAAACCAGAATGGTGTCTCTGGAGAAGCAAGGCAGGCATTTACGTTTTCTAAAATTTCATAAAAATAACTATAAAAAATTTAGAATGAAAACATTAAATAATGATCGGCAAATCTTCAATTTTTATTTGGCCATCTGTTTTATAAATAAGTGCATTAAATGAAAGCACCATACTTTTTTTTCTTGATTTTTACTTAATACAAAGGATTAATGGGAATGCACAGTAAGTACATCATAGACCTATTTTTATCTTACAAATATTTCTAATATTCCTTATAAGATGTATTAAAAATCATATGAATATATCATACATAATAAAATACAGGCAGGAATTGCAAATTTTGTCTCTTCTTTAATTTTATATGAGCTATTATAATTACTGAACTGCAGAGAATTTCAGAGGTTAAGCATATCAGAAGGTCGAAAGCTTTTTTTACCTGTTTTTCTTTGGCACTAAAAAATGCTTCGATTGGTTCAGAGTGAACATTATAAGAATGTAATGCAGCTCTATGGGTGAACTCACTTTTAACAACATTTCAGGTTTCAAAACTATTATAACTTTGACCCTTGAGAATTTTTAAGAGGCTTTTCTTAAGGAAACTCTATGCTCACATTTTTCGTGATTATAGGATGTTTCAGATTGGTATTTGAGTTCTGGTATATTTATGCTTCTCTTTGCACATTTCATAAAACCTTATTAATGATATTAATGAGAATTTTACAATGTGACTAGTCATTTTTTCCATTAAGAATTAATGCAATTCAAGTAGTATTTTAATTTTTTATATATATATATATGTATATACACACACACAATTTTTTCTATTGTTTCTCTGTTTTTTTTCCCCGTAGGTCAAACATTTTTAAGTAAAAACTTATCCTAGGTCACTTTCATTCTAATTTTTTAATATTTTAGTCATATTCAATTCTTGTTTTGGCAGTTTGAAGCCAAACACTTTGGCTTGGTAGATACAGCTGCCTTCTCTGTGTATGGAAATAATGCTTACTCTTTTCCAAGCCTTCATTTTGGCTCCTGTTTTTTTTTTAGACCTTTTTGCTTTCTTCAGAGGTATTTTCACTGACAGCCATATTTTGCTTTCAATGCTTTTGTAGCAGCTCAGTGGGAAGGAGTCTTCAATTTATACTCAGGCAGTTGAAGTTCTGTTGATTTTACTGCATTCCCAGTGCAGGACATGTGCATTCCTATTGTTCTCTTTGCCGAACCTGCCTTAGGTACACTATGGAATTATGCACCTCAATTAGGTAATACCTGTATTTGAAGGAAGTTTGTAAATAAAATATGGCCAGTGAAGCTGTACTGTTAATAAACAGGCAGAGATGAGTCCTCTAAATGGCAACAGTCAAAACTTCATTTTAACAAGTATCTGGAAATAATTTGTTTATGTTAGTGTTCTTAGGAGTAGCTACTTTGCACTTGGGAGCAATCCAAAGGAAGATATGCTTTTCAATTTACATCAAATGGACAACTTTATTATTTGGATGCATCAGAGGACTGATAGGAAAATATAGTTTGTTTTTAATATGAAGAAATAAAATGGTCTTTCAGTGAAAGACCTTTCTCAACAAAATAGCCCTGATGGGTTTCGTGAGAAGCATAAGAAGCACTTTTGAAGTTTTTCCACAAACTTATTCTCAAGTTGTGCTAACAGAAGTAGTGAATCAAGATTACTTCTGCTCCGAAGAGCAGGCTGTGAGTGTCTTCAAGACCTGATGCTTAACACTGGGTTTGAGACTTGAAATCTCTGAGTTTTCTTGGGCTCAGGCTGCTACAAGTTTCTCTTTCCATTGCCACACACTGGAACTCTGATTTTCTAAATAGTAAGGTTAGTGCTTAGGAGTTAAGTTTACTGACAGCCATGTTAATTCAGATACTGCCCTTCACATTCATATCTGCATGCATGAATCTGTGCTGGGGATCTAGGTCGTATTAGCACCTGTGTCCTGTGGACACAGCTGCACAGCCAGAGGCACTATTCAGAGTAGTTCAGGCTGGTTCACAAAAACCAGCTGTGAAATTTACAGCTGATTCCCAAACCAGCTGTTAGCATGCTCCCCAGCACATCTTGCTTTAGCCTTTCCTGAAAGTCCCTGTCCTGCACCAAAGATGATGAATGGCGTCCTGCTCATGATGAAGAAGAAGCAGGAAAGAGAAGATCAAGAACTGCCCTCTGAATTAATCTGAGTTTTCAGGCATTACTCATTCCCCTGCCTTTCATTCTTGGCCCTTAAAATCTGGGACCTTGTTTGGTGATTGCTTCTCATTACTTGGAGAAGAAAAGTCCTAGATACTTTCTCTCCAGTTATTTTAATCACTTTTTTTCCTCAATTGATTACTTTAGGAAACAGATTAAATATAATGAAGCAGAAACACATTAAGAAAACCTAGCATTCAAATAATCTATATACAGCATCTTCTTACCATACTGCTTTACATCTTATGTCTTTAATTTGCTACAGAAAAAAATCATTAACCTGACATTTTCCTATCCTATAAATAGCCGTGTTTTTATCAAGGTTCAAGAGAAACAGTTTAAAACACTTCCAAGAGGGAGCCTTGACTTTCAGTCCTCTGCTCTGTTTCAGTTACAGTAGAGGAAAAGGGGTGTTAGCTCACCCTCCTACTCTTCTTGTAAGCCTAGATAAAAGACTAAAACAGCTCCAACCTGAATTACAGCATTTGCAACAATTCCCATGGAATCAATGTGATAATTTTACTGTTCATGCTTGCTTCCCGCCTGGTGGATACATGATTCGCTTGAGTGGCCCTTTTGTGGCTTTCTGCCCACTTTGTAAATAGGTTATAAACCCTGTATGTTTGCAATAATCATTATAATGAAGATGCTGTTTACTGGCACAAGCTCAAGCTAATCCAGAAAGTTTAATTTTGAAAATGTTCGTTATCTGAATTCCCAATAGACCTGAGATTTCAATTTGTCATCGTAGAGTAAAAATGTCCATGCCAGTCTTCCTGCTTCTGAATTCAGCTATTTTAAATCTGGGTACAGAGAAATCCAGCATTTGCAGAAATGACTCAGTTGAAACATGACATGAAAAGTTAGTAGGGTGGAGACTGAAAGGAAGTATTTTTGTTGTTGCTATCCCACAGTTCTGCCAAGGACTAAAATATTTCATGCAATCTCATACAGTCATTTATGCATATGCTTTCTTATGGTGCTTATACACTACTTACACTGCTTATATTTGCTTTCTTTCCTTTTGGAATGGTCTGTAATATACAGTTTCTCCAGAGGATCCTTACTCTTTTGAGTCCGAATGGGGCTCCAACTTAAAAGCTACATAAAGCTTTCTGTTTAACTTTTGCACTTTAAATTAATACAGAGCCAAGCCAATTTCATATGGTAATATTGACTGTATCCTTGTTTGATAAACAGTGTTAGGCATCCAATTTAATTATAATTACATGAGTAATTACAACCACCATAGTAAATATATCTGACACTATTAACTATATTTCCCATAAACTATATTAAAGCTATAAGTCAACATTGGTACCAAAACCAGCAAGTGTTCACTGCTGGAGAGTGCCAGTTGCTCAGAAGAAATAATTTGTAGGTTAGTACTGAATTTGTAATTTGTCTCTTCTGTGTTTTACCATACCTATGATATTTATTTTAAAGATAACATGAAAAAAATGCTCAAATAAGCAGAAGTAGCAGCAATGAAAAAGACATTAATACTACACTGTACTTTGTAGATGCAAATGTACTTTTATCACTGCAGTATTTTATCCTGGATGCAGTATTTTATTACTGAGTTTTAAAATTACACAAGATTTTTCCTCTATGATATAACAGAGAAAACCAGCAGCGAACTATTCATGAAATCATATATGTAACTTCCCTAAGTTTGCAAACCAGGCTAGATTTTCAGGAAAGATCAGCTTTCGTTTAGGCACACAATGAAGGTCATTATTTTCAAACCTCATAAACAACCAAAATCAAAATACAGAACAGAGAGCTGAGTATTCTAATTCAGTAACCTTTTCTTGAAAATCTGGCCATGCATTGCAATGCCTTGACTGAAGGAAAGGTTGAACATATCTCATAATTTGAAAAAAAAATCACAGGGTTAAAACTGTGGGCACCTTTGTAAAGAACGACAGCATGATTCCTGTTAACTAACAAACTACAGCTACTTTCCAGGTGTGCTCGGCTGATTTATGTTCAGCATATGACCATACCAGCTGCTTTACTTGTGTTGAGTTGAAAGAATTTCAACAGAAGAAAAAAAGTAATTCTATGTATGCTTGAGAATCCCCATTACTCTTTATCTCCCCACTGAAAGCTGTAACAATATGAAAGGTGAAATGAGCTTTATGCATGGAGCTAACTAGGAGCTTCTCCGGCAGGTGTTTGCATGCTTTTCTTCCACTTGCTTAAACACATAAACTTCTCGATAAATTTAAGAGTGCAGCCCTGAGACCCTAAAATTTCTCACAGTATAATTGATTTGACTGATACACTCTGAACAACTAAAACGGATTTCAACGATTCAATCGTGCTTTTTCCTTCATACACTGCTGTTGCATAACAACACTCTCAGTTTGCTCAGTATTCGTAGCACAGAAGAGGACAGACTCAAACCCCCTTTATTCTGTTAATTTTTCCTTAGTAATGTTTTTCTTCTAGAATATATAGATGATATGTTTATGGCAGGTAATAATAAACTTTCTTTATAATTCTTTAATCCCTTTTGGAAAGCTTCCTTTGCAAATAATATCTCAGAGACAGCAGGTTAACTTTGATCCCTGACCTGAGTTCAATGTCACAGTTCTGGTATTTTATTCCCATAAAATGTAAGACACTATCAACTTCCAACACAGGTGTGCATAAAGGCCTCTATACTGACCAAAATATTGAAAGAATAGCTGAATTTACCATTGCAGGCTTTGGGAAGAGCAGTTTGGGGTGATGCACAGTAGCCTTCAGCTGGATGTTTTGCTTATCCTTTTTGCTGCACTTCAGAAAGGCTGTTTGGGTAGGCTTAATGGAATTGCCAATTCTGTACTCAAAAAAGGTTTATATTTAGCATTCTTACTTTAAAATAATGCACTTATTTATTCCAGTCAACAGACCTGGACAGTTTCATGGTTGAACTCACTGCTCTGATCTCTAATATTTCCTATTATATTCACTTTGATTATCTTGGGCTCCAGGGAGAAAATGGTAATTTTAAGAAGAATATAAAAATACAAAAGAATTATAAAAATGCCATAACCCTACAGATTAGAGCTGTAGTTAGTTTGAAATTACTTCAGGTTTAAAATATCCCTAAGTTATTTTGCTTTTGTAACTGCTTGCAAAATGTACACAGTATATTGTGTATCTAAAAAGGAATAACTCACTGATCATTAGGTGATTTGTTCAACAAGGTGTCAATAAAGCATTTACTTGTAAAGCTTTTATTAAATACCTAAATATCAAATATGTAACTATAAGATATTTTCAAATTCAAATAAAAACCACAAGCTTTTAAGTTATTCAAAAGCCTTCTTAGAAATAAAGCTGATTTGGTTTGAGAGGTTGGGTTTGCATTTCTTTCGTTTTAGATAAAGTCCACAAATAAGTGGGAAGTAAACAGCATTTCTGAAGTTATGTTAGTCACAAGGATAAGTTGTTTTGTAATACCTGTTTGTAAAGATAACTGTATTCCTCTGCAAAGCACAGTATCAGAAACAAGACTTCCTTTTGGCTCTTGGTCACATTCTGATTTTACATAACCCTTGTAGGGCCAATTATCTTTAACTTTCTCCTTGATAAAAAAAAGTCAACATTTGCAGCTGGCTGTTAATAGGCAATTGGCTATTAATGACACTTTGGTGGTCCAGTATGAGAATGAGAAATTATTTGCATATTCTCATTCCTGTAAATTAAAAATAAGACGTATATCACAGTGCTATGCACACTGAATTAACCCTATGCAGAAATGAAGCACATACAAGTAGCTACCCTGAATACTACACTATACGTGTTACATGCAGAAATGACTGCAAGTATGCTGCCAATGTGTGAATCTCCTATCAACTACTACAGAAGTAGAAATTGCTCTGCAGCTGAGTTGAAATAAGAAACACAAATAAAAAAAACCCAATCAAATCAGAAATCCTTATATAATACTGGGTTGTAATGCATGTGCTAGACATGTTCTCTTCCGCATCATCAAATTAACTTATTGTAGGTGCAAGCAGCACTGGTAGTGTACTGCCAGGAATTGCTGCTGTACGCCCCCAAGATGCCTTTATCTGTCACATGGGAAGAGAGTAAAAGGTAGTTTCCTTAGGAAAGTCAATAACACAGGTTTTATTGATGAAGTTTTTAAGATTACATTAGGATGATTAAAAATAAAATCCATCATGAAACTAGCAGATTTGTAAGTGTCAAATATGCAAGCAGTAGAGAGAAAAATGATTTTAGTAATAAAATAATCATCAGTTCTGTTCTAGTCAGTGGAAGTATATTAATGAAGCTTATCAACACCTTCCAACAGCAGCTGAACTCATCATTAATAATATTCATTAAATATGCTTTGTCACATTGTGTTTGTTTAACAGTCCTTGTCTATGTATAGAGAACTGAAAGAAAACATGGAATAGGTTACAGATCTGATTAGGATGTTAGGCCACCCATCCGTGGTGACTTAAACCAATGAGATAATGTCTCAGTTATCTTTTTTAGTATCCTCAGATGAAAGTACATCCCTAAATGATGGGTATTTGAAGGGGCTCTGCTTAAAACCATGGATCTAACATCACCGCAGTACCACAAAAGCTGCAGGATTCCTGATGCTCTGCTGCTGACACATTATGTACCAGGTGTTGGGAGCAAACTCCAGCAGGGTGTCATGTGCGAACAATGCTGGCAGCCAGATGTGCTGAGCTCCTGTGGGGAGTTGGTTACCACACTCTGATATTGTATTATTTGACAGGCTAGGGGAATAGTAGTTGGCATTGGCTTAAAGAAAAAGGGCAGTATTAACTCTTGGAGAAATCAGCAGATTTCTATCTCCCCTAGTCACTAACCTGGAAGACAGAGCATAGGACAAATCACTGTATCTATCATTTCTTGAAGAAAATATGAAATAAAAGGTGGCAGAAGAAAAATGGAGAAGGAAGTGCTGTCTTCTTCTATGAGCTATATAAGGAAATGTTAACAAAAACCTTTTTCTTCTGAGATGAGACAGTGTTTCAATGAGGTTATCTCATCTCTGAAAGTCAATACAAGAATCCCACGTGCTGTGAGAAATACTCCTCTCCTAGATCTGTTTGCTGCTCATCTTTAATGATGGGAATGAAGTGCTGAATAACACATGCCTGGGGAGCCCCAGCATTTCCCTCCCAGTATAAGGTAATTGATTAATTCCTTCTAAAACTTACAAGAACTCCTCCATTACAATTATCTTTAGCATTATGTTGTTTGGATATCTGTAATCCATGGCAAAATAAGCAATAGAATGTCTATTACTCAAAACATGTTTGTGTAAAAAATCTGTCAAAGCACAGCCGGCAGATGCCTAACAGGTCAGCCAGATTGACCTGATATATAGGAAACCACTTATCTTGTCGCTCCTCCTAATAAAATGAGTAGGAACTTGGAATTTATATCATGTAGCACATCAGTAATGACATTTGGAAAAGATCTGGCAAACAATATCTAGGTTACAATTTCAACCATTTTTAATGTACAATGTAAACAGGATTTCCTAATGCATGTGAAAGTGTCTCTAAATTATGTAAAATTTCATGCAGTAGACTTGACTTAATACAGAACACTGAAGTAAGAGGAAACTGTAAAAGCATTACGGAACTCTAATTAGGATAATAAAAGATGTGTAAAACACCTACATATGGGCTACTGAATTAAGGAAAAAAAAAAGAAAAAAAATTATAACTAATTTCTTCAACCTTCCCAGAGGGTATAGCTCTCTCCCTCAAGCACAACAGCAGTTCATCCAAATACTCAAAGAATGCTTAGATGTATCAGAAGACCAGCTGCCTCAGCAGAGAGCTTATGACTGAGCTCCAGTAAGAAAAAAATAAGACATATAAGACATATAAAGGTGGTGCTAGCAAGGGCAGGCTGCAGTGGAGGAATATGGAAACACTGCCCAGGCATGCTGGGATGGTCTTTGAAAAGGAAAAGCTGAGCTAGACTTGAAACTCTAGGGATATCAAGGGCAACAGATAGCTGTTGCTAGCGATGTTAGCAGTAAAAGAATAAACAAGCATAATGTGAGCCTGTGGCTGAGTGGGGAGGGTGAGTTAGTGACAACTGTTGCAAATAAAGCTGAGGTACTCTATATATTCCCTGCCTTGGTCTGGGAGACCTTTGAATCTTGAGACAGGGTTCAAAGTAGTGAAAGAGGATTGATTCAGTGATCTCTTAAGAAATTTGACTCCAACTGTATCCAGGATAAAGCACACTGGGTTATATCATCACGAGTGTAGCCAGTAGATTAAGGAAAGTGATACTTCTTTCCTCACTGTTATGTCACACCTGGAATACTGCAACCAGCTTTGTACCCCTACTACAACACAAGAACAGTTGATAAACTTGAGTTAACCTATATACAAGATGGATATGGGCTTAGAGCAACCTGTGAGGAGAGGCTGAGGAAACGCCTTGGCCAGGCGGCATAGCTCTGAAGAATGTAATAACAGCCTTTCAGTAGCTATGAGGAAATTAGTGGGAGATTGAGGCAGGTTCTCTACTGGCATAACAAGAAAATAATAGCCGATGCTTTCAGTTAAAATGGGGAAGTTCCTGACATAGTATAAGGACAAACCAGTTTCAAAATAAGGGTAACTGAGCACTGGAACACGTAGCCCAGAGAGGCTGCGTTGTCTCCATCCTGGCACTCAACTGGACTAAGCCCTAAGCAACCTAGTCTGAATTCTGTGTTGCTCCTGCTTTCAGCAGGAAGCTGAATTGGGTGACCTCCTGAGTCTCCTCCCAACCTAAATTCTTCTTGATGATGGCTATAAAAGAGCAATCTAACAAAAGGACTTCTTTGCTTTACTGGAATGGTAAAATGTTATATATTAGTTAGAATACATGCCATCCTAACAGAATGCTTTCCACAAGCAAACACGGCTGAGTGATTGCTATTTAAAGATTCCTATGTGAAACAAAGCATTACTTGTTATACAGATTGTGCCAGTTTCTAAAAAACAAGATACAAACAAAGAGTGAAATCCAACAGGAGAAAAAATTACGATCTAAACTACATTATGAGAATAACCCTGGTTAATATATCAAGTTTAGAAATAAGCTAGTTGAATTTGAACACATGTACTATATCCTGCAGAATGTCCATTTTCCCATTGGCAAGTTTATGTAATTCTCACAAGTATTCAGGATCATGGAGGACTGACTCCAGGACACACACCTAAAAAGCTGAATTAAGCTAGAGTCTGATGAAATGTCAGTTATTTGAATGTTTGGAGAGTGGAAGTTTTTTTGGTTTGGGAAGGAAATAAAGCCTTGTTCATTATATGAGACATTCAGCACCAGTTAAAAGAGAAATAATACTCAGATAATGTACAGTTTTACCTTCCTTTAAAGTATGTTATTTCTTTGTTGTTTATTTGGCAGTTCTATTTTTCTGTATCCAATTTGGAAAATCTAAGAACTGAAGTTGATACAGGGCTTACATGGGAAAAAGGTGAACAGGACTAGATTCCATCTTTGCTTTCTTTAACCCTGTGGCAAGAAGAGGAATCAGTTTGGGCCCTTCTGCTGTTCAGAATTACTCGAGCTGTCTCTAACCCATTCCAGCACTTCATGACCATTACAGTATATACGCTCTCTATCAGAATATGTAATTTCTCTAGAAGTTATCCTTTATTACCAGAGACATGTACACAACCGCATCATCCCAGGTCTGAGACACTCAGTTAAGAGTAATTCCCATTCAGTGCAATTTTTGTGAAAGATTGTTTTACAGAACTATTCCCTGTTGAATATAATTTCATATTCTCAGCCTGTTACACATTTCTTGGACTTGATCATATCTGGGTTGGGTTTTTTGTGACATTTATTTATTTATTACACACAACGCTCTTGTCTACACTGGGAAATGTTAAGATACAACCTTGGTGTACTGTCTTAAAAAAAGAGAGAAGGATAGTGCAAAACTACACTATAGAATGATGGTTTGGAACAGTGAGCTTTTTGAGAATAATCTCTCAAAGTAAGAGACTGCATTAGTCAATCAGCTCATTAGAAGTCACTTTAAATTGCTGCGCAGTTCAGACTTCTGTGATTGAATGTATTTAATAAGAATAATGCTTTATTAGTAAAACTTGTAAACTATAGGGTATCAGTTTGTATTCTAAGATGGGGTAGGAGGTAACTTTGGCAGTTCTTCAAAGTGCTTGTTAAAACTCTTGAGAATGAGAAGGAGAAATGCCCTTTAACAATATATATATGTATGTACGTATGACACAATATATGTAATTGAAAATCTAATTCTAAATTTACATGTAAAAGTTCAAGTCAGTAATTTCCCTTGGAGTAACTGAAGGTCAGTGTGATCTTCATAACTATGGTATTTCAGTTATGTCTGATATTTTAGTGCCTGTGGCCTCTAAAGGGCAAAAAGAAGTTTGAATAATTTACTTTCCAGTTAACAATCAAGGTTAAACATACAGAATTTTTTCTCCATCATTTCAAAACTAGTCGATGTATTTTTTTCAGTTCTTCAGAAAGTGGAAAGAAAGTGCTTTATTCACCACTTTTTTATTTATAGGAAAATGATCCCAAGGTGAAAAGAAAAGGGATAAAGACTGAAATATTACTTAAAAGGGAAACAATTCACTGAGTTCCCATGAAGCAGAAACAAATGCTTTTGCACATTCAAATGTGAGAGAAATCATGTCTGAAATACAAGCAGATACACAGAATGTATTTATCTGGCTAATAAATATATTTTGCCTGGGTTTAGTTCTGCAAAGACAGTCATGCTATTGGCAATTCTGCTCCTGCAGTGTCTGGTTTTTTATGAATGAGGTTAAATGACAACCAGAAATGGATTTAAAGACTTGCATGGTCTATTGAAAAGGCCCCTTGGCTATAATATTCTTGGTTTATGTAGTGACTTTTATGAAATAGAATTGCATACCTGTCGGCTAGAAGAAGAGTTGTCTGCGGATCATGTATTCCTTCCCCTTTTCTCACTTTAAATAAACAATAACCAGAGAAAGGGGATGCCAGTCGTACCTAGTGCCATCCTACCTAGTGATCTACCAACATTACAAATATCAGACACTAATTGTGCTAGTAGCTGCAGTAGCAGTTAGTAGTTTTTAATTAACTTTTTAAGCATTCAGGAACAGCTCCTTAGAGCCCAGTTCTATTCCTGACACAAGAAAATCAATTTTCAAGTTTTAGGGTGAAGAGAAACAGCATCTTCATACAGTGTGGTGCTGACCCACCAACAGTACTCAAACTCAGCTTTATCCCTTTACAGAACTTTTCTTTGGAACTCTGTGAGTAAAACACTAAAGCCAATTCTTTGCCAACTCATTCTTGTTGCCATAAACAATCAGTGTAACTTAGTGAAGCATTACGGATGCTCTGTACTGTGGACCAGCAGAGACTGGCTCAAGACTGACATTATACGTAGACTGTCTTTCACACCAGTTCATGAGCAGCTCCATTAATTTACAGAGAGGGCTCAGATTTGATTTATAGATACCTGGTTTTGTACTTCAAGGCTGTTATTCTCTCATATAACAAGGTATGTTGTCTGTGACTCCAGAAATAGTCTTTTTGGGAAGTGGTGTCTTTTCTGTTGGATGGACTTTGGTGTTAAATGAATTCCTGGTATATTCTATTATGAAAAAAAAAAAAAAAATAAAAAAAATGCTGGGCACTTATGATAAAAAAAAAAAGAAACATATTTTCCTTTCTTTTATCACTATTTAAAATGACATGGACTACATTTTTTTTCTTTCTTTCTTTCTTTCTTTCCCATTTGTGAGTTGAAAGCCATTTTTCAAGCAACAGTTTTTACCCTGAATACCATGACAAAAGGATTTATGGACTAGAGAGTTTCATTTTCTTTTGAAAATATAAAAAGAAATGCTTTCTTGTACAACAGCCATAAACATGCAAAATACTAATGAGATTAGCTGGCATTTTTTTCCAGAGAGGAAGGAGTAAAGCAGATTGGCACAAATGAGTTTTGAAAGGAGGAAATTTGCAAGCTATTTTCAGAATACACTTGCATTGATTTGAATGAAAATCATCAGAGAACGCTCTAAGAAATAATCTTAAAAGGGCACAGACTCCAAAGTCTGAGAACAGCTGGGAATAAGTGCTTCAGAACATGTGTGTTAGTGATGAAATATATTTAAATGATGATTAACTGCTTCTCAAGCAGCCTAGGTATAAGATAAAAAAAGTCCCTGTACATATTTATCTTTGTTCTGAAGTCATCTTTGCCTTTCTGCCCTGTGGATTAAAACAGAGGAACGTTTTGTTTGTTTTGCATGTTTCTTTCCTAACTTGTCTTTGTATGCAGCAGCTCAGATCCAGCTAGTGCTAGTTAGCAGTGGCATGTCTCTACCAAGTGTGCTCTAATACCTAAAGATCAGGATTTTTAGTCTTGCAAAAATTAAACTTCGCAGTTTAGTTCTGTGAAAAATATGGTTGCAGAATCAGTTACTATAGAGTCTCATGTATTTGCTCTAAAGAGGCCAACATTTCATAAGTTGATACTGTCAAGGATCAGCATATTTGGGTATTGTTATAAATCCTACTTTCCCGGTATTTGAAGTAAATTCTTGTTGTGTTTCTCTGAACTGACCATTTAGGCAGGACTTTCTGGTTTCCACTGCAGTCTCATGACAAATCAGGGATTTAAATGAGGTCATGGCAAAATATAAAACAAAAGATTTTTATTGAGTGTTGTAGTGTAGAGAAACAATGGCAGGAAAGCAAGAAACACCATCAGTAGGGAAGTACTGAAGGCAGGTGTGATTTCTAACCTAAGCTTTCTTATGGTCTTTTCCACTCAACTAGCAGCAATAAGAAAGATAATAAGGTTGACATTTAAACACCAGCTTTAGGTTTTGATGATATGATGGCTGTCTGCTAACAATGAAGCTGGAATATATCTTTTTTGGCTAACACTTCAGTGCTGTAATCGAGGGCATCGTCAAAACTAGGTATAATGAGATCTGTAACTAGAGTCTGGTTAATGAAACAGAAAAAGACAACAGGACCTATACATAAAGATATGGTTTGGCTTTTTTTTCAGATTGAATTTTGGTATCCTTTGTGGTGAGCTCTACTGATGAGATTTCACTGTGATTACAGAATTAAAGAATTAAGAAAAATAGAAACAAAAAGGCTATATTGTACCAGAAAGTCAGTGAGGGAGCTTAAAATGGGGTATCTATGGAAATGCTGGAGGTCAAAAGGCATTTTTTGACTAGTTATGGCTGTAATTCTGCTTTCCAAATTAAATTTTAATTTCTAAGAAATAATTAAAATACATGTTTTTCCTTTAAAACAAAACCAGTATACTAGAGTAAAAAGTTCAAGCTATACAAAATTACAACACCAATACTTCTCACCTCAGAGGTGTGAACTTTCAGAGATGCAGGCTGTGTGAAACCAGCTGTAACTATAGAGCCACAGTACCCCACTGTCATTGTTATGCATCTGGCTCTGCCTAGATCTAGGTTCACAGCTACAGTTCTGATTGCTTTTGAGATATGCAGTTTCCAGAATCAGTTAGCAATTTCCACAGTCAGCTTGGTTCTGCTACTTTGAATCCTATACTGCTTGATTCAGAGTATTTTTCCATACTTAGCTGGGAACCTGGGAAGAATATGGTCTATCTAGCACATAGATGGAGTCATACACTAAGTCAAATATGTAGGAAGCTCTTAAAAACTGGCCTTGAAAACACTAAGATAAAATCTAATCCACACCACTGTTCTTTTTCCATTGCTTGAAACCAGAGAGAACAGCACCAGTGTCAACATTGGTACTAGTCAAAGTGCCATGTTCTGAAGTTCTGTATAATACCAAATATGTGTAAGGCTGCTACTAGAAAACCAATTGCTCCTCCCCATTCTATTGCAAGGCATGATGTCTGATTTGCTCTCTGCGTCTCTGATACACGGGCCAATTGGGTAGAGAAAAAAAAGAACCAATTGATAATGCAAATTAGAGTTATGAAATAACTCTCGTATCAGAAGGTAACATTAGAAAGGATGCACACTGAAGGTGGAAAGAGGACACAATAAAATCATGTGAAACCACACACACAAAAAAATAGACTGATGGCTTCTGTTCTTTTTGTCCTATAACCCAAAACCAAAATAGTGTTCACTAAAACTTGAAAGGAGTATATTCAAAGCAGATAAAAAACTTTGTTAGGCAAAGCCTAATTAAAAGATTAAACTCTCCTCCATAGGATATTATCATTCTAAACAACTTAGAAAAACTTTAATTTTGAGTATGTATATCATAATGTAACCTTCTAGTGCCAATTGATTCTGCAATGTGACACCTTTCTTACCACTGTGGGACTCTCTTTTTGAAAGTCAGCAATGATTGATTTTTTGCAGCTCAAGCAAGGGAAATTTGGGTCCCTTCATTAGTGTAAGTTGACCCTGTGACTTTCTGAATCTGGCTGTAAAACTGTACTGCCGAAGTCCAGTGGCAGAAGAGTTCCCTCTGGACACTGCAGTGAAATGAAAGACTCCTGATCCACTAGCCTGCAGGTTTTTTATTTGTGCCATGGAGGGACTTAAAGTATTTTTCCAACCTAAGATATCTTTTTCTTTTAAAGATGCAGTAATTATAATAATAGCAGTTGTGTTCTTCATTATTTGAGAAAATTAAATATATCTAATCATACCTTTATGACCCTAAACACTGACAATAATTGAAAGGCAATTTAGTTGTTGTTCTTTTTTTATTCAGACACTATCTCTCAGTAGCAGGAATAACAGGAATGGGAAAAAATTTCTTTCTACAAAATCCCCCTTCTTACTGGAAATAAATTCATCCTAACCTGAGAAGAAAAAAAAGATATATTGTAAACACCAAGGAACTGAAAAATAAGGTTGAAACTGGCCCACAAATAAACCTGCTTCATATATCTGAGAGCTGCTTTATCATAATCATTAGGTATCCCATCTGAAATGCGAAAAAGTGACCCACAGTTCTGGGCAGGAACATAACTGAATAAGGATGGGTAAAAGAGAGATTCTGATCATTGAGGTACTGGCTTTCTGCTGATGGTGTTCCCTGTTGCAAAAACAATACTGAACAAGACAAGGGACAGACTTGCCTCTTGGGACAAGTATTAAAACCTAACGTAGAAACATTACACTACAGACATCATAAAATGTCATCCACTTCTACTAGTTCAACACCTTCAGTAACATTCTGGATTTGATCCAAGGTTGTATGTTTGACTGGGCTTTTTAAGGATGTATAGAAAAACTTGCAGTAAGATAGGGGTATTGGACAGCTTTTTGTTGGGGGTAACAGTTTCTTTATCAAAATACAATCAGTATTTCTTAAACAAGAACTCCTACAGCAGCAGGGTATTCGACGGTTACTTGATGCAATAACCCTTCTGCTCTGGTTCAAGCATTGAATCTGCAGTCAAGACAGCCCTTGCTGACCTTCATGTTAGAGATAATCTGGGGGACTTGATATACATGCAAGGATCTTTCTTTTCAGTTGCATTTTTAATGATTGGTTGGTTCACAGCATTTATAGAACACAAAGCACGTTTGTTTGGGGTTTTTTTCTTATCCTAAAAGAAGAATTTAAAAGGCCTTAAAAATATTAGTTTGGAATCTTAATGTGTTCTGAAAATACAAATATGTTTAATTTGCAGTCAGTTGTAGCAAATTCAATTTCTCAAACTGGTTAAGTGGCAAGTAATTTGTGAGGTTTGTAAACACTCTTCAAATAATTGCTTGTTCTTATCTTTTCTTAAACCTATCCTCTTCTGAAGTGCTTCTTATCCCTAGAGTATCTGATGTGTATAGGGTAAGCTTAAATGAGCTCCTTTAACAGGTAAGCTCTGTAAGCTCAGACATAGCACACTGTTGTCCACGAAGCATAGAGTAAGAAGTATTTAGCGTGCTACAATCCTTTCTGATTATCATATATCCATTCTGAATCCCCAATTATACTTTTCATGTCAAAAGCTTTACAGCTTTACCACTTCAAGCAATATTTCACATCTGTCAAGAATGATTTATGCCATGACTTAAACTGCAAAATGGAGTCCTCAAAGGAAGAGCTGTCAAACATTTTCACCACAAATAACTTTATTAGAATAAGAGTTCAACAGTATCTTACCTTTGACTATAATACAGATTATATAGCTATATGATTTGTGAAAATGAAGTTGTGAGATACTGAGGAATATACTATACTGCTACTTTTATATAACAGTATAATTTTTTTGAATTAAACAGATGTCAATGCCTAAAGGGCAAGACTTTAAAAAAAATCTGTTTCAAAATAATAGTTCTTGTGATTTGTCTGTATTTATCTATTGTACTTGTTTAAAAGGGATAGTTACATTAAAAAAGAAATTTACTGAGTCTTTAATCCCATGAGTACATCCAGTGACTTTTATGGAGCTTCTTATGTGTTGAGAACCTATAAATTTGGACCCTTAGTTTTGGCATCCATCTGTTCCCAATTTTCATAGTAGCAATTAATTCTTTTGATAACTATGTAATCACCTCCTTTGGCACTACTCTAACAGGATAGAAGACTAGAACTTTGCCTGGATTGTGAAAATACCCGAGTGAGGAGAAATTAAAACCAAATGTAGGCTATTGTAACAATCTTACTCTGATACAAATACTGCAAGATGAGCTAGTAAGGCTTTTAGCTGCATACGTTAAAAACTTTCGTGAAGATAGGGCACCCGAGTGCTTAGGACAGCGCCTGCTGAGTGTGCAAGTAATGCTGGTATGCCACCTCTATGCCATCTGAACAATTACACAAAGCTATCACGAGTATTCTCTCCCTCTCCTCTGCACCCTCCTCACACTGCACAGTGAAAAGGGAAACGTGGCCAGTCTAGGTAACACATTTATAAACCCGTGATACATCGAATTTGCATCCTCCCTTGACCACTCTATCTGCTGTCAGCTTTGTTTAAGGCAGTGTAAATTCAAGCAGCTGCCCTTTTCTGAAAAATCAGTCTGCTACAAAAGTTTTCCCACCATTCTGTCCCCCTTTAAGGGTGTGATCTGGCCTAAAGATTAAAGCAGTGAAGAAACAGCAGCATTCAGTCTTGCATCAAGATGTTTAAAACTCTAAATCTTACACTTTCATCTAGAACAGTGGGTTACAGCCAAGTAGAGAACGTCAGAATCACAATTCCCAATACGTATGCAATACATATTGCAAGAATGCCCTTTTAAGTTGAACTTTAAAGTTGTGACTTTTTAAAAGTATGTGAGGTGGTATTTAAAATTAAAAAGAAAAAGCATCAGTTGTAGAGTGACTCCCTTTCTGATATATGCATTGCTGGACATCTGATGACAAATCAGCTTTATAAGTGAGGGGATATATGACCTCACTGATGTTTGTTTTACTTTGAAATATTAAAATAATTTTTAATATAATCAGTGGCTTATGTAGAGTAAATTATAATGTGATGTGGAATAAAGGGCTGGGCATTTATTCAGGACTGTGTAATACGGTATTCAGAAACTCCAGTCAGTGGAACCTCAAGTGATTCACACTTTCATGAGCCGTCTTCCTCCTCCTTATGCTTAGTATTATGTTAAATATTATAAAATGGGTGGCTATGAAATATGTAGTATCAAACTTTCAAGCAGTAGGTAGTTCATTGGAATAATTTGGGTTACACAAAGAAAGTTCCATTTCTAATTGTGCTGTGATGGACCCCTTAAAACATTCCTATATTAACTCAACGCACACAGTACAAAATAAACCACTAACCCAGCACTCTCAAATTGTAGCAAATTCTTTAAATTCATTTTGCTTCAAATCCTGGAGGAAGTCCTTGCTAACAAGGACATTCAGTATATTGTTACAATATAGAGAGTATGTTACACTTTTTTATATTGCAAAAACAAATTTGCAGATTTTAAAAAAGTGAAGAAGTTGAAAAATGAGGTATATCTATTCATTGATTTACAATAAGCATAGAGAATGTTTACTGGTGTTTATTATACCTGTCATATAGGTAGTTTCAGTTATATGTCACTACAAAAACTTCAGATCTTTTAATCACATTTTGTAAAGAAATCAAATATTATGTGGAATAAAACAAAAAAAGCCTGCATATATAAACTGAGCTGTCAGACATTTACACATTTGAGTGTCAGACCATTTTGCTGATTTTTGCCTGTAATCAGTGAATTAGTATTTTAAATTATATTTACAATCTTGTTTAAATTCAGCAGTTCATACAGTGCACATGATAAGTCCTGTTCACATTCCGACCAGTAAAATTCTGAGGGATTCAACCCAAATTTGTCTAGAACTGTTGTCTGTAGCTTTTGAAATTCCTTAGCCTTTAAACATATGATCTAGTAATTTAAAGAAACTATCCACAGAAATGAAGTTACAGAGAAACCTTATGTATATTTGTTTACATTGAATAATCCCCAACTCCAATATATAATACACTTCAAAATCCAAAACTATTTAGAAGATGTGGCAGTTTTTATAGATAGTTTTACTTCGGTTTGCCTCAAATAGATTATGGTGTGTTGTGTAATGCCAGAATTCAGCATTTTAGGAAAGTATGTATTTACGGTAATTGACAGATATGCAGCACTTTAGTTAAGCACTTTCCCTCCCTCATCATGTCTTGGGAGACTGAAGTACTCTAAAACAACCAGATGTCAGAACAGTGCTCCAGGCTGGTGGCTGTGAAAGTTAGCAATGACACTCTCCTTTTGCAATATTATTTTTAACACACACCAAATTAACACAAACACAGGCTAGATGTGCAAAAGATACATGGTGTCAAGTCTCCTGAGAAACCTATGTTGAAAGCACAGCTACAACAGCAAATCTTGACCAAAACCTGCTCCAGACCAACAAACCAGATCTAAGAATAAAGGACTCTACTGAGAATGTGCTAAGAAGAATATGCTTAAATACTGGTAGCGTGGGTAGAATGGTTGGCTTGAGTTCTATCTGAATTATACCAGCCTGAGCTAAAAATAATATTATTCAAGTCTCTCCAAAATAACAACAGAATTTTTTAGAACAGGGTTTAACTCTGTGACTTCAAAATGCAAGAGTACCCATTGCATGTGATTCTAAAATTGATGCAAACAGCACACTGGCACTTCTCCAGAACTAATTTAAGCTCAGCATTTGAATATGAATTTCCTTTTCCTTCTCCCAGGAGTGTACACAGCAAGAGACATACTAAGGTATATCACACTTATCCATTACTTGGATTTGTTTGAAAGATGGATGTTTCCATAAATAACCCTGTGTAACTAGAAGAAAAAAACAACAAAAAACCAACCCAAACCTCTACATATAACTATTATGTTTCATAATTAGTTTTCATGCATATGCATTTTTTAATCTGCAAGTACAGTCATATATTCATCTATGCTCTTAACAGGAAAAAGCATCAGTGTAGCAGATTTAGCCATTCTTACCATACTGAGTCTTCACTGATTAGCAGGGAAACTCTTCATAGTTTAGCCACTCCAAAATTTTTACTCTGACATTATTTAGGACAACTTCTGTGGTTCAGTAGCAGGTACTCCAACATCACAATATCTCATCTCTCTTTTCAGAAACTTGTGCCTTTCTTTATAAGCTAATGCTTTCTTCATGAAAGGCCAATTTTTGCTACTTAACTTTGTTGTACTTTTCCCAGTAGAATACTGCCATTTAAATCAAGGTTCACTTCCAACTGTGTGAGGCAGGCAGAGTTAAGCCCTGTGAAACTCATATACCATTCCTATGTCCTGTGAGATGAAAGAGTTAATAAAAATTAACATTCACAGGATGTCCCCTCTATGTTTGTGTTTATCTGGTCATTGTAAGGCTCTTTACTTCAGGAGATCTATAAACCAACTGATAGAAGAACTTTTGTTCAGCAGTTGCAAACACAGTGCTACAGTCAGAGTACTTCAGACACCCACTACTTTCAGGGCACATTCCCTTACTGGTATACTAAGTGTGCTTCACTGGACTTTCAGGGAATTTACAACACTACTGCAACAAAGGGTCTGACCAGCAAATCAAACACACTTTTACCAATCAACTGATAACCAAACAAAAAGTTTTGAAAATAAAACCAGGCTTTACCGTCTTTGTGATAATAGGTGACTTCCACTTTCCTCTCCTCTGACCCCAGGAGTGCTTGAGCAATTTGGGCAATATGATGTCTTTTGGTCTCTGGCCCATGAAGAAAATCACAGGTGCAAGGTTTCTGCATGACATCTGGCCTGGAGAACCCGGTCATCTCACAGAACGCATCATTGCAGTAGATGATAGCACAATTCTGCACTCTAGCATTAGCAATGATGAATTTTTTATCTGCAATAAAAGTGATGCATTTTTTAGTACTCTTTCAACATTTCATAAAGTGTCAATCGCATGGATGGATGCTAAACAACCCTTCTTTTCACTGGGATGCCTGAAATGCAGAGATTTTCAGTCAAGTAAGGCACCTAGTTTGGTACATAGCTTTTAAATAAACCTCAATCAATTTAAATACATCAAAGATTAAGATAGTTGTATTTTAAGGAAATAAACCTAAATTATGCAAGTCTTTTGCAAAACTCTTTTGTCTAAAAGGGACAAAATTCTGTCTTCTTTAGCTTCACTGAAACCCAGGTGATGATGACTGCTATCCTGCCAGCCATAACTCCAGGAAAGTCCTTGACAAGTTAGTAGCTTCTTCTGGATGGGACGTGGGGCCTCGGGAAGGTGGCTCTATTCAGGTGAAGGCTTTCCTCAGATAAAATCCAACCAGCTCAGTCTACCACACAGGGATTTTCACTGAGGTGAATGGCAGCAACTTTGTAGTCAGAATTTTAACAAAACTATCTAGAAAGGTCATAGTATTTTTTCCTCTGTGATTGCTTTAGAAGTTACATTTATAAAAGAAGATATTCCTTAGTTAAAAAAAAAAAAAGGAGCATGAAGAGCACATGAAAACCAAAGATTGTGATGTTGGAAACATTTTGTACAGTCTGCTTAAGTTCTGTGCCTCTGTACATCAGCCTTTCCCAAACCCTCACCTGACAGAAAGGTTGAAAAGTTTTCAACCGTTATTTCATTTCTTTCTGTTTACCACTATAACACACTGCTCTTATTGTAATTATAAATGTTCAGCTTTGATACATTTATTGTCAATAGCATGAATTTCTGCTTAATCACATTAGGAGGTCCATTGCTTCATAGAAGTGTTTTTATGTAATGCTGAGTTAGCAGTACGAGTCTTCAATATTTTAAAGATATTCTGCCTTTGAACTTACTTGAACGGAAAAAGAGATTTCACTCACACTTTTTCTACTCTCTTTTCATCATGCTGAACTTTCACTATCACTTGCCTATTAAATAGACAGTGCTTTATTCACTTCAAAATATACACACTTTACTACAAGAAAACTTTATTTGAGTAGCAGCACTGACCTGGCATTTAGAGAAACTGGGACTACAAACATCCTCCTTTTTTTTTTTTTTTTTTTCAATTAATATAAATATTCAATCAGTATCATGGCCTTAAGTATAAAGAAGTATATAGATTGGAATTAGCTGTAACAGTTTGCACCAGAGTGATACTAAAATTATGCTAAATATTTAAATAAATGTACATATATCAAAACTACTGTTTCTAAATGAAATTCATTTTAAGCATCAAGTGTTCCTTCTTACTGGTAACAGTGAACTAGAGTTCTGGCCAGGAAAAACACTTCAGCTTCAGCCTCCCTGACAGGTAGCAAACTGCTGCATTGGAAAAGATCTCACAGGCTCTGAGGATACATTTGCACTGGTCTGATAGATATTCTATGATTCCATAAACAAAGTGGAAATATTTGACAGCTATATTAAAACACTAAAATGCAGCCATGACAACAAGGTAAGAGAGTATTTTCTCTTTAATAACTCCTCTGCGTATTATCTGTTTCCTCTAAATCAAAGTCTGTTATGCTTTATTTTGAAAAGACGATTATAATTGATAACAATCATAACGATAATAAATCTAGCTTTTTTTTTTAGACATTGCACAGGCAGCACTCTACTTTTATAGCCATCTCACTGGTTCAGAAGAAGGCAAAGAGATATAACTTCTATAGCTATACAATATGGATACAGTCAAGATCCTTGAATTACTGGGGAATGGGGGGAGGTTAAAAAAAAGTAAAAGCCCAGCAATTCAAGTCGATAATCTGTATTTTAGATCAAACCCAATGTTACACCTGCCAGAGGTCCCCTCTTTACCTCTGGGGTTTTCTTTCCAAGCTACAAACTTAAAATAGTCGGGAGCTGCTGTCCATCTAGTCACAAGCAGAATCAAACTACTGTAGCAAAATAGAAAGAGAGAACTTACTTTGCCCTTCAAATTTTCGTATGATTGTACCCAAAAATGTATTTTGTGGTGCCACATGACCTCTGCGAACAGGCATGTTTGTACAGGTCTTCGGTTTCCTGTGCACAATGACTTCTCCAAGGATCTCCTACACGGCTCCAGCCCAAAGCACCGAGCCGGCTACCCTTTGTGACAAATCATCGTCCTCTGAAGCTCGGAAATCTCTTCCCATTAGCACCACTTCTAGATACACGCTTTTCCTATTGGAGTCAGATCCATCCCCCAGTTTCTTTTTCTTTTTCTTTCTTTCCTTCCTTGCTTTCTTTTCTATTTTTTCCTGGAGGAGTCGGACGCTATTGTCTGGGGCGGGTAGGGGTGGGGTAAGCAGGAGGAGGTGGGGGGGTTGGATTACAAGAGTAATCGATCGCTAGCACCAAACATCGCCAATTTTCCAAAGCAAATGGCCGTGACCCGGCAGTTTCCGACGCTGTAGTGATGGTTAAAGGGCTGGAAGACTAATGTTGCTCCGCTGCCAGAGGGAGTGACGTTCCCCCCCTCCGGGCTCCACCACGGCGCTCAGCAGCTCGGATTACTCAAGCATGGCTTAGCAAGAGCCAGCCAATAAATCTCTTCAAAACTCAGCGACAAACAGCGGCATCAGGAATGAGCTACACGCCGGCAGCACCGCGACGTGCCACATCCCCCACGGCTGCGGTTGCAGGGGGCAGCGGGGACCGAGGGTGCTAGTGGCGGGGGCGCCCCGCCACCTTCGGCTGCTCCAGCTTCTCCGTCGTCCCGGCACTACCGGCGCTTTTGTGGTCCCTGAGCGTGCCGCGCCGGGGAGCCCCAGGCGCTGCCAGGGCCAGAGGAGGGAGGGATGTGGGACGAGAGAGAGCGTTGTACACGCCCCGTCGGGGGGAGGGAAGAGGCGAGAGTGGGGGTCGATTTTGAGCAATGGCTGGGGGGGGAAGGGACCACCGGAGCCCTCGGCATCTTTCCCCGCCCCGATGAAAGGGATCGCCCCCTCCTCCGGCAGCGTGACCCAGACGAGGACTTCCCCTCGCCCCACGCAGCCCTCCTGCCGAGGAAGAGGGTTTTCCCCGGCGCCAAACGCCGCTCCCCGTGTGCCGAGCAGGTGCGAGCCTTCGCTCAGGGGCCAAGAGGGCTGTGCGGACGGCACGCCGGGCTCCCGCGGGTGCGGGTGGGTGAGCTCCCGCAGCAGCCCTCGCCCGGCCCGGGGCGGAGACCGAGCGGACGCTGTAACCGCCTCGTCGCTGGGGCTGCGTCCCGGGGCCGAGCTCCGCCCCGCCGGGGCCGGGGCCGGGGTCGGGTTCGTGGCGGCGGGGCTGGGCCGGGGCGCACCGCCCGCTCTGAGCTGGCCGTGGTGCTGAAGCCGCCCCGCCGGCACGCACGGAAGCGCCTCTGCCCGCGGTCGGTTGCTGGGAGCGCCTGCGTCGTCCTCCGGCTCGCTCCTCTCAGCTTCTGCCATCCCGCAGGAATAACTGGAGAAGCTCCCAGGGGAAACAAGTATTATTTGCAGGTTGTAATTAAGGCTTCCTGCACTATCTAGCAGGCAGAACGATGCGCGTTCAGCATGGGCAGGGCTACCACAGTGCCCTGTGGTCCCCACAGGGGACCACAGTGAGGTGGTACATGGAGGGAGCTGGGGACAGCCATGCGATGCTGGAAAGGCATCTCCAGGGTAGCGCAAAGCAGCGGAGGCTTCTTAGTAAACTCACAGGGAAAAAAAGAGAGGCACCTGCTCACCGTCCTTTGTAATCGCCAGCGCAGGATATTGAGCTGGCAAACCACCGCCTCCCACCTGTTATTCCGCAACACAAACAGGTGTATCCTTATTCCCCCGGGCTTTTCTCAGGTGTGGCTTTTGTTTCATTGCTACCGTGTGTTGTCCTGTATTTATCAGAGGAGGGACACAGTCTGTTGAGTATGAAGATACATTTCTGGGCTACATTTAATTTAATCTCCGTGGAATCATTCCAGATTAACACAACTGTAAAAGATGTCTGAAAATATCATCTATATATGCTTAAATTGTATTTAGAATGTTGCATAGTAGTTGACTGTATACTAATTAGAAAGCCTCAGGTACAGTAAGTGATGTGTAATCAGGTACATAATCAATCTTAGGGAGTGTGGCTTATTTAGAGAAGCAAATGTTTCAATCTCCGTCCTCAGAGGCATGAATCAAGGGAATAAACCCATATATTCTTTGTAATCATAAAATTTGCAGAACTATAAAATTTTTGTGACTCTAGTCAACACTAAACCACAATATTATTACACACTTTTCATGTAGTTTGGACAGTGGATGAGGCTGCACGTTGAATTTTTCTGTTTCTGCTCTTTGTCTTGACCAAGAGCATACATTGCCTGGAAAATATATTTCAGTTCCCAAAGACAGCAGTAGAATTAGTGTACGCAGAGTGAGATGAGTATATTTATTTTAACACTTTGTATAACACCTAACATCTAGTAAAGTCATAATGGCCAGCAGTGACTTAATTCTCATTTTTACATTAAAAATGGCATTTTGATGTTGCTATAACAGCAATAGAAAGTAATCCCAATAAAATTATGACCTGTGCTGAGCAACCAGTGTTTGTTTTTGGTGTTCAACAGTTAGCAGCAAACTAGGTCAACTACCAGCCAGTAGAGTCCAGAGTCCAGTGCTTTAGCTGCCTGGCTGGAAAAAAAATAATTAAAAGAAAGATAAAAAGTATTTTAAGTATTCAAATCTCACTGAAGCCCCACTCTGTCATGTTAAGTTTGATAGGCACACTATGTTTGCCTGAAAATTGAAATAGCAAGGATCAGAACTCTGTGGCTCCAGAGGACCTTTTCTGTTTTGCATTTTCATGTTAACTTGAAGTTCAACGTTGACCATGTGAATGTACATTAAATAGAGTACACTTTCCCCCCACCCCTTTTATTTTTTTTTTTTCATCTTGTCTGGTTTAGGTTTCTGGATCAAGAAATCCCCAGTGAAAACAAGATAACTACTGTTGAAAGACAAGATCTGAGATGTGGTTTTTAGCAGAAGACAAATTCACAAGAATGATGAGATGTAATAACTACATGAGCGTTAGGTGGCATCAGAAAATCTTTCATCTCTGTGATTTACACCCCTGCAGTCTTGTAGATGATCTGTTTCTCATGGAGTGCTTAATACTATTGTGTATAATGCTTTATAATTTTCTGTAGCAAGCCAACAGTGAAAGAAGTGTGAGAGGAAAATATACTTAAACTGGACAATTTACCATCTAACTCAGAGATGGTGTTAAATGGTATAATGTGAAAGAATTTTCATTTGATTGGGAAAATATGCATGCAAGTGAGAAAGTTGGAATTCATCGTGTGTGCCTCTTTAGTGCGATGAAAGAAATGAAAATGCCATGGAGATATATGTCTTATCTATGAAGTTGTACAGTTGCCAGCTCGGCAAGAAGCCTAAATACCAAGGGAGGGTGTCGCCGGAGCTAAAAGTCCATCCAGCAGGGGTGATCCTGTGTCCTCTGTCCCTTGTGGCATTTTCCCTCATGGTACCACCCTCATCACAGAGCAGTCGTAGCTCCTCACTGAACATTGCTGTTCCACAGCAAAATTGTGTGTGGCATTGCCTGGCCTCAAGGATAGCACTCAATTTTGCAATAGTGGTTTCAAGGTTTTTTGCCGACATTCTGACCATTTCCTTCCCAAGTTCCCTGAGAAAATTTAGAGGAATGTGTGCCTGAAATGGGTTTTTGACCTATTTCCTCATCTTAGCATTTAGCAGTTAAACCTGTTACTGTTAGGAAAAGATAACTGGAGAAATGGCTTTAATCATATTTCCCATTGTAGTTTTGGTGAAAAATAAATAAATAAAGGAGACAGCCAGTTTTAGTCCAGCATTCTTGTAATACTTGACTGTGCCTTTTACTCTTCAATGCTCCAGGAGACTCTCCCAAAGAAAAATGGCTTTCCTCTTGCAGCTTAAATAATCTTTACCCATATGTTGCTACTTTTCAAAGTCCTATGTTTTCCGTTTCATTATTGTCATGATTCTATTGTTTGTCTTCCTGTAGACAGAAGTTTACTAGTACATTCCTGATTGAATAAATGCTTTATTGAATATACTGAATCAGTGTACTCCTAAGTCTTGATATTTCTTGAGTTTTTTCTTCTCCCCTCATCCCCCATTCTTCCAGCTAGCATGGGACATCTCTGTTGCTTTTACCATGTATCTCCTGTGTGCCCTGTCATTTATTCATCCTTCTATGCTATATACACTTCCAATATTAAGTAAGGCTGGGAGTGTCTTCTGAGATGTCAAATGAAATACTCAAACTGTATTTTGAATCTCTTTTTGTAGTAAGATGGTCTTTGCGGTTCCTTGAAAGATCCGTCTCTGATCATCACCTTTTAGTTTTTATCACTGTTGCTTCCTTGCCTTTTCTTTGTTTAATATCTTTCCAAAATTTCAAGTTATAGCTCTAGATTTTGTCTTAATCCTTCACAATCATGATGATCATCAATTACATTATGACTGGCTGGGCTTTAGGCACAGGCAAAGTATGCAGTTGCCTGGGACAACAGGCTGCCAAATTACCACTGTTGGAGAAGATAGAAATCAGCTGTTTGAACATCATGAGCATCCAAACAGCAAATCTCAGCTGATGCTACTGAGACAGTCATAGGGTGTCTGTGATGGCAGCTGCTGTTGACAGAGCTGGCTCCTTCCAGCTGTATCTTATCTTTGCTTGCACCACGCTGATGCACCAGGACCAGTAAGTTTTTCCTAATCCTATAGCCACACACTTTACACAGCTGCCTACATAGTAACATGGGAATGCTTCATTACTGTTGTTACAAAATTATTCACCTTGAATTAGGTCTGATTATAGTTATTTTGTGGTTTAGTTTTGCTCTCTGTAAAAAAAAAAAAAAAAAAAAAGGCTTCTATTTCCTTTCTGGCAAGACCGCTGAAGTGAATGAACTTGCACAGAGGTGATGATGGTATTTGGCCTGAAGATTTACAACTTCATTGTGTCTTATTAATATTCAGAACTGCAGATATCTCAATGGGAGAAAGAATATAAAGATTTTAGTATCACAAAAGGGCAAAAGAATTGTCTGCACCAAATTATATTCCAAAAAATGATTACAAATTTCTAGTTAGTTTTACAGCTAGTTTAATCCCTCAGTAGCACAAAAAATATATTAGACTTATTTTGGATTTCATTCAATGTATATTTTACTTGTAATTATCTCTGAGGGACTGTAATTCTATGACAAGAATATGAATTATGAATGCAAAATCTATAATAACAAAACTTCTGTGAGCTAAATGTCCTAGGCTAACCAAGGTAACATCACATGGCAAAAGTGTAAGACAGGAGGCAAGTTAACTTTTTCTGGAAGGATTTATAGAATATTAAGTTTGTTATCCTACAGTATATATTGTTGTTATTGCTTGCTATGTTAGAATGCCTAGGAATTCAAAGCTGCATGACTTAGGTTCATTTTGGAAGTAGTATGTACAGGTCATGAAAACAGCATTACAAAAAACATCAATACATCCATCTACTCAATGACCTGCCCTTCAGAATAATTGTGCCCTTCAGAATATTTGTGTTTGTATTATTCATTTAGGATTTAAATAATTCAAGTGATGAGGCTTCCACTCCTTCCTCTGAGAAACTCTTTCAATATCTCTGTCTCACCACAGGGTTTCATTCCCTCATATTAAGCCACAGTGTCAGTGCAGGCTCTTGCTTTGGGGATTTACATTATTTAGATGCACATCTTGTTTCTCTGGGTTCTTGGCCAGTAATGGGTGCCTCAAACTACTGTGTGCTGACCCCTCTGGCCAATTAAGGGTGCCAGAAGTGACCCCAGCATGTGCTGTGCCTCTTAAAGCTTTTCTAGCTAGATTATAATGCTATGTCTCTCATTCTGGCAGCCATCATCACAGAAGGAATGTTGATCATAATTTGGCAAGACATGAAGCATACATCTATTAATTTATTCTTTTCCTCATATTCAGAGGAATTTTAATAGCATACAAAAGCAGTACCCTGCTTCATATACTTCTGAGTAATTCTGTATGACAGGAAATGTAATTGAAGGTAAATACATGCATTCTCTGTAATCTTAAACTTAGTCTCTTCAGAAGTATATGCCTAACAAATATGGAGTGAGCTGGGAGGAGTAAATTCATTGCTAAGGTGTGAAGAGTAAATTATTGTCTGTAAGTTATTAATTTAACTAGATCCATGTACTTCTAAAACATTCTCTTTGTACCCAAGTTCCCACTGCCTTCTCCACAGTGTATTCAAACATTAAGTGACAGATGAAGTTATTCATTTTCCTAGCTTCTCCCTTCAGTGAACTGTATAGTTAGGATTTCTTCTTCTATGCCTTCACATTCTGCATGTGTTTTTATCAATAATGATGAAGTGCATCCTGTTTTTGAATCAGATTTATGGTAATTTCTGCCTCTCATCCTAATGCCAATGAAAAGTAGAGCAGTGGTGTAGAGCTTCCTGAGGTTGTGAGGTTTCTGGTTTTGCTGAAGCTCCACCTAATTCAATTGAAGCAAGGTCCCAGAGTGTGTATCCTCCAAGACAGCCATGAGGTCAGCTAGCCTGAACTAGGACCTTCAGGGTGTGCAGCTCCAGCACATTCTTTGCTGGCACAATTTCCTTTCACACAGAATTTCAAACAGTTTTCTTTCTAAGCAATAATAAATAAAAATGTGCCACATCAAAATCTTTCACAAAAGGGAATCACTGTTCTCAACCAGCTCGGTAGACATGACATATCTCTACTGGTGGGGTTAACTTCAGACAGGTCACAAGGAAGAATTTATTTCTATTCCTCAGCCTTTTTCCTCAGGTTATCAGATGGAATGTCTTTCCAATCAGTAATCGTATACAAATTTCTTCCTACCACAGGTTTACTTTAAGATCAACAAAATACAGTTTTGAAGCATAGAATCATAGAATAGTTAGGGCTGGAAAGGACCCCGAGATCATCTAGTTCCAACCCCCCTACCATGGGCAGGGACACCCCACACTAAACCATGCCAACCAAGGCCTCATCCAACCTGGCCTTGAACACCGCCAAGGTTGGAGCATTCACAGCCTCCCTGGGCAACCCATTCCAGTGCCTCACCACCCTCTCAGTAAAGAATTTCTTCCTTAGATCCAATCTAAACTTCCCCTCTTTAAGTTTGAACCCGTTACCCCTTGTCCTGTCACTACAGTCCCTGATGAATAGCCCCTCCCCAGCATCCTTGTAGGCCCCCTTCAGATACTGGAAGGCTGCTATGAGGTCTCCACGCAGCCTTCTCTTCTCCAGGCTGAACAGCCCCAACTTCCTCAGCCTGTTTTCATACGGGAGGTGCTCCAGTCCCCTGATCATCCTCGTGGCCCTCCTCTGGACTTGTTCCAACAGTTCCATGTCCTTTTTATGATGAGGACACCAGAACTGCACACAATACTCCAAGTGAGGTCTCACGGGAGCAGAGTAGAGGGGCAGGATCACCTCCTTCGACCTGCTGGTCACGCTCCTCTTGATGCAGCCCAGGATACGGTTGGCTTTCTGGGCTGTGAGCGCACACTGAAGCCAGCTCATGTTCATTTTTTCACTGACCAACACCCCCAAGTCCTTCTCTGCAGGGCTGCTCGGGTGGTGCGGTCAGAGCCTTTGCCAGTGAAGACTGAGGCAAAGAAGTCATTAAGAACCTCAGCCTTCTCCAAATCCTGGGTAGCCAGTTCTCCTGATATCTTCCAGAGGGGGCCTACGTTGTCCCTAGTCTGTCTTTTACTCGCTACATACCTATAGAATCCCTTCCTATTATCCTTAACATCACTAGCCAAGTTCAATTCTAACTGGGCCTTAGCCTTCCTCACATGGTCCCTAGCTTCCTGGACAACATCTAAAGTGGTTTGTTTTGGGCACCAGTCTCCAGCCAGTACAAATTTATCTTAGCACAGTTTTATATTTTAACAGATAAATATGGGCTTGTTTTGCTTCCTTTTCTTGGGCTGGTCTGTTACAGTTTGGATAAATTTCATTTTCTTCTACCTTGAACCCTTTGTGCCACATATCCCATTGATGTCAGATTTCTGCCTTCCCTCTTGACTCTTACTTACTGATTATAATTATTTGTGATTTTCAGCCTCAGAGACGGAGGGAGAGAGAGAACAGGTAAATGGAAGTATAAATGGACCAGAAATTAACTCTCTAATGTGAAGAAGAGAGGCAAAGAGACAGTTTCATAATCTGGGGTCAAAGGGTACAAGAGAAGAGATTGAAACTGGCCAGAAATTATAACTTCTGGTAAATGTTAGTAGCCAAAATTAAATATAAATTTAAATGGTTTTGGGGGTGAGAATAACTTCCACTGACTCTAAATACAGCTTCAGGTATTTAGCCCATCTTAAGTGTTTCCTGTGAACAATGTTTCCGCTATTCCTAAGAATGATTGTTATATATCCTCAAAGACCTTGTAGACCTCAATCAGAGAGCAGTAACCTTGATAAATTTGGATATGGTGTCCCAGAGCACAGCAGAGTGAATAAATTCCTTTTTTAACTCAGAAGAAGAAAACCCACCAAAATAGCATAAACCTTTAGTGCCAATGGCTCCATACTGGCTTGATGAAGGTGATATTTCTTTTCTATTCTTAAATATACCTTTGGTAGTAGTACATTTTGTTTCTATGTTAATCAGAAAGCCCCAGCAAGCAGAGTACCGTTTTTCATTTTTGGTGTTCTATACCTTCTTTGCTCTTTCTGCATTCTGTTAACATACTTTACACAGCCACTTCATCTAAATAAGGTAGCTGCAGTTTCTACACTGTGCTCACTTAGTCATTAACAATTTTATTATTAGCACATTCTAACACTCAGTTCTGTAGGCGAAGCTTTCTCCACCTGGCATGTATATTTTCTCCCTACAACTGTATTTTTCCATATTAAATTTTTCAGTATTATTCTCTGATATTCTCAATAATATTTTTCTGTAATTGTGGAGAGTCCAGAATTGTATAGAATAATTATTCTTAGCACTGTAATTATCAGTGCTGCTGTTCACATTGCTGTCAACAATAATCTGCAAATATCCAGGTCACGTATTTCTCTTTCAATATTCCCACTTTTCTTTCATAATATCATAGCATGAGATCATGGATAATTATATCATAAAAATTGGTATTTGTACAATTCATTTGAAGAGATACTCATATCCTGAAAGAGCATTTTCTGCCACAAAGGTAGTGTATGAGTCTGATCTCCTGTCTCTGCAGATAAAATACATGCCATATAGGCCACATTTTCAAACCCAGGCACCTGTCTGAAGCTAGCATCTTCAGAATTATATTGATGCAGCTTCAAATGCACGGATAGATTTTTCATTGGTGCTAAGGAGTGTATTCAATAACCCTACTGAAGGCAATATAAACTTCAGGTACTTGGCAAATGAGAGTTTTGCTCATAATCTATGATGACAGAAAGAGACACTCGAATGACATATGTTGTTTTGTGAAAGGGTCTTTTGCTGCCTTAGATGAAATTTATTCAAATAATCTCTCCTGAATTTCCTATCTCTGCCACTATGTCTATTTCATTGCAATGCAAGTAAGATATAACCTGTCAATCACCCTGTCTAGTTTTTCTAGCACTTGTCTACGATCCTATGCACGTTGTTTGACAGGATGAATAATAATTTCAGATGAAAGTCAACTTTTATGCCTGTAAAGAGTAATAAAAACATAGCTATATAAAAAAATAATTCAGAAATAACAAGATCTCCTGATCATCACACATTCATTTATTTTGCATCTTCCCTATTTATAATTCTTTGTTATTTAAGACAGGTGCATATTAGGTCACAGTACAGATATTAATTCTGCTGGTGATTATGATAATTTTTGCTATCTATATATTACTTATTTTCAGTGTGTAATAGCCGAACTATTCTGGTATGCTTTTAGAAAGAGGAGGTCTTCTGTACATTCTGTACCACCCAAAGCAGTCACTCAGAAACTATGCTTTAGCTTGATGTGCAGGCTATTCACAGGTGGTTTTGAAAGCCTAATGTCACAACTCTTGGGGAAAAAAAAAAGATCAGTGCAAACATACACTAATTAATTTGTATGCCATTTGAGCTAGATAAATATTCATTGCCCCATTTCCTCGTGTCATGGGTCAATAGCTGAGAGAAAGCATAGCTGGGATTTAAAGAAAACACCATGTTCTTGTGTCAAGTTAGGACAGTAATGCGCAACTCTGATGACTGCCTACCCAAACCAACCTTCCACAGCTTCCACATCCTGACAGATTGAGAGGTAGATTCAGATGCAAAACTCTACTGCTTAAAACATAGTTTTTGTTTTTATCTTCAATTCAAATTTATCATGAAAAAAAAAACCCAAACAACACCATGAAGCTATATTGAATATTGATGGGAAATATTTCCCAATATTGCCATTTTGGGAAACGGGCATTTGAAATCAGAGGGTTGTTCTGAGGGAGAAGATGCGATTATCTCAAACAGTGATCTCTTTGCACTTGCTCCTGAACAATCAAGACTGCTGTGATTCACTTGAAAGTGGACAGCAGATTTCAGACCATGTTAAAGGTATACCTTTCACCACATCAAAAGATATATACATACTTTGAGGCTAGGGGCTGGCAAATGCATTTTCAGTTTAGGACAAAAATATAATCCATTTTGTACTGCAATAGTCCTTTTTCTGCTAACCCCATATAGACATGGGATTTTGCCCAGAGAAGTCCCCCCTGCTAGAAGTTCTCAAGACTGAACTGAATCAAGCCCTAAACAACCTGGTATCACACCTCATCACTGACACTGGACAGGAAGTTTCCCTACATACCTCCCAAGGTCGCTCACTATATCACCAGATGTTCTATGATGGTATCTTTGATATTTTCAGATATTCAGAGACTATATTTCTGGTTATCCAGAATGTGCAGATGACGTATAAATTCTGCTGTTGGTGCTTTCTGCCTGTAATATCTATGTGCTGGCCTTGTATGTCTCTCTGAAGTACATGGATCCATTTCTACCATTAACTGAAGATATCAATGGTATGAGTGTAATTCCTGAGGCTTGAGATGTTCCATAAGTGATACATTATTGATTGACATTTTAAAAGGCTGTCATATACACGTATGCTAGGAGGATGCTTGTCTGTGATATCTAAAATCTTTTCAGACTAAACATTAAGTATAAACTCACAGCCTTTGCTTCTACCCTTCTTTCTTAACAATCTAGACAGAAGCCTCATTTCTCCTGGCTTTCAGAGCTAGTTTGTATCAGCAACTGCTTTTCACTAATGAGAGTTAGAAGTTTAAGAGTTATTTGTTAATCTGCCATAATGCACTTCCAGGTCTATAATTCTTTCCTTACATTCAGTGATAAGACTTTTATCTTTCCCCTAGCTCCCTCGTGCTAGCATAATACAGGAACTTTGCTGATCTTTCTCAAGGTGGAAGTCTGTGGCATCATTGCTTGGTTACCAGATTTCCCTCTTTATTGGGTCTCTCTGTCCTCAGCACTGACATGTTTTTCTTTCCAGTAGTCATGTGAGCCGAGTAATCTGAATGACCATTATAGAGATAAGGACACAAGGAGTTTGATTTAATTTTGTTTTAATTTTATTATATGAAATGTAATTTGATAGGGAGTAGTAGAATCGCTGTGCAGATGGCAAGTGTTAGACAGATCTTATTACCTGGAACAATTGAGCACTGTCTGCCTTCTATAGTTTTAATTGTAAAAAAATTACAGTGCTGCTCTTGGTGAATTCTGAAAAATAACAATAGACTCACTTAGTTCAGTTTCTATTGCAGGCGGTTAAGGTGGGTGCACCAGCCAATGCTCAAAGGAGACGGGTGGGTGGACATGTGATAACCAAAGCATGTGCTTCATAATAATTTGAACTGGAATAGTCATGTTTGAAAGACTAAGTAGTCATAAGGGAACAATTTATTCATATCAGTTCTCGTGAACTAACTTAAGATCCAGCTTCTGTCATCCAGCACTTTCTGGTATGAATGTTTCATTTGTGTTACTTGCTTTAGACCTGGTTAATCCCAGGACTGAGTTTTGAATGTTATGGTCCTCTAGTGAAAATTTTAAATGCTAGAAAGAATCTCTGGAAGTGTAAAAGGAAAAGAAAAAGGAAGACAGGAAGTACCAATATTCTCTTTTATATTAATATTGACAGGCTTACAGCTGCTCCCGCTTGAATGTACACACTTTCTTGAGTGAATTTCAGACAAGCCAATTTATACCAGCTAGTGGAACATACCTGCCGAGCCAAAAAAATTGCATCTATATTTTTTGCTGCGCAAGAAATTGGAGAGCTGTGGGTTCTGGGAAACTTTATCAATTTATGAATCTAAGCATATATACAGCATTGAAATCCTTCTGAAATAGTTCACACTTGATACAAATCATAGGATATCATAATCTCAGAGTGGAGCCCTGGCTATCATACCATCTGCTCTTCACATGTGAAAATACCTTGGGCAGGATGGTAGCATTATAGTACTGTATGACACCAAACAGCACATCTAGTTCAAGCCAAAATATCTTACTTGAGAACATGAAAAAAGGAGTTAGATTAGGGGAGAAAATAATAATTATTTTTGCATAAAAGTATATTGAATTAAAAAAGATATAGCATTATATATAACCAATTTTGCAATAATTATAGTTTACTTAATTTTGAATCTTTTAAATCTATGGATAAATAACATATTGGCAATCACTTCTGTGTTTAGTGTTTAAAATACGTTTTTAATGTCTGGTTTCTTTAACATCTGCTAGCCAAAAAATTTATTTTAGCTTCCTTTTTATTCTCTATACTATATAATGTCTCTATAGTTTCTGTGTTTCCTGTGTAAATCACATTTGATGGGATACCTGTGATTCAGATGTGCAGTTTTAGAATATTCTTCATTGGTAGGAAATTTCTGACAGACATCAAAAGATTCAGTCTTTAATGATCAATTTTATTTTTTTTTACTTTGTTCCAGTAGCTAAATTATTGTAAGACTGATTCCATAAAACAAGAAAATTATATGGCTGGAGTTTCATAAAAGAAGTGGAAAGACCTGTCTTTTTTTCGGGGGATCTTAACCTATTATAAATCTCTCCAGAGTTCTTTACTTCCCATGAAGAAATATCCCTTTTCTCCTCCTGTTCCTGTAGGTTTGATATATCAGTCAGATTCTAACAAGCACCATTCTAGTTTTTGTTTAGCTTGTGTTTGCATAGCCTTTTGCAGACTGTGTTTAAATTTTGATGGGAAGTACTTACATGATCTTCTTGATACCAATTTTTTCTCATTCTTTTTCTTAAACACTATCCTGCTTTTTTATATATATTAGTGTAACTTATACTTCGCTACTAACAAAATCCTCAGTGAATGTGTGCTTTAAGCAAAATAATGCCTAAAACATAAGCAGCATGACTATATACTACCTTGCAGCCTATTTCTAATAAAACATTTGAATGCAGCAAACCAGCAGCTTTAAAGCTCACATTATTCTCCCTCTTCTAAGTAATTTTTAAGATTATACTCTTTCTCTCTAGAGAGCTCTGTGAATTAACAGTAATTCCATTGAAGTCAATACTTCCATAAAGTACAGAATTAGGATCATAAAGGGAAACAACTGTTGCCTGATCCTCTGTCGAAATGGAAAGGTCCCATGGGATTAGACACTAACTGCTTTATACATACTCGAGGTAACAAAAAGATAGCAAAAACATTTTCTTTTTCTTTTGGCCTGTAGCAGTAGTTAGGCATAAGGGTCTACACAAAGTAAGATTTCTGACATCCAGCCCAATTTCTAAAAACTTTGCCTTCTAATAGTAAAGCACCAGACCATTTTACCAAGGATATTGGTAGCAATGCTTAGATGCCTATTTGTTAGGTGCTAAGCAAATGTAATAAAATAATTCAAGGGAATTCTATCTTTAAAATGAGGTGGCATTGAAAGGCTGATGGAAATGCTTAATATGACCTGAAAGTTGTGTTTTGATTAACTTTTTCTTGTAGGTTAGATACATATTCAATTTGCAGCTATTGTGATATTTTCTTTTGCAATTACTTGAAACAAATAAGCAGGTTATTGAGAGCAGTCATAGTCCTCTACCTTTGTATCCCAAACATTGAGTAATATAATTAGATACAGATATCTATGTTGAGGACAGTATTTTCTATATGAATTCTGCCTGCTTTTGGACATACAATCACATGGTTATTAAATGATTATGATGTCACTATTATAGTTGTATTTGCTTCCAAGCTAACTATATTATATAAGCAAAAAACCTGCAAGTTACACAGTAATTAATCCCTGAATGACAGAGTACCTATAATTATGATCACAGGAACAAGTAATCTACAAGAATTTAATAAATCTGGTCTGTGTTCATCAGAAATCAACATGAAGGCCCGCAGCTACTGAAGGTCATGGATCATGGCTCAGGCAGGCTATTCATTTGAGGTTGGTTGGCTTTGTCTGTTTTTCCCTCACCTTTTGCACACAGTCATATGGTGTCCTGGGTTCAGCAGCAGCAGTCAGTTTTTCTCCTTCTTAGTAGCTTTTGCAGCACTGTGTTTTTGACTTTCGGCCTGGGAACGGAGCTGATAACAGCGATGTTTAGACTGACCAAGGACTTTGTGAGTCTCATGCTCTGCCAGGGAGGAGGAGAAGCTAGGAGGAAGCAGGGACAGGACACCTGACCCAAACTAGCCAAAGAGGTATTCCATACCACAGCATGTCATGCCCAGGATGTAGAACGGAGAGTTCCCCGGAAGGGCTGGATGACTGCGGGGTGGGGGTGAGGTACCGGTTGGTGAGCAGTTGTATTCTCTTCCTTGTTATTTCCTTTATCATTATTACTATTAGTGGTAGCAGTAGTGATTTGTGTTATACCTTAGTTATTAAACTGTTCTTATCTCAACCCGTGGGAGCTGCATTCTTTTGATTCTCCTCCCCGTCCCTCCAGGAGCGGAGGGAAGAAAGGTGGGGGGGGAAGTGGACTTCGTGGTTCTGATTTACGGCCTGGGCTTAAACCACGACATATGGTAAGCACGTACTTACAGTAACAATTTCTATCCCGCATCTAAATCTAATATTTGGGATATTTCATGTAGATTACACTAACAGTTCCCACTGAGTCCTACAACTTCCCATATTCAAATTTAACTTTAAAATAACATGGACTTAAATCATAACTTGGAGTGCAATATGTACATAAATCTTTGCAGGTCTAGAACCTAAATACAATCTCTTACAATAGTAAAATAGAATCTCTAATGTCTTAAAATAATGTAAAGGCTACATCATTTAAATCAACCCATCAAGAATGTGAGGAAACAGAATATGGAGTTTTATCAGAGAAATTAAACTGATCTCCAGTGTATTCTGTAATAGTAATTGCACTTCATATGTATTTTATGGTAAGTCTTCATTTAACAAGTTAATAACTGTAACAGGTTTCTGTATTCTTATGCTGAGAAGTGGCAGATAACCAGGAATTTTTAAAAATGATGAAAGTCAGAATAACATAAGTGAGGTGTCACAGTTGCCTTCATTTTTTTGGATGAAAATTTACCTTCCTAAAAGGAAGGGAATTTTCCTTCACTTTCCAGTTTTGGTACCAACTCACACTTGATTAATTTACTGCCACACTGTTAACCAATGCAGGTACAGACGTGTACCTATACCGGTTAACCAGCTTAACTGAGCTTTGTTTTTCTAACAGAAAACTCAAGGACAAAGTAGGAGAATAAGAAAGGGGGAAGAAAAGAGAGGCAAAAGAAGTATGATAGCAAGAACACCAGCTTTGCCTACCAGGGATATCTAGGGCTTAAGCAAGCTGAATGGAGGCAGCAGCTTTATGTGAATCCTTCTTTCTTGGTCTACTTTTATAAAGATTTTTGTCTTGGAATGATGACTTGAGCTCAATAATATATGGCGGATCCTTGTCTTCTCAAGATACAGTAGGAATGACCCTCTCCATGGGCACTGGTTAGACCCACAGTGCTGGTGTTAACAGCATTCCTGTAGGCAAGTAATATGGACAGACAGTAGAGCTGATTTTAAGTGCAGCTTTGGAGCCACACCTGCAGAGCACTAGAGATTTAATTTAAAAGACTTAGTGCCAGTGCTTGAATTTTTAAACTTGGCCTCACTAAAATAACAGAGCTGATGAGTTATGCCTAGGTATAGTAACTCCCCTGAGAAAAGACAGCATGTACCTTCAATACTGAATTTGAATCCTCATCTTTAAATAGAAATACTATTGATGGAGGGAAAAGCTGCTATCAGATTGCTATGCTGCTGCTATTATCTATTTACTGTAAAATGGAAAATGACCCAGGGAAATGCATGTGCAATGCAAGTCTGGGTAAGAAAGCTCTAATAGAAAGTGTTTATTTAAAGAGAAATGTAGTTTTCCTGAATATGTGTTACAGATTTTAAAAGATCTAAACAATTGGAGCTAGCAGTTGTCTATGCTGTCCTTGCTATAGTGAAGGGAATCCCAGAGACTGTGTTGACTAAAATCCTTGCATGCTTACATCATGTCTGCTGGGTGTTTACATTTTTAAATGGCATGTATCCAAGAACCTAAAAAGAAATTATCACCAAGCAGTGATAATTTAACACTTTGGAAAGAAGTGCATAAGATCTGCACTTAAAAGCCAGGATATTGCCAGTTTAGTCAGTCACCAACCAAAGGCATTAGAAATAGACAAGAATGAATAAATAGTGAATGTGAATAATTTAATTTTTATATTCATCTGGCTTGTGAATAGATTCAGTAAACAAATAGCAGCAACAAGAAGGGTACTGCTATGTAGGGTGTGCATATTTTAGACTTCATGGCATTATTTTCATTATTCAAATTTCCAAAGAAAAATAACCAAGCTGATAGGGCCAGTTATTTCTACCACTTACTTGGACGTGCATAAACTAAATCTTTCAGGTATTTGTTGCCATTTATTTATCTATGACCCAGAATTCTTATGGGTTTTATGTCAGTGCTGCTTTAGTTCTTGTTTCATGTCAGTATAGAGCAAATTGAAATATAAGTCTTTCTCCTTTTTTTTTTTTCATTTCTGAATAGACAAATCATTTGGTATTTACATAGGTAAGAACTAGAAAATTACTAGTAGGATGTAAAGAGTACAAATATTTGGGCCTATGGAAATGCTATTTTGTAGCATTGATCAAATTTTATTCTATAAATGTGCTTAAAGAAATGGGTCAGATACTCAGTTTTCAATTAGAATACAAAGAGTTCACAAGGAGCTGCCAGTTAAATCATGCTAATCACTCTGAAATACTATGGTAAATGGCAAAGTGGAGTATCAATAAAACACTCTTTATAAATGTGTATTCCCTGATTCTCATCTGAATTTTGCCACAGTGACAAGATATTAAACAGGAAAGTTTTATCTGACCTGTAGAGTTAAGTATTATCTAGCATTATATTACAAATATGGGTAAAATAAATAGAATTCAAATTTGATCACAAAATGAATGAGTGGCAATTGAATAAGTGAAAGCCAAACCGTGCAGTTAGAGTATTTTGCACAAAGGAAGGATAAAAATACTGGATAACAATAGACAAAATGGGGGGGGATTCTCTGGGTAAGTGAAAAGAATATGGGGAAAAAAAGAATAAAAACTGCTAGAAGGAACATTACGCACATAGGCAGGTAAAAAAATTAAGTTACTTTTTGTATCAATCTGGCATAATTTCTAAGCAATTCAGCTTAGTTTAGTTGTGCCAGATTCTGCTACATTGCCCGAGACCGTAACAGTCAATTGAAAACTGTGACTGATTAAGGATTTAAAAGGATTATAAGCATTATTAATGCTTTCTCTCTTCTATGGCCACCCAATTTGTCAGAAAATCCATTTCTTACTACTTATAATATCTAAACTTCATAAGGTATTTAAAGAATAATTTTATAAAGTGCTTCCTTGTCTGGAATAAAAGGTTACAACTGTGCTGATTTCAACAGGGCTGTGCCAGTTTGTATTATTCAGATACCTAGCCCAATTCTTTAATCTTTATTGTAAAATAGAACTTTGGAACTATGGCCGCACGAAAGCTGATGTTGACCCTCACAAAGAGACTGAAACAAATAAGTGGCCTAAGACACATAGGCATACACCGCTCATATAATGCATCAGAAAACAGAAATCTATGAATCTATTGTCACAAGAATATAAGTGATTCCAGTCAGATCATTACGGCAGTCTCTTGAGAATGTACAGTTTTGGATTAAAGCAAAGCAACTTCAGATTTTTTGCATGATCATTAGATTTGGGAATTAACTAAGAGGCATTAGATGTCTCATTCTTCATTATATCAGCATAAATACTTCTTTCTCATGATAGCAGAACAAAGCCCAATTATTGAGTTGGATGACAGTTTTACATCGTGGCCTAGGCAAGAGGATTCCAGGGCACCACTGCCTTGGGGTGCAGACTTTAATGTCACGGCTTCAGAAGCTGGCACTAATTTTATTTGCTTCCAAAAAATCCAGCCTGTCCCATCTCTGTCTCCTTGGTTTGCTCCTGTGCCGCCCACTCCCGTATGCCAGCACAAGTGTTTGTGTACTCACAGTCAAAGTTAAACTCAACCTAGAAAAAGAGATGGTGAAGGACAAAACTTTCTTTCTTAGCAGGAATGCCAGGTTATGTTCATTTAAACCAACCATGCTACTTAAGAAATGTGAGTAAGACACTGGGGAGCCCTGCTATTACCAACCAAGCAGAGTGTACTTTCTGCTGTTTTTCAAGAAAGAGGAAAAGCCTCGTCACCTGTCCTCGTGTTTCTGAGACCCCTCTGAGCTGCTGTAGCTGGTTGGATAAGCATTAGAATGAGAAATGTTTATTTTTTCCCCCTATTCCTCTAAATAGAAGGGTATTCTTTTAGAAGTAATAAAAATGCCCATGCATTGATGGTAAAGGAAGAAGTCTTTCTGCCTTTATCACACCAATATGGCAAAAAGCTGCTGCCTGGGTTAGGAGTTGGAAATACAGCACAGAATATCCTGAGCTAACTTCACCTAGTTCTGATTGTCAGGTTTGAAACCAGATTTTAGGATGTTCTCGTTAAAGATCGGCACATAAGATAACAATACTGCTGGCTGGAAAACACTTGAGTAGAGAAAGTGAATAACCCATTAGACAGAAACTAGTTAAACAGATCAGGCTTTGAGGCTTTTTTGCTTTGCAAGGTATGATAACAAGTGGTATTTTTAATGGGAAGGAAGCTAAAAGCTAACTAAGGACAGAACAAAATTATTCTTTTTTAATTGTTGGGGAAAGTTTATTCACATGAGAATGAAGATATGTGACTGCAAGTCCCATGCTCTGAACCACCACCTGACCGCAAATAAGAAAGTGAGATTAAAATCATGTAACTGTGGCACATAACAAAAATTGTGTAGCTAGATATTAATTTGCTTAGGAAAGGAGACAGGGGAATACTTAACATCTGCTTGGAGACATGACAGGTAGTAGAGTTGGTTAGTTAAACAAATATTTGTGGACAATTTATCTGTGATTGTTAGAAAAAGATCCTGTTCTTCTTTTGTTTGATGACTACTATGTACAGTGAATTTACAGTACAGGGAAAAATTATGAAAAGTTTACTCAGTGATTGATGGGGAATATAATTACTGATTAGATTAATGGACATTTGTATTTGACTAGCACTGTCAGATAATAAATAATCTTTCACTAACATAGAAAACACTACTTGTAGCCATGACATGTGTAGAGATAGAAATCTCAAGATATTTAGTTTCTAATCCAAAGAAGTCTGTGATATTTTTTCTTGACTCTTTCTCCAAGACAGTAGTTTAGATAATGCATATTTTACACAGAATCTTATATCTGTCATGAGATGTGTGATGATACAGTGGACACAAAGCCCTATGAATTGCCGGAATTCATGCAAATTTATGTAATATAGTCAAAACTAGTTAGGAAACATTTATTCAGCAACAAAGAAATATGGACATCCCATTTGCTTATGATGACAGCAATCTTCCTAAACAGATAGATTGCTCTTCAGGCAGAAGTTTATGTTTTCAATGCCTTGGGTCTTCTCTAGCTCCAACTGCACTCGCCCTCTGAGCACAGGAGCATCTGAGCAGAGCTTCTGTAGCCATAGGTGCTCTGGTGCCTCCTACCCAGCTTGCTCTTTTTTATCATGTTTTAAGAACAAAAGAGGGATAATAAAGAGTCAGCTACAACAGGCACTTACGCATCTAATATTTTGTTGGGAAATCTTTATTCCTTAATGGCATGGCAGAACAGAAAACAGCACTGTTTGTAGTCACAGACTTCAGTCTTCCTCCTGTTATTACAGACAAAGAAACATGATCAGATCAAGAAATAGGCTGTATTCATTCCTTTATATATAACTCATGTTTAGCATGTATTCACTGTGTGGTCTGCCTTTGTGTCAGATGCTCTTCTGCCTGCAGAGAGAAGGAAACTGTTTAATATAGCCATTGTCTTTAGAAGAAAAAAGATGGCACGCAATACTTGAAGATGTAGCCATCACGTCTAAACTTCTCCAATAGAGCACATGCAATGGATAATGTGGGGCGGAGTGGTTGTGCTGTGCACCCTCCCATTTGTATTGCAACTGTGTCCAGGCCTTTTAAGGCATTGGCTTTAGATTTGGCAGACCTGGATTTGGCTGTCCACAGCCGATGAAGCCAAAGGCCAGTTATGTTTCTGGGAGTCTTTCAGATATCCCAGTTAAGAGGGCTATGCAAAGCCTAGAGATTATTTGATTTTTTTTTGGTAATTACCTGGAAAAAATATCTTTTGGTAGTTACCTGGAGAAAGTATCTTTCAAGTGAAATACTCCCTGTCTAAAAGTGAGTATGTACTGTCTTCAGGCAGTGATTGCAATGTCTTTTAGTGGGCTCTACAAGGAAATCCCATCCTTTATACTGCTTAGTAGACTATTAATACAATATATATACAAGGACAGAGAATCAATATTTCAAACTGTTTTTTCTTTAATGTTTTTTAAAGCCTTTGTTGTGCTGAGACTAAATAGAAACTTTCAAATGCTCTTGTGTAGGCTGGTATTCACCAGGTTCCTAAGATCTCTTGGAAAGTGTAGTAATTTTCATTTAAATAATTTATTATCAGAGTCACAGTGAACTCTACATCTGAAATGCAAACTGATTACAGCTGGCCCATCTTGAAGCATTCAAAAAGACTTCCAGGATCCCAAAAAGGTAAGTTTGGCTTAAAAAAAAAAAAAAAAAGAAGAAGATAAATTAAGAGAAAAATAAGTTTATATTTCTTTTATTTGTTTATCTTTTTGGAAGTCTATACAATGAACTTTTCACTCTTGATATGGTTAACTACATTTACCTGTCAAAACGCATCTGACTGACATCAATTAGAAGAAAAGGTTTGACACCACATCAGCCTGTCCATCAATACCATGTTTCTTCTACTTACCAGTGCAATGTTTATTCTCATTTTAAGTAACGGAAGTGCTGAAGCTTCTGCCATTTTAGTAAGGGGGACCTGATCAGAGTTCACTCTCAAAAAATTCCTATAGACATGGATTTTCTTCTGATTTTCATACTCTCATCTACTAGACTAAATAATTGCATTTTCCTCCTTCTTAACGCCCTTTGATATCCTTAAGCATTTATAATGTGTCCAATTAGTTGTATAATAGCAAGCTGTACAAATGCTGGGGAAGAAACTTCTAAATGAAAATATGGGAGTTGGACATTGATTTTCAGTAAAAGCAGAGCACTTAACGGCATAACACCCTGCTCTCTCCTGGGCCAGATCCAGGAAAGAATTTAGGCACCTAAGGCAAAATTTTGGTGGATACGAATTATCTAAATATATTCAGCCACTATTTAACCTTTGGGGAGCCAAAATTCGGTAAGGAGCTGCCTGTTCCATCTTAAAATCCCTAAGCACCTAGGCTTGTTCTTCTGTGGGTGCTCAGACCAGATGATGCCTATGTAGTCATCTTGTTACTCATTTTCCTTCTAAATATGACTGGAAGCCCATGAGTAGACATTCCTTTGCCTGAATTTACTCTGAGACATAATCTAAGAGGTTTCTTTGCAGCATGCCAAGAGCACATCTACAGAAACAGGCTGCCTCTTTCTACAGCCTTCCTTATTTTAAGTTAAAAGGAGAAAATGACAATACTGTTCACTTTTTCTATGAGATTCTGGAGCTCACCAGATTCGAGTTCAGTTTATTCCTCAGTCAGACAGCATTAAACACACAACTTCTGTCTCAAATGAAAGTGCTTTCACCACTATTCAAACTACCGCTGCATTGTCAGGACAGGGAGGAGAAACCCTCTTACCTTTGGTTGCAGCTGTGCTCTCCTGTGTGAGGCACTCCTCCCTGAGTGCGAGGGTCTCTGGCCAAGGAGACACTGGTATGCTGTAGCCTGTGGTGTTCAGACGGAGCATCTACAAATAAATCATCCCAACCTGTTACGTGTAGAAGCCAAGGCAAGCAATATGTGAATTTCAGGGTCCATTATTAGTTTCAGGTACCCAAAATATATAGTTAATATTAATGTGGTTGGTCTCTGTCCTGAATTTTGCCTAACTCCTTACCCATACTTATTTTTTCCTCTAGAAATATCTCAGATTTTAAGAAGGTAACTTAAGGTTTTGGGAAATTATTATGAGAAACATTCTCTTTCTTTTCTTTCTGACTCTGGATTTATTTTCTTTTTCCTGAACATTTCAGCAAGCATTACACATTGGTTATTTATTTTTGAACCTTTGATCATGTTCGGATATCTTTTTCTGGGGCATTTCTTGCCTTTGTACATCTATCTGGTACTGACTTTTAACAGAAATTGAGTAGTATGTACCTGTTTAGTTTATCCCTGTACTACACTAAATATTTATGTTTGAATTTTTACTCAGTCTTGTCACAAATGTCTGTCTTCACAAATGTTTCCTTTTCCTGACATACATATTTTTGAAACTTTTTCCTTGAGACTACTAGTTTATGATTCTTAATCATAATTGTTTTATTAATAAATTTCTTCTCTTCCTGGCTAACCTCTTCCACTGTTCTGATGCATTTACACACATTGATAGCCCTCACTTACAACTTTATCAGAATTGTTTCGTGCAAGCCACAGCAGGTTGTTTTATGTGTCATACATGCTGAGGTGCTTTTTAAAGGACTTTCTAAAATGTAAAGATATTATACGTTTAACTATATTAAATCTACTGCCTCACTTCCCTCTATGATTTTGTAATTCTATCAAGCAAATATATGTTGATAAAAGCTGTTGCTTGCAAGCACATGCTCAATATGGCTTATAACTTAATGCCCCTGTTAAGCTAATATTAATTTGAAAGATTTTGAATATTTGATGAAAAAAACCTAAACTTATGCACTGGGGCTCTGTTGGGAAAGCAGAATAGTAGCAAATTTATAATGCTTAATTCTGATTTTACTGTTTTTATCCCAGTAAACTGTTCTAGTACTTTGTCAGGACTTGCCAAACAAATATTTTGAATAAAAGAGAGTGTCTGGATTGTTCCCAGAAGTCTCAGTTTGACTATCAGTTTATTGTTACTCATGATATATAGTCTTTTTCATAAAGCAGGGAGCATTTTTTCCCCCTTGTGTAGATAACTTCAGATGTTAAGCTTAATGCCGGTAAATACCAACATTATATTATAATGTCAATTTCCTTAGGAAAGGAAGTCTTTATGAGAAGGAGTCTGTGTTTCACAAACACTTCCAAAGGAGCTGAGGATGAGCTGCGTCCTTTCAGACTGCAAATAGTGTGTTGTGGATGAAGAACTGTTATTATTGTGGGAAGAGTTGTTGGATGTTTTGCTCCTTATGACAAAAAATCCTTTTGGTGGCTTCTTGTCAAATTGTTATTTTTCAGTAGATAACAGCAAATGGAAATTTTCATTCCAACATAGGCAGACATTTTACTTATAATTGGGGAAGAATTAGAGTTATTTATCAGCTCTTTTTTTCATGCTGAGTCCTTTCACTACCTGTTCTACCTTTTTTATCTTTTTCACCTTTTTCAGCCATGTTTTGTTTCCACCCTAAGAAGCTTGATCCTCCTCCAGAAGAGGTCAATGAAATCTTGCCATTAACCAGGGAAGAAGTGAAAAAGCATCCCTCAGAAATCATTACAGATTATTCTTTTTTTTTTTTTTCTCCTGCTGCTTCAGTCTATGCTTCTGGACTTTCATAACTCTTCTGTTTATTGTTTCAGTTCCCTTATGTTTTGGCTCATTGAGCTTGCTTCCTTGGTTTTCACAGTAGCTTTACTACTCAAACACTCTGTTTTCCTTTCTACAAAGGAAACAAGCATGCTGCTGTACAAACAGGTTGTTTTCTGGATTTGATGCAACAGCAATCATCAGCCCTCCATTCAGTAAGGTTAATATCCTGTGAATGCCAGCTTTAGTCTTCTGCCACTCCTTCTCATATCCATGGATTATGAAGGGATCACATTTTATTGCTGGACTTTACTTATCAGTGTTTTCTTCTTCTGGTAATTGCCTGACCTGCTATGATTGTTGTTTGCTGTATTTACTGACTCCCTGATCTTTCTGCCTACTTTATCTCTGCTTGTTCTTATCAGCAGAGGCTCATTACCATTTTGTTTTGTCAGTGCCCACACAGAGGCTTCTCAGTAAAACTTCTCATGTTCTAATGATATCACTTTGATCTCCATAAGGTTTTCTGGCTTGTATAGCATTCAGGTGGAAAAAAACCTCAAACCAACTCTAAAATTAATGGTATGCTTTATGTGATAGTGAACTGATTTTTGCTACATATTTAAAACATAAAACATTGACTTTCTTTTATACCTTATGACAGTCATATTTTTACTATAAATCCAAAACTGAGCTAATCTTACACCATACAAAATTAACAAAATTTGCATGGAATAACTCCTCCCCCCAGCTTTAGTTTTGCTTTAGAATATTTATTTGTTTATCCTTGCACTGGAAAATGCAAACTAAGTGCCATTAGTGCCTTTACACGCTGTGCTCTGTGCAATATGTGCTGAGCAGCAACAGACTTCAGCAATAAGTGGCCACATAGTGAGATGAACAGTTATATAACCACAGACAGTAATTGGATGCTATTAATGAGAATTTGGGATAACAGCATTTTGTAGCCCCAGATGTAGTTAGCTCTTTATAATCTTGATTAAGGCCATATACACTCTTTTTACAAGTATAATTATTTTCCTAATCTGCAGTTATGGTCTGCAGAGTCACTGAAACAAGGACCTCTCTGCATTACCCTGATGCGTCCAACTGTCTCAGATTATGTAGCACAAGTATGGAATTTTAGATAGTGCCTCTGCATATAGATAGGTGAAAAGTTGTGTCACCTTGCAGGCAGCTCTAAGAAATTGCGTTTTTCGGAGTTCTAATTTTTCTACCTTTCAATTTCTCTGTTCCTGCGAGTAAGTGTCTTTATCCCTAGAAACGGGTGACTGCTTATGTTACACCTTCTCAGATAGTATGTCTGGCCAGAAGCCAGAGCAGGGCAGAAGCAAACATTTGTTCATATTCCATTTTCCCTAGTTATTGGCTTACAGAAGGGAATAAACAGGGAGCTACACCAGACCCCTATTCTTATGATACTCTCCAACCCACATTCTTCTCTACCTACATGAGCTCAGGAACTGATCTGGGATATTGGCAGCACAAAAGGACACAGCTCCAGCATCTGCCGTGGGCAAATAGACACTTCTTAGCAAAAAGTGTAGGTAAGTGAAAAACACCCTAGCCTTCAAAATGTACTTTTCCCACTGCTAACTGGCCTTGCCACATGAGCTTGGTCTGACCTGATTTCCCAGGTAACTGCCGTTAGTGCAAATGAAGACAGTGAGAGCTGCAGATGCTCAGCACTTTGGAAAATCAGGTATCAAGTAACAAAGCTGAACTTGCAAAGAATGTCTTTTAGAAGAATAGCAGCTGATCGATATTCAGTTAAACACCTCAAATTATGCCGTATGTGATCATATTTAAAAGACTTCATACAATAGCAACCTAATGCAGCACTGTAATTGAAAGGAAGTATTACAAGGTAATTTTTTTTACTGTGTTTTATTTCTTTTTTTCTGCATAGAGTCAATGAATTAGATCCAGTTTGTTGGTCTTTATCTTTAACCAAAGTCTGTGTCTATAGAAATTAGTTTTTACAGGAAGAGTGTTGCTAGGTGAAAAGCCTGGAACTTTGGGTAGGGTTTTTGCTAGCAACAATTTATTGACCTTGTGGAAAACAATGAAGTTACCTTCTTGTGGAGACTCTGAAAGAGTCTTGTTTTACCTGGTTTACTATTACTTGTGCTTTCTAGCCCAGGACACCTTTTATAAGTAAGCATCCTCACTTCACCTGTGCTTCAACACACTTCAGGTTGGCAAGTTCACTAGCACACCACTTCCTTGAGTGCTTTAGATGAAGGGAAAACTTGAAAAAAACCACTTTAAAATATGGCTATAAGCCTGCTTTCTTTTCATATGATTTTGTGCAGTCTTCATCCCTGGAGGGTGTCAAGACCAAACTAAGTAAAGCCTAGAGCATACGTTATTTCTATTTGTTAAGTGTGTAATTCAATTTGTCATAGAATCATAGAATGGTTAGTGTTGGAAAGGACCTTAAGATCATCTAGTTCCAACCTCCCTGCCCTGATGTCTCTTAGTCTGACTAAGAAGAGGAGTGAGATTGCAGAAGAAAATACAAGATCACTTCATTACATGTTTAAAATTCTGACCACTTTTTGAACTAAGACTTTCAGAAGTAAAATGTCTGAATGTTTCTCTAAGCGAAAAGTTACCACAAAAAAACCAAACCAAAGTGTGAATATAAAGATCATAAGCTACTCCATACTAACACCATTTGCAGATTCTCTTAGCTAGCAATGTATGAAGTAATTTACTCCACTTCTGAAAAGTATCCTAAGTTGACACCTTAGCTTTGACGTGGAGGAGGTTATTATCTCATATTCGCTGTGCATTGAATGCCTACATGAGAAACTAGTATGATACAAATTCACAAACTGTGATTAGTGTTGCTGTATAATAAAACACCCCTTGTGTACATTTTGGAGTATTCAGACATATTTTGGAAAGAAAACCCTTAGGATCAAGGTAAAGAAATGACGAGAATCACCTGAAATGTATTCCAGTGGTTGCTCCTGAGGCATGAAACAAGTCTTCCTGAGAACCAGCGTTGCTCCTGCTCCAATGCAGCAGTGAAACCAAAACACCCTGTGTGCAGAAACATCAGAAAACATGGAAACTTTAGACTGATTTGACATCCAACCCTAGCCCTCCTCTACTTCTAGTGCAGGTTTTTCTTCCATCCTACGTCTCTGTTAAACAGAGTGTTCTGGTGTCACAGATTGCTTCTTTGTGCCCTGCCATAGAAGGTGTGGCAAAGTCAGACCCCTAGATCCCATGCAACGTTGAGCAGAGTAAAACCTTACCACTGTGGCAGCCTCTGCCTCACCAAGAGCCACAGAAAGAGCCTGAAGCTCCTGCCCTGGATGGGAAACATCTCTGAATTTTGTCCTGTGCCTGTATAACTCCAGGAACATCTTAAGGTAAACATATATATAGCTAAAAATTATGTCAGTGGTAGGGTTCAGCCATCAATAGGCGTATCTTCTGCATGTTCATACTTGCCCAATAGCAAAAGCACTGAGGGCAGATTTAGGCTTCAGGCTATCCTATTCTAAATATATACAAACCTCTCCCAAAATATTAACACTAATAGCACACAAGACAGTATTCAACCAGTTTACTAAACCGATCAGCAAAATTCAGCAGATTTATAGTATCGGTTCCATTTGAAGAACTTCCCCAAACCTCCTGTGTTTAATCAGCCTTTTTGATCTAAAAGCTGAGTGGGAATTCTCACTATGGCTTTTTTCTCACAAAATTTTCAGCACTTTCTGTCTCTCACTAAGCCAAAAATACTGAGGGAACAGTCTTTTTTTGTGGCATTTTGGCACTTGTAATCTAGACTGGAACCATGGTGTGCAGAAAGTTTAAAAACTCCAAGGAAAAGCTATCTTTACTTCATGTATCTCTAAAAATGTTCTTTTTCAGGTAAAATGATGTTTGTCCTCATAAAGCAATTTTTCCATTCCTATTTCAAAATCATACGATGGCTTGGCTACAGAAAAACAGGTAAGATATAACATTTCAAAATCAATTACTAAAAACCTCATATTCTTGAGAATTAAATGTTTGGAAGACACTTTTGCAATTCATGCCTATGCTCAGAATGTGTGAATATGAAGTAAAGAGTTTACAAGCTAAAAATTCAGTCTGCTTCAAGTCAACATTTTTTAGTAGACCTAACTCCAGTCGTAAACCAGCAAGACCAAGGTATCCAAAAATCATTAAAATAGCTGAAAAATCATGAAAAAAAATAAGAACAAGAAAAAATTAGTTCACTCTATATGAAATCAGATTTTTGAACTTTAAGGAGTTTCTCTTCAAATGAAGACTGGAACCCTCACCTGTGGGCCCAACTTAAATGCCTTCATGAAAATGAACATAACATGGGGAATAAACAAGAAGAGTTAAGAGATGTGAGCATGCCTGCAGGGCTATGATCTTGCTGGCATCACAGAGACCTGGTGGGATGGCTCCTATGGCTGAAGTGTTGGAATGGAAGGAAGACAGGCAGGGGAGACAAGGGGGAGCTGTTGCTCTCAGCTACAGTCCATGGAGCTATTTCCTTTAGCAGAGAGAAATGCCCTTAAAACTAAATCGGAGGAGGAACAGATGGGTTCCAGGTCTGAGAAGCCCCATCAAAGAAGGCATGAAAATGAGAACGGAAAAAGGGTGCTTCAGGATAAGTGAGGATAAGTGAGGAAGGTATTGTAAATGTATAAATGGGGACAGAGGTACTGAGACCTGAGTGCTGATATAGGTTTCAAAGTCCAGAGACCAGAAGAGGGGAAATTTGAAAAAGTTTCTATTCAATACATTAAGAACCATGGGAAATAAATCAATAAATTTACATAATGAGAGTTGCGACACAAATCAGAAATGCTAAGCTAACTATAATGGCAATATAAATGGCAGTCAGGAGGCTTACTGTTGAATACTTTGGTTAATATTGATGTTATTATTGTGCTTACTTATATTACAACTATACCAAAGAATTTAATATTTATGTATGAAGACAAGAGACATCCAGTTAACACATGGGGTGGGTTCAAGCAAACAGTAAATGCTGTTCAGTATAACAGGGAGCAATCTTGATGCATGGGCTACTTAAGCTTTGTCAATATATTGTAGGTGTCTCTGAGGAAAATTTTGAAAGTGATTAAGCAGTGGCTTTTGTAGGTATTTATGGGTGGGTTACAGTGCAAGTGAGAACAGGATGGTGTGAGGTGGAAGGATGCAGTGAGTGGGATTGCACATACAGTAGGAAAAGGAGCTGTGTGCACCATGCAACTCAAGAGGAGAGTGGCAGACAGGTTTTCAGTTTTCACTGTCACTTCTAAAGACTCACAACCCCTGGCCAATGCAGCCAATCTGTCTCAAATGTACAACAGCACTAGGCATACTTCTCAGGTTAGCCCATGTGATTGGTAATCACAAACTGAACACCCACATTAACCCCATTTATGGCATCTTGCTGATAAACAGCACTTGCATCATATCATTGCCAGTAATTTCTCAGCCACCCAGGGTTATCTCTGGGAACATCTATTTTTTTATCATGTCACACTCTTTTTCCCCTGCTGTGAGCTGCACTTGCTGGACAGCTAATTTGTCTATGTGGGAGTGTTTTTATATGGATCACTACAGCAGATGCATTAATTTCTGCCCAGATCCAGGTGGGGTTTAATTTTTATCAACAGAAGGATCAATATCTCAATAAAGCTGTTGTGTGTGTACTATAAGGCTTTGTCTAAAACCAAGAGAAGGGCCTGACTTAACTGAGAAGTACCCTTAGGGGCAAAAGGGATTTTCTCTTTCCTTATGCTCCCCTGCTGGTTTGTAGTCCTTTTACATATTTTCCTGCTTTTTCAAGCTAAATCTTTTCCTTCTCTCCCCTTCCCAGGAAGCCCCAGGCCTTCCCATTTCCCTCACCAAGGTACCAGCCTCAAGTTCCCTACTGCCACCCCTATATGTCCCCCTATGCCAACTGTTCTGGGAGATGCCTGGCAGTTCAACCTCTTACCATAACATGCATTTCCATGGGTTTCACCCTGCAGGGCAGCCTGGGAGGCTGCAAGCACCAGCTAATGATGTTTGGACAGTCTGGGAAGATGTCAAGTGCAAAGAATGTTAAGTACAGCATAAGACTGCACGCACAGTATGGATGCACAGCCCTCCAAAAGAGAGTGTTCCCAACAGATAAGTTTACTCTCAACATGAAAAAAATTGAAAGAGTGAGAACGATTTACAATGAAGGAGACTTTATTGTCCTTATTGTTTGATTCTAAACCTATTGAGCCCCTAATGAAAATAGAAAATACTTTAAACTGAAAGCTCCCTTTATCTGTGATGTTAATAGGGACACATTGTACACTTCAGGTTTTTTTCCATTCATTTGCTCCTAGATAAGCACTATGCTATTACTCTCTAGTGGTGCTGTCTTCAGGGACTATTTCTGTTCGGCACTTGGGAGAATGCATTATGAGGTATCAGCATGTGTGAGCAGAGATAGCATGGCTTGTCATGTATAGATAGGCCATATCCTGCTATAAAATGAAGGCTTTGTCTTTTATCACTGTCACAGTCTTACTTAACAAGCTGTGACTCTGTGGTTCATCACAAAGAAAACTGTCATCCCTAGCTACGTGCCTTGAATGTCCTTTCATCTTCCACGCAGGTAAGATCTGCCATGTAACATCAAGCAGAACAGTAACTCCAGATGGACTCTGCGAGTGCAGCAGTATATTAACAAAGGGGTTCACTGGCACAAATCCAGATTTTGCACCTTGGATTACATTACAGGTATGAGGAAAACATATGTAAGCTTTTAAAAGAAGCAAGATGTAATAATACGTCATAAATATTATTAGAAAAGGAAATGTGAGTAATCTATTGTGTTTAAGTGATAATTTATTTATCATGGTGTTATTACAAGCAACAGATAAATCAATTATGGTTGCTTGCAAATCGTGTTGGTTCAATGGAGTGATGACGAAGTGTTTTGAGGAGCTCAAAACTTCTGTAGTCGGATTTCTCCACATAATTATGTGAAATCAGGTGAAATCTGGAGAATCACTGGACTTTACTAAAGACTGTGATGCTGCTAGCAATTTCTCTGGATCTTAGCAGTTCTATTCATAAGGTCACTGAACAAAGAAAAAGTGTCCGTTGCTAGGATCAGAGACAGACACCTAGGGAGAAAAGCCTTTTCAGAGGGCACAAATATTACATAGCTATACAGGGTGTTTATTGTGTGCTTTGCACCAGAGCCTGCGGGTCAGAATTTTTCTGGCAGAGGAATATGGACATATTCTGCTCAGTTCAGCATTTTGTATGGCCATGGGACATATTATACTGCAAGAGTTGTGATTCTGCAGATCAGATTAAACTACTTTGTGGACATTAAAGTATGAATATTTCATGTGAGCTTTTACAGGGCTGAATTTTAACTAGGGTGCTGAAGTACTTCTCCACATTCCCCTTTCCTTGGATTTTGTATTTTTAAACTAGACTTCCCTTGCAGAAAGTCGTTCTTCCATGAGACTGCTTTTTAATTGTGTAAGTGGAAAAACCAGAAATATTAACCCTCATGAGCTGCAGGCTTCCAATCCCAGTGCAGTAAAAGGAAGGAGAAGACAGAGATGTCTGTCAGTCAACAAAAGTGTCATCTAAGGGTGTAATATTACAAGGAGTGGAAAGAGAGTAGTTTGTCCATTGATGGAAAAGTGCAGCATTCACATATAATAGTGCTGGCAGGATTTGAGAGATGCCAAGGAAACCTGTGTGGACGTGTTACCAGTAAAAGTGCCTGCATGACTGGTGTTTAAAAATAGAAAAGAGGGTGTTGAGTACACAGAATCTGATGTTGAAAAATTTCTGACCTCTTTATTTTAAAAAAGTGTCATCTCCCTCTGCTTGATTCTGAGTGTTCACACCGCCACCAGTGCTCAAGGATTTGAAACAAGATGTAACTCCCTGGAAATGAGGTTACAGATAGTCCTGACTTGAATAATGTTTCTCTACTGAGTCTGAATGGATGCTTCCCACTAGTGACTACTTTTAGCTATACCGAAGATTAGTATCACTACACAAATATGGACCACGCAGATGTTTTGTGCTCCTTATCTGGAAGGAGGGAAGGAAAATGAAAACTCTGGTTTTGCTTAACTTCAAAATCTATTCTCAGGTGAGTGTGAATGGGCAGCAAATTCATCTTTCCTCTCCCCAGTATGCTGCCAGAGGGTTGCCCAGCTCCAAGGGTCTCATTCAACTTGCTTTGTGCTTAAGTCCTATTAAACTTCTGCTTGTCTTCTTTGCCTCTCCTTGTTCCAAAAGCCTGTTATGTGTGTGCACTAAGAGTTAGGCTCTGCAACTAAGCCCACATTCACCTCTAGGCAAAACACATATATGCTAAGATTAGGCAGCATTAAATAAAAAAAAATAAATATTTTTTTTTCACTTACCACATGATAAGATTAATTTGTGATGGCAGCTCCATCCCCTCAGGCCTTTCTACTTACTACTGGTCCTAGCTCTCGGACTTGCCTCTCATTAAAAATAGATTTGGTTTTCATCCTGCAGGTAATTTGTCTCTCACGAAAGAATATGGTGGTGAAAGTCCAATTGCAGTGACCAAAAGCTGGAAACTCCTGCGTCTTCCTGACAAAAGGCTCAAGCAATGCCAGCTGAAGATTGTGTTTTCAGATTTTATGGATGGACCACTGTGGGAGTTGCATGATTTATGGAGTGGGTGAGTTGTGTAGCCAACACTTTCTGATGTGAAAATCTGCTACCATGTGCTGGTTTTGGCTGGGGTAGTTAATTCTCTTCATAATAGCTATTATGGGAATACGTTTTGGATTTGTGCTGGAAACAGCTTTGATAATGCAGGGATGTTTTAGTTACTGCTGGCTAGTGCATACACAGAGACCAGGCCTTGTCTGCTCCTCACCCCACCCCACCAGTGAGCAGGCTGGGGGTGCGCTAGAAGTTGTGAGGGACACAGCCAGGACAGATGACCCCAACACGCCCAAGGGATATCCTGTACCATATGGCATCATGCTCAGTGTATAAAGCTGGGGGAAGAAGAAGGAAGGGGAGGGACACATTTAGATTGATAGCATTTTTTTTCCCAAGTAACCATTACACGTGATGAAGCCCTGCTTTCCTAGGGATGGCTGAACACCTGCCTGACCATGGGAAGGGATGAATGAATTCCTTGTTTTGCTTTGCTTGTGCGTGAGGCTTTTGCTTTACCTATTAATCTGTTTTTATAACAACCCAAGAGTTTTCTTACTTTTACCATTCCAATTCACTCCCCCATCACACCATGGGGAAAATGAGTGAGTAGCTGTGTGGTGCTTAGCTGTCTGCTGGGGTTAAATAACCTACCACATAAGATTGAGCCACTAGTGAATTACTGATGCTATCTTAGCCTCAAGTTTTCTACTGAAAGGAGACATTCAGCCCTTTTCCCAAACACCAGCAAAGCTTTTCAAAACCAGATGATGGTATTGCAGCTGGTTTCTCTAATAATTCACTGAGCAACTAATGACTGGGGCACTTGTCATGCGTACTAATTGTTATGCTTCCCTTTTCTGTCTCAGAGGAGATTGCATTTCTATGTGTGCACAAGTATGCAAAAGCAGAATGTTAGTCCTGTTGCAATAGATTCCGTGTGTGCATGCATGCACACTCATTTAGTCTGTTTGATTCAGTATTACACACTTCTGTAGCATTCACTGGATATCTTTGGAAACAAAAATGATGTGCAACATATCAGTTATCATTTTTCTGCACTCCTTTTCATATGTTGCAGTGTTAGTGTACATAATGGCTTTAGACTATGATAATTCAGGCAGAAAAATGTTGATTTAGATATATCATTAATTATGACACTGAGGTGATGAAGACCTATCTTCATAGTATATAAATACTTCCTGAAAATGATGGCATTACAATGTCATTTACCATACTCCCCTTTGTTTTTCAATTTGGACTAAAGATATGTTTCATTCTGTCTCCATGAAATCAAATGATACGCTGCTTTTTCTCTAGAAAACAAACCATTATACCTCTATATGCCAATTTTTCATTTCAACACATCATGTAATTGTTCAAATGAGAGCACAAAACAAATAGCACAAAAACAGCTGGTGGGAAACTTTACTCAACATTAGGCACTTTCAAGCCTGAACTGTGTAATGTGCATGGCTTAACGCATCATATGTCTTTACTAATTTAAGCCTGATCATGCAAAAAGGGCTGTGTAGGGACACTGGCGGACAGCCTCTGTTATGGAGTCATTCTGAAGTTCAAGGTCTGCTTATATTTGCTGTATAATGGAGCTACAGTTATTTTTATTTCTCATTTTGTGTTGTTTAAAAAGTAATGCTGAAAACAGAGGTAGGAAAACTGGCTTATGTTCACAAAATGTCTGTGCAAATAGAAATATTGGAGAAGAGTATTATTCTCTTGTGTAGCATTCTGAGTTTAGATATTAGCATCACCTTTTGAGTTTTGGAGTTTCAGAGTTTGAATGGACATGTAACAAGAGATTTGGAGTTGTAATTAGACTTTTTTTCTGTATTGTGCCCTTTTTGAGCCCATTTATGTCTCTGATAACGCTGCCTTTATGATGCTTTTGCAATTTCAAGGTTACTGAATAGGGAGCTGCTGCCAATTATGGCAAAGCTGCCTTGAAAACTTTTTTAATGAAAAACCCTTGATGTTGATTCTTGATTATGTTCATTTTGTGTAGCATTCAATAGAATGCCAGCAGAACTGGGTTTAAACATAAATACAGTAATGTGTAAACAATGCTTAGAAAGGAAAAGATCTATTTTATTCAGCAGATGAATCCTTTAATGTAATTATATGTAACAATGCAATTAAGAGTACTGGCGAGGTATAATTTTTAGAAAATTTTTATTTACTTGGAATGAGAAAGGCCATTTCAGGAAAATAAAGTCATCTGAGTCATTTACTTTCTCCAAATGCCTGCAAGATAATTACTGCCGTATTTCAAATTACATCAGTAACCATGACTTCCATGGGAAATTCTATCTCTGTTTAACCTTTACAGCATCATCCATACTTCCATAGAGCCAGCTGAAACCCTGCCGTCATGTGCAACAGGTTCTGTACACGGGATGTAGGATAGATCTGCAGAGGTGTTGTGGTTTTAATTATTTTTTTAATTGATTCCCCCAGTTTGCTTGCTACCAGTTTCCATGGACAGTTGTCTTGCAGAAATGCGCCCACGGCACACTGAATGCTTTTTGAAGCTTCATGATGCTTTTCAGCTAAATTCTTAGCTACTACTCTTCATATGCTAGAAAGGCACGAGAGTGCACTGGGTGCCTCTGTTCTGCACTTGACATATTTTCTCAGACTGTAACCTCCCTGAGAGGGTGAGACTTTCTGTGTCTTTATTTATTCCCCAGGGCAGTTAAAACCCTGCAACTCAGCTGGGGTCTGTAGGCACAAGTACACAAGTAAGTAAAAACCTGTCATACACAAATGCTGAACACCAAATAATGATGTTCTTGGGGTCCAGAGCCATTTAGTTGAGTTAATATTAATGATTAAATCTCATTTATAATTTATCTGTTTACTGCCATTTTGTTTTTATGTGTCTTTTATATAAATATCTATTTTAAATATCTTTCTTTTTAAACAGAAGACAGTTTGTGGTCAGTACAAACATAATAAAACTACGTTACACAGTACTTGTAACAAACAGGTAAAGGTAAGGAGTAAAATTCTGGCTTCCAAAAATACTCTTTTTGTTACAGCATAACAGTGAAAAACCATTTCAAAGTGCTGATGGACCACTCTTCTTCTGGTTCTTCTAGTCTTTAGCAGCATCTCCATTGTCTGAATAATAGATAAAGACTGTTGCTTCCATGCCTAGAGCAGCTGCTGCAGAGTGATCTCTGAGCTGTGTTCCCCATTCATCTAAGTACAGTGAGACCCCCCAGCAATGGGAAGAAGCATAAAGCTAGCCAGGGTTATTAGCCAGGTTCTGAGCTCTGCAGCCCCAGCCTGCATGCCCAGCTCTGCACCCATTGGGTGATCTGCCAGCATCCAAGACACCCTCCTCTCTCTCGCCATGATGCTGGAGAAAACAAAACAGACTGACTTGTTTGGTACTGATTGGACTGATTTATTTTGTTCCCAGAAAGCTGTTTCATAGCATTCAAGAAGGACTGAAAAAATTTATGGCTTTTATACAGTATGTGGGAGAGATAAACCTGCTTTGCACATAACAAGAACAAAGTAATTTCTGAGGCATGATTTTGGTATATTTTGTTTTCTGTTTTTATTAATCCACTGAGAGGCATTGGTATATTTACTGGAACTCTCTGTAATCATAAGGAATTTATTCTACTAAAGAAAATTGCTTTCTTCAAGCTTCAAACCTGTATCTTTTTAGCAAGGTAATGCAAACAATCTTCAGTGTTTTCTGTTCCTGAGCATGAATCTCCTACCTGTAAAGCTTACATGTGCTATGCCTTTTCCTCTGTTCTTCCATGATTTTCAAATGAGCTCAGCTGCCCTAGCAAACAGGTCAAGGCTGTGCTCAGTGCTGTGCCTCTGCTTAGGTGTTAGTTGTTGCAGGGAGAATAAAGGCTGATCTACAGGGCCAGGCTGGTTTAAACAGGAGGTGAAGGACATGGGCCTTATTAGCTGAAACCTCACTGTCAAAGTGTTTCTGTGTGTGTCTCGGGCAGAGAAGCCCTAGGGATACTGCAACCTCCAGAAAAACTGTGGAATCACAATGACAATGAGGGGGAAACAAAAATTTTCAAAATCTTAGAAATGTTTCTGTTTCCAAATAATGGTGCCATTGCTCTCCTTTTTTTTAGTCAGAAGTCTTAGTTTTACTTCTTTGGTTGCAATTTTGTTATTTAGCTTCAAGGAAAGGCTGGGGTGGTGCTGAAGAGCAGGTGCTATAGGGCCAGGAGCAGCTTTGGGCTGGGAGCTGCCTTGCAGGGGAAGGATGGAGTCAGAGTCCCAGGTGTGTTGGGGAGGAAGCCAACTCTCCTTCCTTAGGAAGGCCTCCTGGAGTCATGGCAAGGCTTGCTTAGATCCCAGAAGTCACTGGAACTGGATGAAACACAATTGAGAGGTGAGGGCAGTCTGTGAAGGGGTGCAAGACAGGTGACTGTTATTTTGTCATTGCTTAATAGTTGCTTTTCTTAATGATGAAGTAATTATTGGAGCTCCTACTGTGAGGAACCTTGTCTGTTTGATTGATTGATTCATTTATTTATTGATTTTAAATTGTTCAAAATTAATTGTTTAAATTTAAAATTGTAAATTTTAATTGTTTTAATATTGTTCATCCTACGGGGAGTTCCTTATGAAGCAGGTTAAGACTGCAATACTGCTGATCAATTTGTATTCCTTTCAAACTGTTATTAAAATTGTATAGGAATAAGTTTGGGTTTATTTACATTTGTGCAGCTGTAAACAAGAAGTACATCTTTTGTTTCAGAAACTGCTAAAGTTTCAAAATCCTTTTATGCTGGGAATATTTTACAGGTGAAAAAATGCTGATGAAAGCTACAGAGCACTGCCTTGCAAACCAGCATGAGGTAAGAGTCAAGGATAAAATCTATGCTTGAGACAAACTATTGCTTTTTTCATCCTGCATCATGATGATATTGTGGCTTGAGCACAGGAACAGTGTGTGTGGCTTATTGCCTTAAATCAACTTAATAGCAGATACACTCTGTGAACTGGAGAAAGTTCTTTCAGGTTTTCTTTAGTTTCCATAAGTGTAGAGAGTGCATAAGGAATGCTCCAAAGACTGAGTGTGAATTTGATGATGCTATTTTAACTTCAGATTGTTGTTTTAGCAGAGTTCTGTGGGTTCATAGAAGAAAATTGGCTCAGGGAAGTCAAAGAAAATATGAAGGAAAGTAAGAAAGGAAAAAACAAAAATCACAGATGGAAGATACTATAAATGGATGAAACTAACTAATGAACATAATTGCCAGCTATTTACAGACTTAGATCAGTTAAAAGACAATGACACTTCAATACGCACAAATATAGAAAGGGTTTGGTTTTTTTTTTACAAAGACATGCACTTGGCAGTGTTTGTTTGGGAAATGGTGGGGAAAATAATAGAACGGATAAATATGCAGGAACAGATATAGAGCTGGTGTAGGTGGGCAAGGTACAGCTTTTCCTGGTTATTCAGCTTCCCTACCAAGTAAACACACTTAAAAACTATCATGTTCAGACCCAGCTACCTGCTGCAAGAAATCAAGTGTCTATTAAAGGAAGGAAGAATTAACAGTGGGTGGAAAACAAAGCAGCCAGTTGAAATTACTTTAACTAGTACTTTTATTTCTGCTTGGGTCTTCTGATGCAGAAGGTCTGCTCTGCAATGTGAACTGCATTTACACCTGTCTGAACCTGGCCAGACTTCAGCCCTGGTTTTCTAGGTCCCTGGTTTTACTAAGGAGTGGCTGGGGGGAAACTGAAAACCTGGTTTACTGTGTTTAATGTGGATTTTACAAAGAGAAACACCCTGATAGTGCAAGCTAGCAGAGACGCATGACAAAAGCAAGAACAAAGTGTTGTACATGACAGCCCTGTACACTGGCCTTCCTTAGAAAGTCATGTCATGCTGGGGTAACAAGAGTTTTATTGTCTTCTCAGTTCTGCATCTTACTGTCTACTTACTTAGAAAGCATGATAAAAACCTTCATCTGTCCCTCCTTTTACTCTCATGCCTAACAACAGGGCTGTTAAATGCTGCCATTCTCAGGGAACAATGTTTTATACTGACTCTATACAAAAACATGGCTACTGGAGTGAAGGTCAATATTCAAAAGGATGATAAAAGGGAGAAGTGAAAGAGCAACAAGTAATGCATTTAGGAGAAAGAAACAATAAATTAGGAGTGCACACTGTGTCTAGAACAACTTTCTGCTGTTGCAGCAGCTGAGATCAGCAGGAGGGGAGCTGCTTTCCATCTCCAAGTTCAAACCTACAGAACAAGAAGACTCTCTTCCTGCTCCTCCCCATCAACACACTACAATAGGACACAGCCCATGCAAAATGCTGGGCTGCATTTTTACGAGATGACTAATTCCTGTTTTCTCATTTTAAAAGTATATTTAACCCTGTGTCTACATTTATGGATGGGAATATCAGTGGTCTGTTGTTTCTGTTTCATCTGTCACAGTGTTTAAGTGGGGTTCTGGCAATGAATGGTGCTTTGTCGTCCTGCTGTCTCTGTTTTGTAGTTAGCTCCATCTATTTCTTGACTAGCTTGACTAGGTTTGGGGAAATAGAGCCTATGAGCTGTCCAGGGCTCTACTCCCTTGGACTCTGCTTCTTGAAGGAAAGAGAAAACTCGGCCATTCACTGGAGACTTTTCATTATTATTGTTGTTATAATAATATTAATAGTAATTATTATTATAGCTCTCAGAAGCCTTCAAACATTATTTGATGTGTTACTGTCAATATTCTAAGGTAATTTTTTAAAACCTCAACACTACAATGCAGTCAGAGTATTCATTACCATTGATTGAATAGCACTGTGGAGTCCAATTTCTCAAGCACTGCTGAGTATCTTCTAAACTGCCATTGAAATTGCTTCCTGCAAAAGCACAAAATGACTTCTGTCATTGTGTTGTTGTTTGAGGGGCAAATCTATTGAGGAAATGGTAGTTGTAAATTATCATATGTCAGACTTCCTTCTTACAGGAGACCAGTAAATCTGGCCAAATGGATAGGTCATGTCTTTATAACACTGAGTTCAAAGGACTGAGCGTTGTAAGAATCCCCATATATGCTCGAGTGTATGTGGATACCAACACGTATCAAGGGTGTGTGGTGAGTACCTCTATAAAGAAACCTATGTTTGTACATATAAAAGCATGCAGGGGGAGAGGACCTGGAACTGGAGTAACAAGGATCAGTTACATCACAGAAACTCCCTGAAAAAGTGTAAAGGACTAGAGAAGGAATTTGGATTCAGTGATCTGTCCTTGTGGTTTCCCTGGTGATTTTCACCAAAGCACTGGCTTCATTTGGCCCTTGCACAAGCAATTATATATCAAGATATAAGAGAACTCATCTCCTGACAGCGCACAGGACAAGCTCTTTGGGAGGAGAGGAGAACAAGTCCTTTTGCAACCAGCAGCCCAAGCAAGCAGCAATGGATGCTTTAGAAGTGACAAACGAAAGAGTGACACCAGGCCCAGAGGCTTAGTTCAGCACCTAAGTCTAAGTAGCTAAAAATGCATCACAGGATTGGTTAAGTGAGAGCAATCTGCTATCAACAAATAGTAGAAAGAAAACTTGTTTCAGCTGACTGCAGTTTGTGCCAGTCTTCCTTGTCCATTAGCAGCAAAAATAGCGCACAGACTGATAGGAGCCATCATAAACATAGATTCTCTCCCACTGGGAGATTTAATAAATATTGGTGCCTCCTAAAAATGGCTATAATGTTTATTGATTTAAGCCTCTGAGATTCTAGTAAGGAATAATCTGTGGGTTTCATAATGTAAATCATATGGATGTCTATATAGAGTTTTAAAACCCAAAGTCACTGCTGTAAATCTAGATGCATTATTTGTATGTGTATGTGTCTGAGGTAGAGGTTGATGACTGTAGCTAGGATTGTGTGGGGTTTGGTGTAGTTCTTTTTTTGGATGAAAGTTCTGTTCACTTTTATGTTAATCTCTTTCTAGTTTCTTTATAACCAACCATCTGTATTTAAAAAACTTAAGGAGTCCCAGGTGTGAAATTTAAGGTTATCCTTATAATGTGACCTTTAACTACTCGAAGTTGCATACTGTATCATGAGGAATAGCCCAAGAAGCCTGAATTAAGGTTACATTGGCAACCGCTTGTTAACCAGTCTCTCCTTTAGGACTCTGGGTCTCAACATTTTTTAGTCTCAATATTATTTATACATTCTGTTTGGGTAAATTAATACTGTGTAGTTATGAATTCACCTATAGTTTATATGTAGATCTATTGTGCTGTTAATATATCGTAGAAATATAAATATAATTGTGGGGTTTGCTCTTTTTTTTTTTTTTTTTTTTTTTAATATTTAAGGCTGACACTTGAAAAATCAAGCAGTTAAAGTTCCCATAGCTTCCAGGGAAAATTCAGTTCCAGTCTGAGCAAATGTGTTATTCTACTGCGTCACCCAATGTAGTGACATGTGCTGGGTAGCTGATGAGAGGAGTGATGGAGAGCTCAGCTCTCTTAGCTCTTGACTCTCATGCCTCAGTAAATCCACATGAGGTAATCTTAAGGCTTGCCTGTTGTTCATATGACCTGCTTTTATGTTCAGCTACATCCAGGCAGCCCTTGCTAAAATCCATTATAGCTTGGCAGGTCTCTCTGAGAGCAGACTGCAAGGGTTAAGAGCCCTAATTAGTCACCCAAGGTTTCATTCAGTTTGTTATGCTACAAAAATGAAATCAATGGGAGGCACATATAGCCTCAAAATAGGAATAACATCAGTGTTTAGAGTGAAGTACTGGTAACCCTAAATGAAGGGAAAATAGAAGATACAGCAGGTTGCCCAAACCTGCTTCTGAGAAATCCCAAGAGCTGTGTCCTTGTGCATGTGGCAGCTCTTATCCAGGAAGTGGTATAGTCTGTCCCCACCAGAACTTTGTAAAACTCTCTCAAATCCTTTTGTGCTTTTCTATCTTACCAGTGTCATGGGGTGGTGAACAGCAGTGCTGTTTACCTTTGCTGTACCATGTGTATCTCTGCTGAACTACAAACCTCCTACAAACTTGTAATAATGCAGTAAGCTTATATAGTTCTGGGTTTCCTTCTTTCTTCAGGAATGTTAAATGATTTAAAGTCCTTGTGCATCTGTGCTGTTGTGCTGTAGCTCTGAGAAGCGGTTTGGCCATCTCCTCAACCTCACAGAAAAGGGCAAGTGGCAGCTTAGGCTTATTGAAGGGGGTGTGTGTAGGAGAATGTTAAAGATAACAAGGCAATGGCTGTTTTTCCTTTTCTCATAAATATAAAAACTAAATACTCTGGCTGGGTGAGAGTGATTCTGTAGTGGATTAAATGTCTGTTTGAAGGAGAAATAGTTTGGGGTTTAGTGCTTCTAGACACCATTTGGATCTGCTTCACCTCCTCTCAATTTCATGACTTGCACAAATGTGTGCTCAGATTTTTTATAACTATTCTCAGGACACCCATCCTGTCATACAGAGAATTCTGGCCCTATTATTAGCTACAGGAAATCAAATGCCTACCATTATACTGGGACTAGTTAGTGCTTAGACAAAATGAAATTAGTTTGACTTCCCGCGTTGATGAAACTTGCTGTGTTTTAAAGTGTTTAACCACCACAATGAACACTGCAATGATTGCAGAGATTGCATAGAATGTATTGACAAATGAAACAGTAAATAGCAGAAACACCATGGAATCTTAATCAACAGTAACTAATTGAAGTGTGTGTATGATTATTGAACAATTGCACCTCTTAGCCTTACCAAGAAGTTGCCATCTGGGGTAGGAAGAGTGATGTGCTGGCAGGACCAGATGGTCTTCATGTGCAGAAAGAACCTGCTTTTCATCAATAGCATGACTGCACTGCTAATTAAAGAAGAATGAACAAGGCATAAGTCAAGGATGATTTTCCAAATCTAGATTAGGTTTAAGAGATTCATTACGATGATTTCAGGGCCAGGATTTGAAATCATATTTGTTAATGATGAAAACATGAGTATTTTTTACTGACTTAGTAGTCTGAAAAGGACACAGGCCCTTAAAACAAGATACAAACAGGCTTTAGGTGCCTAATTAAAAAATGTTATGAGAAAACTCTTGACTCTTGTTGTCTTCCTCATGCTGGAAGCTCCTCAAATTCATGATGTTCACATTCTTCCTACCTCTCCCCTCCAATTTCTGTCTAAACTCCATAGCTCAAAATCTAGAAATGATGCCTGAAAATATAGTGAGTACCTATCTGCAAGACAAATGCTCATACTCCCAATGCACAATAAAGTGGATGCCTGCAGAGACAGGGGTATTGATCACAAATTAGAACCCTTGCACAACTCCCTTTCCTTCTATCTCAAAGGAGGGGGGGGTGGAGGTGGGGCGGGGGGAAATCCCAAACTCGTCCACCCAAACAAAAAAAACACCGTATAAGAAAGAAGATATGTATTTACTTGGTAAATAGCTATTAACGCCTTGTTCTGCAAGTTTTCTACTCAATGAAGATATTTTGCTGGATTGTCAGTCTCATTGAGTCCTCTTTCCACTGGAAGTTTTCTCCAGGCAGAAAGTAGAGGACTTAGTCTATTTATTTGGTACTCTAGAAATTTGGAGCACGAGGGCAAATAGCGGCTTCTGCATGTGGCCTTTGTGAGTGGTTTGTGCTGTGCATGGTCTGGATTTGCTGTCATTTTGTACATATGGTATACTGTGTAGGGTTGCCTTACTAATCCAGGCGGTTATGTCTCAGGAATCTTGAACAGAAACACAAAATTCCCTCTGCTAACTCTGGATTTTGGGTTCTATTCCAGAAGGCAAGAAAGAGAAAGCAAAGATTTCAATACCTGATGAGCAATACCTGATTGATTTCTCTCTCTTCTATGTTTTTCTTTTATTAATATATGACATTCAAACCCTTTGAGATTTTGAATAAAATCATGAAGAACCAGATATTTTCCCAGATTATTTCTGTAATGTACATGAACACATTGTCCTCAAAATCTTGAAGATTTGGACAACAGTATGAATCATATAAGTTCTGAAAGAGACTGGATTTCTGCAAATAGAGACTTGAGATCCAGCAAAACTAATATAAGCCTCAGTGCCTTATTCTGTTATTCTTTAGTACAAATGCTATTGCTATTTAATGCAAGTACACTTTTCCTAAACAGAATTGCAATGGTCAAACCTCATAAGCTCCAGACCATGTTTAATGAGTCTTACCCATATCCTTCTGGGCCCTGGAATGAAAAATAGACAAATGAAATAACCAAGGATAAAATATCAGAAGTGGAAGTTGATAATAGTTAAGAAATGAGAAGCAAAATGCTGACAAAAACTAAGGATTTCCTTTTTATTTCCTTTTTTTTATATAGAAGCTAATACAACACAGACCCCTATCCAGATCTACTGGCAAATGGATTCTCTTGCAGACATTTGGTGCTATACAGATGATCTGTACAGACCTTATTAAGAGTAACCTGTGATTTCTCTAAAATTGTCAGTCTTAGTCACACAGTTTGACACTGAGGTCTGGCAGTGTAATGTATGATAGGCCAAGGGTAAAAGTGACTAATACTCCTAGAAAAAAAATTCTGTTAGTTTGTTGTGCCACAGAGAAGATCGAGATGGGAGAATTACAATTAAATAAAAATTTAAAACATTTTTTTCTTTCATTTTGCCGCATTTCACTCAATAATGAAACGGCTTTGAAACTGGAGATGCTCTTAACCCATTTTTAAAGTTAAAAGTAACCTTTCTTTTCTTTTAATCTGCGATATTTACTCAGCTGCTGTAAAGCCAGGGTCTATGTAGCCTGTTAACACTGAAGCATAATTGATCTCTTTCTGTCTCCATTGTGTTCTTGAGCATACATCAAAAGAGGCTGCACAGGAAAGTAATCTCAGATGTTTTCCATCTTTGTGTTCTGAAAAGTGAGTGGTGCTAATTTAATGGACTGGGAATGGTTCTTGAATCAGAAGCATGGATGGAAAGTGTCGTCAAAGATTAATTTGGTATATTTTTGCTGTCTGATGTTTCAAGTGGGGTTTCAAGGACATTGGGGAAGGAAAAAAAACCCCTTTCAATCAGAAAACTTAAAATTTATGGGCTTTGTTTTACTCCCTTTGAAGGAGAGAGGAAAAAAATATTCTTAAGTGTGTGCATATTTAACAGCATAGGGACACGTGCACTCACAGAGGTTTTATTCAAAGAACATTCAGAAGAATGCAAAGCTGGTCTCTGGAAACATCCTGGGCCATTTTGTCTGACTTCTAAGTCTGTGGGTTTCCTATGCCAGCCAAGCCACAGGCAGGACTGCATCTGCAAAGGCAACTGCTAGATGGTATTTTGTATTCTCCACCATTGTCCATCGTGTGTTTGCATTCTTTGTAAATTTAAACCCTGCTCTGATCACTGGGTTATTCAGTACTTTTTAAATACTAGCTCCAAATCCCAGCCCTTTTCTTCTGGTTAACATTTCATCCATGTGTTGTCTATCCAGTCTCAATCCTTGCCCAGATACACTTTTCGACCTTTATGCTTTCTTTCCTGGCTCCTTAGTTAAATTTCCTTGGGGAATGTCCTGCAGCCCCAGAGTCTCTGGTCCCTTCTATGGTATCATTTTTTTGATCAAGTAACTCAGTTCTTCCTTTGCATGCTAGTGTCTTACAGATATATCTCTTCTCATGCCTTCTGCTTTTTGCATTCTTGGTATTTTCTCCTCTTTTTGCAGTCCCAGCCTGTGTACAACACATTAATTTCTATTTTCTTTTTAATGGATTCTAATCCCATTTTCCCTGTAGTCTCATCCTCTTTCTCCTTTCTCTTGCCTTTTTTGTATTTGACTATGGCAATGGCTCACCAAGATCCATGGAGACACAGGGCACGCACTCTTAAATTCCAACATCTGGCCTCAGTGCTGCAGGAGAAGTCTTCCTTGAGTAACTTCTACTGAATTCTAAGAAATCTCTACTGAATAGGAGCAGAATTTATCGAGCCCTTTCCTTATGAAATTTCAAGTTGTTCAGAATCTTGAGGACACTAACACATTTCTAACACAAGTACATCAAGTTGGGGAATGGTGAGTTCTTTTTTTAAGCCTGGAAGAAAGTGTACCTCACTTTTTTTGAAGGAGTCAAAATGTTATGATAATTCTGCAGGATCCCTAGGATGGAAAACTATGGTCTAGACTACAAAAAAGTTTTCAAAGTTATGAGCAGCTAAAAAACTAAACCCAGGGTCTTAAAATAGAAACTGTTAAGCAATCTTACTAAGAGCTGGTACTATCAGCCCCACCTATATAAAATATAAGCATTGCTGTTCTAATAGCAATGCACTAAATGCACTAAATACCACTAATGTTATCTGAATAATTGCTACCAGAAAGATATGGCTGCTGTTTTCTTGACTTTATCGATCCACCAAAATTATAAAGCGGCAGTACTTTATGTAAGCTTTATTTAAAAGTGATGGAGAGTGATGACAGAACAGTTTTATGTACTATGTGGTAAATATAGCTAGAACTCCGTTCAATATGCCAAGGAAGGAACAAACCAGTAAAAATGCTATTTATTCACTACAATTAAAGAAGAGATGGAGTGTTTGGGTGGGATTTTGTTTTGCACTTCTAAATGGTGTCCCTAAAGTAATTTATATAATAGGGCCCAGAAGCATGAACAAAGTACTGTGCTAACTGATTTACAGTAAATTTTGAAGGCATTAGAATTAGCCTGTGGTGTAGCAAAAGACCAAAAACTAAATTTGTCTGTCATTTTCTGGAGACTTACAAACGTGCACTTGAACATCACCTAACTTTTAATAATTTGCTGCAATTACCAGTTCAGTTGATTCTATTCTGTTGGTAAATTTTTGTAATAAACTTAATAACCTTGACAAGGTACATTTGCATACAGCACCTCTGAATCCACCTTTATATGAGAATTTCCTTCCCCCTTCCCTCCCCCTCAATTCAGTACAGAAGCCTCCTTGCTGCTATTATTATATAAACAATGAGAAATTAGGTCGCTGTTTTACTGAAGTTCAATAGTTTATTCATTTGTTGTCTTTGGTTTGTAGAGAGTGTTGTTCATGGCACAGCTGCTGTTCCACAGTAGTTGGGGTTTTTGCTTTACTTTGTAAATGAGGTGTGTTCTCCAAGTTTTAAAACAAATGACTGCCAAGCAGAGAAAACCATAAGACTTGAACCTGTGAGATTATGTTCTGTTCCTTGCTATATAAATAAATATTCAGTATATGCAAAAAGAGAAAATTTCAGTGATGATGAATCTTGATGTAGGGTGAAAAAATCTGGAGATATGGGGGAGCCCACTGAAAATGTCTATATGTTTTACTTCATCAGTACTTCACATCAGTACAGGGACATGTTTATGCCCATTTTCATTCTTCTGCAGTGAAAAATGGGGCTCAGAAACTTGCTAGTTATTCTTTTCCAAAGTAAGAAAAAAAAAAAAAAAAAGGTATTGACTTTTGCAGTGGGCATTTAATTAGGTATGGATGGCAGTAAGGCTCCATTTACACTTGCACCATTCATTGACACCAGTGGCAGGGCCAGCAGGTGCAGAGATGAGCTGTGCACATTTTTGTTCACAGCAGAAACATGCCAAGATGTTTTCTAGATATTTCCCAAGAGCATTAGACTCATAGCCCATATGTAATGAGCCTATAAAGAAGGTGTTAATGACAGTGATTCAAAGCACCTCTGCCTTTTTTTCCCATTCCAGTTATCCATATGGCTCCTATTGACTCCAGTAAGCCTGCCTTATTTCTCCTGCTAACACAACATTAATGAAGAATTTGCATTTCAGGACAAAATCCACATAATTCCTTGTGATTTAATTAAGGATTTTTTTTGTGTGTGTGTGAAGTTGGCTCCTGGTAACATCCTAATCAGTTGTCTTGTGGGTCATCTGGTCAAAATGGCATGTGCAGATTTGACAAAAACAGGCTGTTCAGGCAATTGAACTCTCATGCGATAAGGGGGAAGATCCTTTTGTGGATTAATTCTCAGTTAAAGGCTAGAAGATAAAGGGGGGGAATAAATGGTCAGGTTTCGCCAAAAAGAGAGATTACATATGTGAACCCACTGAAATTTGTGTTGCATGTTCATTTTTCATACAGTCCTTTCATATAGAAAGAATAGGCAGAAGTCTAATTGGACAGTCTAATACTTCCTGTAAAGAATTGCAGAAAGTTCCCATAATTGGATGATAAGATGGTGGGTGGAGATCAATTTTGATAAATGCAAAATAATACACTTGGAAAATAACACTTATAAATGCGTATAAATGATGGGCTCTAAACTAACATTACAGAAAAGATTTTGATGTCAGTGCGGATATTTCTCATTAAACAGTAGATCATTGCTCACTGAAGGAAAAGAAAAAGACATTGAATGCTGAGAATTATGAGGAAAAGGACTGATAACAAAACAGAATTGCACCATTATACAACAGAATAAGGCTCTGGTGCTCCCATATCTTGATAACTGCAAAGGATTCTGACCATCTTATCTGAAAAGGCTGCAATAGAGCTGGATTAAAAGAGCAAAAAAAGAAATAAGTCTGATAAAAGGTGTGGAATAAAGCCTGTGTAAGGAGAGGCTAAATAAGCATTTCACCTTGGAAAAGGGATGATTAAAGGAGGACAGTGGTGTATAAAACTGAATGTCCTAGAGAAGATGGAGTGAAAAAAAAGGTTTGCTTTTTGTTGTGAAAAACAGAATAAAGATGTCCAGCACCAACTTTACAACAAAATAAAGTATTTGTCATGTGGCATAGAGTTAAATTGGAGTACACTTTGACAGGAAGTTGTGATAAATGAGTTCAAAAAGAAATTGGACAAACTCATGAAGGACAAATCTGTTAGTGGTTTTTGAAATCATGGCTTAGATATCTGAGTTCCTCGTGCTCAGTATGCCGAGACACTGATTATTTTTACATTCCTTCTTAGACATATGCTACTGGCAAGTAAAAGGAAATTCCGAGCTAGATAGACCTGAAGTCTGACATAGCTTGATCACTGTGATGAAGCTTACAGTCTTCCTTTATGGATGACAAAATCTGGGGGACAAACACACATTTCTTTGAAGAGAGTTTCTAAAGACTTTGTGCATTGCTTAACTTTTGCTGTCCTTTGATAATTAGATAAAACTATATGCAAATCACTAGTTAATAAAATAATTACTGCACGTAATAATATAGGACAGAGTGCAAACAAAACCAATTTTGAGATGTTTTACTGCAGCTGAATGCAGATCTGTTTAATCAGGTTTTCATTGTAATAAGCGCAGATACACATTGTCCTCCACTTCCAATATTTGCACTTAAAAAGTACTGTGTCTGCACAGGAGGCAATCACTCTTTTAGGTACAACTGAAGTTTTTAGTTTATTTGCCTGGCATTATAGCAAGAATCCTTAGGAAGCTGTTTCATGGTAGCACTCTAACAGCACTATATTCTCATTTCTATCTGTGGTGAGGAGAAAGAGTTATTTACTTTTCTTGTGTTCACTGTACTATAATGACAAACCTAGCACTTTTCCCCAGAAACCATCCACTGTGTAACACGTATTTGAAAGTGCACCTCATCATTGAACAGGTCCTGCAAAAGCTTCAGCAGCTGTAAATTTTGAGGGAAGGGAGAAGAAAAATTTGCACTAAGGAGTCCCTTGTGCTTTTCAAGAGGAGAAATATTTCCAGGCTTTATATTCCTATAATCTCTGATGTCTGGAACATCTTTTAGTAAGTGTAGAGACAGTGCTATTGTAAATGTTAATGGTTTGTTGGGCTTTTTGGCCCTCCTAGCTCCATACTGTAGCTGGAATTAAGATATTTACTGTATGATCTCCTTCTGTTTGCTTGTATATTTTACTCAGTTGAAGAAAGCAATCCATTACTAATTAGACACTGAATTTCAACCTAATTATTTATTTAAATAGCTTTGTAATTCATTGGTGTGAGAATTTCCATGACAAAATATTGGTCAGGAAACATTAATGGAAAAACTCTTTAGACTTGTAGGAAGAGAAGAGATGTTATGAAGGATTTAAACATGTAAGTTGCATACTGCAGCAGGCTTCACACAGTATGTGGAGAGAATCAGGATATGAGAGTAGAGTCTGTTGCAGACACAGCTCCCTTGCTAAGCTTGGTCTAGGAGGGAACACTACCCTGTGTCTGACCTATTGCCATATTGCTGCTGACAGATTATATTATCTCAAGCAGAGTCCACAACAGCTGCCCTTCATCCAGCTTGGCAGTTAGCAAGTACAGGGGATTTCGGATAAACCTTCTGTGTGTGTAAAGGTATAGCCCATGCCTAGAAGTGAAGTCTGAAGATCCTCACCATGGAAGTCAGAGTAGTTTGTGCTAGCCAGTGGTTGTCCTGCTGTCCAGCTGAGGTATACCTTGCTCAGAGGTAGAGTGAAGGATCCTATCAGTAGGTGCTTTATCTACATTTCTGAAAAGAGGCTCCTTACAACTTGCCACCTAGGATACAAAGTGGGACCAGGGGCAGCAGCAGTTTTCTCTCAGGTATTGAAGGCCTCAAATGGTCATGGGCACTCATAGTCCATTCAGGAGTGTCTGGCCAAGCTCAGTGCAGCATTAATGCTCATGAGCTACATGCAAGATGCCAAAGAGTAGGTCAAGCTTTTTAGGATGCTAAACTGAGTCTAAACTGCTTAACTGAAAAACATAAATGCAACAAATGTTATGCATCTGAATGCAATCTGAATGTTATGTACAGCAGCCGTGGCGATCCCACTTCTGGGGTTTGCAGAAGAAAATGCTCTATATGGCAGTTTATAAGGGTTGGACTAAAGTTCTCACAGATTAAAGAAATCTATAGCTGGATCTTTCTAGAACACACTTCAGATGAAAAGTGCCAATAACCCCAGGTATAAAATTAGAAGATTTTAATTCCTAGTCATTTAGACAATGAATGCTTTATCAACAAACCTTAGAATGTGGTTAACTTAGTAGAAGCCTTTGGGATACCCATATTAAATGCATTAACCCCCTTAATGAAGTTCTGTCTAAACTATTAAATGTAGCAATCTTTCCATCTGAAAGCACTGAACTCTGTCAGTTCATATTGAAAGAATACTCTTTGTATTTACACAGCCCTTTTTACTGTAGGATCTTAATGCACTTTTACAAACTGCACCTATGCTGTAGGAGGCAACTACTTTGCCACAGATAACTGCAGAGAATCATACAGCAGCTACTTTGTGTAGCTCTTATACACATAAATGGAAATAAGTTCAAAGAATCTTAGGTTGAGATTCTGCAGCTATTTGTGTATGACTTGACCATTAGGACCATGGTGGCCCTCAGTTGGTACAAGCTACTGCTGTTGCATCTACTGAACTTGTAATTCCAGAGCTCAGGGCAAGATTCAGTTTCACTGCCCTTCCACTTTGACACTTGAAGGTTTGTTAAGTGCTTGTGCATGTGTGCTTAAATGAGAGTGCACACAGCTAGGTACTTTTGCAAATAGGGATGAAACTTACTGCTGAGGACACAAGTAGGCACAGGCATACAAATGGAATTTGGTTGATGCTTCTGGCATCTGGCTTCTGTTTGCATGGGAGAGTGGAAGAGTATTTGCTTCTACCTTCTTTACCATAGCCCAGGGTGGCTGGAGCATGGGCTCAGGAAGCAGGAAGCCTGCTTTAAATTGACCTTACATCTAGGCACTAAGAATGGGGAAATTTGCATGTGGAAAAACAGTTGATGTGTATCAGGAAGGAGAAAGGGAGTGAGATAAAGTGGACACACACACACATAGTCTTATAGCCTATTACTTAAAGCATTCTTACTTTGTAGGCAGGGCAGTCTGTCTTCCAAAGTCATCTGGTTTGTTTAGTTTTGGATGGTGTTTTGGGTTCTTGTTTTTGTTGGATTTTTTTTTTCTTTTTTTTGTCTGATAAGTGTTTAGTGCAAAATACATGCAAAATTTAATGTTTTCCAAGGACTGCAGATGTTTCTTGAATCAGAAATCGGCACTTATCAATGCAGGATGCTGCCTCTCGAGACAATAGGAATCGGCTGCCTTGGAACCAAAGCACAATCAAACCTGTAGGATTAATTGTAGAGGCAGCTGAACCTTAGGAAAATGAATGTAGCTTATGTATCCCAGGCTAGAAGTTAGTTAATAAAAGACCTGTGAAGAAAGAGATGAAAAGTAAATTGTGCTCTGTAAATCACAAGAGATCTGTAGACTTCAACAAGAGTTGGCAGCAGACTTTCTGGCTAGCTCTAATCAATGCCAGATGCACATGTAGTAGCTTTAAAGGATTTGGGATAGACTGGGAAAAATGAATATTTATTAACTAAACAGATCTGAAGTCGCGCTGCACATGACTTCAGATGTGTTTAGAAAGGATTTGGAGCAGACAGAGAAGTACAACCCAACACATACTCTGGTGCCAGCCTCACCCAAGCTGGAAAGGTATCTATCTTTCTTGTGTACTGTAGCCAATAATTTGCTTCACATAATCTGTGAGAATCACTGCAATGCAGTGAGATGGCTTCCAAGCTGAGCCGTGGCAGGCCTCTTTTGACCGGCTGCATTGCTGGGACATTTCTCATATAGATGTATTTTCTTTGTTCTGTCCTTGAAAGATATGTGCTAGTAATTTTGAACATGAAAACTGTGTATTTGTGTCCCTGTTTACATGGAAAGGCACTCAGCCCTAAAGACTCCCTGGCTCAGATTACCAGAACTTTTCATTTGACCGCTGGCTTACACATTTTCTTCCATGTGTGCCACAAATTCTTGGAAAACTTCTTCCAGAACTAGAGGTTTCTGGATAGGTTGCAACCAGTTGCAACCAGAATGTACACATTGAGTGCTGAAGAACACACTTCTAGTGAAGATTGGGCTGTCCCATACCAACATGCAAACTGTCATTATCTTTGTGATCTGAATAATATTAGAGAACGGCTTAAAGTGTCTAAGCCAACAATTGACTTACAGTTGATAAAAGGAGGGTTACAAGTGTTGGTATAGAAAAGAACATAGTCTGAGTCCCCAAACCAGTAACTTCTTCAGAATATTTACCTGTCAATTCCGTGATGCTCCAATGTTTGGTTGGTTTGTTGGTTGATTTGAGGACCACTGTTCCCACTTGAAGTTTATTATTTTTTCTGATAAATCAAAAGGAACTGAATTGTAGTTATTGCAGTACATTAAGACCAAGTGGGAGACATTTGCGTTTGTTCTTAGTTGTAGAATCTGCATTCAAGACTGTCAACTTCCCATGAAATCAAAGGTATCATTGGTAAGGTCTATACATAGGAGAGTTTCAGTGGCAAAGATTTTCTTATTTTCCCCAAAATACAGATAGTTAGCCAAATATGCATGTTTAGTGATATGCGTATTCATGCGAACACAGTAAAAGCTGTGCTCTGAGATAACCTGTGGACTTCTAAATATCTAACTCCAGGATTAACTTTGAAGAAATGGTGGATAGTTGAAAGGTGGTTACCTTTCTGTCTGCAGAATGACTGTTACATCTTGCAAGCTTGATATCTGCTGCATACAAAACAGCCTCAACAGATGAGAATGATTCAGCTTCCCACAGCAGTTCTGGGGATGAACTAGACTTGGTGACACAAGGTAGAGTACCTCTCTTCCCTGCAATGCTATGTCCCTGTATTCAGGTTTTGGTTATACCAGCTTGCTGGTTTCCCAAATGTTGCCTCCGACACAGCTATGTTTTGAGGAGCAGAAGTAGAGCAAGAACAGATGTTAGAGCTGTTGTCTGAAGCTGGGGATTTGTATATAGCATTGTTTCCTCAGGGCTTCCCCCAGCTAGTGTGCAGCCAGCATATTGTGCACAGCACAGAGAGGGATCCCACCCTGAGGGGACTGAGGTGGTCCTGAATTCTGCACGGCACAAAACTGGACTAGTGGGGTCTCTTTACTTAATACAGAGACAAGCAGTCCCAGGATGCCCTGTGGAAACAGGAATCTGATTAACCAGCTCCAAACCTTTCTGTTTACTCTGCTTATCGTGAAAGACTGATATAACGTATGACAATATTTTCAGCAGAAATATTTCTTAGAATACATGGCAGTGACTGGGCTCAGTTTGAGTGGAAATTCATGGTTTTTTTAATGGTTAGTTTAGAAGTAACCAAAAGTGAAATCAATGTGGCTTTCTAAAGAGGCAATAGAAATGGTGATGAGGGAACAGGCAGACCCTAAGTGCTGCAGGAAAGGGGCCCCTCATAAAGTACAAGAATAGGACAAGTAACAAGGCATGAGAGCAGGTATCAGGGGAGAAATGCTTGCCACGGAGTTCAGTGTAAACTCTACATTGGGCATAAATTACTAAGCATGTGAATGTGAAAATAACCAGTTGATAATTTGCTTCGGTAAGTGGAAAAAGCATGTAACTTTAGAGATGAATGTAGGGTAGTCTTGAATTAGATTTTCCCTCCTCTGGTCAATGCACAGACCATGAACTGCTGCCTGCAGCAGGTTAAGGCTTCCTTTAAAGCACAGACCTACTTACTGCCTTTTGTGATGAAATTCTGCAGTCAGTCTCTCCTTACCCCTATAAAATACATATAAATAAAAAAACCTTTTCTGTGAAAACTGGAACTGATTCTGGCCTATAATGTGAAATTTCTGACTTCTGTTTTACAGTAATATTTAGTGATTATTATTATAAATTATTGTAGCTAAGAGCTGCAGATACTATTACAAATGAAGTTTTGGAAAGCATGGACTCTCATGCAATGTGTATTAAATTTATAGCATGGCTGCTCAGTTCAGTAAGATACAGATTATGAATTAAAAGTCAATAATGTGATTATGAACATTCAGTTACAGGGTTCTTTTTCTAATTATCTTCATCCAGAAAGTCTATGATAACTCATCTGAGCATAACAGTGATGTATCTGTTGCTCAGGATAGAAAGCAAGCGGATCTTCCCCCTTCATTTTAATGTGTTATGACTTATGTGTTCCTCTTTTCCACTGACTGAAGCTGGGGAAAAAAGTCTCCTGAGATATGTAGACCTGGTTTTACCCTTGGTATGAAAATATCTTTGAGATCCTGTACCTGAAAATAGTCTGAAATAGACTGTCCCTATTGTTTAGTTCAACTCTCCAGCCAAGGGGAAGGGAAATGAGTTTTGCATTATGTTCCCAGTTCTTTTACTGACTATTTCTGTCTGACAGTTATTCTGTCTCTATGTATCTATAATATAGGCACAATACTAGCTGAAAGGAATTGAGCAATTTTGATTATGGCTTTGCGAAACACTATGTTATTCAATACTTCTGCTTAGTTCATGGTGTGGAGTGACCATCTCTGGGAATCAAAGAAGAAAAAGGCAAGGACTGGAGATGGAAAAAAGGATGATGGTCATCTTGCTTCCAGGAACATATTTTAGAGGTCTCAAGGAGCACCAAGGGGTGAAGGCAAACAGCTGATAAAAATCATTTGTTGAAATAAACTTGCAGATAAAGCAGAAATGTCAGAGAGAAGATGAGAAGGAAAAGTTTAGTGTCAGGAATAATTTTTGCCACTGCATGTTGTGGCTTTAGATGTTAGACATGGACCAATTGCTAACCTCTTGATTGGTAATGGAAGAACCTAACTATTTTCCCAAGCTTTTTCTTAGGAAACAGACTGAGTGATGGTGACTGGGTTCAAAAGGTGGGATTTTTATCTGAGAAGGGTTAGGGTCAGGATTCTGGGGAGGTTTGTAATTGTGACCATTGCACTAGCTGGAATTTTGTGTGCAATTTTAAATGATCTGTATATTTTCCCTAGGTCTTTGTAGATGCACATTTATAAAATCTAAAAAAATAAAGTAAATAATAGAATATATGTTAAGGTCTTCTATTGGAGGTTTTTTGGAAAGCCACTTAATCTATTTTGGCCTGGAAACAGTAATTGAACCCTCCTGTCACATTGCTCCTGTGTTTAGTTGGATATTTTTAAGATATTCATTCCTATGGCATCTGTGTTTATATCTGTCTTGTTGTGCTATGTGGTTTGTGGCTGAAATTTTGGGGTGATAGCTAATTTCTTATTGGCATTCCTATTTGTTATGCCACTTTTGGCTATTTACCAACAGCTATTTGTCCACTTCGAAGCATGTCATTTTGATCCCATTGATCCACTTCTTTGTGTTTCAGTTTGTCCCCTGTGTCACCTCTGTGATATGGGCGCATCCATCAGTTTTGTGTCATGTGGAACTCATGACGCTGCTTCCTTGTATGCAATTTTCCATGTTAGACTCCTGAATATGATACCTAGGTACACGGATACCAAGGCTGTGTTCACAGCATCAGGACTCAAATGGAACAAAACCTGTTTTTTCGCCAGTTACAAATGTTCACGAATTTTGCCTTTGATTTATTTTTCCTGCTGCTTCTCAGACTATCAGGTGCTCTCAGTGATATGTTTTACCTGGATAAACACACATTTTATATAAGTTCTGCCTCCTTAATTTATGACAGTTTTTTTGCCATGTTTCAGAACAGCTGCTGTAAACGCAAGCAGGCAGCATGCTGAGATTCACGAAATGAGGTTTTAACCAGAACACTGAAGAAGAGTATCCTTAGTTCTGTGTCTAAGGTACCCTTGTGTAAGGTCCTGTGACATTGTGAAGCTGCCTCGGGAACAGTCTCATTTGGGTAAACAGTTTTAAGGGTTGCTTGTGAGGACTTTGGGACAGACATGAATTGTTCATATAGCTGAAAGAGGAGGCAGTTTGATGCTGTTCATTGCTGTCCATGCTGCACACATCTGTGTTTGAGCCTGTTACTGGTGAAAGAAAGCTGCAAACCTGCATAAGCTTTTCCTGAGTAAGCTGGCTCAGAAAGCTTTTTGTGGGCTGCTGTGGTTTAGTTGTTTGTTTTTGGTTTTTATATGTGCTTGGTTGTGTTAGTTTCCTTTTAAGATTAATGCACATTTTTCCTTGTCTAACTCTGCCGCATTACAAAACTTCAAGGGCAAACAACTGTATGTGCTTTTCTGTTTTTCTGCTCACTTCTGGCAAACCAGAGTACTGTTTGCCACCTCGGTACTATATTTTTCTCTAAAATTATCGTGTATTCTAGAGAGTCAGTGAAGAGTAGCATGGCAACATCTGAGAGAGATGAAAGGTGGGAAGTAATATCATCTGCTAACTAAGTAAAATCCACAACAAAATCACAAATAGGCTCATTATGAAAGTTGGCTTTAAAAAAGGTCAGATTTTTTTAAAACATGGTCTTTTTTTGTACCTGTAACTTACTGGCACAGCTGATGTCATTTAGGCTCTGATTCAGCAAAGCACTTAACTATGCTACTTAGTCCTGTTGACTTTAATGGGAAGTAATTACATGTTCCAACAAAGCACATACAGAAGTGCTTGTCTGAGTCGAGGTTTTAGACGACATAATGAGAACCTGATTGGGAGGGAGGGGGGGGAAGCTGAATTAGTGCTGTGCTTAAAATCAAGCCCATACTCTGAAAATATACAGTAGGAATTCATTTGTGGTGGCACACATTGATCTCATTGCTATACAAAAATCAAGAAAATAAAATTCTAATGACTGTATCAGTGTTATCACACTTGGAGTCCACATACAGATTGCCACAGACTGTAACCGCTGTATAGTGATTTAGCTCCAAATGATACTGGTTATTTGTTCCTTTAGCATTTTTCCTCCTTTTCAATATTCCATACTTTTTGCTTTATTTTTCATTTTTAAGTGAGGATGGTATTCCTACCTTTACTTGAATAGACTGCCATTTTGATTATGTTTGTCAGTGCTGCTTTTGTTGTGAGCTGTATTAAACTAGCAATTTGAAGTAACAGTGGCACCAGACAGTCACCACTCATTAACATCATTTCCAGCAAAATCTGACAACAGAACTGCAAGACTACCTGATCTATAGTCCTTGAATTGTAGTATAGTAGACTGTCCGCATAGTGCTACTGCATCTTTCAGTCACTCCTGTTACATTACACTGAGTTCGATTTCATCTCCTTGAGAAGGTTTTATTACTGAACATGCAGCAAATACTGCTCACTTTATATCCCTGCTGACATTAATGATCCTGCTTGCATAACAGGTTTGGCCCAAGAGATGTATGGGTAACAGTGTTGTTTTTCTTTAAATTGTCATGGAAAGAATTTGTATAGCTTTTTTTTTATTATTATTATTTTCCTTCGTTAATGCAACAGAATCTACTGCTGATAAAACCAACAAGGAAAAATGATTTCTTTCTTTGGTGTGTGTCTGTGTGTGTAGATGATGCAGCACTCTGTGAGCTAATATCCAAGCTGACTAATTCTTCCACAGTGGATTTAAACAGGCTGTTGGGGTTAATGGGATTACTAGGGTCTTGATTTCTGCGAAACACTGCCAAAATTCAGCAGGAGTTCAGTCCAATCCCCATCTGTCTGTTTGTTGGTGAGGACCTGAGTAGCCAGATAAGTAGAGGTTGCTGCCTGCACTTACTTGGCTTTGGAATTACAAAATACTATTGAGGGGTCACTCGTCATCAGTGATCTTTTCTGTTAGACCATCCTGCTGAGATAGCCACAGTCTTCCTACAAGCCCTGCTAAAACATTTGGGCTGCCTACAGAGAAAACCAGGTCACAGCCTGGTCTCTGCCTTGCCAGCACTTCAGCATAGAAACAGCCCTTAGCCCCCTGGCCAGCACCCAGTGGGAACAGACCTGCCCATCGCTGGTGGCTGTTGACCTCAGCATCACTGTCCCCTTGGGGCAGGGGGGGCTGTGCGGGGGCTGCTGCTGCTGGCACACAGATGACTGGGTACAGCACAGGAGCGGGAGGTGTTTGACACTTGTGCTTTCCTGCAAGGTGTATTAGTTCAGATGGAGTTTGTCCCACTAAAGGGACCTGCTTGTGCAGTGAGGCACCCCTAGCCCTTCTGGCTGCTCCCAGAGTGAGTGTCAGAGTCTGGCCCTTTCTTTGCCTCTCCTTTCAATCAATTTGCCCCTCTAATGCCCTGCTCTTTTGTAGTACACTACAATATCTTTTGAAGCTTTCCAGAGCTATTTTTTGGAAAGAGTTACAGACCCACTTGACATATTTCAGAAGAAAGCTTAAGGAGGGTCCTGGTGAGTCTGGTTGCTCACAGTAGTTTTTACAAAAGTTTGTGGGGACGGAACCCACCAGCAGTCCCTTTGCTGTCAGTGCAGCAATGACATCTTCATATTGCTGTGACCAGGATGGCTACAGCACTGCACTCATTTCTCATAGGAAATGTCCTTCTGGCTCAGCCTCAGCAGGGTGCAGTGTCCTCACCTGCTGTGCACTGGGGCAAAGCTTGATAGGTGCCTTCCTTCAGGAAAAAGTATAGGACAGTAAAGCTAAAAAAGAGAATGAGGAATTCATTGATTTAATCGGTTCAATGGAAAAAAAAAACAAAACAAACCCTCCACTTTTAGGTTTTTTTAAGATAAAACACCCTGGGAGAAAGTAAAAACTAATTTCAAAATGATGGTGTTAGCAGTTCTCTGCTAGTTTACAGGAAACCTGGGGTTTGGCTGCCTTCCTTACACAGCCTCCAGGGCTGAGCTGTGTCACACTCTGCTCACCCAGGCTGGAATTTGCAGGAAGCTGTGGGCAACTGCTCGAAGATGAGGGGATTCTCAGGAGAGATAAAGCGATAGAGAGATGCAATAGAGAAAAATAAATCCCAGTGACATTGAAAGAATGACTCTCTCAGCATATTCAGACAATCACGTAAGTCCATCTGTGCTAGGCTGTACATCCTCAGGCAATGCGAGCACGATGGGGAAACAGGGGAAATGGGCACAGGGTGCCTGTGCCCTTGTGCAGTTATGGTCTGTTTGTTTTTATTCCCTCTTCAACCTAAAGTTACTGAGTTCTTGTACCACTGCTAACAAGACAGTAAACTAACAGCTATGCAAGCTTTTTTACTTCCTTCTACCAGAAAATATTTTCTTTAACGAAGGGTCCTGTGTGCAGCTTCTGCATGATGCTCAAGATAATGCAGATGCTGCTGGCTTGTTAAATGGGGAACGGCATGTGTTCCTCTGTTTCTTCCCTAGCAGCTATGGCTGTGCATACACTAACAGCACTGAGTGCTTACTACAGACATAAGCTTCTAGAAACATATTAGCCAAGGATGGTGACACTTAATCATATTTTTAAAGCTGTTAAACTCAGTATATCCTAGATATTAAGTGACACATGAAAATAAATGAAGTGACATGTTAGCAAGCATATGCAAGACATCACTCTCTTCTTGATTTCATCAGTCATGTTTACAACATTACTGTTGTTTTTTAGTAATTGGTGCAAAGCTTGAATCTTAATCTTGATGGGTGTTTGCTGTGGTGTGTGACCACTTTGGGTTTTTCCTTTCTCTCAGATACTATTGCTGCTCTGCTGCAATAGATCAAAATGAGAAGGCAGGCAGCTGGTGCCCTTCCCTGACAGCTCTGGCTGACATTCCTGAAAGTTGACTTAGGGACAGTGTTATTTACTCTTTCTTTTGCTGCACTGAGAGAATAAATTCCAATGTCCCTACCATGTTGTTGTCTTCACACATTGGAAAAAGAGGCCGTGCTCCTTCTGAGCAGATTCTTTACCATTGATGGGAAATTAATGATAGCAAGTAAAAAATTACTTACTAGGATTAACTAAAATGATTGAAGCCCGAATGTTGTTTACTCCCATACTTCTAGTTTGCTGCGAGACCCTGGATGGTCATAAGCAAGTAATTTCTTTTCACTTCAAGAGAGTATTTTACAAGGGGAAAATGATATCACTCTCACTGCAAAGTACTCTGCTTCCTATTGATAAAAAGTACTATTTCAGGATCAAACCTTTTCCTTACAATTTTGTATTTGTAGAATCAATTAAACTCTGTGACTTGAGGAGAAAAAGAAAAGCAAGCTCTATCTTTGTACACCATTATTTTATCAGTAATTCAAAATCAAAATCCTTTCATGCCCAATGGCAAAATCTGGCCCTTACTGTATTGCAGCCCTTACAGACATGCAAAATTGCCACTTAATTCAACGATTTTGTGTGTGTGATTGTGTGTGTGAGTGATGAGCATGACAGAAGCTGATGGTTTGTTTGGTTCTTTTTTTTAATGCTCATATGCAAACTGAGCCTGCTCCAATGACCATCAGTGGGAGCAGGAACACATCTACTAACAAGGTAAAAATAAACCACAGTTTAATGAGCTGCAAAAGGCATGGTCTCTACACTCTCTTAAGTAGTCTATTTTAGAATGGCTGTTGGCATCACCAGGAGGGTACAGCACAGGAGACTTATATGGTTAAATTTTATAGTAGCCTAATAATGAAAAAAGCACGTGTAAGGCCTCTTGGCAAACAGCCTGTAGTCGTGGCAATATTCCTACAAGTAAAGCTGCAAGATGGGAGGGAGTGAGAGAGAGATAATTAATGGGGACCTGCTTTATTTGCCAGGAGACAATATTCTTACACTGGGAGTCAAGGGCGTGTGTCTGAGAAAAATGTAGAGAAAATAGAGTTGTTTAGTGATGCCCTAAAATACAGTTTAATGAAAATGAGAAAATAATAGGAAGAAAGTCACTTCTATAGTCTCTGGCCGGCTGCCCAAGTATGAGTAGAGATGCACTGGCTCTGGGCTGTGCTTCCAGCACAACTCACAGAAAGCTAATTGTTCTTACACACATTTGCTCTATTTTCAGACACATGCTATTTGCAACCACATTTTCTCTTTTGCTCTTTGGTCCTTTCTTGCCCCCAGCTAGTGGAGCATTTCCACCCTGGCATGTTATTTCTTGAAATATTTTCTCTTTGCAAAGCAGTATCTGTTGTTTTCCACTCTCACTGGGGTGTCTGTAGGAGTTTGATGAAGCTTGAAGGTACCTGGAGTTATCTCCGATTTCCTAATCCTCAGGCAAACCTGTTTGGCAGGGTTTGCCTGAGCTGCAGAGATGCAGCTCTCAGCTGTGTCTCAAGCAACCAAATCATGCCAAGCCGCATTTTGTTTCTTCATAGCTTGAAAATGTTTGATTCGTCTATCTAGTGTATTAAACTCAGGAACTCCTGGTTGGTTGTGTGACCTCCTTTCTGTTTTCTCACTCTTTTATTTCTCCCTCCTGGCCATTTGCACAAAGATGGAGGATCAGACACTGAAATAAGGTTAATTATTGGGACTGTATTTATTTGCTTCATTAGCAGAATAGCTCAAACATCCAGGTGAGCATTTTGAGTTTGAGTTTTGCTTGTTTGTTGTTGTGTTTTGGTTTGTTTTTTTTTTTTAAATTTTGGTAGGAGCACCATAATTAAAATAACACTGTATATGTGAATGATGGAATAAGTTCATATACTTTGGAGCATGTAATAAAAAGAATCCTTCAGCTAAATCAAAGTAGAGCTCAGAAAAAGGAGAGTGGTTTCTGATCTAGAAATTCAGTTATACTCCTTCAGATTTACACTGTAGTCCATGACAACAGAACAGGATCCCCTGAATTTCATATGTGTGTCTCCAGTTGGGCTTCATATTTCTGTCAGCTTTAATTTTCCTCTACCCTGTATACTGTGGGCAGAGATTTGATATCAGTGTTATTTTGAATGATGAGTCATTACTAAACCTAGAGGAAACCAGTGAAATAATTCCCACTAACATGTATGCAGTGCAGAAAGCAAGGGATCAGGATGAGAAAACAAAACCAGGCTTCCCCAGACTTGCAGTGTGTCGTGTACCTGGTGGTCTCAAGAATTTGGTCACTGAAATCTGGTCAGTGAAAGTGGTCTTCCTTATTTTAATATGAACTGGAAAACTATTTCAGATGATTACTGGGTTTTACTCTCTCAGAATTTGATCTACCTTGGTCTTTTCCAAAGAGTTAGACTGTTGTCTGAAATCAAATTTATGTTATTGAATGGATTGAGAGTAGCCTTGCGAAGAAACATTCTGTTGGTTAACAAGAATCAGGGACAGCTTCCACTAGACCAGGTTGCTCAAAGCCCCATTCAGCCTGGCCTTCAATACTTCCAGGGATGAGGCATCCACAACTTCTCTGGGCATTATGTTCCAGTGTCTTACAGTCCTCCTCACAACCTAACTAAGGTTATGGTCCCTTTCAACCCAAACCATTCTATGATAATATGATTAGTAATTAACACATTTAGGGGTATTAAAGTTGGAAATAGTGCAAAGCTGTCAAGTGTTCTCTGCTACATGGTTAACAGTACTTTAATATCAAGGCTTTCAAGAGATTTGTTACTGAGATTTTGAGTTTGTTTATAGATTCTTTGTGTGTATTGTTCAAGACAAAAATCATTCATTCTTTTGCTTTAGCAATAGAGAAATCCGTTCTAATGTTGCTACCTGAATGGTACTGCTTTAATTGGTATTGATTCCAGGAGAAATAGCTGTGAAAGTTATGAAATACCATTTTTCTTGCTGGGGCTTCTAATCAAATCTCTCTTAATTTTTTATGACATTAATAAAGAAAAGATGGATAATATTGATGCAAATAAAAAAAAAAGACAAAAAAGGAAGTACAACTGATCAAAAGCATGGCTAAGAATTGTGTCAAAACCATCCAACTGGATATATCTTTTATGTGGTGAACTGTGCTGTTTTTAAAGTGAGTTCTTCAAATGGCAGAGCCACAGAAAGCAGGACCGTGTGAACTCATGCTTTCTTTTTTTCTTTACTGCTTCCCCACATGGAAGTTCCATAATGGACAAAGTATTAAACATGATCTAAAGTAGCCTTAAACATACATAGTTAACTATTTCATACCATAAAAGCAGATGTGGAAAACCTGTGCAGTCATCTAACCAATCCAACTACCATCACAGTGTTGTTACCTTGAGATGTGGTCTTGATCCTCCAGAATGTTCTCTGGTACCATTTCCTCTGGGGTGTGATATCACTGCAAGCAACTCAGGCAGCAAGCTGCTACTTAGTGCAGATGAACAGTAGTAAATATCAGATTTTAGACAGTGTATGCTTACACATTTAGGGATTTTCTGGTTTTAATTTCTCCTGAGATATATATATTCCCAAGTCTGTGAATCACTACTCAGATCAAGCTTTACTGTTTGGTTTGTTGTTTTTTTTTTTTTTTTTTTTTTTTTTCACGTGCATTTATTTGTATGAGAGCTGTGTTAGTTCTCTGAAGGACCCAATAGACAGTGCTCTGTGTCCAGTCTAATCCCAAAAAAGGTATTCTAGGAAACAAGATCAGAAGGCTAATGGAAGACATCCAGGAATCATATAACTGTGGGCTGAGAAAACCTTATTTAGGGCAATTTATATGATAAAATTAGAAACACAACTTGACCCAAAAGGGGTTTTATCAAGATATCTGGGACTTCAACTTTAAAAATAGTTACAGCAGACTTCAGCTTAACTGTGGAGCCATTCTCACTTTATTCTATTTCTGTACATGCTAGCACGGATGTGGAAAGGTATTGCCACTGTTTTTTTCATGGTTTTCTGCTTTGTGCCATATTGACCTGCTGTTCAAAACTGTCAGCCCAGGTTTTGATCTGATGCAGTTGTGCCAAGTGCAATCTGCAGAAGACCAAATTTTCTTTTTATACCCTCTAGCTGGGTCATTATGCCTACTTGTTCTAGTTGTTGCACTGAGGTCTTACAGTTTACCATACCTTGTCTTTTTGTTGGTATAGTCAAAATTATTAAAAAACATATGGTCTAGAAAGATCTGGATTAGATTTTTGTGTGAAGCCATCCAGTCTCTCTGAACATCACTCTTAACTATAAAACTGAGTTACAATAGTTCCTTCACCTAAAAGTATAACAAAATTCACAAGTTTTTGCAGTCTGTACCAGCACTGAGGTAAAAAAGGACATAAATGATTCAATGGATAGCTGCAAATTGAATAAGGATATTTACTTCTGACTTGTTTTATATTTGTTTAATTAAAAGTCCAATGGAACTTTAAAGCCACTTTAACGTAAGTAGCCGTCTTGCTGATTCTACTGTCAAAATCTCAGTGATCCTTTCAGCCTGCCTGCTGAATAAATAGATACAGAGATTAAAATATTCTGTCCTGAGAGCTACTTTTTTTTTTTTTTTCTTGAAGGTTCTGCCTCTTTACTGCACTCTGGTAATAGCTCTGTAGCTTGTCATAGCAATGAAGTACTACTGAACTGAGCACTGCATTTTGTTATTCTCAGTAGAGATTCCCTAAGAAACAGAACTTAAGTGAGTTGCAATAATTACAATCAATTGCTTTCTGCTTATGCACACATCAAAGGAAAAATAGGGGCCTGTATCCTATGCTTTGATATTTGATAGTCATTGTACTGGGCATTTTGGAGAGCTGATTTAGTAAGGTATGTTAAGCAGTCACATCATAGCATATGAGTCCTTTGAATTCCTACCATATATCCGCTTGCTATCTTAAGTAAATGCTAGCCATATGTTTGGCAAATATTAATTTTTGGAAATATTTGAATGACAAAGCAAATAATGAATTCTCTTTTTCAGAGTTAGCCATTTATTGTTCTTTGGTATGTTCTTCCAATTTGGCTCATGTGTTTTCTGAGATGTTTTTGTTCTAGGCCATATGCTAGCATTGTCATAGCTACTACTATTATTATTTGAACTGGAGGCTGCAGCTGAGGTTGTCATTGTACTTGGCGTTGTACCCATGACAGTAAATGTCAGCGAGTCTTGAGTTTTTAGTTCACTGAAGGCAGAAGTTACACTGGAAAAGATGAAAGGAAATAGTGTCTGTTTTACTGATATATCTGAAACTGAAGCAGAGAGCATAAAATGATGCATTTTCTGACACCCTTCACCTAATAAAAAAATTACCAACAACCTTCAAATTTAAGCATATTTCAATAATTGGATGTTTTGAATAGATGACACAGATTCTCAGCCCTTGCATTCTGGTGGATTTCCAAATTTCCAAAGGAGGCTTTTTATAAAACAAGAAAAAAGCCCTAATACTTCCCTGGTTGGGATACAGATTTTTGTGGCTTTGTGTTCCTAGTCAAAACTATGAAATGGAAAGCAAGTTCAAAAGTGAAAAGAATAAATATCAAACTGCATCTGCCTCTGTTCTTGGTTTTCAATTTGGCTGTTTGCAGGAAGAAGTTAAAATCCAGTTGGAGCTCCAAACTCTTTCTACATTCAGTGCAGTACAGGTACAGGATGCTGGTTTGAAATGAGGTCTCATTAAACCTTACCTGCTTTGCTGATGCCTGCTTTTTTTAAGTGCAATTTTATGATTTGTTGTATATTTTTGCTCTGACACTTTCTTGTGACTGCTTGTATGTGTGTGTGTGTGCTTATGCTAGGTGTAGTTTTCAAGCAAGCAGTGGAAATAACAAAGTCATTTGTAATTGTGAAAGGATAAAGGATGCCACAACAGCTAACTCAGAGGCCTTAAAGCAAGCAATGATAAATCTATCCTTCCAAGGAAAACTACTTAGAGAAAATACAAGGGAAATGGGTAAATAAAAAAAATAAATATGAAAATGAGACTGCAAAATTCAGAAGGCAAAGATACTTGCGTGTGATAAAAGAAACTGCAAAAGTAAATAATGAAGTCAGGCAGGAAGTATAAATTTTGAAAATGAAGCAAAATACTAAGGACAAATAAGCCAAACAAAAATTAATGGTTGAATTGGTAGATGTCAGTAAAGGGAAGACACATTTTCATAAGTACCAGGCACTTGAAAGAATGATAAGATTTTAAGGATGAAAGTGAGTGTTTCCAGACCATGTACTCATCATACGCATTGGCTGAAATGAGGCAATAAAAAAAAAGGTGCTTGTACATCTATATATAACAACATTATCTTGACAACTTTTTTCTGGACAATAAGGCAGAGAATGAAGCCTGCCAGTTGGCTCTGATAAAGTATTCTAAAACTGAAAAAGACAATTGTTATTAATTCCCTGGTTTGGAAATATTACTTTCTTCCCCAGTGACTGAAAGCAGATAGGTATGATCTTTTATGTACTACTGTAACTGTGGAATAATGGTAGATAAGAGTTAAACATATGTTTCTAGATATCTTTATTTCCACTGACTTGTAAGAATTTATTTGTATATTTATCTTACAGTGAAGACCTAGTCTTAAGAGACGGGCAGTATCAGTTTGATATCCTAATATGTAAAACACAAGATAACATAAAACCAGGATGTTGCTGAAGGGTTTCCAAGCTGCAGCACAAAGTTGTAACAACTACAAGGGAAATGATTTAAGAGCAACGTCACAGTGAGTTTCTTTTAATAATCGGATGACAACAAGAGGTAGCGCAAATGGCTTAGACATACTTTGGTATTAGAAGCCTATATGGGGAAGCCTTCTGTGGCAATTCTGTTGTGTTGCAAACCTAAATCTGCCTGCGGTCTGATGGGAATAGGAGGGAATGAGAGAAGCGGTCCTTTGAGTATTCCTCTTGTAGAAACTTACATTTGTCATAGACCTCACCTCATACAGAACAAAATTCTTTCTTGACTTAACCACTTGAAAGGAAGTCTTCAAATCAGTTCATGCTCTCAATCAAGGTAATAGGTATAGTCTATATAGTAGAAACAAACTTTGTAAAATAGTAAAGCTATTATTTCACAATTAAATGAGAAGAAGATATAAAGAAAAAATATTTGTATTTGTAAATGTATTTTGGGCAGCACTTAGGTGATGTTATGATTCACTTAGGTGAGTCACATCTATTTGGATTAAATAGAGAAGGAAAGGCAACTTCTGTCAAAGTGATAAGAGGACGAACTTACGTTCAGATGGAGTCAGCTCTGGGGGATCCATGGGCAAAGTTTTGAAGTTAGAGATTGCAGAATGTATTAACCCTACCAGGGTGCAGAGATTCCTTCATAGGGGCTATACAGCCACACTCAGTTCATCTTTGATTAGATGTTTGCAGAAACAGCTCCTCTCCATACCGATATAGGCATGGTCACATAAGATCATCTCATTGAGTGCTGAGCCCTCCTGCAGCCTAGATAGCAGGAGGGAGGTCTCAAGCTGGCTCTGCAATAACTCTCTTAATTTTGGAAAATATAGCATTTATTCAAAATTCCTCATTTATGGTACCAGTTATATGAGTGGTTAAGGTATCCAATTTCTCTAGAGACTACTGGGATAGACTCTTCCAGTTTACCTGATACATAAACGTCACAGACAAGCTAACTCTGAAACTGAGTCTTAAGGTTACAGTAGCAAGGATAACTAATGCAATGGGAATGTACTGGAACGTGGCTCTTCTCTTTTGGAGACTCATGCTGATGGTGTGATGGTGTTGCTCTATTACTCTACCCTCCCGTACCAATGTATTCAAAGGGAGTTAGTTTTATCTTTAGCACACAGTCATAGAGTGATAGAATAGTTTGGGTTGAAAAGGACCTTTAAAGGTCAAATTTTCAGTGCAGAGATATCCTTCTGCCTAATGACAGGACAGGCTAATTTCACAAAAATGCTAATTATTGATTTCTTTGAAATATATGCTTGAGATTTATTCCAGACATTGTGTGCATACTTTCACTGTTATGATTTCCTGCACCTTTAGTGATTTAACTGATTATGGTTTGTTTCTTCGTTTTGGGTGGGGTTTTTTTTGGGTTTTTGTGGGTTTCTTTCTTGTTTGGTTTGGGGTTTTTTTGTTTGGTTTTCTGGATTTGCCCTAGGGAAATTGGTGTTGTTTAAGTGCACCTATTTTGTTTATTTGGATAAGCAAATACATCAATATGTAGTTGGGAATGGAGGTACATTAAAGAGTTTATTTTAAGGAATTTCTTGACATGTTCATTATGGAAGAGGTGTATCCTGAAACTTAGAGAATTAAACGTGGGGATAAATGTGCAGTACTTTTTCTCAGTGCAGTGGTATTCAATCAGAGTAGTGGAGATCTGTTTCTGTTTTAAAGGCTCTGGAATCCTCAGAAGTTGTATGAATTCAAAAGCAGTCATGGTGCTGAGAAATGCATGTGAAACACAGGGGAACTAGAGGATAATTGATTTGTTCTTATTTTTTTCCATTTTCAAGGTAATATGTGTAACCTACATGAAAAAAATGTTAATAAAATAACACAGCTTAGAACCTAAACCCATTGCTGTGGCCAAATGAATGAACAATGACCCCGCACTGCACAAGTGTAAGCAGAGTTTGTGTAAAGTAAGAAGATATTTGATGCCATCTAGTGTCAGTTGTGAAAAGGCAACGGCAACTTTGAAAAATTCCCAACGTCCGTTCTTTGTAGCTGTGAGTGTATACTATACTATGCCTTTAATCCTTTGGCCCATCACTGGCATGGATGTGGTAGTCTAAATATAGCAGTATTGTTTAGGAAACTCCACAAGCTAGTTTTCCTATAGGCCCTGTACTCGGTGGTGTCTCAGTACTTTTAGCTTCTTGATCACTTTACCACAGGCCTGCCACAAATAGTAATACTGCTAAGATTACAAACCACCATCTAAACTAGGAAACCTGGCATATTTCCAGGTTTAGGATTTACATAAAGTACCAAAGTCAGAAGCGCCAAGCAATTTGAAGGCAGGGATTTCTTCTTTAAGCCTAACCACATTTGTTGAGGGATTAAATCTGTTACATTTAAACAAATTAAACTCATTCAGTATTAAACATATATAATTACCCTACTCACAGTAAAATTTTAATATAAAAGGTGGCATTTCAAAAATATCTATGTGCTATAAAGATATGAGCCTGTTGACAGTTTCTGTTCATAAATTATGTAGGTTCCTTAGAACAAAGATAACATCCTGTTTTACAGTTTCTGGTGCAAATTAAGCAGTAGGTTGTCCCACAGCCAAGTGTGAAAGCACCATATGCAAACCACCAAACACTGCCAATTGACAAACCACACGTGTATGTGTGTATGTGGCAGGGAGAAGGTGCTAAAGAATAAAGCGAGAATCAGAGTAAGAATAATTACACCTTATTATGTGCTATTTTAGGGTCTTTTGTATGGAACTTTCTCAAGTGCAACAGCCCAGTTAAAAAAAAAAAAAATTACTCTTATTCCCTACAAAATCAACCTAAAGAGCTCCAGATACCGCACTGTTAAAGTGACTGGTGCTAATTCAGGGAATGACTTTCAAGAGTGACTGCAGCCTCTCTCCTTGCTGAAGCACGCCAAATTTCAATTAGTTCTGGTCTGATCAGCTAAAAGTCAAATGCAAAAAAAAATAAAATAGAAAACCTTCATGAGTTTTTTTCACCACAGATTTCAGTTGTTGTTTTTTGAAAAACACAGTATCCACGTATCTCCTGAAGTGAGAACTAGGAAATCTTTCCTTTCTAGGGTTGATGGTCTAACTTTCTGCTTTCTAGTTCTCTGTGTGAAAGTTTTAGCATAGAAAATGGCAGCAAATGAGTACCAAAAGAACATTTTGCTGAATGAGTTTTTTACAGACTGTGTGATATGAACTTTCTTTGCAACAGGAAAGTATGAAGCACCTGATAATGAAGACTCCAGCTGGGCAACTACAAATTATTGGATACTTTACCTAGGGTGATCCAGTATGGTATGGAACACCATAGCAAGTTATAAAACCAAGGAGCCCTTAAATGTCTGTATCTTGAACCACCAGAAATATCCCTGTCCTAAGAAATTCACAAGTTAAGTCATAGAAGCAAAGCAGATACCAAACTCTGTTGCTTATTAACAGGTAAAGGACTGAGCTAAAAAGAAAGGAGTGACTAGTTCAAAATGGCACAGGAAATCACTATCAAAACTGTGAAGTGGCCCTGGAAGTTGAGAAGCATATCATATAATTATCATAGAATCACAGAATGGTTTGGCTTGGAAGAGATAGTAAAAATCATCTAGTTCCAACCTCCTTCCATGGGTGGGGATACTTTCCACTAGACCAGGTTGCTCAAAGCTCCATTCAACCTGGCCTTGAACGCTTCCAGGGAAGGGGAAGCCACAGCTTTTCTGGGCAACCTGTTCCAGTGCCTCATCACCCTCACAGTTGTCTAATCTAAATCTACCCTCTTTTTAAAGACATTACCCTTTGTCCTACTATTACTTGCTCTTATGAAAAATCCCTCTGCAGCATTCCTGTAGGCCCCCATGCGGAACTAGTACATGAATGTATTTCATCCAGTCATATAGACATTTATCATGTATTTATGAATATTTCATCTAATGATTGCAGTGATTCACTGCTACCCCTGCTCAGGTGTAGCATTTGGCACCAGGATTTTAGTCACTGGTGAAGATTAACACCATTTTGCAATTTCGATAAATTGTGTATCTCTGTATGAGTTCCAGTGAGCGGGTATGGACATGGAACATATATGTAACCTAGAAATTAGATGATGCTTTTCACTGAAAGAGAAATTAAGTCAAAATGTGGTAGGTGGTTATGCATTAGTTGTAGTGGGAATAAAACAGAAAATGGCTTCCAAATGAAGATCCATAACATTCCAAAGGTCATTACATGGTATGGTGGCTTCCAGTAGCAAGGACTTAATTTAATGATCAGGGTATCTCAGCACTCTGATATTATAAATTACTAGTAAAAAGCCCCAGATGATGTTGATGCAATAGAGTACGGACATTTCCTTTCATGTGTTGGGAGTAGTCAATTACTTCTGAATGGCAAACCTGACTGTCATCTCAAAGCCTCATAGAACAGTGCATTGTTTACTTTTGCTGCTCCACGTATTTTCAGGAAGAAACTATTTCATACTTTTTTTGAGATAGCATAAATTCATGTTCTTATTGTATTATGAACAGAGTTGATTCAGAGGAAGAAAATGCTGCTGAAACTGAAAGGCCGTAAAAATCATCGAAGCAGCTCTTTACTCTCCCTAGAAGTAGCTCGTATAACAGTATCTTACTGCTCATTGTTTTAGTGCTTTCAGTACTAAGGTCTGTTTTGTTGTTTTTTGGTTTTTGTGTTTTTGTTTGTTGGTTGTTGTGCTTTATTTTTTTTTCTCCTATGGTACTAGAAATTCCCTGAGGTGCTAATTGAAAGAGAAACTAAAGACGGTCCATTCAGTGCCACTTACCTAGGATATGTCAGGCAATTTATTTGTTTTTCAGGCAGACAGCTGTCTTCCCCTTCCTCATATCAGAGGAAACAAAACCTTTTTATCACATACTGCAGATTGCAGGTCAGGTCTGGAGTGACGACAAGTAAGAATAGTGGAAAAAGAAGTTTGAACAACGCTGCCCCAACACACCCCACCACCCCCCCCCCAAACAAAGAAGCTGATACATGAGTGAGTGCAAAGGTAAATACAGCTGATTAACTTGAAAAGTGACCTGAGGGTAACTTTATTGACTCCAAGATGGCAGCTAACCTGTCACGCTTTCCCTGGATCTGAACTGAAGTTAGTAGAAAGGACCTTACTGATTCATTAGTTCTTTGGGTGTGCTTTGAGGTTAATCATATTCACTGAATTTGGTTGGATTACTAGGATTGGGTCAGCCATGACTCATCTACACACGTATGAACATTATGGGTGTTCTTCCTTTTCTGATATAGATTTTTTTTCCTGCTGAATTCTGAAAAAATGAATTCGTTTCCCTTTTATCTATCAGGTATGAAACCTCTTTATATCTCCTATTTTTATTGCTGCAGCTGAGTACTAACTCACTGAAATCAACATTTTCCTGCCAACTTCCACATGCATCCTAACCTTCAGACTTACTTTCTCGTATCCAAGCCTACTCTTATTGCAGGAAAATTGTAGTGGGCTTAACTGAACATATATCTATTAGAGCTAGCTGAGATGTGAACTATAGTAAACCGTGCTACTTAACCATCCAGACGATTTCTTGTGGTGTTGCCTGTGGCTGTGAGAAAAACTGAAAAGATCCAAATGCCCACAATACAAAAGACTTCTTTCTAAAATGGGAAACTGGAAAACTTCCCAGCTTCCACACCTGCCTCTGATTCACACCTGTGAGTACTAGTGTGAGCAAGGAAGAAACAAGAATGATTAATGGACTACTACTCTCTGCAACTACTGTGGGAGATTACACCCCCAGTTGCAGAAATTTGGCAGCAACTTAGTTAACAAGACAAGCAACTGAAGAGTACCTGCTTTTCAAGCTACAAATTCCTTATGTCCACTCCTGATCCATCTGGGGAAAGACACTTGTACAGAAAAGGACCAGGAAACAGATGCTTAGTATGTACTCCTGACAATGAGCAACAAAAAATCCTGAGATGAATCTAAAGATCCCATATTGAAACATGAATAGAGGAGTAAAAGCTCACTCATCTCTAGCTGATTAGTTTAATTCTCTTTTCAGTTGAGCTGTCAATAAATTGAGCACATACTTAACTTTAAGCAGGTTAGCATGTCACTGAGATCAGTGTAAAGTGTTGGACAAAGTGACAGTATCGGGCTTAGCAACAAGACACAGAGTGCAATTAAGCTCAGGTCTAATAGGAAAGCAGCCTGCCAAGAGTATGGCTTACAGGTGTCTTTTTAGTGCAGTGCATGGCTGCAAGTTATAGTATGAGCTGTTATAATGTGAGCTGTCATAAGACGGGAACTAGCCCCTGCAGTACTAGTCACTGGAGCAAGCATTGATAACCAGACCTCCATTCAACTGCATGCTTCTGTGTCCAGTTTTGATAATATCCTGGGCCACGTGTGAATTGCATAGACTTGTCCTGGAAGTGGTGGAGGATGGTTTAGAAATCATTCTGGCTGTACCCCAGTTCATCAGAGCAAGGAGTTTTTAATCTTTGTGATTTTTTTAATCTTTGTGCAGAAAGCAATTTTCTACAAAACAGTGGCATCGCAGGCAGAACAGGGATGCAAAACCAGGTCTACACAGTCATGCATATGTAGGGCTGCAGTTTTTGTTTGCACCCTGGAAGAAGGAACATATGAGCTAAAATAATGAGCAATTTCAACAAACATGCTGAGATTTCTTGCTGAAAATGGGGTGAGAAATGTGCATTCTCAGTCTTGGGCAGAGGGGTAGAAGTGTAGTAGATGCAGCAAGACAACAGCTTCATGCATGGCAAAAAATGTTCTTTCCTGCAACCCAAACTGGGCAGAAATTCTTTGCAGTAAGTGTATGAGCTTCTGAACATTACCAGTTCAAATCAAAGCAGGATCCTTTAAAAAATAAAGTGAAATATCTTTGACACAGATAATGTACAGGACCAACTGGGTGTACTATTTCATGTGATGTTTAGTCAGCTATTTTAAATCCCATATATAGGACACACAGCTTATTCATTCATTTAAAAATAGTTAAACTGTGTTTGGGAAGCAGGATGCTGAAACTAACTTGAACAGTACATGCTTGAATCTAGAGGGTATGTTGCCTTTTATTTTGGGTGGCTTAAAGAGATTTTTCTTCGTTACATTTCTGTGGAATAACAATGACATCCAGTGGCTGGCTACTTTAATAATACATATGTATCTGCTGCAGGTATAATAGGCAATTATAAGATTTCTCTGAGGTCTTTCCTTTGTGGTAGCTGAGAGTTCTTTCTACCAAATTTGTCAGTGGGGGTTTTGGGGGGGACAGGAGGATGGGGACAAGGACACCTGAGGAATGGAGGTTGGACACGTAAAGTCACCATGCTTTAATGAGGCCCTACAACAGGAAAGCCAATTCCTCTTTACTAGTACCTAAATGCCAGTTTAGCTTCAGGGAAGAACAAAATATTGTAGTGCACTCACTCTCCACTCTTCTAAAGAGACTTAAATCCAGATTTTTCTCCTAATAACTGAAACCCACAGTGGCCTAGGCAGCAACTGTATCCCATTCTGCTTTCTCTATTTGAAAGTCTTAATCTAAAATACATGTGTTTTGATTCTTAATACGATCATATTTCGCCTGTTTTCAGCTTTTTTTGAATACTTTTTTGCTGCCCCATTGATGTTCTTTAGGCTGCCCTGAGGCATCCTTAGCTCACATACCAACAAAGTGGTTTTTTTATTTTTATTCTACTTAATAAGTTACCATAGCAACTACCACTCACATGGTACTTATTTCTGTGGGATTTAGTTGCATTTCCTTTTAATAACAAGAACCTTAAAACAGTAGCACATCATCCAATTTTTTGCATTTTATTTTGTAGCAGAAAATTAGATACCTTTTTATTTTTCTTCTAGTGATTGTTTGGTTTGCGCATTAAAATTTATTTTCTCTTCTTGCTTTTAAATAAAGTCTTCCAAGAATCTAAACAGGGTAAAGATATGGGATGCAAAATAATTTCTCTCAGAAAAAGGTTTATATGTGTAATGGACAGAAGAAAATTCGATATGTGAGAAATGAGAACATTTGAATAACGAACACAGGGTACTTGGGCACTGATAAAAGGTACATCCTCTCCACTCCCACTTGCTTCCTTTGACTTCCCTGGAGTAATGCAGTGACGTCAGTAAGGCAGAAGCTAAAAGACCATCTTTTGTAAGAGGCTGGATAATCTTGTTTTTAAGAATCTGAATATGGAGGTAAGATGAAAGATGGAAAATCAATTTGTAAGGTATCTCAAATATGGTATTTTTCTTACTTATTAGACAATGTAAAAAGAACAGTAGTCTATGTAGCTTAATAAAGCATTTTCATGTGAGTCTGTAAAATAAGATCTACTTCACAGCAAAAATGTTTTTGCCTATTATTAGTTCATTCCTTGTCTCATGGATTTAGTATTGCTTGATTATGGACCCTAAGAAAAAAATATGTATAAACGTCTATAAAATACATAGAACCTTCAGCTACTGCTCATTTAACAAACATCAGTCTTACTGCAGTCAGAAGAACTACTAATGATAGAGATTTTTGATTGAACAGGTGTAGCTGCTAAGTGAGGCGCTGTTTTAAAGATTGTTTTTTCTTACGCAATACGACTGCAATTCATTGCATGTAATATAAATGCAATAACCAGTAAAGTGTAGTGGGCTGAAAATACAGAAATCAAGGAAAGTTAGCTTAAAGTAAACAGTGGATATTAACTAATCTAATGCTCTGCTTGAGATGAGCTACAGTACTGGTGGATCATTGCTCACAGATAATTTTCTAACATGTTTACACACCTTCTGTAACTAGGGTGTTAAAAACAGCTTGCTCATTTCTGTGCAAGTATAATTTAATGTTGTTGCGCAATAACCAATAGATCTGCAAATTAAGCCCATTAAGTGATCATTCTCATATTAAGAGTACTTTGTTTATCTGAAGATGGCTGTTACATGCTCTTCCATCATACCTTGAGAAAACAAAGGTAATTCTTTCAGCCGTTCCTCTAAACAACCTATTTGCATTAATTTCTTGTGGATTCTCTCTATTGTCCTTACATTTTTCAAGTGTAGTGTCCAAAACTGGGCATAGGATTCCAGCTGCGACCTCCCAGTGCTGAACAGATTTGAATAATCACCTCCTCTGTCTTTCTTCTGGCAGTCTGGCTAATCTTTCTCACATGACATTTTTCTTTCTTGGTTTCTCCAGTTTGCGGTTAGCTGCAGTCATCCCATTTATTTTACTTCAGTGCAGCATTTTGCATCATTCTTTACTGAATTACCTTATGGATTTCAAATAATTTCTTCAATTTATCAAGATGATTTTTAATTCTAGTCACATCCTCTGAAGCACTCATAACCCCTTCTGTCGGTGCTTCCTTCTGTGAGTATTTTGAGTGTTATTTGTAAGGATACCTTGCAGTGGTACAGAGGGTAGACTGCAGTGATGATAACGTTTTGATTGAAGCCTTTTCAACCAGCTGAGGTCCCATGTAACAGCAATTTCAGTGAGACGGTGTTTCCCTGGTTTGTTAGGGTGCATTGTGGAATATTCTTCTGTTAGAGCACGCTAACGTCATTAAATCAGAAACTTGTGTTAGCTTAGTAGGAAATTTTCGGTAGAAAGCAAGCAGAAACCATTCAGGCTCCTCTCAGCTAATTCTGGGTATTATTATAGTGGCTTTTTTTGCTTCTAGGATGGCAACCAAAGAAACTTAAAAATCAAACCCAGCACTCTGGGTTAAAAAGTAATAAAGTTTCCAAATGAACTGGAATGGATTTTTTTTTTTTTTTCTTTAAGATGGGAGATGTAGGAAATTTTTAATTCCAAGCCTGAATAAAGTAATTCTAAATAATTGCATAATTTCCCTGAGATGGGAATTCCAGCACTTTACACAATATTAAATGAGAATAAAGCCTACTAAAAATTCAGTTTTATGAAATGATCTAGTCCAGTGAAGGAGTGAGTCCTGTCATTGATAGGAAATGTTCTTCAGATATACCATTAAGGCTCAGCCTTTCAAGTTAGCTTCTGGCTCATAGATGTTGGCATTGTTCTTTTTATCTTAAAAAAATGATTGTTTGCTTATTCTCTTCCTCATTCTCTGCTGTCTTCACGCACCCATGCTGTATTTATCACTGACCTCTGAAGGGGAAGGTAGGAATAATAGTGTAAGAGATGCCATAACATGGTGAAAATTACAATGATGCACCTCATTTATTGTGTTTGGAGGTGAATTATGTCAGACATAAAATTTTGTAGTGGTCTAAAGAATGTTTTTGGTAATCTTGTGAATCAGACAATGTAGGATGAATCTGGGGCTTAGTGTAATCTTTTGGAAGTCCCCAAATTAAAAAGAGTGTAGAAAATTAGTGAAAATATGGCTTGGACTTCATTTGAATAGTAAGAACAACAAAACCAAATCATATTTGTTGCAGTAGTGAGATCCTTACTGCAACCTGTTTTTGTGGAGTAATAAAAGAAGATAGATGAACACTAAATACCAGGAGATATGGAGGTTTTTACTCTTTAAGAAACAATCTGTGTGTTAGTTCCATTGTTGCTTTAGGGATGGAGTACGGGATGGAACTTTCAGAGCAAATTACTTTTTTAGCTAGACTTTTTTTTGTTTTCCTATCAATGCTTAACTATATTTTAGGTTTGTTTTGTTTCAGCAGTTTATCTCAAAAAAAAAAAAAAAAAAAAAAAAATCAAAACCAAAACCAAAAAACAAAACAAAACAAAAAACCCAAACAAAACAGACCCCCAAACAACCCAAAGAACCCCTGCAAAACATGTCTAATGTATTCATAATGAAAGATTTTTACACAGAAGTTCAAAACTTTTGTCAATGTTGGGTTTTTTAAAATCAAGATGATTAATTTTCAGAGTCTGAATGAAGCATTTGTACAGAACATTTCTGCAGTTGTTCAGAACCATTTGGAATCATTCCACATAAACTTGAAAAGTAAACTAAGCATGCAGATGCAATCAGAAACAAGGATTTCTCAATAACAAACATTATTATCTTCTTTAAGCAGAATAAAATTATCTTTATTTTTATCCTAAAAGCAAAAAGGAACTGGGGATAGTTTCCACATTCAATTACACAAGCAAAAAAACCAGAATAAATTGATCATCAAACAGTATATTGAGGCAATCACCAAATAAAGGGAGTCCTGTTGTTGGCCTATGGAAACCCTCAAGGCCATTCAGCTGGTGCTTGCAGTTATTTTACAGTTACATGAGCCAGGATCTCCCAGTTAAATATCTTGATCTTTGGGGTTTGAGAGTCACACCAGCTTTCCTAATTCCAACAAAACTGTTTCTGGACCTGGAGCATTTGGGATGTTCTCTCCTTTGGCTTTTGCTGTGCCAGGAATCACTTAATTTGCTACAATGGGACATTATACAGCACCGTGCAGAGTGGATAGAAAAATAAAGGAGCAATGTGGCATCTGTACATAAGATTCTGTCAGATAACTTGCTGTATTTTGTTTTCTGCTTGTGGTTTTCTTATTTACTAGATTAAACAACATTTAAGACAGAAGTTTCAACGATGATGACAACATTCATTTACCATTACAGTTTTGGTACTGTGTCCTTACTCTAGCGCTTTTCCTACTTTCCATTATTTTTTTTAATCCCATTACATGGTTACCATAGCAATTGTTCCTGCTCCCTTCAGCTTTCCAAGCTGTGTTTGAGAGCATTTATTTTACAGAATGCGTTCTAGTTCTATTTAACTCTCTGGAGAGACCTAAACTAAGTTAAAATGTTGATGATTAATTCACCTCCTGATATTTCATACAAATTATATCACAATAATCTCTGAGGTATATGCATGATAGCATGAAAAATAGACTTAAATGTAGAGACTTAGAGCCTCCTATAGATGTCACCGTACTCCATGCATTTAATTGAGACCAAATGTGACTAAAGTGTGAAATTAGTTTTATTAACTGACAAACTATTACACAAAAGAAGGCAATGAAAGCTTGATTCTCTTACTTATCAGGATGGTTAGTATTTCTTCCAGAGCAAACTATCTTGCTGGAATTCGGATTTCACTCTAGAACAAAATGGTCCTCATCATGAATAAGGGGACAATCTCACTGGTAGTAGGCACGTTGTTAGTATCAAAATAGCCGCCAAAATGATGAATATAAATGATAATCTTCAGGCTCATTTTGGTAGTCTTTGGCTTTGTTTTTATAGGCCAAAACTCCTGAGAAATTCAGTGTGGTTTTTTTGCCTGACTTGAGAAACACTGAATTGAATCCTTTATTAATAATTTGCATTGTTCCTTTGACCCCCAGTCTAAAATCTTGCAAAAATAGACTGTTCATTAGAGGAAGAAATAATATCTTTGGTAAATAGAATCTTTTCATGTTTGAAAAATGCTGTTTAAGGGAATGATTTTTTTTTTTTTTTCACATATTTTACTTAAGTTCCACAAATATATTTCAGCATAAACAGGAGGACTTCGTGCTTCATTGAATCTTCTCTCTTTCAGGTAGTTTCCTCTTTTCAAGATGTACCTATTTTTAAAAGCTTAAGAAGGGTTAAAAAGCAACACTTAAACGCCAAGCTTTTCATATCAGGTCCACATTACTATTGTAAGTCAATCTGAGCTGCATTTTAGGGGTTTTATTTTGCACTTAGGAATAACAATTCTCCAGTTTTGTTCAACACAAAGATTTTTTTTTAGTTGCTCAGGCTAGCCACCATTTAAATGCTATAGATTCCACACCTCTGCTGCACCAAGAGCATGCCTCTGAATCATCTATTTTGGCTGAAAGAGTCCTTTTAAAAAATATTATTATTATTTAAATTCAGATTATTTTCTCATCCAAACACTGTGAAACCTTAATAGTCTGAAATCAGATAAGGAACAGCATAAGAAGTTACTGTGCAGAATCTTTCTGAGAGATGGTCTTGTCTCCTCTTCAGGCTTTCCATAGAAACTACCACAGATCTAGCCAAGAATAACTTTTCTATTCGGTTAGGGATCACTTAAATCCATTTTCAGAATGAAATATGCTATACTGCACCATACTTCCTAGGAAACCAAGACAGCCAGAGTAGCCGTCATTTTTTCAATGTTGACATGCCTGATTTCATCTGCAAAATTTACACCTAAACTGAACTATGCCTGCAGGTTAGGTAATTTCTAAGGAAAAAGAGCAGTGAGGCTTAAGAACAAGAGTTTTCTGTGACTTGAATCAAACTAAATCTCTGACTAGCTCTGGTCAGCTGCAAAGTTGCTTGCCTTACGTGCATACAAGGCTACAACTGGGTGTATTAGTTAGACTCTTGTCTTGCAAACGTGCTTCTTAGCTTGGCCATTAAATTTAGGCCTTAATATTTCTGGGGCTTAGAGAAGGAAAAAGTGCAATGGTGTTAGGGTAGAAAGGAGCATTGCTGTAAATTACACAGATATTTATATCAATATTTTCTTCATATATAGCATGCTGGTCAGAATTTAGGATTCAAAGCTTTTTCCATTGCTTAAATAGCACCTGGAAATGGCTGTGGTCTGCCATCACATCTTGGACAGAGCTGCTGTACTGATTTTTCATCTCTGTGTGAAAAGAGAGCCATTTTCCTCATGAGCTGGTAATGCACTGCAGTTGCATATGCCCATAACCTTTTCCTGAACCCAAGCCCTCTGCAGCAGGTTGCAGAGGCCCTGAGCGGCCAGGTGACATACAGTGCCATCTGCACTGCTATACTGGTCATCTGGCTAGAGCTCTGACCTTTCTGAACATGATACAGCGAAATCTAACTCCTGAAAGCTGCTCGGAGGCAAAATCTGTTTTTCACCGTCAGTTGCACTACTCAGTCACTTAATTGTCCACTGCAACTGATAAAGTAACCATTAGACTCAGGTCATGAACTACAGTTTATCATTCACACACAATACTACACCCTTGAACCACACTGGTTTCTAAATTATAGCAACACAGACTTATTCAATACAAGAGATTTCAACTACCTGGAACTTTACTTAGTTCTGCACTGTGAAACAATGGCTGAAAATAGATTGTTCTGTGCAGGGAGAAGCTGCTGTGATCGATGTACTCCATGGTTTGCACTGTATGCCAGATAAAGACAGACCCACTAAACAAAACACTAAAAAATGTTTTAGACTGACAACACAGGCTGCTTTTGCTTGCAGTCTCACTGCTGTCATTCAGAGTAGCTCTGGCAGATGCTGAGCTGTACAGGCAGAGGGGTGATGGTGCGAGCAGGCTGGGAGTGGGGCTTTGGAGAAGGGACACACTCCTGCCAAAATGCATTTTTCTGTTTAGTTGTGAATGGAAAACAGTTATTTTAGGATCTACTTCTAATCTTTGGTTTTAGAGATGGTATTATAGAAACACAGGCTTATCTCACTCTCAGTTATTTAAATCCCTTGTGATTTTGAAAAGCCTTTAATCTGAAGATCATAGTTAGCTTCATAAACATTAATTCATTAATTAAGGCTTGGGTGAGGTCAAGACTACTGTCCCCATTATACAGACAGTCAGTATGAACTGTAAAAAAGTACAAACCACGATGGATTCCTCCTATGTGTACTCTCTGTCCCTCTGCTCTTCTTCCCTTTCCACTAACCTCATTCTGCCTCATCCTTTCAACACAGGAGCCACCCATGGTGTTCATCCTTCACAGCTGCAAGGCTGCGATTGCCAAAGCAGCTGCTGTTTGGTTAATAGGCAGGCTGGGACCTTTTAAAGGGTCCCGTAGTAGTTACAGTTTTCCAGTGGGGAGAATCTTGTCCCCATTAAAGCTAATCAGAGCTTTTCATTAATTTCTGTGAAAGTAAGGTCTTACCTACTGCTTTTGGGAGATCTGGATGAGTAGAGGGTTTTCATATTGCTCTTAATTAGGCTAGGGCTTAAAAGATGACATATATAGTTGATTACTATGGTCAGTGCCACACAGTCTATGGAGAGCCACAAATGTGTTTATTTGCCCCAAAATCCAGTCTTGTACTTTGTAGCACCGGAGTTCCTCCTTTTTTCAGACCCTTAAAGAAAATAAATTATATTCATAGCAACTATTACCACTTCCATTATAAATTCTTCCCTGTGTAAAAAAGCTTACTATGAGAAATAGAAATTCAGTTAAAGAGCAATATATAAATACAGGAAAAGAAGGATTCTTTAGAGCAATAAAAAAGTCCTAATGAATTCATGAAAAGAGGTTGAGTAAATAATTTCCATTGAAGTGACAAAAATATCCAATAACAGGGAAAGAAAAATCTATTTCTGGTGAATAAAAAAATTCTCATGAAACAAAAGCAGCTAAACTTCAAAAAATTCCAAGGTACCATAAAATGAGACCAAACTGTTCTGAATGTGGCTTATTCTTCATTTCTGCTATCCAAAGGAGAGTTCTTGTCTCTGGTATTCACTCTGACGAACAATAAGAACCTTTAGAAATAAATGTCTTAAATGTAAGTTCTTTTCAAGGTGTTCATGAAATCTTCATCTTTATGATGCCTTTAGCAAATACTTTTCTCTGTGTGTGTATAAAAATACATATGTGGTCACTCAGAGAATGCAAGCAGACAGCCTTCAAGGAAATGAATTATATATGAGTGAAAACTCAGATATAATTTGTGATCTCCATGAATTGAACCGTTATTAAACGCTCGTATTTTTGTCAATTTGAATCTCGAAATTCTGTCATTAATTTGGCATCCCCTTTGAAAAATGTATTATAAGAGTTATTGTTGTATTTATTAGATTGAAACCTAAGGAAAGCAGAAGTGAGTTTTGGCACAGTGCAAGTTAGCTGACTAGGAGTTGTCCTGTTGCAATCCCATTCTCTAAAGTCTGTGCTTTCTAAAGACAACAGATCATTCAAACCCACAAGCCTCCATTTAACTTCACAAATTGTTGCTTTGCAACAATGGACACTGAGTAGGAATGTCTTGTACAATCAGTAAAATACGAGCTTTTTCAGGGCATCTTCAGAGATCTTTTGCATGCCCTTTAGATGAAACTTTTTGTAACCATTTTTCAGATGCATCTATGGCTACATCAGATTTCTATATGTAAATCAATTCTAGATTTTTTTTTTCCTGAGTATTCCTGGAGTTTCCTGTTTGTTCTGTTAATCCAATCTGTTGGTTATATTACTCTATATGGCCATGGGAAACTTAAAACTTCTTTCATAAATGTCTAAATGGTTTAAGCTTTCACAACAAACTTAAAAAAAATCCGCAACAAACAAACAAAACCCTCAACAAAACCAAACCCAACTCCACCCCAACCCCCCAAAAAACCCAGAAAATCTTTAAACAATCTCAAAAATCAATAATTTACATAAAAGTGAACATGTTATCCAAAGTGGTGTTAAAATCAGTGATAACTTCTTTTATAAATGGAACAGACGAAGATGGGACAATTTTCATTGCAAAGAGTCAAGAGACCATGGTAATAAGTTGCTCCATGGTAACTTATAGTTATCACCAAATATTTTGCATCTTTCTTTTGTCCTACCTAGAAATCAAGTAGATTCAGCAAGAAATGTACTTGGGAATAAACTCTAGGTACTCTCATATTATCAATACAGCAGCAGAAAGATGTAAAGGTGGTGGAGAAACAAAAGTATGCTCAGCAGAGAAACCCTACAAAAGACAAAGCAGCCAGAAATTTAAATTTGTATTTGTTTTCCTATCAAAGCAATAACACTGTTTAAAATGTTTTGTTTTCTACAAAATCAGGTAAACAGATTGATTTTTGTCCATGTGTCTTTTTGGCAGTGCTTGAGGAACAGTGTGTGATTTATTGTATTTCATTTATGTGCTCTTAAAAGCATCACCTTATGTCTATGTATTCATTGATATAGCACAAATAACGCAGGAACCTCATCTTCTCCATGTAAGATGTAGTTAGAAAACAAGACTGTGCTAGAACAAATAGCCAAATCTATATTCCCAGATTCATGCAAGAATGATTAATTTGTAGTCTTTCTGCAAATAATTCTTTAAAATACTTAACTACTTAAACTTTTGACATTGGGCATTTTATTCATGGTATAGAAATCCGTATCAGCCCAGAAGATTATTTTTGTTCAACAGCCTCTCTGGAAGTTGCTTAATTTGGTTTCTGTGTCAGGCATCTCTGGGTAAAATCATTACCATTCATTGTGCAAATTAAGCTGTGATTCACACAGACAGAGTTTCCAACTTGATGGGGCTGTGCCCAGGCTGTGTAATTCATAGAGAGGGTTAAAAAAACAGAATCAAATGCTGGCTGTGAGTTAAACAGAACAGGGGATAAGAGCTTAGGCTTAACCTATAGGGGAATCTAAGGAATAAAGCAAACCAGAGTCCAATGCGGGGAAGAAAGGAGAAAAAGCAAAAAGGCTAAAAGACATCAGGCCTAATGAGCCTTTCGAGGAAAATGGGAGACTGGAGCCTCAGAACGAAAGAGTGGCCCAGCAAAGCAAGGATAAAATGGATCAGCCACAATGTCACCAAATTGATCCAGAGTTCAAAAACCATCAAATCACCGTATACAATAAAATAAATTAAAAAAAAAAGTTCAAACAGTGTCAGGCTCCTTAAAGCTCACTTGCTGACATCAAACATAATAAGAAAAAGACCTGTTTGTAACATAATGTGACTCTTTTCTAAACAGAGCCTTTGAAATGCATGTGCTGGTCTGTCATTCTCTGTTGTACAGTTCTCACATCATATATCTATATGTCTGCCAGAATTTTTATACTATATGAAAAAGACAAATAATCACAGAAGAATTAGAGAGATATATTTAGACTAGAGGGGTTTTGTCCTGCTGTGTTAAGGTGCCATGCTACTGTCTAGACTGATGGCTTGAGAAATGAGCCGCAAAGGGGAACAGGGGGAAATTCTGAGTGCAAATTAAACAGAATAAATTCTGTGTATAAAGCCACAGTAAATAGCTATAACAAATGCACACTAAATGAGCAGAAGGTATTAATTCCTATCAAGAGCATTTCTAATGTACCTATTACTCTAATGTGTAAGTGACAAACAAGACAAAGAAAATACCCTGTGTGTCAAAGCTCATATATCTCTTCATGACGTAAAGAGGTGGTGCTACCCATATTTAGCAGGTTTTATTTAGCCACCAACGCACCTCTGACTTGGTAGACTTATTTTTGATAAGTGGTGCTTAAAAGTGATGGTATGAAGCATAAGTAGCTAATGCAAATACGTTACCGACCCCTACCAGAGCTAGCAATTATGTAAATTTTCAAAGCCTTCATCTTTTATAATTAGATGTGGCTGGCTTAGACTGAAGGACTTCCATCGCTGGCCAGCTCAGTCCTTATTCCAGTATTTCACCAGAAATTATATATTTGAAATCAGAGGAATGTTATATTCTTTAAAGTGATTCAAGATATAGCTTGGAATATTTGAAAGACCTTTAGTAATTAATTTCCTGTTTTCCATGCTTGAAAGATGAATAAAGGCATAGAAACACTTGGTGAATAACATCTTGTAACTGATTATAATTAAGTGTACTTTCAGTTCCTCTGAAGTGTATGAAGTGCTAATTATTTTTCACAAAATCCAAAATGCAAGTTTCCTTAGCTTGCATGAAAAGAAAAGCACAGATTTATGTACAAGGCTAGAGATCTGCCTATGTGCAAATCCTAACAATCTTCTCTATTAAAAAGATGATTCCCCTATAGGTTAATTATTGCTGGACAGCTTCAGGGGCTGCTCCGAAACCCACTGAAGCAAACAGAGGGATTAGGATGATTTCAGTTTGTTTTGGATCAGGCCCTAAAGGACTCCTCAGGCACAGGAGTGAAAGCACTGCATGTATCACCCTAATAAACATTTCATTATCACTCAAGTGATAGATTTTTTTTTTTTTTTTTCTCAAAACTTTGTGGCTAATGGTACCTTTAGGTAACACATGTGTCCTCGTTTATATGCATATTTGTGAACTGTGGTAAGATATGGGGCTCCAGTAGACCTGATTTTTTTCCTAGTGGCATTGAAGTAGCTTGAAATAAGTATTAGTGCCAGCCCCAGCACAGAGACTTAGTGTGCCTGAAAGCCACTTGTGGTTTGACAAATGACTGGAAACACTATGGTGTTGGAGTACTCACCCCTCTCCAGATATCTTGGGGTTGGAGGAGCAGCACCCACCTGGCAGGGCTATGTGTCTGGGCTTGGAGCTGCCCACCCAGGGCTGCTGTCAATCCCTCCACTTGGCTGCCCGCCTATGGGGTTAGGACGTATTTCAGAAGGCCAGAGCAGTTCCCCTGGATTGGACACTTGAATGGCAGGAACAGAAGGAGGGGAAAAAAAATCCCCCTCTGATACTTCCACTGCTTTGCCCTTTTATCTAGTCATTATTGCCTCTGCAGAGTGTGAAATCCTGCCATTCGGGCTCGGTAGTGATTTACACCAATTTTGTAGTGTTTTAAATAACTCCTGTAGATGTAAGACAGTGAAGAATCAGGCCACTGGGATGCACTAGCCACAAGGGTGTACTTACTGCCTCATATGGCAATGGGATCGTGAAGAACACTGTAATGACTCTTCACATTCAATCCCAGCTGCACTTAAGTGTGTATGGATATGAAACAGCTTTAGAAGAAGTGTATACCAAAGAGCCCAGAAAGCTAAGGAATAACTCAGGAAACTTCTCTAGGTTAATATATTGAAGCATGCTAGATGTATCATCGGAAAAAGAAAAACACTTTTAGAAAACCTAAGTGAAATGCAGGGTGAAAGTGGTATAAAGTTGTTCACCTCAGACACTAGAATTAAGGTATACTGATATGTGCTTGTAGGCATAGCCAAGCATGCAAGCGTTGGGTCTGCACAGGGGCCCAGGTGCATCCTCTCTCTGACAGCTGCTGATGGAAATAAGCTGGGAGAATAATTAAAATAAGGCAACTCATCTTTTCTCTCAGCATTAGGGAAGGATGCAATATATTAAATCCTGTGGATGGTGCATGGGCAGTTATGACCTGAATAATTTTTGTTATATTCCAAGACATCGGGTTTATTTTCACTGTATTATTCAGCTTGGATTTTCTATACTGAAGGCACCTACGTCTCAACACATACCTTCTCTGGTTTGCACTAACCTAACTGCAGGGGAGGTAGTCTAAGGACTCATTTATTCTGTTGATGATGCATGTATTACACTTGTCCTTTCAATAAAGTGAGGACTTCAGCTTTCTGCACTGTCAATCTAGCACATCACATGAACAGCAAATGTGATTAAAAATAAAGCAATGTAACAAAATTAGAGGTGAGCCATAGCTACATGCTCAAAAAGGGGAAAAAAATAGGATTAATAACTGATGCAGTTAGAGAGGTGAAGCATGCTTGCAGGGAGTAGAAGTAGCAAATGTTATAGATGGTAGTATATACTACGAATGAACATCAAAAGCCTCAGAGGCTGGGTTCAGAAGCTTATCAGAAGTTACCTCAGCCTATTTGATTGAGAATTCATGCTGGTAATTTCCAAAGATTGGATTTCCTTGTGAGATCTTTAGTAGTTTCTCGTCTGGGTCAGATTAAAGGACAAGAACAGCTCTGCTGGCACTACAGTATTTCTGCTTGCTAGCCTAGTTAAAACTAGGAAGTATACAGATGTTAGAAACATATAGAAATAAAATACTCAAAGCTAGCGTTTGTTTTTTTTTTTTCATGGTTTAGGACAGTGCTGCATACAGTATAATCAGTTCAAGTACACAAAGAAAAGCTGAACACACACTTTTATCTTTTTGCTAGTTCCTATATGAGTCAGGCAGAGGCTCCTTTTCATGGAAATCTCCAAGCCTTAAAAAGCACGTGGCCAAAATTAGGTACCTAAATTCCCAAATAAGGGTCCTGGGACTATTTTTTTTTTTTTAAATTTTTTTTTTTTTTTTCCAGTGTCAAGGCACTCTGGTCTCAGTAAGTGCTCAGCACATTTGAAAGCAAGCAAATTAGATGAGTGGCTTTTAAACACATCAACTTTCAAGTGATTGGCAGATGTGTGACATTGATCCTTTTTTTGGCTGTGCATTTTTGTTACAGAAAAGATAATACCTTACATGTAACAATAAGGTTCTTGTTGTTACTTGTGCTTGAGCTCTCAAATCCTGCCTCTAAACAGCCTCAAAGGACAATGATCTGAATTCAGGTGATACATTGAAAGGAGCTCTACAAACTCGGGCTTGTGGTGGCACCAGAGTAATTTAGGCAAAAAGAACACTCACGTTATCTGCCATTTAATTCAAACTAAAAAAACAATAAATAATCTTTTGGGAACCCTTGAACTCAGCGGTAGCGCTTTCGGGGCAGCGGCGGCTGGGACACGCTCTGCAGCAGTTAGGTGGTATTGACTAGCGAAGCGACAGAGATTATTTTTCCCTCCCGGAGGCAGAGAAGAGAGGAGGCAGCGTTCTGCCACCGGTCTCTCTCAGCGGCGGGGATGCATCCGGTGTCGACACAAGATGGCACCAGGGACCAGCGTCTGAGGGAAGCCTTCCAAACCTTTAGCCTCACGGCCCCCAGCAAGCACAGGTGTTACAAATCTGTTGTTTTCTTTGAGTTACCAAAAATAGTTAGCGAGACATATTTTCAGATAAACAAATTTCTGTATCAGCGATATTTGCCGGCGCTGGTTGCACTTCCAAGCACATGCTGCCGAAAAGGGTTCCTTATGTCACAACGTGGCACTCTCTCCCTCAGTAAGGAAATGCTGTCAGAGGAAGTCCTGCGTATTACAGCCTTTTTGCGCGCCAATGTGACTTTTTCCTTTAGCTCTTAAATGCAGTTCATTAAGGTATTATTCTCTTTCGTTAACTCTCATGGACTTCATGGCAAAAGAAACATCATTTAATTTTTTGTGCCTAAAACTGAAGTTAGGATATCTGATTTCTAGTGCAGAGTTTGCATCTAGCCGTCTGAGATGGCTGGAAGTTTATTCTTAAATGTGTACTGCAATGAATTATTCTAACAAATGTGAGAATGCACAACAGCATATAATAACAATTCCCTATCATAATTTCCTTTTCTGTTACTGGCCTTTCAGAAATTGAAGGAACTTAAAATAGATATTTGGACATTCTAACATGAAAGGTACATATAATTTTTACAAGCTCTCTTCCTAATCATTCCTCTCTGCTGAAAAATGTGTGCACTGGGAAAAAGAATGGGTATGGTTCAACTTCTTACCTGTTAAAATGAATTTTAGAAATGGTATTAAAAATCTATAGTTTCTCAGATTTGTTTCTTCTGTGTGAATAACTGTTAGAGCTGCCACATTGACAAGTGAATGTAAAAGAGAAGGAAGGCAGTTTAAAGATGATCGCTTTATTAGTACTTGGCTTGCAGTTTAGGGCTATATGGGAATCCTCATTCAGCTCGCTGGCACTATAACCTCTCTGAGCCGGGTTGCACACGTAGCGGCGAGCATGCTGCAGGGCTATGTGTTCTACAGCAATCACACAATTAAGTAGCAATGACTGGCAACACTATTGCTCAATTAGTCTCATACAGTATGTCAGGCTAGAAGATATTTCATAAATAGATCTTCCAGAGATACTTGCCTCAGTGAATTCACTTTGAGACAGTTTCTTTTACCCAAAACACATTATCCCATAGCATTCTAATTTTTTTCTTGCAGCTAAAAGCAATGGGTCAAATTCTGTGACTTACACCAATAAAAACTGTAGAAGTCAGTACATTTGGACAGATAAGACTGAGAGAAGCATTGAGCCCTGTCTCACAGCCAGTGTTTATAATAATCTTCAGACGCGGACCATGCAAGAAGGACTATCACCCTACTAGCAGCTTGTCATGAATTGTCATTTGAAATGATAACATAATTGTGCGCATGTACCGTCATGAGATGGCCTGAAGCCAGAGCCTGAAGCAGCCAGATGAGCTGTTAAAGGGAGGTGATGCCTTCTAAATCTGAGCAGGTGGAAACAAGATACACATCTCACTCTCCCTAGCCCGTAAACATGGTACCGCTTCTCTAGGTGCCCTTTAGGGGTCAACACTTGGGATGAAAAAGGCTTGGCTGTTCTGTCCTGAGTGTCAGACTGCAGGGAGATTACAGGTTGCCACAATCTGAGCATCCACAGGGCATATGAATAAGCACAAGGCACTCATGCAGCTTTGCTGTTATTCTAAAGATGTCCTGTGCCAGCAACCCTTCACTGAGATCAGGCTCTTCTGTGCCACAGTGTATAGGCATATAGACCTGTAGGCATATAGACCACTGTAGGTTCTCACTGTAGCTCTTTATTTCACTATCTTTGATATCTTTTTCATTCATGCTCAAAATCTGGAGAAGTTGCAAGAGCAGATTAGGTAACCAGAACAATGTTTTTAGGTAAAAAAGGTGTGAGAGCTGATCCTCCCATTATTTTGAGAAGGTATGGGAAGTACTTCTAGAACAGTTTTCTAAGAAAAAGTCAGGAACCATTGCTCAGCCCTATCACTTATCGTCCTACCAGGGTGTTACAACTTTGCTATAATACTTTACTGCTCTGGGCATTATCCACTATGGTAGACTCAAATGCATATCCTCCTGCCACCTGCTATCACCTTTCATTCTCTCTGTCCTTGCTCCTGTTACCACTGTATATGCCTCATTTCCTAGGGCTGAAAGTGTATTCCTGTCTGTGAATGTCTCATCTAATCTGTGTGACTATGGGAAATGACACAGGTGCTCTCTCTGTGCCTGAGGACTGTCTGGGGAAGTTTTGAGCCATGCCCATCCTTGGCTGTGTGCTTGGCTTTACTTTGTAGGTAAACTTGCCCGGCTCACTGACATGCACTGAAACTAGTCTTACATATAGAGTTTTGCTGTATTTCGGACTTTTCAGTTCTAAAGAAGAGCTGGCTGGGACTGGTTGCTCCTTTTTAGGGACTTTGGAGAGTGATAATGAGCACACAGAGACAGGTGTGCAGGTGAAAGAAGGCTGAGCCAGAATGGAAATAGAGGAAGGGAGTATTATCACGGAAAAAAAAGGTGGAAATTAGCAGTTGAGAAGACACATCCAAGAAGAAAGAATGCAGTGTTTATTACAGATCGTGAGAGAGAAAATTTAATAAGGATGGATTACTTGATGAGAGAACTTTAGATAAATATGGCATCTGGGAAAACTAATTAGATATTAAATTAAGAGATTGCATAATAGCAAATCAGGGCAAACATTATCAGGATTTCTCTTTAATAATTTCCTAATAGAGATTTTAAATCTCATCTCAGCATATAAGTCTTCTAGCATGTAATTTCTATAATATACAGTCAAACAGCATTTATTTCTGTAATGTCTGTAAATTATTTCTTCATACATTTGAACACCCTTCAGTAATGTGAGAGGACTAAGTTTAATCTGCAGTAGGATTCTGATCTCAATTTTGCTACCTTTGATGAGACCAGCATTTCAAATGTAATATGTTATTAGCTTGCTTTTGTGCATATAATGTAAAATACCATTCTATACTCTGGAAAAGAAAGGTGGTACAACTTGTCCATTGAACCCAGCTAAATCCCTGTCATACATAACTCACCCATTTTGCATGATCTGTGCTCTGTATGGTAACAGCACAAATGTGAAATCTGTACATACATGATAGAGAAGAATGCCTGAGTAGAAGCATTTAAAGTAGAGAGTAAGCTCTATTTAAAATAGGTTAACATTGATCTTGTGTGCTCACCGAATGACAGCAAAGTATGGTCCAGAGTGCCTTATTTACCCATTTCCTTACTTTTACCAGTCTGGCTTAATGCTCTTTTTCAAAACAAAGCAATTGAATTTGGCCTCTGGTAAACAGACACCTCTGGACTCATGGAATGGTAGTTAATGTACCAGTTATTGTTTGCCCTTTAGGTTTGCAGTCTTTACCAATGTTATCTCATGCCTTTGGGTACGAGCTAAAAATGGCCTGTGCCATATTACTAACACTATATACTCTAGCGTTGTACCTCAGATCCACAATAAATTAAATACATATGGAAGCCAGTGAAGTGATGGAGGCATGCCAAAGTTCATTTGTGTTTTTGTCCTGTGTGGGAGTTTAAATCTATTCACAAATGCAAAACAGACTGCATAGCTCAGCCAAGCAGGAGGATCTACAGGTTGGCTGAGTCAGTAGCCAAATAAGAGATGATGGGTTTGTGTCATGTATGGTTTTACACAATCGATTGGGCTCTGAGGACTTAATCACTTTGACTTATAAAACTGGACCCAGGAGAAAGTCACATGCATTAGAGATAGATGCTACTACTCCCTGAAGACAGCATGCAACAGCCCTGTCTAGCTGAGAAACTGTCCCAGAGGAGGTCAGAGTCCCTTGAAAAAACCTTAGGAACGTCTAAAAATACAAGGCTGAAGATCATTCCTTTTGCAAAAAAGAATAAAGAATGACTTCTAGGTACAAGTAGCCTTGTAGCTAGTAGAAATCTGCAGCCCTGTTGCTGTAATAGGTGTGTTTCCATGATTATATCTGTGAGGAGATACATCTGACTGTGGTAGAACTTGCAGCTCATCTATTTAAATGTTTTTTTCACCTTCAACTTTGCTCCCCACGTTTCCTTACCACAGTGTTTGATCAGAGATTTCTAGATAAATTAACACTACTGACAGCCATTGCACTGCCAGCCTTACTGTCATTAAGTGGTGGCTGTTTGTCAAGAGTTCAGAAGCAGGGACAACAGTGTGTTGGGACAGTAGGAAAAATTAAGCCAATTCAGTATTACCACACTAAAGCTAAATATCTGAGGTTCTAATTTGGTGATAAGATGTGGGGAGTGTAAAGCAGGGAAGGGTTTGCCCAAAGAGGTTCTTATAATTCATCTGAGCTTCCCGCTTGCCTTGTCTCTCATTGACTGTGTGAAGAAGTGCAAGTGAGACATGGAGGTGGAACAGACCATGCAAGACTTTGCAATGCTGAACCCCACCAGAATATGGATGTTCCTTACCAAATCTTCTCAATACCTTGACCAGGTTCAGAAATCAATTATCTCAGAATTATCTTTAGCCACCCAAAGCAGGTCATATTCTTTTGCTGTTTTTGTCTGGTTGCAGTTGGTTACTCTAACCAACCTGTTTTGCTCGCACCAGATACAACCTTAGCCCCCCCCAGGTTCAGACAGCAAGACCTTAAATGTTTTTAATCTTCAGTCAACTCAGAAGAAAGCTTGAGCTCAGCTCCTCACATCTCCTTCTTTCACTGCACCAGAACAATGCCTGAAAAGTTTGAGTTATTTAATGTAACTTAGAAATGTGAATGTGTTACGAGTCAGCTTTGAATATGGCCTCGATTCCAAAAGGTGTTATCATCAAATCAAAATTATTCACACATGTCAAGTTAACATTTTATTTTTATTCCTTACTCAATTTTTGGCAAGCTTACAGGAGCTGTCAGTGTTTCAGTATTTTGAGAAGAATATTTTAATAAAACAGTGATGTGCTGAAAGGGGTTCACAAGAACTCACTAGAGGCCCTTGTTAAAATTCTGCCACCCTTCAAAAAATTATTCCCTTGCCTCTCAAGGAGTTCACCCCCTCTCTGGATACTGCTAAATCATTTCTGCCAGGGATGAGTTTCATCCCTTGGGGCTCATAAAGATACTTCTGAAGAGCAAATTGCTTGCCTTTGAAATAGACCAGATTGCATGAAATAGCAGACACTTTAAAAATAAATTTCTGGGGTAGCAACACTTTCCCGCTCCCCCCGCCCAAGCATCCGATCCGATCTCCACCACCCGTACCTCTCATTGTGTTATACTATCAAGTACTCAATCTATTTCTCGGGAACAAAGTATAAACAGTTCCAGCAAGTGCACTTAATATAACTTTTTTTGCTAAGTGGCATTGCCTCCCTGCTAGGCTGTGGTTATAGGAAAGCATTTATATTTAAAGGTAAAAAAAAAAAGGCAGGTTCTCCCTGTGAGCACACAGGCTTGTTTCATTTTAAAAGAGGAAATTTTATGTAGGACTCCCATGTTAAAGTATTTCAACATATGACTGTAATAAAATTAAAGACATACTAGGTGCAAGAAAAAAAAAAAAAGCAGTACTCGAAATTAAAATATGAATTCTAGTAATCTTGACAAAATGGGTTAATTGTTTCTATACTTATTTTCATATGATTGAAGGTTCAAATTATGACTCTGTGGACCTAGATGAAGTTAGCCTGGAAGAGCTGAGGTACTCCTACCCTGATATGCCAGTGTTTCTTTTTAAAAGCTGAATCAAGAGAAAATATCTGGGTTGAAATCTTCCTTCTCCTAAGTGCGATCTTACTAATCACTGAAAAGCAGAGTCTTATCTGTATAGGATGTGCATAGCCCACATTTTATTATCCTAAAAATTCGTTGAAAGATGAAGTTCTTTATTTTAAAACAGAAGTAAAACCTTGCCTATGTGGTCCAAGTATAAATTAATACTGTTGCATTTCGTTAGCCAAAAGAAAACCTGGAAACTCTGAATGGCCCTTTTTCCTCATTGGCTTGTTAATCCTGGAACTCAAAGATGATTATTTAAATGGGAATATTATTAACTCCTTTCACAGCAAAATTTAAATGACCCATCTGACACATCATCTAGCTTTGCTTGGAGTGCTTCTGCAATTCAATAACAGTGGCAACTTAAAGGAGAGTATAGATCGCCCTTTAAAATAAATGGGTCTTAATATAACAGATAAAATATAGCAGCTATTCCACTGTTGCATTCTTTGTTTTCATAGAGGTGTTTTAATGACTCTTTTAGCTTTCTATTTTTTATTTTTTTCTTTTTCATGCTGTTGTGAAACCAAGTTTGCTCTTGACCTGAACAGCAAAAATCCTATTTAGTAGAATCTTTCTTGTGAGGAAGATTTAGGTTCACCAACTACTTATATTTGCTGGTTTGCTGATGTTTGTCCTCCTTCTAGAGCCAGTGCTGGAATATAGTACCGACGCGCACTAATGTGCCTTGTGTGATCTGTTGTCGTAAGAAAAATGAACTGACCAAGCAACTTGTTACTGGGGACTAATACTTAAAACCTGTCTCAAGAAAGTGTTGGTTACCGCTGAAATTGTGATGTCATTATAGTTGTAATGGTTTCCTTGCAGGGAGTAAAGCATGATGATCGACATTTAGCAATTTTTAGGGCATCAAGAAGCCTAGGCTATACTCCTGCTACTCATCCACTGAAAGACTTTAGGGAAGCTACTCAGCCTCCTTGTATCTTGATTTCTCTCATAAATAGGGTAAGATACTTACCTCCTCAGTGAAGTGTTCTCACATGAATTTTGATGAAAAGCATTATAGGAAAGATAGGTACTAACAATATTTCAATGGCCTTGCAAAATGAAAAGTGGCTGACTATCCAGGAAAATGAACATGCTCCTTAGTAGTTCACAGTCACAGTGGCTTTTGCTGACTGGCAGATGCTTAAAGCTTGGAATTTCTGGCTTATTCTGAAGATTTGAAATGTGTTAGTACTCCCTTAGAAGAGTTAAAGCTGAAGGTAAATGTATGATAAACAAACATACCAAACATTAAAAAATAATCTCTGGCTGTTCTGTACAAAACTTTTTGGTTTTGTTGTTAAGATCATCTTCAGAGCTATAGCTGAAAGCCTGTGTCTAGCATTTCCAATATATCCAAGTCTGCAGTTGTATGCAAAGCAGCATCCAGAGGGGTGTGCACTGCCTCCTGGGGCATGAAGGAGTGGGATTTTTCCTGCAACACATTAGAAAAGGTTTTATTATGCAGTAATACTTGTAAACTTACTTTTCAGTAGCAAATTTGCCTTTTTTGGAATCCAGTATGATAGCTTATTTGCTATGTGATTGTTGCAAACAAATTCGTCAAATACTGTGTGTGATCTTCAATTAATCAAGAGTTGCACAGATTTTTCAGTGGTAGCAGTAGAATTTGAAGCGTGAAAATTCTTAATAAAACATCTAAGCAGTCACCCAAAATCCTAGAAAAGCCCTGAAGTGTTGATTTCCTTGAATGTAAGTAGCTGGAAATACTTGCAATGGTGTAATAGTCTAACACTGCACTTATCATTGAAAACAAGTGCAGCATGTTACTGGTGAGCAAACTACCCTTTCTGGAAGGAAGCAGAAAAATAAGAGTCAGGACCAGGAGAATGCACAGATATTGCAGACAGTACCGGTATGAGAAGTCATGGCAAGTCCTGACTGAGGATGTCTAAGCATGCGTTTAAACAGAATACTTAGTTATTCAAGCCAGAAGAAACTGCTGAGAAAAAGCACTGCCTGTGCTGAGGATCTCTATGGACCATTCAGCTTGGTGGCAGTTACAGATAAATAGAGCCTTTTTTTGGTGTTTTGACAATACTTCTATTGAATTAGCTTTATCCCGACTTTGCGTGCTTCCTGGGACATATTAAACCGAAGTGGTAAGTGTTAGATCTGTCCTGAATCAGCAGAGTTCTCTAAGGAAAATTGAAAGGTATCATTAATTTGGATTGCTTTGGAATTCATTGTGCAAAACCCCTAAAATACAAAAAAGAATATAAAAAATATTGACATAAAAAAAATCAATACTGAAAATTTCCCATTGAGAATTTCACAGACCAACTGTCCAGGGTACAGCATTAATTTTGAAAGAACAATTTGTTGTCAATAGCAGCTGATTCAAAGTGCACATTTCTTTAAAATGTGAGCATTGAATTCTGCTTATATATTTTTTTTTTATTTTTTTATTCTTTTTTTTCATTTGTGATCTGCATTTAAAATCCCTTCCAGAAATGCTGGGATGCGTTATAGATGGTAAAAAAATACATGTGCTGCTGAGTGCAGGAAAGGTGCCTATGATTTATATTGGTACGTAGTATAAGTGCTATGAAGACACACATTACAATGTTAGATGATTATTAGACTGATGATGCAGAGAATATGTTTACCAACTTTTCAAATGATAAAAACAGAGTATATTATCTGGATTCTAATAATGAATTTAAAGACAGATTTGTTCCTTTGATATTACATACCACATAGCAGCCTATGCACAGTCCCAGTCTGAAGACAGACATGAACGTTACATGTATTTCATTATTGTTCGTGTTCATGAAGCATCAATGTATACTAGCAAATTGAAGGAATTAATTTTGGTAAAAAGATATGTATATGAACAGATTTCTCTTTATATTTTAGTTGTTGCTCTCCTGCATAAGGCTCCATTGTTAGTATCTGTTATCACAGTGCCTCTAAACCTCTGTGAGAAATTTATTGACTTCAGTTTGATTCTGCAGTTGCAGTGGTTTAGGTGTGAAGTAGCCATAGGAAACTCAGAATTTTATGCAGCAATTTGTATTTCCAAAAAATGGAAATGACTCCAGTAGCCTTCTGCAGAGGTAGTTAAAAATTCCTTCTTGAAGTGGAGAAAGAAACTATAAGGAAAGTGTCAAATCGTAACTAATTACTGTTTGTAAAGTATGGCCATCCAGGATTGCATAATGGAGTAATTTAGATATAAACAATTACTTTTACAATTGAAAGGAGATACAGGAATCTCAGATTTATAAGGCCTTAACTGTACTGCAGGTAGAGCACAGGACTTCTTACAGTGCAATGACAAAAGACTTGAGACACATTACACTGAGTCACAGCTAAAATACCTCTTACTCTGCTGCATGGAGAAGGTCCTTAGGCAAAGATCATGTTTTCTTATCTGTACTGTGTGATGCTTTACTCTCTTCTGCTTGCTTTTTATGCCTTGAAATGCTTTCCTTTACAGGTTTAAAGTAATTGATTTCCTGTAACTGCATGCTCTCTTTTACAACTACTTCTTTTGTGAAATAGGCTGTTAATTCTCAAAAAGGAAAAAAAAAAAAAAAAGAAAAAAAGGAAAAAAGAAAACCTCAAAAAATCTTGTAGTGCTATGAATTATATTACTATCTATGGCCCGACATTTCTAGTCATGCTTTATTCCAAGAAGAAGCAAAGAGCCTGGCATTTCTGCTTCCATGCCATGCTTGGGCTCAGCGGCAGGACTGCTGATTGCACAGCATTATTCCTAGCCCAGTTATGGCCCATGCTGATTTAACTTTCGGGGACTCCACGTGTCAGAAAACATTCCAATAGGTAGTGTGGGAAAGACTCATCAGATTTGCCTCCCTACTCTGCATACCATCTTCCAGTCAGACCTGCTAGACAGAGACAGGCGGTGTGCAGCCATGAAGTTACCTTTCCATTAGCAGCAGCTTGGTTAAGGAGAACTCGTTTAAACACTGATGATACATACTCCTGTGGAGCCATAATTAGGTACAGCTGAAGAAAGAAATGTCTGATAGTAAGCAGGTAAAGATATTACAAATGCAGCCACAAGTGGCTGAGAGGCTGTGTTGATAGGAGTACTTGGGAGTCAGGAACTGGAATCAGCACTATTCAATATAGTCATTAGTGACCTTGAGGATAAAATTAATTCCATACTGATTAAAATTTTTAGACAGGAGATCTGAGAGGACGAGTAAATAGAAAAGATGGTAAATTAAAAATCCAAAGGGATCTGAATGTTTTGAGGCATGGGTGGATCAAAAAAAGATTAAGTTTATGTAAAGAAAAACAGGGCAATATATCAGAAGAAGAATTTGAAGTTCTTTGTCATTGTAAGCATCAGAGACTTTTGGTGGATTTTTGCATCATTGGTTCTTTCATATATTTGTCAGAAGACTGTGCTTTGATCTTGAGTTGCCTTTAATCACACGTATTAACCAACAGAACAACATGTGCAGTGGCATCATTAAAAGGTATGAGTACCATAGATACCTTTGTTGTATATAACTTTTAGTCTCAGATCCATCCTATCTAACTCCAAGCACTTAACTGAAATACCTGGTTTAGATATCCGGTTATGAAAGTTAGATAAGATGAATCCAAACCTCACAGGTGTTCGTTAGAAAAGTACTTTCATCCTCTTCCTCTGAGCAGCACACTGGTCCCATCACCCATCTTGGCAGAACATATTTTATTAGCAGGGAAAAATCAAAAAGGGTCCACAGAGAAAACTGCAACGGGAGCACTGTTACCATTTTGTAATAAGGAATAAAAGCAATGGCACCCATTTCTTTTGTGATCTAGTGTCCAAATGAATTGAATCATCAAGGGTTATACTGAATAAGTGTTAAGCAGAATACGGTTTGAAAGAAATTAGTGTCTTGTAATAACTGTAAGGATAAAAGAGTCTAAAATATCCAACTATATATAGTACATGAAATTAAGCTGCATAATGTAATGACATGTTATGCTACCATTAACACATTATAACTATGTAATTTGGAAGGCTAATTTTTTTTTGTAAAACCACTTAACTACATAAAATTGAAAATAATGATTATTGTAACTACTTCCATTTTTTGTCTTTAGAAGTTCAAAATTAAATATGCCATATACAGTTATTTTATGGTGATGTGTAATTTTATTAAATGGTCGTATAACATGTACAGTAATTATTGACATAAAAATCCTAAATATATAAATCATCATGCATAAAATCAGTTATAACACATTAACTTTACCAGCTGCCAAGGTAAGTCACTCAGCATCTCATTGACTTAACACCCAGAGTTGACCAAGGAATCCAGACAAGATGACAGGAAATTGCAAATCTCAGCTAAGATATAAAATAAGAATATGAAGGCAGTCTTTGATCTGAAACTTCTCCATTGTGTCTCCATTCTGTATTTTTTTGACTTTCTGGTACCTATTTATTTAAAATCTTTGAAGACCGACATGGAAACCAGTAAAACCTAGCAGGTCACCCAGATGGCCCTCTTAGTCTAACTGTAAATGTCTCTTCTGGTTGGATTCCCATCAGTCCTTTGGAGACTATTCAACTGCCTAACTCAGCTCATTTTCAGGAAAAAATTTTTTCTAATATTCAGTCTAATTTTTCCTCTATCGCTCTTACTAATATGCTTTAAAAATTTAGACTGTTATCATTGTCTCCATATGTCTTACTTATGAGTGTGTGAAATTATATGTATACATGTCTTCCAGCCTCATAACCATTTCTATTAGTCTTCTCGGAACTCTCTGTAAATTGTTGCTATCAATTAGAGAGGTCTTCTGCTCTGAATCATAAATCCATATATATTTTGGCTACTTTGGGGAAACCAACCTTTCCTACTAATGAATCAAAGTTATTAAAAGGAATATTTATTTCATTTCAAGATTATGTGAGGGGGAAATCTCAGTTGTCAAACCACTAGCAAAAGTGTGAGCTCATGATAAATTAGAGCTGACCAAAAACTGCCAATTCTCACTTTTTAAAATTTGCTTTCATTCTGAAGTAAGAATTTTTTTTATAGTTCATGTAGTTAAAAAATTGCAGAGACCAAAGAAATATTTTAAAAGGTAATCTGTGCTAATAACGTACTTAGTTCTGACTTTGTAATGTTACTGTATTTTTTGTATTGAAGTAAAGCAAACAATAAAAAAGATTTGCAACACTATAATTAGAATTTTTTAATTTTTTCAGCAGACTTTGAAGTTTTCCATTTGAAATTCTGGCAAACCTGTGTATTCACAGGGAAAAATGTTTCACATAAATTTTTTGGTCAACTAATTTTTGAGCTGGAAAAGCTACATTCTCTCACATATCTCCTTCATTGCTCAAACTGAAGGATTATTGGCAGTTCCAAAGCACTTTTAATTCTATTATACCATATCCTCAGAGGATAGGGCTAATGCACTAATGGGGACAGAGAATTTTAGAGAAAAATTACAGAAAGAGAGTGTGTGCGAGTTATCACATGTGCAAGCTAGGCTTTGCAATGTCACTAGAGGGGTAGATTTTACATGTTCTTTGTAACCTAATGTTCCTAGGAAATGTAATGAGTTGTGTTAGATATTGGCAACTTTATTCATCCTGGGAATTGGGAAGAACAGGGTAGGACAGAAGAACATAGGAGCAGCAACCTCCCTCCGTTCCCTGGAGATTCTCCTGAAGGTGTGTGTTGCCAGCAGCTGTCTTCTACTTCTGCCTTAAAATGCCAGAAACCAACCAGAGTAGACATCTTGCAGGATGGGGAAGAGGTGGACAATGTAGCACCTAGTCCATGCTTGAGTAGATGGTGCTAAAATAATTATAGGCTTCCTGCAGATATCATATAGTGTGAATTGCCTGGCAGGGTGGAGAACAAAGGGATTTGTGCACCCACTTTCTTTTGTGTACCCTATTTCTTTCCACTGACTTATTGTGGTCTGTTAAGCTGTACCCAACCACGGAGCAGATATCTTAGCCTCATCCATTTTGCATTGCTGAATGATAGAATAGTGTTAAAGAGCTCCCCAACAAGTGTGAGTGAGTGTACAAAGCCAACTAACCAGCTCAACATAACAAGGTCACTCTTTCCCACTGAGGAGTTTGCGGTATGGGGGAAACAGGAAGAAAAAGAGTGCCATGCTGCAAGATTTCTTTAGCATCCAGAGAGTTTGCAGAAGTGCTAGTGAGCTCAGCATTCTCCATAGCAGCTGGTTATTTGCCTCTCAGAAGCCTCCATCAGTAGGTTTTTCTTCCATAAATCTGGTCACTCTCCAGCATATTTAGAGCATCCTTAGATTGCTTTACGAGGCACCACTTAGGTATTTACTGAGGCCAAGTATCATGAGAACAGTGAAATATATAAACGAGTTCTTTCATTAAATGCGGTGCAGATTCAGAAAAATCTGCTCCAAGAGGTTTTACTAGCATTCTCAAACTTTTATATTCCTGAATAATTTATTTCATCATGCAAGAACTTTACTCCCAAAATGTATTTTTTTCAAGATTGCATATCCAACATGCCCCTGTAAATTCAGCTTATGTTATGGAAATCAAGCAATTTTTTTTTTTTTTTAAATTGTTAAATACTGTTTTCAGCAAAGAAGTAGCAAGTATTTAAAAATCTTCTAAGAATGGAAAGCCAAGGTGCTAGCAAAAAAAAAAAAAAAATTATAATATTGTTAAAATGTTGACAGAAGCAGAAGTTATTGAATTGAAAATTAATGCTGCCACTCACAATGACTAGCCTACAAGTGTGGAGGTGACAGTGTGCTAATAATATTCACTGGTATTTTAATACTAGATTTCATAAGAATTAGTCCTTGATATCAACGGTTTGTTTTCTTTTCCCCATGCAGCGTGCACACACAAGTTCCATTAATGTCAGTGAGAATTAGTATCAAGAGGAGACTATGGATCCTTAAGATATTTTTTCATAACATTGAAGACTTAGTCTAAGAAACTATAGAAGATCAATAATGCACTGAGGACACATTTTCTTCCTAGCTGTGACATGCCACATATTTTTTAATGTCAAAACTCAGGAAACAAGGAACAAGAAGCGGAAATAACAAATTGTTTGGCTGGCTTATTTGAACTGAATAACTTTTTCCAATGACAGTGTAGAGCATAATACAAGTAATTATTAGCGATTCCTGTTACTACATTTTTATGTTTCTTTCAGAGTAAATGTGACATCCTACTGCTTACTGGCAATGTTATCTAGTGTCTGTTCTGCAATCCTGTCTCTTTGGCAAACAAAATATTAACTGGCAGGGTAACCTCAAGAAAAGCCCAAAGGGAGCTAGGTATCGTCATGATGCGTTATGTGAACAGCTTGGAGTTGAAAGGTATCCTGCAGTAACTATTCTATTTATACAGAATTTCTGCAAACAGAGTTAAGTAAATGTTTTATATCAGTATCCTGCTGGCTTTTGACTGTAGATAAAGATGTCAAGCATGGCACCTTTGAAATATGGGCTCTAATTTATGCAATTTGCACTATTTTTAGTGTCAGACAGCTGTTATATCTGATTTTTCTTTTTTTCTCTTCAAATAGAGGACATTTGGGGGGGGTTGAGTTTTTTTATAAGTTATTAATATTGGTCTACAATTTCATGTAATATCAAGCTCAGAATGTATGATTATGTTTAAAGACAAATAAGCTCACAATTCTGGGGAGCTATAACGTGCTATAACGGCACTGGTTTCCTTAAATCAAACTAAATTATAATTATAGGTGAAAACCTGTTTTTGAAACTTGCTACTTTCTTCCAAAGAGAGTGATGGTTGCTATTGAGAGTAAGGTCAATGCAAAAAAAAAAAAAAAAAAAAAGGGAAAAAACAAAATAAAAATGTGAAAAAAATCAATAAATACCTAAATTATTTAAGGACAAAATACAACAGGGTGTCTTACTGTCATGCACCATACCCTGTATTGGAGAGCAGACAGGTGGATTGTCTATAGCCAGTGCTGGGTTGGACACTCTCTCCAGCATGCTCATTAGTAGCTCTGCGCCTGGGCTCCCTGTTAGTAAAAAGGCAGGGATCACAGCAGGGAAGTTAGATCTCAGGCTTCTCACATTCCTGCTCTATCTTAGCAAAGCTTTGCAAAGCCTTTTCTGGCAGCTCATTAGTAGGTGCACTGATGCATAAGAGAAAGTCATTAGAAGTGTTTTTCAACATTGGCTTTTGATCAGGTGACTAGTAGCTTCGTAGAGACATTTACTTACATTGTTTTCTATAAGAGATTCTGTTGCTATATTGAGAATGACATACATATAAAATGTGGAAAACTAGCTTGACCTTTCTACGACAAAAGAAAAAAAGCTCCATTAGTTCCCTGAATCTTGTCTTTCTATTGTCAACTATGACGTAACAGAAGCACAGAGTACTCACTCTTTTAGCTTTAATAATCTATGCCAAGTTCAACTATATTGTTTGATTTAAGGTTATGACAAGGACACCAGTGCAAAAGAATACAGCTGGCATGCCTTAAACTTTATGAGTTACTTTTGACAATAAGCATTAGCTACTTTCTTTCTCCACACAGACTGTCATTTTTAGCATTTTAAGACTAAATCTATCTATAGGGCAAAGTAAAACACACAGTAAAATTTTATTAGATCAGATAGGGTGGACTACTTAAGTGCCCTGAGTAGTATCTCCGCTGGAAGGATTCCTTGCTGTGTGGGATTATGTCTGCTAAACCCTGAGAAAACTATGCAAGTTTTATTGGAAATAGTTCTAACACAAACTATAGTTAACATCTGAATTTTAAAATCCTGCATAAATAGTCTGTAGAAAAAGAACTTGTGCACACAACCCAAAGAAGTATGGTGTAAAAGTTATACTTTGGTAATGAACATGCTTCGTTATTGGCTTTTCCCAAACACTTGATTTTTATGTAATATTTCACATTCCGATGTGGCAATGCTTCTCCAACCCAAAATGCCTGTCATGACTGTCTAATGCCTTTGCTGTGCAGAAAAATCTCATGTTAAGCACATGTGATGACGTGCAACCAAAACAAGGGGAGGTAAAGCCGCCTTTGTAAAAGTTTATTGAAACATAATACATCAGCTTAATCAGGCCTGCTACTGGCTATGTACGAACATGACATGCCAATTACATAAAGTTCCAGCTCAGCTAAGACTCCTGCTGACTAATTCAGTGTTGATTGTTTTCCGCTACATGGCTTTGAGTGCTTGTTAAGGCTAAAAAAAAAAAAAAAAGGGAGAGGGGCAACAATTGTAGGAATTCTTTGCTTCCATCAAACTGTCTTATGATTGCCACCAATTAGTTAGGCTCCTTGGCAGTAAAATGACAAGATGGGACTTGACCAAATACAATGTGTGGAGCACATAGGCATCTGCCCCAGCTGAAAGACATTACAATGTTTGTTAACCTTAAGGGTCATTCCTGATTCACTTCTGCAGACAGAAAACAAGATTTATACAACACAGATCAATACAGCCCTAAGACTTTCGCCATTGAGGATGCTAGATTGAGGCACTTCTCTTTATCAGTTTACCATGACACTAATGTATTTTGCCTGTTTTGCCTGGGCAGTGATGAATCTGTTGGCAAGAGAAAACAAATAAGTTCTGTTGTTGAGAGACATGTTGTCTATGATTTGTCTCAGCAGACATGCCAACTTGCTGGCCAATTCATTTCCTATTTAATTTAAGTGGCATATCTGTCTTCCCCTTTCTGGTATGTCTTTTGTCTGCTGCGCACCCACACTGGCACGGTGAGAGGCGCCTGCAGTAGATCTTTTCAGGTAAGACTGATACAACCAAAGCTGAAGCAAAGTAAAAAATCAGAATCCGTGATTTTTAATATGGGATTTTTTGTAAATTGTTATTTCTCTCTATTTGCAGTCTGAGGCAATCACTTTAATAATCTATTTCAGACAGATCATAGTGATTTGGTTTGCATACTCATAACCCAATGCCCTTTGAAAATATGCCCTTGTAATGTGCTGTAGTGATGTGTGGTTTGCAATGCAGCAAAAGTTAATTTTTTTCTCTTTGAGAGAGCAACTTCTTAAAAATGTTACTTGCTTAGAAGATAAAATGTGCATTTAGGGGCCAGTGTAGCCTTTACTGGGCAGAGAGAAGGTGAGTGTTTAAGGACTGCAAAATGAGGCCTCTTAATAGTGCAAACAAATGTTATTTACACCAAAAGGTCCTTTCTCTTGCTTCAGAATGAAAAATGCAATTCTGAAGCTATTGTTTCTGTCTGTCCCAGTTTTGTTATTCCTTCATTAAAGCAATTAGTTGTACAGGCAGCTTATAGTTCCTGGAAATAAGACAATATATAAATTACATATAAAAAGAATAGACCTTCCTACAAAACTGCCAAAGTGAGTGTGCATTGAATGAGTGTTTCCCCAAAGAGGCCCTACATCTGGAGGGGTAGGAGCTTGTACCAGGGAGAGCCTTCTCAGCTGAATCCCCTTCAGCCCTGGAATTTTCTTACCCAGTTTGTTAACCTCTAGGGCAGGGTGCAGAGCCCATGTGCTCATTCAGGGCCAGATCCTGCCACTCTTATTTATTTTGAGTGGTAGCATACTCCAGAAGCAGTTAAATCAACTCCAATGGGACCATATGGTTCTACTCAATGCAAGGAATGGTGGCAGAATCAGGGCCTTGGGCTTTTTCAAAAAATGCATTGGATGTAACAGGCATTTTGTTTTGAGAACAATAATCTTCTTATACTCCATCCTTCTTATTGTTGTGATAATAGATTTTAGTATTCCGCATTCCACAGGCAACATGACCTTTTTTGATTCAGAAGACTATGGCTGTGGGCACAAGTTATCATAAATTAAATTATAAAATAAATAGAATATTTGAAGTGCTAAAAGAGAGAGGGAGAGGAAAGGTAATATTCAAATGGGTCAAACCTGAAAACTTTTGCTTTCAGGTTTAATACACACTGCCAAGTACAGCTTTGTCTGTATAAGCACATCCATCTACTACTGCCCTACTGCAACTTTATAATTTCTACAGGACCTACCCTAAATTAAGAAAAAGGTTACTAGAAATAGGAAAGCAGTGTAACATAAAACCATCAAACAGTACCACTGTTTAGCAAGGACAGAATTCAAGCAGTGGAATAGTTAACATAAACCACACTTCTCAAATGTGCCAGCTAAATCTCTGTGGCAGAACACATTAATTATAGCAGTCAGTTTACCTTTATCCTTCACAACATTTCTGATTAAAATTTCACACATTACAATGATATGTGTCTTTTCTACAAGCTATGAAATTTACTCAACGTCAATAAGTTCTTATTTTGTTATTGAAAGAGTTGATGTATGTGTAAAAAAAATGACTTTTGATCTCTGACAGTGAAATCAAAAACTTAACTTCTGTTTTGGATATATTCATGCTACCTGCATGTATTGTGCCTGTGCAAAGCAATCATTAGTAACACAGCATAAAAAGGAATAGAAAAAATCCCAAACTTTGCTGCCAGTAGAGAGTATGTGGTTTCAAATTTTATATTTGCCAAGCTTAATTAAGCCATAGATTATATTTTGAAAGGTATGTTCAATTAACTGAATCCCTCATGAGGAATTATATACAGGAAAAGATAATCACAACATTTATCTGGCTTACAAATGTATATGCTTAGGTTAAAAATGTTCTGGATTTTTATTCCACAGAGATATAAAGATTGATAGAAAAATAACGTAAACCAATAATTGCAAATACTTACACATTAATGTGTATAAAAAATTCCAATTATATTCATTATTAAGCATATAAAACTATTTTTATTGGTAGATAATTACTGATGAAAATCTCTTATTTAAAATTTTATTTGTGCCTAATTCAGGAATTCGTATTTTAAATAAAGTTACATGTTTACAACAAGGAGATCCTTTGAGGCATGTAAAGTATCTAAATCACCCTGCAGAAATGTACCCCTGTGGAAAAAGAAGGCACAGAGTGTAGGCCCAGCGTAAACCTTTATAATTAAAACATAAGCAGTGCTTGAATTTTGTTGATGTCTATTTTCCAAGCCAGCTGGATAAGCCTAAAAATACATTAAGCCAATTTGAAGGCAAATACTTGCTGTAGCACACTGGTAATCTCCTGCATCGTCATGTACTTGTTAAAAATGAGTGTGCCATTCCATGTATAATGACAGAAGTGAAAATAGAAAGTTTGACAAGAGAGCAGAATCATGTACTGTCAAAACAAGTGTCTGGACTTTCCTACACATATATTTTTTGTTAATATCCTTGCTTCCAAAGTGACATTTATTGGGTAGGGCAGCACCACTCTTCCTAGACAATGCATTGACTATTTTGATTTCACTGAGAATAGTTTTGACTGCAAATATTTTCTTTTACTTAGAACATTGTTCATTGACGTAAATGAGATCTGATAGCCAAGGCAAGCTCTCAGCTTGACAACAGGCCACTGGCTTGACTGTTGGAAAGAGAGAACAAAATGTTACAGAAGTAGTCCAGTAGAGAGAAATTCCTTCTCTGTCAATGGCACCCTCTGAGGAGTGACTCTGAGTGACCATGTTGGGCATGTCCCTCCCTCGCTGGGTTCCTGGGAAGCAGTGAGAAAAGCTGTGCTTGGGCTATGCCTCTAGAGGACACCTCTAGAGAAGTCATAGATAGCTCTTCTGACATGGGGCTCAGGACACAGAATCAGCACTGTTGAGGGGGAGGATGGTACCTACCATTCAAAGCTTAAAAATGCAGTGATTGAAGAGCCTTCCCTGTACATGGAAGTTTTAGATTGCAGACCCTTGTTGGCATGAGAGTATGAAGATATTTCAGTATGAATGTTCTCAGTACTGCATTATGGGCAAGGCTGGACCTGGACAACTGTCTAGCCTAGTGATGTACCTAGGCCACTGTATGATACAAAATTTAAGAGTTACAAGACAAGAGAAGTATAGAACAAGCTTGAATTCCTAACATTGTGTAAAGGCAGCTTGAGGATGCAAAAGGGTTGTGTTCTGTTCAGAAACTAATGATTACATTTTCAATTGAGTTTCATGGTCTGCAAAGTGAGGAAATAAAGGTTGAACTTTTGCTAGAAGAGCTGGAGGATGCGCTGGTATAGGAATTACCAATATAGTGACTTCATTTCAGCCTCATGGGTAGCTAGAGTGCAATTCCAGCTGATAAATAAGCAAGGTAACTCTTAGTCTTTCTGAAAGGTACATACTACTATCCCCTGTTCAACTGCTGTGTTCATTGATTGCTTCCAAGAAAATGTAAGGTTTTTGAAAGTGCTTTAAGACTTTCCCATCCATAATGAGCTGAAGGAGGCCAATGGGATGAACTTCCTTGCTCACAGAATTCTTACATAAAGATAGCTTAGATAGAGATCTTCATTCAGATCTTCTGGGAATAATGTGTCCAAGGCAAATACCCAAAAGGCCTCCCTTCTACTAAGTTCACAATGTATATTATCCTCTGTTCATAAAGCATTGGTTTTCTAAATGCTTATGAGTTTCAGATTAGAAATTTCATACTGCAAATTAATAAAGTTTAGCTGTACGACAGTCTCTGTCTCACTGTCTAATCAAGCTCAACCAGCTGAATTAGTTGCTTTTAAGTTCTAATAGATTAACCAATGTATGTTAAAACCTGTGCTTATGTTAACCTATAAACAACAGTATTAGAGAAAGATTTAATGACATTTGGCCATATCAGCCCAGTATCCAAGATGAGCACTTCTTTTTGATTTCTTCACCGTAGGAACGGATTTCCAGATAGGTAAATGAAGTCATAGTAGCACAACTCTGCCTAGTGGACGTTGTTGTAATATGTAAGAGCACGCTCTATGAAAAGATCAAAATTTTATGCAAAAAGATCAGTATTTTATTATGATAATTCCTTTTCCACTATAAAGGTCTCTATACATTCAAAAAACTGCCCCTGTGAGTCTGCATAAGTTGGAGATAGGCTATACTAGTCTGAAAGAGGAATATACAGTTTCATTTCCCAGCAAGTATTACTTTCCCTGAATTGCTTAAACGCACTACATAACCCATTGCAAAAATAGTTATAAGCATTAGCTGCTATTCTGCACAGCATGACACAATTCAAGTTTTCAAGACCTATTTACACTTAGCAACAATCCATACATTTTCAAGACACAAAACACATCAGTCAGGTTTTTTTAAATATTCATAGGCTTTGTGAACATATAAAGCTCTGAGTGAACATTTGGAGCTCCACGTAAGGGACTGTTTTAGGGGCTCCCCCTCTTACACCCCTGCAGGGAGGATCCCCTTCCAAAGCTTGCCAGCCCTACCACAGCCTCTGCCACGTACCAGGAAGAGAGAGCAGAACTCAAAACTGGACCCGCTACGTTCACGTTTTGAATACTATTTATATTTATTGCATCTCAGAATGCATGTGTTTGTTTTTACAAGAAGAAAAGATGATAATGAAATAGAAGTGTGAAAATTTAGATAGCAGCTAATTAGTTTCAGTAAGACTGTTATAGAGTATAATGGATTTTCAACTTTGTCTACTCTTTGTCCTCTGACTTAGGCAATTATTTAATAGTGCTCATGGAACAAGTTATTGTTCATAATTTCACAACATAGACTGCATGCTTAAGCCTACACTAATTAATTGAATTTATATGAGAAAGTTTATTCAACTTCAATTGGACTTAGCTATATTTTGGCCAGTATCGAATTAACTTAAGTAGTGGCTTCTCAGTTTCATTGTTTTATTACAAGCAGGTATACATTGCTATATATTTCCCCCCCTTACAAAAAAGAAAAACATGCCTCATGCTCCAGATAGCTTATAATCAACTCACAATACCAAATTGATTTGGTTTAATGTGAGTGATGCTGGAAGGGAATGTGGAAGTAATATTCAGTATCTTCCACATTGGGTTAAGCTGGAACGTTGATGAACAGCCCCTGAAATCTCCATCCCACCGAAAAATAACTCTACTGCAGCTCAGTGGCTACAGCTGCAGCAATGGCCCTTTTATTATTTGTGCTGATCAGTGGATCTATGTAAAGGCTTCTCCCCAGGTCCTCCTTCTGTTGCTCCTGTCTTCTGCCTCCCAGCACAGGGTTGCAATGCTACCTAAAGCATACTTGCAGTAACTGCCTAAATATAAGGAAAATCTTATTCTAATCTGGGAAAGCCCTGTGCAGGAAGTAAGTTTCTGCATATCTAATATGCAGGGGTTTTTTCATATGCAGGATGGGTTATGGCATAATGAATAATAGGAGTCCAATTTGAAAGCGATTATCTCCAAATAATAAAGTTATCTAATGCAGTTGTGTGTTCTGCAAAACAGTGTTTTAATCTCCATGTATATTTGGAATATTGCAATACATACTACCCTTCTTATTCAGCTAGTAAAAACTCAAGATCCACCTTTCTTAACTTTCACTTTTATGGGAAGGAGATCTGCTGCAATCTGTTATGCTGATTGGATTTACTGTCAAGGCTACTAAAATGCACAATTGTTTATTTGTTTGTTCTTTTAGTGTAAACATTGACTGGGTTGTTAGCTCTGTTTCTTGTTAAGGTTTTCCAGCAAGTCCGTTTCTGAAACTCTGTTTTCCAAATGTTTGCCAAATTTGAACCATCTGAGGTGCATTTTGCTATGACAACATCTCAGAAGATTCAGATGTTCAAAGAATATGGTTAGTTTATAAAAAATGAAAAATAAAAATCCTGGTAAAACCTGGCAAATTCCTTTCCTAGCAGACCCACTGGTCTTGGGTATTGGAAAAGCAATTTGAAATTGGGCAGGCATGCAGCCTATCCCCATGAAAATCTGGCTGTGCTGTAAACTTTGCAGATTTGCAGTTGCACATAATTTGTTCCATTCAGTTCCATTTTAGCTGCTAAAACTCCTGGAGGGTCCTGTCACACTGCACACACTTTCTGTACATGACCAAATCCTGCCTGTGCAGTTCGTGCAGCCTGCTGCAGCCCAGGGCTACCAGAGTGGAGCTGGATCCTCCACAGGAAGGCAGTTCCCAGCGTGGGGAGTTGGGCTGGGGGCACAGGAGCTGACAGCAATGAGCCTGTCAACGCTGTGTTCACACACCATGACATGCATTACCGAGTGGCACCCAGGCAGCATGGGGGAAGCTATCTAATTAAAATTCAAAGGTAACAAAGCCAATCCAGGAAAGGAAATAAAGTATGAGACTGGGACAAGGAATTTGGTGAAACTGGAAGTGACTGGGCAAGGAAATTATGTTCACTGTTGGTGATTTAAGATTTATTTAAGCTGATTCCACTCCCTGCTCCCCCCGCGCCCCCCAGTTCTAATTCCCAGCACCTCCTGTTGGTTATAAAAACAAGTCCATTTGGTTCATTAAAAATGTGTGTTTCTGTACATTGAGGCATTTGGGAGTTCTTAGAATAAAAAAGCATGGAGAATATTTTGAATTTTTAATAATGGGATCCCCTTCAACATGACAGTGATGGACTGAAATTGTTCTAAAGTTAAGATGAAATCAGAAGGTGGGGTGGGTGGGCTATGATTTGTGTTTTACTTAGCTACTGTTTTACTTCTGGTAGGATGTTACTTCACTTGAGAAACATCTTTGGGCTGCTACAGTGCTTCAGAAATTTTGAATTTTATTTACTTTTTGTTTTTCAAAAGGCGAGAATTGATTTATCTCTGAGAGGAGTTTCTGTTTCTTCTATCAACACAGAGTTTCCTGCCTTTAAGTAATAAGAAAAACAGCCTTTAATTTTCCATGGGTAGCTCTGCAAAACTCTAGGGTTTTGCTTCTCAAACAGAAAGCAAGCAAACACCTTAAAACGCCACGTATTTTAGTCAGTTTAAAATCGTGCTACAGCATGTCATTCAGATTCACTAAATTCAGTCTGATTTAACAGTCCTTGAATAATATGAATTTCACTTCAACTTAATTAAACAGAGGCATAAGCATTTCAGAAATTATTTTGATGCAGGATGGACACTTGAAGCCTCATTGTAATCTTACACACAAGTGAGCATGCAAAATGTCACTTGAAAGGCTGAGATTTAGATACCTAAGTTGTAGAGGCAATTATCCATTTGTGTACACCAGTGTTGTTTTTAAGAATGCAAAATATTTGTGTGTATCCACTGGAGACCCATTGGGAGAAAAGGGCTCTCCAAAGTAATTTTCAAGCCTTTATTTAAAATACAGAACAATGAATTTAAAACTTAGGATTATGAAATGTTGATAGCAGAAATCAGCACATTCTCTTTTTATTAGTTAGGAGAACAGGAATCTGATAATCAGAGTACAGCATAGTGTGCATGTGTACATGATTTTTAAACTTATTTATTTGGTTTGAAATCAGATAATATGTGGGATTTCATTGTAAAGGCATTTTCATCATATGATTTTTTCAGCTCATGATGGCTCTTTAGATTCATTTTGCCCCAGCCATTAACACAGCTAGCAGAGATAAAAATGGAGAATGTTTTCATTATAAATCATTTGATGGAGATATTTTTGTAAATGCTGTTCCCCCAGCTCATCTTTCAGCCCCACCTGGGGAAGACATGACATGATAGGGCCAGGACAGTGACAAACTTAGTTATGCTAAAGGTACTTAAAAATTACACTGGCTTTTCCCATGTATTACCGTGTAGAGCTGCCTCTATCTGGACCAGAAGTATTTCATTTCACTAGATCCCAATCTCATAAGACATCCTTGTCATTTTAATTTGTCACTCTTCGTGTACTGCATCACACTAGAGTCTTGTCTCCCCAGCCAAGTGCCATAGGCTACTGCTCAGAAGAGAAACCTGTCACAGGGGATAGCAAAGGTAAACACCACAAACCAGAAAGTTTATGGCTGAAATCACCACTCAGGGCTCCATTCCCGTGGGCTTAGCAGGTGGTGTAATCACCCACAGCCGAACTGGGAAGATCTATAATTTCAGCTATGATATGTAAGCACACATCTTTCGCACTGCTCCTTGCCTCCTACGTGGTGCCTGTGCAGCAGTGTCGCTCACAGGAGGTAGCAGGAGGGGACAAGGGATGAAATGAAAGAATTGGTGGTAGGGAAAGAAGTTGTGACTGACATGAGGCTGGAGCCTGAAAACAGCACCAGGAACTCCGCAGTAGAGGTGACAGCAAAAGAAAAAGTCAGGGAGATAAAAAATCAAACATTACCAAAACAACCCAATGATCCCAGATCACTGGCAAGAGCATTTCCAGGTCTTTCTCCAAAGAATGTATCAGTTGAACAAAGCAAACAGGACCGTGAGCCTGTCAGGTTTTTTTGCATTACTTTCAACAGTATAATGGATCTTCCTTTTAAAGTTTGAGAGCATCAAATGGAGTGAAGACAGCAAAGCTTCATAGTGTGTTTACTTCCTAAGCACAGAGATGGCATATCACAGTTCTGCCTTCCCTGACGTAGATTTTTGGCCTACCCTTTGGTCTACCCCCACTGAAGCAATTAATCAAAGTAAATGAGGCAGCAAACATCTGATACTAGCTGGCTTCAGACCGCAGTACATTAACTGTCTTGAAGAATTTCATTTACCACACTGTGCGGAATGCACTGTGGGCTGTACTCCAATAGCTTCGCTCCTGAACAGTATTTTGAAGTATGTGTTATTGGTAAACTACTGACTAGAATAAGGTAATAGCTGATCTTTGGTTTTATTGCTTACAGTTTGTAGAATTTCTATATATTTATGTAGCTGTAAAGAAACCAAGGGTGGTGTTATCAATTATCAACTGTACCAAGCCTTCCTTTCCCTTTTTGTGATAGGAGAGGAGGCACTAAAGTAAGTGAGTCAGCCCTTCTGTAAACAGACATAAATCAAAGAATCTGAGAGAAAACATCTCAAACCTAAAGATTAGTAAGGCCTTCATGGTAAAAATTGGGAATTTACTGTAAACCACAAGAGAGACTAAGCATCTTTACATCAGAGATACAATACCAGACATATTCCAACAGATAAAACAAAGCAGCATATTAAAGGCAATAGGTAACACAATTTTGGAAAGACAGAACTTACAGGCAGAAAGGTTCTGTTTTGCAGAAATATCGAAAAATAGAGTTAGGATTTTCTGTAAATAATGCAGAATTCATATGCTGGTTAAGCGTGACCATGTCATTCTGACATTTTTGGTTTTGATTTGACTAAAACTCTTCATTGGTATAGTGTACAGGTGGAGTTGCTGCCTACCTGTCATCCCATCACCTTTTTTATAAGTCAGGTGGTATTCTCAGAGCAATGTAAGTCAAGGATAGATACGAAGTATCCTCACCTACAATGTCTTCAGCGGTCAGAGAGCTGATCTTGGCCTCTTGAGAAAGCCTGGGAAATGAGCACAGGCTTGTTTTCTCTTGCCCATTCCCAAGTGGTTTGGCTTTATTGGAAATCCACCCCAGAAAAGAAAAGAAAAAAAAACAAACCCCAAAAAAACAGTAACAAGAAAAAAAGACATCAAATAAACTAGACTTTGTTTCTTCTCCAAAACTGATCCCTGGATTTTTGCTATAAGCTTTGTCATCCAGAAAAGCCTTCAAATCCCTAGAGCAGCTAATAAGGCCTACCTGCTAATATGACTTAAAAGTAAATAAAGAGCACTTCTGTGCAAGGTTTAAGTGCCTGGTATAAGAATGATTCAACAGTGTCCTTATGCAGATTCCTAGGATCACTCTCCTTTTACAGCAAATCATAATTGAAAAGTTTTTGAGATTTTCTGAGTGTTTAGGAGTTTTCAGTATCAATTCTAAAAGGTAATTTGGCAAATTTTGCCAAGAGGTTATTGTAAGCGTAAGGAAAGACATAAAAATGAATTCAAGAACACACAAGACACAAGTTTTGAAAGGGCATAAGTAGATAGGGAAGAGAGAACTGTAGCTCCTCTTGTAGAAATGGGGGAACAGAAGCAAATATTTTTAGTGATTTCACCAAGGTGACAAGGTCGCTGGCAGAATGAAGATTTGTAGCTAAGATGTTACAATTCGGAGAGAATACAGCCAGGGGGAATTTAGCATGAAACATCATTTCATTTCAAGAGGATTTGGCTAATTAATTACCCCTTAATGCCTTTGATAATGTCCCCCAGTGCTTAAAGGATCAGACTATGCCTTGCTCTAATTTGGTTTCCTTTTTGATTCTGAGAGCAAGATCTGAAAAAAAGGAAACAAACCACCTTGTCTCAAAAAGGGCTGCTGCGTCTCAATTCCTTTTCCAGCAGATCTGTGCCCTTCTCCCATGCCACTGTGGCCGAAGGTGTGCTGTGGGCCCAGCACCCATCTACCTTAGCAGCACCCTGGGCAAGGCTGGCTGGATCTGACACAACCCTGCTGGGTCAGGTGCCCTCGGACTCTGGATAGAAATACCCCTACCAGAGGTAAACAACTTCTCTACTGGAAGGAAAGCAAAAGAAATGCGGCCTTTTTGAGGCCTATTCCACCTGCCCAATGCCCACTTGAAAAGCAAACCAAGAATTGTCCTGAGCACCTTGTGGGCTTCTGTCTGTGTTTGCCTCTCCTACGCTTCATGCTCTATAATTATTTGGACAGGGATGCTGACTTTTACATCTGAGAAATATATTGTATAAATATAATATGGATGTTAAAATATTAAATGATTAACTGTTTGTACACCTATGAAACATTCTGTAACAGGATTAGGCTGTATCCCTAAAGAATCATTAACTTGCATTATATTGAAGTATTTATTATTGTGGCATATGTAATGGATAATATTTGTTTACATTTTTAATTACTCACATTTTCAGCCAAGAAAATCTCCAAGGATAATGTCTCATTTACAAGTGTCCTGGCAAAAGACAACATAATGTAATCACACATTGCCAACAATTCCATGACAACCATGCAACGGTTTAAATATGAATTTCAAGTAAAGACGTAATTATGGTAAACTGTAAAAAAACCCAAACACATGATACTGTGTATCTGTGTATAAAAAACCTGAAAAACTTAAATGAGGAAAACTTTTCTCTTGCTGCTGTGGATTTTGAGCTTGTTCTACAGCCCAGTGAAGTCAAGAGAAGAAATCCCATTTTCATCAACTGTCTCTAAGCTGACACCACAAATAATGCAGCAAGTGGCAGTTTGTACCTTCTGAATTTACCAATATATTAAGTTCTATGATTAGGACAGGGAAACATTCGGGGTTTTTTTTTCCTTCTAGAACATGAATAAATAAATAAAAGGGAATTATATTTAAGTAACTGCAAAGCTTCACTTTTGCAATGTTTCTTCAAAAGAAGAGCATGCGGTAGACTCTGTCTAGATGATAACCTCTCCCTATCAGAATCAGTCAAGGAGTGAGCCCACAGATTTAGCTCAATCATGATGCATTTTGGCAAGTTTCTCAGAATATTCTTCACAGAGCTTAATGTCAGCTAGAAAATTGATCTCGTAGTAGTCAATAACCCATTGTCTCAGTCCTTGTCTACTGTAATTCCATTTTGTCTAATTTCAATAATCTGTAAACACACTTGGTAATAATATGTAGAAAAAATAATTTAGGGGTATTATATAGAAAATAATTATTTGCAGCTTTCATGGAGACCCACCAATGGTGTGACAGACAGATTCATCCTAAAAATAATAGGAACAAGCATCATCAGGACTAGAATTTCGGAAAACATGCTGAAAGGGAGCTGAGCAACAGAGACCTTGGTGAACTGTATCAGATTTCACATTCCTTAGTCTGCAAGAGTATATTTCTTGTGCTTGCTGTGGATAACTTTCCTTCTTCCTTTCTTAACTATCTTCTTTACTCCTTCTTGATAGTTCTTCCTAGGCTTTATGGGAGATTTGTCCACATTGATATTATTCTGCCTGGGGGGCATTACCAGACAAAATGAGCATATACACCATAACATCATGATAGCAGACAGCATGGCCTGGGTCCATAGTCTGCTGCAACATAGCAGGGAGCAAACACTGGTGGAAGTGAGTCGTGTGTCCTGAATGCTTTACCAATGGGACATGAATAAAGCAAAAAAGAATTGAGCACAAAATGAGTTATTTTCAAAACAATTCTAAGAACTTTGTAAAATTCAAGTCTCTGCTGACTATATTCTGATTTCTCTTTGTTGCTTGTGTTAACATAAAATAAAACCATAGATCTTACATCTGGAGGGACAGATAAAATAGCCACTTTTTTAAGGTATATAACATTTTTTCTGTCTGTGGCATAATGTACCTTGATATTAATCTGGACTACCAAAACCAGTTACTCAGCATTGTCGTAATATTTTTTTTGATCTTTACATAGAGAATTGGACTTACTCAACTCAGATATCCTCACAAGAAACCTTCTCTTCTTTAGCTGATTGCAGCTATTGAAAGAAAACAGCCCAGCAGAAGAAAATAGAAAGCATGCCTATCACTGTTTGAATAAAATGATCTATGCACTAAGTTCAGATCATAGTTGCTACAGTGGAAGGATTGTATGCCATGCTACTCAATATCTTTGAAATTATACTGAGGTCTTTAAAAGTGTGTAATTCTCTCATTAATTAATTGTAACAGAGTTTAGTTTGCCCACTGAGAGGAGCATAAAGCTTTTAATTGTTATATTTTAGAAGTCTCTGAGTTCCTAGCCAGCAGTAACTATTTGATGTGTATCATGTCAAATACAATGCTTCCAAATTAGTTTGATTAAAAATACATGAAGTTAATGAATTGTCAAAAAAAAAAAAAGTGTTCTTTAGAAGGCACAGTTTAAGAAAATGCCTATTTTAATCTTCGTAATATAACTGTCTCTGGTATTTCTGTCATTTGGTAATGCTTCCAGACACATTCATGGTGGTCATCTTTGATCATATAAATTCAAGAGATTCCAAAGCTGCTTACATTTGCATAAAAAACAAAGAAAGCATTATCAGAAATCCTCAAATATGCATTTTGAATCAAGTTTCACCTAAATGCTATACAAAGCCTCAGTGTCTCAATGCTAATTTATTGAAAATGCCTTGGCCTTTAGGAATGTCCCATTGGCACTTAGTAGAGCTGAACTTGAAGTGGCAGTGGCAAAAAGCAGCCATCGAAACAGTGTTCATGCTGACATCTAAGCCCTAGTGCTCAAATTATGAGTGCCCTGAAACAAAATACTGTAGAAAGGAAAAACAGAACATAAAAAGTGCTTTAGGTGCCAAGACTTCACTTGAAAGGGATGGAGGGGGAAATCAGTTTGGGTTTTATTTAGTGAAATCTAATGTGTTAAAGACTTAGCACAAAAAAAGGATTTAATGAAAGATGTAAAAGGTTTGATGTTTAATGCACAGTTCTGAAGTCAATGTTTTATATCTATAATTTCTGCATATCCATAACCATATTTAGATTTCGACATATGGTCTGTAAATAACATATGTAAGCCGGATTGTTGAGTGAGATGATTTTTTTTCCTGCTGAATGTACGTGTTTATTTTATGAGCAGAGACGTGAAAAGTTCATTCATGTCAAAATGTGTTGCTAAGTATAAACATGCTGCTTCACTTTAGGCAGGATCAGGAAAGACCCTGGGTGTGTAATCTGTGCATTGACTCTATGCTGATGTTGCCCAGGTTTTGTATTACTAAACTAAGGCTCACAACAACAACAAAAATTTAACCTTTAAATAGAGGCACCAAAATAATTTAAAACAGATTGGAGGGTTTAAAGGGCTCCAAGAATAAGCAGCTCATATTTCAGTTCCTCCCCTCTAGGGCCTACCTATTTGGTGTTCAGAGTTCATCTCATATTGCAGCTGCTTATGTTCACATTTTCTGCGGTGTGTGGATGAAATGTCCAAGGAAAAGAAAAAAACAACAACAAAAAAGTAAAATATACAACATTAAAAATATCTTCCCTAAAACAATGGTTTGGCTGTTATTGGGCAGGGAATAGGACAAATCACCCAGAGGCTTTTAAGTAAGAGCAGGGGAAAGAAAAAAACAAAGAACGATAAGAAAGTGCAGAGATTTTAAAAGGACTTTCAGTTTCAGGGGTATTTTTTATTCAAAGTTCTTTCAGGTTATGGAGCCCATTATTTTTTTTTTGTTCTTTTATTAAAAATTTCTTTGTAATTCATTTGGACTTCCTTGCCACTGGGCACAGACAGATAGCAACAACAAACAATTATGCTCTGTATTTATCACTTTATTCTGTTTTACAGTGTATCTGTGATTATAGAAACAATACATTTTTTGCACCTTTCTTTGGTTGCTATTTGTCAAGAGTAGCCTTTATAAACAATATATTTTCCCATTTTAATAAAAGGCTAGAACTGCACTAAAGTGTGTAGGATGGGATTTGAAACAAAAACCCATCAGACTGCTAGACTAAGGTTACAAGCCTTTCATTTACACCACACCATTTATGAGTTAGAAAGCCTTCCATCTATTACATTTTCTAGCCCTACTATTCAAATGTAACAGCCATATATCTCTTTAATTAATGAACTAATTTCACTCCTTTCACCAGAATATCTTGCAGTGTGGTCCTGCAACTAAAGCGATTGCTGTTGCAAACAGCCCACTCAAACCAGATATTGTATACTAAATATCCAGGCTCTGAGGACATTTTCTTCCTTACATATAGTCTATTCCGTTTTTCTTTAGCCTGTACTTATGCATATGTAAAGGTATTATTATGAAGGACCCAACATCCTTTGATGACTTGAGGAAAATCTGACCCCTTTGAAGTCTATGTGAATTTTGCTTTCAGATGCAGCAGGGAGAATTTCACCCCATCTGCCTAAGTCTCCCTAAGCAATTCACATGGCTTGTGTCCATAAATAGGCGAGAGCTGTGTTTGCCAGTGAATGCTAGGTTACTATACTAGTAACTGTTAGTTACTATACAGTGGACTATAGTCCACTGATTACTATAACTAGATCCAATTGTAAGACCCGAAAGGTGATAGCAGATATGGTAGATACCTTCTCATACAGTTCTTTACTCAAGCCTGCCTACAGCCCTCTGTATTTTTCTTTTGTTGTACCTCACCATATTCCTCTTTGCACAGTAGAGGAGTATTTATGGGCAAAGCATTCAACACTGTCCCGCACGATATCCTTGTCTCTAAATTGGAGAGACATCAATTTGATAGGTGGACCACTCGGTGGATAAAGAACTGGGGGGATGACAGCACACAGAGAGTTGTGGTCAACGGCTCAATGTCCAGCTGGAGACCGGTAACGAGTGGTGTCCCTCAGGGATCAGTGTTGAGACCAGCCTTGTTCAACATCTTTGTCAGTGACATGGACAGTGGGATTGAGTGCGCCCTCAGCAAGTTTGCCGATGACACCAAGCTATGTGGTTCGGTTGATACGCCGGAGGGAAGGGATGCCATCCAGAGGGACCTCGACACGTTTGTGAGGTGGGCTGATGCCAACCTTATGAAGTTTAACCATGCCAAGTGCAAGGTTCTTCACCTGGGTCAGAGCAATCGCAGGCACAGCTACAGGTTGGGCAGAGAAGAGATTCAGAGCAGCCCTGCGGGGAAGGACTTGGGGGTGTTTGTCGATAAGAGACTTAACATGAACCGACAGTGTGCGCTTGCAGTCCAGAAAGCCAACCGTATCCTGGGCAGCATCAAAAGGAGTGAAGGAGGTGATCTTGCCCCTCTACTCTGCTCTCGTGAGACCTCACTTGGAGTATTGTATGCAGTTCTGGTGTCCTCAACATAAAAAGGACATGGAACTGTTGGAACAAGTCCAGAGGAGGGCCACGAGGATGATCAGGAGACTGGAGCACCTTCCGTATGAAGAGAGTCTGAGAAGGTTGTGCCTGTTCAGCCTGGAGAAGAGAAGGCTGCGTGGAGACCTCATAGCAGCCTTACAGTATCTGAAGAGGGCTTATAAGGATTCTGGGGAGGGACTCTTCATTAGGGACTATAGTGACAAGACAAGGGGTAACAGGTTCAAACTTAAACAGGGGAAGTTTAGATTGGATCTAAGGAAGAAATTCTTTACTGTTAGGGTGATGAGGCACTGGAATGGGTTGCCCAAGGACGCTGTGAATGCTCCATCCTTGGCGGTGTTCAAGGCCAGGTTGGATGAGGCCTTGGGTGACATGGTTTAGTGTGAGGTGTCCCTGCCCATGGCAGGGGGGTTGGAACTAGATGTTCATAAGGTCCTTTCCAACCCTAACTATTCTATGATTCTGATTCATATTATTTGAGGCAGCAATCCTTTTGATTCCTTTCAAAGATGGCCTAGCCAGCCATGGCTGTCATTCCTGAGGTGCTCAGAATCAGTTCTGTAGCTTTGACAGAGATAACACCTTGGACTTGCTTTCCTTTCTTACTCCTCTAGTCATTTCTTCAGAAATTTCTTCCTTCTGACTTACATTTATAGAGTAGAACCATATAGGCCAGGGCAACTGATCTACTGTAGTAATTTTAATTAATAATTAGATATAGCTTGTTCTCTCAAGATGAAAATATTTCTATTATGATTAAATCTCTATTCTAGAAAAAGGCTAAAATATCATGGATCATATTCTGAACCATCACTCAAGGGAGTAATAGAAAATCAGGTGTCTAACAGAGTAAATCTTCCAACAAAGCAAAAGTATACTTATGCAGCATGTCAGTGGAATGGGAGCACAAATTCCCATGAACCACATCAAACCTAGTATTCCATCTCATCTGTTTCATCTCCTGTTCCAGGGCCGGTATCTCCAGACAAAACCACCTTGCTTATGTATTCCCCTGAAATGTGTATGGAGGATGATCCTCTTCTGTGTGGAAAAAGGAAGCAACAAATATGTTTGCTTAAAAGGAAAAAAAGAAGTCCTACCAAAACTCCATTTCTCTGTGTTACAGATTCATTTCTTACATGACTGGGTGGTCATGTGGAATTCTATGTTGTGTGTTTTATTATTTCTTTCCCAAATCGTGTCTATGCTATTTCAGCTATTAGCAATTGACTGCAAGTTAGAGTTGGTACCATACATACCAGGCTTTGCATCTGAGTTGAAATTCAGTACTAGTTGGGAAGTGTATTATACAGAAGTCAGCTAATCTCATTTCACTTTCACTGTGTTTCTAGATGTCTGGCTGAAGATTAAGACGTTCATGAAAGCGGCTATAGAACTTAACAGTCAAGATACCCCTAAACAAGTTTTTTCCTTATCTGCTATATCATTAGAAAATTTGGGGGATTAGCATGCATTACATATGGTATATGTTTGTCTTTATTTTCTACATACTTACTTGAAAGGTTAATGAAAATGCAGATGCAATGGTTCCTTTATATGGGTTTACCTTCCATGAGTGCCAGTTTTCAGGCTAATTGATTATGTCAGAAGCTCTATAAATATCAATAGCATATGGAAAGGTTAAGCCGAGGTCTCCACATAACTGGATTCATACTCTTTATTGATGGTACAACCATTATCCAACCATAATGGAAGTGCTTTGAGTGTGAAATAGAGTAAAATGTTAGCTAATTTTCACCAATGACTGACTGGACAACTCAAACTGAGTGACTGACTTCTGCAAACTAATGAACAAAGGCATATGTGTAATGTACAAACCAAAATTAGAATTAAAAAAATCAAGGATAGTGTATGATAAAAGGTATGTCATCTTTTTTTTTTACCAGTTGTAGTTTAGTACTATTTAGGATGCTGCTTAATTGCCTCTGAAATAAGTAGCAGACTGTGTTAGAATAACATCCCACAAATAATACTTGTAAAAATATTTTATTTACACAGAGAAAATAGATAGGAACCAATTGCAATTCATTATTCTTTGTTTTGCTTTGATAATGAGTATACTTAGGCCTCAGAATTTTTGCCATATAAATTTCCCTTAAATGTAGTATATAACAGCAATTAGAAAATAATGCCTTCTTTTGGTTTAAGAAGATTACTAGAGAGAATTTAGGGGAAAACCAGGTATAATCAATTCCATCTTTAACATCTGTTTCTTGCTGCATGAAGCTTCATGTGAGAGTAAAATTCCTGTACCAGTGAAATCAACGTCAAAATTCCTATCAAGTTTATCCCAATTGATCGGACTATTCCTTTAGGGCGAGACTTCACCCTCCCTCTTACACTCCACGTGATTTCACCCAAATCTGCGTTAGGAAGATACACTTCACTGTGACTTCTGATTCTCAAAGAACTACTGTGTCATCCAGCTGATACAGTTTATCTGTCTTGGATATTAGTTTCTCCTACATTTGAGAAGTTATGAGTGACTTTAGGCTGGATTTACTTTTATTATTTGCTAAGCATTGTCCAGAGCAGCCTTTGAACTTCAGCAGCTAACCCCAGATGAGGTGACCTCGGTTAGATTATTTTCATGAGAAGGATGAACTGCTGTAAATTGTGATGTGCAGTGGGTTCCCCAGCCTGATCTGGAGGTGACCCACACTGTTCCACCAACAAACGGCTTTGGTCACACTGTTGAGTGGAAAGAGTGGCTGATGGGTCAATTCCAGTAGTGGAAATCTGGGAAAACCTTGGTTATCATATGGATTCTGATGCTTCCACATTCTTTCTGCCCAAATATTTATCAACCCTTTACAGCTGAAAAGGGAAGAATTTACAATGGACACATAGGGAAAAAAGAGCTGTCTTTCCTTCTACTAAGAAGAAAAGAAAATCTTTTAGCTTTTGACATGAATATAATACGATATGCTTTATGATCGTCATCCATACCAATCGAAAATGAAAGGTCAAATTCAACTCATTTTAGTTGTGTAAAGAACCCCACAAAGTCAGTTTGACTAATGTTCTTCAGGGAGAGAAATTTAGCTTTGAGCATTATCTGGAGCGAAAAAATGTAAAGCCATTGCTTTCTTGGAATTGCAGTTAAAGACACTAAAAAACGATTTACAAATGGCTTTGAATTCCTTCAGTGAAAAAAAAGTGCTAGAGTTTGTCTGAAGTAGCTGAAGAGTACATTAAGACTCAGATTTTCCTGAGGTCCAGGAGCGCGTTAATCCCGGTAGTAAAAGCATGCACTCTCAAGTCAAATAATACAGTCCCTTGTAGACTGGTGCTTCATCCACCCTCTAAATGGAAGAAAGTTGCTGGAAAGCACATCTAAGAAACCAGACTACACAAATTATCTCTAAAAATAGCAGCATTAATAAAATGCTGTTTATTAAATGCACTGCTGTTTTCCGTTGAGAAATGTGAAGGTCATGAGAAAAGTCACTGCTTTTCCAAATTTTGAAAATAACGTAAAGAGATTGCTATGACATGTATCCCATGATTTCTGAAAGCATCCCCAAATCCTCTTAAATAGATAATACTATGCCTATGTTATTGTCAGAATGCCCTTGCTTATGAGCTGTGTTTAAATAACCTTGTACTACCCCAATTAGATTCACAACATACCTATATTGCAAAGGGCCGTTTTTTCTCTCAATTACTTGAAAAGGTTAGACAGACTGATAGATAGTATTAAATGCTAATGGGGCAGATCCTACAGCCATTGCACTGTTTTCATGTTGTCATTCTGCAGGCATTGATTTCACTAGAGTGCTGAGGAGAACCCGAATATGAACATCAGTATGCAGCTCAATATTTTATGGGTTTTCCTATCTTGGCTTTTAAAAATATTCTCCCTCTGCTATTCTTTAGCCAGAACAGCAAAAAGAGCTAGTTCCAGCCCTGACTTCCAAAAAAGGCTGAGTGACCATACAGAGGCTTGAGGAAATACAAGTTTATATGTGGGCTTTTTTATCATCTCTAATGGCAAAATTAAAATTAGTTCCCAATTAAAAGAGAAAAGTACAAGTACAATCTGAGAACAGCAGATAAAGGGTGGCATGAAGAAAAGATTATTAAGCAGCACAGTATAGCAGGACCTCAGGTGCAGAAGGGCCTCATTATACTCACATTCTTGTGCTGCAACATACAGACGTACAGTAAACCAGAAAAAAAAATATTCCAAAGGACAGTTTTACACAGTGTCTACACTTGAGATGAGTACATGTTTTTTGAAGACAGACCGTAACAACTTGGTTTTTACTTCCAAAATACAGTGGCACATTAATTGCTTGATCAACCAAATGAAACTAAATGTAATTAAGTCTAGTGTGGGGTTAATTTGGTCCATAATTATGTTATATAAAGTAAATGAAAATTGTTTCCTTCCTAAATTGCAATTCATTACAATTACAGATATTAAAATAAGATACTATAAAATTACATGAAGCATGTACACATTAATAGCCATTAGTAATAGCTTTATATTTCTATCTAAGCAACAGTTTATTAGAATGCCAAAAGGTTATATTTGACAACTCACATGACTGATTTTTTTCCTCATGTTTTCTGCTTCTCTAAGAAATTCAGTCTTACTGCACACGTAACATATGCCATGTCATATTTAAGCATGTTAGGCAGATTAGTTTTAGTTTTAGATTTGCTTTCACAATAACATTTACTGTTCATTAAAATACTTAAGGTTGATGGCTGTATCTCTGGAATGAACTACAGAAACCCCAGAGCTTCAAGAGGAAGCCAATGCTGCCTCTTCCAGCACAATACAGTGCTTTGTTCTGGGCACAAGAACTTCTCGGTTATAAGCAAATGCAGACTTAGGTCCTCTTGCCTTCAATTTAACTTAAGCCTAAATTTAAAGATAAGCCCATGTTTAATGCTTTTGTTATGCTTTACTCACTTTTTACAAGGACTTGATATTTTGTAGAACTGGAGCCACTGGCTCTATACACGGAAATCAGTGGCAACAGTCATGGTGTGCAGGGTCTGACCTGTACTTTTTATGAGATTAAATATTCCTGGGTATTTCTACAAAGACTTGCAAACTTTGGGGTATCACATTTTGACCACTCTTATGAATTGATTTCCCACTTTTTCTTTTTCTGAAATTTTTCCTTTTGGGGACAGAAAATACCTGGCAACAACATCTTAATATCAGGAACAGAGTGACGAATCCACACTTTAGAAATCACAGCTTCCATGTGATTTTTGAGCTGGTGATGAATGATGGACACTAGAAATATATGTGGTGGTTTTAGTTCTTGTATGCGTCAGACAACAAGCTACAGGCACAATGCTAATTTTTCATGCACCAAGGATATTCACTGAAATCAGTGAAGGAATAGAAAATGCAAGATGAGTCTTGTTACTAGGGTCCTGCTTCTTCAACTCCAGTATGACAAAATTTAGTGTCAAAGCCATGAAACCTCTAGCTGCATTGCACAGCTAGATATCATATTTAACCACAAGTATTAGGAGGCAGTATTGTGATTTCTGAGCATCCTGAATTTCTGAAGTACTCAGTACCTGCAAGCTCAGGATCTTGTTATTCTCCTTGAAAAACTGAGTAAATAAGTTTTATTCTAATGTTATGCAATTGTTTTCTTCTTTCTACTACATGAAATAGTAAGGCATCCTTTGTTAAAGGAAGAAATTGCTACTACTGCAGTGTCTATTTACATGTTTTTAAAATAATTTTTTATGTACTAGTCCTAGATTTGCAAACTGAAAGTAAAATCTGTTTTAAGAATAAACTCTGTATCTCTCATACATTTAAAGCAACTCAGACTAAGGATGTTTAGTTGTTAGAGTCATGTTATTACCAATGACAGTAAGTATATTTGTATCTTAATCATTAATTCTGGTAATTGCGCTTTTTATAAAAGTTGTTTATAAACTGATGATAAGAGATCAGCACCCTACAGTGTTGGTTATACCTGCAGAAAACATTAATATGGTCCCATTTAATAAGCTGACCAATAATAACATTAGGTAGAATATTTTAATGATGATATCTTACTTTCAACAAACTAAGAGATATGTTTTGCAATATTTAATTGAGCAAATCTCCCAGTGGCTTCAGTGAAAGTTGTGCTTGATTAAGGAGTACAGCATTTCACCTTAATAATATTTTATCATTTATGCATGGAAATGTTGGGTGATAACAGTTATTAGCATTCCAGGTAAAGTAGCTCATGCAAATGGTTCTGCTATTAAATAGTGAATTGCATTGTATTTAATACCCCAAATAGTTATGTATATTTAACAGGGAAATGACAATAGAAAAAAAAGGATTTAGTTCAGATGTTGAGCTGCTATGTAAACCAATTATCTATCCTGAGGGAAACAGTTCTATCTACAATTACTTAGGCTCTAGGGCCTATTACAAATCCTGGAGTGGGCTGTTGTTTCAGTTCTCAAGGGAATCTGCCACGTCACACTGGAAATAGTTGACAATAATTAGAAAGCCTGCTTCTGCCAGTACTGCACACATTTTTAATACCTTTCTAAGTGTTATGGGAGATAATATATAAGGTTTTTAGAATTCCAGTCAGGCTAAGGTGAGCTATGGAAAGGACAACTACACAATAGCCCCAAACTGGACTGTGACAGCCTAATTATTGTGGCTTCATTATAAAACCTCTTTTTGCATAGGTCACCTGGGAAGTGTAATTAAAAATGCATTATTGGTGTATATTTTTATTGAAGCAATTAAATTAAAAAGCCAAAAAAATAATTATTTGACTCACAAATAATAATGTTGGTCAACAGCATTATCTAAGAAAGAGAGAACATGTTAGTGGTTCATTAGCAGTAAATGTGTTAACTGGAATGCCGTTTGAAAAATGAGCCATAGAACAGCTTTTAAATACTCAGATTAAAGGATTTATAATGTCAGGTTTAGCACAGAAATTATAGATAGTATTACATTGCCATGAATAATAGCACCTTTAATCTGACTTAGTAAAATGATTTACTACACACGGTGTACTTTTCACAATTAGGCAGCTATATATCTAATGTCTATGTCAGCCATGCAGAGGGATACCAATACACATGTATGCGCATCTATGTGCACATACACGCATACATGTAGGAATATGAGGATTCTGTAAAACTGCACAGCTTCTGTTGCAAAAAGGCCTTTTACCAATACTTACCTCGAGAATACAGATCTCAGGGAGTCCTCTGTAGCCACTGTTTTGATCTTTTTGTCGTGGAGCCATAGAGGTGCCCTGGAAGCTTGAGAAGATATGAGGGGATACCCCCAGGAAGGTGGTAGGATAACCATGCTCACAGCATAAGTTTCCTGGACACCAGTGTGTCCATGTCCACTGCCTGGCAAGGCTTTACTGTGCTTACACAAACTACCTGTACAACACATACATTGTAAAGCCAGTTCTTTCCAGAAATGCTTGGTTGATAGAGCATACACTTGACAGTTAAACCTTGTGCGATGAGATACATCCTGAGCACATCTTGTTGGCTGTCCTGCTCAGACTCCACAGGACGTATGCAGTAGGATGGATGATTTTACACTATGCTCAATTTGCAGGCCATGAAGTTATCAGCAGATACACAAAGGACATATTTGAGACTCTCAAAGGCATTTCTTGTACAGAAACCATTTGTTGTTCCTCGTCACTGCTTACCACAACTGCACACACTGCTCAGGGTATTCATGTACCAGGGACTTACACACAAACACTGTGGCATTTTCTACCTTTTATTCTTCTTCTGATAACTGCTAACTCTCCTTGCCTTTTGGCTGTCAATAGTATTGTGTTGGCATTGCCAAAGGACTCACAAATTTTAAGATCTCTTTCCTGAGATGAGAACATCTCCTCCTATAGATATTCTTATATCTATTTTCCTTCAAAATTTACCCTTCACTTCATCTATTATTTTATTGTCAAATCATTCATAGGAGTTTTCTGTAACACTTTATGCATAGATTCAATCCTGAATAATTCTCATCACCTGTAAACTTTGCTAACTCACTACTTAACATTTTCCAGATAATTTATAAATATATTGAGCAGCAGAATCCCAAGAGAGATAACCAGAAGATTCTGCCAGTAATCATCCTTCTCGGTGAAAACTGACTACTCACTGTTCCCTTTTGTTTCCCTTCTTTTCACCAGCTGCTAATCCTGAGGAATACCTTCCCTTTAGCCCATGACTAACCTTCAAGTTTTTGTTTCTCTGAAAGTCTTTGGCAATGGATTTTGTTGAAAGTCTGCAAAGATCCAGTCACACTGTGTCAGTTTGCTGTGTTATCCATGTATGGATCTAACAACTATAAAAGATTTTGGGGCATGACTGCTATACAGAAGTTAATCTTGACCCTTCTTCTACTGATGTTTTGTTATCATCTCTGCTTGTTTACCTGATGCAGAAATAAATTTCCAAGCCTGCAGTAACTAGGATCATTTGCACTTTAGTGAAGATCAATGGCACATTAATCACATTTTGTTTCTCTGCCTCTGTGGCTGCTTTAAACCAAAGCACCATTACTGTTTGATTTCACGTATGAGTTCTCAGGCAACTTCAATTGTTGAATTGAATACCACCTCACTTTTAGCAATTTCCTCTTGTCCCCACCTGCTAAAATGTCCTAACATTTTGCCTGTTGTACTGATACTGCAATTGGTCAAAATTCCCTGGTTCATTGCCTCTCCAGACTGGCACTGCAAGATTTCTGATGTGTTTTTAGAGAGTAAAAATCCAGACAGGGTAGTTTGTTGGGTTTGTATTTTTTGTCTTGTTTTTGTTTTTGTTTTTGTTGGGGTTTTTTTTTGTTTGTTTATTTTTCCTATGGATTTCTTTGAGTTTTCTTTTTACATTATCTTTACCCTTTTCCTCTCCCTCCCTCAATTAAACTTTCAAATTCGGTACAGAAACCACTTTCCCTTAGCCTCGTAAAACTTTGAGAACTTAGGGGTTACTGTAATTTTGGGAATTAATCTAGTGGTTTGGGAGAAGGTTGGTTGTTACTGATCACAGGTACAGACTTAAGGAGGCCAAATTTCTTAATGAAAGTATCCTTCATTGTGACTTTGTTAATCTCTTTCTTCAGGTATATTTTTTCCACCCTAAATATTGTCACATTTTTGCAATAGAAAATTTCCAGGCAAGAAAACATCTACAAAAAAGGCCATTCTGTGCTCAACACAGTAAATACAAATGTATTATGCAGTGACCTTCAAAACAGCAAGGCCTGATCCTCCTCTCAGTGAAGCCAAGGGAGCTTGCTGCTGGCTCTCCGCCTTACAATAGGACCCTGTTAGAGCTGAGCGTTGAAGCATTCTCATCAATAAACAAGATGTGACTCTTTTGTTACTGCGTTTGATTTGAAGACTTTTTCAACAATAATGAAGTATGTCTAATGGTTATATCCTCTCTAAAAATAATCTCTTCCAGACATTTCTCGCCCTTTCTCTCTCTATGTTATATATGTATGTATGCATGGATGTATGACTGTACTGAAACCAGAGATAAGTTTCACCCGTTTTAAAATAATTTTCATTCCTAACACAAGAGCAGAACTTATGCCGCAATTTGAAAAAATACCTAAACCTAAAAATGAATTAAATACACATAAAGTTCTGTTACTGGTCAGACCAAAACCCTAAGGGTTCCATTCTGTATTCAATTACACAAGTGTTACTCCTGTTGGAGTCAGGACTGGAGGGCAGAATTCAGCCTGAAATTGTAAACAATATAACCTGAACTGAGCCTGTTCTTTCCTTAATATGCACTAGTATGTACCAAGATATTGTTGAATATAAGGTCTCTTATTTGGGAAAAAGGGCAAGACAGAAAAAAAAAAAAATCAGTAAGCAACTGGGAAAAGATTTTTCCAGGATATAATATGCTGTATAGATGATTTGGCACAAAAGGTTTTGTTAAAGTGAGGAAACCTCTGTTTTGAGACTCCCAAGCTGAGCTTGTTTTGACTTACTCCTTTCCACTGTGTCTTTCTTAGCCATGCATCTCTGGAGCTGCACCTCCTATGCTGGGCTGCAGTTTCCTTACATTTTTCTGACACCAGATTCAGACCCACTCCTTCCTTGATACCCACAAGCAGTGGGACAGCAAATGACTGATTTTCTTGCACCTGTTTCAAGGTTTGAAGCTTGCTGTGCTTTCCTCATGAAAGTTGTCATTTTTTAAAAAGAGTGTTTTTCTTTCTCAGGTGACATCCTCTCTATGCTCTAACCCAAGCTTGTAATCTCAGTTATAAACTCAGGGACTGCTTTTCTTTTTGGTGATGCTCTTGTCACATTTTTAAGTACAGCAGAAATTTGAGCAGAGGGTGCACACAAAATGCAGGTGTGCCAAGAAGGTTTACATATTCGCAGTGCACCAAGTAGTGAGTCTGCTCTCTGCATGACTGCAGCTTTGGAAGCTTCTGTGGTTACATAGACACATGAGCCAGGGAAGTCTGTATGAGGCATCAACTGCTTGGTTTTAGAAAGAGGGTCTGAAACTGGAGGCAGAAGAATGTTTTGTTTCAAATAGTTATATGTGTAGCTAAGGTACAATTTAAAATAAAGCAGAAATTATATGAAAAATGGAGCCGAAGACAAGGCTGACATTCATTTAGTTGCCACAGAGGATGCTGTACAGACAGTTGCCATTTTAGTGCATGAGTGGTGTTCCTGTCCCGTAGAATGGAGCCATTGTCGGCAATGGTCATTCCTTGCAGCCAGACAAAGGGCAGCATGGGGGTGTAAGACGCCAAAAGGCAGTGCTGTGAAGAATGGGGGCTTCCTGGAGAAGGCTGTGCACAGCACCTCCTCCATGCTGCTGCTGAAGATGCAGTGAGTGCTTCAGTGGATGTTTCTTGTGAGTTGTGGTGTAATGTGTTTTCCCATCTTTTGTCATCTCACATATGAAGGGACATAGCTAATATATAATTTTCAAAAATCAATGTTATCTGAAGCTTAGCAGGGGTGTTAACAATGTTCAAGTGTGCTCATGAAAATTTTTACTTCAGTTTGTCTGCATACACATTTGCAGCTGCAGTACAATTTAATGTTTCTGTTTTTAAAAGCCAGCTCTGGTAGAACTGAGATGTCTGATGGTCATTGCTGTCTCCCATGAGAGAAGCTTGGGAGACTTTACAACATGATATACTGCCTAGTTTACTTGGGATTAGGATCCCTCACAGAAAACACCATTGTCTCTCCCAGTGAAACCGTGACCTACTGGCCCAAATACCTCATCTGATCTCAGCTGCTATGATATCTTAGAAATAAATAGGACCTGTGCTAGCCAGGCAGTGATCCTAATCTTTGAAATCTTTATACTCCCAGCTTCATTCTGGCATTAGAGAGGGTCTGGTAATCATGCAAAAAATGTTAGCTATCTCTAATATGTGATAAAATTATAGTAAATGTAGAAATTGATGAAATGAGGAGCAAAAGATTATGGGCATTGTTAGGCAGTGCACAGGTTCAGAGAATATGAACTTTTCTTTTTCAAAAGTCCTAAAACTACCCCTTAAAGTTTAACAGGCAGCAGGCACGAGCAGGCTCTAGTTCTGAGATTTTCTTCCTGGAAATAACTGGAAGAAAAACTGTTTCAGACAAGAGGTATCTATTAAACTACAAGTGAAGGGTTAATTTTTCATCTCTTAGGGAAGCAGTAAAGGCTAACTTTTTCCATTCTGCATTATATGTGGCATTATACATGGCAGCTGCAACCTATTTCTAATCCTAAATTCTGACAGTTTATTGCTGTTGTGGGAGATGAAGGATTTGGTCCTTGGTCTAGAGTTCCAGGTGTCTGAGAGATTTGCAAGACCTGTGCAAAAGGGAAAAATGATGCAAAGAATACAACATTTCTGGAAATATCATTTAGATTTTGGTCATCAGGGAAGAGGAATGGATGGTTCAGGTCATCTGCTGAACTGGCATTTCAGTGCTTGGGCAGGCAGAGAATCGAGCAAACAGACTTGTCAAAGTCATGGGTTAAGTTATTGCTTTGAGGTGTGGCACCATCATATAACTTACAGGTCTATATAGGTGCTCAGTTCTCTCCAGTCTACCTAAGACTGCAGTTTTCATTCTCGGTTATGCTAGTCCTGTTTCTGACCCTGGAGGCAACAGACAGCTTTGTCTTGTTTCAAACTTTGTGCGGTTGTTTAGGGGAGTGCAGTAGATCTACTGTAGAAGCTCATCTGGAGGTACAATCTTCCAGCTCCTGAACAAATCTGGTCACTTACTGGTGCAAGTCTGCTCAGATGTAATGGCTGGAGTCCTAGCTGCACAGAAGAGAGAAGTGCATACAGAGAATAGAATTTCTTACTGTGTCTACTTAATAGAACTATCTTTTCCAGAAATCTTTTGCATTTCCTCTTTTATTTTCAAACTCACATTTATGCGGATTTTAAGGCAAAAAGAAGTACTTAATTATCTATTCTGATCTCCTCCTTTTCCTCATAAAATAAGCGAACTTCCCTGAATTAATTTATGCTCTGCTCTTACAGCTGTGGTTGAACTGAATATATCATTTAGAGAAATACCTGATCTTAACATTTTCTGGTGATGAAAAGTCCATTGCAAGCCACAATGCTAGTTCATAATGCGTGATTACTCACATTGTTAAAAGTACAAGCCTTGTGTCTAGTCTTAATTGTTCTTATTTCGGTTTCCAGGTGTTGGATCTTATCATACCATTCTGCTAGACTGAAGAACTGTACATTTTTCAAAGTACTCTTCCTCATGTAGATAACTACAGATTCGAGAAAATCTGCTCTTTTGACCTTCTCTCTGATAACTTCAAAGTCCTACCTCTGCTACCTTGGTAGCAATGCCCAGGTTCAGATCTGAGCAAGTAGCTCAAGCCAAGTTGGTGTTTCTGTACTATAGTCCCTTCTTTGTCTCTGACTCATCACTTAACTCTATACTTCATTGTGTGGCAGAGGCAAACACAAGTTTGTCAGCTACCCAGCTGGCCTTTCTCACCAGGGATGTTTGTGCAGGACAGACGTTGTGTAAAGATGTGCTTCTGAAGGCAAAGGGGAAGTATCTATGCTGTTCATTCCTGAACATGAGCATAAAATACAGCAACTTCCAGGCTCTAATTATGGAGATTTACTATCCAGGGTGACATTTTGCAACTTATTTTTCTGCACCTATGTCTTGGGCTTACTGTTTTGCTGGCTTTGCTGCAGGATATTCCCCCAGAGGGGACAAATTGCAATTATGCAGTCAATAGTGGTGAAGCTCAAGAACATCAGATCTTCTAAGCTACTCTTTGTTAGACTAAGGAGTAGATTTATCCCAAACTAGACACAGAGACTGAGTCAACAAAAATATGGCATGGATGATCAAGACTGTGGACTCAAGTGTGAACTGCTCAAGCTAATAATATAACTCTACCACCAGCATTTTTAATCTTTGCATTCATGTTTTACACCTTTCCAGTTTTTCTTCTACCTCTTTTCTGAACCCTCTCCGATTTTTTAAAAAGCTTCCTTAAAGTGTGGACAGCAGTGTTGGATACAAACAGCAGATGCTCCAGTATCAAGGCAATATAACCTTCAAATGTTTTCCTTTTCAGTTCGCTAAATCATAACTCTACTCATAGCAGCCACAGTGGCTACTCAGAAAGAACACATATTCTGTTGTCTGCCATGAATATTTTTTCTTTTTTTGGAAATAGTAACTGAAAATCTTACAACCCAGAAATCCCTTCTTCTAAATATGATGTATGTTTTTTATAGATGCACAGCCTTTCATTGTTGACATTGAAGAACCTATTTGACTGCTAGCTCTCTGTACAGTGCATATCCTTTTATATGAGTGATCTCTTTTTATCCATATTTATCATTTCTCAGTCTTTCCTTTATATGAAAACTTTATTAGAAGTGGTGTGACTAGATGCTTTCTATGGGTTATTAATAAAAATATGAAAATGTGAAGAAAAAATCCAGTGAGAACCTATTAGAAAGATACCTGCGTAGTGATAGTTTCTCACAAGTAGACTTCAAGAGCCTTCAGCTGATGGTGAACTTGACATAAAATGTAAACCAGTTATTTTATACAGTTCTAGATCCGCAATTCAAATCTTCAAAAAAGCACATCAAATTCTTCAGGGATATTATTAAATCAACAGTACTGCCTTTAGCAAGCAAATTTTTATTTTCATCAGATAGTTTTATAAGATCTTTTTGCCATTAACTGCAGTTGATCAACATTCATTAAATTCTCTTGTTTAATTCTTCAAAATGAGAGGAGTTTCACCCCATTACTGCTTGATATAAGCAGGACTGTAGCTTGTAGTATTTTTGTGTACGATTTTTCATCATGGTAATGTCAAGCTCTATTAGCACTTATTGAAGTCTAAGCTGGGAATTATTGAAATCTTCTGCAATCAGGCTGAGAAGAAGCTTCTATATGGTCTGATTTCTTATTAAATACTTTTTAATAACTTGACATGGAGAAGACTTTGTGGTTTGTATGGCTTCTTCTAATACAACAAAAGTAGTGTATCTTTTAAATACAATTGCTTCATTCCTTATTCTTTGCGGATTTTCTTAGTAGCCTGAAGGTTCACCTCTTAAGGTTGAAGTCCTACAGTTTTTGTGTAGAAACCTTGGGTAGTATTCTGAGTTCTTATGCATTTAATTGTGCATCTCTGTGCTAAGCAAACCAAGCTATGGCCCTTGTTTCCTTAGAGTAATACCATGATAGTAAGTTAATGAAAAGCAGGATAGAGAATGGTGTGAGGGAATATTAATGCTGGCTATGTATTTGCATGTACAGAATATTTATGTAGTGCAAAACTATTTGCAGTAATGAGTATTACTGGAATGCATATGACTTACCATATGAAACTGTAACATAAGCATACACATACAAAGAAAGTGTGTGTGTGTATGTATGAGGAAGCCCAAGCAGGAGAGCAGTGGGTGTAAGCCAAAGGAGAAGGTAAAGCAAAGTGACATTCATGGCCAGGAATGGGGAGCAGGGCCACTCTTTACCTGCCAGACCATGTCTATGGGAAGTACAAGTCACTGGCATAGAAGAGTAGGGTGCATGATCTCTTGGATTCAAACAGCTGGAGCTTACGAAACTTTGTGGTCTTCCCTGAGAAAACAAACCATAAACATGTGAACTGTGTCCTTTTTTTTCTAGGGTGTTGGAAAGGTGGTAACTGTCACATGAGGGTCTCAAGGCCAGGCAGGGGAAAGGGAAGTGATGAGAAGGAATCGCTGATCATCTATTTTCATTTTCTGAATCTTTTGATGTGAATGCTTGACCTGAGCAGGTGAGAAACATTGAGATAGTGGTTCAGGGGCGCCAGTGTTTTACTATTTCCCACTTCACTCCTACTGCTAGCTCTTGCTGTGTGTTTTCATTCTGCTTTTTAGCAGCGGCCTCAGTCTGCTGCTGACTGGTTTGCCCAGTCCTGAATTTCTTCAGTCACCTGTGGTGGTTTGGCAAGAGATGCTGTAAGTCAGAAGCTGTACCGAGCTTGGCAAATCAAACTCCACCACTACAGTTTAGCCCAGTTAAACTACCAGAGTTCAAGATGGAGCAAACAACTATGCTTGCAGTTTTTCTTTTTTTTCTTACTGTTTTCATTATGTGTACCTTTCACATCTAGTTCCTTATTCAAATCTGACACATCGTGAGAAGCTAATGTCACTAATATCTGATGCATCTCTGTGTGCAACTGATAGGTTCATAGAGCTGTGTTAGAGGGGTCTACTGTATATCTCTAGCTCTGACCTTTTGACATAGGTCAGTATAATCCAACATATTACAAATGCATCAGAAGCCAGTAAATTCCACAGTTACTTCCATAGTAAAACAAATAACTTTTGCTTCACTAGCCTGTCACTTCCTTGAAAGTATCTGGTTTTGATCTAAAGATACTAAGAGCTGGTATAGCTTGGAGGACAACTGTGGTTTTGTTTTATACGTAGATTCTTGCTCAGTTGAATTTGTCTACTTGCAGTCGTAGCTTCTTGTTCAGTCTGTCTACACTACATTGAAGAGTTCTTTAGTGTCTGTTCTTCTCCCTATCATAAAATTTGTCATATCAAACTGTTGCATCCAGAACAAAATCCAACACTAGAGGTAGGAAATGATCAGCACCTTTGTTGCCACTCTCACCAGAAAACAAAAGATAATATGAACATGGAGATTGAAATCATAAAATCTGCTGGGCAGATGGAGTTGCTTCACATGGGATGATGTCCTGCTCTTGGAAAGCTTGAAGGAACATTGTCATGCTGAAAATTACTGGTACTGAAATGAAGTGCTTTACTTTCAAGAGCAGGTTGCCTTGTAACTCTTAAATGCAAAGAAGCACCACATATATTTATATATATTGTGTAAAATAATTCAGCAGTCTCGTATGGCTGGTATAATTTTAATTGCATGGTAAAACATAGGAATATTTCTAGAAGAAAAGATATTTGGGAACACCTGGCTCCTTGTGTTCAGTGCACAAATTTGTTCATTTTCAATATGAGCTGCTTATGGAGGAATCTTGGCTGACAAGTCCAAGAACTGACTCTGACTTTACAATTTGATGAAACTATAAAATTAATTTAATTTTTTTTTTTTTCCAGAATTATGCTAAGTCCTACAAAAATCATTAAAAAGAATCATACCATACTTTTGGAAGAGAAACTCATTTCAAAGCCTTTCCCAAAGATAGTAAACTTATCTGTGTAGCTTGCCTTGTCTAAACCAGGTTGGATGCAGCATTTCAGAATATGCTGTAGAAGCTAATCCTGTATGTTCATGAGAAAGGGCAAAGAACATTCTGAGCTTTTGTTTTTATAGTTTTTCAGTATCACCATCAGGTCACTTAGGTCTTTGGAATGTCATGCTGTAAATCAAAAAAGAAAAAATTAACAAAAATGTAATTTCTCAGATACCTCTTTATAATGAAACACTGGCCGATGCCTGTAAATACATGAGACTGGAAACTCCCAACAGCTTCCACAGTCTCAGAGACAGGGCTGGACTTTATTGCTGGTCGCCTTGGTAACCAATGGGGCCTCTGTGCCAATAAGAAATGGCCACAATCCCCACTTTTCCAGGATTCCTGTGTCATTTAAATGCCACCACTGTACCCAGCCTCAAACTGATCTCAGATGGAGCTGGGAACCTGTCAGGATATATCATTGCACTGCTGGAGGATGTGTTGGAGGATGAAGAGTTAATTGGATCAGGGACTTCAGGTGTTATGATTTATGTTTTTTCACAGCTTGGCCAGAGTGACTGGAATGTCCACCACCACAAACAAACAATAAACACGTGCATATATGTATGCACTAATACACGTGCAACTTCTTCTTCTACTATGTACAGTACAAATTGTTAAATGCGCTGACTAGAATACATTATAATGCATTTTTTTTTTTAGCCTATGAAAGGCTAAAGATGATTTTTTGTTTGTTTTTTTACCATTGTTTTAAGAACTTTTCACAATCAAATCTGCAGCTCCACTGCAGACCTGCATTTTCTCAGTCTGACCGCTTTGTATGGAAAATAAACCCCAGAAACTCCTAAGTAACTTGGTTCTGGTTGAACAATAAGAGCTTGTTAAAAATGAAAATCATCCTGCTGAGAAATGCAGAGCAAAAGGCACATAAGGGGTGCACAGCAGTTCGCTGAGGGCTGGGCTGCATGTGGCAAGCAGCTCTAACATGGAAGGAGGATGGGTCCTTACCACGGGAGCAAGTCCTGACTGAGAAAGCTTCCTGTGCCCAGAAGGAATTTATTCTGTGATAGGAGTGCACGCAGTGTTGATTACATCTCCCTGTCTTCTCTAGCCATTACACCCTGTCAGCTCCCCAGGGAGGGATGCCTTCTCTCCATCTTCTGCCTGATGGGGAGAAGGCATCCCTCAAGTTTTACACTTGTGCCCTCTATGTTTGAGCACATGTGTAAAACTTGACTACACGTTAGGCAGGATCACAGCTGTTCTTGAGAAATATGTCTCTCAAATGCCAAAATAGACATTATAGATACCTAAAAAACCAATGGAGCACAACAAACTGCAGAAAGGAAGAACCCACATTGTCAGCAGAAATGAAGGATTGCATGTTTCTGTTCACCACTGGATTTACTTTTCTTTTTCTTTTTATGAAGAAAACCGCACTCTATTGCTGGTAGCTTTCAAGTCCAACTACATATAGCCTGAAAAGCAATAGTAGGAAGTGTCAAATTCTTCCTTTCTGTATGGGTGGGTTTCTACTACTTGCTGCTGCAGACAAGTCCTCATTCTGTCTGTAGTACAGCTCCTTTGGCAGTAGAGGGCGCTTAGAATATGGACAAAGCGTAAGAAATGCCTTCTGAAACTTCCCTCAGAAAGCTTTTGTTTAGCTGTGTGGAAGCTTCAATGCTGTCAAATGTTCTCTAGTTTAAAATAAGGAGATTTTAAAGTGTTTGACTTTGTAGATCATTTAATATCGTTATTTTTAAACAAAATTAAAAAGTTAATTTTACTTTCTGTTCGACTCGTGTTTTAGCATTGCAAATAGTCTATTTAGGGTTTGGTGGGGTTTTTTTTTCTGGTATGCTATCAGCAAAGCAACAATATTTTATTATTTTGCTGACACTAGGAGTAAAGGAAATCATTTTTCCTTAGAAAACGGTGAAAATAATTTTAGTAATATTTTAGGTTATTCTGGGGTCAAGTGAACCCATTCCAAAATAGGGAAACTCAATTATACAAGTGGTACAGAAGAAAGATACTGCAATGAAAAGCTAAGAAGTGGAAAAATGTGCCCCATTACTACATTTTGATTCTTCTTGGCCAAATATGAAGCTTTCATAAGTTCTTTAGGCTGCTAAGCTTACTTATTTCCCCTGAAGGACCTAGAAAGATTTGGACCTTCAGGAAACGTTGGGGTGTCATCGATGTTCAGATGTGAATGTTAAAGCTTTTCTCATAGTCAAATAATGCATTTCAATTAATCCTATTCATAAATTTTGCTGTTTAAATGAAATAGATTTACTTCATACCTGTACAAACTTCAGCAATAGTCATGTACACACTTCAGCAATAATCCTTCACACTTAACCTCAAAAAAATTGTCCTTAAAAGTCAGTGCCATTTACTCATTTGAGGTGCTTATTTCAGGATCAGGCTTGCATGGCATATTTTCTGCCACTTATGGTAGTTGTAACAGTAATTGATGAGAAAATGATGTCATATCTCCTACTCTTATCTGAGAAAACATATGGAGCAGCTACTGTAAACCAGGACAAAATAAGCAGAAATCTTCTCTTGTAACTATTTGAAGGTGTTGGATTAGGTCCATAAGTGGAATAAACTGATGTAGCTTCAGTGACTGAAAAGAAACTGTGGATTTAAAGCAACTGAGGAACTGGTAAATTGTCTGTCAAAACATAGGAGTCAAACTGTGGGTGGGTTCTGGTTATATTAAATTACTGTCAGTGTTCACAGAGCTTTGAGAACAGGACAAGGAGAGGACCTTCTTTTCTAAACCTTCGTTCGTATATAGTAACACAACATTTAAGTGGCTCATTATTTTTATTTGGCCTAATTTGTGGTATCACTTGCAGTACTTCTACAACTTGTATAAAACCAACAGGTTAATGTTTTTGCAAGCCGAAATTGGTGTAGATGTACTCATTTACATCAAACAATTACATCAACAGAGAACTTGATTTAGCAAGGCCAGACATACAACCATCAGCTAACTTTTCTCACTCAGCTTATTAAGTTCTTCTAATGAGGCATCTTTAGCAAGTTTCAGTAGAGATGATGTCTCTGTTTACTGAAATCCCATTTTTCTCATCCTCTGGCTGAGCTACCAATAGGCTTCTACAGAGACAATGGTTAGTAAATCTTCAGTTCAGCCACAGCACAGCTGCAATTAACGTATCCATCCTATAAGAGGATATTACCAATATCATTTACCTGGATGCAGGAGTTGTGCACTTCTACTAATTTAGCTATCAAGAAAACAGACGAAGAAGAAAATTCTGGTCAATCACCAGCAGGAGAAGGGTCTCTCAAGAAGATCAAAATTTTGGTTTCTCCCTATTTTATTTGAGTGAGCTGGTTAAGAAATGGTGGAAAATCTGCTACACTTGCTGTTGCGAAAGCTGCTGCTGTTACCTGTTTGCACACGGTGTTTGCAGTTCCTGCCCACAGTGCTCTTGTACCTCATGTAATGGGGCCCTGCCTTCTCACACGTTTTTTCTACCAAAAAGGTAGTACCAGCTTTCTTCTCTCTTCTGTATATCCTGTGAAGCAAAGGCACTATATGAAGCAGAAGTAATTTCCATGCATACAGCAGAAACCAAGCACTTACTTTCATCTTCTCTATTTCCAAAGGCTGAAAGAACATGTTAATTAACTAAGAACCTTCCATTTGAAAACTAGAACAAGAGGAGAAAGCCACCACTACTATGGAAGAACCTGGCTTTTGTCAGCCAGCTAACAAACCAGCACAGTGGTCTGCAAAGGTTTCCTCAGATGCTTATTCCTGCTCCCTTTTTCTCAGAGTCTGAATGCTGCTTATCACATGGTTAAGATTCAACTCATAAAAACATGTCTCAGCAATTGGAATTTACCCTTTGACCTTCATTCCCGCCCCCCCCCCCCCCCCCCCCGCTTTATGCTCCTGCTGTGATGCACAAGCTTTGTCTTCACCAGACATCACTTACACTGGTGAAAACTGCTTTTTGCACAAGTTCAAAAACTCAGCAGACAGCAGGGATGAAAGCATATATAAACATAAAAATATATATGTAATTGTTGTCTCCTTAAAACACCCAGAGAAGCAACAACATTTTCTGGGTTTTCCCATTTTATATGCAAATATTTTTTTGCAATGATGCACCCAGTGAAAACAGACCTAGAAGGGGTGAATTATTCAGTATGCTGAAATATTTCTTCTCCTTTAAAAAACTTCCTTGCATTGTGCATAGGCATGTGCATGCCTGTGTGAGCATAGGAATAGGTATCACCCTGCTCCTGGTCTCTAAACTTCTGCATGGGGTCAATGTGGAGGAACAGCACATCTGCTTATGCTGGTTATTTGATGACATATGGTAATAGCTGCAGTGTTAGAACTGAATGTGCGACGCCATAGCAAGTTAAGCAAAATAAACCTGCTGGCATTTCTCCCCACCTTTACATAAAAAAAAAAAAAAAGAAAAAAGTTTTAAAAGTGTTTTTCTTTTGTACAGTGAAAAGCCTTTATTAGCTATAAAAAAATATAAAAAAGATACAGTTGAGTGTTTCAAGTGCTTGGTTTCTGTGTAATTGTATGTATGTGTATAAAAACTAACCAGACAGGCAGATCTGCATTGGTAAATAGTGCACTTCATACACATACACATACAGACATGTATTCAACAACATTCAACCAGCTTTTAAGTAAAAATAATAACCTTAGACTAGAAGCTGAGCCCGGTGTTAATCTATCAGGCATGCAAGTATGGTCTGTGGTACAATCTGAGGATAGCTCTACTGAACAATTATGAGATTATATCCTCTTCAGAGGGTATAATTATGCCTCCTCTATATATCTTATTTGGAATGCATAATGCTTCTCCCCTGAAAGTGAAAAAAATACTACATAGACATGCAATGAATTTTTGCTTCCAGCACACAAAAGACTGTAGACATCCAGAAAGCTTTTGTATGCAGGATCGTTGGGCTGCAAAGAGCAAGGCTGGACTCCTAATACATACTTGAAAATAACAAATCAAAAATAAAAAAGCTACAACCTTTGTGGCTTTTGGTGAGAGGAAGCTATGTCTTGTAAGAGTTTCTCCAAGTTCATTTTCACAGATGTCTTAGTAATGACTGTTTGACAGCTTAAATTAGACATGCCAGTCAGTAGCATAGGGATATTTCTTAGCCATAACAAAATAGAAGACATCTTTTTAAGCAAACTCTACTTTGTGTTTAGCTCCATTAGCTACCAATATAAATGGGTACAAGTGTTACAGACTCAGGGGCTATAGAAGAGGTAGTAATAAAAATGGCATGTTTTGCGCAGGTGATCAATAATTTTTTTTTTCTTTCCTGTTTCATTGCACTGTTTAATCTTTCCAAGCTCAGATCAAATGATTGCTCATTTAGGATGGTAAACCTTATTGCTACTGTCTGTTACGTGTGATGACCACTTAATAATTTGCACCACCATAAGGCAGTAGCTCCTTTTAGTTTGTTTTCAAAGATGGTAAAGAGTATCACGGCTATACTCTTTTTCATAGAGCTGAGGTTGCTACAAACCTAAAGATAAATCTGCAAATCTATGTGACTATTCTTTATCATTGTCACTGGCTTAGTGGTGGTCTGCCATTTTTCTTGAAAGCTGGGCACCAACTGCTGGCCAGAAGTATTTTTCACTGAATTCTTTGTACTTTAAATAAACTACTGCTTCAAGAGCTGCCGAGTGTTCCTCATTCATCTTCAGGACACAGAGCTTCATGTATATCTTTGCAAGCCTTGACTCTGTGAAATGTTTGTCTCATCTCTCTGCCATCTATAGCAGTCTTTGAACTCACTTCAGGTTTATTGATGACCTTGACTAAATTAATGCAGATGTAATTTTTTTTTTCCTAAAGGTTTACACTATGAGTAATCGTATGCAAAATAAATCCTTATTTAGAGAAACTCATCCTATATTCTCCTCCTCTTCTTCTAAAAGGTCTTTCTGGATTTATACGGTAAATGTTGCTGAAAGTGTTGGGAGGGGGAGATTGTTGTTTCCTTTGGCATTTCTCATCTTAAAGTGGTAGAAGAATATGCATCTGCTTTTCCCTGTGGAGGGAGAGATAATATGATAACCTTCTGATTATATACATAAGCGGGAACTGATCAGCTTCTCTTGTGATTCGTTTTTAAGGGCAAGTTCCAGTTGGATTGTGCTAATGCACATATTCATGAATCTCTCCAAACAGGATTCACTGCTCTCCAGGGAACTGTTGAAGTATGCATCATTGTTTCAATGAAGTATCTTCATTATAAAACATAGGGACTATAAAAGGTGAATACCATTTGCCTCGGCCTAATATAATCTCTGGTTTTACTTTCTCCCACTATAGTGATTTTTTTTAACAGAATCAGAGAGAATAAAATGAGACAATTTCAAATGAAATATTACATGAAGTTGGGTACATGAGCCTTGATGAACAGAGTATTTTATTTTCCATTGTTTTATTGAAATAGAGAAAAATTAATATCAGTGAAATAAAAAAGATCTTTAGGATCACGTCACTGATTCAAAGCAGCTCAGTGGGGATTTTTGGTCTCTAGAGATGCATAGTTTCCTACTTTAGTGCATTAACACTAATGGGTATAATAGGCTACAATGCTGAGTAAAGTTAAAACATTTAAAATTTGAGGCAAATGCTGGAATATTTACTGAAATCAATCGCAAAAAAAGATTTTGCTCATTGCAAAGAGCAGAGTGACATAAATGGCTCTATGGACTTTAAAAATTATTAGTCAAGTTTCCTGGTTTTGCACTCTATAATTATTTTAAAGGTACCTACACTTTCATTTATTATAATATACACATTACAAAGAGCAATTAGTATTGCATTTAAATATGGTGCGGGACAAAAGATGTTGCAGTATTATCTGAAGAGGCTTCTTAAAGCAAGGACCATTATGGTGAAAAAACATAATTGCTTTCCTATAAACAAATATATGTGTATATGTGTCTGTATATTTGTATATAGTTTATATAAAAATACAGAAATATGGGGGGGTTTCAGAGTATAATGAATCTCTCACATAGAAAAGTTCTTATGTAGCTTGCAGCACTCTAGCCAATATATAAACAAGGAGATAGGCGTGATCCCTGCTCAAGGAGCTTGTGATCTGAGAAGGGTATAGACAACTCTGTTTAGATAGATATAATATAGTACGTAGGTTGAAGGTCCAATGCTAAAAGTATTAAATTAATATTGGACTGGTTTATTGTTTTGTTTAGTATTCTAGAAAAAATAACATGGTACTGAAGGTAAAATATTATCAAAGATATCTAGCTCTGCATGGCCTTGTGGCTTCAGATAGCTCTGTGTTACATTAGAAAATGCTTTATATTTTAGTTTGTTTTCGAAGTGTAAAATTCATGCCTGTGTATGGGAGCAAAACATGGCCTATGGCCCACTTAAATTCCACTCAAGCTGCATTTGGAAAGCTTAAGTGGGGCTTATATAGTGAATAGGACTTTTCCTGGCACTTTGATCCATGATGGATTTCTCTTGTTGTAGCAGTGGTGACACAAGTCATGTGTTCTATAATGACACCAGATTTATGAAACCCTGTCATGGTCAAAAGCAGTCACTTGCACACGCAGAAATAAAATAAAAATCTGGTGCTACCTCATCAGCCATGTTAGAAGAATTACACATATTTCACAGTTTGGTTCAACGTCACCAGGTCTCTGACAATAGGTAGCTGACAGTCGTAGTATGACTGGGAGTTTCCAACCACTTCCCTCCACCTCCTCCTCTTCCAAATTCTGTTTAATTGAGTGTGTTGGCATCCAGACCTTGAAATGTGCTTTGCTGTCAATTACTTCCTTTTAAAAGGCAAAACATCCGTGTGAGTTTCTGTACCACTTTATTTCATGATTAGTGTCTTTGGTGGCAAACTGGTGCCTGCAAAATGTACCAATGCTAGCATGACATAATAATAACATTCTAGAAATCCTGCTTGGGAGATACAGTAATTAATTCATTAGGGAATGTGTGAATATATTACATTAATGAATATACTATATCTGTACATATAACTATATATAATAATTTATGTAGAGTTTTAATAAAATTATGTAAAATAGATATAAATTAATATTTATATATTTTATATATTATTGACATAATATAGTATAGTACAATATACTATAGAAACCACATATAGATAAATTAATATATTATATAGCATGTTAAATACAGGGTAGTGCATTATAATATATGGTAATGCATAGGTTTATGTATCCAATATCAATACATAAAAATGAATACATTGTAAAATGTCTTAATCTTTTGTTTATCAATTGTAATTTTTCCAGAAGCGTTTCAACTTGATCATTTAAATTTTAAGTTGCTCTCTTTATGCTAGCAGAAGTCAGATGGCATTTCTTTCTGTTTCTGGCTGGATAAAAATAAATCACATGTAAGAAACCTCTGTTGTTTTACATGTCACAGAAGAAGAAAATGGCTTTGGAGAAAACATCATGCCTTAGAATATACCCACTTATGCCATTCTTGGAGCATCATGTCAGTTTAAAATTTAATGATAAGGTCATATATAGCATATGACACTGCTTTGGGAAAGATGTGCTCAGAACTTTGTCTTCTGTAATTTTACTTGGGTTGGGTGTTATTCTGTGATTTTTAGGAATTTATTTCCATACATTTACTAGTAGTCTGTCGTATCCTATCCTCCATAACTGGAATAGGTATATAGGTGTCGGTGTTTAAGGTTTGTTTTCAAGTTGTCTCTGAGGTAAATAAAATTTCATGCATGACAGAAGAAGACACAAATCAGAATAAGCAAAATATACTTGTAGCACTCGCCTGGCACTATTGTTATACAGAATTGATGTACAATGAGGCAGCTGCATATTCATTGCCACAGGATAGAGAGAGGTCTAGTACCTCAATATTTTGGGGAAAGAATTTAGCCTATTCAGATCATGGGGAAAACTACCTCTAGAGAAAAAAAATAAAAAAGGGAGAAGTTACAAAGGCAGCTGATTCACTTGTCCCAGAAAATGTCTGGTTATGCCTTTTGAATGAACTGTAAAGGAAGGAGCAAATGACTAAATTACTCAGCAGTGGTTAGGAAAATCCAAGGATAATTCAGTGAATACCATAAATGTCTGCTGTTTGCCTCTATGCCTGTAACATAACTGCCCGATATTGGTTTTATTTCTTTCTTTTTTTTTTTCTGTTGTGCTGTATTCCTTGTGTTCAGTAAAAAATAACTTACAAATAAGTAAAGGCTTTCGTTACTAAAGGAATGACAGAACAATATAATTATCATGTCAGGCGACACAGCATTTTGTAGTAACCCAGTAAATAATTTTTGTCATCACTGTACATTTTTTAATAAAAACTACTATTTTTAAATGCACATTAGTGTCATGAAGACATCACAGTAGCTTGCAAGATACATTTTGCATACTGATATGATGGGCTCTACAAAAGGATTCACATATCTTCAGAAATAGGTAGGACCCAAACACTGTCAGTTGGGTTTACCGGGTGAAATCCCAGTTCCACTGAATGCAGTCCTCCCTTTGACTTCAGTAATGTGTGAATTTCACCCACTGTTTTTACGTTGGGTCATGGGACATCGCTAACATAAGGCATCAAAAAAATGACTTCTGGTCAATCAGGGTTTTAGCACAGATCTGATGGTCTGAGAGATAAAGTAAATCAGTGTGGATCAAACCTGTTCTGAAGGGATCTTAAAGGTCAAGTTGATGGTTAAGTCATCATGATTGCTTAACTCTTCAACTCTGTGTAGAGACTTGCTGATTATAGTGCTGGGTTTGGAGAGATGAGTAGGACTGGACTGAGCCCACCAGATTAATCCACAGAAGTGACTCCCTTGTGCTCAGATATTAACTTTTCCTCATGCAGAATCTGAACTGTATGGAAAGGTCCTCGTATTTCAGTCTTAAACCCAGCCTTTCACCTGTTAGCTTTATTGGAATAATTACAGATAGAATCAACCGTGGTGATATACTAAACATATTGACATCACTGAGTATAAAATATCTCCCCTTACAATTCATTCATCTCATTACCATGAGATTCTAGTAACGTCCCACATTGTAAAACTAAAATCAGATCTTGTTCAAAAGCTGTCTTTAGGAATTAAAAATATAAAAATTAAAATAAAACGTAAAAATCTTTGTTTCTTTGTTCCAACTAACTTCTTCATATTCTGAAGAGCAAAGGATACAGACTCCAACCCGTGTCTGCAGTCTCATGCAAGCTGGGCAGAAACTTTCCAATGCTAGAGAGCAAGAATGTGATAGAGGGCTGTACAGAGGCAAGGAAGGAATGTATAGTACTGCTTGTTCTCTGTAAACATGAGAGCATTTGGTGTACAGAATTTTCATCTGTCTTAATAACAAAAGGTACATCCTAGGCCACAAACCAATTTTTGTCTTCTTTTACGAGGACACGTGAATGAAGAAAAGAGAGGAGGAAATTACACCTAAGGTTGAACAGCTTTCACAGGAGCAACATCTTTTTTCATGCATTAGTCCTGATATATTCATATGTTAAAGACACTGAGTGGAGTATTATTGTGGGTTATCTATCTTCACCTACCAGAGCAGACAGACACTACCACAATTAAAATAAATAAATAAATAAATAAAAAAACAAAAAGAGAGGGGAGAGAAAGAGACATTTAGAAAAAAAACAAAACAAAACCAAACAACCAGCCAATCAAAAATACATGCAAAAACACCCAAAAAACCAAAACCAAAGAAACCAGTTTAAATAAGAGTTTATTTTTCTCATATACATACACATATATATATATCTTCTTTTTCTCTCTCATCTCTCTAGAAGGCCAAACCAAGTCATATCTGTAGGGCTTTTTCAGAAGTCATTCTTCATGCAAAAAAGTGACACATATTAGTTATTTATCAAACTCCTTACTTTTTGTCTTTTTCTTAATACAGGCAGGATATGATACAGTATACACAAACGTATATAAAACCCATCTGAGATAGATACAGGCAAAGCTACATTACGTATTATTGCAAAGAAAGAGAAAAAAGAAACATGCTAGTATAGCAATGTAGTCAAGCATAATTATAAGTAATATGTGCACAGATAAATAAAATGCTCTGAAATTTTCACAGTACAAGAGGGTGAAGTAACCATTCATGCTACCTTCTGCTCCAGTAGAAAACATCAAGCAAATCCCTCCCAGCTGGAACTCAGTATTGTACCTTGCCATATGCACATAATCTATTTGTGCTGTTAGGTCAAATAATAATGCCTGAGATCCTAATGGCTCTCTTTTTTCTCTGGGAGCAGGTCTTTCTTCTTATCTTGTCCTATTAAAAGATACATTGATGACAAATAAGTCACAGATATGAAAAATAAATAGTTTGTTGATTGAAAGCTCCATCTTGTTTATTTGGCACCAGCTCCAATTGATGATTATGACACAAGCTTCAGTAACATCAAAATCGTACCTTCTCTAAACTCCCTGAAAAAGAAAGCAGTATCTATGTATTACAGGTACAGCCATATAAGGTATCTTATTTTAACATGTGAGTAAATCTATTTCAATAACACATCAGGGTGTGATAACCACAGAGTGAAAAAAAGCATTGACTAAGGAGTTCCTTGGATACTGTTTGCAGGCATCAGCTTACACGGACAGTGTTCTGAAGTTATGCATTGTCTTTTTGGGTTTTCAGAACCATCATTTAATCTGCAGAAATGGCTGAGAATTGGTCAAGATAACACTGTCTTAGAGTGTCCATTTAATTGCAGTGACCCACCCGGACTGTGGAAGTACAGAACATTGAGAGAATAAGAGGGGGTAAATAATAAACTATGTCTTGAAATCACAGGCAAGATTAATTTCAGGTTTTGTTTTCATAACAGAAAATTTACATATGAAGAAGAAAGCCTCTTTCTTCTCCTTTTCTTTTTCTGTTTACACCATCTTTTTCTTCATCCTGTATAAAGTAGATTTCATCAACTGATAGGTCAGGTTCAAATACCTTCAAGTGAAGGGATGAGAGAAAAAGAGTCTTTGGCAAACCTTTTACCTTTTTTCACTACTATATACTTTTCCAAAAAAAAAAAAAATTAAAATTAATTAAAAAAAAAAAGGCAAAAGCAAGTTAATAGGCAACTCTTTATCCAGAGGAAGAGATACGGGTGAGACACTCCACTCATCCTTATGCTTATAGGCCCCACATAGCAGAGCATTCCCTGCAGCTTCAGCTGGAGAAGCTGCTTTCTGTTCTGCATTGACAGTTCAAAGAGATGCAGCTCTCAGGTCTGTAAAGCACACTGAGGATGAAAATGCTCAGAAAAAGTTTCCCACACACGTATAGGTCATTATTTTATTGACTCCTACAGCCACTTCAAAGCATGCTGAATTCCTGAATTTCTGTCCCACTGTATTATCCTGAATACCCATAACTAGGAACTAAGCAGTGACATTATTAATGCAAAAGGAGGAATGGAATTCTACACTGCTGACTGCACTTTTCAGAAACAGGCTGGATATGGATTTTATTATTTGACCAGATCACAACTTATTACTTTGGTGGGCTTGGCAAGTGTTTCAAAACAGGGAGTCCAAGGTAAACTGTGTCGCTTGTCTCCACTTGCCCTTGCACTTTGCCTTTGCTTTCTCCTGAAATCCTTATGAGAAGAAGGAATTCTGTCTGCATTAGACAGAAGCTGCACAAAATAGCCCTCACCGTGGGGAGTGTGACACACCGCAGAATAAGCACGGCCAGTGCGGAAATTCAGCTTTCATAGAATCCCCTGTAGTCTGAATCTGAATGTAAAGATACTTCCCACAGGATAAAGCCAAAGAGGAGAGAAATGGCTGACAGAAGGATTATATGCTTACTTCAGTGTAGTTCCCACTGCAAGTCCTTGTATGCAGACTGCTTTCTCATATGCACCCTTTAACAGAAGCTTGGCATCTCAACCGAAGGCTTCAAAATTAAAAATTCCTGTGCTGAAGTTTGAAAGCTTTTCAGACTTGGTTTTGTTTTGTTAACAGGGTGGTTATTAACAAGAATATGAAGCGCTTTGTTACAGATGGAAGGCTGGGAATGGCATAAAACTGTCTTTATCAAGTTTTCCAGAATAAATTATTTTAGACTGGATGCATGTCCTTAACACTTTTCTAGGCTCCTGCTTTCTGTTCTGAGCCAGATTATCAGAAGCTGAAGCTCACTACATTAGAGCTGAGAAATCAAACTAACCAGTGTTAGATGTGTTTTAGCCTTACCTTGGGCTCCTTTTTGATCTGGTTAGTGGGTGGATGAAGGCTCAAACCAGCTCTTGCCTCATTCATGCTAGGTGTCCCATCTCTAATCATAATGCCACAAACTACTGCCATAGCTCCCACAACCAAACTATCAATGTGACCTTGTCATTTCAATTTTTCACACATATTCTTTACTCCCCACCCGCCTTGTCTGTGTACCATATCACACTAAAATCTCATCTCTCCAGCCTACTGCCATGGGCTACTAATCTGTAATACAGCTCACTCTCAGAAATGTCAAGCAGGATGAAAAAAGGCAAAACTCACAGAAGAGAAGCTTCAGTTGGCCGTTGCCTCTGCCATGAAACTCTCTCTCACCTGCTCTTCACTTTGCACCATGCTGCAGTCGAGTCCAGAAGCAGCAGGGTTTGGCTTTGTCCCGTACCTGAATGACCAATGGAGAATAACAGACCATCACATGGGTCTAAACATGAGAGAGCTAAATGTACTGCAGTTAAAAAACCTTCCCTCTTCTTCTATCATGAAAAGAAAAAGAGCAATTTTCAGATTTATTTTTCTAAAATCCCCTAATTCTCATTTTTTCTTCCCTGTCCCTAATCTGTTCCCATTTCCTGAAAATACCAAAGCCCCACAGATTGCCCCATATTTTTATCTTCATTATGACAGAAATGCTCATGCAGACAGGGACAAGAATTTAATGCAAATACTTCGGCAAATTTTTTCTGATCCCTCAATTCTAAGGTAATAAAAAAAACACTAGGAATATGTGGGGTAAGTTGGAGCATTAGTAAATTAATAGAACTAATTATTTTCTCACAGTATTTTTATATACAGAAATAAATAAGAAGCTAAATTTATTTGGAAAATCGTGTTTAATTACTTGCTCAGTTTCAGCTATATGTACTCCAAGTCAGCAGTTACAGCAATCTATCAGGCTTCCAGCTCTGCCTGATCCAGCTTCTCCAAACAAAATCTGCCAGAAAATTGATGACATGTGTAGTAAATATTTTTTTAAAGCTCACACTGTGATCCATTTAGAGAACTAAGGGTCTGGCTTATGCCCAGAGCCTCCAGTTTCCTGACCAATATCATTTCAATGGAGGCCAGTTATTTAAAGATGATAACTCTTCATATAGACCATGTTTTATACACAGAATAAACTTTCAGTGACTTTCTGCATTGCAGAAAGGGACTTCTGTTTTACTTCTGTCCATTATTCTGAAAGGACAGAAATCTTCATCTCCTGTGGGTGTAAGAAAATACAGCTTGCTGAAGCATCAGATCAGACGTGGGTTTTCATCTCTGTCCATTTTCTCTCACATGAAAGACTTCTGGAGCAAGCAAAGCATGCTTTTGTTGACCAGCAAAGATCAAAAAGGCAGCTTATTTTTGTCCTTCAGCCACTAGGCTGATACTCTTAGTTCTGTTAACATTCTGCCCCCATTTGAACTGGACACTTTGGAAGTATCAATAATGCAAGTTGGAGGGCTGCACTATCACTCATCCTGTATTTGCCTCTTCTACAAAATTAAATCAAGTTGAAATCAAAGGAGACTCAATCTCAGTCATATAGGCAGAAAAACTCCTGTAGCTTTGCAGCAATTCTCAGTGAAATATTTGAAAATATTTATGTTGGCAGCAGTGACTGATCCACATTGAGAGAGCAGAGTTAACAAAATACTTCCACCCCTGAGACATAAACAAAGTGTTGGAAGCCACTCATCATGCCATCCACCTTCTCCCTGCTTCTTTGACAGGTGCATCTCCCGAAACAGAATGTTGCTTTACAGGAACATCAGAAAGTACAAAAGTAACTAATAAAACAGTGACAATCCCACTGTGACCACAAGGACTAGGACCAGTAAACGGTGCACCCCTATTATTTATGAGTGAAGAGAATATATGTAGCTATCAGAACCCTTTCTTATCATCGCAGATTGGGTCAAGAATAGATTCTGTAGGAGAGCTCAGACTATTTCTCTGTCTCAGACTATTGCCATGATGAATGCTCTTACAGGATTCAGATGATTCAGTGGATCAAGAACAGAAATGTCAGCTGTGACTGGTTGTGTCAAAAATTGTTCTCTACCTCAGCTCACTGCTGTATGTTCAGAGTTCAACTATAGCACTCCTGGTAGCATTGTAATTGGCAGAAGTATCATCCTCAATGCATCTGTTGTTGAGTGTTTCCCTACTTAAAATATGTGTGAAGGAATATTCACAGGTGAGATGCACATACATGTGAAAAGATTGTGTTGAAAACACAGTAAGAAGCAGTAAGTATTTAGCCACAGCTGAGTTCTCTCTATTTTCCTCCAAAACAGAATAACAACATCTTCCCATGCTGAAATATACATTTAATTATAGGATTTCTAAGCTGTTAAGCAGCCACATTACACAATAGATGCCACATTGACTTGTAGTAATTCCCCTACCTTGATATCCCAAGCAACTGTCTGTAATGAGGGAAGACTTCTTCCACAGGAAACCTGGACCGGTCCACAAGGTCCTGTTGATTGGTGGGTTAGCATGGCTCTGGGGACCTGTTTCCCCCGCGTACACCTTAACAGAGCTAAACCCACAGTCCCTGCCCCGCCTAAGACAGGCTGCAATTGGGTCTTATTGTCAAATGCAGAGCACGGAAGGAGGAGGAGGTCTCTTGTACCACATTCCTCTCTCCTGCAAAGGTTGGCAATAGTCGAAATATCAGAAGCCTCCTCGGCCGGTTGTGCAAGTTTAATTGCTGGTCACTGTGGAGAAAAGATACAAGGGATTTTCAAGATACTGGAGCAAAACTTTTGCCTGATTTCAATCAAAACCATGAACTTTTAAAACCTGAAATTAAACTCAATTTCTAGCTGTTATGTACCCTTTAAAGAATGAGTTTTCTTGCTTTTATCCTCAACCCCCTGCCAAACTCAGTCTGTTTCTTACTTGCAATAAGAATGGATCTAAGAACACTGAGACATTTGGTGATATTTTGATCCAGTAGTAAAACCTTGCCTCACTCTTTCATAGTTCTCCAATGATGCTCACATGCATCTCAGTGTCTTCTTAGCATTTGCATTTAGTTTCAGATTTCCCTCTTTGGCTACATCATGTGCAGTCTTTCTTTCCATACATTTTTGTAATATTCAATGGCACTGTACGCCTCCATTTATTTGCTTACTTTCCTAAAGCAGTGGATGGTTCTCCATAGTGAAGATGTTATAGACAAGCAAAGTAAAACAAACCTCTTTCCTCCTTGCTTCTCTTCACTCTAACAAGTGAATAGCTCAGATGTACGTTAAGTATTTGAAGAAATAATATAATTTAACCAATGTACACTGCTCAGTGACCTAAATCACCTGCTTTCATAGACAGTTGACATTATTTACATTCAGGCTTTTTTTGTAGAGAGGCATTTTGAATGACCCTTCAGAACGAATATGCACAATAGAAATGCTCTACACGCCGCATCTGCACCTACCACTTATGGTATGCCTCCAGTTACCCTGCATTTTTCAACCAGGTGTCTACAGCTCCGAAGAAAAAAAGATGTCTTTTTTTTTTTTTTTTTTTTTTTTTTTTTGTCAGTAAGATCACTGACTTGAAGGCCATGCTCTGTACACAAACAGAACTTGATTCCTTTCACTGATGAAACACATCTAGCGTACCCTAAACCTGACTGTCAGCTTCCGTACAGGGAGCCAGCCCTTGACAAGGGTGAAGCCAACACTGGGTAATTTCAAGACAGACAAGAGTAAGCCTCCTTTTTGTTGTGATATCTGATGTGGCTCAAGACATAAAACATTCAGAGACTTAGTTGGTATTTTTTCAGAGAAAAATATTTAAAAATGAAGCTATAGTTCAGACAGCTGAGCTGACAACAGCTTACAGAAAGTGAGCACAGTAAACAATTGCAGAAGTCTCCAGACACTGCAAGACAAGATGAGCAAATATTTTCTTCCTCTGAAATGCAACTTGTTTTACTAATTTTTATTTGACTGTATCCCATTGGTATCACATAACACAGCGAAAAAAAACATGGTTAGGCTATGGAGCGCTGTCAGTATGGATTTAAACTAGAAAGATCATGATTTTCAAAATTATTATGATTTCAATGATCTTTTCATTGAGCCTTACAAATTTGTGGTTTGTGTATTGTTAGATTATTTTGTCTTGCCTTTATACAGTTGTGAATATTATTCTATGTCATTGGATATACTATGAAACAAAATATTTGTCATCTGAGTACCATTATTTCCCAGTTCCTCCCTGCTACAAATCTCTTGTCTCCAAATGTTTGTCAGCTCCTCTATCACTTCCAGGAGGAAGTTGTCTTCTGCACAATGGAGGAACCTCCTGGATTGCTTGCACTGGGCCATACCATCCCTCCAACTGACATCAGAGTGGTTGAAATCCCCCATGAGTACAAGGGCCTGCAAGCGTGAGGCTGCTCCTATCTGTCTATAGAGCGGTTCGTCCACAGAGTTGTCCTGATGGGGTGGCCTGTAGCAGGCCCCCACAGTAATGGCCACCATCATACTTCTCTGTTTGACCCTACCCCAAAAGCTCTCTGTTAACTCATCACCTGTCCCCAGACAGAGTGCTATACTCTCCAGCATATCACTGATATAAATGGCTACTCCCCCTCCCCATCTGTCTGGCCTGTCTTTCCTAAAGAGCCTGTAACCTTCCATTCCAACACTTGTCATAGGAGCCATCCCAACATGTTTCTATGATGCCAATATCATATCCCCGTTGAAGTACATGCATCTCTAATTCCTCTTGTTTATTCCCCCTACTATGGGCATTTGTATAGAGGCATCTGAGCCAAGCTCCAAATGAAACAGTTTAATGTAAGGAGCACTAGTCTTAACCACGAGAAGAAACAGTGCTGTCTAACCATGGACAACCTAGGACTTTGGAGCTAATGATCTTAAACTTATTTGGGATACAATAAAGGTTTACAACCAACTGTAGGCATCCAGATCACATGTGATGCATCATCTTCAGTCTCTTCTACCTTCCTCTTTACAATGTATTATGGGACCATAGCAGGTATTGCAAGATTTACTTTTTGGTACTGAAAGTATTAAGTACAGGAGTTATTTAGCATTTTATGGGATATCACTTTGTTGCATTCTGAGAAAGGAGAACCATCATAATTTTGGTTATCATAAAAAAAAACCCCAAAACACCAAAAAAAAACCCAAAACACCACAAAAATCAAAAAACAAACCCCCAAAAAGCAACTAGGAAAATCAGATATTCCAAGCCTATAATTATGGTAGTTTGCTTATAATGTTTCTAGTCCAAATACAGGTAACATGGAAAATTTCAAATCTAACTGACCTGCCTGCAGAAACCTCATGCTGACTCCTGCCCAGGAGTGCAAATCTCCCGTGAAAGGGGAGCTTAGAATTGAGGGGTGGAGAGAAAATGCTTGTGGTCCTTAAATGTGCCTTAAACAAAGGTTTGCAAAACTCAACCTGATGCTGTCTGTCTTCTTTAGAAATACATCTCCCAAGAAACCTGGGCTTTTAGTTTACAGATCTCAAAAGAATGTGAGAATATGATAGTCTGCATCTCTGTGGAGACCAATTACTGCTGGATGCGAGTTTTGTACAAGTAGAAATGGCTCAGTTTTAGCACGGGGAAAACCTGAGAAGCTAGTCTGTGTGGTACACCGACTCTGCTCTCAAACAGGAACACACACAGTTTCTGTATGTATTTTGTAATGACCTCCAGTATGATGCAGAAATGCAGGGGTGGCTTTTACAAGATATCCAGCAATGCAAGTCTGCTACATATCGGGTAGGATCCAAGCTCTTGCTGTGTAACCTCCAGAGCCTTAATGATGTTCTTAATGGATATGTGGGCTGAAATTTATACTTTCAACATGAGAGCCGGGGTTGTAGTGGTTTTTTTTCATTTTTTTAATTAAATAAAAAATAAAATAATATGCCAGAGTGATTCCAGAGACAGCAGATATAGCTGGTTTTGTTTTTATGAAACTCAGATGCTCTACCATGTTTTCTCTCACAGCATTCCATTAAAGCTGTAAGTCAGACTCTGAGTACCCGATAAATTAGCTTTGTTTCAGAAGTATGAGGGGGGAGAGTAACTATAGAAATCACATATAGCTTACCTTGAACTTCAGTTTCCCATCTGGAAAATGAGGATAATGTTCCTTTACTGTGTAAGTCTTAATGTGCTGCATACATATAGCTTTCAGGACAGGCTTGAGTGGTATTGTCTTTTTTAATAGGCACATTTTAAAGTATATATTAACCTCTCTTACTTTACAGTTTCTGGATACATATAATAAACAGCTGGATGTAATCTGAGAATGAAGCTGAAAAGAAAAATTAAGCTAGCATTTTAAGATTAGTCTAGTTTATAAATGATCCTTAACTCTTCCTGCTTGGCATACACTGTGAAGAAAAGTGTATGTAAAATGTATTTCCTTCTGACTTTATCGAGTCTGTATTATTATTGATAAATTATTATCAGATAAAACAAACCAAATGAAAATACTGTTAAAAATATCTGACCACAAATTAAAATTATTAACAAATGAAAATAACTCCCCGGGTCTTTTTGAAAAAACACAGGTTCAGGGTTTTCTTTAAGTTCACCATGATTTCTATTTGTAGCTGCTTTAGGAAGTACATGTTTACTGCCAGAAAGCAAACTGGAGCTGAGAAACATTTTCATTGACAACATTTGAACTGTCTTGCAACAGAGCGCTGTCAAATGACAGATTACACTTCAGTTCATTAGTTTCAGGTGTTTTAATTTCTTCAAATTCCACTTTTACAAGTGTTTTATGCAATTTCGCTCTAATGATAAGGCTTCATTTTAACTACTGGATATATCAATTTCACCACAGTTTTTCTTCTTTTATTTTAACAATTTGAGGACTCATATCACAACTCGAATGTCTCTGTTCTCTCAGCCTGATTTAAAGCAAATTGCCCTATGTACTACAGTACTTTTGGATGTATTAAAAGTTTTTTAAATCGTTAATTATATGAAATATTCTAACAGTTTAAGTTTAAATGATGCAATTAGCCAGTTACAACTGGAACTACCAGGCCTTATTTAAAATAATGAGGTCTGACAGTTATGGAGCCTGAATTATTCATTGATAACTAGCTTTTCCTCTTTTGTAAGCCATGGCCAACATTAATAACAGAGGTGTAAGTGTGATAACAAAAGAGTTTGACATTGGGAATACAAATACAAAAGTGCTAAATTCTTTTTTAATTAAAATTTCTATACTAGTAATATTTTCTAAAGGAAAATCATTAAGACTAATATTTTCTCATACATTTCAGCATTTGTTTCTGCAGGGAGTCACTGATTAAAGTAACGGTACTTGATTATTCATCATCCAAGAGCATACGTTTAAAACAATTAAGTGCATTATTTTAAGGATGTTATTTTAAAAATTAAATTTAAATTTAAAAATTAAATGCAGCCGTTTTTATTGTGATTCCTGCACTTACCATACTTCTGAAAATACATACTAAGGGCATGGACCCCTCCCAGTGCTCAAAGGTGTCTATTTCCCAGTGCTGTTCATCTTTCACTAGGCGATTTTTCTTCCTCCACAGTTGCTCCATCAGCCCCAAACATGGTTGCTCTGTGGCACGCTTGAACACAAATGAAATGTTATACTTCTAACATCAATACTAAGATTTGTAGCTAGTGGCTAATATTTTTACAAAAGCTTGAATTCTTATGAGCTAATTGCTTGCTGTAAGCTCAGATGGTTTTCATTGGAATTGTTAAACCCAAACAGAATCTCTACATAAAACAGTCTAACAATAATGAACATATCTGTCTCCTAATTACTCAAATGCTCGTATGCGTCTGGATGTCTTTTATGAAAGAAAACACAATTTATACAATTGCAGTAGCTACTGGTATATGTCCTCATTCTCTCTCAAAGCAATGCAAACCAAAGCAAAAAACCCATAAAATCTGGAAGTAGGACATGCTAATATAGTGACTCATCTGCAAGTAGGAGTAACTGATCTTTGTCTAGAACTCTTGGTTACCCTAACAGATAGCATTAAATTATCTGTTATATCAAAAAGAGGGATCTTAAACACGCAGAAGCATAGACTCAGTTTGGGATGACCTGTTGAGTTACTGCAATTGCACAACACATCAACAGTGCTGTTTGTTTAGAAGATAATTATGCAACTGACTTTCAGAGTGACATGCGTAGTTGGTATTTTATGTGAAGACTAAAGATGCTGAACCTTCAAAAGGATGCAATGCTTCCTGTACACCTAACTTTGGAGTTTCTGAGGATTGCAACCTAAATGCGAATTTTAATAAAGTATGTTTCTATTATATTGTATTGCTGTACAGTTCCCCAGTGCAGGGAGATCAGAGAGGCGAAGGTCAAAATAAATGCTATAGAGATATTGAAGTCTGTTCAGTGAGACTTTGAAAAGGAGGCTTTGAAAGATGACTATTTTTATTAGTGCAGATTCATACAATATAACCAGATCTTTTTTTTTTTTTTTGCAAATGTCAATTGCAGTATACATATTGTTCACCGAAGATTATGTCATTGGTCAAGAGGGAGGAGACTCCCCAGATGAATGATTAATAATCAATGTGTCTGGGTTCTTATTTTATTCCTCAGAAACGACAAATGAATTACTGGAGTCTCTCCCAAAAATGGAAAAAAATCTCCCACAAATAGGTCACACCACCTACATCTACACACAAAGAGGGCCCCTCTGTAAGTGAATTTCCCTGGTTTGGGCATGAAGCTTCAGCCTTCCCTATTATATCATTGTTTCACCTTCCTACACTCTGATGCAATTAGGGAGAAAGGACAATATATCTCAGAGTCCGATTAATTTTTCATGCAGTCATGAAGAGCTGAGAGACAGGGTGGAGAAATACCTAGGAAAAAGGGTTTTGAAGGAGGTCCAAGATAATGTCTAAGCATGTGGTCACTCTACAGGTAACCCGAAGTCTTCCACCAAGTCTGGGCCAACAGCAGACCTGCGTCCCAGGATGAAGGCAAATCAGATTGTGACCCCAGGGGAGTAAGAGAGACAGCGAGTGGCTTCTGAAGAAATCAATATTCTCTGACATTTGGTGATTGAATGTCTGCATGTCTTTATGTATTTATGTATGTTATCACAAGGAATCATTCCTTTTGGAAAAATAACATTACTTTGCATTGATAAACATTAGGTGGAACCTGTAGAAATATTTGTCAGGACCATATGGTGGTTTGTTTGGGTTGTTTTTTTTTCCCCCAAAGGGAAAAGTAATGTAGTAGAAAAAATGATTTTGTAATTATTCAATATCTGTTAGCAGCAAAGTAAGGAATTGCTTTAGCTTATTCCCATGTTATGTTCTAGGTGCCAGTTAGATATGCCTCCAGGCAAGATTAACTCGTGCACTCTCCTTTTTGTCAAATTCCCTGTGTTTTTTCTTAAAGAAAGCTGCTAATTTTAACAGCTGTGTCGCTCTTCCTCTTTGTTTTTAAATCTCTTTCTGTCTCTCCCTTCTTCTTTATCCCTGTACTGCTGCTACTGCTTCCTAGCTGCAAACACACAAAAAACCCCACCTGAAACACTGAAGTGTTAGAATTCAAAAGCACTGATTATTTTATGCTAACGAATTAACCATCTAGTAATACAATATTTCACTTGTTGTGCCCTCCTGGTGGTAGCACAAGATAAATCCAACAGTGTCTTTAATTAACTAAAGGAAAAAGAAACAAATCTCTGTGTGTTAATAATATTTATGAGCAAACTAAAAATGAACGAACTTAAAGAAGGGGGGGAAATGTGGTAAAATTTAGGTAAAAATGTAACTAAAAATTCTGGAAAGTGCATCTGCAAAGACATGCAAGCAAGGCACATACTTGTGTGAGACAAAGCACTAAAATTAAGGTCATCGCTGAGGAGTTGGAAAAAAATATTTTTTATTTATAAAAAAGAACAAAGTCAAACTTCTCAGGAAGAAATGTTAGATATTGTTGTCTACACAGGAATTAGGTCTTTTTTAAATCTGTAAAATGCACGGTATCATATGATGCCTGAACCTTAATTCAAGTAGCTCAACAACATGAACAAGAAAATGCCAGGTCCATTTAACTTTGTCCTTTGTCAAATGCCAATAGAGATGGTGACTTTTTATAAATATCCAGTAGTTAAAAATATAAAACACTGTCAGTAGATAAGTCTACATCGTGGGTTGTATTAACATGAGGTCATTTCGCCCATTTATGATTCCTATTCTTTGGCCACATGTTTTGTCCTATCCATTAAAATAGCTCATGGGTCTGGAGATTTCTTAGAAACAAGTTGATACAGACCTACATGAAAGGAGATCCCAGAAAAAGCATCAAAGCTCTTTATTGCTGTGCTAGCTCCAAGGGGACCTCAACATTTAACTCTCCAGGATGTAAAGGTGCACTCTCAATAGCCAAGTTGTGGACTGTTTCATGGCTTTCCCACTGAAACATTCACATTTTCAAGTGCATCTGACCAAAGACTCCATGTACAACTTTAAGCCTCAGCCATGCACCCTCCACTGGAACACACTTCTCCAGCAACAAATAGCTGAGGCTGTTGTACTGAAACCTTTACTTGTGCTTGTGAGGCTTGTTCCTTCATCAAATTACTTTAGTTTAATTGAGAAATCTATATTCACACAGGAGGTATTAGCATCTGGGATTAAAATAACAAGCGTTTCCAATGGCCTATCTATTTGTATGATGAACTAAAGATTGAATTTTCTCACAGTTATGCAACTACATGTAGAAGGATGACAATACATCGTATTTGAAATTTGCCTTGACTTCACACGCACACCTTGCACGTGAAGTGCTAAGCAGTTCTGAATCATCATAGCCTGTCCCCTTCCTGCTCTTGAAATTTTTTATGCCATCTTTAGATTGCTGGGTCTTGATATTACTGCAACATTGTCTGATTTAGGATTTATAACATTTATTTTTATTTATTTGGGTCAACTGCTGAGGTGAGTAGCTCGAGAGAGGACGCCTTCAACACCGGAGAGAGGAGGAGATCAGCGTCCAGGAGCCTCTGCTCAGAGTGTCCAGAGCCACCGAGGGAGCCTCAGGTCCTCAACAGGACTTGCCCAGGAGCCGGCAGCTCAGCTGACGCGAGCAGCTGACTCACAGGGGGCGGGGCCACGAGGAGCGGCACCAGCTCTGAGTGGTTAAAATCCTGCTGCAGGAGCGGCCAGGAGCGCGGCGAACAGGGCGGGTTGAGGCAGTTCGCGCGGGCAGGCGAGCGGGATGGTGAGTACTCACCGTATGACCAGGGCCCGGTCTGGGAGCTCTGCTCTGGCTGCCCCGGCAGCGGCCAGCGTAGGCACCCAGACAGAGCCGATGAGAGGGGAGTCTGCAGCGCAGAGCTCGCAGTGTAGAGAGTGCCTGCACTGGTCTCCTGAGGGAACGGTGCCCAATGGGCAGGGCTGCACTCGGTGCTCCCTGGTGCAGGTCCTCCTGCAGCAGGTGGCTGAGCTGCGGGATGCTGTTAATAGGCTGCAAGATGTCAGGGAAGCTGAGAGGAAGCAGGACTGCCTCCTCCAGGCCCAAACTGTGCAGGGGCCTCAAGCGTCCCCTGAAGCTCATGGAGGAGAGGAGGAGGCTGTCAACCCAGGTAGCTGGGAAATAGTAACAACAAAAAAAAAGAGGAAGAGGACAATTAAAAACAAGGAGCTTCCTCCTAAAGTTGTTGTCCCCACCCAGAACCGCTTTGCTGTCCTGCAGGGGGCTAAGGAGGAAGGGCACTTGCACCAGAAACAACCGGCTGGTGCGCTGGTAAAGAAGATCACTACTGGTGCTGCCAGGAAAAAGAGGCAGGTTATAGTGATAGGGGACTCTACTTTGAAAGGGACAGAGACACTCATCTGTCGGCCTGACCCGGTCTCGAGGGAGGTGTGTTGCCCACCTGGAGCACGGATCAGGGATGTTGCAGAGAGGCTGCCTGCTCTAGTGAGTCCCACGGACTATTACCCACTTCTGGTGATCCATGTGGGTGCTAGCAATGTTGATAGAAGTAGCCTGGAGAACATAAAGAAGGACTACAGAGCCCTGGAAGAGGTGTTTAGGGGTTCTGGAGCTCAGATTGTCTTTTCGTCAATTCTCCAGGATACAGGGGGGGACCCTAAAAAAGCTAGGAGGATTGGCCAGGTTAATAAATGGTTAAAAGGGTGGTGCCATAGTCAGGGGTTTGGGTGTCTTGAACATGGGACCCAAGTTAGTAGGCCAGGTCTACTGGGGGCTGGTGGAGCTGATCTGACAAAGAAGAGGAAGAGAGGTTTTGGTAGGAGGCTTGCCAGGCTGGTCAAGGTTTCTTTAAACTAGATGTGTTGGGGGAGGGGGGCATCGTTCCATCCCAACACACCCAGTCAGTTGCCAGCACCTATAATAAATGCTCGGAGCGATGCAGAGATATTCCAGCCACTCCAGCCAATGAGCCGGCTTCATTTGGAACTTGGCTCAGATGCCTCTATACAAATGCCCGTAGCATGGGAAACAAACAAGAGGAATTAGAGATGTGTGCACGACTACGGGAGTATGATATAGTAGGCATCACAGAAACGTGGTGGGATGGCTCCTACGACTGGAGTGTTGGAATGGAAGGTTACAGGCTCTTTAGAAGAGACAGGCCTGGTGGGTGGGGAGGCGGAGTTGCTATTTATGTTAGGGATAGGCTGGAGAGTATGGAACTCTGTCTGGGGACAGGTGAGCAGTCAACAGCGAGTTTGTGGGTCAGGGTTAAAGGGAGAACAGCGATGGGAGACATTACTGTGGGGGTCTGTTACAGACCGCCTGATCAAGAGGAATCTGCAGATGAAGCACTCTACAGACAGATAGGAAAAGCCTCATGCTCACAGGCCCTTGTTCTCATGGGAGACTTCAACCACCCTGACATCTGTTGGAGTGAAGGTACAAGCAATCCAGGAGGTTCCTCGATTGTGTGGAAGACAACTTCCTTCTGCAAGTAATAGAGGAGCCGACAAGGAGAGGTGCCATGCTTGACCTCGTGCTCACCAACAGGGAAGGGCTGGCTGGAAATGTGACGCTCCAGGGCAGCCTTGGTTGCAGTGACCATGAGAAGGTCGAATTCGATATCCTCGGGACAGTGAGAAGAGCGTGCAGCAAGCTCACTGCCCTGGATTTCAAGAGAGCAGACTTTGGCCTCTTCAGGAACCTGCTCAGTAAGGTTCCATGGGATACAGTCCTAGAAGGCAGGGGGGCCCAAGACTGTTGGTTGTTATTCAAGGATCACCTGCTCCAAGCTCAGGAGTGTTGCATCCCAACTAGAAGGAAGTGCAACAGGAGGGCCAGGAGACCTCTTTGGATGGATAAGGAGCTGCTCAGGAAAATTCAAAGGAAAAAAGAGGCTTATAGAAGGTGGAAGCAGGGACAGGCGGCCTGGGAAGAATACAGGGATGTTGTCTGGGAAGCTAGGGACCAGGTTAGGAAGGCCAAGGCCCAGTTAGAATTGAACTTGGCTAGGGATGTTAAGGATAACAGGAAGGGATTCTATAGGTACGTAGCGAGTAAAAGACAGACTAGGGACAATGTAGGCCCCCTTCGGAAGATATCGGGAGAACTGGCTACCCTGGATTTGGAGAAGGCTGAGGTTCTTAATGACTTCTTTGCCTCAGTCTTCACTGGCAAAGTCTCTGACTGCACCACCCAAGTCTTGGAAGGCGAACAGGGACTGTGAGAATGAAGACCCTAGGGCCGCTGTAGGAGAGGATCTGGATCGAGACCATCTTAAAAACCTGAACGTACACAAGTCCATGGGACCTGACAACATCCATCTGTGGGTCCTGAAGGAGCTGGCGAATGAAGTTGCTAAGCTGCTGGCCATCATATTTGAAAAATCATGGCAGTCAGGTGAAGTTCCCAACAACTGGAAGAAGGGAAATATAACCCCCATTTTCAAGAAGGGGAAAATGGATGACCCGGGGAATTACAGACCAGTCAGTCTCACCTCTGTGCCTGGCAAAATCTTGGAGCAGATTCTCCTGGAAGAAATGCTAAGGTGCATGAAAAACAAGGAGGTGGTTGGTGACAGCCAGCATGGCTTCACTAAGGGGAAATCCTGCCTGACCAATTTGGTGGCCTTCTACGATGGGGCTACAGAACTGATGGACAGGGGCAGAGCAGTTGACGTCATCTACCTGGATTTGTGCAAAGCGTTCGACACTGTCCCACACGACATCCTTGTCTCTAAATTGGAGAGACATCAATTTGATGGGTGGACCACTCGGTGGATAAAGAACTGGCTGGATGGCCGTACGCAAAGGGTTGTGGTCAACAGCTCAATGTCCAGCTGGAGACCGGTAACGAGTGGTGTCCCTCAGGGATCGGTGTTGAGACCGGTCTTGTTCAACATCTTTGTCGGTGACATGGACAGTGGGATTGAGTGCGCCCTCAGCAAGTTTGCCAATGACACCAAGCTGTGTGGTTTGGTTGATACGCTGGAGGGAAGGGATGCCATCCAGAGGGACCTCGACACGCTTGTGAGGTGGGCTGATGCCAACCTTATGAAGTTTAACCATGCCAGGTGCAAGGTCCTACGCCTGGGTTGGAGCAATCCCAGGCACGGCTACAGGTTGGGCAGAGAAGAGATTCAGAGCAGCCCTGCGGAGAAGGACTTGGGGGTCTTGGTTGATGAAAAAATGAACATGAGCCGGCTTCAGTGTGCGCTCGCAGCCCAGAAAGCCAACCGTATCCTTGGCTGCATCAAGAGGAGCGTGACCAGCAGGTCGAAGGAGGTGATCCTGCCCCTCTACTCTGCTCTCGTGAGACCTCACTTGGAGTATTGTGTGCAGTTCTGGTGTCCTCAACATAAAAAGGACATGGAACTGTTGGAACAAGTCCAGAGGAGGGCCACGAGGATGATCAGGAGACTGAAGCACCTTCTGTATGAAGAGAGTCTGAGAAAGTTGGGGCTATTCAGCCTGGAGAAGAGAAGGCTGTGTGGAGACCTCATAGCAGCCTTCCAGTATCTGAAGGGGGCCTACAAGGATGCTGGGGCTGGACTATTCACCAGGGACTATAGTGACAGAAGAAGGGGTAACAGGTTCAAACTTAAACAGGGGAAGTTTAGATTGGATCTAAGGAAGAAATTCTTTACTGTTAGGGTGGTGAGGCACTGGAATGTGTTGCCTAGGGAGGTTGTGAGTGCTCCATTCTTGGCGGTGTTCAAGGCCAGATTGGATGAGGCCTTGGGTGGCATGGTTTAGTCTGAGGTGTCCCTGCCCATGGCAGGGGGGTTGGAACTAGATGATCATAAGGTCCTTTCCAACCCTAACTATTCTGTGATTCTATGATTCTATTGACAGCAAGAAAACATACTACCCTCATACCTCTATAATTCTTCAAATCTTAATGCTGACCATGATGTCATTACCCATTGTTCAATGTCTAAACCTTGCTTTTTAAGTCAAATAGACATTTCAGGATGATATGTGAAAAGATTTGTTAATGTTATGAGATCGATTCACTGCAATGAATTTAAAACAGTAATGTAGTGACACTTACTGACGTGTGTCACTACATCACACATGCTCTGTTGTTTATAAAACTGATGAGGTTCTACAAGGTACACCATAACCTCTAAATTGAAAAGCAGTGAATTGTGCCTATGCAGAAGAAGTGTTCATGAAAACACGGAAGGAATGATGAGAAATATTTTAACAGTCATCAGTCCAGCTTTAACTTTTCTGACACACCTCATTAGTGTGCCCATTGCCTTAAACTGATTACCAGCCTCAGGTGTGAGAGGCAGGGCATGGTATGTCTCTGCCTGAGGGGTAAGAGCAGGGATTTTTCCCCTTACATGTTGCACACGCAACCGTGCAGTACCTGCCTGGAGTGGCAGAAATGTGCAGAGATGTCTCCAGAAGACAAATGTCGTGGGCAGCAGTTTGGCATCTCCCTCTGTTCCTGCTGCAAAGGGCTTGGCAGGGCTGTCCCAGAACTGCATTGTCTCCACATCACCATCATCTCATTCTGTGTGGAGAACACCTCTGGGATCTCCAGTTTGACAACCAAGTATTTGGAGGATGCTTTTCTTGGCCACCTTTATTTTTGAGAGCCACGGTTGTGACTAGCAGGCAGGTCCCCAGCCGATTCCATGATTCATGTTTGTCTCTCCTTCCTGCACTGATCAAGAGGGACAAACCTGCATAGAGAAGGGGGCAAATAAACGGGGGGAAAATTTATAAAAATGAGCAGGCTGCACTCTAAGCACATTGGTAGTCTACCAATTCCTACTCCTTCTGCCCCCCCAAGAAATAATGGCCCAGAAACATAGTGGTTTGGTTGTATTAAAAAAAAATAACTTCTGTTGAGTGTCATCATTTATCTACATGCATGACATGGATGAGACAGCACACTAGTTTTGCTCATATTACTGTTTGTGTACCTGGAAACCAGTAACATGCACATATATAGAGGTGATAAATGTAGAAATTCCTCTACTTTAAATGTCTCTTTGAATTTTCCACTGATCATGCAAAATCATTTCTGTCAATATTTTAATTTCAGTCAGGAAAGGTGTAATCAAAGAAAAAGTGTCACACAAGAAAATTGCTGTCAGCAAACTGACGACTACATACCATAATTAATAATGTAAAGAATAAAGAAAATTGATATAAATTTTGTTGCATTTTTGTGAGTTTAGTTCTAAAGAATCAAGATGAGAAGACATATCAAAAGATAAATAATACAATATTCATCAGTGTATACTATTGTAAGATGCATTATATACATAAATGATCTTTTCTGTAATCATAAGAATATTAATGCAGCAGCTAATAAATAAAATAAGCACCAAAGGACAAGAATATGACCTTAAAATCCTTACTCAGCTGCCCTATTAACTTTCTGAACACCACTGGAAGTGTGTGTCAGCTGCTTAAATTAAAGGGAGAGTAATTAAAATTACACAAATAATAGGTGACTAGGGTCAGTTTCCATCACCCTATCTCCTATATTTCAGAGTATTTTACATTTTTTCCATCAATATGCAATCTTAATTTTCCTTACACATCTCTCAGGTACTCTTGGTTTAAAAACAACTTACCATAAAAAGCGGAGTTGTTGATGGATGGTCAGAGTACAAGGGCCATACTCTTAAATCCCTTCCTATAGTGAATCGGGTAAGTAGATTTCTCAGTATCTTCAAGTATCACTATACTTTGCCATCTTTCTTTTAAAACAAGCACTTTCAGTAGGAAAAAAAGAGAAGAAATTAAAATAAGATCTATATTTCAGATCTATACCTAACATCCCCTTTTCCATGGAGATGGTTTACATACTGCAAATAAGAAAAAAAAAGTTATACTCTTTGCCGGGACATTTAAAGTCGGGGTAGAATAGAGAATGCCTCAATAATAATCCAGTCATTTGTATTTTTAATATAATAAGAATAATATTAGTAATAATCATAATAATAAAAGACTTGAAAAAGACTGGGAATTGAACCAAACAAGACAAGAGAAACCCAAATGGCAGCAATATCTCCCCATAGGGTCCTGACCAAAAATAGTTCTTTCTTCAGAAAACATTGAGAGGCTTCTCTTAATGCCAAAGCATTTTAAAGTCTTTGCTAGAAGTCATTGTACAAGTACAAATTATTTAATAGTAACCATGCTGACAATTTATAGGCATTCTTGTATTTTCTGTAAAAGATTTTGAGGGCATGGTCTGAGCACAGCATCTAATGCATGTCTTCAGCAGCTCTTGGAATGCAAGGAATAAGTCAAGCTCTTTTGTTCTGTAACAATAAGGTAAAGGAGTAAATGTCTAATGTAGGTATCTGTCTCCTTGACAGAGACATTCTGCAGCCCGCAGGAGCAGGAGATGGAGAGGGGAAGGGGCTTGCAGCTGTAAGCCAAATGCACAGATAAGTTTCACAGGTGCTCACACCAGTTCTGTGGCCTTTGCATTGCAGCGGCAGTACCTCCCAAAACATGGCTCCAATCCCCTGTGATAACTGTGTGGGTTCACAGAAAACAAAAGGAGAGAATGGACAAACACTAGGATATGAAGCTATTATTATTATTTTTGATGGTGTAAATCACTATTTAAAGTCTTTGCAGTCTCATTGACTTGTTAGGGCTAAAATTGGATAGTTGCCTAATTTTACTCACCTCAATACTCCTAAACCTGTTTCATAGCCCCCTCTGCATGATGGAAGTCCCTTAATGTTTTATAAAATTCACTCTTCATTAAATAATCATAGTTATTTTTCCAAATGATTTAGCAGAATTGAAAGTATTCAGTTTTCTTCCCCTGTAGTCCCATCTGGGCAGTCTCTAGGTGAACTTTTTTTTTTTGTTGTTGAGGGGGTACCATGCTCTGGCTTAGATTTGTATGTGCTCATTAAGGCTCCTATTTCAGTGGGAACTCCAGAGGTTCGTAGTGAAGTCCTGCTGTTACAGCTATTAGCATTGTAGCTCTGGAGAGCCATACAGGACATTTGCTGTATTAGGCCTGAGGGTAAGCCCAATTCTCTCATCTGGAAGAGGCATTTTGATCAATGGATGAATATGAATGATTTATAAAATGAGCCCTGAATAAGTAGAAAAAGATTTCTTTTTTAATACTGGCATAGGAGTCAGAGAAATAGGTGTGAACACAAGTAGAGGTAGGCAGAATGGGCTTTAGCAGTCTCTTATCTGCTCTCACACACTATAGCTAATGTCCTGTCATTGAACCTGTCCTGAGGTACAAGCTCATCCAAAGTGGAAGTTTTGCCTCAGAAGTTACACAGCAGTAAATCAGGCCATACTGAAAAAACCCGAAGCAAACCCAACTTCACAAAACAAACCAACCCCCCCCAGATGCATGTTGTCCCACTATATAATGACTTTATATTTCATAGCTATGAAGTGGTCAAAAATATCTCTAGCTCTGGTAAAATACGAGGGAGCATTGTGTATATAACATACCAGTATTATTTACTGTGTTTCCAAGGCTTTGGGTTATGGAATAATCTACTGAGACTGAAGATCTCCAACAGAGAGCAATGATGCATTTGCCACAAAATAAAATTAAATTAAACCAAACCTAATAGATTAAGCTATTCTGCATCTTTCTCCCCTTCTTTCTGACTTTGAAATTCTCCTTTACAAATAGCTCCATAGAAATCTTACTCTGCATGATACTGAATTCAGGTAGGATTCAGCTGTACTGCTTAACCAGCTGTTAGAAATGATGGGGAGTCGCTGTTTTTTTGACAAAACTCAGAAATATACAATTCTGTATCGTGACAGAAGAGCACAGCAGTGGCTACACACTCCTCATGGCAGAGCACAGTAAACCGCCTTCCAAATCATGCCTTCTCTTCAGGAAAGAACTAAGAGGCAAAAATACACTCCCTCCGCATACCTCATACCTTGCATGATAAGAGCAATTCAGTATAGATTTGCTGCTGTGTAAGGTGGCTTCTTGCCAGTTGGGCCTTGGATGTGCATGCCTGGAGGTCAAGTAGGGCCATCAGCATCCACTTACCCTCTGCACAGCCATTCTGTGTGGGGAAAGCCAGCAGCTCAATGGTAGGGCACTGATGGAAGATCTTTGGTTATTTTTTTAGTCTATATGTAAACTTTGGAGGCTTTCCTGATTGTTTAATTTATTTCTTCAGGTGGTTAAGGAGATGTAGTCCATTTATTCTTCAGATATTATATAGAGAGACTGAGCCAATCAAAAAAAATGAAATATCTATCTATTTCCTGACTTTTCCTTTATCTATCTCTTTTGCTTGTATTTTTGTCATTTCTTGGTAAAACTGAAGACAGATGGGAAATGTAGTTTCTCACAAAGTCATTGCTGGTTAGAATGCCACTGAACTTGAAAAGACTTTATTGCAGTCCTCTTAGAAATTGTCTCTCTTCAATATTTTCCTAACCACCACCTCTTTGTGATGGCTGAATTTAGGAAGGAAATTCTCATTTTAAACAGTCTATTTTTATAGCAACTTATCAAACAGTGGCCTTTAGCTGTTGTTCTGTGACAGCCACTCTATTAAAATCCTGATGTAAACAAGTGGAGAAGGTGAACTAGAAGTGCAGATATTTGCACAGCATTACTGTCAGGTAAAATTTTAAAGATAGGTTTTATGAACCCATTATTTGCAGTCAAGGCTTTTGACTACAGCATCTGAAATCATGTAAGTAGACAAAGTGTTTTGTCAAAACATACTGCTGGGAGTCAGTATGTAGCTTCTTTTTATGTAATTCAATTTGGTTCTGTTTGCATGAAAGTGGGATGTCTAACTGGGCAGTAATAGTGGTGTCGTGCATGATCACAATATGGTGACTTTCTAGTGTAATTAACGTTACATGCGTTTTGTTTTCATTTAGTGCTTAATGCATGCATAATTGCAGTGTACATACAGACCTACCAAAGAAGGTGCGTGAAGGCTTTTAAATACAAACAACAAATCCCAAAGATTTTATAGCTCCCTTCTTAGGAGTGGGATACACATAAGAATTTGTGGCCATTTTAGAAGCATGAATCTCTGTGTTTTGTAAAGCTCTGCTTGACATAGTATTTGAAAGAGATGGGAACTTTCAAAAGGCAACTATTGCTGATCTTTCAGCTCTGAGCCCCCTGGCCTGGGTGATTCTGAACGGAACTGCCCTGTGACAGGCTGGCTTGCTATGGCTCTCTGAGCAGTTGTATAAAGGCAGCATCATTAGAGCAAACCTTCCTTTACTCCAGAACACCACCCTGAGTGTACTGAGATTGTGCATGAGGTGTCTTTTGAAGAAGATAGCCTAAATGTTCACCAAACATTCACTCGCTTAAGAGTCTTTCTGGTCTCCACATTTCCATCTCCTCTACTTCACCTGGAGCAACCACAGGCACAGAAAGTGACTCAGGGAGTCAATAGCAAGTTCAGTAAACCTGATCCTGTTGGCTGGGGTTTTCCTGACATACTGAGTAATACCTCATAGTTAATGTGGTCTGGCATCATTTCATGAGGTTAGCGTTTTGGCCAAGCCATACCTTAGAGTATTCATCTTCATTTTGAATGGAACCAGCACTTCCCAAATATATTTTGACAAATTTTGGAAAAGATGGAACTGTAGCAGTTCCAAACACAATTTTCAAACATATTTCACTTAGTTATTACTGTCAACAGAAACAGTGATGACAGGAGAAGGAGAAGGCATTTAGCTCTTCACACAGTATTAACATAACACTTTGATGTATCTTGTATGCTATCGTATGTATCCCACAGTTTGGGGTCATCTAACCAAATAAAACACATAGTGAACTGTAAGCTGTAGTACAGAAGCTGCAGATTATGGGGACCAGATCTTCTCCATTAGCATATTGGCAGAACAACAATAGATAGATGGAGAAATCTGAGGAGATATACAAAAAAGAAAGCATTTACCAGACAGCAGCAATGGTGAGTATAGGGAAAGAAAGATAAGCAGCAAAAAAATTGTCAGATGAAAGGACAATAACTTGGTACAATAAGATGATAAGTCTTTTAGTAGATGCTTTCCATCCAGCTCTTCCTTTTAAAACTTAATTTTGATCTGGTACACATCAAAGCCAGATGAATTGTGTAAAATTCTCAGGCATCCTCTGCCTAGACATAATCCTACATCTCTGCACATAACTCAGATTATTAAATTAGTTATAGCATAGGGTAGGGATCGAGAAAGCTTAGAAAAGAAAGCAAGCCACAATCACTAGTATGTGTTACTAAGATATTTCCTAGATAACCATGTAATACTACTCTAGCTGTGTCAGTTAAGAAAGTGGTTAGGACAGTCTTCTACTGTGTATACAGTTTATTTGAAGATAATTCCTACCTCAGTGTAACATCTCCCTGCAAAACTGGTTCCTTTATATCAGGACATGCTGGAATAATAATTTGATAAATCTCCAGAAACCTCATCTGTGCATCACTTGAGCCACACCACTGTTATTTTCATGTATTAGTAGTTCCACAATACAGGACTCTCTTTCAAACTTACTCCTGGTTGTACCATTTAATCTATGCTGTTTTCTAAGCCAATTACTTGGAGTAGTGTGACCACTGGTAGTATACCAGCCTCAAGTCCTGTTCTGCTACAGCTGTAAAAGGGGTACTGAAATGGCATGATACCAGCTCTGTTTGGTCCTGATCCAGCAAAGCACTTAAACACCTGTTCAACTTAAGAGTATATGAGTAATCCCATAGAAGACAAGACCGTAAATTCTTTGAACCAGTATCTGCTTAGATTCATTGACTGTGAAAACAGAAGGGAACATCTAAACATCTTGTCTGACCTCCTGCATACCACAGGATTTCTTTGAATTCAGTCTTGTTCATCCTTTCTTTTAGGAAAAATACATCCAGCTCTAATGCTTAAATTTTCAGTGATAGAGAAACTACCACATGTCTGCATACATTTTTCTAATAATTAACAGCCCTTACCAGGATAAATTTATACCTTTTTTGAACCAGAGTTTATGAGATCCTTTGGATTCACTGAAAATTGTGCTGTTTTCATTTATTAGACTGAAGAGGCATGCATTATCACATTTCTTGTTCATATACATGCTTATAGAATCCAGTTAAATCAGCCTTTAATTTTTACTTTGACAAATTGGTAGGCAGTGCTTTTGGAGTTTCTCAATACACAGTAGATTATTTGGCCTTTAATCATACTCCTGTCTCTTCTGAGACTCCTCTTTATTGTTCTACTTCTCTACAAGTCTGGCTTCTGGAGTAAGAAACAGTATTTCAGAAGAGGTCATCTCACCACAGAGGCAATAGAGATTCCTACTTAAAATCCCTTTTTTCCTCACCAGGGGTAAGATAGGACCTTTTGGCTTCATGGTGACACCGAAATTTTATACAGAACCATTCTTCACCTGCCAATACTTTCAGTATAATTGTTTTCTAGGACAAATGCAATCTCCTTTAAGTGCCCACACACAATCTTTTTGTTACTCAGTATATGATCTTACCTTCACCAAAATGCGTAGTTTGATTGTTCCCAACTTCATTGTGCCCAAAGTGACCTGTAACAGTTTTTCTTATTCCTTCATCTTTAATGTATATCCTCTATTCACACTTAGCGTTTACCACAATTTATTGTGATTCTTTTCTTCCACACCATGAATTAAGATACCAAATATAGTAAGACTAACAGCACACTAGAAATGTACATACTCAGTGGATGATCCAAATATATTTTGAGACCAACATCACGTTTAGCCCATTTAATACATACAATATTGATTTTGTAATATCCAGGTTTTGTAATAAAATGCTGCGTGATATCAAATCAAAGCACTTCACATAAAACCTGTCATTTTTCCTGATATATGTATAACTTCCTAAAGTTTTCATCAAAAGACATCAAGTTATTCTGATGAGATCTAGGTTTCATTAACCCTTGTTGATCGACTTAAATTATGTCACTTTCCTTGCATAATGTTACAATCTCAATATCACTCTATTATTTGCTTGTAATTTCTGTATAAAATCATCCACATAGAGTTCCAAATTATTATCATTGTCTTTATTATTATTATTATTATTATTATTATTATTATTATTGTTGTTGTTGTTGTTGTCATTGTTACTATTATTATCCCATGGTCTGAAGATCCACCTTGAGAAGTTTAAAGTACGTTAAAGTTTACCACATGGAGAAGGAGGTAAGCAAAGGTTGAAAAGCAAAAATCTGAGAGAAAAAAAAAAATCACCCTCTTTCTAAGGCAGAAAAGAAAGGATTAAAAATGCTGTTTTAATGAAGAAGAAAAAACAGAGAAGATGGAAAAATTAGCAGAGATGCTTGGAAAAACTATATGTTACAAAGCAGTGGGGGGCTGCTAGAGATGATAAAATTATATTCAAGTTACTTCTAATGTTAAATTAAAGATTCCAGGTTGAAGGATGAGTGACAGAAAGCAGCACACGAGAGCAAAGCACTAGTCTTATGTAAGCACTGCTTCTGTGTAACTAAGTAGTAATGATAGTTAATCATGGGTTTTCACAGGAAGAGCAGAAGCCTCAGCACGTACAGGGTTTCATCTCACGAAATCTATCCATGTACACAAGTCATTTCATGTAGAACTTCAGCTTGCTTACTTAGAGACAAATAGGAAGCAATGCCACAGCTGACTGGTGGCACTGACAAATGCAGCAAAATACTGGAAGTTGGCATGGTGAGGACATATTCAGCTAAACCTGGTTTCTCTTTTCCCAGAGAAGAGTATTTTAAAAAGAAGGGGGAAAATAGTCTTTGGAGAAGGACAGTTTTAACAAGATCTTTTCTGTTTGCTCCATCCCCCTGTGAGGGTTCAGAGCACTGGAATTTCTGCAGGCCTCTGTTTGAAAATAAGAGGCTAATGAAAAGGTACGTGCATGACTCGGTACCCTAAACTAGTCCTCCTAGAATATCCTGGGATTTGCCAAAGCACTAAATGACGTTGACATAGAACACTTTAAGGGAAAAGTCATCTTTTATTCTTTGCTTTTCAGTATTTAGAAATGTAGCTTCAGTTTCCTTTGTGGTTTTTGTATAAAGGAAATTCATTTTGAATAGAGATGGGTCCATTTCTTTAGGTTTGATCTCAATGGATACTGAAGCTGGACTGCTGCGCCTTCCAACTCTTGCAATTTCTGGGGAAAGAGAGGGCAGCTGGGTTTAGATGAAGAGGACAGAGGAACAGTAAAAAAAGAAATATTTAATGTGGAGAATCTCAATTGCTGAGAAGAGCAGAGTTAAGGTAAGGCCTAACTATTTATATGCTGAGCAGGTACAATCAGAACTTTTGCTAACAAGCTACACCATCTAATTTATTTTCAAGTCAACTAAATTCCATGCTGCAGTGAAATTTCCTTTTGGCCATTTTAATCCATGAATCTATTGTGTGCTCCATGAAGGTCAACCCATTTAGATGTCCAGATGTAGGCAGGACATTGCAGACACATGGTTCCAGGGAATGCATGCTGCTCTGTGGAGAACCAGGTAATCAGAGATCACAGGTAAAGCCTCCTTTTGCATATATCAACCCTGCCTTTGGATTTTTTTTTCAGTTGTTATAGTTTTTTAAATACATGGTAGCAGCACAAAAAGCCACTGCTGTTCAGGGAAGTTCTGCATGTGCTCAGACACCTTTTCTTTCTCTGCTTTGGATCTATTCCTTCCCCAGTGGTAAAGAATAGTGGGGAATCCTATGATGATAGAAGCAGTTGATACCTTTGTAAAGAACAGAGAGCTGTCTTTAGCACATGTATGCCTTTGGTTCAATAAACAACCTAGGTCTGCACCTAATTTTCCACTGAAGGATCTAATGCCAGCAGAGAACATTTGCAGCATGGTACAATGTTAGTCTTTTTAGCTAGAGATTTCCTTGACTATAGTGAGGCTTTTTCTTCCATCTAGAATGAAATGGGGGGATTCTATCATCCATGGTTTAAACTAAGTTATAGGGTTTTCTAATGTGAAGTTTTCTACCAGGCATGAATATTTGATAAAGAAAGAAAAAAATAATTAAACCCACATTAAAAAAAAAAAAAAAAAAAAAAAAAAGAAAAGAAAAGAGAAAAAATAAAAAGGAAAGTAAAGAAATAAAGAAAGAATAACCAAAAGCAGTATTTGGGATCAGTTTCCTGGCATTAGAAGATCAGCAGAATCATTTTGGATATCACATTTGTCAGGAATAGGCTACTTTTTTCTGGATACCCTAAGTCTAGTAGGTAACTTGCTGAGAAATTGAAACCCAAATTCTGATGTTGTTCCAAATGACCCTGAGAAATTAAGATATACTGAAAATTTCAACACTTTTTAAAATGGATGGTCTGTTTCTGGCTTTGTCTGTGCAGTTGTACAATTTTGGAAGACAGCTATTCTTTTGTACCTAATGTTGAAATTCATCCTAAATATCTTGCATCATTATTACCTATTGACTGTGGTGAAGGAAGAGACATTTTAAGAAAATATGTTTCAATGACAGAACAAAATAAACACTGGAACATATAACTGGTAACTCATTAAATAAGAAGTCCATGCTTTTATCTGGCTCTTCAAACACATTTTAGGCACTTCAACAAGATTAGAAAAACACTTTTATACCAAAAGAGAAAGTCTTTTAATCACTTCTCTTCTAAGAAGATACCTGCATGAAGAGAGGAGAATTAACCTCTCTGCTGCCACTACTCTTTTTACTGCAAAAAAGCATTTGAAACATTTCTAATCCATTTGGTTCTGTCAGATGGAAACAGTTATGTTTTCAGAAGCATTAATCATACAGGAACAGGAAGATATTTTCAAGCACATATCTTGCTGGGAAATTATTAGTATACACTAGACTATCATTAGTCTACTGTAATGGAACAGCAAGAGCCACAGTTTTCCCAAGAGCCAGATAGAAGGCCAGTCTATCACATTCTTTATGATCCAAGGCTACTGTTGTTCTTGTAGTTTTGTTTAACCTATTGCATTACAGAGAAGGTAAAAAAAAACCCACTCAAAAACTTCTAGTCATAGCAATTTAGAGAGTAAATGAAAGCCTCAAGGAGAGAAGGAGTGAACAAATAAGCTGCGTGCATCCTGCTGAACTAGGTACAAAATAGCTTCTGTGGTGTAAGATGACAAAATAATTAAATGATGTGGTCAAAACCAGAAGCAAAACAATATACATATAAATATATATATATATAAACATACTGTTGCATTGGATACAACTCCTAAGGTTGAATTGTCCCCAGGAGTGCTTCTGCAAATACATCTTACAGTATAACAAAAGAATGAGATCATACAGCTCTTGGGTGGTTTTGCTGGGACTTTCCTCAGGATCAGATGAAAGCCTGAATGTCAAGCAGGAGGAAATCCCTTTCACAGAATGGATCTCTCTGCCCCATTCCCCAGCCTTAAACCTGGCCAAGGCAAACCTCTTGAAGATGGAAAGTTGAGCTGTTGCACTGCCTCTTCTCATTCCTCAATGGAAAAAGGAGAGGTGCTGATGAGGGAAGATGACTTTCTATTTCAGTAAAGAGCATTCCATTACCACCTCTGCTGCGCCCACCAGGTGGCCTTAAAGTAGTTTTAGAAGATAAAGTACCTGCATCTCTCATTTATTAATTTTTTTAGGTCCTGTTTGTGTAAACTGGTATAGACAAAATAAATAATGATCTCAGGACTATACCACATCTTTTCTGAAAGGCAAAAGCTCTTTTTAATTTTTCTCATCCTTTTGAATCCACTCTTGATTTCTTGCTCACAAAATGCAGTGGAGTAAGTCTACGTTTTAGTCTGCTAAGCTCCATCAGTGCTGCCTTCACATCCCAGCAGGTATCTGTTCATTCTTGAGTTTCTCCAGACAGTAGGTAAACTTCTGGATATTTCTCTGGCTTTTAACAAGTGTGCTTTTGATGTTTGCCTATAGGAACCTTAAACTTGGGGTCCTCCTATTATTTTGTCCACAAGGCAAAGCATTGCAGTAAATGGAGGTATTACTGGGGAAATGACAGAATATGTTCAAGGACAGTGAGTAACTTTTCTTTAAATAAAAGCACACATTATGTCCAGGAACAGTCAAAAGGGTTAAAATACAACCTTTTCAGATAAGTTTTTAGCCATATCAGGCTCAAAAAGTAAAAAGATTTGAATGCTATTAGTACTTCTGTAGATCATCCTCTTCCAGACAGTCTCTTTTTTTTTTTTTCCTTTAACTGACAGGTTGCAGTTAAAAATTAAAGTTAAAAAAGGCCCTCTTTTTGCTACATACTTTTAATGGAACTGAAGCCAAAAGAAGTCAGACTAAATTATGGGAGTAAATGACCTCCCGGGAAGTATAATACCAAATTCCAAAGAACTGTAAAGAGTTTCCTTTGATCTTTTTAGCTTCACAGCCTGAAATTCAAAATCTGTATTTAATTTTAGATTGCATATGCCAGCTTTTAAGTTTCCTTTCTAACATGATATATCATTTTAAATGATAGGACACCTTTAAGTGGTATTTCTTGAAAATGCTGACTATCCTTTCTTTATTCTTTTACACTATAAAAACAGATATAAATATTACTAATTACAAAAATAATTTGGGGTTGGGTGCAGTAATGGATAAACCATTGACCTTCACTTAAGAGACAGTGCCTCCAAGCTCAACCTGAGTTTCTAAGTGAAATGACTTTGATCTGAGACACAAGTAACTTCAGTTCAATGCCCTAGAGGATATAGATCTAGAAAAAAGGACAAGCTGAGCACTTCACTATATATTCCTATTACAATTTAAGAGGTAGACAAAGGATGCTATTTTTCAAATGTGGTATAAAGGGCCAATTTCTTTCCATGGCCACAGAATCACATTGCAAAAACTGTGTTCCTAAACCTGAAATCTCAGAAGGCACAACAAGCTGTATTAGCTCTTGGACGGAGAATTCCCTGACCTATGCACTTGAGCACAGACTTTAGATATGGGCAGCTGGCATAATCTCCCTCTTGAGTCCAGAAGTAAGCCACAAAAGTCTTTATGCCTTATGCATTATGAAAGAAGTCACCTTTCTTGAGGAAAAGTAGGTTGTAGCAGGTTGGCTGGAAGCACATCATGAAAGAGCAGCTGCTAACCATTGAACTTATACTGGAAAAGCCCTAAGAAGAGTGCTTACACACAATGTGTTGTTATGTGTCTGTCTGCTGATCAGCCAAACAAAGGTATAAATACAGTCCAGAATTTTGTAATATAATAGCATTCTGAATTGGATCCTGGGGGAATAATTTGTAATGCATAATTTATCTGCTGAATATGGTTTCTTCTACTAACAAAATATCCATAAACTGGTTATGATTGCCTCACACGTTATTTTTTATATAGAGGGACTGATTGATAAAAATTCTCTCAGATTATTTGGAGTTATTTGAGCTATATAGAGATAGTTCCAACAGACTGGTTAAATTACATGGTTTTGTTTCATTTTCCTGCTTATGAAAACCAACCATTCAGCCAAGCCACCCCTGCCCCACAGCATTTCCTATATAGGAATACCTGGTGTGAGCATAGCATTTTCTTTTCCATGAATGCACAAATGCAGTAAAATGCTCTGCATTTTCTGCAGTTTTGAAAGGGTGGAGCCTTCTTTTATTGTGTAAAAGAAATGGTCTTGAAGCAAGAGGCTGAACTTCCTGGGGTCAACGACTACAGATTTTAATCCAACTCTTACTTCTTATCACAGCCCACCCCAGACAGCGGTTACTGTTACCTCCTTCTTCTTAGAGAATTGCTGGCAAGTCATCTGGCTGGTCTGTGAAGAAGAGATCAAATACACACAAAATAATTTGAAATCATGTAACCTCAGAGAAAAATAGCAATGGCAACATTGGAACAGAACAATGAACTTAGTCAATGTAAAATTGGCTTGTGTGAAAGCTCTTTCGTTCACTGACAAGGTAAAACAGATTGACGTGCTTTGAGGCTGTGGTTGCTGATAAGAAATGCCATTTGTAAGCCTGTTTACTCCCAGCCAAAGTGAAAGCAATTAAAATATTCAGAAGTAGCCTTCTCTCCATCCAACAAGAAGCTCATCTGTGCTTCCTTAGCAGAAATCCTATCTGCCACACTTCTGGAGAGAGAGGCAGAGCAGAACCAGCACAACACTAGAAAAACCTCAATGACAGGAGTTTGTAGAACTTAGAGGAAGTACAGTTAATAGGTATGATGTCCTGGGACTGGCTGCCCAACAGGTTCAGAAAAGAATATTGTTGCCTTTGGTTTGTCTGTTTATGTAGGTCTGACAGTTTTCCTGCTCATTTCTGCTCACTACAGTCATGTCCTGCCCCTTCCTCTCCCCCTCGGCCTCTCCCCCATAGTTCTAACAATAGAATCAAGTTATATGGAACAATTAACAATTAACATCTGAAAATAAAATTGCCAATTCAAAACTAACTGTTCTGAAAGGATTGGTGTTGTCTGGTGCCAATAATCTCTGGACCCCTCTAGGCCATCAACAAAGTTCTAAACTTTCTCAAATTTTGGGATATTTGGGTCTCAGTTTTTACCTTACCTCACTGCAATGGATATTAAAATTTGTTGATTCAAACTTATTTCTAGTATTACAATACTAGTCAGCATTTACATAAATCTGCATGTATATCTATATATACATACACATAACACATAATATTTACCCCAGAAAAAGCCAATTAATGTTTCTAAGTATTCTATCTATGATTTTAAATTATGATTCCTGGAAAAAAAATCCAACAAACCAACCAACCAAAAAAAACACAAACCACAAAAACTCAAAGAAACAAACCAACCCAAACCTCTGATTTTTGTGAGACAACTATGAAAAAGAAAATCTAGACTCAAGGTTGGTTAAGTGGTCAGTTAATTATGAAAGATATTAATTTTTGGCTATTAATCCCACACATGAAAGGTTCATTCCCATGTAAAATTCCTATGTAAAAATGGGTGCAAATTCATTTTAATGCAAAAGCACATCTGCCTAACATTCCTGCACATAAGCATTTTCATGAGCTTGTTGGGTAGTTTTATGACCAGCTGAGAGAAGGAAACTGAGCTGGGGATCAGAAAAAACTCCCAGTGAAAGTGCTGGTAGTCATTTAAAACTTGAGGAGACAAAGAATTCCAGAACATACTGTGGTTTATAAGTGAAAGTAGAGGAGATAGATCGGGAAAATCACATTTAAATTGTCTGAACAAGCCTCCTACTGAGAGGAAGGTGGAGTGATATTACATATATATAAATATATATATATATTAGCAGATCAACAGGTTTGACACTATCATGCCTCAGTTCCCCACTGCATACACAATTGTCTTACATCTGGTACTCAGGTGGTGCCTCACACTGAGACTGCACTGTTTTCTCTCCCAGAGCCATCAGGCTCCATGACTGACAGAGATCACGATTTTTCATACTTCGCATTTACATTCTCAAATAAATAGCTACTGCATTTTTAAAAACAATAGGAAAACAATAGCAATAATGTTCTGACCTATAGGTGAATCTATGTGTTATCTAAAATACTTTCTTTATGATTTTTACACATATTTATTTTCTGAACTGTTGCAGAAGACTTTTGACAAATTTGTCAGTTGTAGATGACGACTCCATAGTGCTAAGCAATCTTAGAATCCTGTTGGTAGCCAACAAGTCTTTTGCTTTGCATCAGAGAGGCATCAAACACATTGGAGTTGTAAAGAAACATGAAAGCATATTAACCACTGTTTTCACCCTTGACTATTTCTCTCACATCCCTCAGTTATTTTAAATTAAAGACTGGTAAATTCCTTCACTGTGAAGCATGTAGAATTTACAGTTACATAATCTGATGCAATGTCAGTCCATGACACTTTCATTATTCTGTTTTTTTTCTGACCTCGTTCTCTGTTTCATATGTGTAAATGAGGAGAAAGAACCGTCTCATCTCCGACAGTTTCCAGGTTCTTTTGATCCTCCTCAGGGTGTGAGTGTGGGTGTTTGTACACACACTGGTGTGATGGGGTTCCCAGCTTGTCCGTGAGAGCTTTTAGGTGCTGAGATATAATGCAAATAACAAAAAAATCCAGAGTCAACTTTTGTCTTGTATGTGCGGGTGTCTGATTAGTATTCAAAAGGCATTACTTTCATTTGGATGCAGGAATATATATTGTATGCCAAATATGTGATTCATACTGCCTACTACAATATAAGTAATAGACTTGTTTATTTATTTACATTTAATTTAAAAGAAAAAGGTTTCTGACCATGCCTCTTCAAGATTGCATCAAGCCATCATCCCAGAAAAAACCCATATTCATGTTTATTGAAATGAGTTTAAAGATAGGGTTTGATAAGTTAGAGGGCCATTCTCTCCTTGTGGAGCTAATGTATCTCCCATTATCATTAAATGGTGTTATATGTGCGTATTAAGGGAAGAATATTAGTGATTAATAACAACCCACATTTTCCAGTGTGCTGAACTCTTTCAGGAACCGATGAAGGTCCTGAGAGCTGCCTAGTTTAGCTAAACTGTACCTTAAATGAACGTATGTTTTATAACAGATCTTTAAATAAACCCAGTGGATTCATGATCATTTCAAGGTCAGTCCAGTCTTAGCTTTTGACATACAGCCATGTAGCTAACTGTGCTTAAGAGTAAGAAAGGGTATTGATTTCAAAGCTGGCAAACAGTAGTGTTGGTCTGCAACTCCCAAATTAGGCCATTTTACTATTCAAAAGCACTGTGGATTTTTTCTCCCCTTGCCAGTTGATGATATTAACTAGTCATTTGTTCCTGAGAAAAGAAGGAAAAGGATGTGTGTTAGGCTCATAGTAACTTCAATTAGTTGTTAGCAAAAGATTTTATCCTGGTAGCAAAACCAGAAAAAAAAAATCTTTTAAATTAATTTGAAGATGCCTACATTTAGAGAATGGCATTGCTTTAACAGGGCTATGCAAATGAGTCCAATTTAGCATCTTGTATTCAGCTGGAAACCATTGCTAAATGATCGGGATAGCCAGTCACAGATATTAAAATGAATTATATCTAATCTGAATTTTAGTCACGCTACATTAACTAATAGAAAGTTATTAACATTTCAAGAGAAAAAAAGCTTTTGCCTGCAAAATTAACAGTGGCTGAGATGTGACCTGTGAGCCATGCAGCCTGATCACTGTAATGACAGTGTAATGGCATATTTACATTAAAATCTCTGCAGCTAATATGTGATTCAGAATTGGACGTTAAGTCGAGGATTATTTAGTCTGGCCTGTTGGCCTTTCTCTAAGTAGTTTTTTTTTACTTCAATACAAATCTGAAACTTTTCATTTCATGACTATTTATGTGACTAGTTTCTATGGCTATGTCTCTCCATCTTTACATCAGCTGCTTTATATGGCCAGCTTACTCTTTCATTTTTCCCTTCCTTTTTCCAACGTATTTATCATTTTTTGCGGGCATGTATAACTTCAAGAAACCCACATTAGTTGCAAGCCAGTCAGGAAAAGGAAAATGTATTTCTACTTCATTTTTACTGCTAATTTGCTTCAAAAGGCAGTATGTTTTCATGTTTTTCTTATAACACTTTTTAAATATACAGCACCCTGGAAAAAATGGATGATTCAAAGCCATCTTTATCCAGACAGTAGTAAATGTATAATTATAAAGCTATTCTTATCCTTAGCAGGCAATGAAAACCTGCTACATTTTCTCCTGCTACCAGTTCATTTCTACCAAAGCAAAGGCTTGAAAGTTTTGGACCTCATAATCTGGCAATTGTATAATCTGTAGCCTTGTTAAATTTGTGGAATACTTGCACATATGAATTTGTTTGGTTCATTATTTAAAAGACACAGCAACATTAAAAAAAATTGAGAAAATGCAATGAAATTAAGAAGCTAACTGGATAAAATTGCAACTCCCGTTTGATAATTCAAACATTATTCAAAGAAGTCTAGTTTAAAGATGAGTTTGACTGGGCATGTTTTGGTTATTTGTACAAAACAGGACATTTTCATGAAGGTTCAGACTCCAGCTGCACTTTTAGTGCAGAGAAAAAAGCTGGATACATTCTATTAATGCACCTTTTGAAAAATTTTAGTTATTGATTTAATTTTTGTATTAAAGGTGGTTTTGTTTGCCATTTCCTATGAATCTATAGGCAGATATTATTTTGCCTATATGTTATTATTGAAATATATAATAATATATAATATATATTGTTTTTAATAAAAACTTAAATAAATTGCTAAAGCTAAAAGCAACAGTTAATGACCAAAAGCATATATCTTATACATTACAGATGTGTATGCATTTGCATACAATATCAGACAAATATATAAATGCACAAATTTTATCCAAAATAAGGAATAGAATTGTCCCATAATTAAGTCTTCAACACAACTGGTATTCCTACGAATTTTGTACTTGCTGTTCTTTAAACTTTAAATACATAAACAGAACCTCACATGAATCAACTTTTTCACTGGTTTGTTTTCTGTTTACAAAGGGTGTGTGTTGTGCTTCTGCTTCAAATTAGACATATGTCAATCACATTATAGTCATTATAAATGCCACCTCACCTCTATTTCCCAATTAGAAAAAGAGAATAATATAGGGACATCTGTTTGACTGACAAGTATCTACGCAAAGAGAGCTCTGCACACAGATTTGTAATAATCACAGGTGCTTCGTTTACTGCAAATGTACAGCTTCATCATATTTCTGAAATCTTTATTACGATGCAGTCATACAATAAATGCTGATTGAAGGAATAACTAGAAATTTCATCTGATATAATATGGTAATAAGCTTAACTTCATTTGATATTTCTGAAATCATCTCCTAACATTTGAATTTCCTGTTCATGCATGGATAATAGTGAGCTCAGAGCCAAAGACAGCCTCCTTTGTGGTCCCAGGTGGACCACAGCTGCTTCAGGACCCATGGCCAGTAGATTCTGATGGCAGTGGAGCCAAAGCAGCCTCCCTGATATTATGGGACTGCCATTGAGACTCTTCAAAGACATCTATTTTTATCCTTTTATCATACTTTGGACATAGTCAGGTATCTGGTAAAATTATACCTATTCTGCAGCACTTTCTGCTGCCCTTTAGATAGATGCCACTGCTGAAAATTAGACCAGACCTCTGAAAATAATACAGAGAATTAATCTTGTTTATAGTTATAGGACTGAGTTGTCCCTTTTCCCCGCAGTCCTGTGTGAATACCAGTAACCCCATGCCCCCCACCTACTAGAGACCTGAAATGCTCTTTCAGTATTGCATTTGGCTTTTAAAATGGTATTTCTCTAGTTTAGTTAGGGTTCTTTTGTTTGTAGATTGCCTGTAGCAGTTGTTGTCATTAATATTACCAATCTGAACATTTGCCGTACAACAGTCAGGACCATTTTTTACACTACCAGTGCAGCACACTATTTCTACAATTGCCTCAGTGGTATTTTGATTTAAAAGCCAGTTTAATAAGCTAGAAACACAAAGAATGTAGAAATGAAACTACAAAATCTTTGACATCCAGATTGACTAACAGTATCTGTGGAGAGTAGGAGAGGTTAAGATGAGACAGAGAGGCATCTAAACAGGAGGAAGCTAGAGACTCAGAGAGGTTGGGTTGTTTGCCTATGCTAACCATCTTCAAAGCTTTGAACAGAAAGATGGTGTAGCTCTAACAGCAGGTTTTGTTATAAAAGAGAATAAAAGTCAGAGATGACGAGCTTATTTTTTGAGAGAGGAGACTGAAAAGATAAAACCCTACTTAGTTAAGTTTGAAATATTTTCAATGTTAAGTGGTTCTCAGGGGACCTCACTGGAATGTGGTCTTCTGAACCTGCCAAGGAGGTCTCTGGGAATTCAGTGGGCAAGAACAAGTGTCTCTCAGTAAGGTACATCTGCATCCTCAGAACTATCCTTTGATAGCGAAGGTTTCTCAGGAGTTGCCTGTAATGGTGAGAAAATTCCTTCTATCAGGAAAATGAGTAGATTCCCATAGTTCATTAACAAAAGCTTTTCAGATGTCAAATGCTGATCTACCACCTACTACTGATACCCTGCCTACAAGTTTCACTGCCAATAAGCAAGCTGCTATCAAAGGAATTTTGCTAAATATTTTGCTTGGTATTAGACAAGACCATACGACAACGAATGATCATGAACGCACTATTTTTTTTCAGATGCTTCATTGTTCACATGCCAAAAACATGCCAGAAGACAATATTGCTCTTTGCCTTCACTGTAGATACAGAATGATTAGATTAGCTGATGACATGCAGACTTAGCTATTTAGAAAAAGGTATCTGCCTGCTTTGGTGACAAAACACTCAAGGAGACTCACAAACAAAAGAAAGACATAGTGCTTCTTTCTGAAAACTGGATGGGCCTCGTCTCTCTCTTTACTGCCAGCACTATCTGTTACTACAGGAGACCTGATTTCTCTGCACCTCTTTCCAGCCATGTCCAATGAAATTTGCAGAAGACTGATATCTTCTGCAGTGTTCTTGATGCTACGTGATTTTCAGATCCTACTGGGCTGTTCAAGTTGGAATTTAAACTCTGGTTTCCTACATTTTGGGATGGTTCTCTCAAATTGCACTGTTGGCTTGAGAAAATCTCCTAGATTTTTCTAAGAAATTTCTTTTCCAGAAAGAAAATTTATTTTCCATAAAATCAATGTTTATTCACACAACCAAAATGAGTAAAATATACAGACAGAGGGATAGGGAGGGAGAGGAGGTGTAAAGGATTCCCAACTAACAAAGAAGAACAGTTCTACTACTGACTTGAAATTTCTCTGACAGTTTGGGAAATCTGCCACATTCCAACATTTTTAGGAGGTCACAGTTACCTGTATCAACTTTAATTTTGTGACGTTTGCTTTTCATTGGCTTGATTTTCAACACTTAAGAGTTATCAATAAATGAATAAAATATCTATATAATGATAATGTGTTAATTGTGGTGCAGGTAAAGCCAGGTTCTTCAAAATTATCTGCAAAGAGATACCGTCTGAAACTATCAGAATGTCTTATTTCCAGTAAGTGGATTGAGTGTTGAATGGAGCCCCTTTTAAATCAATTTTGCCTTTTGCAGAATTCATTAAAGAACATACTTGAATTCTTTTTTACCCACCCCCTCCTGGTTGCTCTCCAAAGCTTCGTATGATATTATTTTGCTGATTATGGGGTTTCCGCACCACTTGTGACAGGCTCCATTCTCTGCCTTTATATCTCTCCCTAAAGCATCTCCATGACTTTTCTGACATGATGTCGTACACATAAAAGAATCATTCGGAGGACTCAAGCAAACAACCTAGGCCTGTGAAGCAAATGATCAGCTCACCTTCCAGACCTTTGCTAAATCTAATGCCCGTTCTGAAGCCTACAAAATCTGCATGTCCCAAACCAAAGATTAAACAGCTTGAAACTTTAGATTGCCACTAGCAGACAAAAGTAAGAAATGCACATAGCAATCCTATATGCCCATGAACTGGCCTGTGTTATGAATGCTGAGATGGTTTACATTTTGTGGGATGTTTTTTGGTTTGTTTAATTTTTTTCCTTTTGCCTAGCTCCTAACCTGCTTTCTCTGCTAATGAAGATTGCAATTTTCTTCAAACATACTCTTTCATAGACTCTAGTATCATCAGCCATTGGCCTAATCACTGACTTGTCACATCACTCACATATACATAAATGGTAAATAATGTGACCAGATGCTTTCCTTAACTTACATGAATCTTGTAATTTAGTTTTCTCTTGGTTGTTCCTTATTCTGTTTTTCAGTGCTAGCACTCAAGGGCTAGGCAAGGATATCATAGATTATTTGAACTACATAACAGGGAGACTCCTAAATCACGCAGCTGAGCAGATGGAAGTATCATAAGCACGTGGAAAAATAATTAGTAATTTACATAGTACAAAATGCCTTATAACCATTGTGGACTAGCCTTATGGAAAAGAGAGGGACACAGTGGTTAAAGAACTTGAAACTAAATGTCAGCAAGCTATTCACTTAACAAATAGCATCCTAATTTCTTCTTCGCTTTCTATGCTGTCACTGTAGCCACATAAAACATAGCTTCTGCCCATAAGAGATTATAATTCCTGTAGAAAACATGAGAATTCAAGTAAGAAAAGAGAAAGATGAAAATAGTTGGGCAAAAAAGCAGAGCCTTGTGCATGTTCAGGAAACCTGCAAGCAATGTAAGGACCAGCACTTGTTGTTACTGGGCCTTAGCCAGAAAGTATCTGTTAAAGGCAGAAGCTTGACCCCATGGAGTCATAGGATAGAAGGGAGGTGAATGAGACATCAAATCATGTAATTGTTACCTCTGACAGACTCTTCAGTAGTGAAGAGTGCACAGAAACTGCCCCAGCCAGCAAGAACCACATTGAACAAACTGAAGACATAAAAGGAAAAACCCAACAGATATATTAAAGTATGTGCCAAAAGACGGAAAAGATGACAGAGACAGTGTGAAAATTTATTCATAGTCCTGAATAATTCCTGGCACATTCCTGAGGAGGAAAGCCCTATCTGAAAACAGTTGCATCCATGAGTCCAGGGAAAAAAAAAGAAGTCCAGCTTCTAAAACCAAAGAACTTCTATGCTTTGCTCCCTTCAATGCTCACTCTTACGTTACCTCTAAAATCCTTTTTTCCAAACCAAACCTCTGAGGACGTCTCCTTCACGACAGTCTCTGGTTCACCATCTGGGTCATGCATCATTTCTCCTCTGCTTATACAAAGCATAGAATCATAGAATAGTTAGGGTTATAAAGACCTTAACATCTAGTCACAACCCTCTTGCTGTAGGCAGGGACACCTCACACTAGACCATGTTGCCCAAGGCTCTGTCCAAGCTGGCCTTGAACAGTACCAAAGATGGAGCATTCATGACTTTTTTTGCGCAACCTGTTCCAGTGCTTCACCGCCTTCACAGTAAAGAACTTCTTCCTTATATCTAACCTGAACTTCGCCTGTTTAAGTTTAAACCCATTGCCCCTTGTCCTATCAGTCACTGATGAAGAGTTCCTTTCCATCATTCTTGTAGGCCCTCTTCAGATACTGGAAGGCTGCTATCAGCAAGCTGATCACTGCCATTAATATAACATAATAATTTTAATGGTCTTTTGGCATAATCATAATATGCCTTACTTAAATACCTTTGACTTGGAAGCAGGAGATAAAGACCTGGATAACGTAAAATAAAACTAAATAAAATAGCTCCTCTAGTTCTTGAATAAATTCTTACTGGTCCCACACAGTATAATTTAGATATGGATTTGCAAATTTTATTGAACAACTGTGTATCTCATGCCATTTTTATTTTTTCTGGTATTAAATTTAGGCCATTGCTATTGTTGCTGGACATACAATGTCAGCAAAAGCAAATTTTTGAGCTAAAAATTTCTTTTAAAAATACGTTTGACTTTGACTTTTACAAGGACACTTCAAGTAAAACTAATTTACAAACATTTCAGTCCTAAAATGTTAATGCACTACAAGGTTAATTGCTCTGATTAATCCATTAAACAAGAACCATATGCCCTTTCTTATATTAACCACTATTTACTTATTTCATTCTTATGTCCAAAGTCCAAAAGCTCCTATCTTTACTACAAAACCCAACAAAACGTTAGTTAGCTAGATCTCGCTAAACTTCAACTGGTTTCTACTTGTGTGCTTTCATTAGTACTGAAAGTCTTGGCATAAAAAAACATGTGGCAAACAGGGTGGTCAGCAGTTTTGTAAGATCACTTGCTGGAGCAGTTTAAGTCAAAGAGGCTAACATATCTCTTGTTCAGTTAACAAAATATTTCTTTTTTTCCCTTGCCTGTGATTTGAGAACAAGAGAGGAGATTTTTATGTGCATATGTAGCAATGGTAAGCAGCTGTAAAAACCTCCCACCCTAAAGATTGATGAATATATGTTTCATTAACACCAGCACATCTGAAAGACATTTGACACTTTGGAAGACCAACTATGGTTCTTTAAAATGCCTCAGATGAAATGCCTCATCATATGGTCTTTAACTTCCATCTTAGGAGCCTCTAGTGCCTTCTCCATTTAAAAATCTGTAAAACCTTAGCTTCTGAATGTACCTGACCACAGCCTAAATATTTATTTTACTAAAATATTTGATTGGAACTATACATGTATGTGCAGATGTGAGATCTGCACCAGAAACATGTGAAAAGTCTTTCTGAAATCTTTATTAATTCCTACATCCTGTTTATACTGCTTTTCTATTTCTGACTTTAAAGACTCACCACACCCTACAAATATCAAACAATAGATAACTACAGAGCAAATACTTTCTGGCTATCCCATATAATTTTCTTTGAATGGCTGTTAACAATGGTCAAATCTGTAAGGTGCACCATCTTTTTGTGGGTGTAGTGCAAAGAAATCCAGAACCTGAATCACATGGATAACTATTTTTCTACAAATAACATTTTCTGAGTGCTTCCAGCTCTGACACAGTCCTGGATGGAGGACATCCACCCAATGCTTGTAAAGAAAGAGATGTCCTCCAATAGGGTGTTTATCAGTGGTATGTGTAGAGGGCCCTACAGGATGCTTGTCTCACACCCCTGGAGAGAAGATTGGCCTCCACTAATACATGTGGTGTCACTGAGGGCAGGCAGGCAGGTTTCCATGCAGACTCAGGTAAACTCAAAGGCTTTTGTCCATTCAGAATGAAAAGTACATTGTACTTGACAATAAACCTGCCATTTGAAACCTCAGGGGTTTTAATCTTATAAATAATAGAGTTCAGAGAAGAAGGGCTTGCAAGTCTGCATAGCGCTGCCTGGAATTCAGATTTATGTAATGCACTTCTAGGAATGTGGTGCTGAAATGCATGCACCATGGTGTTAGAGAATTTGAGATTCAAAGCCTACACTGCACAAAAATATGCAATGCAACACTAATATTTCTCTCTGTTATGCCATTTTCCCCAGCTGCTGGGAGAACATCCATCACTCAATGGCAGGTCAGAGCTATTCAGTCCACTGCATGCACTGATATAGCCTTTTACTTTCTATTGAAGCTCCTGTTAACAAGCAGGATGTCCAAAGCAAAGGAAACTATCTATCTGAAATCTGTAAAATGAGCCAAAGAATGTACACATTACTAATCATGTACAATAAAATCTTTCTCACTCATTAGGGCTGATAGCAACTCTTTATATGCCAGCCTACATATTTTGAGAAAATTAGCAAAGCAGGGTTACTGTCTTTCTCTTATTGAACAAGGGATTGAAAAGCTTAGTTAACTAAGTATACAGGAAAAGCTATGGTTTAGACATATAATAAAGAAGGGTATGAATTTTTAATTGCTCTTCTTTAGGCATCAAGAAAAAAGTTGCAGTAGTTCTACTGCAAAACAAATTAATCCCTCAAATGCATTCAGGCATCAGAAATAATTCGTACTGGTTTAGGATATGAAAACTGATTTGGAAAAATTCAGCAGCGTAAAAGAGAAACTGTTACCTGTATTGTGGGATATCTTTGTCTGGCAAGTTCATTCAGAAAATAGGGATCATTTATTTAGCACATTTCACTTTGAAAATCCAGAATGTTAAAATGGCGAGTATGAAGCTGTCAGCCCATGCAGTTTCGCTGCAGGGAGGTTATCACATGCAGCTTTGCTGCGTTATTCATTGCTTGCAGCTCTTCCAATCAGATAACCTTAACAAACATAGTGCTATCAATTGCTAGATGTGGTACATGTTATGCAGTGTCTAGTTTTTGATGGACTAAAATGGATCTGAGAATTCTTCTCTTTATGTTATCAACCATCAGTCACACTATGAGATTCACAAGGAGTATCTGGAAGTGCTGTCAAGTGCCAATTAGTGATGCTGCTGACCCAAAAGATAAAGAAGATTGTGAAGAAGCAGCCCAGTATAATTCTCCACTCCAGTGTCTTTAAAGTGGACTATCGTTTACGAATGTACTCCTGCAGATGAAAGGGAAATAGGAGGTCAGTGGTTCCTGTCTTCAACAATCTTCTGCAATCTTCTCATAATGAATTGTAAATAGTATCACTACCAACCTGCTCTTCCTGCACTGGAAAGCAGAGCAAGTGGCTCAGCAAAACCAAACACTGATAATATTTCCAGGACACAGAGCTGAAGGCCGCACTCTGTCCTCTGTGTGCCATGCTCTGTGTAAATCTGTATGGCTGAAGCTTAGCTTGGGCTCCAGTGACACCTTTCCTGCCTTACCCCACTTCATCGTGGCTACTGGGCTGGGAATCTGAGCTTTTCATCATTTGAAGACAATCTGAAGATTGATGAACAATCAATGGAAATGTCTTCCTCCTTCTCAGATCAATTCTCAGCACAATTTGGCAAAATGTCATTATCACTTCATATGGCTTTATCAAGAGGTGTTCCTGCTTTCAGAACTGCAAATGATTTTTACAAGGTCAAAAGCAGAATATCATGCCCAGGTGTTCACCATCTAGATCTGCAGAATAAAAACACCTTCTTAAAAAGACAACATTGCTCTGGTGTGCAGAGAATCCCTGACAAGTTTGGATTTGAAAGAACCAGCCTATGTGCTATCCTTTCCATCTAAGGGCTACAGTATCCAGTAGTCAGTGTAGATACAATGCATCATTAATTAGCATATACAAATCCTATTTATATTAAAAAAGCTTGCTTAGGGAAGGAGACATAATTCCTGTTACTACCATCCCAAATAGCAGAAAACAAATATTGTATACAGAGCTAATAAAAACACAGGATAAGAGCAACAAGTTTGGAGCATATTCATACTCTACGCACTATTTTTCATGGTAAATTATGTTTGCTAACAGGATTTTTCTGAGTGCACCCATGTACCTGAATGGCAGTGTTCTGAAAGAGCAGCGCTAGAGGGACATTTCATATGGATCTATACTTGTGCTACACAGCTACTGTATATGTCAATAGGTTTGTACCTTCTTAATATATATATGTATGGAGGGGGGCAAAAAATTACTTCAGAGCCTAGGCAAGTATAGCAAGGTGCAGGGCTCTCCTTCATACCACAAAGCCCTCGATTTGCTATCAAACCAGCAACGTACAGTCACACTACAGAATCCACTGAAGGTGTGATATCTCTTTACTACCACTTCGGTTCAAACACATTGAAAGCAGATGTCTCACAAATCTTAAACAAAGTTAAACAAACTTTGAACTTATTCATGTACTGAATTTGATGGGAACACAATTGAAACCTGTTGGTAATGCAGGAGACCAGACCAAGCTGGCAAACTATCTCCCTGCGTCATAATTTAGCATGCAAGCAGAACTGTTCCCTGGAAGGTGCCAGACAATTAGAGGACAAGTCACAACACCAAAAGCATTCCTGACAAATGTGAGCATTTGTCAAGGTATGGAAACAATTTACAATGTTTTCAGAACCATGGTTTAGGTCAGTTCATTTTTATACTCTGCCATAGGGTTCTGCTCCTTCTATTTCCAGAGTGAACCCTATTTACCTGGATGGTTACTGTAGAAAATATATTGTTTGCAGAGAAAGCGAGAGTCATCAATAAAGAAAACTTCTCAAGATAGGTGTATTGAGTATGTGTATTGGCTTGATCTGACAAGGGAGGAAAATGGCAAACAACTTGTTTTCTACTTGAGAGGTATCTGAGAGCACAGCACCGGTCAGACACTGTATTGTGCCTTCCAGAGGCTCAGCAATAAAAGTACTGTTTGGGTGGAGAGAGCAAATAAAAGTGGCTTTCAGCCACGTTTTCGCCTTTATGAAGCTGAGCCTGCCAACAGACTAAATAGCATTTGCACCATGTTTTCACTTTCCCCTAAGCCTGGAAAGAGAAAAGATCAGTTCAACCCTTCTATGCATAACCAGCAGCATGGACCACATCAGGTGGTCATGGCTCTGCTGTCCCTTAACATGAAAACTGAAAGGTCATATGCAGTTAACAACAAAATATCTATGCCACACCATCCTTCTGGGTCTGGGCTTTCCTCACCACAAATGAACTGCCAGCTGTCCCCTCACAGTGGATTTCACCTCACTGAATCCCAGCAAAGCAACTTTCCTCTTGTTCATAAGCATAGATATCCCACCACTCCCCCACCCCTGAAAAAAACGCTGTAGCTTTTACACGCACTTGGGAGGCTAAGTTCCTTACATGTTAAATTTCAGGAAGCCTAAACACAGGATAGTGATTGTTCCAGCTCTGTGCTAGATTTGGATAGAGCATTTAAATTGCTTAGGAAAGAGGGTTTGTTTGGTTGGGTTTTTTATCCTAACAAATCATGCAGTATGTTTTCCATACATTAGGATGAAGTTTAAAGCTTCTGGAAAGCAACCATGGAAGACAGAAACAAAGGTTGTGATGTCAGTGTGAATTTATATTGGCTAGCTTGCATGAAATTGGCACAAACCCCTAAATATCAGCCTATGATTTTTGTAAAAAGTAAGACTTTGGGGTATTAGTAAAGCTTTCATTGACAGCAACTACAATGGATTAATCTTAGACAGGGAACTACAGTATTTAGTTAAAGGAATAATAGTTTAGTACCTCTTTCAGAAAAGGTGAAGTTCAATGCAAACGGAGAATGTCTTCTCCATGAAGCTGCACTGAAAAATACTTTTACATTCATGTGACATTGAGAAACAAATGACAAAGAATTTTCCATTAATAATTTAATTTGGGGGCCAGAGGGCCGTCAATAACATCATAAGCATACAACATGGAGCCAAGTTTATCCCTGAGATAAGCAATCACAGTAGAGTTCCTTACAGCACGTTTGAATTTGAGTCTGTGGAATGCAAAATTTCAAAAACATAAATAACTGGTAGGGACAGCTGCCAGCCCACCTCAGACCATCACGTCCTTATGCTAAATACTTACAGCGCAGAAAAATGAAGCTGTAGAACTGGAAAGTGGAGTATTACCAGAAGGTGCTGAGGATCTCTTTATTCCGTCTATATTAAAATAAGACACAGAAAAAGCAGTCTTTCATCATCTGGCAGGATCATTGCAGAATTAAAATTCAGCCCTGATGGCTAGAACCAAAGCTATGTTCAAGAGACATGATTTCTGAGGACAATTATACATTCAAGCTGAAGATCACAGGTTCCTTTTGTGGTGCACATTTACCACTAACACCAGTGAATTTTTGGCAGAAAGTATGCTGAGTTGAGGTGTTGTTCAAATCTGCTAGGAAATTATGAAGAGAGGCTAATTTTCCAAAATCATATTTCCTATAGGACTAAGCTATGCACACAGAGCCTTCAGTTAAGCATTAAGATGTAACCCACATTCGCATTCAGCAAAACCCTCTGACTCATAGGCGCTTTGTTCCTTGAGGGCTGGACAACTGGATTACTCTTTATTTTTTAAAGATGGATGGTGCTGCTGCTGCTGCTCATCTTTTATAACAGTGGTTAAAGCATTCACCCAGAAACTGGTGAGCTGACTACGGTTCAGCGACCTCCTTAGTGTGAGGGGGTTCAAATCTACAGCTCCAGCCTAGTCTCTGACTACCAAGTTAAGCCACAATTGCTGGTGATTTGGGGAAGAAGGGCAAATAAGGGAAAAGAGAAGGGCAGTCTGCTTCCTGCTGAAACTGCATGGCTGTTCAGCAAAGGATGCAAGATTTATAGGGCCAGAAAGAAAGAGAGAATCAGGAAGAAAAAGGAGCTTGATTCTAGCTTGATGAGGGCTTTCTCTGGGAGAAAAAAGAGCTATCTTTTCAATGTTTTCAATGTTGCTAATTAATTTAGTTTTAAACAAGATTTACAGTAGTGTTTTCTTATGTATTAGGTGGAAACAGTCTTTGGTACATTTATAAAATTTAATGAAGAGCCCTGTTTGCGGTAAATGCCTAATGAAAGGCAGTGGTGGGATACAGATTCAGAAGGTGTTCTGAGTAACACTGCCCAGCACAGTCATCTCAAGAGTCACTCAGGTCACCTCCTGCACAGAGCAGCTGCACTGTCACTGTGCCCTTGGAGGGAATGTGTGAACTAGGTGGGAATGTGCTTTTGGGCTGCAATCACCCACAGGCACTTTGCTGTCTTCTTGCTAGATGAAGGACACCCAGGATACAGGATGCCTTGAGACTGTGCAGCTGCTCTTGTACTTAGTGCTAGCCACAAATATTGAGATCTGCCACACTAAAGGGGCTGTAGAATTAGCTGGTAGAAAAGAAAATTGGCCTTGGAGCAAGAACAAAGGCAATGAAATTTTAAGAGGGTACTCACAGGAGCAACTAAAATCAGCTGTTTGCTGAGGGTGGTCTCTGGGAAGAAGAACTGGACTCCTCACTGAATGTCTTCTCTCACACTGCCGCCTGCCACTCGACTGCAGACAGCAACAGGATTGAACAAGTTTAAATGAAAGGAAATCCAGGATCAGGCAAATTACAAGATGCCATTTGGGTAGTCTCCTAAAGCAGGATAAAGCCCAATGAGATTGGTGTCTCGTACACTTTTCTGTGCATTAAAGGTTTTTTTTCAATTGCTTCCAAATTCATTCACCAGTCATGTTACAATTATCTCTGCCCTTAAAAGAACCTCCTTATTCCTCACTATTGTTCAGTCAGGCACTTTGGTTAGTTACTATTTGTGGCAAGCATTAGCAATGTCACAGGTCTACTGATTTCCTTTTTAATTTAATCTCTATTTTATTTAATCCTAAAGAGTTTGGAGATCGAGAGCTATGCAAAGAATTGCCTCTTTGTGAAAAGTTTGCTTTGGTTGGCTGTCAGTGAATTTGTAGCCACAGCAAAGGCTTTCATACACCAGGGAGAAAATCATGCCTTTACCTAATCTAACCAAACCAACCTTGTTCAGATTGATTCAGTTTCCAGCCTTGGCTCTGACCTCACCCTTACCCTCAATCCTGCCTCACTTTCACACTATTTTATACAGCCTCTATTTTTTCCCTGCATAGCTTCCCCCCTCCTCCCCACCCCAACCCAACAGCTATGTTCTACTCATCAGCCATTGCTTTAGAAATCTTCAGGCTGGACGGGCAGGCATGCAGTGCTGGCAGGTGGTGTAGCTGTTAGGCAGCCTTGTGTATCACAAGAGATCTGATGCTATCAAATTTCTTTTCCCCCAAAGACTAAAGACAGCAAGCCTCTGTAAGCATGCAGGAGGGGGATGAAAACAGTTTGTCTCCTGAGCAGCCAGCCTTTGTCATTTTACAAATGAAATCACTTTGGAAATTTAGAGAATTAATATCATAATGAAGACAGGAGTACCCATTAGGGTGGTCTAATGTTGCTCTGGAGATATATGATGGATGTCCAGTTGCTGTAAGCCCTTATTTGCAGAGAGTCACCTCTGTAGTTGCCATTATTAGGAAGATGTCTGAAGCAGAGGATCAGACACAACCATTGCAAGATGAGATAGTGTTTGACTGGTTTCCAGGGAACCGAAGGATACGGTCTTAGTTGTACCTGTCACTATGGCTCCCAGCTATTTTCCCCCCTTAATGTCTTTTTTAACTGTAGGAAGTTTCTCTTTAAAGATTCCCCGCTTCTCTAATAGCACAAAAAGCAGTAATAGGAACATAAAAAATGTTACCTGGATTGCAAGAAAGCTTCCATTTATTGCAAAACAATTGGTATAATTCATCATCAAAGGATTGCAATATGCTGCATTAGTTAGCTTTTGCAAATAAAGATAACCATGAGATTTAACCTGCAGTGTATTACTTGCAGTAACTGGAAATATTCACCTGCTGTGTCCACTTCTGGAGATACCTATCACACTGTCAGAGCAGTGATGCTGTGATTGCCATTCCTGGAAACACAGCTTCAAGAAAGTAGTACTTCCAGGAATTATCTTAATGGGCAATTGAATCATCATTTCTAGCACTCCAGCATCTTTCCCAGAAGGACAGTTTTCCACAGGCAGTGATTCCAGTTAGAAGAAAACGTGGATATCCAAGCCCCAATTCTTATTCTTTCCTAATAGGTTTGCAGAGAACAGAAGCTTTATGCAGATCTTAAAATTAGGGAGAAAGGCACCCAGGACATGTGAAGCTGGAAGGTATCCAGTACAGTGATTTTGCCTGCACTTCATTTTACAGTAGCTATTCTACCCAGGTCATTTATTTTCTTCCAATTATCTGTGTTTCTTTAATAATTCTCTACTGTCACTAACATTGCTGCTTTGTTGTGTTTTTTTCCAGGAAGCTCAGTAGCTGGTGTAAGTTGTAGCTGCAGTGTCTTCCATGAGGATTTACATCAGAGCTGTGTCTGTGTTTTAAGAAAATCAGGTTAAATTCACTAATGTCTAGACTTCTTCCCAGCTATGGAGGTATGAAAGGGAGCGTGTTGTTGCTAGCCTTTTCAGATAAATGTGACAAGATGGGTCCACACTTTGCTCTATATAATCAGTACTGATTTGGGGGAATAATCAGTGGTAAATAAAAATGAGTGCTGTTGAAATACTCTTTGTGTGTGTTCTCATGAATTACTCATGAAACAGGGGTTACAAATTTCCACCCCTGATACTCAGCAATGGATCTGTACTGCCTTCATTATTTTTTTCTTTAATACATAGAGGGGGGTGATGGTTTTTGGTTTTGTGTGGGGTTGTTTTTTTTTTTTTATTTGTTGTTTTTTGTTTGTTTGTTTCTTTGGGTTTTTGCCAAAATTTCATTTCTTACCCCTAAATCTTCTGCTTAGTGGGCAGATTCACCTTGGTGGGAGCAAATGCAACTGTATAGATAGCAATGGAATTCTGTCTGCATATGTCAGCAATGAATTTGGCGCCATATTTATTGGAAATATCTGGGCTGCGATACGATGTGGTAAATCATGCTGAGAGGAAATCAAACAGACAGACTGTGGCTGCATCAGTATTTCATACAACTCAAGTCATAATGGACAGGACAGTGCTGTAGTGTGAAATTCAGTTCTAAGGAAAATACATTCCTTCTAACCTTTTATGAAAATACTTCTCATCCTTCAAAGGACAATTTAGGCAATGTGACCACTGCAGGAACCAGTGCAGAAGCATTTAAAAGGCAAATAGAAACCACCATTGCCCAGGAAGAGAACAAGTGACTGTAGATATTCCCATGCTTTTGCTGTTCCAAATTTCCAATCAACTGTTGCATACAGCCTCCAGAAATAAAGCTATTCACTCTCACTACAACGAATGAAGGTGATGCAACATGCTGGTCTTCAAGCCCAGCAAACTATAAATGTAATATCAGACATAGAAGAGCTAATGAAAGCAATCACATTAAACATAGCTCTTCAGTGTTTGGTGCTCAATAAGTGAGCAGCAGGCCTTCTCTGTCTAGCTTACAGAAAACAGGAGGTAGCAGTTTGCAAGGAGCAGCGTTTTAATGTGATTGGACTATAACAGACAATCTATTTACAGCATGCTCTGGGGAGCTTATAAACAAATGTTGAGTAATTTCAGCCAGCAGTAATTACCCTTGCAGCTGACAAGGATAGCATGATACTTTCTCCTTCACCTTCAGCCCAGTCCAGAAGGCACTGTACACAATGGCACTTCTAATTATTTCTGCATTTCTATGGCTAAAGACCAAAGTGTGTTATTAGAGAACATTTTAGAAGCTTTTTAAAAGCTTGTTTATTGGGACAATTAAAAGTCATCGCTATGACAGCAAATAAAAGGTTCCATTCCTAGGCACACGGTCACAGACAGGAGTTTGCCTGCTTACCTTGTAAGCCTTGCTTACATGAGGCAAAATTTACAGCCACCCCTCACCGCTGCTAATATTGGTTCAGCAGCATCAGTGCTAGCAAGGTGGGCAACCCTTGAGAATACAGAGAATGGGGCTTTATAAATATCATATTATCTAACCCTGCTTAGAGCACATTGAATAAACATGCTATTTAAAATGCTGTTCACTCACCCATGCTCAAGCTCCCAATGCAGCCAAAGGTAGTGGGAGTGAAGCCATTGTAGCAACGAGGAGATATTTTTGCAAAGTGCCACAGACCAGGCTTCAGACAATGTGCCGTTTTGTTTTCTGTTGAAACAAAGTAAAAAGCAAGTTCTAAAACCTCCATTAACTCTTAATTACTGGTGAAATATTTTGGCTTGGATTTTTTCTCTGAGGCAGCGGACACACAAATGGGTTAATTCTGGGCTGAATGCAGCTGCCACAAGTGAGCCAGCAGGAAGGTAAAGGCAGAGGGGAGAGGAGCCCTGGGCTGTGGTGGGAATGGGGCCAAGGGACTGGGGTACTGCCCTCTGCATCCCTCCCTTTGCTGGCAATAAGCCTCTTTCTCTCTTCTTGACTATGCAATGGCAAACTGAGGTTTTTTTATTTCGCCAAATCCTCAGTACCTGCTGCAACATATTACCTCCAGGCCTGTAGGTGCCGTTGCCCAAGTCCACTCCTCTGAGAGCTGGGAGAAAGTGCTGGTGAACTTCCACTGCAGACAAGGTATCCGAGCCTGTGCAATTCTGAAATGTGGGTGCTTTGGTGAATAACTTACAGAGAGATGCAATAGAAATGAGCACTCATCCTCTCCTTCCTGTTCTCTGGCGGTAGCCATGCACCAAAAGAAAGGCCTCCAGCCTCAAGGAGACCTCAGGAGGCTGCATTATTCTGAGCGGTCTCCTACTTAGCTCCAAGCACCATTTTTTTTTTTCCAGTCATGTCATACGTACTACTCGATTTTGTGTTCACACTGTGTGAGTTACATTTTACAATGAGAAACACTACAGCTATTTCCAAAGCAAATAGTTTAAAAAATGTACAAACTGCTACTCACAGCGAAGCCAGGCATCATCGAAGCTATTGCTGTAGGCAGTGATAATTAACAAAATGATCAAGTTACAAGAACTTTTATTTAACATCGTAATACAGTCATATATGAGCCAAACTATCCAAAAGTAATCGGGAGAGGCAGTGAACTGTGATGTGTGCTGGTTTGCAAACACCATGGACAGTTTGGTGTTCACTGAGCTCCCATCTGCCTCAATAAATTCAGTTCAGTCTCCTGCTATAGGAATTGACAGCAGATATCTAATCCCCAAAAGTGGATTATTTACATTTTTTGATACGTTACATTGCATTACATCCTGTCATGTTGCATCTCATCATAAGCAGATATTTTATCGCATAATGCGATGTGACATGATGACAGACATCAAAAATGTTTTGTGTTGTTTTGGGGTTTTTTTTAAGATTTTGTATCTAATATCCAAAATATTTCTGAGTGATTTCTAGGAAGATCAAGTGGCTAAGGCAAGTGCCTGGATTGCACGTTCCTCTGGCAGCTGCTGCACTGCCTCTCCTATGCATTATCTGAAATCGAGCCGCCTTGTTTAGCAGTTTCAGGAACCCTCGGCGATGGAATTTTGCACACATTTTGCAAATATTTTTAAACTATTCATTAGGAGGGAAATCAGCAGAAGACATGTTCAATAACAGCATAAAACTACAACACCTGCTGCAAATTACCTTGGCTGAAAGGAAACCCCAGAAATGCATAGCAAACTTTAACAATGTACTCTAGCTGTTGATTGCTCACACCATTGCTCGCTACTCATTTCTGAGACACAGTTGGTGGAGGAACATTAATTTGTCCTTGTTCTTGAGACTGGCAGGTGTCACTTTGCCCAGTGTGGGACGTGAGTGACAGATATTTTGCAGCTGATGAAATGAGAATGCAGAAATTCAAGAGTGCCTCTGGGATTTCACTGGTCATTTGTGGCCAGCACAAGGGCAGGGCCCGCTGCTTCGCTAATGCAGGACTGGCTGATGCTGCTGTTGCTGCAGGCTGCCGCAGATTCACACCATTTTAAATAATATTTGTATTATTAAGCTCTTCCCACACACACATATGCACACACTCATATTGTGTGCTATGCTTCTTTCTAGGCTGATACTGTCTGGGAAATTTTTCTAATTGGTTTTTTAGGGTTTTTTTCCTCCTGTCGAATGCTCAAGTCTTTCTCAAAAGGGTTTTACCTGCATCTGCTATCTTTAATTCTTTAGATAACATAAACAGAATTGACTAAAAGCAAGATGTAAGCTAACCTAGCGGAAACTGATTTAAAAAAATAGCAGTTTTTAAAAACACAATTAATAAAATCATCTCATGATAAAGAGGTTTAGGAAGACAGTGGAGAGAATTATATCAATTGAAACATTTCTTCCATCTAATTGCCCCCCCACCAAAAAAAAAAAATTAACCAAAAAACAGCAGAAAAATATATTCCATGTAGAACTGCACAAGGCTTAATGCAAACTAAAAAAGAAAAAAAAAAAATGACAGTAGGAAATAAACAACATTGCAATGTTAAAGAATTAAGAATGAGATTTGCTGAATTTTAACACTATCCTGCAGTTCACCTTTATCTTTCCTTTAAGTCTCAGAGCATTTGCTTTGCTGGCAATGTTATGGCTGTGATTTCTAAACCCCCACTAAAAATTTAATTATGAGTACAAGGAAAAGACATTGTCTAGAGTTGATGCCTCAGATAGATATTTTCAACCTTAATTGAAATAATATTGGGTTTTTTTCTCCTTTCAGCAATTTTATGTGAAAGGAGAACAGGGGTTAAAACATTCTGTAGTTTCTAAAATACTTTTTATAATAACTAGAGAGCATATTAAAAGGAAAATTCTTCTTTAAATGCTATTGCTTTTTTATTTAAACTATGCATTATTTTGGAGGTGGTGATTTTCAAGAAAACCCAAGAATTCAGGACAGGGTCTCATTTTGCTAACCATGTTAAATGCAGTGTATATAAAACAGTGCAATCCAGAGAACCACTAACAGCATTTTCAATTGTGATAAAAACTTATTAACATATTTGCCTCTTTAATGATTAACTGTCTTTGAATGTTAAGAGATTTTTACAACATCTTATTCACACCATGAAGACCCAGCAAAAGGCTGAGCTTTTTCTTTATTTTGTAAGTGAGGCTTCGTTTGATATGCATTCTGATTTTAAAAGTACCATAATATTTTAATCGATCTCTCTGTAAAGATCATGATTATTATAAATGAGATAGATACAGTCGTGCACATCAAGCTTGACTGGTAGATAGGAGGTCATGAGTCAGGAATTATATGAAGAGGGGAACTAAAAACTAGAAAATTTTCCAACATGATTGTTTAAAGGCACAATTATGTACAGTGGCACATGAATTTAAGATTTCAGTTACATGTGCAGTTACTAGCCTTTATTTTCTATTCATTTCTTTCAAACTAGCCCTGAAAAATATATTATTTGAAAAAAAAAAATTAAACCCATACATTTATTATGAAAAACATGTAATTTCATACTGAACTCTTCACATTCATGAAATAGATGACATTAAAAAACATGGCAGAAAAATGTATCTGATGAAAACGTTGATACAAACCTAGGCTGTGAAAACACTGGTTAATGTCATTTACCAAATGTTATTTTACTGTAGATAATTACTTATGTTAAATAATTTGAAACACACATAAAAGATAGTGTTTGATAAGCCACAAGACAGCTATTTGAGTATAATTCCATTATCAGAATGGGAAAACATCTTTTGAATAGATTTTTTTTCCTATCAGACCTCTAGTATCCCCAAACCAATACTGTTTTATTTATACACACGTGCAAACACACACACACAAACATATCTGCACATTTTAAATTGGTATTTCCACTCCTACTTACAAATGCAAAGATATACTGTTATCCTTTGGAAATCAAATATTTTCTCTAGACAGCGTGCTTATTTAATTAAACTGTATTCCTTATAGTGATCAAATATAATTAGCAGTAACAAGTATTTAATGAAAACAAACTGCTTTCCTTTGAAATCTTTCCAGCCCACTGTACTTTAAGTCCATAGCTTCTCTGAGAAGATCATTGTATCATAACAACTAAAAATAAGTATATGATTAAAAGCTGGTCAGATACTGCATCGTCTCAGACAAATAAAAATAAGGAAGGTAAACACTAGAGATCCTGATTCATGTCAGGTACAAATCCTATCATTTAAGATATTGCTTCCAATGAAACAGTACCTTTAGTGGTTCAATGTGATATAGATCTGTCTTTTAACTACCTTTTTTGGTATCATTACATACTAAGACATTACCCCAGTATCTTTGATTATTACTGAGCGAGATGAGAAGAAAGTGTGCTTACACTGGACTCATTGGCAGCGAGGTGCTATAACAACTCACCTGTAATTAATTGTGAGTGAAAGGGGGTTTGGTTTTTGCAGCCTCGTAAAACTTTTCCCACATGGCTGAACCCACGGTCAGGAGACGTTAGGCAACATTAACTGCCTGCACATTTCTGCAAGGCTCTGGAGGAAGCGGCTCGGCACTGGGGCTCCAATTCTGAAAACCCTGGGACACAAGACATCAGCGTCTACCTTTCATCTTAGCTGAGATTTGGAGAGGGTTCAGACCACTGAGGCTCCTTAATTCTCACTAATTCATTTGCTTTCCTGATTCACTTGGCTTGGGATAACCTGCGAATGATAATGAACCTGTAAGGGGAGCGCTTAGTCCCTTGCCTTTGAATGTGCTCGGCATGGATTGAGGGCTTTCTGTGAATCTTGCAAGAGGAAAAGAATCTTATTAGCACTGATTGCCAGTCATGAGGTTGCCTCTAAAAATTGCTCTTGTATTTTTAACTCTTGCTTGCTTATAACAACCCCAGCTAAGGAGAGAGATGTGCTGTTTACACATCTAACACTGCATTGTTCTCAACATTTACTCATTTCTCTTTGCAATTTGATCTAATCATAACACATTTGCTTTACGCATGTCATTACTATACCACTATGAACACTTCATCATTTTTCCCATGATTATTCTACAAGTTCATAACTAGCCAAGTCCTCATCTCTTCACCCCCAGCTAAACATCCTCTTTGCATAAATGTATGCTCTCCAGAATAAAGGGTCTAATTTTCTTTTTTTCATTTTCTTATTAACCATTTCAGCAGAGCACAGCTAGTACTGCTTTTTGTGTTACTAGTGGATTTCTAGCAGATCTGGTGTTCTCTCATGTTGCTTATTAGCTTTATCTTTTTTTTTTTTTTTTTTTTAACAAACATATAGTGGATAAGGATACAAATAAGAATTCAAGTTCTGATGAGAAAATCTGAAAATAAAACTGGGAAAAAGTGGCTTATTTTTGCTTCTCTTTGCCAAAGCAACATTCACCTAAGGACTCTTTTTTTTTTTTTTTTTTTCCCATTCATTTGTGAGAATTTAGAGAACTGTACAGAAGAAATGGATTGAAACACAAAATCAGTGTCAGAGTGATTCTGTTTAGACCATCAAATTTCTTTTAAGGGCAGCCTTTGCTAATGGCTGAGGATTCAGAGTCCATATTCTCGTGGGACCCTGTCATTGCCAGAACAAAATTCTGATTCCTGATCAAACCTAGGAGATCCCAGCCTCAAACCGCATGTTCTGCTCTATTCACCTCCTTAGAGATGCAAGTTAGTTTACTATCCAAACCTTCCTAGGAAGAACTTCCATGACATTTTCAGATGGACAACCAATCTTTTCTGCAAAAACATTGGTGTTTTCTAGCCTTTTTAATATAGCATATGTGCAGGTCTAGGAAACCAGTGCTTCAGTTTTGGTATTTAGTAACAAGTCTGGTATCAGCCAAAGAAAGCTTTACACAGCTTCCTCATGTAGGACATCTGTTTACCAGCCAGAAGTGAATGATTCATTGCACTGAGACAAAGATACAATTCTTTTGTGTTATTTTGCTTATGTCTAGATGGGGGCAATATGGCATTTGATAAAAAAAAAAAAAAAAAAAAAAAAAAAACACAACACAAAAAACCAAAAAACCAACCAAACAAAAAAAACCTGCTTCCAGTTTCAGCACATGAAATAATTTCCTAGATTCCTCTTGAAATAAAAATTTCCTGTTTTTTCTCTCTAAGTTGGTGTTACTTCAAGAAAAACTCTAAGTGACAAAATATTACGCCCACTGTTTCTCAACAGAACAGAATTTGCCAAAAAGGATAATTACGTGAGACTGCTAGAACTCAAATTTGAACTGGAACTTCTTGTGTGAGAATATGGATTTCTATTATATTGATAGGTTCAACTCTTCTTCAAAGGGCATGAATAAGAGCTGATCAGCCAATGGAATTTATGTTGCATGGGAATTCTAACAGTTTGACATTTGCTTGTCGAATCATTAAACATTTCCGCAGGACAGTTACCAAAAAAAAAATCCCAACTTGCTTTGGAAATGTCACACAAAAATATCTGCATTTTGCATCAAAATGTCAAAACAAAACATTGATTCAAGCTGCTATGTTTCAAAATGTCAGTTTGGTATTTTTTATCAGTATTTTGGCTGTATATGATGTGTAAATTTTACTTAGAAATTATTTTTAAAAATTTCATTGAATTCTACTTCTCCATAGTAAATAACAATTTTTTATTGGAATCTTTTGCACAGCTCTATGGTCAATGGTGAATTTAAAATTCTTAAAGAATTAAAAAAAATATTAAAACTTCCTCACAAATTCCCTCCCCCCCACTTTAATTTAGTGTAAAGCATATTTCATTCAAATTCTTAAAAAAACCCTCTAACCAAACCAAAAAAAAAACCCTCAAATTTTCTTAATGTTTGGCCAGCACCATGGAAAAACCCCAAAACTTCACTATCACCAGAATATCCCACTGCCTTTTTTATTCCTTGTTAAACCCGAGAAAAGAAAGACATCCCAGTTTGAACAATATATATAAAAAAATCCCATATTAGTCTTGAGAAGATCATGTCCTAGAGAGTGTGGCTCCCTTCAGACAATCCTAGGAGCACATTACATTTGGGAATAGCTAAAATTAAATTTATACAGCAGGTTCGAAGTATCTTTGTACCCTGAGGACCGAGCTGCCTTTGTTTGCTGTAAGAAGCATCCTTACATGATGGGTATTTTGAGTTTTGATTTCTCATCTGCTGCCATGTGCCCCAGTATAATAATATGGCCCAGGCAACATGGCTCCATCTTTCCGATAGCACCTTTACAAATTGTGGGAAACAGAAAAGCACTCCCTTCTGTCACTGATACTCTTTGGCACGTTGTTTCTTTCTCTGAATGTTTTTCCCCACTGGAGTCCTCTGCTTATTAGAGCTTCTCTGCTGAGACAACCTTCAGTTCTAGCCCCTGAACTCAATTCTGAGACCATGGAAGCCCTCAGAAATTTTAGAACACGACCTGACTGTCTCCTGCTCCTCTATTAATCAGCAATTTCCACCACGTTTTCCTCACCACCAACTTTCACTCATAGCACTTCCAAAAATTTGCACAATGTTGAACAGTCTTACAGCAATAAAACACAGCTCTTAAGTAATCTATTATCCCTTTATGCCTGAAAATGTGAGCAAAATTGGAAAGTGGAACTCACCCACATTTTTTCAGCTCAACTTGCAAATGTGCTAGGGAAGAAATTATTTTCTCCTCTAACACTCCAGTCAAAAAGCATCAATTGGCAATTTACATACATTTTCTATTAAACTTTTCTATAATAAAAAATCGCTTTTATGATCCAGACACATAATTTATTATGCAATGCACCACCACCATCATCACAGTGAATTGCATTTTACGTGTTTATACTAACAGGGAAGGTGATCAGCTTTAGCCTTCTTTTCATTATATGCATCATTCATCCTCCACCACCAAGATCTCTGGATTCTGTAGCATATCCGTCATTATCTAACTGCCAACTGTTTTCAGAGGTTCCACTGCTTTAAGCTCATTATTTCTTCAGATTGGTGAATCTACAGAAAATCTTTCCACAACATACAGCAGTCAGCATGGCACATGTGTACAGATGAATGGTAGGGGTTTGTCCTTCACAGTCTCTTTGTACCTAGTTTTGCCCCAGAACTGCAGCATGTAATGAGCAGCAAATGCATATTCTTATGTCTAAAAATAATAAAAAGCTAAATGGCATTAAAAATAATAACCAAATAGTGTCATCTTTGTGTGGATGGGCTGTTGTGAATATATCGAGTTTACAGATTGCTCAGTAGTTTGGGGTTACCGTCTCTTTATAATGCAGACTAAAGCACATACACAAAGAGCTGTGTTAAGATAAGGAATTTCTTTCCTGTCCCCATTTACCTTGCTGCATTTAATTTAATCAATAGCTGAATGGGGAAGAGGAGGAGAATTGAATGGTTCAAGAGACTGATAATGGGATATCGAACCTTTCATCTCTGTATCACTGATTCGACATAGGAATTGACACACTGGATCAGAGCAGTGGTCCATCTCCTGAGATATTCTCTCTGACAGTGGCCCATACTAGATGTGTTTCAGGAAGAGGTGTTAGAAACCCTGTAGTAAACATTTATGAAATAACCTGTCCTTAGGAAAGGTTTCTTCCTAACTTTCTTATTTACAGTTTGGCTAATGTTCTCACTTGGGGTAGTCTGTAACTCTTTAAAAATCTCTCAAATCCAATGGACTGCAACATAGATGGTATGTTGGTTTAAATACATATCTAATGGAAGTCTGCATTCAGCTGAAATCTTGGCCACCAAGTTGCAATGAGTTCCAGAGAACTCACGTGTTGCAAAAAATACTAACTCCATTGCACTTAACTTGTTGCCTTTCTAAATGAAGAACTTCTCCTCTACTCAGTGTAGCCATTATTACTAATGGCCCATCTAAGCCATCTTCTCTTTCATTAAAATAATTTTAAACTTTTCAATCTGTCTTGAAATGAAGGGCCTTTCATGCTTCTAATTATTCATATTGCCCATCACTATACTTCATGTGTTTCTGATACATTCTCTTTGAGACAGGATAACCACAACTGAATATAATACTCCAGGTCAGGGCATACCACTGATTTATTTAATAACATTACAAGATTTTTGGCACTATTTCTCTCCCAGTCTTTTTGCATCCTAACAGTTTGCTTGCTTTTTTGACCCTTGCTCCATACAGAGCAGAGAGTTTCATTGAACCATCCAGTATAAGGCACAGGTCTCCTCTTGAGTGACAATAGCAATGTATTTGGGTAGCTCAAATTATTCCTTCTTATGTTACATTTGTCAACACTGAGCCATTAGCCTGACCATTCAGCTAAATTTGTTAAATCTTACTGTTTTTCTTACTACTTTTTTGATCTTGAATTTTCTGAAACGTTTACGTTTACTTTACTCTCTTTTTTACTTACATTACGCATTTTCCTTAACTAAAATAGAGGGAAAATAGACCAATTTCTAGCCCTGCTATGAAGTCTGGAAATCCACTCACATGTATATGCATACCTTAACTCTTCCCAGATTCATAATGGTTTTTTTCTTTTCATTGTTCTCCTTTACTTAAACAGCTTCTAGTCCCTTCTTGTGTCTTCCTGTGGCTATTTCCTGGCAGCATTTTCTGAGGAGATTTCTCTTCAGAAATTCAGCTAATACGCCGTTTGGTTGGCATAACATATTCTGGTAGATTAGAAAAAATTGGGCTTTCTTTATGTGACTGTGTCACTTTCTGTCATGCTGTTACGTCTCTGTTATATAACACTAAAATCATGGTCCTATTATTCCAATCCCAATTTTAGTTTAGAATGAGACAGACTGATTTAGCATTTCTAGGAACATTCTTAAAGCCATAAAAACCAGCCTCAGCATTTGCTATTTTATCAACGCTGGCTGCATTTCATGGGACATCACCTATTCTCAAGAGCATCTCAAACATTTTTTTCTTAAATCCCTCTTCAAGTCTCAGGTGTCCTACCCACTTCAGTAACTTGAGGAAAAGAAAAGAAAAATTATGAAGGCAGTTGTCCTTTCTGGACTAAGTGGAATAAGCTAGTTGTCTTGATTCAGGTCTTAACACAAAATGCAAACCAAAACCCAGAGAAATGACCTTGTTGGTAGCCTTGGTAAAGGTGTTAAGTACATGCAGTATCAACAAAATGAACAACTCTTTCACTGCAGAGCAGGTTCTGGTCCTTTGATATTAGAATTCAGGAGTTTTGGCATCTTACTAAACAAAAGCTTTCAGTTGTTTTCTTCTCAGTGCTTTTGTGTGTGAGGAAGCAGAAGTGCTGAGTTTGTCAGGCTTTTAAATATTCTTAACAAGAAGCATAGTGGTATGACACTAAGTATGTTGACTAGGTTGCAGGTGGAGAGCTATTTAATGCCACTCTGTGTCTAAGGCTAGCTAAATTGCTTTGTGTTTGTTTCTTCTGAAAAATAAAAGTCTCTAATCGAGCACTTACCCTGAATGTGCAGTTCTATCTCCTCAGACCTGAAGGCCACCTAGAGACAGCTGCTTCAAATGTGTACAAGTCCACACCTTGTTCTCTTCTATGGATTTCTCTGGACTGAGGTGTTCAAGTCTTCATCAGCTGGAAGAAAAAAGACAGCTTAGTTACATTCACGATTTGCATCACTTCAAGATGTTGAGGATCAAGGAGGCCTCTATATCTACACCTTGCACCTAGCAGAGGGGAGATGAAGGGGCTAACAACTTGGGATGCTCTGCAAGAACATGTGTCCCCTTTCTCAGCACTAGCCAAGCGTTCCCAACGCGCACAAGCCTTGGGCACCTCCAGAAGCTGTGGACATGAGGTATTTCTGCTTTACCTCTGTATATACACCCTCCCAGGCACAGTTGTCTGGGCTGGAGATTGTATCCACAAGAAGGATAAATGTACGACATTCTCAGCATTTTTTGGGGAGATTAATTTGTAAAAAATATATGACCTAAAAGCCTCAGTTTCACATTAAAGTTATTTTAAAGGTTGGTTTACTAACTCTGATTTATTATGTGTGATAACAGAATTCTGCAATTGACTGCATGTCTTCATGGCTGAAGTTAGTAATTCATATGAATAATGCTGCTAAAAGAAAACATGTTATGTGATCAGTCCATAGCAATCAATCAGATATGATGCTTAGACAGCAGCTATCTTCACTTTTTTTCCTAAAACAGAGCATAGCTGAGAGGACTAGTTATCTCAGCTGTAAATATCTGAGTTACAGGAGCACAGCTGGAACGTCACGGCTCCCTACCCCGGCACAGCCTTTCCTATAGCTATAGCAGCATGCCACTATTGAGGGCTAAAGATGAAGAAGTTTCGTAACTTGCTACTGTCACGCTTACAATACAGTGTACTCTCATCTTGAGCATTTCTGAGTCTTTTTGGTGCGTACGCTTAAAGCATAAATGTAGCATTCCTGGATGCCACTATCTGTAGATAAAAGCATGCAACATTTTCATAAACAGGATAAAGCACTGCAATTACAGAGAATGCACTGACGGTGCCAGATCCAAGGCCACGTAAATGTGCACCCTTCGACTGCTGGGAACACTAGAAAATACTGAATTTCAATTGATTAAAGTAGAAGATTGGAAGAAAAGAATGAGTTCTTTAAGCAAATAGCAGTGGAGCTTTGTCATGCATTAGGGCATAAAATGACACTGTGTGGGAGTCAGAAAGTAATTTTTTTCCCTCAGATGGGATGTTGCACAACTAGCCAAGCAAAATTATGAATGATTTACCTATAATGCATAAGGTTTAAGGTATTGTTTTTAAATCACACACACTGGTCAATTCTTGTGCTATGGTAGCTTCTGTGCCTCCTGTATCCATGTCTTACATTAATGTGGATAAAACATAGCCCTTTTGGAAGTATGTTAAAAAAGTAGCATTAAAAACATTTAGAAACGTCCTCTGATACTGTAGTCAAACTAAGAGTTAGGATGCTCTTTACAAAGAGGTATGAATACCACGCTTACATTTCATCTTCAGCAAACTTTTGTCAGTCACAGATATAAATGGATGAAGAGGGTCAGTTGCTACAACAGCGATTACTCATAAAAGAAAATATTTCAAAAATGAAGTAAAAAATGACTCAACTTACATTTGTTCTCCCCACACAAATGCATAATATCTGCATTTCACAATGTGCAACTCATGCAATTGGTTGCCTGCAATAGGAAATATGAAAACAGATAGGGACATATAAACAAAAAAGGAGACACGTGTGTGTGCGTGTCTGTGTCTAGTCACCTAAAAAGCATGCTGGAAAAACTAAGAAGGCTTTCCTACAAAATCTTGTAAATCTTCAGCTGAAGAAACTGCCTCACCCCAACTCATGGAGGTTCTGCCTATAGCAACTTCATTATAAACATAGGCAAGTACACGCCTGTCAAACTCACAGTCAGGGCTGTCTGCAGTGTGCAGTACTTGGAGGAAGGAGTCCCTGCAGTACAGGGTGTTTGATGAGAAACTCAGCAGCATACTGGACCTTGTGGACAGAGCCTGCTGGCATGCCTTCCCCTTGGTACAGCCAGGCAGATGGAGGTGCTGAGCTGGGGGTGGCAGCAGGAGCAGGGATGCTACAGGGAAGTTGGCTTCTTAATAACACTTCTGCTTCAAGCAACTTCTTGTCAGCAGTCAAAGTTTCAGGTTCATGGAGCCGTGGCCTCCTAAAAACTGCTGCAGGATTGACATAACTGTTAGTTTATTTGGTGAGCTCTAATAAATGGATGAGATATTATGAGGCTTGCTAAGGGATGCTGGCTTTCTGCATGCAAAGCAGAACAGCTGGTTTAATAGATTTTCACTAATTTCCCATTGCTTTGGTGCAATACAATAATCCTGGAGAAATCTAACAGACAATAACCAGCTTCTTGTTTCTCAATTTAAAAGCCTCTCCTTTGTAATGTTTTAATGGTCTTCATAATAAACGTTTGCTAATATTCAAATAGTTAAAGACATCATAGTATTTTCCCTCCTTTTCATTTATAGAAGGACATGAATAAATTAATTGGACATTCTTAAGCCAAGAAAAAGACAAGGTCTTTTCGGCACATTCAGTGACAGTAAATCTTTTTCTTATCCTTCCAGGTGGGAAAGTATTTGTGGCTTTTTTTCATGTGTTTAATCAAACTGCAGACCTCCCAGCTGACAGTGACTCCTCCTTTCATGAGCCTTTTTTGAGAGAGGTATGGCTTAAAGATGATATAACCTCTTAATAACCCTAATCAGGTTATTTTTTATTATGTTTTAATTCATTGTAATCCTACTAAATCTGTGGAAATCTAGAATTAAAATTTGCTTCTTTAATGACTTATCTTTAAAACATTAGCTATGAAGGGCATTAAAATATTATTTACCAAGAAAGAAACTCATGCATTGGTAAGACAAAATATTACCTTGTTGGATCTAGAGATTTTATTTAGGGAGAACAAAACAAAAGCCTTAAGAAGTTTCCCTTTCTCCTTCGTCTGAGCCCAGGAAGTAAAACTGATTTGTCACTAACTCTTCAAGTTACTATTTTATAGCTACTGCAACAACATCTTTTGGCAGCATATAAGATGTCCTGCTGCACACAATTAACCAATATGCTGTTCATGCAAGTAAATCCTACTACAGTTCCCAGTATGTACAACATGGTCTTATTGTTGTGTATTAAACCACTGGTCAATGAGGTTGCAATGCAAGCACAGGGGCAGTTCTTCCTTATGCTTTGGGTCAATGTATGCTATAAGAGCCCACAAGAGTAAATCTTCTGCCCCATCCTTCTCCCCTCGAAAAAAACCCACAAAAGGGTCCCAACAGAGCCCAAAAGTCAGACTCATTTTTTCGTATTTTAAATATCTACAGATCCAGCCACAGTCTGCTTCACTTGGTTTTCCCTGAAGAAAAATTTATTGGAGGGAAGGAGGTATGCCTGGAGCTCTGGTGTCATATGACCATTGAGCAATCAGATTTTTGGTTCCCAGCACGACTTGTGTCCAAAGATAAGGCAAGCAGATCTTTGCAAGGCAAATGGTGTATATAGCTGGCTACTAACCCACTTGCTGGTACCTCATGCTGGTTAGTTTACGACCATCTGTTACCACCAATGATCAGGGCCCAGGTATAAAAAGGGGTCTGGGGAGGTTTTTGAGGTATAACTTATCAGGTGGCACCAGCTGCTATGGTCAGGAAATGTGTTTATGATCTTCACTATACAAGAAGGATGGCATCTATCTTCTGTAGGGGATATCATTTATTAGTCCTGGATTTAGTTTATGGTAAGATTATTGACTCTGTAAATGTAAAGGATGTTTTTGTGAGATTTTATGAGTTATTAATCTACACATCCGAAATAAAAAGACTACATGTGTATGTGTGTTGGGCATTGTAGCCACAACAGCATTCCGAGTATACAAATCTCAAGCCTTGAGAAATTCACTGTGCCAAATTTTTACACTCCAGACACAATTTACCAGTCCTATGTGATTCAGACATAGTTCACACATTTAACTTCCCCAATTAAGCCCAATTCAGAAAGCATCACGCTTCAAGGGACAAAGGGCCAAAGATACGCAAAGGGAAGTGAAAAGAGGAAGAAAGGATGATTTTGTAGCTAGGTTCTATACATTTAGAGAAAAATATATGTACGTTTAATACTCTGTTTGTGCCACCCTCCTCTGAAGTATTGGCTATTGTCAGAGACAGGAAATTGAGCCAGATGAACCATAATCTAATATGGTTTCTCCTGTAATCCTATTTCCATGGAGATCTGCTATTCTACTGAAGGCAGCAGAACTAACAGATTCTGTTATTTGATAATTGTGAACCTGTTTTTGAGGATCTAACTGCAATAAATTTCTACTTTCACTTCCTCAGATAACAGGCTAAATTCTGCCTACGGGTCTTCTGAGTCAATGTGAGACATAAACGTACCATTAGGGCAGACCTGCAGGCTTGTGGCCATGTACTCCCTACATGTTAGTCTGTTTTGTGCATTTCTGCTTATCTAGCTGTAAATGAGTTAATACAATTTTGAGGCAACTTACCTTTTAAACTCTTGACAGCTTGCATTTAAAATAATGCATTTTTTATAAACCCCAGTATTTTAGTTGTTTCTCTGAATTCAAACTATTTTAAAGGATATAATACAGAGAAACTGAAAGCCAGAATTAGAAACAAATAAATCCCCTACACACTTCCCCCAAAACCAACCAAAAGAAAAAAAACCAACAATTTTGTGGGCATTTACATCTACCATTATTGTGGACATTTACACCTATCGTTATTTTCTACTGTTGTTACAAACAACAGTGAGTTGGCATGGTCAACAGCCCTTTAAATATGACCTTCTCAGGTTTCAAAAAACAGCTTCTGCTGCTTCTGCCTGGCCACATACACAAAAGTGGGCACCTCTGATATACCACACCCTTGGGCATGTATGAGCATGGTAAGATGCTCACACAGGCAGGTGAGCATCACAGCGGCTCTGGAGAAAATGAAACTTCTCCGTGTCACTCTGCTCTAGGTCTTTAAGCTTGGTGGATGCACTTCTCATTACCACGTGTTCTGTCACCAATACTGCTATATGGCAGCTAAAAAAAAAAAAAAAAAATTGTTAAACATGCATTAGATGCATTAGTAACTCGTTGTTAAGCAATAATAGCTAATGGGAGGACATTTTCAAGCAGTTAATGATTGGTCAGAGGAGATGACTGGGGTCCTTCGCACAGTCAGTCATTAAATGTGAAGCAATACCCTTGCTTTTACCGGCTATTTCTATTTGCATTTTCCCTCTCCTCTGTTTACATCTTCAGCTTTCTGCACTCCGTTGATGTGAATTTCATTTTCTTTTGTTAGGTACCCACCTATTCCCAACCCTTAGTAACTGGCACAGAAAATCTCCATTCACACTAGTTTATGAGATTTCCAATAAATTATGCTTGGATTGTTGATTAAATGAAGAGTATTATTAAATATTAAATATTAAAATTAAGACTTTATCCTCATTTTAGTGATCACAGATCACTAGAAAAAGCTACACAGATCAGTGTAATCCATTTATTGGTTTGTGGTGGAAAATCCTATGAGAAGAGTCACAATTCCCCATGCTGCCCCTGAGTGCATTTTGAATTAGGACCTGTGATTTAGCTGAAAGATATATAAAAATCACACACAGTCAGACAGATCCCTCCTGGCTACACATCTGAGAATGCTCAGGAGCATAAGATTGACACACAGCAAGCTACACTCACAAAATGAGCCCCAAACCACCTGTTTTAGATGTTAGTATTCAAAGATTTTCAAGGTCTGGAGCTTTTGACCAAACCACACCACTCTTGGGGGATCTCTTCTCTCACTTCCCTTCCCTCTTCTCCTCTTCCTACCAACCATGAACACAAAAGCAATGAATGTTAAAGGACAGCAAACTACTTAATGGAAGCATGTTTTAAGGAAAGTAGCTGTTTATCTTATTCAAGGAGTCTGCTCCTGAAGTGGCACAGCCATGAAAAGCTGTCCTTTGAGACTAGAGTAATCTCTGGTGTTACTATGGGCTCCCTTTTTACTAATAGCTACCTGGTTTGAATAATGCCTTTTACCTCTTTTTCATCTGATTTTTCTGATCATTGCAGCTTAGCTCAAACTTGAAGACAGTCACAGTACATTTTCTTAATTACACAGACTCTGTTTGCATGAAGAAAAGGTTCTATTTGCATTTCATGCAAACTCTACAGCTTATTACTGATTTTATACCTATAAAAAATTGTCATTTTAAATAATGAGAACACAGCTCTTACTTTCTTGTTAGGTCCTTTGCTGTACATTTATAACTATGACCTAGAAATATAGTAGAATATCTGCAAACAGATAAATCAGTAATTTAGTTATGGATGTATTTATTCTTTTTTACATAACCACAAGCCATTCTTATTTTTAAAGTCCATTCTTTTTTAAATCAAGCTCAAAAGAAGGATTTGTTGGTAGACTGTAATAGGTCAAAACTGCATTGAGACCAGAGGAAGCAAGCAATGGTATTCTTCCATAATTTCTTAAGATTATAAAAGCAATGTGAACATACAAAGTTTGGGAAAGAGCAATCTAGTGTTTCATTGCCTAATTGAAAGCTGAATTCTTCCTGAATTCTTGCAAACTCAGTGGGGAAGAGGTGGGGAGGTTTTGAAGACATTTTGGCTGATCTTTGATCACAGACTTGGGAGAGCTGCTTACAGCAAGGAAGGCAATGACTTGACACCAGTCTCAACATACTTTGTGTGTTACACTACCTGGGATCTTCCTTGTATAAGCTCATTAATAAGGCACTACATGAAGGCAACAAAACAAAACCCCTCAATACCGACAAGAAAAAGCAAAATGAAATGGACTTCAAAACTAAGTAAGCTATACAAACACCTTAGTTGGAGAGCTAAGTCGCAGAAGTTCTTGGCTTCCAAGGGCAAAAGCCATAAAAAGAGAAAAATCCTATCTCTTTAGATTATCAAAGCACTGAGAGCAGACACTCTCTGTTCATCTACTGATGCCCTCCACTTTTTTTCAGTTCAGAGTGATAGTGATCACTCATGAAGAAATCACTGAATTTCACAGGTTTTTGTGTTTCTATTCATTCTGCAAAAGAAAATAATGTAATAAATCCTTTGTTATTCAGGAAGATTTAATTAAATTTTTAACCAAACTTCTTCTTCACAGCCTGCACTCCTGTCAGTAACTATTGTCATTACTGTTGTAGGAGAATTGTGACTTCTCCATGACTGGACAACAATAACTGTAATAAGGAAAGAGAAGATGAAGTTGTTGGAGCCTTGTAGGACAAACTTTCAGTACCTTTAGGAAGGGAGCAATTCATAGAGCAGGAAAAGCTAGGACAAAGAAGAAGGGCCAGACCATTTAAGGACATCTAAAAACTCCTGCAGTGTAAACTGGCTTAGACATTGCCCAAGGCTACATCAGGTTATTGGAATACTCATTGGCTAAAATAATTTTAAAAGTCAATTTCTTTTATAATAATCACAGGAACAATTTGGAATGATTGTATATGCAGTTTGGAGAACCTGATGGTGAGTGGGGACAACCAGCACTCCTCTACTCATGAGCCCTCACTGTCAAGTGCCATCACATCAGTAACTTCACTTTGCCTGCTTTCTGTTTGAGACTGAGTATCTCTAGTCATGTCTGTAAAGCATGGGAAGAGTCAGAACATCTTGCGGTAGGTGCTTTTATAGAAATCGCTCCCCGCTGCCTCAGTAGAAGGAGCTTATGTGTGGGATGAGTGGGTCCACCTTCAACTCACAGCCTCTGTCCTTTTGCTCACCCGTCTCTGCCACTCCTTCTTTCCTATTCTTTCTCAACCTCTTTTCACAATTGCCCGTCTTCCTCTGCAATGGTCTCTCTGCTGTTCTCTCACCTACTATGGATTTTGATTTGTCACAGGGAAAGAAAAAAGACAAGACCCAGACAATGAAGGTAGACTGAACTCTACATTTATGCTTCCTGAACAGAAACTCTGCCTGCATGAAAATCAAATAGGGAAGGGAATAAAACATAGTGATTTTGAGACCAGATTTTCCCTGATTCCCTGGGAAGCCCAGAAGTCAGAAGTCACTGTCAGCTCCCTGTTTCTGTGTTTCAGCCTTATTTTCAGCACAGGTTAGATTTTTATGCCACCACTCTTGGCTCTTATTCTGCCTTTCCAGGAGTGGGAAGCATATGGGAATGCCTGACAGCTTAAAATTCTGCAGTCCTGAGGTGGTGAATACTATTACAACATTGAGCAGCCCTGAAAGTGCTCCAGCTTCTTCCTAAGGACGGCCCCAAACCTCCTTACGATCTGCCCAGGCTGTTCTCAGCAAAGCTATGCAAGACCCCAGGTTTTCTCCCAGGAGATTCGCAGGGTGTTATAAAAGGGCAGCGCTCTGTGTGGCTAAGCAGTGTCAAAGTGAGACCATCCAATGACAAACACAACGTGAGCTGAAGTCAGAGGCAGTAGCAGTTCCCCCTGCTTAAACCATGATGGTGCGTCTGTATCACTACAGATACATTATCTTATTTACAGAATTAGAGACTAACGATAGGGTATAAAAATGCAAAGCATTGTGCTAACCTGGAGTTTCTCAGTTTCCTCCTGTGGTACATTTGTCTCATAATTAAAGGATAGTTTTTGTCTGTGAATAATAAACATTTTGAGCTTGAATTAATGCAAATATTTCTCTCCTATCTCAGCTGGTAAAATAATAGAGATATTCCAGGCTATCTCCTATTGCCCGTTAATGTTGTGTATATAAATAAGCCAGGTTATCTTTTCCTTGTGAGAAATGTTTTATCTAACAGGCTCTTGTCTAGTGGTTCAGTACTCTACCACTCTAAATTAGGACACTTTATCTTAAGGCTTCATAATCTTACGAGACTATAATTGGAAAGTTTATAAAAAAAAATCCTGCTTTGTAAGCTTGGCAGCTGAGATAGAAAGAGGGAATGAGAAGGGCTACAGCAGAATTACACCATCACTGCTAGCCTGACTCCGCTTGACAGAGCCGTTTAATATTTTGACAAGACAAAATATAAAGCAGCATTTTATTCTGTAGAGACTTCACTAGACACAAGCATGGAAGTGCTTGTGATCAATAAAGTTTGCGGTGGAGAGTGATTTATTTACAGCAGGGTATTATGTAGAGAAAGAGCTGTGATATTTCCACAGGCTTTGACGGCATAATGGGCCCCTCTCAATCCTTACATGGAAGGGTTAGATTGTCATGGTTGCTCAGGCAGTATTCAAAACGTTATCTGATCAGCCTTAAAGACTTCAGAACGAGACAGATGATTAGTTACCCTAAACGATCCTCATCATGCAGAAATTGATGATTTAATATAGTCAATGACAGACGATTCCATTTGTACTAGATAAAGTGTCTGCGGTTTGTATCAATCATAATAGAGTTATTATTGAGCATAAAAGAAAAGCATGTTTAATATCATTAATTCCAGATATGTCGCTTTCCACATCTGGCATTCATCCATAGAGCAGAACCACTCCAGGCTATCATTCCTGCCTGTGTGCTGGTGACTCCAGTGTTTTTTGTAATTTCAAAATGTTTTTCAGCACCTCCAGCTAGGTGCAATAACAGTTTACAGATTACCTATGTCATCACATTTTGACAAACTTCTCAATCTGATGTGACCTTCATCTTTAGCCATCTGCTTGCCTTTGTTTCTGCCTTTTTTTTTTTTTTTTTTTAATAAACCTCTACAGCTTAAAGCTGCAGTGGTTTGTTCCATATTCTTCTAGGTCAAGATTTCACCTGTGTAAATCCAGAAACACAGACCGAAATGTACAGACAGTAACCTGGGTTCAAATCTCAAGGTAGCTGACACTGGGCAAACCTCCTAGGTAGATGTTTTCATCACTTACTTCAAATGCTTTTTAATTGTTAATGGTTATCAACAATCCCCACATAAAAATCAGTATTCAGAAAATACCCTTTGTAAAACCAGTCTTTCCGCAGGGCCTGACTTTTTTTAATTCCTAGAAAATGTGGGGCAGAACCTGGAGGTTTCATAGCCAAATCATGAATACCTATAAGTGACCAAACAGAAACCATGCTGAAAATGCAGCTCAGACCACTGCACATGCAATTGGTTAATTCAGCCATGGAACTCAAACACTCACCAGAGAATCCAAACACACATACCACTGGTCTCGAGGAGGGAGACTAAATTCCCAGAAAAGTACTGAATCTATGTACAGATTTTTTTTTTCCTCCCTATTTTCCTGAATCCCAGCTAAAACTTCAAATGAGGAATGAAGGTACCTATGGGATTTTGTTTCTTTACCCATTCAGATGGACGATTGCATGGTTTTAAGTGATAAATGCTCTAAAAAAGAAAATTAAAGGGTTATAAAGGACTGCGAGCATGCTTTTTTTAGATACCAAGCCCAAGATTTCTTGTTATATTGTTCAAATCAGAAAATTGGCGAGGCATTCTTTTACATGCAGACATAGGGGCCTCTGCTTTTTTCCTGCTTGCATGGGTGTTTTATACCAGTGGGGAGAACAGTCCAAATGAGTTGGCTGCCTGCCAGTTCAAACAGCAGGAAGTTTACTGATGCTGGAAGCCTTATTTATTTTGTGTTTTATTTTGGAAGGAGGAGTAAAGAAGGCTAATAACATTTCAGGGGCAAAGAGTGAGTTGTTGTCCTGCACTTCAGGCTCTGCTATCAACCAAGCATTGCAACATCTCCTATACTGCAGAGTTCAATTTAAAGATCAAATCTGCTATTACCTCCTCCTCTCCTACTGTCACTCCTCCAATGGAAAGGACAAGAAAACTAAATCATCTGAGTAACTACTACTGTATATATAAGTGTTGGAACTAGAGGAGGGAAGGAAATGGTAACTATTAAGTAGATCCCAGTTAATTCTGTGCAAAACAAGAGGTGAAAAGTTAGGCACAGACCTGAACTGACCTCAAGGCCCCAATAAAGCAATTATCATTATCATTTAATAACAGCAAAGATCCTGACCTTCCTACTTTATTTTTATTCAGTCTGTCTTTAATGATACTTTTCCTTCAGTAGAAAAACATTTTTTTGGTAGGGAAGAGTTTGCCCCTGCTAAACCCCACCTGCTGGGTCCTCCCCCTTCGGGTGCTGCCCATTTCATTTCCGCAGATTATGGTCAATAAAACCAGACTGGCAAAAGGGCCCAGTGATGCCACCAAACCACTCAGCCTTTCTGTATGGCTCATTTCAGTGACCTGGTTTGCAGACCAGCCTCTCAAATCATTCCTTCAGAGCAGCCAAGGAGGCAATGAGCTGCCCTGACACAGTGAGAATAAGTAACCGAGGGAAGTGGGGAACATTCTAGTGGGATGTCACTGGTAGAGGATGTGCTCCAGCACTTTCATCATCAGCAACACCACACCTCGGGGACTTTAAGCAAAGACCTCCAGCCTCAGCAAAGATTGTTTTAGCACCCAGAACAGAAGTAATCCATGGGAAACTGCCATTAGTAGCTGACCTTCATGTGATTAACCCTCATGGCTCCATTTCTATATACAGGTAAGTTGGGCCTTTGGGTTTTGATCAACCACTTAAGAAAAAAAGTAACAGATATCAAGGGTGATACAAGGAGCAATCATTACCTCATTTTGGTAACTACTTTTCACGTTAAAACACTTTCATTGTGAAAATAAGATGAAAAGATAAGCATTCAATACAAGAAGCTATAAATATAAAATATGGATGCTGAATGTGGCATATGGCTTAAAGCAGAAATGATCAATCATCACAATAACTCAAGTTCAGTAGACAGCTGAAGCTATCAGAGCAGAATAACAGGTGACTGCTTCCTTGGTATCATTAAATATTTTAATACAGTTATTTCTTTCTGCATATAAGTATATGCAGATGTGTGTTTGTGTGTATGCACATGTAGAAAAGGGTAAGCTATAAGAACTGCTACCATCAAGTTAAAAAATACTGCCAAATATCTTTTCAGTTCTTCAGGCTAACCTTGCTATAAAAGAAAAATTTACTTTCCTTTAAATGTGCTTATTAGAAATTAGCATTATATCACAGAACACCTACCTTTGGCCTTGGATTTCTAGCATGAGACAAGTATCAGATGATGTTAGAATGCTCTCACATATTATCTGAGAATCTTCTCATGGCAAATCTAGCCAGCATATTTTGAAGGAAAAAAATGAAACTTCCCAAAACCTGAAAGGAAAAGGATATTCAAATTTTTCTTCAGCAAATTAAACCTTTCTGTTAAAACAAATAGTTATTGGTAAAAGAAGAAATTAACTCTGAAGGAAGATTTAAGAAGAGATGCAAGAAAGAGATACATTGGATCACAGCAGTGAATATACAGGTAGAGACTTTTAAAGAATGTGTCTTGGAAATTAAAAGGTTCAGAAAATGCTCTTGAAATAAAAAATATTAGAGGGTACTGACAGTACCATGTAAAATGCAGATGAAATTGTATTGTTAGGAGATATAAAAGAGTAATGACTTCTTCAAGTGGGCAAGGTGTAGGAAAGGAGCTATAATATAAACTGAAGACTGGGCAAAGAAAAGGCATAGGCAATGGTCACTCTGTGCTTTGGTGTGTATATCTAGTATACTCTGCTCTCAGCTGGCTCTCCTGACCACAGGGGGATGCAAGTCTTGGTCACTGGAGAGGACAAAGACATCCAGACTTCACCTCCACTGGTTCCCACTCAGACCCTAACAGCATCTCTGAGGATGTTTACATACCACTCTTCACAGTCACAGCTGGTCCCCAGAACCCAGGGAGTCATGAGTGACTTTACATTTCCACTTACTTTCCTGTCCCATCATTCTGCCTTGTAACTCCTGACCCCATAAGAGTCATCTTCTGCATCCCTCAGATTCTTCTCTTGAATGCTAGATTTCTGTATCACCTCAGTATCTTCAAGTCCCACCCAGAGTTTGCACCCAACTCCCTAGATGCAGAACAGGAGCTACCTTCCCAGGGACTATGTTTTTTTGAGTTCATTGAAACAGCAGGGCACAGCAGGCAGCCACACTAGGGGCAGTTTCATTCCTGCATTCTGGGTCCTGGTGGGACTGGTGGCAGTCTTCAATGACCAGAGTTCATTAGCCCTATTACAAGATGTGCAGAATGGCTTTCTTGCTCCTCCTTGCTGCACACGGGAAAATTAATCCAGTGAAAACTAAAAGTAATTAGAAGCTTAAAGTAAGGGATAATGATGATGATGATAATAATAATAGTAGTAGTAACAATAATAATGAGAATTGCTATATAACACTGGTGAGGACTGAGACAATGAAAGACACCTTGGGAAGGTGCTGATGAGAAGAAAGCATGTGACAGCTTCACACTCAAATCAGTACCAACAGGAGAATTTCTCCCATAGGTGTCCAGATGAGCTATGCAGCTCCATGTTCTGGTAAATCTGAATTCCTTAGCCTGTCAGAACATAGCCTTCCCCCTTCTCAATTTCGTAAAAAAAATCTGTTTTCTCTCTAAATTTGGAAGACACCTGTGATTTACATCTCTCTGTCCAACAGCAGGATTTTCCAATAAGAATCACTCTTTTTCCAGTTCAGACTTGTCTCCAAAATCTCAAGATGCTTGGTCAAAGTGACATTTCAGCCACTTTCCTTCAGCAAAAATGACACTGAGCACAACAACAGAGGAACTGAGAGAGGGCCATATATAGACAGACAAGAAAATCAGACTCAAGAGCCAGTGTTGCGTGGAACCACTTAAAGTCAAGATATATTCTACTTCTCACCTTTCAAGCAAATACATGTCTTTTGTGTCCACTCTTTAGGGTCACATAGAAAGTGAAACCTTGGAGACAGGAAAGAAAGAGAAAACAGATTATTACAGACCTTGCTGCTGTCCTGAGCAATTCTTCCTTTTTTCCATATAATGAATTAGCTTCTTGTGCAAGAATTCAGTTTGAGTCTTAAAATATAGTGAATTACTATTCTAATTTAATAATGTCAACTTAGTTTCAGCCCACTGTTAATCACTTAGTTTTGTATGTTTTAGAAAAGTGAGACAGATATTTATAAATATATTGTGGGGCACATAGGGGTACATCTTGCATACTTACACATATATGTCAATAAATACATAGTAATTGAAATTAATCTCTAAGAAACTGTGCTTAAGTTCAAATCCATCTTGTGGTCAACACCATCCAGCAATTGTGCAATTCTGCTCCTTCCTTTTTCTTTTCTTTCTACAGGTCATCCATTCAGTTCTGTCAAAATCCTGCAGTTGATCTAATTCCTAGTAACAAAAGTAATTACTTTGAGTTCTAGTTTGCTATAATTATACTGCTACAGACTTTACATACTCTAAAATAAAGGGGTATGGCATTGCAGCTCCAGCAGGCTGCAACTCAAGTCTATGTGGCCTTTCCAGAGCTTCCCTTTACCTTGCCATATTATCACTGTTTCATCTTATAAAAAAATTATATTTGCACCCTTGCAGTTTATCATTATTTTTCCTTTTCTTAACTTGCTGTTTGGTGTCTCAGCATGACTGAAGGAAATCCATTCACAGTATCACGCAAGGCAGAGGTGCTCTTTCCCCCACCACTTGGTTTTGCACAGCTTCCCTAAGCCCTCGACTTTTCTGCTGCAGATTTCCCACTTATTGATTCCTTGTTTCTCTTCTTGAGGAGGGTTTGTGCTGTACATTTTCCCCCACTGGATATCCTACTCTGCCTTTCCAATCTGGACATTTATGACAGCTTTTTTTTGCTTTTAGGATATAAAAACACATGATCATCCTCTTCTGGCGCTCTCTAACTGGCCGCTCAGTAACAAAGGAGTGGGCTCAGAAGGAGCATCACAGGGAATAAACCTGCCAGTGGATAGGGCAGAGATGAAAAGAAATCAAGGTGTAAGTGCCTAAGATGGACCTGAATGATGCTGGTGGTGATAACACACATTTGCTTTGCTGGCTCAAGCTTTCCAGATACCTTTGGAAATGTGGGTTTGTACTACAGGGAAACTCAGAAAGCCTTTCTTGCTTGGTCTGTCTGTCATTCCCAACATGTGGAATAATGCCTGTAGTTAAAACAACTTGCAGAGAAATGTGGTCATGTTAGGAAAATGTAAACAAAGCTGATTAATTCAGAGCCTGAATGCTCACCTGGGAGGCATTCCTACTGGCAAATTATCTCTCTGAGAATATAGATACAATCCCTGGCTTGTTCCAGTCTGCTGGGTATTACTCACAGGGATCAGTTAAAGCAAATCCCATTAGAAGCGTTCATTTGCCATTCCTGCACAGTCCTATGTTCTCATGCACTCCAGCTTCCTGGGTCCTAGCATATGGGATGAGAGTTTGCATCACGTCTTTGGATGGGATTCTCACTGTCATACTCTTCTAAAATCACAGCCTAGAATTCAGACCTCGTATCCTAGTATGCCATTAAGCCAATATGGTGTGTATACATTTGTGTTCATGTAGAAAAAAGCTCAATAAAAAATACAAAGGGATCAAATTCAGAGTATTAGTCATTAGATTCATTAGACTCATTTAGTCCTCCCATCCCTTCATGTTATTAGATCTTTTTCACATAAAAGTGCACTACAATATGTATTAAAGTTAAGGTTGTGAAAAATCAAAACATCTTTGATCAAACTTGCTGGAAATGAAACCAAAGAAACTGAATCTTAACAACGCATGTTATATAAACAGACAGCAAACTACAAATGAGTGTATTTGCTGCCACGCCACTTCACAGCATGCACATGTGTACACCTACCACACAATACTATACATTACTGAATAATAAATCACATTTCGGTTCAAGTAACAAAGCATTTTACAAACACTAATTAAAACTTGAAATCTCTCTCTGAGGTACTTAAATAACAATGTACATAATTTGTAGGTGGGAAAAGTGAGCCAAGGGAAGGTTAAATTAACTTGCTCAGAATTAGAAGGGGGAATCAGTGAAAATTGAAGAAGATAATATGAGTTTGTATCCCACTCCTCTGTGCAAACTATGGGAATCTGTCCTTCTTGAATCTACAGAATATTTGTTATTGTAACTCTAAAAAGGTTTTCCAGGAGATTACTTGTCAAAGTTCATTTGATTATTATGAATTCTAAGTATTTGGTTTTAAACTGCTAAATAGGCTTGATTGCATCCCTGTTTCCTGATATCTCAAGACTTCTGATGGAAAAAGCAATCCTTGCTTAAAATATAAACCACCCCTGAATCTGACTCAGTGACAACTGGATACAACTGCGTGAGTTCTCCTGAGATGACCACTAATTGGTCCTTCATGGCAGGTACCACTGCCTCCAGGAATTTGCATCGCATTGCACAGAAACACAAAAACTGAAATAATTACAGAGCAGCTAAGGGAAGAGAGTGTTGCCACGAGCGCTGCTCCAGCCTCTCCTCCTGGGCTGTGTTATCCTCTCCTCGGGAGGCAGCAGGGCCAGCAGAGGCATCTGCCCCGTCAGCACAGACCCCCAGTTCCTCCCACTGCACAGTGGCACCACTGATGAGCTCCCCCATCCTCCCCTCCACCCCGTTCTGAGGATTAACATTTTGCATAATTGTATCTATACCTGCTCCTGTGAAATTACCTGAATTCAAAATACCCAAACTAAAGCAAAAAGTTACCTTATTTTCTAGATATATTTTTCCCTTTATAAACAGGGGTCATTCCTTAGCACCAAGCAAGGAGACAGGGACAGCAGGAGGCAGATCTCTGTGTGTGGAGGGGTGGTCCCTTCGATACACAGTTCTCCACTGGAATTGTTCATAAAACTCGCACAACACTGGGGGCAGCTTTGTGACATGCCTGGGGTATTTAACATTATTGATCTTTTTTGACAAATGACTAATGTAACACGTTCATTACCATTAATCATTCTTTTTCCAATTCAGGTAAACAAGGGCTAGTTTGGTTCATGTTCAGCTGACACCTATTTTTCTAATTATTTTTACAAGGATATTGCTTGATGAAATTCAAATATGTATATATTTGGAAGGAAAACATTGATTTAACATTTTAACAAAATATTCCATAAAGGATCAACTTGCCTAACTGTGCTATTAAAAATAAAAGAAAAACAAATATAGAAATTTAGAAATTTAAAAATTTAAAACAAATTTAGAAATATATTTTAAACCTGGGTTTGCTGGATTTGGCTCTATTAGCATGGAAGACAATAGTTAGCTTCACAACAAGGCCGGATGGAGAAGAATCACATTGCTGTCCCCTGGAATCCTGTTAGCTGGGGTTTTTATTAGACATGATTAAACCCCCTTATGTTCCCATCACCCAAGCAATCCGTCCATGGGCTGCCCAGTGCACAAGCTGCTCCAATAAGGTCCTGCTTTTCTCAGGAGGTGCTTGCTGTGGGTGTGAGCTGAGAAGATGACATCAGTTGTGGTACTAGCTTCTGCCTTTCTTTCCACTGGGAAGAAACATAGCAGTTCCTTCTGCTTTTCTCCAATTCACGAACATCCTCTTTTCCAGGCATGTCAACCACCCTGAAGAGGACAAAGAAGCGCGAAGATTGTTGTTTTCACAACATATCCTTCCTATTGCTCCATCCTAATCCTTCCTAATGCTCAATCCTTGACAGTATTCAAGGCCTGGTAGGACAGAGCCTTGGGCAACATGGTCTAGTTTGAGGTGTCCTTGCCCATGGCAGGGCAGTTGGAACTAGATGATCTTAAGGTTCTTTCCAACCCAAACCATTCTATGATTCTATTCTGATATATTTCAATAGCATTAAAAATATCTTCTCATTATCTTCTCCATATCTCTCTGGTTAGTAATGTCAAGAGTTGGTACTTCTTATGCTGCTGTTAGCTGACTCCTTCAGAAACCCTTCCTCTGCTTATGCTGGCTTTGCTGCCTTTTCACATCTATTTCAGTGCTGACTCATGGTCTGCTCCCTCTGGCTTTTATAGACAAGCTAATGGACTTTGAGTTTGGCTAGTTTTTACTCACCGTGATTGTAGCAGGACTATTGCAAGCCTAAGGCCAGCTTTTCCAGTCCTGCTGTTGCCTGGCTCTCTCAGGAACTCCTGTGCCCCTCTGCCAACAGCTGTGATGCTACAGCACAAGCAGCATTTCCCATTTCTACTATTTACCTTTCTACTATTTGCAGTAACACTATTGTTAAAAAGGACAAGGATGATACTGCTATTTTCCCTATTATTATTTTAGTGCTCTGATGTTGTTCCCCATGTACTGTACTGACAGCCTCATCACAGAGCAATTTAAATAGAGATGTAAAGCACATTTATTTCTCCTAATGAACATACCAATAACGCTCTTGCAGTGATGACTGTTTCCTGAAACCAACAAACCCTGAAATAATATTGACAGGACCATTGCTTGAAATTTGGTAAAAACAGTGAATATTGAAGATACAAGAAGTCACACTAATAGGAATCCCGTAAGGCAAATGACTCCACAGAGGATAAAAGGTATGAAAAAAAGCTTACTTCTGTTTTAAAAACACAGTTTCAAGAATTCATCATATAGTTTAAAAGACTGAATAAAGGTAAATATTGAAATTCTTAATTCATAAAAATAGTTCATAAAAATGAGTTATTACTAAAATGTACCATTAGATAATTCAGACCAATTATTTCAGTTTTCAACAGCCTTAGTTTCCAATAATCACAATACTTAGTCCTAAGAATGTTTTTTTGTTCAAGTGTTCAACCAAATTTTCTCTTATGCTTTTGAATTAAAAATAAATAAAAAAAGGTTTAGAACCTCTGTTCTTTGCTCTCTTGAGAACATGTGAAAAGAGTGGTTATGGAAAGTGAATTTTATAATTCATGTACTCATTACTGACATAAAATCTACTCAGTTACCCAGTTCTGGTATAAAATCCTGATTTTGGTGGAATCACCATAAAAAAAACCAACCCACTCTTAAACACAAACCCAGTTAGCTAAGATGTGTATTAATAAATATGTGCCATAGTCTCACACCATATTCTGCAAAATGAAGATTTTTTAGGGCACATGAAGAAGGTCTCCTCCACTGCCTAACCGCTCTCCACTATCTGATTTTTACACCAAATAGACAGTGATATTAGAATGAGTAAAAGCAGCTTACTGCTACTTCTTAGGCCCTTGAGTGCCTGATAGCTGGTTCAGAGAGAAAGAAGTTTAAAAGTGAATCTTTTCAGAGGGAAAAAAAGCTAATAGATGATAGCTGTGAAATGGAGCCGCTAGTCAAGAGAGAAACCTGGGGCTTCACCAAGCTTCAGATACCTCCTGCAAGATGATATCAGGGGAGTTTCAGAGATATTGCCTTGAAAATTACGTTATAAAGAGAATGAGTAGTAAATCATAGAAAAGGTGGAAACTGAGGCAAAGTATAAAAGAACTTGTCATGTCAAATAGTCAGCAGGCTCATAAAGAGTGATACAGAGAAGGTGTCCATGATAGCTGAACTGGTTCACACAGGTAGGCTGGAAGAGATGGAAGCCACACAGCTCCTTTCTTTTTCCTGCTTGCTATTGTATCAGGGACACCAAATTTTCCTACTCTCATTTGGTTAAGGCAAAGACTAGAAATAAGAACCCCATACCATGAAACTGCCCTTAGAAATCACTTTCATTCCTGTGTCAGTTTTAACCCACAGCACTAAGGGTCACTTTGGTCCTTAGGCACAAATGTGTAACTTTTCAAGAGCAGAATTCATCTAAGAGGATCAGGTGGCTGGACAATACTTCTGCTTGTCTCCCTTATCAGGCATGGCAAAATAAGGAAAAAAAAGAACAGATCTTTTTCTTCCACGTATGTCATAGCCCTCTATTAATTAACAAAGTGCTGAATAATTGCAGTCAGGTTTTTTAACATCTCAGTTGCTGTACTTTCTTCATCTACTATTACCACTGACTGCTTTTTCCATTGTCATTAATATCTGCCTATGACAAGTAAATAATTGCTACACATCATAATCACTTTCTTACATGATTATCCTCTAGACACCTTAGTTTTATTTGCAACAGCTTTCTGTCTTCTCATGAAGCAAAGGAGTGTATACATAGTATAAAGCCATAGGAGAAATTCAGATATATGGTATCTCTGTTAAAACATTCCCCGATTGTCTTAGGTTACCTGCTGGCTCCATTACAATCTTTCAAAAATAGGAAATCAAAGACTAGGGAAATGTTCTCAGCTTTGTAGTGCTCATAGTGGGCTTCTCTGCAGCTTCAGAGAAGCTTCAGAGAAGCTGCAACATTTTAGCAGTTCCTATCACTGACCTTCCCTATATTTTTTGCAGTTTCAGCTTGAAGTTAGCTCGCTTTGATATAAATCATTGCAACGTTGCATCACCATGGAGCAAAATCACACTACACATTGTAACAAAGAAAGCTGATAACATGGGCTTTGGCTGATTATTATTCTTTGCCTTGATAGAGGAAGGTACCTTGAAATTTAAAACTCCCCAATGTAAGATACTCAGGTCTGAATAGCTTATCAAATTATTATTTTTAAAATATTAGCACACTGGTAACCATGACAGGATTGCCAAAATACAAACGAATTCTGTTTGGAAAAAAAAAATTAGTTGAAAACTTCATGTATTGACATGTTTTCCTGTTATTCTTATTCTTTCTGTTTTTAATGCAGCTGAGCCAAAGGTTTCAGGGTTGTTTAGAAAGTGACTTGTAGAGATTTCTGGGGTCATGTATATGTTCTTCAGTGCTTGTTTTCCTTATAGGAAGCTGCTCAATAGTGTGTGGTAACTTCAACAGTTTACAGTCTATTTATTTAATATTCTTGAAGAAAGAAACTTCAAAAGTATAGGATTATGTGCCCGACATGTTTCCTCCACAGAGTACCCCTCACTTTGGTATTATTGCAGCTACAGCAGCCAGACTTCCAAACCCAGATTTTGCTTATATGAATTTGTAATAATGATATGCAGTTTATGACAGCCTCTTTTTCAGATTTGTTTTGCCAAGCAGCCCTGTTGGAATTAAAATTGCACCCCAGATCAATTTCTGCAGGGAAATTTAAACACACACCCCCAATAAAACCCCACAACCCCCCAAAAACAACAACAAGAAAAGGGAAGATTTCTTATAAATAACCATTTATACACCTTAAACTCACTCCACTGATTACTGACCTCTGAAAGGTGAGAAAGTACCTGTCCCCTGAGTCTAGACTTTGTCTATTGACTTAGTATTCAAATAGCAGGTTTATTTTTTTTTCTGCTTCCCACACAATAATTCTCAGACATGTTAACCAGTGAAGAGAGAAAATTTGATGTGTTGTGAGTCATGGAAAAAAGACCTAGCGTAGAGCAAAGAAAGAGGACAAAAGTTCAAGGGAGTAAAAAGATTCTCAAGCATTTCCCTGATTTCTCTTTTATTTATATTTGTGCCTGTGAAGACAAATTTTGCACTAGTTTCTGAGATGTTAAAACTCTTACACAGTACAAGGAAATTCAATTTACATAATAATCATCAGTGAGTAGCTCTTCCTAGTGGGTTAAGAGTGATTTCAGATATTTACAACCACGAGAAAAACTTAGTATTATGAAACTACTGAATTTTTAGGCAGGATCCCTATATAGTAGAACAAGTGTACCTGAAGCTTGCTGTTACTCAAAAGTACTTTTGGACACATAGGCAGGTGCCATTGCACAGAATTTCTGCAACTTGAGCATAAGATCACTACTGACCTTGAAAATCTTTAGAAGTGGTCCCCATTCTTCAAATGACCAGACTTACACCTTCCAGAGCCTATTGACAAATGCTTTCACATAAGGTTGTGTAGAATGTAATAACAGCATATCATAGTATCTCCTAAAATCATTTCCTTCAGATCACATGCATTTACCTGTAACTGCAGAAACTTCAGAACAAGATTCTGTAGTTATTACCATTCGTATCCCTGTCTCACATATCATCGTATCACAGTATCACAGTATGCTAGAGATTGGAAGAGACCTCAAAAGATCATCTAGTCCAATCCCCCTGCCGGAGCAGGAACACCTAGATAAGGTTACACAGGAATGTGTCCAGGCAGGTTTTGAATGTCTCCAGAGAAGGAGACTCCACAACCTCCCTGGGCAGCCTGTTCCAGTGTTCCGTCATCCTCACTGAGAAGAAGTTTCTTCTCAAGTTTAAGTGGAACCTCTTGTGTTCCAGTTTATACCCATTACCCCTTGTCCTATCATTGTTTGCCATTGAGAAGAGCCTGGCTCCATCCTCGTGACACTCCCCCTTTATATATTTATATACACTAATAAGGTCATCCCTCAGTCTCCTCCAAACTATAGAGACCCAGCTCCCTCAGCCTTTCCTCATAAGGGAGATGCTCCACTCCCTTAACCATCTTAGTTGTCCTGCGCTGGACTCTCTCCAGCAGGTCCCTGTCCTTCTTGAACAGAGGGGCCCAGAACTGGACACAATATTCCAGATGCGGTCTCACCAGGGCAGAGTAGAGGGGAAGGAGGACCTCTCTCGACCTACTGACCACCCCCCTTCTAATACACCCCAGGATGCCATTGGCCTTCTTGGCCACAAGGGCACAGTGCTGGCTCATGGTCATCCTGCCATCCACTAGGACCCCCAGGTCCCTCTCCCCTACACTGCTCTCTAACAGGTCGTTCCCCAACCTATACTGGAACCTGGGGTTGTTCCTGCCCAGATGCAGGACTCTACACTTTCCCTTGTTGGGTCCATGTCATGGACTATTGAGCCACTGGGCTTGGCATCATACAAGTCAAGGGGAAAGAAGACAATCTCATGAGAAAAAGGTCATATAGTGGTTCCCCTTGCTTAGCATTTTCAGAAAAAAAAAAAAGTCATAGTGTTCCAAATACCCAAAGGACAAAACAAACAAAGTCAGATTTTGAGTCAAATTCCACTCTCATGAATTCTCCTCTCCCCAAACCCCCAAAACACTAAGACACATGAAAAGAGAGTTTGTCTGGGGTTTTGTTATATTCCCAAGATAGTCTCCAGTTGTCTGGGAACACAAAATTCAAATGAGAAGCGGGAGACTCAGTTTAGATGAGTACAGATTCCCTCAAAAAATGCCACTGCGCAGATAGGTGAAAACCTTGAGTGTCTGAGCAGATACAGCAAGCATCAAAAGCCCAAGCTTTACTTGCTCCTGGGGCTGAGCTGTAGAGAACACCTACTCATTACAAAATTGTTTTGATTTCCTCTTTCCCTTTCTCACTCCTCTGTAATGGTACTTTGCTCATTCAGGCCAGCTCTGATCTTTTTTCTCTTATTTTCCGTCCTCTTTTGGCTTCTGGGCATCTTTAATATGCACAACAAAGTGTCAGTTTCATTACCAGCAATCTGTATTCAAGGATATAAAATTTGTGTAAATTCCACAGCATTGCACAATGTTTCCATTTAACCTGAATGAAATTCAAGTGCAAATGAGGTGTTAGCCATTCATGAATAGAACCCTTAATGTGTAGACATGTTTTCTTAAGGTGAATTTAGTACTCAGCAAAAGCTGCTAAATTGACAACACTGAAAACTGAAGTCCTCTATGAATTCTTGCAAAAGGGATGATGAGGGAAGTCAAGGCGCAGTGCTGCATATAAGCCTTCTAATAACCAGCAATAGAGATGGAAAGATAATTCAAATATTGTGTCCCTTTAAGGCTTCGCTCTCTGTAGAGGGAGAATTAGTCCCTACACAAATCTAGTGGGTTTTATGGCGCAAAATTTCAGGATATGGAAAACTGAGAAATGCAGAACTCCAAATAATTTCACTTAAGGCCCTTTGTAATGAGATCTAATCATCTTTGAACACCTAGGGGTGAAATTCCCCCTCTTTTCTGTAGATGGGTGTTTGTTATATTCCCAGAGCAGTCTCCAATTTGTCATTGTTAAACAAGTGATGCCATCCCCAACTAACCAAAATTACTGGAAGTGCTAGAAATAAGTATTACAGAAAAGGTTGAAACAGTACTTTCATATTGAAAATACCCAAACCTGCTTTTTAAACAAATACATAATCCTTCATTGGTGACAACCCAGCCAACACATAGATACTGACAGGCTACAGAAAGAAAGATCTGTCACTGACTTACCAAGGGAACATGGCAAATCCCATCCTTCAGTTTCTCACCTGTAAAATATAGGCTGTAATGAGCCCTAGCTCAACGTAAATTTTAGAAAGGAATAGAAATAAAACAGAAGTGAACACTTTGAGTTTGAATAAATCTATGCTTCACTAACATTTTGAATAGTTCTGTAGCTCTGGTCTCACTTCAAAAAGGATATGGTCAAACCAGAAAATGCCAACAAGGATAATGCACATCTGCACAAAGAACTGCGTATGCAAGGACACCTCAGTATGGAAAAGTCAGCTAAGAAAGAACGCACAAATTTAACCATGAGCAGCCAGAAGAGTGAAAGGGCATTTATTCCCATGGCATCAAGTTGTTCACCAGCTCTTTCAGTACAGAAATGTAGGAGACAACAAACAAAACCCAGCTAGAGAAGGAAATTCTGAGCACTGGTGAGCAAAGCTGTGAAACCCACTGCCTAAGGCTGCGAGGGATGCACAGAGGTCACAAGGGAAGACTGGACAAGTGCACAGAGAAAACATTCTTTGAAGTTGACTGCAAGAAACACATCCAGCTCAGGAAATGCCCTGAGCTGAAAACTGCTGGAGGCTGTGGAGCACAAACGGTAGCAATATACTGCCTTTATATGACTGGGCATTCACTGTCAGAAGTAGGACACTGGACTAGCTGAGTCTTAACCTGACTCAATAGGACCAAGAACATTCTATGTTCTTATGTTGCTGTCTTTACCTCACAGCATGTAGCTATAACTTTCCAATAGTTGAGCTCAGATAACATAAAGCTCTAAACCAGGTAGCTTTGTGGGTAGTAGTGTCTGCAGTATCTGATCATTCAACACCATGATGCTTCCTAAGTGAGCTTTGACATTTACCCACACTGAATGTCCCATGAAAATACAAGAAAATTCATGTGCCTTGCCATGAATAGGGGAGGGGTTACCCACAGCTTCACCATCATGGACCTCTCACAAGTGATCTGACCCATTCCCATTTACTGTCATTATTGCTGTGGATTAGCATGAACAGAGGCAGGAAAAGATTTTGGCACAAACTGGTATACTACCAGGCAAGAACAGGAGGAGACTCTGAGGAAAAGAAATCCTTCAGCAACTTAGGTTAGCACAACATCTCAGTAAAAGACACAGCACGCCTGGGACAGTAATCCCCAGAACACGTATTTACAATCAATACAACCTGCCAAAAATGCAGCGCTGCTGACTTCCAGTATACACACAACTGCAAGCACCCCAAGACTCACTTCCAAAGCACATAACTAACCTCTACCTACAAAATTAGTAGTCCCAAGTCTGCCTTACCACATCAAACCATGCACTGTAAGAACACTATGTTTCTCCAAAGATTTTTTTTATTTATTTTAAGGTATACCTGCATTTTAAATAAAAATCTGTTAAACATTCACTTCATTTCCTGACTTGTTTTCTTCTTACTAAGTGCTCTCTTCTTAGGATAATGTTAAGGGCTGTAGAAAGATAGATGGAATAATTGGAAGTTTAAAATGAACATTAAAATGATCATGGAGGTTCCCATCTTCCATACCTTGACACATATGCTTAAAGCTGCCATGGCGTGACTCATGAACTTGCGCATCACCTTTTTATGTGGGCCATTATGCTCCACATAAAGGATAAAGATGGTGCAAACCTGCAACTCCCTGGGACTCCTTCTGCTTCTGTGGACTGTGGAATGAGATAGGGAAAAGTTATCTGAATATTTGGCCCTCTGAAGCAGCCAAAACTATGTCTTTCACACACTGGGAAATGAGCCCATGTAATTGTAGCAGAATGATGGTATTGGTAACTCACAGCCCAGCCAGCAGTAAGCATTGCAGGCCTGCACGCCACATGTACATTATCTCTGATTCTTACTGTTTTCTAGACAGGTAGCTCAGTAAAACTGAACTTCATAGAAATCTTAATAGAAGTTATATACATGTTAAAATGTTACAGTAAGAGCATATTTGATCAATTTACAGTATTTCAGTTCTATTGGTTTGATACAAACAGGACTAAAGCATTACATGCAGCATGAACAAGCATTAAAATTTGGTTTTAAAAAAAACCCTGAGCTTCCAAAATTGCTTTGGAACCACCTGGCTTAGAGACAGTGCTGTTATTTTGTTATTTCTGCTTGTAGAGCTGAACCTGACAGGGAGTAAATGCAGGTGCCCGGTCACACAAGCAGGCTAATTCCTTCCGGGACTGAAGGCCTTATAATGTTGCCAAAACGTTTAACTAACTTTAATAAAAGCTATTTGTCAGCCTAGTTTTTAAAAGGATCTAAATAAACATTTACACCTTCCAAAAGACAGGGGAGACCAGATTAATAGATAGCCTTTATGACTAAGGTAAACCTTTCTTCAGTTTAAAAATGACAGGACTTAGTTTATACTTACTGTTTCAGAACCTTGTCACCCATCACTCATTTCACTTGCTTGTACACCAGAAGTTTTTCATATCCAGCACAGACTCTATCTGTATCCTTCACTGACACTTTGAATTAATTCTTAAATTATGTCCTACTCGCTCCTCTTTTAAATTTTAGGTGAGGGAGAAGAGGAGATTCCAGCTCGTACTCAAGAATAAAAACATTGTGTGACCATTTGGAACTCTCGCCCAATTACCATAATCACACTTTCTAATTTTTTTAATAAAACTAAAAATCCATATCTAAACAAAAGCTTTATTCCTCTATCAGAAATGAAACTTTATTCATAGCTATTAACCATTATAGCAGACATACCCCTTATATAAATATCTATAAAGTAATGAGTCTTTCCTGGAATAAGATGCATATTAATTAGATCCTACAGCACTTGAGAGACTTTGGTTCAATTCCCGCCAGTAAGGTCAGGAAATGCATCCACAGTAGTTAGCAGCTAGTTTCAAAATCTCAATGCACTGAGCACGATGGGGTCATTCAGTGGAGCAGGTACCCCAAGGGAAGGGTAAAACAAGAGCCAGGGATTATTTCACAGCACTGAACTGGTACACTGCAGGAGAGGCAGGCTTTCCTTTCAGAGCAGAAAAGCTTGTCAGCATACTGTCCTTGTTGCCCACTCTCATTATAAAGAATGTAGCATGTGAAGCAATTAATTGGATGATATGGGTTGGAAAAAAGCTAAGAAAATTGTGTGCACATGTGTGTGTGTATACAGGGGAGAGACACTAATATAATATAAGAGAACTACTAACATATGCACAGTAAAACAGCCCTGCACAGTTAGATAGAGGACCATCTCCATAAGACATTGAAGCTCCAGTGCTGAACAGGGCAAAAACAATGCAAAAAGCTTTCTATCCACTTGAATTTTAAATTCAGATGATGATTCACTGTTACAGATAGATGGATTAAATATCTTTGCCCATGGACTGTTAATGAACCAGGCTCTAAACACTAGAAGACTTTACGCAGAATATGGAATTTCCATGAGAATGAGAGTCCCTGGACACATCTATGCTATCAGGACAGGATTGTTTTGGGGTTTTTTTTAATATATATTTCTGTTGTTCTACCAGTTGTGATGAAACAAACAGATAAGAATATGCTCTTTAATCTGATTTTCATTTTGCTTCCATTTTGCAATTACAGCACATACATGGAGCAACGATAATCTATTCTTACAGTAAAATTTAGAAAGTTTTAAGAACTTTTTTTTAATGGAAAATGAAATTCTCTTGAGGAATTCATGACTGCAAAGACTGGAGAGAAAAAAAATGGCTTACCAGGCTAAAATGTAAAATTATTTCATATGTCAATAGGAAAAATTCTCTGATAATTTTTCACTACATAAGTAATTGTCATAAAAAAAAATCCCAAACCAATGAAGACTCACAATGTTTAATAGTACAAAACATATGCTAGAAATGAGTTAGGGATATACCTTTTCTAATGGGAAAAATACTCCATTACACTCGTTACAGAGGTGCTACACTTTCCTCTGAAGCATCTGGTGCTGGTTGTATTTAGAGACAGGATAACAGTCTATCATGACCTTTGGTCTGCTCTGGCGTGGCAGTTCCTGTGGTCTTAGATTGCAGGCTGCAGCAGGTATATTATTAGAATGAATTCAGGTTTGTATATCAACACAAATCATTTACAGGCAAACCTTTTTCTTCATGATTAATTAGAATTTTTAGAAAAAGCAACATTTGATCTTGCAGGCAGAATATGAGTAGTATTTTCTGTAATTATAAACACAATCGTGCAGACCTTATTCAAATATCTGCGTGTACATCTCTTTGCATGTGTGTTACACAACATGCAAGTGAGAACCATTAGTTTTACAAGAACGGAATACAGCTATTATGTTCTGGGTAGCCTGTAGAGCCAGACGTTGTTCAAAGCATTCTCAAGGACAACAGTGGCTGTTTCACCACGTGTATGGCACACATATATGGCACATTACACCGGCTCTTCCATTGCACTTACTGAGTCTGACTTAGAGAAATAGGAATCTACGCTTCAAGTGGGGAAAAGCGTAACTAACATACGGCACTTTTTTCTTCATATACATTAGGTTTCTTGCTGCTGCTATCTTGAATATCTACATGGCTCTGAGAGCAAGGGTCAAGGGCATGGCAGGCTAGCAGGTTTCCTCCTTGGCCTTGCTGGTAAGGGAAATCGGCTTGAAGAGGAGGGATCCTGTGGGTCAACAACTGGACTGGAGCTGACATGAGGGTTGTGGCTTTTACAAACACGGGACCTTCTTGGAGGACTAAATAACATTGCTAGCACGTTGAACAAGGTGACCCTTCACTTCTACTTCAGCTCTGGTGAAAAATATCTGGAGCGCCAGGTCTAGTTGTGATCTTCCCAGTACAAGAAAGATGTGGAATTACCAAAGCAATTACAGCAAAGAGCCAAGAAGATTATTATGGCACTGGAGCATCCTTCATTTAAGGAGAGTCTAAGAGAGCTAGAGATGTTCAGCCTGGAGAAGAGAATTTAGGTAGTCTTACCAATGTGCATAAATACTTGATGTGGAGGGATAGTAGAGAATATGGAGTCAGACTCTTCTCAGTGGTATTTGGTGGAAGGACAAGAAACAATAGACATCAACAGAAATACAGGAAATTCCATAAGAAAACACTTTTCAGAAGGTGGTTAAACAACGGAGAAGGTTGCCAAGACAGGCTATGGAATTACTGTACTTGGAGATAGTCAAAATCCAACTGGGCATGACTCCTGACAACCTGCTCTAAGTGACTGTGCTTGAGCAGAAGGGTGGACTAAGTGATCTCCAGAGATCTGCCAATCTGAGCCATGCCGGGATACTGTGAATTACAGTCCATCTGAAAAAGTCCTCCTCAGTAGTCATCAATTTTACAATGATTTCTCTTTCTTCACTGTATGTTATATGCAAGCACAGTAGCACAGAACCTTTTCCATGCCTCTACTCCTATCTTTGCCATCCCACATTCTTTTTAAGGGTAATCTGCTTTACTTGAATAAATTTTCCCTCCCATAAAGTCAAAGAGGAAAGTCACTACAGCTTGTGCTTATGCACTAGAATATAACAGCTCTTTATTATATTGAGTCTTGACTTGTGAATCACGGGGAAGATTTTCAATGACGTCCAGCAGACAACTGTGTTAGCCATGACATTTCTGAAGTTCTGTTTTCATATATGCACCAGAAAAGAAAAAAATCCATTTCTTTATATCTGCTCTTTACCACAGCATTTGTTTAACTACAGCTTTGATGCTACACTGTACGCTGTAGCACATTCTTACAGCTACAGTTTTACAAGACGTATGAATTGTATTTTTCAGCACCAGACTTCTTTATCTGGGAATTTTTTACTTCTAATGAGAAAATAATCTACAAGCAGCATGCTTACATTTCCCATAATCTCTTTGCTGTTAAAAGGCTTGTTTAAAATTTTCTTTGCAGGAGAAAACACAATTCATATCTAGTTATTGTCCTAATGGAATCTCTTTCTCCTCCTTATAGAGCTCTTATCTGAGATGTTAAAATTTAACTCACTAGAGTTATAAATACTATGTGAATTAATAGTCAACATTGTTTGGAAGGTTTTTTAATTGGCCTACAGGGAGACTTTCTGTATATATTAAACAGATCATGTGTCTGAATTGCAGCTAACCCACCCTTACATTTCTTATGCACATATTAAACTCAAAATGTGTTTAATATTTTCTTAGAAATATTTGGGTTTATTGTTCACATTAGGAAGGACTGTTAGCAGTCAGCGTAAACCAAGGTTAGAGATTGGTCCTCGGTGATATCATACCAGTGTCATAATGCCCAATAAATAAATAGGTTCAGCTGTTCTTCTTATTTTTATTTATAAATTCTGTTTCATAACAGCAGTAAGATGCTCCAGGCCATGCAGTTCTTGGGGATTATTGCACTTGTCAGGTGTTTAAAATCACTCAGTCTTCTGCCTGTGCCTCATAATACCACTGGAGGCATATAATCAACCAGAAATGCACTGCCTGGAGTGTCTTAATGCTTTATTATGACATATCTAACTTTCAAAATAAATTATTTATTTGGAAGCTTGGAAGTGCCATAATGATATCCAATCAGTAGCTGAGAAATATATATTAAATCAAGACAACACATCAGAAAGAGAAAGACAGAAGATGGTAGAAAAAAATGCCAGCTCATCAGTCATCGCAGGCCAAAACAATGTGTGTGTATGCCTATAGATACAGCTATGTGTGTATACAACCAGTGAATATATTTTGGTTTGTGCATAAATTTATATCTATCGAGAATCACACAATATAGGTATTCATATATATACATAAAAATAACCGATTGTTGATATAAACCATTATAGTTAGTCTGTATTGAGTTAATATCCTAAATCAAAAAAAAAATAAGTGGGCTCAATAAATGTTAATAACTTAAAACTCCCATTAAACAGAAATTTAGGACATTCTGTACTTAGTTAAGCAATTCCATATTTAAGAATCAGCTTCTGCATTTCATGGAAAGGAATCCTAACTACATCAGTTGACATTACAAATTACGTTTCACATCATTATCATTACAATCGCTAAACCACACACATTATTCAAAACTGATTTTTTTAAAGCAAAACACAAGAAAACAATGCCATTTTCTAAAAACAAAACCAAAACCAAAATCCCACAAAAAACTTAACTATCAACTGTACAACAACCAGAGAAATTCAACACTCTGGGGTTTAAATTTCTAAAGTAATTCCAATTTGTAAATTATTATGTGGAAATAAGGAACTCTACTTAGGCAATTGTGCTAAATAACAGTCCAAACCCTGCAGGGGACCAAAATTATCTTTTAGTGAGAGAATATAAAAAGTTTTTTTGGAAAAGGGCCAGTTTTTGGTAGGGGGTGTTTAAAGCCTTGGGAGTTACTGTAGCAATAGAAAATATTAATAATTTGCACATGTGAGACTCCTGGCAAGCAGGACGCAGCTGTAAAGAATTAACCCCTCCTGAGAGACATAAAAACATGGAGCAGCTGAGAAGAAAAGGGTGAGGGGAAGAATGCAAAAGTATGTAGAATACATTTTTCTTAGAAGAGAAAAATATGTAAAGTAGGGTTGGAGAACGTACAGAGATTTTATTATTATTTGGGGGAGAGGGGATCTTCTTGGCAAGTTGTGGATATATGGGAAAAAATGAAATACCAGCAGAAGACAAAACTAATTCTCTATTGCTGCCAGTAAGTGCAGCTAATCTGAATAAAAATCTGAAAGCATGCAAGTCCTTATTGAAAGGACATTTTCAAAGTGATCTGGCCTAAAACTAGACCAAACCAGCTTTGTTTTGGTGTTCATGCATGCCTGCCTCCTCTCTGCATGCTGACTCCATCATTCTTGTATGCGGGCAGGGTGCTGAAATACAGAAGATGCTTGCTGAAGTGATTGGAGGGCAGGCTCTCATACGCACAGAAATCGAGCAAGCAAAGCAGATTTCGGGGGTGAAACATTGTGTGATTCTGGGTCTCTAACTGTGGAGAAACTCAGCTCCTGATATTTGTTCTTCCTGGCTGCCTACCAGATTAATTTCTATTGCGAGGGTCCAATTTTGTAGCTGCTCAGCACGGCAGAACTGCACCCCTCCCCCAACCAAATTCAATAGGGCCAGTTCATGGGCAATGGCATGGTTGCACCCTAACTCAGATGATAACTCTTTTATAGTCTGGTAGAAGGCCAAAGCAATCCAATTTTTAGGTTGTATTAGAAATCTGAGACTATTACCCTTCAGAAGGAGAAATTAGGCTTTAGAGAGGTGAAATATGTAATCCTTCTGCTGATCTTTATTTGCTGAGGACTTTTTTTCCTCTCTGGAAAAACAAACAGGTAGAGAATGTTTGAAGTGATCATTAACAGAGAGAAACAATGGAGCTGTATATTCAGATTAAATCACAGGCAGCAGCACCCTTTACTATTAAAAAAAAAAAGTGGTCTTGATAGTAATGTGTCTTTAAATGTTACATGGATTATCTAGAATCCAAAGGATGGATTGATTTTTTTTTCCCCTGTTTAATAAGAAGGAACATAAATAGATTACATACTCTAAGTTTTTTGTGTTTAGATTTAATAACAAGCCCCAATCTCTTGTAAGAGCTAAGGTGGATTGATTTATAAAAAGAGAAAACTAAAAAAAATACACTTTTAACATAGTAACAGTTCAGCACAGTACTTTTCAAATAAGCACATTCAAAGGGGCGTTTGGAGACCTCAGGAGAATAGGAGAAGTAAGTTCACAGATAAATATGGTTCCTTGCTTTCCATGCTTGTTTTCCAACAAATAGTGTATATTACAACTGCTAAAATGCTTAATGGTCCCTCAGATTTCACAACTCTGTCCACCCCCTCTTCTCCCACAACTCCAATCATGCATTCATGCATCTGCAACAGATCTTCCCTACTTCTTTCTCTTTATATTTTCCTGTGGGTTCCCACAGGATTTGATGCACCCTCTCCATTACTCCTCTCCAAAACCACCTCTGTATGGAGAAGCCAACTGGAACACAAACTTAGGCTTTGCTGCTTTGCAAATATCACAGCTCTACCTCCTTGCTCCAGATTTATCTCTTGCCATTCAAACTAAAATCTCAGGCTTTTCATTAAGTTATAGTTCAAAACACATTTGCACTGTCATAAGGCAGGGCCTCAGCTGACTCAAGCAGTACTGTACTTCTCCCACTCTTAGTCACTGCTTTCTTTCTCTTCTGGGCACAGGACAGCCAAACATTTGAGCATGAATTGATATGGGCTAAACCTGAAGTTGTTTAGCTAGGCACCAGGGAAAGGTGGAGCACGCAATTATAGGTAGTGCTTTGGAAGCAATGCTGGCTGCATTGGTGTAAAACATGCACAGAACTGCAGTGTGATGCATTCGTATATGGTAAATTTTAATCTGCTCGCAGAAAATAATCTGTTTTTTTCAGATGTTCTAGTCCACAGAGCGACCCTCTCACTAACACCACTTGGGTGGGCATCAGCTTATACCAACACTTCTGTATTAAAGCTACAATGAGGTCTGGCATATTCCTTTTATGTATTGCATCTTAAATATGGTCTTTTTCTCAATACATTTAGCAATGCTTGTAAAATTTCATCTTAATAACTGTTCCTTGTCTTCTGTGGTAGAGCCGAATGTGACCTTTTCTGCTTCTTTTCGTTAAAAGAGATGTTGCAAAGATCCTAATACCTCATATCACCTTTTTCTTTCCTTCCTCCAGTAACTTCTCCTCAAACACAGAAAGCTTCAAGAAACTCAAGAAACTCTCAAACACAAGAAACACAACTTGCTTGTGTTGCGTTTATCTCTGTTAAGGCTAAGTCTTTAACCAGTCCACCCCCAACCTGCCAGTCCCTCTTTCAGTGGCAACTTCTGTCATAGAACCCTCTTCTCTTTTCCAAGCTATCCTGTTCAGTACCAGCAGGCTGAAAGTGCCATGCAGCTTCCCTGTCGTTAGCTTGCAAATGTTTCCATAAACCTCACCTTTTCTTGGCATTATGTCCATGTGCCACTTGGTGGGTTGAGGTTGCTACTTGTCATGCTGATTAACATTGAATGTCCTCATATTCCCACAAACGTGTCCAATCTTCATGACTTACACTATTCATGGTCTGTAGGCTCTTCAGAACAGGACTTTTTTTTTTTGTGTTTGTATGAATAGTATAGGCTACAGAGCTGCTACAGATGCAGTCTATGAAATGTAGATACAGAAAATTGCAACTTGGCTGTATTTTAAGTGGAAAATTATTTTTGTGACAGAATAAACTTGCAGTTCAGCTTGGTCAATGGGTATTGAATCACCACCTCTTTGCACAATCCCCACCCTTGCTACAAGATTATACATTGGGCTCTAAACAGATGTCCACAGACTATTCTAAAAGACTAAAATATTTTGGGCTTCTTTACCTTAAACATAGCAATTAGCCATGGTACTTCCAGCAGCTTCTTTTTGCAGGGAAAAAAAGAAGGAAGTCATATACATTTTGAAATTGAATAATTTGTCCAACTATGTAAGTCAATATCATTGCCACTATAAAATAAGAAACAAGAGCTAACAAAAATTAAGCCAAACCTTGGTTTTACACTGCATCTGTTTAAAACATGCTGAGTATTTTTATGTCATTTCTATATAGAAAGAATATAAAAGAGAGATTTATCAACCAACAGACATAGTGTATAAAATACATGCACATACACATACATACATGTCAGCAAAATTGACAGACACCCTTTACTACAAGTAACATTGATGTTTTCTATTGTAAGCCCCATTTCATTTTATTCTCAATTCAGCAGACTTCTACCAAGTGATCTGAAGTTTCTCAAGCCTGATAACATTTCAGTCCTATATTTTGGAAAATTTCAATTAAAGTAATTCAATTCTTTGGAACAGGTATCTTTGCTTAAATGAAATTTCCCAGATGTCATGTTTGACACTGAAAAAGGTCCATTGTCCTCCAGATCAGAAATTGGTGTGCACGTGAGTTTGTACTTGAAAGCAAGGGAAGGAAGAGAACTCCCTGGCAGAGACCCGGAAGTAGCCAAGTTACACACTGAATATTACACTTCTCCACTGACACATTCAAAAGGGCTTTTAAGAGACTTGCTGCTGGTGTCTACCTAAACGAGAAGACTTCCAGCTGGGTATGATGTAGCTCTACACAGGTCCTGTTTGTCTCCAGATCTCTTGCCAGAGGGGATGGGGAACAGGAGACGGTGAGAGGTTCCACCAAACAGTGGTGCCAGCTTCTTCTGGCCTGAATGAAGGTATCCAGATGTCGGAAATGGGACTTGTGCCATAATTTTTTGCTTTTCACAGTGCTTCATGTCAGGTCAGCAAAAACAGGAGTAACATTCCCTATTTTAGAGATGGCTCAAATTTTGCCCAGAAGCGAGAGATTCTGACATCCTGATACAATGGAGATATATATGGATATATATACACAATGGAGATATATAATGGAGATTACATACCTGCAGTAGTCTCCTGAAAACAAGATGGGAAGAAATTTTGGACACATCTAGTATTTAGTACCTCCTTTGCAATGTTTGTTGTGTGGAAGGACCTGAAGCCCTGGGAAGCTTCCTACCGACGGTGATGGCAAACAGAAATTACTGAGATCTTTTCTGGCAGGATCTAGAAGGCCACATGCCAGAAGGCCCAGTGGACTTAGACTGGACTCAGGCTGCAAGCGATGAGGGAGAGGACAATGCAGGCTCTGGTCATAGGCATGGCAGGCTTCTGTTTGGATGACCAAGAAGAAAGTGATTGAAGAAAGCAGTTACTGAGGCAGGTAAAGGAAGCTGCAGTGATTAGGCAATATGACATTTTCTCCTCCTGGGTAAGTAGCACATGTTGTTGTCACTACTGTGATGTATTTCACTTTATCTCAGGGGCTGAGGTAAGGACAGACAGAAACGTCTAGCTAGGAATTATGAACAGATAAGTGCCTTAAATAAATAAATTCTAACCCAATTCTTCACTTAATGAATATAAATATAAATTATGAATTTCATAACTAGTAACTACAGAGATACTGATGGGGTACTTAACTCAGTAACCTGGCATATCCTCCAGCAGTCATCCAAAGGCTTCCAAAACCAAAAATCCATAAAGATTTCTAAAACTTCTATGAGATTTTTTTTATTATTATTATTCTATGAGTTTATCTAATAATCTATAAATCCTTTGTATTTTTTGGCCTCTGTACATTCCATAGCAGTGGGTTGTAGTACCACATTTTTGATAAAAAGGTAATTTTCTATGCTTTCCTTGGTTTAACCCTGTGCCCTAAAAATTTCATTGTGTGTACCCTGATTCTTATGCTGTGAAAAAAACCCTAGTTTATGACTGTCCTAGACAAATTTACTAAATTTCTGACGATGAAGCACGTTTGACAGACTTCAAATGAATTCTGAATGTTTTGCAGAACACTCTTGGTTTTTCAGAGTCAGCTTCAAATCACAAAAATGATAACTGAACACACTGGTCTACTTTATTTTTAGGTTTTATCTGCATCTTAATTTCCTGGTGTTGTCAAAAAGGGATGTGCAGATATTGCAGACAGAATTCCTACAACACAGTAACTTTAGCTGGTAATAAGTTAGCAAGTTTCTTTATCAACACTTTAACTCTGAAAGCAGATGCTATACATATGCATGTGTCTGTGTATACAAACTGTGTAGGTCCTATTATTATATCAACATCCAGGGTACCATTGCAGCTACACAGCTTCCAACAATTAATGTCAAAAATTTTTTACAATGTGCATACTATGCATATTTCAGATATATTTCAGGAGAAAAAACAATCTGTGCCACAAGATACAATGACATAATAGACACCATGACTGCAGGGATAAAAATTGACCTTTCTGTGGTCAGCATTCATACAAACTATAAAGATATTGTGATTAGGATTATTTTTTTCTGAATGTTGACTGCAATGACACATTCCAAAATCTGTGTATGCTCTCTCCGAAAGACTGATGCAATTTTCACAAATGTGTCTTATCTTATTCATTTACAGAACCGGGACCAAAACCACTATAGTTCATTATCAGACTGTCCAATAGAAAACTGCAAATTTAGTATCTTTAAAACTGCTCAGTCAGGTAGTATGAAGGTGCTATGCTTGCAAGGGTTTCCAGATAGACATTTTAATTGCATTAAGTTGTGACTAAGAAATGAGGCTGGTCCTGCAGTGAATATATTATGCAAATACAAACCATTTAAACAGAAAATTAAAAAAATTAATGGAAATAAAGAAATCTTTTAATTTGCACATAAGAATGGTCCCTTTCGCAACTATGTAATGAAAGATTCATTTCAAAAAAGTAAAAATAACAAAAACACTTGGGAAACAAGGAAAAAATGTGTAAGGAACAATTTAACACCCTCTGGAAGATGAAACCAGGCCATACACTAAAGATAAGTAAGTGAAGAGATACTGTCTTAGCAAAGACGAATATAAGCATATGCTGAAGTATTTCCTGGAACAGGGTCTCTGGGCCCTAACACTTATCTGCTTGCAATTCTGATTTATTTTAAGTCATTTCTGAATAAAATCTGCCTGGATATTTCAAGAAAATAAACAAAAAAAAAAAAAAAAAGGAAACAAGTGTCAGTTTCTGTGAATGCATAAAAGGAATTAATAGCAGTATGATGCCCCGAATGTAATTTAATGGACAGTAATTAGTTTCTATTGATATGCATTTTTAATAAAAGCTCTAATAGTTGTTTGTTGAAAGAGAGATACTTTACGCTTCGTATCTGAAATCCATTTACTGCCAATGCATTTTCTCTCCATAACATTGTGGGAAATGTTCTGTGAAACATCCTCTCTCTTTAAACCTTGATAAAATTCTTGACTACATCAAACATAATAAGTTTTAGACAAATGACTATCATCTCATTGAGCTGGAGAGTTTGAAGAAAGCACAGCCAGTCTGTTTGTTTGCATTAAATACATGCATCAATGTGGTGTGTGTGAGGAGTTCTAGTTCAGCTATTCTACAGCCACTGTAGAGAAATTTTTTTCTATGTCATGTTAAAAGGCTATAAACCTTGGTGATGTCTGTCTTATGCAATTTTACTCATTCTAATTGTACTACAAAGGATTCTTTTGACTTAGTAAGCTCTTCAAGTCACTCTTTCCAAAAGACATAAGGCAAAAAAAGACCCAAACCTCTCATGATTATGAATAATGTAGCTAGTACGGAGAAAGTCTTAGAGTAGGAAGGGAAAAATTTCTTTCAGCCCATAGAGACAGAACTTTATTTTATAGTGGTTGGTTGTACTTAGTTTCATTTTCTTAAATGTTCTAGCCATTGAATAAAGAAATGATTTGAAAAGGAAATAGCATTTACAGTATTTGAACTTGCCTTTAACATAAAATGTTTTAATGTTTTGAGTCTATCTTTGACAACTGAAACAGACTTTACTGAATACTGGTAAGAGTTCACTTTGTAATAGAAAAGTAGTCACTCACTGTGATCACTGTGTCTTTTTAGTATGCAGCCCAGAGGATTCAGAAAAAGATTACATTTACAATAATTAACATATATGTAAATGGAGATCATGGCTATGAATGATAAATTTTCATAGCAATTTATACCTTGTTCAAATTAATCAACCATACAGACACTTGATTAATGAAAGGCAGCGTCACTTTAAAATGCAACATGTTAATATATATTACTGTTATCGCTGATCAAAGAATCTTTAAACATAAACCAATTAAAAAAAAGTTCAATCTACATTTTTTACGGGTTTAATTCCTGCAGAATTATAAGAGTATTATAAAAAAATATGTATTTTATTCTCCTTCATATCTATTTACTAAATTTACTGTAGTACAGAATCATACAACTAATTCTGCTACTTCATTAATATGACTGGATCTGAAAACTACCAGATTAGTTTTTCAATCTAAACATATACATAATGGTTGATTGCAAAGTGGGCAAAATGCATCCAATTTCATTCTTCATTTGTAAAACCAGCAACTTGCATCTCATCTCTCCTATTTTCAGTTCAATCACTAACAGACCAGTCACACAGGAGGTCTGGGTGACTGTCAGCAAGGGAGATATTTAGGAGGACTGCCTTTGTGGCACCTTCCCCACAACACCTATCTTGTAAGAACAGCAAGACTAGAGAATTTTATGGCAATACTAGATTTCTGCAGAGGCCATCCCAAGTATCTAAACATGGCTTGCTTATTTCAGTTCTTTTCTTGTACAACAATGTGTACACTCTCACACAATTCTGCTTCAATGCACTGGAAAAATTTAAATGTATTTTTCATAAATATTTTTAGATGGTGGTGATTTTTTTTTACTATAATTTAAAAGAGTCACTAACTTCCAAGCTGTACAATGTTGGTCACTTTACCTCATGATCAGGAAAACCTAGTAAAAACATATAGCACCTTTCTAAATTGTAGCCTTTATGAAGACTTAGATGCTATGGTCATGATCAGAGAATATATGCCATGAAGGGTGTTAAAATGATAAGCTCTGTTTTTTCACTCAAAACCCTCTGTTTTTTCACTCAAAAGCTATTTAAAATGTGTCTTTAGCATACATTACCTTCAGCAATTTACATGTTCAAATACTGAGTTTTTCAGTAAGCGGTAGTATTGGTACAAGAGAAAGACAGTAAAATCAAAATAAAATCATTGGTTTTCAAAAGATGCAAAGACAATATAATGTTGAATTTGGAAAATGGATACAGTCAGACATATATATGAAGTATCCTTGTGTGTGGGAATCCACACATACATGCCCCTTACTCTAATTTCAATATTAGGAGCAAAACATGCAAAAATCAGTTTACTAACTATAGGGACTATAATAATTGACTTGTTCCCTTCCTCTGTGGCAAAATGAATGTGTGGTGCTAAACACAGTCCTTGAGAGAAGAAATACCTGTTAATGTTTTCCAGACACAACAACAAAGCAGTGCATTCCTACAGACAAGCCTGCAGAGATGCAGCCCACATCATGCATACTGGAGTATGGCCCGTATGACCATGGCTATATCCAGTATGCAGAGTACCACAGAAAATAGCATTCATCTTATACATCTATATTTTGACAGAAACCTGCCCACAAATCCATCAGTCCATTGTAGCCCTTTAAACTAGTGAAGAACTTCAAATACTTTAGTGTCTTAAAAGAATCGTTTGTAAAAACTCAAACTGCCCTGACTACAGAGAACCTCCCAAAATTATGTGAGCTCAAGCAGCTAATGGCTTCAGCCAGCTCTGGACCAAATCACAGCTTCTGGACCATGCAATTTATCCAGTATGTCAAATCTTATTGAAGATTGAGACCATGTTTGATTTTCTCTAGTCTTCTGGCTTACATCTATGTGGCCTTGAGACCAACCCTGGGGAAAGTTTTTGCCACTTATTGGTTTGCTGACATGCCTTCTGTGTTGGTCCTGTGGCACCCCAACTTCTGTATTTGCAAGAAAACCATCATCTGTGTACTACAGTCAGTGAGGCTTTTTTTATATGCTGTGTAGCCAGACCTTCAAACACCATTTTTCATTCACAAGTCTCTATCTATCCCCTCCAACTTTGTGTATGCCAGACAACCAGCTCTGGGCAGCCTTCCTAGAAAATCCCTGGCAATGCCTGCTACAACAGCCATTGGCATTTGTAGTCAAGCCGCCTATGAGCAAAAGGACATTGGGAACAGGAGCCATAAACTGTAAAGTAAATGCAGAAAAAAAGTGAATGCAAGTGTATAGTTGTGGCTATAGAAGCTCTGCTTGCCTTCAGGTTCTCCATGGCTTCGGCTGAGGATGGGAGTGGTGGAAATCAGCATGTTAACATATGCCTTGCAAAAAATTTGTACATGCACATTTTCTACCCGCTTTTCCCTTAAATTTTTTCTTTTATTTTTTCTTCATAGTACAGTTTTGTAAATATCCAGATGTTTGACAGGTTGGAGAAAAGTCTGCAAATGCTTTGCACACTTGAGCTACAGAGTCTGAAGAGACTAAGAGTGAATACACAACTGTTTCATTTGACTTCTGTTGGCCAATACATCCCTCAAAGTGCTGCAGACTGTATAGCTAAGGACAGCTTTTATGCTTTGGGGAAGCTTACTTTTCATAGGGTGAAAAGTAAGGATGTTTCTGCTTCAGGTGGTCACCTATTTTAGAATTCTCTTGAATAACTATTCAAAGAGTGATGACAACATCCTCGAAATTTTATAATTGCTGTTGATTTCCCCCTTCTAGTTATACACTGACCTTCTAGTCCCTTACTCACTTCTTTATCCCCAGTGTAGTTGCAAACCCTTTCATTAATATCTTATTTAGCAATTTGCTCTGGAATTGGAGTGCTTGGCTGGCAGCTGGGTTGGGTTATAGTGTGTTTTTTAGGTTGGATGTTTGTTTTCCTGCAATCTTAAGAATGATTTTGTACAAACTTTGTTTCCCCCAAACACGTATCAATACAGGTTGTTAAAGAGGGAGGAGCAAATGTTTGTTAGGGGACAGTGGGAAAGGTAGCAGAGGGAATTTATCTTTTTATTTTCCTATTCACTGCACAAAATACACAGATACGTGTGTGTTTATTGGCTTGTATTTTTAAGGCATGCGTTTTATCAGAAAGAAGAAGAAGAGAAATGGCAGTAATTTAACAAACAAGGATCCATTAACTCTATGTTTTGGTTTGATTTTCTACCAGATTTCAACTTGCTTACTAATTGGGGAGCAGTAGGTTTTGGTAGCTGTAAAATACAGCTACAACCCAGTATCAATCTTCTTTTGATGGAAGCCAATAGTGTCTATGGACTATTTTGACACTTGACTACCTGTCACCTAACATTATTGTATTGGTATCCAGTCTTACTAACCCCTGCCATAGCTGCAACCACTTTTACTGAAGGAGATTTTGAAACAGAAATATTGACAACTCGTACAAGACTAGCTTAAACCATGAAATGACAGCATTGACAACATCCTGACTGAGTGCTACAGAAGTGTTAGAAACATACATTTTTAATGTCTCCTTAAGAGTAAATTGTAGGCTCCAAAAATTGTTCTCGACAAAATTGGGAATATGTGTTGATATTTCAGGATCAACTTTTAGTAGATAGAGAAAGGTAGGGTCATCGGTCAAGCAGATATTTTTTCCCCATGCACCTGCATTTGAAAGTCAGAAGGAGATCTCTCAGCCCTGGCTTTTTTTTTGTTTTTCATTCCTTTTCTTAAGCTGAGAAAACCATTTGAAACTCAGCCCCTCCCGCTGTATTTTATCCGAATGCCAAAAAATTGGACATGTATTTTCCCAACTGGTTTCTTATTGCATTAGACAGTGCTGTGCTACCAATCTCAATTGAATACTGATGGTTTTTACTGCAGTTATATTTGCCAATTTTGTGAACATTTGGTGATACTCTCCAGGTGTTGAGCTCTGCTACTTGAAGACCCAAATTCAGTGTCTCTATATTAAAATTCAATCTTTACAATAAACTTTAAAGGATGTTTTCATTAGATTCCAGGGAAAAACCACAGGAGTAAAGAGAGGTACAAATTTAATAGATGTAAGCCTTGCTTCTCACAAGCTGAAACTGTAAATACAATGGTCACTAACTGGATTCTGCCAGAAGGAAAACCCATTCTGATTTCAAATATCTACAAAAGAAAAAAACTGCTATACAAGCTACCTAGCTTGAGGACACCATTGGCTGTATAAACAAAGTCCCTCTTGCTCAGGTTTCTTCAGCTCTGTTTACATTAATTCTATTCTTTTCTCCTTTCCCACCCCATTCCGCCCTCGAACCAGCATTGTGAGCTGAAAGAAATACATAAGGTGAGTAGTTTAAATTTTGTGTGCTGAATGAAACGTGTCTCTTAAAAACCTGTATTACCTCACATCCCAGGAACTCTTAAAAAGAAAGTGATAAAAATAAATCTAGTTATTCCCTGAGAAAAACAGTACTAGCTGTTAAAGAAACCAGTGAATTTTACCCACTGACACAGGTACACTGGCTTACCGATAAGGCTGCTGAAGATGGAGTGTTACAGTTGCAGCCATGAGAGATGGCTCTTTACCTCAGCTTTCTTGGGCAGGTTCTCCACTTCGATCTTCCGTGTGTTAACGAAGAGTCTTCTCACCCTCTGTAAAGCTGAGTCCTGGCGCAGATGGTATTTGCATGACGGACTCTTCCTTGATGAATCTGCAATCTCCCTTGCAGGAAGTTCTGAGTCAAACATAAAACCAATAGACATTATTCTGCCTGCAGCAGAAATGCAGAGTTCAAACAGATTTGTTGAAATGTATTTAAGCATTCTGGTAAGCTATTTTAAAACATACTAATGCACATGTGTTAGCACAAAACCAGCCAATTAGAGTAAAATGTTCTGGATGTTTTATTCCCGTTAACTCAAACATCAACAAGCAATCTCTTCTGGGCTACTGTTAAGATTTCAGTGTTCTTAGGTTTCCATTTTAAGTGCTAAAGGAAAAAAATGCTGCTTAAAAATTTAGATTACAGGACAACCCCACTAAAGTAGGTCAAAATTGGAAATGTTGTTTTTGAAATATTTTAATGAATTGTTTTCTATAAAATATATTACTGGGGAATGCATGTAAATATTTTTTTCAGAATTTTTAAAAGAAAAACAGTATTCTAAATGTTACAGTCCAAATCTGTGGTTTTATATTTAAACAAATCTTGACTTTAATAAAATTTAAAATTTTGTTAAGTATAAAAAATTCCATTAAATTTATTGTCTGTTATTCATAAGTAAAAATATCTCTTGGAGTTTTTGCAATCCTAGACAACTTTTCCACTTCCAGAACTTTAAGAGCCACACTTTCAAATGTTATCTTCATTTTATTAATGCACAATATTGATGTGATAATTTTATTTAGCTGTTTAAGATCCTGATATATATGCCAGTTGTTATGTATTTATGACTATTGTCTTGAAAGCAGAGAAGCAGCATGTTTATCAGCCTCCCCAGGCCTATGTCTATGGGAATATAAGAGGCGCATTTTCCTCGGTGCTGTCTCCCAGAAGTCCCAGCTGAATGCAGCCATAGGCAGGGGACCCCAGGCACCACGGGGCCGGTGAAGCTGAGTGGCAAAAACCAGAGTTACTGACATACAGTGTTAGTAGAAAAAAAATCTGCTAGGTTTGTTAACTAGTGTATTTTACAAAGGAGGCTGACCCCAGTGGTAAGGGAGAGTGGTGAGCTCCTTAGGAGTGCAAAGAGGAGGAGAGCAAGGGGAGTTTTGTACACCAGGTAGGAGTCAGAGGGAGAGAGAGCCAGGTAGGTATATTAGTTTAGGATCAGAATCAAGCTTTTGATTCCAAGGGAAAGGTTGGGGATTATTAAAAATGCTGTTTAAGTGCTGTGGCTATGTCCTCTGTCGAAGTGTCAGACTTCTTGCTTCTCATTCATTATGAAACAAAAGACTAAGCATTTAAAATACTCCTTTGTCATAGAGACCTATAAGATAAACTGCTGCCCTACTTCTTTCCTATTACAGCAAAAGAAAATAAAATCTTCTAATTCGATTATACTAGAAAGGTGATCTCGCTAAAATAGTTATGAGCTAGGATTTGGGAGCATCTTTGCTCAATATTCCTCTTTGCCACCTCTTCTTCAATAACCCTTGTTCAAATTTTTCTAATTAGATCAAAATGAGAATTCATCGCGATTTAACACAAAGTTCCCCCAATAGCTATAAAATCTTAAATGGATTCACAGAATAAATTAAAAAATAAAATATATACCATCAGGAAGGGTAAGCCCCACGGTTCCCATGTGCATATCCTTCATGGTTGCACCAATACCGCTGAGTAGTAGGCTGGGATTCTAGTGCCATATTATCCCAGCCTGCTGCAAGAGGCTCTTACCGCAAAGGCATTTTCACGATTATGGTTGTTTGTAGAACTGCAAAGTGACAGAAACTGTGGAAGAGGGTTTTTTGTTTGGCTTTTGAGGAAGAAAAGACAAAAAAAAAAAAAAAAAGAGAAAAAGAAAAAACCCCAAAACTTACTCCAGACAAATCTTTAGTTATTCTTACAATGTACAGCAGAGCCCAGTCTGAACTCGTATCTCAATAGATTACAATCCACATCATCTCACATTTGGCAAAAGTACCAATTCCTCAGTGCTACAAAGAACAATATATACTTACGTCCATACTCACCTGAATCAGTCTGTGTCTGCGCATTCTGTGGGGGATTAGGAGGATGCACAGGTCATTGTATCAGAGAACTGAAGAGACATATTACAGTACATTATGCTGGGCTTCACCTGGAATGGACACACATGAAAGAGAATGCAGCTGCCACAGCTCCCTTTGTATCTCCGTTTTTCAAATTCTGAAAACAAGCTAAAAAGGAGAAAAGGGACTTAACTTTTTTAAACCCATAAAACTACTGGATAAAAATATAATCACAGGTTGGATCAAGACAAATAATATTATCATCAAATTATGGCCACTTTTAAGCTATATATTCTAAATACAATGTTTCTATGTTCACCGAAAATTTGTTTCCAT